>NW_026263416.1:0-1278696 GCF_947179515.1 Apodemus sylvaticus
AAAACTGTCCTGTGCCTTCTCTTTTGAGGCTACACACTTAGACATACACGCAACATGAAGCTTTTCGACTTACAACGTGTTGTTTAGGAAAAACAAGATAATTTCGCACGATGCGGGATTTCCTTAAAACGTGATTTTCTGAAAAATTTTGACGAAAGAAAATTCTCCTTTTGGTTCTCTTTAGATGCTACATGTTAAGACGTACACGCCACAACAATTCTTTTCGAGATACAACGTGTAGTTTTGGAGATACAAGCTAATTTTGTACGATGCGTTATTTCTTCTCGTAAAGAGTTTCCAATGCGTACGTATATGTCTTTACTCTGCAAAACTGTATTTCCTTATGAAGTGGTATTCTTACATATCCTTTCGAGAGAAAACTGTCCTGTGCCTTCTCTTTTGAGGCTACACACTTAGACATACACGCAACATGAAAGCTTTTCGACTTACAACGTGTTGTTTAGGAAAAACAAGATAATTTCGCACGATGCGGGATTTCCTTACAACGTGATTTTCTGAAAAATTTTGACGAAAGAAAATTCTCCTTTTGGTTCTCTTTAGATGCTACATGTTAAGACGTACACGCCACAACAATTCTTTTCGAGATACAACGTGTTGTTTTGGAGATACAAGCTAATTTTGTACGATGCGTTATTTCTTCTCGTAAAGAGTTTCCAATGCGTACGTATATGTCTTTACTCTGCAAAACTGTATTTCCTTATGAAGTGGTATTCTTACATATCCTTTCGAGAGAAAACTGTCCTGTGCCTTCTCTTTTGAGGCTACACACTTAGACATACACGCAACATGAAAGCTTTTCGACTTACAACGTGTTGTTTAGGAAAAACAAGATAATTTCGCACGATGCGGGATTTCCTTAAAACGTGATTTTCTGAAAAATTTTGACGAAAGAAAATTCTCCTTTTGGTTCTCTTTAGATGCTACATGTTAAGACGTACACGCCACAACAATTCTTTTCGAGATACAACGTGTAGTTTTGGAGATACAAGCTAATTTTGTACGATGCGTTATTTCTTCTCGTAAAGAGTTTCCAATGCGTACGTATATGTCTTTACTCTGCAAAACTGTATTTCCTTATGAAGTGGTATTCTTACATATCCTTTCGAGAGAAAACTGTCCTGTGCCTTCTCTTTTGAGGCTACACACTTAGACATACACGCAACATGAAAGCTTTTCGACTTACAACGTGTTGTTTAGGAAAAACAAGATAATTTCGCACGATGCGGGATTTCCTTAAAACGTGATTTTCTGAAAAATTTTGACGAAAGAAAATTCTCCTTTTGGTTCTCTTTAGATGCTACATGTTAAGACGTACACGCCACAACAATTCTTTTCGAGATACAACGTGTAGTTTTGGAGATACAAGCTAATTTTGTACGATGCGTTATTTCTTCTCGTAAAGAGTTTCCAATGCGTACGTATATGTCTTTACTCTGCAAAACTGTATTTCCTTATGAAGTGGTATTCTTACATATCCTTTCGAGAGAAAACTGTCCTGTGCCTTCTCTTTTGAGGCTACACACTTAGACATACACGCAACATGAAAGCTTTTCGACTTACAACGTGTTGTTTAGGAAAAACAAGATAATTTCGCACGATGCGGGATTTCCTTAAAACGTGATTTCTGAAAAATTTTGACGAAAGAAAATTCTCCTTTTGGTTCTCTTTAGATGCTACATGTTAAGACGTACACACCACAACAATTCTTTTCGAGATACAACGTGTAGTTTTGGAGATACAAGCTAATTTTGTACGATGCGTTATTTCTTCTCGTAAAGAGTTTCCAATGCGTACGTACATGTCTTTACTCTGCAAAACTGTATTTCCTTATGAAGTGGTATTCTTACATATCCTTTCGAGAGAAAACTGTCCTGTGCCTTCTCTTTTGAGGCTACACACTTAGACATACACGCAACATGAAAGCTTTTCGACTTACAACGTGTTGTTTAGGAAAAACAAGATAATTTCGCACGATGCGGGATTTCCTTAAAACGTGATTTTCTGAAAAATTTTGACGAAAGAAAATTCTCCTTTTGGTTCTCTTTAGATGCTACATGTTAAGACGTACACGCCACAACAATTCTTTTCGAGATACAACGTGTAGTTTTGGAGATACAAGCTAATTTTGTACGATGCGTTATTTCTTCTCGTAAAGAGTTTCCAATGCGTACGTATATGTCTTTACTCTGCAAAACTGTATTTCCTTATGAAGTGGTATTCTTACATATCCTTTCGAGAGAAAACTGTCCTGTGCCTTCTCTTTTGAGGCTACACACTTAGACATACACGCAACATGAAAGCTTTTCGACTTACAACGTGTTGTTTAGGAAAAACAAGTTAATTTCGCACGATGCGGGATTTCCTTAAAACGTGATTTTCTGAAAAATTTTGACGAAAGAAAATTCTCCTTTTGGTTCTCTTTAGATGCTACATGTTAAGACGTACACGCCACAACAATTCTTTTCGAGATACAACGTGTAGTTTTGGAGATACAAGCTAATTTTGTACGATGCGTTATTTCTTCTCGTAAAGAGTTTCCAATGCGTACGTATATGTCTTTACTCTGCAAAACTGTATTTCCTTATGAAGTGGTATTCTTACATATCCTTTCGAGAGAAAACTGTCCTGTGCCTTCTCTTTTGAGGCTACACACTTAGACATACACGCAACATGAAAGCTTTTCGACTTACAACGTGTTGTTTAGGAAAAACAAGATAATTTCGCACGATGCGGGATTTCCTTAAAACGTGATTTTCTGAAAAATTTTGACGAAAGAAAATTCTCCTTTTGGTTCTCTTTAGATGCTACATGTTAAGACGTACACGCCACAACAATTCTTTTCGAGATACAACGTGTAGTTTTGGAGATACAAGCTAATTTTGTACGATGCGTTATTTCTTCTCGTAAAGAGTTTCCAATGAGTACGTACATGTCTTTACTCTGCAAAACTGTATTTCCTTATGAAGTGGTATTCTTACATATCCTTTCGAGAGAAAACTGTCCTGTGCCTTCTCTTTTGAGGCTACACACTTAGACATACACGCAACATGAAAGCTTTTCGACTTACAACGTGTTGTTTAGGAAAAACAAGATAATTTCGCACGATGCGGGATTTCCTTAAAACGTGATTTTCTGAAAAATTTTGACGAAAGAAAATTCTCCTTTTGGTTCTCTTTAGATGCTACATGTTAAGACGTACACGCCACAACAATTCTTTTCGAGATACAACGTGTAGTTTTGGAGATACAAGCTAATTTTGTACGATGCGTTATTTCTTCTCGTAAAGAGTTTCCAATGCGTACGTATATGTCTTTACTCTGCAAAACTGTATTTCCTTATGAAGTGGTATTCTTACATATCCTTTCGAGAGAAAACTGTCCTGTGCCTTCTCTTTTGAGGCTACACACTTAGACATACACGCAACATGAAAGCTTTTCGACTTACAACGTGTTGTTTAGGAAAAACAAGATAATTTCGCACGATGCGGGATTTCCTTAAAACGTGATTTTCTGAAAAATTTTGACGAAAGAAAATTCTCCTTTTGGTTCTCTTTAGATGCTACATGTTAAGACGTACACGCCACAACAATTCTTTTCGAGATACAACGTGTAGTTTTGGAGATACAAGCTAATTTTGTACGATGCGTTATTTCTTCTCGTAAAGAGTTTCCAATGCGTACGTATATGTCTTTACTCTGCAAAACTGTATTTCCTTATGAAGTGGTATTCTTACATATCCTTTCGAGAGAAAACTGTCCTGTGCCTTCTCTTTTGAGGCTACACACTTAGACATACACGCAACATGAAAGCTTTTCGACTTACAACGTGTTGTTTAGGAAAAACAAGATAATTTCGCACGATGCGGGATTTCCTTACAACGTGATTTTCTGAAAAATTTTGACGAAAGAAAATTCTCCTTTTGGTTCTCTTTAGATGCTACATGTTAAGACGTACACGCCACAACAATTCTTTTCGAGATACAACGTGTAGTTTTGGAGATACAAGCTAATTTTGTAAGATGCGTTATTTCTTCTCGTAAGAGTTTCCAATGCGTACGTATATGTCTTTACTCTGCAAAACTGTATTTCCTTATGAAGTGGTATTCTTACATATCCTTTCGAGAGAAAACTGTCCTGTGCCTTCTCTTTTGAGGCTACACACTTAGACATACACGCAACATGAAAGCTTTTCGACTTACAACGTGTTGTTTAGGAAAAACAAGATAATTTCGCACGATGCGGGATTTCTTAAAACGTGATTTTCTGAAAAATTTTGACGAAAGAAAATTCTCCTTTTGGTTCTCTTTAGATGCTACATGTTAAGACGTACACGCCACAACAATTCTTTTCGAGATACAACGTGTAGTTTTGGAGATACAAGCTAATTTTGTACGATGCGTTATTTCTTCTCGTAAAGAGTTTCCAATGCGTACGTACATGTCTTTACTCTGCAAAACTGTATTTCCTTATGAAGTGGTATTCTTACATATCCTTTCGAGAGAAAACTGTCCTGTGCCTTCTCTTTTGAGGCTACACACTTAGACATACACGCAACATGAAAGCTTTTCGACTTACAACGTGTTGTTTAGGAAAAACAAGATAATTTCGCACGATGCGGGATTTCCTTAAAACGTGATTTTCTGAAAAATTTTGACGAAAGAAAATTCTCCTTTTGGTTCTCTTCAGATGCTACATGTTAAGACGTACACGCCACAACAATTCTTTTCGAGATACAACGTGTAGTTTTGGAGATACAAGCTAATTTTGTACGATGCGTTATTTCTTCTCGTAAAGAGTTTCCAATGCGTACGTATATGTCTTTACTCTGCAAAACTGTATTTCCTTATGAAGTGGTATTCTTACATATCCTTTCGAGAGAAAACTGTCCTGTGCCTTCTCTTTTGAGGCTACACACTTAGACATACACGCAACATGAAAGCTTTTCGACTTACAACGTGTTGTTTAGGAAAAACAAGATAATTTCGCACGATGCGGGATTTCCTTAAAACGTGATTTTCTGAAAAATTTTGACGAAAGAAAATTCTCCTTTTGGTTCTCTTTAGATGCTACATGTTAAGACGTACACGCCACAACAATTCTTTTCGAGATACAACGTGTAGTTTTGGAGATACAAGCTAATTTTGTACGATGCGTTATTTCTTCTCGTAAAGAGTTTCCAATGCGTACGTATATGTCTTTACTCTGCAAAACTGTATTTCCTTATGAAGTGGTATTCTTACATATCCTTTCGAGAGAAAACTGTCCTGTGCCTTCTCTTTTGAGGCTACACACTTAGACATACACGCAACATGAAAGCTTTTCGACTTACAACGTGTTGTTTAGGAAAAACAAGATAATTTCGCACGATGCGGGATTTCCTTAAAACGTGATTTTCTGAAAAATTTTGACGAAAGAAAATTCTCCTTTTGGTTCTCTTTAGATGCTACATGTTAAGACGTACACGCCACAACAATTCTTTTCGAGATACAACGTGTAGTTTTGGAGATACAAGCTAATTTTGTACGATGCGTTATTTCTTCTCGTAAAGAGTTTCCAATGAGTACGTACATGTCTTTACTCTGCAAAACTGTATTTCCTTATGAAGTGGTATTCTTACATATCCTTTCGAGAGAAAACTGTCCTGTGCCTTCTCTTTTGAGGCTACACACTTAGACATACACGCAACATGAAAGCTTTTCGACTTACAACGTGTTGTTTAGGAAAAACAAGATAATTTCGCACGATGCGGGATTTCCATAAAACGTGATTTTCTGAAAAATTTTGACGAAAGAAAATTCTCCTTTTGGTTCTCTTTAGATGCTACATGTTAAGACGTACACGCCACAACAATTCTTTTCGAGATACAACGTGTAGTTTTGGAGATACAAGCTAATTTTGTACGATGCGTTATTTCTTCTCGTAAAGAGTTTCCAATGCGTACGTATATGTCTTTACTCTGCAAAACTGTATTTCCTTATGAAGTGGTATTCTTACATATCCTTTCGAGAGAAAACTGTCCTGTGCCTTCTCTTTTGAGGCTACACACTTAGACATACACGCAACATGAAAGCTTTTCGACTTACAACGTGTTGTTTAGGAAAAACAAGATAATTTCGCACGATGCGGGATTTCCTTAAAACGTGATTTTCTGAAAAATTTTGACGAAAGAAAATTCTCCTTTTGGTTCTCTTTAGATGCTACATGTTAAGACGTACACGCCACAACAATTCTTTTCGAGATACAACGTGTAGTTTTGGAGATACAAGCTAATTTTGTACGATGCGTTATTTCTTCTCGTAAAGAGTTTCCAATGCGTACGTATATGTCTTTACTCTGCAAAACTGTATTTCCTTATGAAGTGGTATTCTTACATATCCTTTCGAGAGAAAACTGTCCTGTGCCTTCTCTTTTGAGGCTACACACTTAGACATACACGCAACATGAAAGCTTTTCGACTTACAACGTGTTGTTTAGGAAAAACAAGATAATTTCGCACGATGCGGGATTTCCTTAAAACGTGATTTTCTGAAAAATTTTGACGAAAGAAAATTCTCCTTTTGGTTCTCTTTAGATGCTACATGTTAAGACGTACACACCACAACAATTCTTTTCGAGATACAACGTGTAGTTTTGGAGATACAAGCTAATTTTGTACGATGCGTTATTTCTTCTCGTAAAGAGTTTCCAATGCGTACGTACATGTCTTTACTCTGCAAAACTGTATTTCCTTATGAAGTGGTATTCTTACATATCCTTTCGAGAGAAAACTGTCCTGTGCCTTCTCTTTTGAGGCTACACACTTAGACATACACGCAACATGAAAGCTTTTCGACTTACAACGTGTTGTTTAGGAAAAACAAGATAATTTCGCACGATGCGGGATTTCCTTAAAACGTGATTTTCTGAAAAATTTTGACGAAAGAAAATTCTCCTTTTGGTTCTCTTTAGATGCTACATGTTAAGACGTACACGCCACAACAATTCTTTTCGAGATACAACGTGTAGTTTTGGAGATACAAGCTAATTTTGTACGATGCGTTATTTCTTCTCGTAAAGAGTTTCCAATGCGTACGTATATGTCTTTACTCTGCAAAACTGTATTTCCTTATGAAGTGGTATTCTTACATATCCTTTCGAGAGAAAACTGTCCTGTGCCTTCTCTTTTGAGGCTACACACTTAGACATACACGCAACATGAAAGCTTTTCGACTTACAACGTGTTGTTTAGGAAAAACAAGATAATTTCGCACGATGCGGGATTTCCTTAAAACGTGATTTTCTGAAAAATTTTGACGAAAGAAAATTCTCCTTTTGGTTCTCTTTAGATGCTACATGTTAAGACGTACACGCCACAACAATTCTTTTCGAGATACAACGTGTAGTTTTGGAGATACAAGCTAATTTTGTACGATGCGTTATTTCTTCTCGTAAAGAGTTTCCAATGCGTACGTATATGTCTTTACTCTGCAAAACTGTATTTCCTTATGAAGTGGTATTCTTACATATCCTTTCGAGAGAAAACTGTCCTGTGCCTTCTCTTTTGAGGCTACACACTTAGACATACACGCAACATGAATGCTTTTCGACTTACAACGTGTTGTTTAGGAAAAACAAGATAATTTCGCACGATGCGGGATTTCCTTAAAACGTGATTTTCTGAAAAATTTTGACGAAAGAAAATTCTCCTTTTGGTTCTCTTTAGATGCTACATGTTAAGACGTACACGCCACAACAATTCTTTTCGAGATACAACGTGTAGTTTTGGAGATACAAGCTAATTTTGTACGATGCGTTATTTCTTCTCGTAAAGAGTTTCCAATGCGTACGTATATGTCTTTACTCTGCAAAACTGTATTTCCTTATGAAGTGGTATTCTTACATATCCTTTCGAGAGAAAACTGTCCTGTGCCTTCTCTTTTGAGGCTACACACTTAGACATACACGCAACATGAAAGCTTTTCGACTTACAACGTGTTGTTTAGGAAAAACAAGATAATTTCGCACGATGCGGGATTTCCTTAAAACGTGATTTTATGAAAAATTTTGACGAAAGAAAATTCTCCTTTTGGTTCTCTTTAGATGCTACATGTTAAGACGTACACGCCACAACAATTCTTTTCGAGATACAACGTGTAGTTTTGGAGATACAAGCTAATTTTGTATGATGCATTATTTCTTCTCGTAAAGAGTTTCCAATGCGTACGTATATGTCTTTACTCTGCAAAACTGTATTTCCTTATGAAGTGGTATTCTTACATATCCTTTCGAGAGAAAACTGTCCTGTGCCTTCTCTTTTGAGGCTACACACTTAGACATACACGCAACATGAAAGCTTTTCGACTTACAACGTGTTGTTTAGGAAAAACAAGATAATTTCGCACGATGCGGGATTTCCTTAAAACGTGATTTTCTGAAAAATTTTGACGAAAGAAAATTCTCCTTTTGGTTCTCTTCAGATGCTACAAGTTAAGACGTACACGCCACAACAATTCTTTCGAGATACAACGTGTAGTTTTGGAGATACAAGCTAATTTTGTACGATGCGTTATTTCTTCTCGTAAAGAGTTTCCAATGCGTACGTATATGTCTTTACTCTGCAAAACTGTATTTCCTTATGAAGTGGTATTCTTACATATCCTTTCGAGAGAAAACTGTCCTGTGCCTTCTCTTTTGAGGCTACACACTTAGACATACACGCAACATGAAAGCTTTTCGACTTACAACGTGTTGTTTAGGAAAAACAAGATAATTTCGCACGATGCGGGATTTCCTTAAAACGTGATTTTCTGAAAAATTTTGACGAAAGAAAATTCTCCTTTTGGTTCTCTTTAGATGCTACATGTTAAGACGTACACGCCACAACAATTCTTTTCGAGATACAACGTGTAGTTTTGGAGATACAAGCTAATTTTGTACGATGCGTTATTTCTTCTCGTAAAGAGTTTCCAATGAGTACGTACATGTCTTTACTCTGCAAAACTGTATTTCCTTATGAAGTGGTATTCTTACATATCCTTTCGAGAGAAAACTGTCCTGTGCCTTCTCTTTTGAGGCTACACACTTAGACATACACGCAACATGAAAGCTTTTCGACTTACAACGTGTTGTTTAGGAAAAACAAGATAATTTCGCACGATGCGGGATTTCCTTAAAACGTGATTTTCTGAAAAATTTTGACGAAAGAAAATTCTCCTTTTGGTTCTCTTTAGATGCTACATGTTAAGACGTACACGCCACAACAATTCTTTTCGAGATACAACGTGTAGTTTTGGAGATACAAGCTAATTTTGTACGATGCGTTATTTCTTCTCGTAAAGAGTTTCCAATGCGTACGTATATGTCTTTACTCTGCAAAACTGTATTTCCTTATGAAGTGGTATTCTTACATATCCTTTCGAGAGAAAACTGTCCTGTGCCTTCTCTTTTGAGGCTACACACTTAGACATACACGCAACATGAAAGCTTTTCGACTTACAACGTGTTGTTTAGGAAAAACAAGATAATTTCGCACGATGCGGGATTTCCTTAAAACGTGATTTTCTGAAAAATTTTGACGAAAGAAAATTCTCCTTTTGGTTCTCTTTAGATGCTACATGTTAAGACGTACACGCCACAACAATTCTTTTCGAGATACAACGTGTAGTTTTGGAGATACAAGCTAATTTTGTACGATGCGTTATTTCTTCTCCTAAAGAGTTTCCAATGCGTACGTATATGTCTTTACTCTGCAAAACTGTATTTCCTTATGAAGTGGTATTCTTACATATCCTTTCGAGAGAAAACTGTCCTGTGCCTTCTCTTTTGAGGCTACACACTTAGACATACACGCAACATGAAAGCTTTTCGACTTACAACGTGTTGTTTAGGAAAAACAAGATAATTTCGCACGATGCGGGATTTCCTTAAAACGTGATTTTCTGAAAAATTTTGACGAAAGAAAATTCTCCTTTTGGTTCTCTTTAGATGCTACATGTTAAGACGTACACGCCACAACAATTCTTTTCGAGATACAACGTGTAGTTTTGGAGATACAAGCTAATTTTGTACGATGCGTTATTTCTTCTCGTAAAGAGTTTCCAATGCGTACGTATATGTCTTTACTCTGCAAAACTGTATTTCCTTATGAAGTGGTATTCTTACATATCCTTTCGAGAGAAAACTGTCCTGTGCCTTCTCTTTTGAGGCTACACACTTAGACATACACGCAACATGTAAGCTTTTCGACTTACAACGTGTTGTTTAGGAAAAACAAGATAATTTCGCACGATGCGGGATTTCCTTAAAACGTGATTTTCTGAAAAATTTTGACGAAAGAAAATTCTCCTTTTGGTTCTCTTTAGATGCTACATGTTAAGACGTACACACCACAACAATTCTTTTCGAGATACAACGTGTAGTTTTGGAGATACAAGCTAATTTTGTAGGATGCGTTATTTCTTCTCGTAAAGAGTTTCCAATGCGTACGTACATGTCTTTACTCTGCAAAACTGTATTTCCTTATGAAGTGGTATTCTTACATATCCTTTCGAGAGAAAACTGTCCTGTGCCTTCTCTTTTGAGGCTACACACTTAGACATACACGCAACATGAAAGCTTTTCGACTTACAACGTGTTGTTTAGGAAAAACAAGATAATTTCGCACGATGCGGGATTTCCTTAAAACGTGATTTTCTGAAAAATTTTGACGAAAGAAAATTCTCCTTTTGGTTCTCTTTAGATGCTACATGTTAAGACGTACACGCCACAACAATTCTTTTCGAGATACAACGTGTAGTTTTGGAGATACAAGCTAATTTTGTACGATGCGTTATTTCTTCTCGTAAAGAGTTTCCAATGCGTACGTATATGTCTTTACTCTGCAAAACTGTATTTCCTTATGAAGTGGTATTCTTACATATCCTTTCGAGAGAAAACTGTCCTGTGCCTTCTCTTTTGAGGCTACACACTTAGACATACACGCAACATGAAAGCTTTTCGACTTACAACGTGTTGTTTAGGAAAAACAAGATAATTTCGCACGATGCGGGATTTCCTTAAAACGTGATTTTCTGAAAAATTTTGACGAAAGAAAATTCTCCTTTTGGTTCTCTTTAGATGCTACATGTTAAGACGTACACGCCACAACAATTCTTTTCGAGATACAACGTGTAGTTTTGGAGATACAAGCTAATTTTGTACGATGCGTTATTTCTTCTCGTAAAGAGTTTCCAATGCGTACGTATATGTCTTTACTCTGCAAAACTGTATTTCCTTATGAAGTGGTATTCTTACATATCCTTTCGAGAGAAAACTGTCCTGTGCCTTCTCTTTTGAGGCTACACACTTAGACATACACGCAACATGAAAGCTTTTCGACTTACAACGTGTTGTTTAGGAAAAACAAGATAATTTCGCACGATGCGGGATTTCCTTAAAACGTGATTTTCTGAAAAATTTTGACGAAAGAAAATTCTCCTTTTGGTTCTCTTTAGATGCTACATGTTAAGACGTACACGCCACAACAATTCTTTTCGAGATACAACGTGTAGTTTTGGAGATACAAGCTAATTTTGTACGATGCGTTATTTCTTCTCGTAAAGAGTTTCCAATGCGTACGTATATGTCTTTACTCTGCAAAACTGTATTTCCTTATGAAGTGGTATTCTTACATATCCTTTCGAGAGAAAACTGTCCTGTGCCTTCTCTTTTGAGGCTACACACTTAGACATACACGCAACATGAAAGCTTTTCGACTTACAACATGTTGTTTAGGAAAAACAAGATAATTTCGCACGATGCGGGATTTCCTTAAAACGTGATTTTCTGAAAAATTTTGACGAAAGAAAATTCTCCTTTTGGTTCTCTTTAGATGCTACATGTTAAGACGTACACGCCACAACAATTCTTTTCGAGATACAACGTGTAGTTTTGGAGATACAAGCTAATTTTGTACGATGCGTTATTTCTTCTCGTAAAGAGTTTCCAATGCGTACGTATATGTCTTTACTCTGCAAAACTGTATTTCCTTATGAAGTGGTATTCTTACATATCCTTTCGAGAGAAAACTGTCCTGTGCCTTCTCTTTTGAGGCTACACACTTAGACATACACGCAACATGAAAGCTTTTCGACTTACAACGTGTTGTTTAGGAAAAACAAGATAATTTCGCACGATGCGGGATTTCCTTAAAACGTGATTTTCTGAAAAATTTTGACGAAAGAAAATTCTCCTTTTGGTTCTCTTTAGATGCTACATGTTAAGACGTACACGCCACAACAATTCTTTTCGAGATACAACGTGTAGTTTTGGAGATACAAGCTAATTTTGTACGATGCGTTATTTCTTCTCGTAAAGAGTTTCCAATGCGTACGTATATGTCTTTACTCTGCAAAACTGTATTTCCTTATGAAGTGGTATTCTTACATATCCTTTCGAGAGAAAACTGTCCTGTGCCTTCTCTTTTGAGGCTACACACTTAGACATACACGCAACATGAAAGCTTTTCGACTTACAACGTGTTGTTTAGGAAAAACAAGATAATTTCGCACGATGCGGGATTTCCTTAAAACGTGATTTTCTGAAAAATTTTGACGAAAGAAAATTCTCCTTTTGGTTCTCTTTAGATGCTACATGTTAAGACGTACACGCCACAACAATTCTTTTCGAGATACAACGTGTAGTTTTGGAGATACAAGCTAATTTTGTACGATGCGTTATTTCTTCTCGTAAAGAGTTTCCAATGCGTACGTATATGTCTTTACTCTGCAAAACTGTATTTCCTTATGAAGTGGTATTCTTACATATCCTTTCGAGAGAAAACTGTCCTGTGCCTTCTCTTTTGAGGCTACACACTTAGACATACACGCAACATGAAAGCTTTTCGACTTACAACGTGTTGTTTAGGAAAAACAAGATAATTTCGCACGATGCGGGATTTCCTTAAAACGTGATTTTCTGAAAAATTTTGACGAAAGAAAATTCTCCTTTTGGTTCTCTTTAGATGCTACATGTTAAGACGTACACGCCACAACAATTCTTTTCGAGATACAACGTGTAGTTTTGGAGATACAAGCTAATTTTGTACGATGCATTATTTCTTCTCGTAAAGAGTTTCCAATGCGTACGTACATGTCTTTACTCTGCAAAACTGTATTTCCTTATGAAGTGGTATTCTTACATATCCTTTCGAGAGAAAACTGTCCTGTGCCTTCTCCTTTGAGGCTACACACTTAGACATACACGCAACATGAATGCTTTTCGACTTACAACGTGTTGTTTAGGAAAAACAAGATAATTTCGCACGATGCGGGATTTCCTTAAAACGTGATTTTCTGAAAAATTTTGACGAAAGAAAATTCTCCTTTTGGTTCTCTTTAGATGCTACATGTTAAGACGTACACGCCACAACAATTCTTTTCGAGATACAACGTGTAGTTTTGGAGATACAAGCTAATTTTGTACGATGCGTTATTTCTTCTCGTAAAGAGTTTCCAATGCGTACGTATATGTCTTTACTCTGCAAAACTGTATTTCCTTATGAAGTGGTATTCTTACATATCCTTTCGAGAGAAAACTGTCCTGTGCCTTCTCTTTTGAGGCTACACACTTAGACATACACGCAACATGAAAGCTTTTCGACTTACAACGTGTTGTTTAGGAAAAACAAGATAATTTCGCACGATGCGGGATTTCCTTAAAACGTGATTTTCTGAAAAATTTTGACGAAAGAAAATTCTCCTTTTGGTTCTCTTTAGATGCTACATGTTAAGACGTACACGCCACAACAATTCTTTTCGAGATACAACGTGTAGTTTTGGAGATACAAGCTAATTTTGTACGATGCGTTATTTCTTCTCGTAAAGAGTTTCCAATGCGTACGTACATGTCTTTACTCTGCAAAACTGTATTTCCTTATGAAGTGGTATTCTTACATATCCTTTCGAGAGAAAACTGTCCTGTGCCTTCTCTTTTGAGGCTACACACTTAGACATACACGCAACATGAAAGCTTTTCGACATACAACATGTTGTTTAGGAAAAACAAGATAATTTCGCACGATGCGGGATTTCCTTAAAACGTGATTTTCTGAAAAATTTTGACGAAAGAAAATTCTCCTTTTGGTTCTCTTTAGATGCTACATGTTAAGACGTACACGCCACAACAATTCTTTTCGAGATACAACGTGTAGTTTTGGAGATACAAGCTAATTTTGTACGATGCGTTATTTCTTCTCGTAAAGAGTTTCCAATGCGTACGTATATGTCTTTACTCTGCAAAACTGTATTTCCTTATGAAGTGGTATTCTTACATATCCTTTCGAGAGAAAACTGTCCTGTGCCTTCTCTTTTGAGGCTACACACTTAGACATACACGCAACATGAAAGCTTTTCGACTTACAACGTGTTGTTTAGGAAAAACAAGACAATTTCGCACGATGCGGGATTTCCTTAAAACGTGATTTTCTGAAAAATTTTGACGAAAGAAAATTCTCCTTTTGGTTCTCTTTAGATGCTACATGTTAAGACGTACACGCCACAACAATTCTTTTCGAGATACAACGTGTAGTTTTGGAGATACAAGCTAATTTTGTACGATGCGTTATTTCTTCTCGTAAAGAGTTTCCAATGCGTACGTATATGTCTTTACTCTGCAAAACTGTATTTCCTTATGAAGTGGTATTCTTACATATCCTTTCGAGAGAAAACTGTCCTGTGCCTTCTCTTTTGAGGCTACACACTTAGACATACACGCAACATGAAAGCTTTTCGACTTACAACGTGTTGTTTAGGAAAAACAAGATAATTTCGCACGATGCGGGATTTCCTTAAAACGTGATTTTCTGAAAAATTTTGACGAAAGAAAATTCTCCTTTTGGTTCTCTTTAGATGCTACATGTTAAGACGTACACGCCACAACAATTCTTTTCGAGATACAACGTGTAGTTTTGGAGATACAAGCTAATTTTGTACGATGCGTTATTTCTTCTCGTAAAGAGTTTCCAATGCGTACGTATATGTCTTTACTCTGCAAAACTGTATTTCCTTATGAAGTGGTATTCTTACATATCCTTTCGAGAGAAAACTGTCCTGTGCCTTCTCTTTTGAGGCTACACACTTAGACATACACGCAACATGAAAGCTTTTCGACTTACAACGTGTTGTTTAGGAAAAACAAGATAATTTCGCACGATGCGGGATTTCCTTAAAACGTGATTTTCTGAAAAATTTTGACGAAAGAAAATTCTCCTTTTGGTTCTCTTTAGATGCTACATGTTAAGACGTACACGCCACAACAATTCTTTTCGAGATACAACGTGTAGTTTTGGAGATACAAGCTAATTTTGTACGATGCGTTATTTCTTCTCGTAAAGAGTTTCCAATGCGTACGTATATGTCTTTACTCTGCAAAACTGTATTTCCTTATGAAGTGGTATTCTTACATATCCTTTCGAGAGAAAACTGTCCTGTGCCTTCTCTTTTGAGGCTACACACTTAGACATACACGCAACATGAAAGCTTTTCGACTTACAACATGTTGTTTAGGAAAAACAAGATAATTTCGCACGATGCGGGATTTCCTTAAAACGTGATTTTCTGAAAAATTTTGACGAAAGAAAATTCTCCTTTTGGTTCTCTTTAGATGCTACATGTTAAGACGTACACGCCACAACAATTCTTTTCGAGATACAACGTGTAGTTTTGGAGATACAAGCTAATTTTGTACGATGCGTTATTTCTTCTCGTAAAGAGTTTCCAATGCGTACGTATATGTCTTTACTCTGCAAAACTGTATTTCCTTATGAAGTGGTATTCTTACATATCCTTTCGAGAGAAAACTGTCCTGTGCCTTCTCTTTTGAGGCTACACACTTAGACATACACGCAACATGAAAGCTTTTCGACTTACAACGTGTTGTTTAGGAAAAACAAGATAATTTCGCACGATGCGGGATTTCCTTAAAACGTGATTTTCTGAAAAATTTTGACGAAAGAAAATTCTCCTTTTGGTTCTCTTTAGATGCTACATGTTAAGACGTACACGCCACAACAATTCTTTTCGAGATACAACGTGTAGTTTTGGAGATACAAGCTAATTTTGTACGATGCGTTATTTCTTCTCGTAAAGAGTTTCCAATGCGTACGTATATGTCTTTACTCTGCAAAACTGTATTTCCTTATGAAGTGGTATTCTTACATATCCTTTCGAGAGAAAACTGTCCTGTGCCTTCTCTTTTGAGGCTACACACTTAGACATACACGCAACATGAAAGCTTTTCGACTTACAACGTGTTGTTTAGGAAAAACAAGATAATTTCGCACGATGCGGGATTTCCTTAAAACGTGATTTTCTGAAAAATTTTGACGAAAGAAAATTCTCCTTTTGGTTCTCTTTAGATGCTACATGTTAAGACGTACACGCCACAACAATTCTTTTCGAGATACAACGTGTAGTTTTGGAGATACAAGCTAATTTTGTACGATGCGTTATTTCTTCTCGTAAAGAGTTTCCAATGCGTACGTATATGTCTTTACTCTGCAAAACTGTATTTCCTTATGAAGTGGTATTCTTACATATCCTTTCGAGAGAAAACTGTCCTGTGCCTTCTCTTTTGAGGCTACACACTTAGACATACACGCAACATGAAAGCTTTTCGACTTACAACGTGTTGTTTAGGAAAAACAAGATAATTTCGCACGATGCGGGATTTCCTTAAAACGTGATTTTCTGAAAAATTTTGACGAAAGAAAATTCTCCTTTTGGTTCTCTTTAGATGCTACATGTTAAGACGTACACGCCACAACAATTCTTTTCGAGATACAACGTGTAGTTTTGGAGATACAAGCTAATTTTGTACGATGCATTATTTCTTCTCGTAAAGAGTTTCCAATGCGTACGTACATGTCTTTACTCTGCAAAACTGTATTTCCTTATGAAGTGGTATTCTTACATATCCTTTCGAGAGAAAACTGTCCTGTGCCTTCTCCTTTGAGGCTACACACTTAGACATACACGCAACATGAATGCTTTTCGACTTACAACGTGTTGTTTAGGAAAAACAAGATAATTTCGCACGATGCGGGATTTCCTTAAAACGTGATTTTCTGAAAAATTTTGACGAAAGAAAATTCTCCTTTTGGTTCTCTTTAGATGCTACATGTTAAGACGTACACGCCACAACAATTCTTTTCGAGATACAACGTGTAGTTTTGGAGATACAAGCTAATTTTGTACGATGCGTTATTTCTTCTCGTAAAGAGTTTCCAATGCGTACGTATATGTCTTTACTCTGCAAAACTGTATTTCCTTATGAAGTGGTATTCTTACATATCCTTTCGAGAGAAAACTGTCCTGTGCCTTCTCTTTTGAGGCTACACACTTAGACATACACGCAACATGAAAGCTTTTCGACTTACAACGTGTTGTTTAGGAAAAACAAGATAATTTCGCACGATGCGGGATTTCCTTAAAACGTGATTTTCTGAAAAATTTTGACGAAAGAAAATTCTCCTTTTGGTTCTCTTTAGATGCTACATGTTAAGACGTACACGCCACAACAATTCTTTTCGAGATACAACGTGTAGTTTTGGAGATACAAGCTAATTTTGTACGATGCGTTATTTCTTCTCGTAAAGAGTTTCCAATGCGTACGTACATGTCTTTACTCTGCAAAACTGTATTTCCTTATGAAGTGGTATTCTTACATATCCTTTCGAGAGAAAACTGTCCTGTGCCTTCTCTTTTGAGGCTACACACTTAGACATACACGCAACATGAAAGCTTTTCGACATACAACATGTTGTTTAGGAAAAACAAGATAATTTCGCACGATGCGGGATTTCCTTAAAACGTGATTTTCTGAAAAATTTTGACGAAAGAAAATTCTCCTTTTGGTTCTCTTTAGATGCTACATGTTAAGACGTACACGCCACAACAATTCTTTTCGAGATACAACGTGTAGTTTTGGAGATACAAGCTAATTTTGTACGATGCGTTATTTCTTCTCGTAAAGAGTTTCCAATGCGTACGTATATGTCTTTACTCTGCAAAACTGTATTTCCTTATGAAGTGGTATTCTTACATATCCTTTCGAGAGAAAACTGTCCTGTGCCTTCTCTTTTGAGGCTACACACTTAGACATACACGCAACATGAAAGCTTTTCGACTTACAACGTGTTGTTTAGGAAAAACAAGACAATTTCGCACGATGCGGGATTTCCTTAAAACGTGATTTTCTGAAAAATTTTGACGAAAGAAAATTCTCCTTTTGGTTCTCTTTAGATGCTACATGTTAAGACGTACACGCCACAACAATTCTTTTCGAGATACAACGTGTAGTTTTGGAGATACAAGCTAATTTTGTACGATGCGTTATTTCTTCTCGTAAAGAGTTTCCAATGCGTACGTATATGTCTTTACTCTGCAAAACTGTATTTCCTTATGAAGTGGTATTCTTACATATCCTTTCGAGAGAAAACTGTCCTGTGCCTTCTCTTTTGAGGCTACACACTTAGACATACACGCAACATGAAAGCTTTTCGACTTACAACGTGTTGTTTAGGAAAAACAAGATAATTTCGCACGATGCGGGATTTCCTTAAAACGTGATTTTCTGAAAAATTTTGACGAAAGAAAATTCTCCTTTTGGTTCTCTTTAGATGCTACATGTTAAGACGTACACGCCACAACAATTCTTTTCGAGATACAACGTGTAGTTTTGGAGATACAAGCTAATTTTGTACGATGCGTTATTTCTTCTCGTAAAGAGTTTCCAATGCGTACGTATATGTCTTTACTCTGCAAAACTGTATTTCCTTATGAAGTGGTATTCTTACATATCCTTTCGAGAGAAAACTGTCCTGTGCCTTCTCTTTTGAGGCTACACACTTAGACATACACGCAACATGAAAGCTTTTCGACTTACAACGTGTTGTTTAGGAAAAACAAGATAATTTCGCACGATGCGGGATTTCCTTAAAACGTGATTTTCTGAAAAATTTTGACGAAAGAAAATTCTCCTTTTGGTTCTCTTTAGATGCTACATGTTAAGACGTACACGCCACAACAATTCTTTTCGAGATACAACGTGTAGTTTTGGAGATACAAGCTAATTTTGTACGATGCATTATTTCTTCTCGTAAAGAGTTTCCAATGCGTACGTACATGTCTTTACTCTGCAAAACTGTATTTCCTTATGAAGTGGTATTCTTACATATCCTTTCGAGAGAAAACTGTCCTGTGCCTTCTCCTTTGAGGCTACACACTTAGACATACACGCAACATGAATGCTTTTCGACTTACAACGTGTTGTTTAGGAAAAACAAGATAATTTCGCACGATGCGGGATTTCCTTAAAACGTGATTTTCTGAAAAATTTTGACGAAAGAAAATTCTCCTTTTGGTTCTCTTTAGATGCTACATGTTAAGACGTACACGCCACAACAATTCTTTTCGAGATACAACGTGTAGTTTTGGAGATACAAGCTAATTTTGTACGATGCGTTATTTCTTCTCGTAAAGAGTTTCCAATGCGTACGTATATGTCTTTACTCTGCAAAACTGTATTTCCTTATGAAGTGGTATTCTTACATATCCTTTCGAGAGAAAACTGTCCTGTGCCTTCTCTTTTGAGGCTACACACTTAGACATACACGCAACATGAAAGCTTTTCGACTTACAACGTGTTGTTTAGGAAAAACAAGATAATTTCGCACGATGCGGGATTTCCTTAAAACGTGATTTTCTGAAAAATTTTGACGAAAGAAAATTCTCCTTTTGGTTCTCTTTAGATGCTACATGTTAAGACGTACACGCCACAACAATTCTTTTCGAGATACAACGTGTAGTTTTGGAGATACAAGCTAATTTTGTACGATGCGTTATTTCTTCTCGTAAAGAGTTTCCAATGCGTACGTACATGTCTTTACTCTGCAAAACTGTATTTCCTTATGAAGTGGTATTCTTACATATCCTTTCGAGAGAAAACTGTCCTGTGCCTTCTCTTTTGAGGCTACACACTTAGACATACACGCAACATGAAAGCTTTTCGACATACAACGTGTTGTTTAGGAAAAACAAGATAATTTCGCACGATGCGGGATTTCCTTAAAACGTGATTTTCTGAAAAATTTTGACGAAAGAAAATTCTCCTTTTGGTTCTCTTTAGATGCTACATGTTAAGACGTACACGCCACAACAATTCTTTTCGAGATACAACGTGTAGTTTTGGAGATACAAGCTAATTTTGTACGATGCGTTATTTCTTCTCGTAAAGAGTTTCCAATGCGTACGTATATGTCTTTACTCTGCAAAACTGTATTTCCTTATGAAGTGGTATTCTTACATATCCTTTCGAGAGAAAACTGTCCTGTGCCTTCTCTTTTGAGGCTACACACTTAGACATACACGCAACATGAAAGCTTTTCGACTTACAACGTGTTGTTTAGGAAAAACAAGATAATTTCGCACGATGCGGGATTTCCTTAAAACGTGATTTTCTGAAAAATTTTGACGAAAGAAAATTCTCCTTTTGGTTCTCTTTAGATGCTACATGTTAAGACGTACACGCCACAACAATTCTTTTCGAGATACAACGTGTAGTTTTGGAGATACAAGCTAATTTTGTACGATGCGTTATTTCTTCTCGTAAAGAGTTTCCAATGCGTACGTATATGTCTTTACTCTGCAAAACTGTATTTCCTTATGAAGTGGTATTCTTACATATCCTTTCGAGAGAAAACTGTCCTGTGCCTTCTCTTTTGAGGCTACACACTTAGACATACACGCAACATGAAAGCTTTTCGACTTACAACGTGTTGTTTAGGAAAAACAAGATAATTTCGCACGATGCGGGATTTCCTTAAAACGTGATTTTCTGAAAAATTTTGACGAAAGAAAATTCTCCTTTTGGTTCTCTTTAGATGCTACATGTTAAGACGTACACGCCACAACAATTCTTTTCGAGATACAACGTGTAGTTTTGGAGATACAAGCTAATTTTGTACGATGCGTTATTTCTTCTCGTAAAGAGTTTCCAATGCGTACGTATATGTCTTTACTCTGCAAAACTGTATTTCCTTATGAAGTGGTATTCTTACATATCCTTTCGAGAGAAAACTGTCCTGTGCCTTCTCTTTTGAGGCTACACACTTAGACATACACGCAACATGAAAGCTTTTCGACTTACAACGTGTTGTTTAGGAAAAACAAGATAATTTCGCACGATGCGGGATTTCCTTAAAACGTGATTTTCTGAAAAATTTTGACGAAAGAAAATTCTCCTTTTGGTTCTCTTTAGATGCTACATGTTAAGACGTACACGCCACAACAATTCTTTTCGAGATACAACGTGTAGTTTTGGAGATACAAGCTAATTTTGTACGATGCGTTATTTCTTCTCGTAAAGAGTTTCCAATGCGTACGTACATGTCTTTACTCTGCAAAACTGTATTTCCTTATGAAGTGGTATTCTTACATATCCTTTCGAGAGAAAACTGTCCTGTGCCTTCTCTTTTGAGGCTACACACTTAGACATACACGCAACATGAAAGCTTTTCGACTTACAACGTGTTGTTTAGGAAAAACAAGATAATTTCGCACGATGCGGGATTTCCTTAAAACGTGATTTTCTGAAAAATTTTGACGAAAGAAAATTCTCCTTTTGGTTCTCTTTAGATGCTACATGTTAAGACGTACACGCCACAACAATTCTTTTCGAGATACAACGTGTAGTTTTGGAGATACAAGCTAATTTTGTACGATGCGTTATTTCTTCTCGTAAAGAGTTTCCAATGCGTACGTATATGTCTTTACTCTGCAAAACTGTATTTCCTTATGAAGTGGTATTCTTACATATCCTTTCGAGAGAAAACTGTCCTGTGCCTTCTCTTTTGAGGCTACACACTTAGACATACACGTAACATGAAAGCTTTTCGACTTACAACGTGTTGTTTAGGAAAAACAAGATAATTTCGCACGATGCGGGATTTCCTAAAAACGTGATTTTCTGAAAAATTTTGACGAAAGAAAATTCTCCTTTTGGTTCTCTTTAGATGCTACATGTTAAGACGTACACGCCACAACAATTCTTTTCGAGATACAACGTGTAGTTTTGGAGATACAAGCTAATTTTGTACGATGCGTTATTTCTTCTCGTAAAGAGTTTCCAATGCGTACGTATATGTCTTTACTCTGCAAAACTGTATTTCCTTATGAAGTGGTATTCTTACATATCCTTTCGAGAGAAAACTGTCCTGTGCCTTCTCTTTTGAGGCTACACACTTAGACATACACGCAACATGAAAGCTTTTCGACTTACAACGTGTTGTTTAGGAAAAACAAGATAATTTCGCACGATGCGGGATTTCCTTAAAACGTGATTTTCTGAAAAATTTTGACGAAAGAAAATTCTCCTTTTGGTTCTCTTTAGATGCTACATGTTAAGACGTACACGCCACAACAATTCTTTTCGAGATACAACGTGTAGTTTTGGAGATACAAGCTAATTTTGTACGATGCATTATTTCTTCTCGTAAAGAGTTTCCAATGCGTACGTACATGTCTTTACTCTGCAAAACTGTATTTCCTTATGAAGTGGTATTCTTACATATCCTTTCGAGAGAAAACTGTCCTGTGCCTTCTCCTTTGAGGCTACACACTTAGACATACACGCAACATGAATGCTTTTCGACTTACAACGTGTTGTTTAGGAAAAACAAGATAATTTCGCACGATGCGGGATTTCCTTAAAACGTGATTTTCTGAAAAATTTTGACGAAAGAAAATTCTCCTTTTGGTTCTCTTTAGATGCTACATGTTAAGACGTACACGCCACAACAATTCTTTTCGAGATACAACGTGTAGTTTTGGAGATACAAGCTAATTTTGTACGATGCGTTATTTCTTCTCGTAAAGAGTTTCCAATGCGTACGTATATGTCTTTACTCTGCAAAACTGTATTTCCTTATGAAGTGGTATTCTTACATATCCTTTCGAGAGAAAACTGTCCTGTGCCTTCTCTTTTGAGGCTACACACTTAGACATACACGCAACATGAAAGCTTTTCGACTTACAACGTGTTGTTTAGGAAAAACAAGATAATTTCGCACGATGCGGGATTTCCTTAAAACGTGATTTTCTGAAAAATTTTGACGAAAGAAAATTCTCCTTTTGGTTCTCTTTAGATGCTACATGTTAAGACGTACACGCCACAACAATTCTTTTCGAGATACAACGTGTAGTTTTGGAGATACAAGCTAATTTTGTACGATGCGTTATTTCTTCTCGTAAAGAGTTTCCAATGCGTACGTATATGTCTTTACTCTGCAAAACTGTATTTCCTTATGAAGTGGTATTCTTACATATCCTTTCGAGAGAAAACTGTCCTGTGCCTTCTCTTTTGAGGCTACACACTTAGACATACACGCAACATGAAAGCTTTTCGACTTACAACGTGTTGTTTAGGAAAAACAAGATAATTTCGCACGATGCGGGATTTCCTTAAAACGTGATTTTCTGAAAAATTTTGACGAAAGAAAATTCTCCTTTTGGTTCTCTTTAGATGCTACATGTTAAGACGTACACGCCACAACAATTCTTTTCGAGATACAACGTGTAGTTTTGGAGATACAAGCTAATTTTGTACGGTGCGTTATTTCTTCTCGTAAAGAGTTTCCAATGCGTACGTACATGTCTTTACTCTGCAAAACTGTATTTCCTTATGAAGTGGTATTCTTACATATCCTTTCGAGAGAAAACTGTCCTGTGCCTTCTCTTTTGAGGCTACACACTTAGACATACACGCAACATGAAAGCTTTTCGACTTACAACGTGTTGTTTAGGAAAAACAAGATAATTTCGCACGATGCGGGATTTCCTTAAAACGTGATTTTCTGAAAAATTTTGACGAAAGAAAATTCTCCTTTTGGTTCTCTTTAGATGCTACATGTTAAGACGTACACGCCACAACAATTCTTTTCGAGATACAACGTGTAGTTTTGGAGATACAAGCTAATTTTGTACGATGCATTATTTCTTCTCGTAAAGAGTTTCCAATGCGTACGTACATGTCTTTACTCTGCAAAACTGTATTTCCTTATGAAGTGGTATTCTTACATATCCTTTCGAGAGAAAACTGTCCTGTGCCTTCTCCTTTGAGGCTACACACTTAGACATACACGCAACATGAATGCTTTTCGACTTACAACGTGTTGTTTAGGAAAAACAAGATAATTTCGCACGATGCGGGATTTCCTTAAAACGTGATTTTCTGAAAAATTTTGACGAAAGAAAATTCTCCTTTTGGTTCTCTTTAGATGCTACATGTTAAGACGTACACGCCACAACAATTCTTTTCGAGATACAACGTGTAGTTTTGGAGATACAAGCTAATTTTGTACGATGCGTTATTTCTTCTCGTAAAGAGTTTCCAATGCGTACGTATATGTCTTTACTCTGCAAAACTGTATTTCCTTATGAAGTGGTATTCTTACATATCCTTTCGAGAGAAAACTGTCCTGTGCCTTCTCTTTTGAGGCTACACACTTAGACATACACGCAACATGAAAGCTTTTCGACTTACAACGTGTTGTTTAGGAAAAACAAGATAATTTCGCACGATGCGGGATTTCCTTAAAACGTGATTTTCTGAAAAATTTTGACGAAAGAAAATTCTCCTTTTGGTTCTCTTTAGATGCTACATGTTAAGACGTACACGCCACAACAATTCTTTTCGAGATACAACGTGTAGTTTTGGAGATACAAGCTAATTTTGTACGATGCGTTATTTCTTCTCGTAAAGAGTTTCCAATGCGTACGTATATGTCTTTACTCTGCAAAACTGTATTTCCTTATGAAGTGGTATTCTTACATATCCTTTCGAGAGAAAACTGTCCTGTGCCTTCTCTTTTGAGGCTACACACTTAGACATACACGCAACATGAAAGCTTTTCGACTTACAACGTGTTGTTTAGGAAAAACAAGATAATTTCGCACGATGCGGGATTTCCTTAAAACGTGATTTTCTGAAAAATTTTGACGAAAGAAAATTCTCCTTTTGGTTCTCTTTAGATGCTACATGTTAAGACGTACACGCCACAACAATTCTTTTCGAGATACAACGTGTAGTTTTGGAGATACAAGCTAATTTTGTACGGTGCGTTATTTCTTCTCGTAAAGAGTTTCCAATGCGTACGTACATGTCTTTACTCTGCAAAACTGTATTTCCTTATGAAGTGGTATTCTTACATATCCTTTCGAGAGAAAACTGTCCTGTGCCTTCTCTTTTGAGGCTACACACTTAGACATACACGCAACATGAAAGCTTTTCGACTTACAACGTGTTGTTTAGGAAAAACAAGATAATTTCGCACGATGCGGGATTTCCTTAAAACGTGATTTTCTGAAAAATTTTGACGAAAGAAAATTCTCCTTTTGGTTCTCTTTAGATGCTACATGTTAAGACGTACACGCCACAACAATTCTTTTCGAGATACAACGTGTAGTTTTGGAGATACAAGCTAATTTTGTACGATGCATTATTTCTTCTCGTAAAGAGTTTCCAATGCGTACGTACATGTCTTTACTCTGCAAAACTGTATTTCCTTATGAAGTGGTATTCTTACATATCCTTTCGAGAGAAAACTGTCCTGTGCCTTCTCCTTTGAGGCTACACACTTAGACATACACGCAACATGAATGCTTTTCGACTTACAACGTGTTGTTTAGGAAAAACAAGATAATTTCGCACGATGCGGG
The DNA here is from genome assembly GCF_947179515.1 of Apodemus sylvaticus. NCBI lineage: Eukaryota > Metazoa > Chordata > Mammalia > Rodentia > Muridae > Apodemus > Apodemus sylvaticus. Next base: position 25,750 of record NW_026263416.1, read on the forward strand.
ATTTCCTTAAAACGTGATTTTCTGAAAAATTTTGACGAAAGAAAATTCTCCTTTTGGTTCTCTTTAGATGCTACATGTTAAGACGTACACGCCACAACAATTCTTTTCGAGATACAACGTGTAGTTTTGGAGATACAAGCTAATTTTGTACGATGCGTTATTTCTTCTCGTAAAGAGTTTCCAATGCGTACGTATATGTCTTTACTCTGCAAAACTGTATTTCCTTATGAAGTGGTATTCTTACATATCCTTTCGAGAGAAAACTGTCCTGTGCCTTCTCTTTTGAGGCTACACACTTAGACATACACGCAACATGAAAGCTTTTCGACTTACAACGTGTTGTTTAGGAAAAACAAGATAATTTCGCACGATGCGGGATTTCCTTAAAACGTGATTTTCTGAAAAATTTTGACGAAAGAAAATTCTCCTTTTGGTTCTCTTTAGATGCTACATGTTAAGACGTACACGCCACAACAATTCTTTTCGAGATACAACGTGTAGATTTGGAGATACAAGCTAATTTTGTACGATGCGTTATTTCTTCTCGTAAAGAGTTTCCAATGCGTACTTACATGTCTTTACTCTGCAAAACTGTATTTCCTTATGAAGTGGTATTCTTACATATCCTTTCGAGAGAAAACTGTCCTGTGCCTTCTCTTTTGAGGCTACACACTTAGACATACACGCAACATGAAAGCTTTTCGACATACAACGTGTTGTTTAGGAAAAACAAGATAATTTCGCACGATGCGGGATTTCCTTAAAACGTGATTTTCTGAAAAATTTTGACGAAAGAAAATTCTCCTTTTGGTTCTCTTTAGATGCTACATGTTAAGACGTACACGCCACAACAATTCTTTTCGAGATACAACGTGTAGTTTTGGAGATACAAGCTAATTTTGTACGATGCGTTATTTCTTCTCGTAAAGAGTTTCCAATGCGTACGTATATGTCTTTACTCTGCAAAACTGTATTTCCTTATGAAGTGGTATTCTTACATATCCTTTCGAGAGAAAACTGTCCTGTGCCTTCTCTTTTGAGGCTACACACTTAGACATACACGCAACATGAAAGCTTTTCGACTTACAACGTGTTGTTTAGGAAAAACAAGATAATTTCGCACGATGCGGGATTTCCTTAAAACGTGATTTTCTGAAAAATTTTGACGAAAGAAAATTCTCCTTTTGGTTCTCTTTAGATGCTACATGTTAAGACGTACACGCCACAACAATTCTTTTCGAGATACAACGTGTAGTTTTGGAGATACAAGCTAATTTTGTACGATGCATTATTTCTTCTCGTAAAGAGTTTCCAATGCGTACGTACATGTCTTTACTCTGCAAAACTGTATTTCCTTATGAAGTGGTATTCTTACATATCCTTTCGAGAGAAAACTGTCCTGTGCCTTCTCCTTTGAGGCTACACACTTAGACATACACGCAACATGAATGCTTTTCGACTTACAACGTGTTGTTTAGGAAAAACAAGATAATTTCGCACGATGCGGGATTTCCTTAAAACGTGATTTTCTGAAAAATTTTGACGAAAGAAAATTCTCCTTTTGGTTCTCTTTAGATGCTACATGTTAAGACGTACACGCCACAACAATTCTTTTCGAGATACAACGTGTAGTTTTGGAGATACAAGCTAATTTTGTACGATGCGTTATTTCTTCTCGTAAAGAGTTTCCAATGCGTACGTATATGTCTTTACTCTGCAAAACTGTATTTCCTTATGAAGTGGTATTCTTACATATCCTTTCGAGAGAAAACTGTCCTGTGCCTTCTCTTTTGAGGCTACACACTTAGACATACACGCAACATGAAAGCTTTTCGACTTACAACGTGTTGTTTAGGAAAAACAAGATAATTTCGCACGATGCGGGATTTCCTTAAAACGTGATTTTCTGAAAAATTTTGACGAAAGAAAATTCTCCTTTTGGTTCTCTTTAGATGCTACATGTTAAGACGTACACGCCACAACAATTCTTTTCGAGATACAACGTGTAGTTTTGGAGATACAAGCTAATTTTGTACGATGCGTTATTTCTTCTCGTAAAGAGTTTCCAATGCGTACGTACATGTCTTTACTCTGCAAAACTGTATTTCCTTATGAAGTGGTATTCTTACATATCCTTTCGAGAGAAAACTGTCCTGTGCCTTCTCTTTTGAGGCTACACACTTAGACATACACGCAACATGAAAGCTTTTCGACATACAACGTGTTGTTTAGGAAAAACAAGATAATTTCGCACGATGCGGGATTTCCTTAAAACGTGATTTTCTGAAAAATTTTGACGAAAGAAAATTCTCCTTTTGGTTCTCTTTAGATGCTACATGTTAAGACGTACACGCCACAACAATTCTTTTCGAGATACAACGTGTAGTTTTGGAGATACAAGCTAATTTTGTACGATGCGTTATTTCTTCTCGTAAAGAGTTTCCAATGCGTACGTATATGTCTTTACTCTGCAAAACTGTATTTCCTTATGAAGTGGTATTCTTACATATCCTTTCGAGAGAAAACTGTCCTGTGCCTTCTCTTTTGAGGCTACACACTTAGACATACACGCAACATGAAAGCTTTTCGACTTACAACGTGTTGTTTAGGAAAAACAAGATAATTTCGCACGATGCGGGATTTCCTTAAAACGTGATTTTCTGAAAAATTTTGACGAAAGAAAATTCTCCTTTTGGTTCTCTTTAGATGCTACATGTTAAGACGTACACGCCACAACAATTCTTTTCGAGATACAACGTGTAGTTTTGGAGATACAAGCTAATTTTGTACGATGCGTTATTTCTTCTTGTAAAGAGTTTCCAATGCGTACGTATATGTCTTTACTCTGCAAAACTGTATTTCCTTATGAAGTGGTATTCTTACATATCCTTTCGAGAGAAAACTGTCCTGTGCCTTCTCTTTTGAGGCTACACACTTAGACATACACGCAACATGAAAGCTTTTCGACTTACAACGTGTTGTTTAGGAAAAACAAGATAATTTCGCACGATGCGGGATTTCCTTAAAACGTGATTTTCTGAAAAATTTTGACGAAAGAAAATTCTCCTTTTGGTTCTCTTTAGATGCTACATGTTAAGACGTACACGCCACAACAATTCTTTTCGAGATACAACGTGTAGTTTTGGAGATACAAGCTAATTTTGTACGATGCGTTATTTCTTCTCGTAAAGAGTTTCCAATGCGTACGTACATGTCTTTACTCTGCAAAACTGTATTTCCTTATGAAGTGGTATTCTTACATATCCTTTCGAGAGAAAACTGTCCTGTGCCTTCTCTTTTGAGGCTACACACTTAGACATACACGCAACATGAAAGCTTTTCGACTTACAACGTGTTGTTTAGGAAAAACAAGATAATTTCGCACGATGCGGGATTTCCTTAAAACGTGATTTTCTGAAAAATTTTGACGAAAGAAAATTCTCCTTTTGGTTCTCTTTAGATGCTACATGTTAAGACGTACACGCCACAACAATTCTTTTCGAGATACAACGTGTAGTTTTGGAGATACAAGCTAATTTTGTACGATGCGTTATTTCTTCTCGTAAAGAGTTTCCAATGCGTACGTATATGTCTTTACTCTGCAAAACTGTCTTTCCTTATGAAGTGGTATTCTTACATATCCTTTCGAGAGAAAACTGTCCTGTGCCTTCTCTTTTGAGGCTACACACTTAGACATACACGCAACATGAAAGCTTTTCGACTTACAACGTGTTGTTTAGGAAAAACAAGATAATTTCGCACGATGCGGGATTTCCTTAAAACGTGATTTTCTGAAAAATTTTGACGAAAGAAAATTCTCCTTTTGGTTCTCTTTAGATGCTACATGTTAAGACGTACACGCCACAACAATTCTTTTCGAGATACAACGTGTAGTTTTGGAGATACAAGCTAATTTTGTACGATGCGTTATTTCTTCTCGTAAAGAGTTTCCAATGCGTACGTATATGTCTTTACTCTGCAAAACTGTATTTCCTTATGAAGTGGTATTCTTACATATCCTTTCGAGAGAAAACTGTCCTGTGCCTTCTCTTTTGAGGCTACACACTTAGACATACACGCAACATGAAAGCTTTTCGACTTACAACGTGTTGTTTAGGAAAAACAAGATAATTTCGCACGATGCGGGATTTCCTTAAAACGTGATTTTCTGAAAAATTTTGACGAAAGAAAATTCTCCTTTTGGTTCTCTTTAGATGCTACATGTTAAGACGTACACGCCACAACAATTCTTTTCGAGATACAACGTGTAGTTTTGGAGATACAAGCTAATTTTGTACGATGCGTTATTTCTTCTCGTAAAGAGTTTCCAATGCGTACGTATATGTCTTTACTCTGCAAAACTGTATTTCCTTATGAAGTGGTATTCTTACATATCCTTTCGAGAGAAAACTGTCCTGTGTCTTCTCTTTTGAGGCTACACACTTAGACATACACGCAACATGAAAGCTTTGAGACTTACAACGTGTTGTTTAGGAAAAACAAGATAATTTCGCACGATGCGGGATTTCCTTAAAACGTGATTTTCTGAAAAATTTTGACGAAAGAAAATTCTCCTTTTGGTTCTCCTTAGATGCTACATGTTAAGACGTACATGCCACAACAATTCTTTTCGAGATACAACGTGTAGTTTTGGAGATACAAGCTAATTTTGTACGATGCGTTATTTCTTCTCGTAAAGAGTTTCCAATGCGTACGTACATGTCTTTACTCTGCAAAACTGTATTTCCTTATGAAGTGGTATTCTTACATATCCTTTCGAGAGAAAACTGTCCTGTGCCTTCTCTTTTGAGGCTACACACTTAGACATACACGCAACATGAAAGCTTTTCGACTTACAACGTGTTGTTTAGGAAAAACAAGATAATTTCGCACGATGCGGGATTTCCTTAAAACGTGATTTTCTGAAAAATTTTGACGAAAGAAAATTCTCCTTTTGGTTCTCTTTAGATGCTACATGTTAAGACGTACACGCCACAACAATTCTTTTCGAGATACAACGTGTAGTTTTGGAGATACAAGCTAATTTTGTACGATGCGTTATTTCTTCTCGTAAAGAGTTTCCAATGCGTACGTACATGTCTTTACTCTGCAAAACTGTATTTCCTTATGAAGTGGTATTCTTACATATCCTTTCGAGAGAAAACTGTCCTGTGCCTTCTCTTTTGAGGCTACACACTTAGACATACACGCAACATGAAAGCTTTTCGACTTACAACGTGTTGTTTAGGAAAAACAAGATAATTTCGCACGATGCGGGATTTCCTTAAAACGTGATTTTCTGAAAAATTTTGACGAAAGAAAATTCTCCTTTTGGTTCTCTTTAGATGCTACATGTTAAGACGTACACGCCACAACAATTCTTTTCGAGATACAACGTGTAGTTTTGGAGATACAAGCTAATTTTGTACGATGCGTTATTTCTTCTCGTAAAGAGTTTCCAATGCGTACGTATATGTCTTTACTCTGCAAAACTGTATTTCCTTATGAAGTGGTATTCTTACATATCCTTTCGAGAGAAAACTGTCCTGTGCCTTCTCTTTTGAGGCTACACACTTAGACATACACGCAACATGAAAGCTTTTCGACTTACAACGTGTTGTTTAGGAAAAACAAGATAATTTCGCACGATGCGGGATTTCCTTAAAACGTGATTTTCTGAAAAATTTTGACGAAAGAAAATTCTCCTTTTGGTTCTCTTTAGATGCTACATGTTAAGACGTACACGCCACAACAATTCTTTTCGAGATACAACGTGTAGTTTTGGAGATACAAGCTAATTTTGTACGATGCGTTATTTCTTCTCGTAAAGAGTTTCCAATGCGTACGTATATGTCTTTACTCTGCAAAACTGTATTTCCTTATGAAGTGGTATTCTTACATATCCTTTCGAGAGAAAACTGTCCTGTGCCTTCTCTTTTGAGGCTACACACTTAGACATACACGCAACATGAAAGCTTTTCGACTTACAACGTGTTGTTTAGGAAAAACAAGATAATTTCGCACGATGCGGGATTTCCTTAAAACGTGATTTTCTGAAAAATTTTGACGAAAGAAAATTCTCCTTTTGGTTCTCTTTAGATGCTACATGTTAAGACGTACACGCCACAACAATTCTTTTCGAGATACAACGTGTAGTTTTGGAGATACAAGCTAATTTTGTACGATGCGTTATTTCTTCTCGTAAAGAGTTTCCAATGCGTACGTATATGTCTTTACTCTGCAAAACTGTATTTCCTTATGAAGTGGTATTCTTACATATCCTTTCGAGAGAAAACTGTCCTGTGTCTTCTCTTTTGAGGCTACACACTTAGACATACACGCAACATGAAAGCTTTTCGACTTACAACGTGTTGTTTAGGAAAAACAAGATAATTTCGCACGATGCGGGATTTCCTTAAAACGTGATTTTCTGAAAAATTTTGACGAAAGAAAATTCTCCTTTTGGTTCTCCTTAGATGCTACATGTTAAGACGTACACGCCACAACAATTCTTTTCGAGATACAACGTGTAGTTTTGGAGATACAAGCTAATTTTGTACGATGCGTTATTTCTTCTCGTAAAGAGTTTCCAATGCGTACGTACATGTCTTTACTCTGCAAAACTGTATTTCCTTATGAAGTGGTATTCTTACATATCCTTTCGAGAGAAAACTGTCCTGTGCCTTCTCTTTTGAGGCTACACACTTAGACATACACGCAACATGAAAGCTTTTCGACTTACAACGTGTTGTTTAGGAAAAACAAGATAATTTCGCACGATGCGGGATTTCCTTAAAACGTGATTTTCTGAAAAATTTTGACGAAAGAAAATTCTCCTTTTGGTTCTCTTTAGATGCTACATGTTAAGACGTACACGCCACAACAATTCTTTTCGAGATACAACGTGTAGTTTTGGAGATACAAGCTAATTTTGTACGATGCGTTATTTCTTCTCCTAAAGAGTTTCCAATGCGTACGTATATGTCTTTACTCTGCAAAACTGTATTTCCTTATGAAGTGGTATTCTTACATATCCTTTCGAGAGAAAACTGTCCTGTGCCTTCTCTTTTGAGGCTACACACTTAGACATACACGCAACATGAAAGCTTTTCGACTTACAACGTGTTGTTTAGGAAAAACAAGATAATTTCGCACGATGCGGGATTTCCTTAAAACGTGATTTTCTGAAAAATTTTGACGAAAGAAAATTCTCCTTTTGGTTCTCTTTAGATGCTACATGTTAAGACGTACACGCCACAACAATTCTTTTCGAGATACAACGTGTAGTTTTGGAGATACAAGCTAATTTTGTACGATGCGTTATTTCTTCTCGTAAAGAGTTTCCAATGCGTACGTATATGTCTTTACTCTGCAAAACTGTATTTCCTTATGAAGTGGTATTCTTACATATCCTTTCGAGAGAAAACTGTCCTGTGCCTTCTCTTTTGAGGCTACACACTTAGACATACACGCAACATGAAAGCTTTTCGACTTACACCGTGTTGTTTAGGAAAAACAAGATAATTTCGCACGATGCGGGATTTCCTTAAAACGTGATTTTCTGAAAAATTTTGACGAAAGAAAATTCTCCTTTTGGTTCTCTTCAGATGCTACATGTTAAGACGTACACGCCACAATAATTCTTTTCGAGATACAACGTGTAGTTTTGGAGATACAAGCTAATTTTGTACGATGCGTTATTTCTTCTCGTAAAGAGTTTCCAATGCGTACGTATATGTCTTTACTCTGCAAAACTGTATTTCCTTATGAAGTGGTATTCTTACATATCCTTTCGAGAGAAAACTGTCCTGTGCCTTCTCTTTTGAGGCTACACACTTAGACATACACGCAACATGAAAGCTTTTCGACTTACAACGTGTTGTTTAGGAAAAACAAGATAATTTCGCACGATGCGGGATTTCCTTAAAACGTGATTTTCTGAAAAATTTTGACGAAAGAAAATTCTCCTTTTGGTTCTCTTTAGATGCTACATGTTAAGACGTACACGCCACAACAATTCTTTTCGAGATACAACGTGTAGTTTTGGAGATACAAGCTAATTTTGTACGATGCGTTATTTCTTCTCGTAAAGAGTTTCCAATGCGTACGTATATGTCTTTACTCTGCAAAACTGTATTTCCTTATGAAGTGGTATTCTTACATATCCTTTCGAGAGAAAACTGTCCTGTGCCTTCTCTTTTGAGGCTACACACTTAGACATACACGCAACATGAAAGCTTTTCGACTTACAACGTGTTGTTTAGGAAAAACAAGATAATTTCGCACGATGCGGGATTTCCTTAAAACGTGATTTTCTGAAAAATTTTGACGAAAGAAAATTCTCCTTTTGGTTCTCTTTAGATGCTACATGTTAAGACGTACACGCCACAACAATTCTTTTCGAGATACAACGTGTAGTTTTGGAGATACAAGCTAATTTTGTACGATGCGTTATTTCTTCTCGTAAAGAGTTTCCAATGCGTACGTATATGTCTTTACTCTGCAAAACTGTATTTCCTTATGAAGTGGTATTCTTACATATCCTTTCGAGAGAAAACTGTCCTGTGTCTTCTCTTTTGAGGCTACACACTTAGACATACACGCAACATGAAAGCTTTTCGACTTACAACGTGTTGTTTAGGAAAAACAAGATAATTTCGCACGATGCGGGATTTCCTTAAAACGTGATTTTCTGAAAAATTTTGACGAAAGAAAATTCTCCTTTTGGTTCTCCTTAGATGCTACATGTTAAGACGTACACGCCACAACAATTCTTTTCGAGATACAACGTGTAGTTTTGGAGATACAAGCTAATTTTGTACGATGCGTTATTTCTTCTCGTAAAGAGTTTCCAATGCGTACGTACATGTCTTTACTCTGTAAAACTGTATTTCCTTATGAAGTGGTATTCTTACATATCCTTTCGAGAGAAAACTGTCCTGTGCCTTCTCTTTTGAGGCTACACACTTAGACATACACGCAACATGAAAGCTTTTCGACTTACAACGTGTTGTTTAGGAAAAACAAGATAATTTCGCACGATGCGGGATTTCCTTAAAACGTGATTTTCTGAAAAATTTTGACGAAAGAAAATTCTCCTTTTGGTTCTCTTTAGATGCTACATGTTAAGACGTACACGCCACAACAATTCTTTTCGAGATACAACGTGTAGTTTTGGAGATACAAGCTAATTTTGTACGATGCGTTATTTCTTCTCCTAAAGAGTTTCCAATGCGTACGTATATGTCTTTACTCTGCAAAACTGTATTTCCTTATGAAGTGGTATTCTTACATATCCTTTCGAGAGAAAACTGTCCTGTGCCTTCTCTTTTGAGGCTACACACTTAGACATACACGCAACATGAAAGCTTTTCGACTTACAACGTGTTGTTTAGGAAAAACAAGATAATTTCGCACGATGCGGGATTTCCTTAAAACGTGATTTTCTGAAAAATTTTGACGAAAGAAAATTCTCCTTTTGGTTCTCTTTAGATGCTACATGTTAAGACGTACACGCCACAACAATTCTTTTCGAGATACAACGTGTAGTTTTGGAGATACAAGCTAATTTTGTACGATGCGTTATTTCTTCTCGTAAAGAGTTTCCAATGCGTACGTATATGTCTTTACTCTGCAAAACTGTATTTCCTTATGAAGTGGTATTCTTACATATCCTTTCGAGAGAAAACTGTCCTGTGCCTTCTCTTTTGAGGCTACACACTTAGACATACACGCAACATGAAAGCTTTTCGACTTACACCGTGTTGTTTAGGAAAAACAAGATAATTTCGCACGATGCGGGATTTCCTTAAAACGTGATTTTCTGAAAAATTTTGACGAAAGAAAATTCTCCTTTTGGTTCTCTTCAGATGCTACATGTTAAGACGTACACGCCACAATAATTCTTTTCGAGATACAACGTGTAGTTTTGGAGATACAAGCTAATTTTGTACGATGCGTTATTTCTTCTCGTAAAGAGTTTCCAATGCGTACGTATATGTCTTTACTCTGCAAAACTGTATTTCCTTATGAAGTGGTATTCTTACATATCCTTTCGAGAGAAAACTGTCCTGTGCCTTCTCTTTTGAGGCTACACACTTAGACATACACGCAACATGAAAGCTTTTCGACTTACAACGTGTTGTTTAGGAAAAACAAGATAATTTCGCACGATGCGGGATTTCCTTAAAACGTGATTTTCTGAAAAATTTTGACGAAAGAAAATTCTCCTTTTGGTTCTCTTTAGATGCTACATGTTAAGACGTACACGCCACAACAATTCTTTTCGAGATACAACGTGTAGTTTTGGAGATACAAGCTAATTTTGTACGATGCGTTATTTCTTCTCGTAAAGAGTTTCCAATGCGTACGTATATGTCTTTACTCTGCAAAACTGTATTTCCTTATGAAGTGGTATTCTTACATATCCTTTCGAGAGAAAACTGTCCTGTGCCTTCTCTTTTGAGGCTACACACTTAGACATACACGCAACATGAAAGCTTTTCGACTTACAACGTGTTGTTTAGGAAAAACAAGATAATTTCGCACGATGCGGGATTTCCTTAAAACGTGATTTTCTGAAAAATTTTGACGAAAGAAAATTCTCCTTTTGGTTCTCTTTAGATGCTACATGTTAAGACGTACACGCCACAACAATTCTTTTCGAGATACAACGTGTAGTTTTGGAGATACAAGCTAATTTTGTACGATGCGTTATTTCTTCTCGTAAAGAGTTTCCAATGCGTACGTATATGTCTTTACTCTGCAAAACTGTATTTCCTTATGAAGTGGTATTCTTACATATCCTTTCGAGAGAAAACTGTCCTGTGTCTTCTCTTTTGAGGCTACACACTTAGACATACACGCAACATGAAAGCTTTTCGACTTACAACGTGTTGTTTAGGAAAAACAAGATAATTTCGCACGATGCGGGATTTCCTTAAAACGTGATTTTCTGAAAAATTTTGACGAAAGAAAATTCTCCTTTTGGTTCTCCTTAGATGCTACATGTTAAGACGTACACGCCACAACAATTCTTTTCGAGATACAACGTGTAGTTTTGGAGATACAAGCTAATTTTGTACGATGCGTTATTTCTTCTCGTAAAGAGTTTCCAATGCGTACGTACATGTCTTTACTCTGTAAAACTGTATTTCCTTATGAAGTGGTATTCTTACATATCCTTTCGAGAGAAAACTGTCCTGTGCCTTCTCTTTTGAGGCTACACACTTAGACATACACGCAACATGAAAGCTTTTCGACTTACAACGTGTTGTTTAGGAAAAACAAGATAATTTCGCACGATGCGGGATTTCCTTAAAACGTGATTTTCTGAAAAATTTTGACGAAAGAAAATTCTCCTTTTGGTTCTCTTTAGATGCTACATGTTAAGACGTACACGCCACAACAATTCTTTTCGAGATACAACGTGTAGTTTTGGAGATACAAGCTAATTTTGTACGATGCGTTATTTCTTCTCCTAAAGAGTTTCCAATGCGTACGTATATGTCTTTACTCTGCAAAACTGTATTTCCTTATGAAGTGGTATTCTTACATATCCTTTCGAGAGAAAACTGTCCTGTGCCTTCTCTTTTGAGGCTACACACTTAGACATACACGCAACATGAAAGCTTTTCGACTTACAACGTGTTGTTTAGGAAAAACAAGATAATTTCGCACGATGCGGGATTTCCTTAAAACGTGATTTTCTGAAAAATTTTGACGAAAGAAAATTCTCCTTTTGGTTCTCTTTAGATGCTACATGTTAAGACGTACACGCCACAACAATTCTTTTCGAGATACAACGTGTAGTTTTGGAGATACAAGCTAATTTTGTACGATGCGTTATTTCTTCTCGTAAAGAGTTTCCAATGTGTACGTATATGTCTTTACTCTGCAAAACTGTATTTCCTTATGAAGTGGTATTCTTACATATCCTTTCGAGAGAAAACTGTCCTGTGCCTTCTCTTTTGAGGCTACACACTTAGACATACACGCAACATGAAAGCTTTTCGACTTACAACGTGTTGTTTAGGAAAAACAAGATAATTTCGCACGATGCGGGATTTCCTTAAAACGTGATTTTCTGAAATATTTTGACGAAAGAAAATTCTCCTTTTGGTTCTCTTCAGATGCTACATGTTAAGACGTACACGCCACAACAATTCTTTTCGAGATACAACGTGTAGTTTTGGAGATACAAGCTAATTTTGTACGATGCGTTATTTCTTCTCGTAAAGAGTTTCCAATGCGTACGTATATGTCTTTACTCTGCAAAACTGTCTTTCCTTATGAAGTGGTATTCTTACATATCCTTTCGAGAGAAAACTGTCCTGTGCCTTCTCTTTTGAGGCTACACACTTAGACATACACGCAACATGAAAGCTTTTCGACTTACAACGTGTTGTTTAGGAAAAACAAGATAATTTCGCACGATGCGGGATTTCCTTAAAACGTGATTTTCTGAAAAATTTTGACGAAAGAAAATTCTCCTTTTGGTTCTCTTTAGATGCTACATGTTAAGACGTACACGCCACAACAATTCTTTTCGAGATACAACGTGTAGTTTTGGAGATACAAGCTAATTTTGTACGATGCGTTATTTCTTCTCCTAAAGAGTTTCCAATGCGTACGTATATGTCTTTACTCTGCAAAACTGTATTTCCTTATGAAGTGGTATTCTTACATATCCTTTCGAGAGAAAACTGTCCTGTGCCTTCTCTTTTGAGGCTACACACTTAGACATACACGCAACATGAAAGCTTTTCGACTTACAACGTGTTGTTTAGGAAAAACAAGATAATTTCGCACGATGCGGGATTTCCTTAAAACGTGATTTTCTGAAAAATTTTGACGAAAGAAAATTCTCCTTTTGGTTCTCTTTAGATGCTACATGTTAAGACGTACACGCCACAACAATTCTTTTCGAGATACAACGTGTAGTTTTGGAGATACAAGCTAATTTTGTACGATGCGTTATTTCTTCTCGTAAAGAGTTTCCAATGCGTACGTACATGTCTTTACTCTGCAAAACTGTATTTCCTTATGAAGTGGTATTCTTACATATCCTTTCGAGAGAAAACTGTCCTGTGCCTTCTCTTTTGAGGCTACACACTTAGACATACACGCAACATGAAAGCTTTTCGACTTACAACGTGTTGTTTAGGAAAAACAAGATAATTTCGCACGATGCGGGATTTCCTTAAAACGTGATTTTCTGAAAAATTTTGACGAAAGAAAATTCTCCTTTTGGTTCTCTTTAGATGCTACATGTTAAGACGTACACGCCACAACAATTCTTTTCGAGATACAACGTGTAGTTTTGGAGATACAAGCTAATTTTGTACGATGCGTTATTTCTTCTCGTAAAGAGTTTCCAATGCGTACGTATATGTCTTTACTCTGCAAAACTGTATTTCCTTATGAAGTGGTATTCTTACATATCCTTTCGAGAGAAAACTGTCCTGTGCCTTCTCTTTTGAGGCTACACACTTAGACATACACGCAACATGAAAGCTTTTCGACTTACAACGTGTTGTTTAGGAAAAACAAGATAATTTCGCACGATGCGGGATTTCCTTAAAACGTGATTTTCTGAAAAATTTTGACGAAAGAAAATTCTCCTTTTGGTTCTCCTTAGATGCTACATGTTAAGACGTACACGCCACAACAATTCTTTTCGAGATACAACGTGTAGTTTTGGAGATACAAGCTAATTTTGTACGATGCGTTATTTCTTCTCGTAAAGAGTTTCCAATGCGTACGTACATGTCTTTACTCTGCAAAACTGTATTTCCTTATGAAGTGGTATTCTTACATATCCTTTCGAGAGAAAACTGTCCTGTGCCTTCTCTTTTGAGGCTACACACTTAGACATACACGCAACATGAAAGCTTTTCGACTTACAACGTGTTGTTTAGGAAAAACAAGATAATTTCGCACGATGCGGGATTTCCTTAAAACGTGATTTTCTGAAAAATTTTGACGAAAGAAAATTCTCCTTTTGGTTCTCTTTAGATGCTACATGTTAAGACGTACACGCCACAACAATTCTTTTCGAGATACAACGTGTAGTTTTGGAGATACAAGCTAATTTTGTACGATGCGTTATTTCTTCTCCTAAAGAGTTTCCAATGCGTACGTATATGTCTTTACTCTGCAAAACTGTATTTCCTTATGAAGTGGTATTCTTACATATCCTTTCGAGAGAAAACTGTCCTGTGCCTTCTCTTTTGAGGCTACACACTTAGACATACACGCAACATGAAAGCTTTTCGACTTACAACGTGTTGTTTAGGAAAAACAAGATAATTTCGCACGATGCGGGATTTCCTTAAAACGTGATTTTCTGAAAAATTTTGACGAAAGAAAATTCTCCTTTTGGTTCTCTTTAGATGCTACATGTTAAGACGTACACGCCACAACAATTCTTTTCGAGATACAACGTGTAGTTTTGGAGATACAAGCTAATTTTGTACGATGCGTTATTTCTTCTCGTAAAGAGTTTCCAATGTGTACGTATATGTCTTTACTCTGCAAAACTGTATTTCCTTATGAAGTGGTATTCTTACATATCCTTTCGAGAGAAAACTGTCCTGTGCCTTCTCTTTTGAGGCTACACACTTAGACATACACGCAACATGAAAGCTTTTCGACTTACAACGTGTTGTTTAGGAAAAACAAGATAATTTCGCACGATGCGGGATTTCCTTAAAACGTGATTTTCTGAAATATTTTGACGAAAGAAAATTCTCCTTTTGGTTCTCTTCAGATGCTACATGTTAAGACGTACACGCCACAACAATTCTTTTCGAGATACAACGTGTAGTTTTGGAGATACAAGCTAATTTTGTACGATGCGTTATTTCTTCTCGTAAAGAGTTTCCAATGCGTACGTATATGTCTTTACTCTGCAAAACTGTCTTTCCTTATGAAGTGGTATTCTTACATATCCTTTCGAGAGAAAACTGTCCTGTGCCTTCTCTTTTGAGGCTACACACTTAGACATACACGCAACATGAAAGCTTTTCGACTTACAACGTGTTGTTTAGGAAAAACAAGATAATTTCGCACGATGCGGGATTTCCTTAAAACGTGATTTTCTGAAATATTTTGACGAAAGAAAATTCTCCTTTTGGTTCTCTTCAGATGCTACATGTTAAGACGTACACGCCACAACAATTCTTTTCGAGATACAACGTGTAGTTTTGGAGATACAAGCTAATTTTGTACGATGCGTTATTTCTTCTCGTAAAGAGTTTCCAATGCGTACGTATATGTCTTTACTCTGCAAAACTGTCTTTCCTTATGAAGTGGTATTCTTACATATCCTTTCGAGAGAAAACTGTCCTGTGCCTTCTCTTTTGAGGCTACACACTTAGACATACACGCAACATGAAAGCTTTTCGACTTACAACGTGTTGTTTAGGAAAAACAAGATAATTTCGCACGATGCGGGATTTCCTTAAAACGTGATTTTCTGAAAAATTTTGACGAAAGAAAATTCTCCTTTTGGTTCTCTTTAGATGCTACATGTTAAGACGTACACGCCACAACAATTCTTTTCGAGATACAACGTGTAGTTTTGGAGATACAAGCTAATTTTGTACGATGCGTTATTTCTTCTCCTAAAGAGTTTCCAATGCGTACGTATATGTCTTTACTCTGCAAAACTGTATTTCCTTATGAAGTGGTATTCTTACATATCCTTTCGAGAGAAAACTGTCCTGTGCCTTCTCTTTTGAGGCTACACACTTAGACATACACGCAACATGAAAGCTTTTCGACTTACAACGTGTTGTTTAGGAAAAACAAGATAATTTCGCACGATGCGGGATTTCCTTAAAACGTGATTTTCTGAAAAATT
Organism: Apodemus sylvaticus; assembly: GCF_947179515.1. Taxonomy (NCBI): domain Eukaryota; kingdom Metazoa; phylum Chordata; class Mammalia; order Rodentia; family Muridae; genus Apodemus; species Apodemus sylvaticus. The sequence continues at coordinate 41,615 of NW_026263416.1, forward strand.
TTGACGAAAGAAAATTCTCCTTTTGGTTCTCTTTAGATGCTACATGTTAAGACGTACACGCCACAACAATTCTTTTCGAGATACAACGTGTAGTTTTGGAGATACAAGCTAATTTTGTACGATGCGTTATTTCTTCTCGTAAAGAGTTTCCAATGCGTACGTACATGTCTTTACTCTGCAAAACTGTATTTCCTTATGAAGTGGTATTCTTACATATCCTTTCGAGAGAAAACTGTCCTGTGCCTTCTCTTTTGAGGCTACACACTTAGACATACACGCAACATGAAAGCTTTTCGACTTACAACGTGTTGTTTAGGAAAAACAAGATAATTTCGCACGATGCGGGATTTCCTTAAAACGTGATTTTCTGAAAAATTTTGACGAAAGAAAATTCTCCTTTTGGTTCTCTTTAGATGCTACATGTTAAGACGTACACGCCACAACAATTCTTTTCGAGATACAACGTGTAGTTTTGGAGATACAAGCTAATTTTGTACGATGCGTTATTTCTTCTCGTAAAGAGTTTCCAATGCGTACGTATATGTCTTTACTCTGCAAAACTGTATTTCCTTATGAAGTGGTATTCTTACATATCCTTTCGAGAGAAAACTGTCCTGTGCCTTCTCTTTTGAGGCTACACACTTAGACATACACGCAACATGAAAGCTTTTCGACTTACAACGTGTTGTTTAGGAAAAACAAGATAATTTCGCACGATGCGGGATTTCCTTAAAACGTGATTTTCTGAAAAATTTTGACGAAAGAAAATTCTCCTTTTGGTTCTCCTTAGATGCTACATGTTAAGACGTACACGCCACAACAATTCTTTTCGAGATACAACGTGTAGTTTTGGAGATACAAGCTAATTTTGTACGATGCGTTATTTCTTCTCGTAAAGAGTTTCCAATGCGTACGTACATGTCTTTACTCTGCAAAACTGTATTTCCTTATGAAGTGGTATTCTTACATATCCTTTCGAGAGAAAACTGTCCTGTGCCTTCTCTTTTGAGGCTACACACTTAGACATACACGCAACATGAAAGCTTTTCGACTTACAACGTGTTGTTTAGGAAAAACAAGATAATTTCGCACGATGCGGGATTTCCTTAAAACGTGATTTTCTGAAAAATTTTGACGAAAGAAAATTCTCCTTTTGGTTCTCTTTAGATGCTACATGTTAAGACGTACACGCCACAACAATTCTTTTCGAGATACAACGTGTAGTTTTGGAGATACAAGCTAATTTTGTACGATGCGTTATTTCTTCTCCTAAAGAGTTTCCAATGCGTACGTATATGTCTTTACTCTGCAAAACTGTATTTCCTTATGAAGTGGTATTCTTACATATCCTTTCGAGAGAAAACTGTCCTGTGCCTTCTCTTTTGAGGCTACACACTTAGACATACACGCAACATGAAAGCTTTTCGACTTACAACGTGTTGTTTAGGAAAAACAAGATAATTTCGCACGATGCGGGATTTCCTTAAAACGTGATTTTCTGAAAAATTTTGACGAAAGAAAATTCTCCTTTTGGTTCTCTTTAGATGCTACATGTTAAGACGTACACGCCACAACAATTCTTTTCGAGATACAACGTGTAGTTTTGGAGATACAAGCTAATTTTGTACGATGCGTTATTTCTTCTCGTAAAGAGTTTCCAATGTGTACGTATATGTCTTTACTCTGCAAAACTGTATTACCTTATGAAGTGGTATTCTTACATATCCTTTCGAGAGAAAACTGTCCTGTGCCTTCTCTTTTGAGGCTACACACTTAGACATACACGCAACATGAAAGCTTTTCGACTTACAACGTGTTGTTTAGGAAAAACAAGATAATTTCGCACGATGCGGGATTTCCTTAAAACGTGATTTTCTGAAATATTTTGACGAAAGAAAATTCTCCTTTTGGTTCTCTTCAGATGCTACATGTTAAGACGTACACGCCACAACAATTCTTTTCGAGATACAACGTGTAGTTTTGGAGATACAAGCTAATTTTGTACGATGCGTTATTTCTTCTCGTAAAGAGTTTCCAATGCGTACGTATATGTCTTTACTCTGCAAAACTGTCTTTCCTTATGAAGTGGTATTCTTACATATCCTTTCGAGAGAAAACTGTCCTGTGCCTTCTCTTTTGAGGCTACACACTTAGACATACACGCAACATGAAAGCTTTTCGACTTACAACGTGTTGTTTAGGAAAAACAAGATAATTTCGCACGATGCGGGATTTCCTTAAAACGTGATTTTCTGAAAAATTTTGACGAAAGAAAATTCTCCTTTTGGTTCTCTTTAGATGCTACATGTTAAGACGTACACGCCACAACAATTCTTTTCGAGATACAACGTGTAGTTTTGGAGATACAAGCTAATTTTGTACGATGCGTTATTTCTTCTCGTAAAGAGTTTCCAATGCGTACGTATATGTCTTTACTCTGCAAAACTGTATTTCCTTATGAAGTGGTATTCTTACATATCCTTTCGAGAGAAAACTGTCCTGTGCCTTCTCTTTTGAGGCTACACACTTAGACATACACGCAACATGAAAGCTTTTCGACTTACAACGTGTTGTTTAGGAAAAACAAGATAATTTCGCACGATGCGGGATTTCCTTAAAACGTGATTTTCTGAAAAATTTTGACGAAAGAAAATTCTCCTTTTGGTTCTCTTTAGATGCTACATGTTAAGACGTACACGCCACAACAATTCTTTTCGAGATACAACGTGTAGTTTTGGAGATACAAGCTAATTTTGTACGATGCGTTATTTCTTCTCGTAAAGAGTTTCCAATGCGTACGTACATGTCTTTACTCTGCAAAACTGTATTTCCTTATGAAGTGGTATTCTTACATATCCTTTCGAGAGAAAACTGTCCTGTGCCTTCTCTTTTGAGGCTACACACTTAGACATACACGCAACATGAAAGCTTTTCGACTTACAACGTGTTGTTTAGGAAAAACAAGATAATTTCGCACGATGCGGGATTTCCTTAAAACGTGATTTTATGAAAAATTTTGACGAAAGAAAATTCTCCTTTTGGTTCTCTTTAGATGCTACATGTTAAGACGTACACGCCACAACAATTCTTTTCGAGATACAACGTGTAGTTTTGGAGATACAAGCTAATTTTGTATGATGCGTTATTTCTTCTCGTAAAGAGTTTCCAATGCGTACGTATATGTCTTTACTCTGCAAAACTGTATTTCCTTATGAAGTGGTATTCTTACATATCCTTTCGAGAGAAAACTGTCCTGTGCCTTCTCTTTTGAGGCTACACACTTAGACATACACGCAACATGAAAGCTTTTCGACTTACAACGTGTTGTTTAGGAAAAACAAGATAATTTCGCACGATGCGGGATTTCCTTAAAACGTGATTTTCTGAAAAATTTTGACGAAAGAAAATTCTCCTTTTGGTTCTCTTCAGATGCTACATGTTAAGACGTACACGCCACAACAATTCTTTTCGAGATACAACGTGTAGTTTTGGAGATACAAGCTAATTTTGTACGATGCGTTATTTCTTCTCGTAAAGAGTTTCCAATGCGTACGTACATGTCTTTACTCTGCAAAACTGTATTTCCTTATGAAGTGGTATTCTTACATATCCTTTCGAGAGAAAACTGTCCTGTGCCTTCTCTTTTGAGGCTACACACTTAGACATACACGCAACATGAAAGCTTTTCGACTTACAACGTGTTGTTTAGGAAAAACAAGATAATTTCGCACGATGCGGGATTTCCTTAAAACGTGATTTTCTGAAAAATTTTGACGAAAGAAAATTCTCCTTTTGGTTCTCTTTAGATGCTACATGTTAAGACGTACACGCCACAACAATTCTTTTCGAGATACAACGTGTAGTTTTGGAGATACAAGCTAATTTTGTACGATGCGTTATTTCTTCTCGTAAAGAGTTTCCAATGCGTACGTATATGTCTTTACTCTGCAAAACTGTATTTCCTTATGAAGTGGTATTCTTACATATCCTTTCGAGAGAAAACTGTCCTGTGCCTTCTCTTTTGAGGCTACACACTTAGACATACACGCAACATGAAAGCTTTTCGACTTACAACGTGTTGTTTAGGAAAAACAAGATAATTTCGCACGATGCGGGATTTCCTTAAAACGTGATTTTCTGAAAAATTTTGACGAAAGAAAATTCTCCTTTTGGTTCTCTTTAGATGCTACATGTTAAGACGTACACGCCACAACAATTCTTTTCGAGATACAACGTGTAGTTTTGGAGATACAAGCTAATTTTGTACGATGCGTTATTTCTTCTCGTAAAGAGTTTCCAATGCGTACGTACATGTCTTTACTCTGCAAAACTGTATTTCCTTATGAAGTGGTATTCTTACATATCCTTTCGAGAGAAAACTGTCCTGTGCCTTCTCTTTTGAGGCTACACACTTAGACATACACGCAACATGAAAGCTTTTCGACTTACAACGTGTTGTTTAGGAAAAACAAGATAATTTCGCACGATGCGGGATTTCCTTAAAACGTGATTTTATGAAAAATTTTGACGAAAGAAAATTCTCCTTTTGGTTCTCTTTAGATGCTACATGTTAAGACGTACACGCCACAACAATTCTTTTCGAGATACAACGTGTAGTTTTGGAGATACAAGCTAATTTTGTATGATGCGTTATTTCTTCTCGTAAAGAGTTTCCAATGCGTACGTATATGTCTTTACTCTGCAAAACTGTATTTCCTTATGAAGTGGTATTCTTACATATCCTTTCGAGAGAAAACTGTCCTGTGCCTTCTCTTTTGAGGCTACACACTTAGACATACACGCAACATGAAAGCTTTTCGACTTACAACGTGTTGTTTAGGAAAAACAAGATAATTTCGCACGATGCGGGATTTCCTTAAAACGTGATTTTCTGAAAAATTTTGACGAAAGAAAATTCTCCTTTTGGTTCTCTTCAGATGCTACATGTTAAGACGTACACGCCACAACAATTCTTTTCGAGATACAACGTGTAGTTTTGGAGATACAAGCTAATTTTGTACGATGCGTTATTTCTTCTCGTAAAGAGTTTCCAATGCGTACGTACATGTCTTTACTCTGCAAAACTGTATTTCCTTATGAAGTGGTATTCTTACATATCCTTTCGAGAGAAAACTGTCCTGTGCCTTCTCTTTTGAGGCTACACACTTAGACATACACGCAACATGAAAGCTTTTCGACTTACAACGTGTTGTTTAGGAAAAACAAGATAATTTCGCACGATGCGGGATTTCCTTAAAACGTGATTTTCTGAAAAATTTTGACGAAAGAAAATTCTCCTTTTGGTTCTCTTTAGATGCTACATGTTAAGACGTACACGCCACAACAATTCTTTTCGAGATACAACGTGTAGTTTTGGAGATACAAGCTAATTTTGTACGATGCGTTATTTCTTCTCGTAAAGAGTTTCCAATGCGTACGTATATGTCTTTACTCTGCAAAACTGTATTTCCTTATGAAGTGGTATTCTTACATATCCTTTCGAGAGAAAACTGTCCTGTGCCTTCTCTTTTGAGGCTACACACTTAGACATACACGCAACATGAAAGCTTTTCGACTTACAACGTGTTGTTTAGGAAAAACAAGATAATTTCGCACGATGCGGGATTTCCTTAAAACGTGATTTTCTGAAAAATTTTGACGAAAGAAAATTCTCCTTTTGGTTCTCTTTAGATGCTACATGTTAAGACGTACACGCCACATCAATTCTTTTCGAGATACAACGTGTAGTTTTGGAGATACAAGCTAATTTTGTACGATGCGTTATTTCTTCTCGTAAAGAGTTTCCAATGCGTACGTATATGTCTTTACTCTGCAAAACTGTATTTCCTTATGAAGTGGTATTCTTACATATCCTTTCGAGAGAAAACTGTCCTGTGCCTTCTCTTTTGAGGCTACACACTTAGACATACACGCAACATGAAAGCTTTTCGACTTACAACGTGTTGTTTAGGAAAAACAAGATAATTTCGCACGATGCGGGATTTCCTTAAAACGTGATTTTCTGAAAAATTTTGACGAAAGAAAATTCTCCTTTTGGTTCTCTTCAGATGCTACATGTTAAGACGTACACGCCACAACAATTCTTTTCGAGATACAACGTGTAGTTTTGGAGATACAAGCTAATTTTGTACGATGCGTTATTTCTTCTCGTAAAGAGTTTCCAATGCGTACGTATATGTCTTTACTCTGCAAAACTGTATTTCCTTATGAAGTGGTATTCTTACATATCCTTTCGAGAGAAAACTGTCCTGTGCCTTCTCTTTTGAGGCTACACACTTAGACATACACGCAACATGAAAGCTTTTCGACTTACAACGTGTTGTTTAGGAAAAACAAGACAATTTCGCACGATGCGGGATTTCCTTAAAACGTGATTTTCTGAAAAATTTTGACGAAAGAAAATTCTCCTTTTGGTTCTCTTTAGATGCTACATGTTAAGACGTACACGCCACAACAATTCTTTTCGAGATACAACGTGTAGTTTTGGAGATACAAGCTAATTTTGTACGATGCGTTATTTCTTCTCGTAAAGAGTTTCCAATGCGTACGTATATGTCTTTACTCTGCAAAACTGTATTTCCTTATGAAGTGGTATTCTTACATATCCTTTCGAGAGAAAACTGTCCTGTGCCTTCTCTTTTGAGGCTACACACTTAGACATACACGCAACATGAAAGCTTTTCGACTTACAACGTGTTGTTTAGGAAAAACAAGATAATTTCGCACGATGCGGGATTTCCTTAAAACGTGATTTTCTGAAAAATTTTGACGAAAGAAAATTCTCCTTTTGGTTCTCTTTAGATGCTACATGTTAAGACGTACACGCCACAACAATTCTTTTCGAGATACAACGTGTAGTTTTGGAGATACAAGCTAATTTTGTACGATGCGTTATTTCTTCTCGTAAAGAGTTTCCAATGCGTACGTACATGTCTTTACTCTGCAAAACTGTATTTCCTTATGAAGTGGTATTCTTACATATCCTTTCGAGAGAAAACTGTCCTGTGCCTTCTCTTTTGAGGCTACACACTTAGACATACACGCAACATGAAAGCTTTTCGACTTACAACGTGTTGTTTAGGAAAAACAAGATAATTTCGCACGATGCGGGATTTCCTTAAAACGTGATTTTCTGAAAAATTTTGACGAAAGAAAATTCTCCTTTTGGTTCTCTTTAGATGCTACATGTTAAGACGTACACGCCACAACAATTCTTTTCGAGATACAACGTGTAGTTTTGGAGATACAAGCTAATTTTGTACGATGCGTTATTTCTTCTCGTAAAGAGTTTCCAATGCGTACGTACATGTCTTTACTCTGCAAAACTGTATTTCCTTATGAAGTGGTATTCTTACATATCCTTTCGAGAGAAAACTGTCCTGTGCCTTCTCTTTTGAGGCTACACACTTAGACATACACGCAACATGAAAGCTTTTCGACTTACAACGTGTTGTTTAGGAAAAACAAGATAATTTCGCACGATGCGGGATTTCCTTAAAACGTGATTTTCTGAAAAATTTTGACGAAAGAAAATTCTCCTTTTGGTTCTCTTTAGATGCTACATGTTAAGACGTACACGCCACAACAATTCTTTTCGAGATACAACGTGTAGTTTTGGAGATACAAGCTAATTTTGTACGATGCGTTATTTCTTCTCGTAAAGAGTTTCCAATGCGTACGTATATGTCTTTACTCTGCAAAACTGTATTTCCTTATGAAGTGGTATTCTTACATATCCTTTCGAGAGAAAACTGTCCTGTGCCTTCTCTTTTGAGGCTACACACTTAGACATACACGCAACATGAAAGCTTTTCGACTTACAACGTGTTGTTTAGGAAAAACAAGATAATTTCGCACGATGCGGGATTTCCTTAAAACGTGATTTTCTGAAAAATTTTGACGAAAGAAAATTCTCCTTTTGGTTCTCTTTAGATGCTACATGTTAAGACGTACACGCCACAACAATTCTTTTCGAGATACAACGTGTAGTTTTGGAGATACAAGCTAATTTTGTACGATGCGTTATTTCTTCTCGTAAAGAGTTTCCAATGCGTACGTATATGTCTTTACTCTGCAAAACTGTATTTCCTTATGAAGTGGTATTCTTACATATCCTTTCGAGAGAAAACTGTCCTGTGCCTTCTCTTTTGAGGCTACACACTTAGACATACACGCAACATGAAAGCTTTTCGACTTACAACGTGTTGTTTAGGAAAAACAAGATAATTTCGCACGATGCGGGATTTCCTTAAACGTGATTTTCTGAAAAATTTTGACGAAAGAAAATTCTCCTTTTGGTTCTCTTTAGATGCTACATGTTAAGACGTACACGCCACAACAATTCTTTTCGAGATACAACGTGTAGTTTTGGAGATACAAGCTAATTTTGTACGATGCGTTATTTCTTCTCGTAAAGAGTTTCCAATGCGTACGTATATGTCTTTACTCTGCAAAACTGTATTTCCTTATGAAGTGGTATTCTTACATATCCTTTCGAGAGAAAACTGTCCTGTGCCTTCTCTTTTGAGGCTACACACTTAGACATACACGCAACATGAAAGCTTTTCGACTTACAACGTGTTGTTTAGGAAAAACAAGATAATTTCGCACGATGCGGGATTTCCTTAAAACGTGATTTTCTGAAAAATTTTGACGAAAGAAAATTCTCCTTTTGGTTCTCTTCAGATGCTACATGTTAAGACGTACACGCCACAACAATTCTTTTCGAGATACAACGTGTAGTTTTGGAGATACAAGCTAATTTTGTACGATGCGTTATTTCTTCTCGTAAAGAGTTTCCAATGCGTACGTATATGTCTTTACTCTGCAAAACTGTATTTCCTTATGAAGTGGTATTCTTACATATCCTTTCGAGAGAAAACTGTCCTGTGCCTTCTCTTTTGAGGCTACACACTTAGACATACACGCAACATGAAAGCTTTTCGACTTACAACGTGTTGTTTAGGAAAAACAAGATAATTTCGCACGATGCGGGATTTCCTTAAAACGTGATTTTTTGAAAAATTTTGACGAAAGAAAATTCTCCTTTTGGTTCTCTTTAGATGCTACATGTTAAGACGTACACGCCACAACAATTCTTTTCGAGATACAACGTGTAGTTTTGGAGATACAAGCTAATTTTGTACGATGCGTTATTTCTTCTCGTAAAGAGTTTCCAATGCGTACGTATATGTCTTTACTCTGCAAAACTGTATTTCCTTATGAAGTGGTATTCTTACATATCCTTTCGAGAGAAAACTGTCCTGTGCCTTCTCTTTTGAGGCTACACACTTAGACATACACGCAACATGAAAGCTTTTCGACTTACAACGTGTTGTTTAGGAAAAACAAGATAATTTCGCACGATGCGGGATTTCCTTAAAACGTGATTTTCTGAAAAATTTTGACGAAAGAAAATTCTCCTTTTGGTTCTCTTTAGATGCTACATGTTAAGACGTACACGCCACAACAATTCTTTTCGAGATACAACGTGTAGTTTTGGAGATACAAGCTAATTTTGTACGATGCGTTATTTCTTCTCGTAAAGAGTTTCCAATGCGTACGTATATGTCTTTACTCTGCAAAACTGTCTTTCCTTATGAAGTGGTATTCTTACATATCCTTTCGAGAGAAAACTGTCCTGTGCCTTCTCTTTTGAGGCTACACACTTAGACATACACGCAACATGAAAGCTTTTCGACTTACAACGTGTTGTTTAGGAAAAACAAGATAATTTCGCACGATGCGGGATTTCCTTAAAACGTGATTTTCTGAAAAATTTTGACGAAAGAAAATTCTCCTTTTGGTTCTCTTTAGATGCTACATGTTAAGACGTACACGCCACAACAATTCTTTTCGAGATACAACGTGTAGTTTTGGAGATACAAGCTAATTTTGTACGATGCGTTATTTCTTCTCGTAAAGAGTTTCCAATGCGTACGTATATGTCTTTACTCTGCAAAACTGTATTTCCTTATGAAGTGGTATTCTTACATATCCTTTCGAGAGAAAACTGTCCTGTGCCTTCTCTTTTGAGGCTACACACTTAGACATACACGCAACATGAAAGCTTTTCGACTTACAACGTGTTGTTTAGGAAAAACAAGATAATTTCGCACGATGCGGGATTTCCTTAAAACGTGATTTTCTGAAAAATTTTGACGAAAGAAAATTCTCCTTTTGGTTCTCTTTAGATGCTACATGTTAAGACGTACACGCCACAACAATTCTTTTCGAGATACAACGTGTAGTTTTGGAGATACAAGCTAATTTTGTACGATGCGTTATTTCTTCTCGTAAAGAGTTTCCAATGCGTACGTTTATGTCTTTACTCTGCAAAACTGTCTTTCCTTATGAAGTGGTATTCTTACATATCCTTTCGAGAGAAAACTGTCCTGTGCCTTCTCTTTTGAGGCTACACACTTAGACATACACGCAACATGAAAGCTTTTCGACTTACAACGTGTTGTTTAGGAAAAACAAGATAATTTCGCACGATGCGGGATTTCCTTAAAACGTGATTTTCTGAAAAATTTTGACGAAAGAAAATTCTCCTTTTGGTTCTCTTTAGATGCTACATGTTAAGACGTACACGCCACAACAATTCTTTTCGAGATACAACGTGTAGTTTTGGAGATACAAGCTAATTTTGTACGATGCGTTATTTCTTCTGGTAAAGAGTTTCCAATGCGTACGTATATGTCTTTACTCTGCAAAACTGTATTTCCTTATGAAGTGGTATTCTTACATATCCTTTCGAGAGAAAACTGTCCTGTGTCTTCTCTTTTGAGGCTACACACTTAGACATACACGCAACATGAAAGCTTTTCGACTTACAACGTGTTGTTTAGGAAAAACAAGATAATTTCGCACGATGCGGGATTTCCTTAAAACGTGATTTTCTGAAAAATTTTGACGAAAGAAAATTCTCCTTTTGGTTCTCCTTAGATGCTACATGTTAAGACGTACACGCCACAACAATTCTTTTCGAGATACAACGTGTAGTTTTGGAGATACAAGCTAATTTTGTACGATGCGTTATTTCTTCTCGTAAAGAGTTTCCAATGCGTACGTACATGTCTTTACTCTGCAAAACTGTATTTCCTTATGAAGTGGTATTCTTACATATCCTTTCGAGAGAAAACTGTCCTGTGCCTTCTCTTTTGAGGCTACACACTTAGACATACACGCAACATGAAAGCTTTTCGACTTACAACGTGTTGTTTAGGAAAAACAAGATAATTTCGCACGATGCGGGATTTCCTTAAAACGTGATTTTCTGAAAAATTTTGACGAAAGAAAATTCTCCTTTTGGTTCTCTTTAGATGCTACATGTTAAGACGTACACGCCACAACAATTCTTTTCGAGATACAACGTGTAGTTTTGGAGATACAAGCTAATTTTGTACGATGCGTTATTTCTTCTCCTAAAGAGTTTCCAATGCGTACGTATATGTCTTTACTCTGCAAAACTGTATTTCCTTATGAAGTGGTATTCTTACATATCCTTTCGAGAGAAAACTGTCCTGTGCCTTCTCTTTTGAGGCTACACACTTAGACATACACGCAACATGAAAGCTTTTCGACTTACAACGTGTTGTTTAGGAAAAACAAGATAATTTCGCACGATGCGGGATTTCCTTAAAACGTGATTTTCTGAAAAATTTTGACGAAAGAAAATTCTCCTTTTGGTTCTCTTTAGATGCTACATGTTAAGACGTACACGCCACAACAATTCTTTTCGAGATACAACGTGTAGTTTTGGAGATACAAGCTAATTTTGTACGATGCGTTATTTCTTCTCGTAAAGAGTTTCCAATGCGTACGTATATGTCTTTACTCTGCAAAACTGTCTTTCCTTATGAAGTGGTATTCTTACATATCCTTTCGAGAGAAAACTGTCCTGTGCCTTCTCTTTTGAGGCTACACACTTAGACATACACGCAACATGAAAGCTTTTCGACTTACAACGTGTTGTTTAGGAAAAACAAGATAATTTCGCACGATGCGGGATTTCCTTAAAACGTGATTTTCTGAAAAATTTTGACGAAAGAAAATTCTCCTTTTGGTTCTCTTCAGATGCTACATGTTAAGACGTACACGCCACAACAATTCTTTTCGAGATACAACGTGTAGTTTTGGAGATACAAGCTAATTTTGTACGATGCGTTATTTCTTCTCGTAAAGAGTTTCCAATGCGTACGTATATGTCTTTACTCTGCAAAACTGTATTTCCTTATGAAGTGGTATTCTTACATATCCTTTCGAGAGAAAACTGTCCTGTGCCTTCTCTTTTGAGGCTACACACTTAGACATACACGCAACATGAAAGCTTTTCGACTTACAACGTGTTGTTTAGGAAAAACAAGATAATTTCGCACGATGCGGGATTTCCTTAAAACGTGATTTTCTGAAAAATTTTGACGAAAGAAAATTCTCCTTTTGGTTCTCTTTAGATGCTACATGTTAAGACGTACACGCCACAACAATTCTTTTCGAGATACAACGTGTAGTTTTGGAGATACAAGCTAATTTTGTACGATGCATTATTTCTTCTCGTAAAGAGTTTCCAATGCGTACGTATATGTCTTTACTCTGCAAAACTGTATTTCCTTATGAAGTGGTATTCTTACATATCCTTTCGAGAGAAAACTGTCCTGTGCCTTCTCTTTTGAGGCTACACACTTAGACATACACGCAACATGAAAGCTTTTCGACTTACAACGTGTTGTTTAGGAAAAACAAGATAATTTCGCACGATGCGGGATTTCCTTAAAACGTGATTTTCTGAAAAATTTTGACGTAAGAAAATTCTCCTTTTGGTTCTCTTTAGATGCTACATGTTAAGACGTACACGCCACAACAATTCTTTTCGAGATACAACGTGTAGTTTTGGAGATACAAGCTAATTTTGTACGATGCGTTATTTCTTCTCGTAAAGAGTTTCCAATGCGTACGTATATGTCTTTACTCTGCAAAACTGTCTTTCCTTATGAAGTGGTATTCTTACATATCCTTTCGAGAGAAAACTGTCCTGTGCCTTCTCTTTTGAGGCTACACACTTAGACATACACGCAACATGAAAGCTTTTCGACTTACAACGTGTTGTTTAGGAAAAACAAGATAATTTCGCACGATGCGGGATTTCCTTAAAACGTGATTTTCTGAAAAATTTTGACGAAAGAAAATTCTCCTTTTGGTTCTCTTTAGATGCTACATGTTAAGACGTACACGCCACAACAATTCTTTTCGAGATACAACGTGTAGTTTTGGAGATACAAGCTAATTTTGTACGATGCGTTATTTCTTCTCGTAAAGAGTTTCCAATGCGTACGTATATGTCTTTACTCTGCAAAACTGGATTTCCTTATGAAGTGGTATTCTTACATATCCTTTCGAGAGAAAACTGTCCTGTGCCTTCTCTTTTGAGGCTACACACTTAGACATACACGCAACATGAAAGCTTTTCGACTTACAACGTGTTGTTTAGGAAAAACAAGATAATTTCGCACGATGCGGGATTTCCTTAAAACGTGATTTTCTGAAAAATTTTGACGAAAGAAAATCCTCCTTTTGGTTCTCTTTAGATGCTACATGTTAAGACGTACACGCCACAACAATTCTTTTCGAGATACAACGTGTAGTTTTGGAGATACAAGCTAATTTTGTACGATGCGTTATTTCTTCTCGTAAAGAGTTTCCAATGCGTACGTACATGTCTTTACTCTGCAAAACTGTATTTCCTTATGAAGTGGTATTCTTACATATCCTTTCGAGAGAAAACTGTCCTGTGCCTTCTCTTTTGAGGCTACACACTTAGACATACACGCAACATGAAAGCTTTTCGACTTACAACGTGTTGTTTAGGAAAAACAAGATAATTTCGCACGATGCGGGATTTCCTTAAAACGTGATTTTCTGAAAAATTTTGACGAAAGAAAATTCTCCTTTTGGTTCTCTTTAGATGCTACATGTTAAGACGTACACGCCACAACAATTCTTTTCGAGATACAACGTGTAGTTTTGGAGATACAAGCTAATTTTGTACGATGCGTTATTTCTTCTCGTAAAGAGTTTCCAATGCGTACGTATATGTCTTTACTCTGCAAAACTGTATTTCCTTATGAAGTGGTATTCTTACATATCCTTTCGAGAGAAAACTGTCCTGTGCCTTCTCTTTTGAGGCTACACACTTAGACATACACGCAACATGAAAGCTTTTCGACTTACAACGTGTTGTTTAGGAAAAACAAGATAATTTCGCACGATGCGGGATTTCCTTAAAACGTGATTTTCTGAAAAATTTTGACGAAAGAAAATTCTCCTTTTGGTTCTCTTTAGATGCTACATGTTAAGACGTACACGCCACAACAATTCTTTTCGAGATACAACGTGTAGTTTTGGAGATACAAGCTAATTTTGTACGATGCGTTATTTCTTCTCGTAAAGAGTTTCCAATGCGTACGTATATGTCTTTACTCTGCAAAACTGTCTTTCCTTATGAAGTGGTATTCTTACATATCCTTTCGAGAGAAAACTGTCCTGTGCCTTCTCTTTTGAGGCTACACACTTAGACATACACGCAACATGAAAGCTTTTCGACTTACAACGTGTTGTTTAGGAAAAACAAGATAATTTCGCACGATGCGGGATTTCCTTAAAACGTGATTTTCTGAAAAATTTTGACGAAAGAAAATTCTCCTTTTGGTTCTCTTTAGATGCTACATGTTAAGACGTACACGCCACAACAATTCTTTTCGAGATACAACGTGTAGTTTTGGAGATACAAGCTAATTTTGTACGATGCGTTATTTCTTCTCGTAAAGAGTTTCCAATGCGTACGTATATGTCTTTACTCTGCAAAACTGTATTTCCTTATGAAGTGGTATTCTTACATATCCTTTCGAGAGAAAACTGTCCTGTGCCTTCTCTTTTGAGGCTACACACTTAGACATACACGCAACATGAAAGCTTTTCGACTTACAACGTGTTGTTTAGGAAAAACAAGATAATTTCGCACGATGCGGGATTTCCTTAAAACGTGATTTTCTGAAAAATTTTGACGAAAGAAAATTCTCCTTTTGGTTCTCTTTAGATGCTACATGTTAAGACGTACACGCCACAACAATTCTTTTCGAGATACAACGTGTAGTTTTGGAGATACAAGCTAATTTTGTACGATGCGTTATTTCTTCTCGTAAAGAGTTTCCAATGCGTACGTACATGTCTTTACTCTGCAAAACTGTATTTCCTTATGAAGTGGTATTCTTACATATCCTTTCGAGAGAAAACTGTCCTGTGCCTTCTCTTTTGAGGCTACACACTTAGACATACACGCAACATGAAAGCTTTTCGACTTACAACGTGTTGTTTAGGAAAAACAAGATAATTTCGCACGATGCGGGATTTCCTTAAAACGTGATTTTCTGAAAAATTTTGACGAAAGAAAATTCTCCTTTTGGTTCTCTTTAGATGCTACATGTTAAGACGTACACGCCACAACAATTCTTTTCGAGATACAACGTGTAGTTTTGGAGATACAAGCTAATTTTGTACGATGCGTTATTTCTTCTCGTAAAGAGTTTCCAATGCGTACGTACATGTCTTTACTCTGCAAAACTGTATTTCCTTATGAAGTGGTATTCTTACATATCCTTTCGAGAGAAAACTGTCCTGTGCCTTCTCTTTTGAGGCTACACACTTAGACATACACGCAACATGAAAGCTTTTCGACTTACAACGTGTTGTTTAGGAAAAACAAGATAATTTCGCACGATGCGGGATTTCCTTAAAACGTGATTTTCTGAAAAATTTTGACGAAAGAAAATTCTCCTTTTGGTTCTCTTTAGATGCTACATGTTAAGACGTACACGCCACAACAATTCTTTTCGAGATACAACGTGTAGTTTTGGAGATACAAGCTAATTTTGTACGATGCGTTATTTCTTCTCGTAAAGAGTTTCCAATGCGTACGTATATGTCTTTACTCTGCAAAACTGTATTTCCTTATGAAGTGGTATTCTTACATATCCTTTCGAGAGAAAACTGTCCTGTGCCTTCTCTTTTGAGGCTACACACTTAGACATACACGCAACATGAAAGCTTTTCGACTTACAACGTGTTGTTTAGGAAAAACAAGATAATTTCGCACGATGCGGGATTTCCTTAAAACGTGATTTTCTGAAAAATTTTGACGAAAGAAAATTCTCCTTTTGGTTCTCTTTAGATGCTACATGTTAAGACGTACACGCCACAACAATTCTTTTCGAGATACAACGTGTAGTTTTGGAGATACAAGCTAATTTTGTACGATGCGTTATTTCTTCTCGTAAAGAGTTTCCAATGCGTACGTATATGTCTTTACTCTGCAAAACTGTATTTCCTTATGAAGTGGTATTCTTACATATCCTTTCGAGAGAAAACTGTCCTGTGCCTTCTCTTTTGAGGCTACACACTTAGACATACACGCAACATGAAAGCTTTTCGACTTACAACGTGTTGTTTAGGAAAAACAAGATAATTTCGCACGATGCGGGATTTCCTTAAAACGTGATTTTCTGAAAAATTTTGACGAAAGAAAATTCTCCTTTTGGTTCTCTTTAGATGCTACATGTTAAGACGTACACGCCACAACAATTCTTTTCGAGATACAACGTGTAGTTTTGGAGATACAAGCTAATTTTGTACGATGCGTTATTTCTTCTCGTAAAGAGTTTCCAATGCGTACGTACATGTCTTTACTCTGCAAAACTGTATTTCCTTATGAAGTGGTATTCTTACATATCCTTTCGAGAGAAAACTGTCCTGTGCCTTCTCTTTTGAGGCTACACACTTAGACATACACGCAACATGAAAGCTTTTCGACTTACAACGTGTTGTTTAGGAAAAACAAGATAATTTCGCACGATGCGGGATTTCCTTAAAACGTGATTTTCTGAAAAATTTTGACGAAAGAAAATTCTCCTTTTGGTTCTCTTTAGATGCTACATGTTAAGACGTACACGCCACAACAATTCTTTTCGAGATACAACGTGTAGTTTTGGAGATACAAGCTAATTTTGTACGATGCGTTATTTCTTCTCGTAAAGAGTTTCCAATGCGTACGTATATGTCTTTACTCTGCAAAACTGTATTTCCTTATGAAGTGGTATTCTTACATATCCTTTCGAGAGAAAACTGTCCTGTGCCTTCTCTTTTGAGGCTACACACTTAGACATACACGCAACATGAAAGCTTTTCGACTTACAACGTGTTGTTTAGGAAAAACAAGATAATTTCGCACGATGCGGGATTTCCTTAAAACGTGATTTTCTGAAAAATTTTGACGAAAGAAAATTCTCCTTTTGGTTCTCTTTAGATGCTACATGTTAAGACGTACACGCCACAACAATTCTTTTCGAGATACAACGTGTAGTTTTGGAGATACAAGCTAATTTTGTACGATGCGTTATTTCTTCTCGTAAAGAGTTTCCAATGCGTACGTATATGTCTTTACTCTGCAAAACTGTATTTCCTTATGAAGTGGTATTCTTACATATCCTTTCGAGAGAAAACTGTCCTGTGCCTTCTCTTTTGAGGCTACACACTTAGACATACACGCAACATGAAAGCTTTTCGACTTACAACGTGTTGTTTAGGAAAAACAAGATAATTTCGCACGATGCGGGATTTCCTTAAAACGTGATTTTCTGAAAAATTTTGACGAAAGAAAATTCTCCTTTTGGTTCTCTTTAGATGCTACATGTTAAGACGTACACGCCACAACAATTCTTTTCGAGATACAACGTGTAGTTTTGGAGATACAAGCTAATTTTGTACGATGCGTTATTTCTTCTCGTAAAGAGTTTCCAATGCGTACGTATATGTCTTTACTCTGCAAAACTGTATTTCCTTATGAAGTGGTATTCTTACATATCCTTTCGAGAGAAAACTGTCCTGTGCCTTCTCTTTTGAGGCTACACACTTAGACATACACGCAACATGAAAGCTTTTCGACTTACAACGTGTTGTTTAGGAAAAACAAGATAATTTCGCACGATGCGGGATTTCCTTAAAACGTGATTTTCTGAAAAATTTTGACGAAAGAAAATTCTCCTTTTGGTTCTCTTCAGATGCTACATGTTAAGACGTACACGCCACAACAATTCTTTTCGAGATACAACGTGTAGTTTTGGAGATACAAGCTAATTTTGTACGATGCGTTATTTCTTCTCGTAAAGAGTTTCCAATGCGTACGTATATGTCTTTACTCTGCAAAACTGTATTTCCTTATGAAGTGGTATTCTTACATATCCTTTCGAGAGAAAACTGTCCTGTGCCTTCTCTTTTGAGGCTACACACTTAGACATACACGCAACATGAAAGCTTTTCGACTTACAACGTGTTGTTTAGGAAAAACAAGATAATTTCGCACGATGCGGGATTTCCTTAAAACGTGATTTTTTGAAAAATTTTGACGAAAGAAAATTCTCCTTTTGGTTCTCTTTAGATGCTACATGTTAAGACGTACACGCCACAACAATTCTTTTCGAGATACAACGTGTAGTTTTGGAGATACAAGCTAATTTTGTACGATGCGTTATTTCTTCTCGTAAAGAGTTTCCAATGCGTACGTATATGTCTTTACTCTGCAAAACTGTATTTCCTTATGAAGTGGTATTCTTACATATCCTTTCGAGAGAAAACTGTCCTGTGCCTTCTCTTTTGAGGCTACACACTTAGACATACACGCAACATGAAAGCTTTTCGACTTACAACGTGTTGTTTAGGAAAAACAAGATAATTTCGCACGATGCGGGATTTCCTTAAAACGTGATTTTCTGAAAAATTTTGACGAAAGAAAATTCTCCTTTTGGTTCTCTTTAGATGCTACATGTTAAGACGTACACGCCACAACAATTCTTTTCGAGATACAACGTGTAGTTTTGGAGATACAAGCTAATTTTGTACGATGCGTTATTTCTTCTCGTAAAGAGTTTCCAATGCGTACGTATATGTCTTTACTCTGCAAAACTGTCTTTCCTTATGAAGTGGTATTCTTACATATCCTTTCGAGAGAAAACTGTCCTGTGCCTTCTCTTTTGAGGCTACACACTTAGACATACACGCAACATGAAAGCTTTTCGACTTACAACGTGTTGTTTAGGAAAAACAAGATAATTTCGCACGATGCGGGATTTCCTTAAAACGTGATTTTCTGAAAAATTTTGACGAAAGAAAATTCTCCTTTTGGTTCTCTTTAGATGCTACATGTTAAGACGTACACGCCACAACAATTCTTTTCGAGATACAACGTGTAGTTTTGGAGATACAAGCTAATTTTGTACGATGCGTTATTTCTTCTCGTAAAGAGTTTCCAATGCGTACGTATATGTCTTTACTCTGCAAAACTGTATTTCCTTATGAAGTGGTATTCTTACATATCCTTTCGAGAGAAAACTGTCCTGTGCCTTCTCTTTTGAGGCTACACACTTAGACATACACGCAACATGAAAGCTTTTCGACTTACAACGTGTTGTTTAGGAAAAACAAGATAATTTCGCACGATGCGGGATTTCCTTAAAACGTGATTTTCTGAAAAATTTTGACGAAAGAAAATTCTCCTTTTGGTTCTCTTTAGATGCTACATGTTAAGACGTACACGCCACAACAATTCTTTTCGAGATACAACGTGTAGTTTTGGAGATACAAGCTAATTTTGTACGATGCGTTATTTCTTCTCGTAAAGAGTTTCCAATGCGTACGTTTATGTCTTTACTCTGCAAAACTGTCTTTCCTTATGAAGTGGTATTCTTACATATCCTTTCGAGAGAAAACTGTCCTGTGCCTTCTCTTTTGAGGCTACACACTTAGACATACACGCAACATGAAAGCTTTTCGACTTACAACGTGTTGTTTAGGAAAAACAAGATAATTTCGCACGATGCGGGATTTCCTTAAAACGTGATTTTCTGAAAAATTTTGACGAAAGAAAATTCTCCTTTTGGTTCTCTTTAGATGCTACATGTTAAGACGTACACGCCACAACAATTCTTTTCGAGATACAACGTGTAGTTTTGGAGATACAAGCTAATTTTGTACGATGCGTTATTTCTTCTGGTAAAGAGTTTCCAATGCGTACGTATATGTCTTTACTCTGCAAAACTGTATTTCCTTATGAAGTGGTATTCTTACATATCCTTTCGAGAGAAAACTGTCCTGTGTCTTCTCTTTTGAGGCTACACACTTAGACATACACGCAACATGAAAGCTTTTCGACTTACAACGTGTTGTTTAGGAAAAACAAGATAATTTCGCACGATGCGGGATTTCCTTAAAACGTGATTTTCTGAAAAATTTTGACGAAAGAAAATTCTCCTTTTGGTTCTCCTTAGATGCTACATGTTAAGACGTACACGCCACAACAATTCTTTTCGAGATACAACGTGTAGTTTTGGAGATACAAGCTAATTTTGTACGATGCGTTATTTCTTCTCGTAAAGAGTTTCCAATGCGTACGTACATGTCTTTACTCTGCAAAACTGTATTTCCTTATGAAGTGGTATTCTTACATATCCTTTCGAGAGAAAACTGTCCTGTGCCTTCTCTTTTGAGGCTACACACTTAGACATACACGCAACATGAAAGCTTTTCGACTTACAACGTGTTGTTTAGGAAAAACAAGATAATTTCGCACGATGCGGGATTTCCTTAAAACGTGATTTTCTGAAAAATTTTGACGAAAGAAAATTCTCCTTTTGGTTCTCTTTAGATGCTACA
The DNA here is from genome assembly GCF_947179515.1 of Apodemus sylvaticus. NCBI lineage: Eukaryota > Metazoa > Chordata > Mammalia > Rodentia > Muridae > Apodemus > Apodemus sylvaticus. The sequence continues at coordinate 62,393 of NW_026263416.1, forward strand.
TGTTAAGACGTACACGCCACAACAATTCTTTTCGAGATACAACGTGTAGTTTTGGAGATACAAGCTAATTTTGTACGATGCGTTATTTCTTCTCCTAAAGAGTTTCCAATGCTTACGTATATGTCTTTACTCTGCAAAACTGTATTTCCTTATGAAGTGGTATTCTTACATATCCTTTCGAGAGAAAACTGTCCTGTGCCTTCTCTTTTGAGGCTACACACTTAGACATACACGCAACATGAAAGCTTTTCGACTTACAACGTGTTGTTTAGGAAAAACAAGATAATTTCGCACGATGCGGGATTTCCTTAAAACGTGATTTTCTGAAAAATTTTGACGAAAGAAAATTCTCCTTTTGGTTCTCTTTAGATGCTACATGTTAAGACGTACACGCCACAACAATTCTTTTCGAGATACAACGTGTAGTTTTGGAGATACAAGCTAATTTTGTACGATGCGTTATTTCTTCTCGTAAAGAGTTTCCAATGCGTACGTATATGTCTTTACTCTGCAAAACTGTCTTTCCTTATGAAGTGGTATTCTTACATATCCTTTCGAGAGAAAACTGTCCTGTGCCTTCTCTTTTGAGGCTACACACTTAGACATACACGCAACATGAAAGCTTTTCGACTTACAACGTGTTGTTTAGGAAAAACAAGATAATTTCGCACGATGCGGGATTTCCTTAAAACGTGATTTTCTGAAAAATTTTGACGAAAGAAAATTCTCCTTTTGGTTCTCTTCAGATGCTACATGTTAAGACGTACACGCCACAACAATTCTTTTCGAGATACAACGTGTAGTTTTGGAGATACAAGCTAATTTTGTACGATGCGTTATTTCTTCTCGTAAAGAGTTTCCAATGCGTACGTATATGTCTTTACTCTGCAAAACTGTATTTCCTTATGAAGTGGTATTCTTACATATCCTTTCGAGAGAAAACTGTCCTGTGCCTTCTCTTTTGAGGCTACACACTTAGACATACACGCAACATGAAAGCTTTTCGACTTACAACGTGTTGTTTAGGAAAAACAAGATAATTTCGCACGATGCGGGATTTCCTTAAAACGTGATTTTCTGAAAAATTTTGACGAAAGAAAATTCTCCTTTTGGTTCTCTTTAGATGCTACATGTTAAGACGTACACGCCACAACAATTCTTTTCGAGATACAACGTGTAGTTTTGGAGATACAAGCTAATTTTGTACGATGCATTATTTCTTCTCGTAAAGAGTTTCCAATGCGTACGTATATGTCTTTACTCTGCAAAACTGTATTTCCTTATGAAGTGGTATTCTTACATATCCTTTCGAGAGAAAACTGTCCTGTGCCTTCTCTTTTGAGGCTACACACTTAGACATACACGCAACATGAAAGCTTTTCGACTTACAACGTGTTGTTTAGGAAAAACAAGATAATTTCGCACGATGCGGGATTTCCTTAAAACGTGATTTTCTGAAAAATTTTGACGTAAGAAAATTCTCCTTTTGGTTCTCTTTAGATGCTACATGTTAAGACGTACACGCCACAACAATTCTTTTCGAGATACAACGTGTAGTTTTGGAGATACAAGCTAATTTTGTACGATGCGTTATTTCTTCTCGTAAAGAGTTTCCAATGCGTACGTATATGTCTTTACTCTGCAAAACTGTCTTTCCTTATGAAGTGGTATTCTTACATATCCTTTCGAGAGAAAACTGTCCTGTGCCTTCTCTTTTGAGGCTACACACTTAGACATACACGCAACATGAAAGCTTTTCGACTTACAACGTGTTGTTTAGGAAAAACAAGATAATTTCGCACGATGCGGGATTTCCTTAAAACGTGATTTTCTGAAAAATTTTGACGAAAGAAAATTCTCCTTTTGGTTCTCTTTAGATGCTACATGTTAAGACGTACACGCCACAACAATTCTTTTCGAGATACAACGTGTAGTTTTGGAGATACAAGCTAATTTTGTACGATGCGTTATTTCTTCTCGTAAAGAGTTTCCAATGCGTACGTATATGTCTTTACTCTGCAAAACTGGATTTCCTTATGAAGTGGTATTCTTACATATCCTTTCGAGAGAAAACTGTCCTGTGCCTTCTCTTTTGAGGCTACACACTTAGACATACACGCAACATGAAAGCTTTTCGACTTACAACGTGTTGTTTAGGAAAAACAAGATAATTTCGCACGATGCGGGATTTCCTTAAAACGTGATTTTCTGAAAAATTTTGACGAAAGAAAATCCTCCTTTTGGTTCTCTTTAGATGCTACATGTTAAGACGTACACGCCACAACAATTCTTTTCGAGATACAACGTGTAGTTTTGGAGATACAAGCTAATTTTGTACGATGCGTTATTTCTTCTCGTAAAGAGTTTCCAATGCGTACGTACATGTCTTTACTCTGCAAAACTGTATTTCCTTATGAAGTGGTATTCTTACATATCCTTTCGAGAGAAAACTGTCCTGTGCCTTCTCTTTTGAGGCTACACACTTAGACATACACGCAACATGAAAGCTTTTCGACTTACAACGTGTTGTTTAGGAAAAACAAGATAATTTCGCACGATGCGGGATTTCCTTAAAACGTGATTTTCTGAAAAATTTTGACGAAAGAAAATTCTCCTTTTGGTTCTCTTTAGATGCTACATGTTAAGACGTACACGCCACAACAATTCTTTTCGAGATACAACGTGTAGTTTTGGAGATACAAGCTAATTTTGTACGATGCGTTATTTCTTCTCGTAAAGAGTTTCCAATGCGTACGTATATGTCTTTACTCTGCAAAACTGTATTTCCTTATGAAGTGGTATTCTTACATATCCTTTCGAGAGAAAACTGTCCTGTGCCTTCTCTTTTGAGGCTACACACTTAGACATACACGCAACATGAAAGCTTTTCGACTTACAACGTGTTGTTTAGGAAAAACAAGATAATTTCGCACGATGCGGGATTTCCTTAAAACGTGATTTTCTGAAAAATTTTGACGAAAGAAAATTCTCCTTTTGGTTCTCTTTAGATGCTACATGTTAAGACGTACACGCCACAACAATTCTTTTCGAGATACAACGTGTAGTTTTGGAGATACAAGCTAATTTTGTACGATGCGTTATTTCTTCTCGTAAAGAGTTTCCAATGCGTACGTATATGTCTTTACTCTGCAAAACTGTCTTTCCTTATGAAGTGGTATTCTTACATATCCTTTCGAGAGAAAACTGTCCTGTGCCTTCTCTTTTGAGGCTACACACTTAGACATACACGCAACATGAAAGCTTTTCGACTTACAACGTGTTGTTTAGGAAAAACAAGATAATTTCGCACGATGCGGGATTTCCTTAAAACGTGATTTTCTGAAAAATTTTGACGAAAGAAAATTCTCCTTTTGGTTCTCTTTAGATGCTACATGTTAAGACGTACACGCCACAACAATTCTTTTCGAGATACAACGTGTAGTTTTGGAGATACAAGCTAATTTTGTACGATGCGTTATTTCTTCTCGTAAAGAGTTTCCAATGCGTACGTATATGTCTTTACTCTGCAAAACTGTATTTCCTTATGAAGTGGTATTCTTACATATCCTTTCGAGAGAAAACTGTCCTGTGCCTTCTCTTTTGAGGCTACACACTTAGACATACACGCAACATGAAAGCTTTTCGACTTACAACGTGTTGTTTAGGAAAAACAAGATAATTTCGCACGATGCGGGATTTCCTTAAAACGTGATTTTCTGAAAAATTTTGACGAAAGAAAATTCTCCTTTTGGTTCTCTTTAGATGCTACATGTTAAGACGTACACGCCACAACAATTCTTTTCGAGATACAACGTGTAGTTTTGGAGATACAAGCTAATTTTGTACGATGCGTTATTTCTTCTCGTAAAGAGTTTCCAATGCGTACGTACATGTCTTTACTCTGCAAAACTGTATTTCCTTATGAAGTGGTATTCTTACATATCCTTTCGAGAGAAAACTGTCCTGTGCCTTCTCTTTTGAGGCTACACACTTAGACATACACGCAACATGAAAGCTTTTCGACTTACAACGTGTTGTTTAGGAAAAACAAGATAATTTCGCACGATGCGGGATTTCCTTAAAACGTGATTTTCTGAAAAATTTTGACGAAAGAAAATTCTCCTTTTGGTTCTCTTTAGATGCTACATGTTAAGACGTACACGCCACAACAATTCTTTTCGAGATACAACGTGTAGTTTTGGAGATACAAGCTAATTTTGTACGATGCGTTATTTCTTCTCGTAAAGAGTTTCCAATGCGTACGTATATGTCTTTACTCTGCAAAACTGTATTTCCTTATGAAGTGGTATTCTTACATATCCTTTCGAGAGAAAACTGTCCTGTGCCTTCTCTTTTGAGGCTACACACTTAGACATACACGCAACATGAAAGCTTTTCGACTTACAACGTGTTGTTTAGGAAAAACAAGATAATTTCGCACGATGCGGGATTTCCTTAAAACGTGATTTTCTGAAAAATTTTGACGAAAGAAAATTCTCCTTTTGGTTCTCTTTAGATGCTACATGTTAAGACGTACACGCCACAACAATTCTTTTCGAGATACAACGTGTAGTTTTGGAGATACAAGCTAATTTTGTACGATGCGTTATTTCTTCTCGTAAAGAGTTTCCAATGCGTACGTACATGTCTTTACTCTGCAAAACTGTATTTCCTTATGAAGTGGTATTCTTACATATCCTTTCGAGAGAAAACTGTCCTGTGCCTTCTCTTTTGAGGCTACACACTTAGACATACACGCAACATGAAAGCTTTTCGACTTACAACGTGTTGTTTAGGAAAAACAAGATAATTTCGCACGATGCGGGATTTCCTTAAAACGTGATTTTCTGAAAAATTTTGACGAAAGAAAATTCTCCTTTTGGTTCTCTTTAGATGCTACATGTTAAGACGTACACGCCACAACAATTCTTTTCGAGATACAACGTGTAGTTTTGGAGATACAAGCTAATTTTGTACGATGCGTTATTTCTTCTCGTAAAGAGTTTCCAATGCGTACGTATATGTCTTTACTCTGCAAAACTGTATTTCCTTATGAAGTGGTATTCTTACATATCCTTTCGAGAGAAAACTGTCCTGTGCCTTCTCTTTTGAGGCTACACACTTAGACATACATGCAACATGAAAGCTTTTCGACATACAACGTGTTGTTTAGGAAAAACAAGATAATTTCGCACGATGCGGGATTTCCTTAAAACGTGATTTTCTGAAAAATTTTGACGAAAGAAAATTCTCCTTTTGGTTCTCTTTAGATGCTACATGTTAAGACGTACACGCCACAACAATTCTTTTCGAGATACAACGTGTAGTTTTGGAGATACAAGCTAATTTTGTACGATGCGTTATTTCTTCTCGTAAAGAGTTTCCAATGCGTACGTATATGTCTTTACTCTGCAAAACTGTATTTCCTTATGAAGTGGTATTCTTACATATCCTTTCGAGAGAAAACTGTCCTGTGCCTTCTCTTTTGAGGCTACACACTTAGACATACACGCAACATGAAAGCTTTTCGACTTACAACGTGTTGTTTAGGAAAAACAAGATAATTTCGCACGATGCGGGATTTCCTTAAAACGTGATTTTCTGAAAAATTTTGACGAAAGAAAATTCTCCTTTTGGTTCTCTTTAGATGCTACATGTTAAGACGTACACGCCACAACAATTCTTTTCGAGATACAACGTGTAGTTTTGGAGATACAAGCTAATTTTGTACGATGCGTTATTTCTTCTCGTAAAGAGTTTCCAATGCGTACGTATATGTCTTTACTCTGCAAAACTGTATTTCCTTATGAAGTGGTATTCTTACATATCCTTTCGAGAGAAAACTGTCCTGTGCCTTCTCTTTTGAGGCTACACACTTAGACATACACGCAACATGAAAGCTTTTCGACTTACAACGTGTTGTTTAGGAAAAACAAGATAATTTCGCACGATGCGGGATTTCCTTAAAACGTGATTTTCTGAAAAATTTTGACGAAAGAAAATTCTCCTTTTGGTTCTCTTTAGATGCTACATGTTAAGACGTACACGCCACAACAATTCTTTTCGAGATACAACGTGTAGTTTTGGAGATACAAGCTAATTTTGTACGATGCGTTATTTCTTCTCGTAAAGAGTTTCCAATGCGTACGTATATGTCTTTACTCTGCAAAACTGTATTTCCTTATGAAGTGGTATTCTTACATATCCTTTCGAGAGAAAACTGTCCTGTGCCTTCTCTTTTGAGGCTACACACTTAGACATACACGCAACATGAAAGCTTTTCGACTTACAACGTGTTGTTTAGGAAAAACAAGATAATTTCGCACGATGCGGGATTTCCTTAAAACGTGATTTTCTGAAAAATTTTGACGAAAGAAAATTCTCCTTTTGGTTCTCTTCAGATGCTACATGTTAAGACGTACACGCCACAACAATTCTTTTCGAGATACAACGTGTAGTTTTGGAGATACAAGCTAATTTTGTACGATGCGTTATTTCTTCTCCTAAAGAGTTTCCAATGCGTACGTACATGTCTTTACTCTGCAAAACTGTATTTCCTTATGAAGTGGTATTCTTACATATCCTTTCGAGAGAAAACTGTCCTGTGCCTTCTCTTTTGAGGCTACACACTTAGACATACACGCAACATGAAAGCTTTTCGACTTACAACGTGTTGTTTAGGAAAAACAAGATAATTTCGCACGATGCGGGATTTCCTTAAAACGTGATTTTCTGAAAAATTTTGACGAAAGAAAATTCTCCTTTTGGTTCTCTTTAGATGCTACATGTTAAGACGTACACGCCACAACAATTCTTTTCGAGATACAACGTGTAGTTTTGGAGATACAAGCTAATTTTGTACGATGCGTTATTTCTTCTCGTAAAGAGTTTCCAATGCGTACGTATATGTCTTTACTCTGCAAAACTGTATTTCCTTATGAAGTGGTATTCTTACATATCCTTTCGAGAGAAAACTGTCCTGTGCCTTCTCTTTTGAGGCTACACACTTAGACATACACGCAACATGAAAGCTTTTCGACTTACAACGTGTTGTTTAGGAAAAACAAGATAATTTCGCACGATGCGGGATTTCCTTAAAACGTGATTTTCTGAAAAATTTTGACGAAAGAAAATTCTCCTTTTGGTTCTCTTTAGATGCTACATGTTAAGACGTACACGCCACAACAATTCTTTTCGAGATACAACGTGTAGTTTTGGAGATACAAGCTAATTTTGTACGATGCGTTATTTCTTCTCGTAAAGAGTTTCCAATGCGTACGTATATGTCTTTACTCTGCAAAACTGTATTTCCTTATGAAGTGGTATTCTTACATATCCTTTCGAGAGAAAACTGTCCTGTGCCTTCTCTTTTGAGGCTACACACTTAGACATACACGCAACATGAAAGCTTTTCGACTTACAACGTGTTGTTTAGGAAAAACAAGATAATTTCGCACGATGCGGGATTTCCTTAAAACGTGATTTTCTGAAAAATTTTGACGAAAGAAAATTCTCCTTTTGGTTCTCTTTAGATGCTACATGTTAAGACGTACACGCCACAACAATTCTTTTCGAGATACAACGTGTAGTTTTGGAGATACAAGCTAATTTTGTACGATGCGTTATTTCTTCTCGTAAAGAGTTTCCAATGCGTACGTATATGTCTTTACTCTGCAAAACTGTATTTCCTTATGAAGTGGTATTCTTACATATCCTTTCGAGAGAAAACTGTCCTGTGCCTTCTCTTTTGAGGCTACACACTTAGACATACACGCAACATGAAAGCTTTTCGACTTACAACGTGTTGTTTAGGAAAAACAAGATAATTTCGCACGATGCGGGATTTCCTTAAAACGTGATTTTCTGAAAAATTTTGACGAAAGAAAATTCTCCTTTTGGCTCTCTTTAGATGCTACATGTTAAGACGTACACGCCACAACAATTCTTTTCGAGATACAACGTGTAGTTTTGGAGATACAAGCTAATTTTGTACGATGCGTTATTTCTTCTCGTAAAGAGTTTCCAATGCGTACGTATATGTCTTTACTCTGCAAAACTGTATTTCCTTATGAAGTGGTATTCTTACATATCCTTTCGAGAGAAAACTGTCCTGTGCCTTCTCTTTTGAGGCTACACACTTAGACATACACGCAACATGAAAGCTTTTCGACTTACAACGTGTTGTTTAGGAAAAACAAGATAATTTCGCACGATGCGGGATTTCCTTAAAACGTGATTTTCTGAAAAATTTTGACGAAAGAAAATTCTCCTTTTGGTTCTCTTTAGATGCTACATGTTAAGACGTACACGCCACAACAATTCTTTTCGAGATACAACGTGTAGTTTTGGAGATACAAGCTAATTTTGTACGATGCGTTATTTCTTCTCCTAAAGAGTTTCCAATGCGTACGTATATGTCTTTACTCTGCAAAACTGTATTTCCTTATGAAGTGGTATTCTTACATATCCTTTCGAGAGAAAACTGTCCTGTGCCTTCTCTTTTGAGGCTACACACTTAGACATACACGCAACATGAAAGCTTTTCGACTTACAACGTGTTGTTTAGGAAAAACAAGATAATTTCGCACGATGCGGGATTTCCTTAAAACGTGATTTTCTGAAAAATTTTGACGAAAGAAAATTCTCCTTTTGGCTCTCTTCAGATGCTACATGTTAAGACGTACACGCCACAACAATTCTTTTCGAGATACAACGTGTAGTTTTGGAGATACAAGCTAATTTTGTACGATGCGTTATTTCTTCTCGTAAAGAGTTTCCAATGCGTACGTATATGTCTTTACTCTGCAAAACTGTATTTCCTTATGAAGTGGTATTCTTACATATCCTTTCGAGAGAAAACTGTCCTGTGCCTTCTCTTTTGAGGCTACACACTTAGACATACACGCAACATGAAAGCTTTTCGACTTACAACGTGTTGTTTAGGAAAAACAAGATAATTTCGCACGATGCGGGATTTCCTTAAAACGTGATTTTCTGAAAAATTTTGACGAAAGAAAATTCTCCTTTTGGTTCTCTTTAGATGCTACATGTTAAGACGTACACGCCACAACAATTCTTTTCGAGATACAACGTGTAGTTTTGGAGATACAAGCTAATTTTTTACGATGCGTTATTTCTTCTCGTAAAGAGTTTCCAATGCGTACATATGTCTTTACTCTGCAAAAATGTATTTCCTTATGAAGTGGTATTCTTACATATCCTTTCGAGAGAAAACTGTCCTGTGCCTTCTCTTTTGAGGCTACACACTTAGACATACACGCAACATGAAAGCTTTTCGACTTACAACGTGTTGTTTAGGAAAAACAAGATAATTTCGCACGATGCGGGATTTCCTTAAAACGTGATTTTCTGAAAAATTTTGACGAAAGAAAATTCTCCTTTTGGTTCTCTTTAGATGCTACATGTTAAGACGTACACGCCACAACAATTCTTTTCGAGATACAACGTGTAGTTTTGGAGATACAAGCTAATTTTGTACGATGCTTTATTTCTTCTCGTAAAGAGTTTCCAATGCGTACGTATATGTCTTTACTCTGCAAAACTGTATTTCCTTATGAAGTGGTATTCTTACATATCCTTTCGAGAGAAAACTGTCCTGTGCCTTCTCTTTTGAGGCTACACACTTAGACATACACGCAACATGAAAGCTTTTCGACTTACAACGTGTTGTTTAGGAAAAACAAGATAATTTCGCACGATGCGGGATTTCCTTAAAACGTGATTTTCTGAAAAATTTTGACGCAAGAAAATTCTCCTTTTGGCTCTCTTTAGATGCTACATGTTAAGACGTACACGCCACAACAATTCTTTTCGAGATACAACGTGTAGTTTTGGAGATACAAGCTAATTTTGTACGATGCGTTATTTCTTCTCGTAAAGAGTTTCCAATGCGTACGTATATGTCTTTACTCTGCAAAACTGTATTTCCTTATGAAGTGGTATTCTTACATATCCTTTCGAGAGAAAACTGTCCTGTGCCTTCTCTTTTGAGGCTACACACTTAGACATACACGCAACATGAAAGCTTTTCGACTTACAACGTGTTGTTTAGGAAAAACAAGATAATTTCGCACGATGCGGGATTTCCTTAAAACGTGATTTTCTGAAAAATTTTGACGAAAGAAAATTCTCCTTTTGGTTCTCTTTAGATGCTACATGTTAAGACGTACACGCCACAACAATTCTTTTCGAGATACAACGTGTAGTTTTGGAGATACAAGCTAATTTTGTACGATGCGTTATTTCTTCTCGTAAAGAGTTTCCAATGCGTACGTATGTCTTTACTCTGCAAAACTGTATTTCCTTATGAAGTGGTATTCTTACATATCCTTTCGAGAGAAAACTGTCCTGTGCCTTCTCTTTTGAGGCTACACACTTAGACATACACGCAACATGAAAGCTTTTCGACTTACAACGTGTTGTTTAGGAAAAACAAGATAATTTCGCACGATGCGGGATTTCCTTAAAACGTGATTTTCTGAAAAATTTTGACGAAAGAAAATTCTCCTTTTGGTTCTCTTTAGATGCTACATGTTAAGACGTACACGCCACAACAATTCTTTTCGAGATACAACGTGTAGTTTTGGAGATACAAGCTAATTTTGTACGATGCGTTATTTCTTCTCGTAAAGAGTTTCCAATGCGTACGTATATGTCTTTACTCTGCAAAACTGTATTTCCTTATGAAGTGGTATTCTTACATATCCTTTCGAGAGAAAACTGTCCTGTGCCTTCTCTTTTGAGGCTACACACTTAGACATACACGCAACATGAAAGCTTTTCGACTTACAACGTGTTGTTTAGGAAAAACAAGATAATTTCGCACGATGCGGGATTTCCTTAAAACGTGATTTTCTGAAAAATTTTGACGAAAGAAAATTCTCCTTTTGGCTCTCTTTAGATGCTACATGTTAAGACGTACACGCCACAACAATTCTTTTCGAGATACAACGTGTAGTTTTGGAGATACAAGCTAATTTTGTACGATGCGTTATTTCTTCTCGTAAAGAGTTTCCAATGCGTACGTATATGTCTTTACTCTGCAAAACTGTATTTCCTTATGAAGTGGTATTCTTACATATCCTTTCGAGAGAAAACTGTCCTGTGCCTTCTCTTTTGAGGCTACACACTTAGACATACACGCAACATGAAAGCTTTTCGACTTACAACGTGTTGTTTAGGAAAAACAAGATAATTTCGCACGATGCGGGATTTCCTTAAAACGTGATTTTCTGAAAAATTTTGACGAAAGAAAATTCTCCTTTTGGCTCTCTTCAGATGCTACATGTTAAGACGTACACGCCACAACAATTCTTTTCGAGATACAACGTGTAGTTTTGGAGATACAAGCTAATTTTGTACGATGCGTTATTTCTTCTCGTAAGAGTTTCCAATGCGTACGTATATGTCTTTACTCTGCAAAACTGTATTTCCTTATGAAGTGGTATTCTTACATATCCTTTCGAGAGAAAACTGTCCTGTGCCTTCTCTTTTGAGGCTACACACTTAGACATACACGCAACATGAAAGCTTTTCGACTTACAACGTGTTGTTTAGGAAAAACAAGATAATTTCGCACGATGCGGGATTTCCTTAAAACGTGATTTTCTGAAAAATTTTGACGAAAGAAAATTCTCCTTTTGGTTCTCTTTAGATGCTACATGTTAAGACGTACACGCCACAACAATTCTTTTCGAGATACAACGTGTAGTTTTGGAGATACAAGCTAATTTTGTACGATGCGTTATTTCTTCTCGTAAAGAGTTTCCAATGCGTACGTATATGTCTTTACTCTGCAAAACTGTCTTTCCTTATGAAGTGGTATTCTTACATATCCTTTCGAGAGAAAACTGTCCTGTGCCTTCTCTTTTGAGGCTACACACTTAGACATACACGCAACATGAAAGCTTTTCGACTTACAACGTGTTGTTTAGGAAAAACAAGATAATTTCGCACGATGCGGGATTTCCTTAAAACGTGATTTTCTGAAAAATTTTGACGAAAGAAAATTCTCCTTTTGGTTCTCTTTAGATGCTACATGTTAAGACGTACACGCCACAACAATTCTTTTCGAGATACAACGTGTAGTTTTGGAGATACAAGCTAATTTTGTACGATGCGTTATTTCTTCTCGTAAAGAGTTTCCAATGCGTACGTATATGTCTTTACTCTGCAAAACTGTATTTCCTTATGAAGTGGTATTCTTACATATCCTTTCGAGAGAAAACTGTCCTGTGCCTTCTCTTTTGAGGCTACACACTTAGACATACACGCAACATGAAAGCTTTTCGACTTACAACGTGTTGTTTAGGAAAAACAAGATAATTTCGCACGATGCGGGATTTCCTTAAAACGTGATTTTCTGAAAAATTTTGACGAAAGAAAATTCTCCTTTTGGTTCTCTTTAGATGCTACATGTTAAGACGTACACGCCACAACAATTCTTTTCGAGATACAACGTGTAGTTTTGGAGATACAAGCTAATTTTGTACGATGCGTTATTTCTTCTCGTAAAGAGTTTCCAATGCGTACGTACATGTCTTTACTCTGCAAAACTGTATTTCCTTATGAAGTGGTATTCTTACATATCCTTTCGAGAGAAAACTGTCCTGTGCCTTCTCTTTTGAGGCTACACACTTAGACATACACGCAACATGAAAGCTTTTCGACTTACAACGTGTTGTTTAGGAAAAACAAGATAATTTCGCACGATGCGGGATTTCCTTAAAACGTGATTTTCTGAAAAATTTTGACGAAAGAAAATTCTCCTTTTGGTTCTCTTTAGATGCTACATGTTAAGACGTACACGCCACAACAATTCTTTTCGAGATACAACGTGTAGTTTTGGAGATACAAGCTAATTTTGTACGATGCGTTATTTCTTCTCGTAAAGAGTTTCCAATGCGTACGTATATGTCTTTACTCTGCAAAACTGTATTTCCTTATGAAGTGGTATTCTTACATATCCTTTCGAGAGAAAACTGTCCTGTGCCTTCTCTTTTGAGGCTACACACTTAGACATACACGCAACATGAAAGCTTTTCGACTTACAACGTGTTGTTTAGGAAAAACAAGATAATTTCGCACGATGCGGGATTTCCTTAAAACGTGATTTTCTGAAAAATTTTGACGAAAGAAAATTCTCCTTTTGGTTCTCTTTAGATGCTACATGTTAAGACGTACACGCCACAACAATTCTTTTCGAGATACAACGTGTAGTTTTGGAGATACAAGCTAATTTTGTACGATGCGTTATTTCTTCTCGTAAAGAGTTTCCAATGCGTACGTACATGTCTTTACTCTGCAAAACTGTATTTCCTTATGAAGTGGTATTCTTACATATCCTTTCGAGAGAAAACTGTCCTGTGCCTTCTCTTTTGAGGCTACACACTTAGACATACACGCAACATGAAAGCTTTTCGACTTACAACGTGTTGTTTAGGAAAAACAAGATAATTTCGCACGATGCGGGATTTCCTTAAAACGTGATTTTCTGAAAAATTTTGACGAAAGAAAATTCTCCTTTTGGTTCTCTTTAGATGCTACATGTTAAGACGTACACGCCACAACAATTCTTTTCGAGATACAACGTGTAGTTTTGGAGATACAAGCTAATTTTGTACGATGCGTTATTTCTTCTCGTAAAGAGTTTCCAATGCGTACGTATATGTCTTTACTCTGCAAAACTGTATTTCCTTATGAAGTGGTATTCTTACATATCCTTTCGAGAGAAAACTGTCCTGTGCCTTCTCTTTTGAGGCTACACACTTAGACATACATGCAACATGAAAGCTTTTCGACATACAACGTGTTGTTTAGGAAAAACAAGATAATTTCGCACGATGCGGGATTTCCTTAAAACGTGATTTTCTGAAAAATTTTGACGAAAGAAAATTCTCCTTTTGGTTCTCTTTAGATGCTACATGTTAAGACGTACACGCCACAACAATTCTTTTCGAGATACAACGTGTAGTTTTGGAGATACAAGCTAATTTTGTACGATGCGTTATTTCTTCTCGTAAAGAGTTTCCAATGCGTACGTATATGTCTTTACTCTGCAAAACTGTATTTCCTTATGAAGTGGTATTCTTACATATCCTTTCGAGAGAAAACTGTCCTGTGCCTTCTCTTTTGAGGCTACACACTTAGACATACACGCAACATGAAAGCTTTTCGACTTACAACGTGTTGTTTAGGAAAAACAAGATAATTTCGCACGATGCGGGATTTCCTTAAAACGTGATTTTCTGAAAAATTTTGACGAAAGAAAATTCTCCTTTTGGTTCTCTTTAGATGCTACATGTTAAGACGTACACGCCACAACAATTCTTTTCGAGATACAACGTGTAGTTTTGGAGATACAAGCTAATTTTGTACGATGCGTTATTTCTTCTCGTAAAGAGTTTCCAATGCGTACGTATATGTCTTTACTCTGCAAAACTGTATTTCCTTATGAAGTGGTATTCTTACATATCCTTTCGAGAGAAAACTGTCCTGTGCCTTCTCTTTTGAGGCTACACACTTAGACATACACGCAACATGAAAGCTTTTCGACTTACAACGTGTTGTTTAGGAAAAACAAGATAATTTCGCACGATGCGGGATTTCCTTAAAACGTGATTTTCTGAAAAATTTTGACGAAAGAAAATTCTCCTTTTGGTTCTCTTTAGATGCTACATGTTAAGACGTACACGCCACAACAATTCTTTTCGAGATACAACGTGTAGTTTTGGAGATACAAGCTAATTTTGTACGATGCGTTATTTCTTCTCGTAAAGAGTTTCCAATGCGTACGTATATGTCTTTACTCTGCAAAACTGTATTTCCTTATGAAGTGGTATTCTTACATATCCTTTCGAGAGAAAACTGTCCTGTGCCTTCTCTTTTGAGGCTACACACTTAGACATACACGCAACATGAAAGCTTTTCGACTTACAACGTGTTGTTTAGGAAAAACAAGATAATTTCGCACGATGCGGGATTTCCTTAAAACGTGATTTTCTGAAAAATTTTGACGAAAGAAAATTCTCCTTTTGGTTCTCTTCAGATGCTACATGTTAAGACGTACACGCCACAACAATTCTTTTCGAGATACAACGTGTAGTTTTGGAGATACAAGCTAATTTTGTACGATGCGTTATTTCTTCTCCTAAAGAGTTTCCAATGCGTACGTACATGTCTTTACTCTGCAAAACTGTATTTCCTTATGAAGTGGTATTCTTACATATCCTTTCGAGAGAAAACTGTCCTGTGCCTTCTCTTTTGAGGCTACACACTTAGACATACACGCAACATGAAAGCTTTTCGACTTACAACGTGTTGTTTAGGAAAAACAAGATAATTTCGCACGATGCGGGATTTCCTTAAAACGTGATTTTCTGAAAAATTTTGACGAAAGAAAATTCTCCTTTTGGTTCTCTTTAGATGCTACATGTTAAGACGTACACGCCACAACAATTCTTTTCGAGATACAACGTGTAGTTTTGGAGATACAAGCTAATTTTGTACGATGCGTTATTTCTTCTCGTAAAGAGTTTCCAATGCGTACGTATATGTCTTTACTCTGCAAAACTGTATTTCCTTATGAAGTGGTATTCTTACATATCCTTTCGAGAGAAAACTGTCCTGTGCCTTCTCTTTTGAGGCTACACACTTAGACATACACGCAACATGAAAGCTTTTCGACTTACAACGTGTTGTTTAGGAAAAACAAGATAATTTCGCACGATGCGGGATTTCCTTAAAACGTGATTTTCTGAAAAATTTTGACGAAAGAAAATTCTCCTTTTGGTTCTCTTTAGATGCTACATGTTAAGACGTACACGCCACAACAATTCTTTTCGAGATACAACGTGTAGTTTTGGAGATACAAGCTAATTTTGTACGATGCGTTATTTCTTCTCGTAAAGAGTTTCCAATGCGTACGTATATGTCTTTACTCTGCAAAACTGTATTTCCTTATGAAGTGGTATTCTTACATATCCTTTCGAGAGAAAACTGTCCTGTGCCTTCTCTTTTGAGGCTACACACTTAGACATACACGCAACATGAAAGCTTTTCGACTTACAACGTGTTGTTTAGGAAAAACAAGATAATTTCGCACGATGCGGGATTTCCTTAAAACGTGATTTTCTGAAAAATTTTGACGAAAGAAAATTCTCCTTTTGGTTCTCTTTAGATGCTACATGTTAAGACGTACACGCCACAACAATTCTTTTCGAGATACAACGTGTAGTTTTGGAGATACAAGCTAATTTTGTACGATGCGTTATTTCT
The DNA here is from genome assembly GCF_947179515.1 of Apodemus sylvaticus. Classification (NCBI taxonomy): domain Eukaryota; kingdom Metazoa; phylum Chordata; class Mammalia; order Rodentia; family Muridae; genus Apodemus; species Apodemus sylvaticus. Next base: position 78,689 of record NW_026263416.1, read on the forward strand.
TCTCGTAAAGAGTTTCCAATGCGTACGTATATGTCTTTACTCTGCAAAACTGTATTTCCTTATGAAGTGGTATTCTTACATATCCTTTCGAGAGAAAACTGTCCTGTGCCTTCTCTTTTGAGGCTACACACTTAGACATACACGCAACATGAAAGCTTTTCGACTTACAACGTGTTGTTTAGGAAAAACAAGATAATTTCGCACGATGCGGGATTTCCTTAAAACGTGATTTTCTGAAAAATTTTGACGAAAGAAAATTCTCCTTTTGGCTCTCTTTAGATGCTACATGTTAAGACGTACACGCCACAACAATTCTTTTCGAGATACAACGTGTAGTTTTGGAGATACAAGCTAATTTTGTACGATGCGTTATTTCTTCTCGTAAAGAGTTTCCAATGCGTACGTATATGTCTTTACTCTGCAAAACTGTATTTCCTTATGAAGTGGTATTCTTACATATCCTTTCGAGAGAAAACTGTCCTGTGCCTTCTCTTTTGAGGCTACACACTTAGACATACACGCAACATGAAAGCTTTTCGACTTACAACGTGTTGTTTAGGAAAAACAAGATAATTTCGCACGATGCGGGATTTCCTTAAAACGTGATTTTCTGAAAAATTTTGACGAAAGAAAATTCTCCTTTTGGTTCTCTTTAGATGCTACATGTTAAGACGTACACACCACAACAATTCTTTTCGAGATACAACGTGTAGTTTTGGAGATACAAGCTAATTTTGTACGATGCGTTATTTCTTCTCGTAAAGAGTTTCCAATGCGTACGTACATGTCTTTACTCTGCAAAACTGTATTTCCTTATGAAGTGGTATTCTTACATATCCTTTCGAGAGAAAACTGTCCTGTGCCTTCTCTTTTGAGGCTACACACTTAGACATACACGCAACATGAAAGCTTTTCGACTTACAACGTGTTGTTTAGGAAAAACAAGATAATTTCGCACGATGCGGGATTTCCTTAAAACGTGATTTTCTGAAAAATTTTGACGAAAGAAAATTCTCCTTTTGGTTCTCTTTAGATGCTACATGTTAAGACGTACACGCCACAACAATTCTTTTCGAGATACAACGTGTAGTTTTGGAGATACAAGCTAATTTTGTACGATGCATTATTTCTTCTCGTAAAGAGTTTCCAATGCGTACGTATATGTCTTTACTCTGCAAAACTGTATTTCCTTATGAAGTGGTATTCTTACATATCCTTTCGAGAGAAAACTGTCCTGTGCCTTCTCTTTTGAGGCTACACACTTAGACATACACGCAACATGAAAGCTTTTCGACTTACAACGTGTTGTTTAGGAAAAACAAGATAATTTCGCACGATGCGGGATTTCCTTAAAACGTGATTTTCTGAAAAATTTTGACGAAAGAAAATTCTCCTTTTGGTTCTCTTTAGATGCTACATGTTAAGACGTACACACCACAACAATTCTTTTCGAGATACAACGTGTAGTTTTGGAGATACAAGCTAATTTTGTACGATGCGTTATTTCTTCTCGTAAAGAGTTTCCAATGCGTACGTACATGTCTTTACTCTGCAAAACTGTATTTCCTTATGAAGTGGTATTCTTACATATCCTTTCGAGAGAAAACTGTCCTGTGCCTTCTCTTTTGAGGCTACACACTTAGACATACACGCAACATGAAAGCTTTTCGACTTACAACGTGTTGTTTAGGAAAAACAAGATAATTTCGCACGATGCGGGATTTCCTTAAAACGTGATTTTCTGAAAAATTTTGACGAAAGAAAATTCTCCTTTTGGTTCTCTTTAGATGCTACATGTTAAGACGTACACGCCACAACAATTCTTTTCGAGATACAACGTGTAGTTTTGGAGATACAAGCTAATTTTGTACGATGCGTTATTTCTTCTCGTAAAGAGTTTCCAATGCGTACGTATATGTCTTTACTCTGCAAAACTGTATTTCCTTATGAAGTGGTATTCTTACATATCCTTTCGAGAGAAAACTGTCCTGTGCCTTCTCTTTTGAGGCTACACACTTAGACATACACGCAACATGAAAGCTTTTCGACTTACAACGTGTTGTTTAGGAAAAACAAGATAATTTCGCACGATGCGGGATTTCCTTAAAACGTGATTTTCTGAAAAATTTTGACGAAAGAAAATTCTCCTTTTGGTTCTCTTTAGATGCTACATGTTAAGACGTACACGCCACAACAATTCTTTTCGAGATACAACGTGTAGTTTTGGAGATACAAGCTAATTTTGTACGATGCGTTATTTCTTCTCGTAAAGAGTTTCCAATGCGTACGTATATGTCTTTACTCTGCAAAACTGTATTTCCTTATGAAGTGGTATTCTTACATATCCTTTCGAGAGAAAACTGTCCTGTGCCTTCTCTTTTGAGGCTACACACTTAGACATACACGCAACATGAAAGCTTTTCGACTTACAACGTGTTGTTTAGGAAAAACAAGAAAATTTCGCACGATGCGGGATTTCCTTAAAACGTGATTTTCTGAAAAATTTTGACGAAAGAAAATTCTCCTTTTGGTTCTCTTTAGATGCTACATGTTAAGACGTACACGCCACAACAATTCTTTTCGAGATACAACGTGTAGTTTTGGAGATACAAGCTAATTTTGTACGATGCGTTATTTCTTCTCGTAAAGAGTTTCCAATGCGTACGTGTATGTCTTTACTCTGCCAAACTGTATTTCCTTATGAAGTGGTATTCTTACATATCCTTTCGAGAGAAAACTGTCCTGTGCCTTCTCTTTTGAGGCTACACACTTAGACATACACGCAACATGAAAGCTTTTCGACTTACAACGTGTTGTTTAGGAAAAACAAGATAATTTCGCACGATGCGGGATTTCCTTAAAACGTGATTTTCTGAAAAATTTTGACGAAAGAAAATTCTTCTTTTGGTTCTCTTTAGATGCTACATGTTAAGACGTACACGCCACAACAATTCTTTTCGAGATACAACGTGTAGTTTTGGAGATACAAGCTAATTTTGTACGATGCGTTATTTCTTCTCCTAAAGAGTTTCCAATGCGTACGTATATGTCTTTACTCTGCAAAACTGTATTTCCTTATGAAGTGGTATTCTTACATATCCTTTCGAGAGAAAACTGTCCTGTGCCTTCTCTTTTGAGGCTACACACTTAGACATACACGCAACATGAAAGCTTTTCGACTTACAACGTGTTGTTTAGGAAAAACAAGATAATTTCGCACGATGCGGGATTTCCTTAAAACGTGATTTTCTGAAAAATTTTGACGAAAGAAAATTCTCCTTTTGGTTCTCTTTAGATGCTACATGTTAAGACGTACACGCCACAACAATTCTTTTCGAGATACAACGTGTAGTTTTGGAGATACAAGCTAATTTTGTACGATGCGTTATTTCTTCTCGTAAAGAGTTTCCAATGCGTACGTATATGTCTTTACTCTGCAAAACTGTATTTCCTTATGAAGTGGTATTCTTACATATCCTTTCGAGAGAAAACTGTCCTGTGCCTTCTCTTTTGAGGTTACACACTTAGACATACACGCAACATGAAAGCTTTTCGACTTACAACGTGTTGTTTAGGAAAAACAAGATAATTTCGCACGATGCGGGATTTCCTTAAAACGTGAAAATCTGAAAAATTTTGACGAAAGAAAATTCTCCTTTTGGTTCTCTTTAGATGCTACATGTTAAGACGTACACGCCACAACAATTCTTTTCGAGATACAACGTGTAGTTTTGGAGATACAAGCTAATTTTGTACGATGCGTTATTTCTTCTCGTAAAGAGTTTCCAATGCGTACGTATATGTCTTTACTCTGCAAAACTGTATTTCCTTATGAAGTGGTATACTTACATATCCTCTCGAGAGAAAACTGTCCTGTGCCTTCTCTTTTGAGGCTACACACTTAGACATACACGCAACATGAAAGCTTTTCGACTTACAACGTGTTGTTTAGGAAAAACAAGATAATTTCGCACGATGCGGGATTTCCTTAAAACGTCAATTTCTGAAAAATTTTGACGAAAGAAAATTCTCCTTTTGGTTCTCTTTAGATGCTACATGTTAAGACGTACACGCCACAACAATTCTTTTCGAGATACAACGTGTAGTTTTGGAGATACAAGCTAATTTTGTACTATGCGTTATTTCTTCTCGTAAAGAGTTTCCAATGCGTACGTATATGTCTTTACTCTGCAAAACTGTATTTCCTCATGAAGTGGTATACTTACATATCCTTTCGAGAGAAAACTGTCCTGTGCCTTCTCTTTTGAGGCTACACACTTAGACATACACGCAACATGAAAGCTTTTCGACTTACAACGTGTTGTTTAGGAAAAACAAGATAATTTCGCACGATGCGGGATTTCCTTAAAACGTGATTTTCTGAAAAATTTTGACGAAAGAAAATTCTCCTTTTGGTTCTCTTTAGATGCTACATGTTAAGACGTACACGCCACAACAATTCTTTTCGAGATACAACGTGTAGTTTTGGAGATACAAGCTAATTTTGTACGATGCGTTATTTCTTCTCGTAAAGAGTTTCCAATGCGTACGTATATGTCTTTACTCTGCAAAACTGTATTTCCTTATGAAGTGGTATTCTTACATATCCTTTCGAGAGAAAACTGTCCTGTGCCTTCTCTTTTGAGGTTACACACTTAGACATACACGCAACATGAAAGCTTTTCGACTTACAACGTGTTGTTTAGGAAAAACAAGATAATTTCGCACGATGCGGGATTTCCTTAAAACGTGATTTTCTGAAAAATTTTGACGAAAGAAAATTCTCCTTTTGGTTCTCTTTAGATGCTACATGTTAAGACGTACACGCCACAACAATTCTTTTCGAGATACAACGTGTAGTTTTGGAGATACAAGCTAATTTTGTACGATGCGTTATTTCTTCTCGTAAAGAGTTTCCAATGCGTACGTATATGTCTTTACTCTGCAAAACTGTATTTCCTTATGAAGTGGTATACTTACATATCCTCTCGAGAGAAAACTGTCCTGTGCCTTCTCTTTTGAGGCTACACACTTAGACATACACGCAACATGAAAGCTTTTCGACTTACAACGTGTTGTTTAGGAAAAACAAGATAATTTCGCACGATGCGGGATTTCCTTAAAACGTGATTTTCTGAAAAATTTTGACGAAAGAAAATTCTCCTTTTGGTTCTCTTTAGATGCTACATGTTAAGACGTACACGCCACAACAATTCTTTTCGAGATACAACGTGTAGTTTTGGAGATACAAGCTAATTTTGTACTATGCGTTATTTCTTCTCCTAAAGAGTTTCCAATGCGTACGTATATGTCTTTACTCTGCAAAACTGTATTTCCTCATGAAGTGGTATACTTACATATCCTTTCGAGAGAAAACTGTCCTGTGCCTTCTCTTTTGAGGCTACACACTTAGACATACACGCAACATGAAAGCTTTTCGACTTACAACGTGTTGTTTAGGAAAAACAAGATAATTTCGCACGATGCGGGATTTCCTTAAAACGTGATTTTCTGAAAAATTTTGACGAAAGAAAATTCTCCTTTTGGTCCTCTTTAGATGCTACATGTTAAGACGTACACGCCACAACAATTCTTTTCGAGATACAACGTGTAGTTTTGGAGATACAAGCTAATTTTGTACTATGCGTTATTTCTTCTCGTAAAGAGTTTCCAATGCGTACGTATATGTCTTTACTCTGCAAAACTGTATTTCCTTATGAAGTGGTATTCTTACATATCCTTTCGAGAGAAAACTGTCCTGTGCCTTCTCTTTTGAGGCTACACACTTAGACATACACGCAACATGAAAGCTTTTCGACTTACAACGTGTTGTTTAGGAAAAACAAGATAATTTCGCACGATGCGGGATTTCCTTAAAACGTGATTTTCTGAAAAATTTTGACGAAAGAAAATTCTCCTTTTGGTTCTCCTTTGATGCTACATGTTAAGACGTACACGCCACAACAATTCTTTTCGAGATACAACGTGTAGTTTTGGAGATACAAGCTAATTTTGTACGATGCGTTATTTCTTCTCGTAAAGAGTTTCCAATGCGTACGTACATGTCTTTACTCTGCAAAACTGTATTTCCTTATGAAGTGGTATTCTTACATATCCTTTCGAGAGAAAACTGTCCTGTGCCTTCTCTTTTGAGGCTACACACTTAGACATACACGCAACATGAAAGCTTTTCGACTTACAACGTGTTGTTTAGGAAAAACAAGATAATTTCGCACGATGCGGGATTTCCTTAAAACGTGATTTTCTGAAAAATTTTGACGAAAGAAAATTCTTCTTTTGGTTCTCTTTAGATGCTACATGTTAAGACGTACACGCCACAACAATTCTTTTCGAGATACAACGTGTAGTTTTGGAGATACAAGCTAATTTTGTACGATGCGTTATTTCTTCTCCTAAAGAGTTTCCAATGCGTACGTATATGTCTTTACTCTGCAAAACTGTATTTCCTTATGAAGTGGTATTCTTACATATCCTTTCGAGAGAAAACTGTCCTGTGCCTTCTCTTTTGAGGCTACACACTTAGACATACACGCAACATGAAAGCTTTTCGACTTACAACGTGTTGTTTAGGAAAAACAAGATAATTTCGCACGATGCGGGATTTCCTTAAAACGTGATTTTCTGAAAAATTTTGACGAAAGAAAATTCTCCTTTTGGTTCTCTTTAGATGCTACATGTTAAGACGTACACGCCACAACAATTCTTTTCGAGATACAACGTGTAGTTTTGGAGATACAAGCTAATTTTGTACTATGCGTTATTTCTTCTCGTAAAGAGTTTCCAATGCGTACGTATATGTCTTTACTCTGCAAAACTGTATTTCCTTATGAAGTGGTATTCTTACATATCCTTTCGAGAGAAAACTGTCCTGTGCCTTCTCTTTTGAGGCTACACACTTAGACATACACGCAACATGAAAGCTTTTCGACTTACAACGTGTTGTTTAGGAAAAACAAGATAATTTCGCACGATGCGGGATTTCCTTAAAACGTGATTTTCTGAAAAATTTTGACGAAAGAAAATTCTCCTTTTGGTTCTCTTTAGATGCTACATGTTAAGACGTACACGCCACAACAATTCTTTTCGAGATACAACGTGTAGTTTTGGAGATACAAGCTAATTTTGTACTATGCGTTATTTCTTCTCGTAAAGAGTTTCCAATGCGTACGTATATGTCTTTACTCTGCAAAACTGTATTTCCTTATGAAGTGGTATTCTTACATATCCTTTCGAGAGAAAACTGTACTGTGCCTTCTCTTTTGAGGCTACACACTTAGACATACACGCAACATGAAAGCTTTTCAACTTACAACGTGTTGTTTAGGAAAAACAAGATAATTTCGCACGATGCGGGATTTCCTTAAAACGTGATTTTCTGAAAAATTTTGACGAAAGAAAATTCTCCTTTTGGTTCTCTTTAGATGCTACATGTTAAGACGTACACGCCACAACAATTCTTTTCGAGATACAACGTGTAGTTTTGGAGATACAAGCTAATTTTGTACGATGCGTTATTTCTTCTCATAAAGAGTTTCCAATGCGTACGTATATGTCTTTACTCTGCAAAACTGTATTTCCTTATGAAGTGGTATTCTTACATATCCTTTCGAGAGAAAACTGTCCTGTGCCTTCTCTTTTGAGGCTACACACTTAGACATACACGCAACATGAAAGCTTTTCGACTTACAACGTGTTGTTTAGGAAAAACAAGATAATTTCGCACGATGCGGGATTTCCTTAAAACGTGATTTTCTGAAAAATTTTGACGAAAGAAAATTCTTCTTTTGGTTCTCTTTAGATGCTACATGTTAAGACGTACACGCCACAACAATTCTTTTCGAGATACAACGTGTAGTGTTGGAGATACAAGCTAATTTTGTACGATGCGTTATTTCTTCTCGTAAAGAGTTTCCAATGCGTACGTATATGTCTTTACTCTGCAAAACTGTATTTCCTTATGAAGTGGTATTCTTACATATCCTTTCGAGAGAAAACTGTCCTGTGCCTTCTCTTTTGAGGCTACACACTTAGACATACACGCAACATGAAAGCTTTTCGACTTACAACGTGTTGTTTAGGAAAAACAAGATAATTTCGCACGATGCGGGATTTCCTTAAAACGTGATTTTCTGAAAAATTTTGACGAAAGAAAATTCACCTTTTGGTTCTCTTTAGATGCTACATGTTAAGACGTACACGCAACAACAATTCTTTTCGAGATACAACGTGTAGTTTTGGAGATACAAGCTAATTTTGTACGATGCGTTATTTCTTCTCGTAAAGAGTTTCCAATGCGTACGTATATGTCTTTACTCTGCAAAACTGTATTTCCTTATGAAGTGGTATTCTTACATATCCTTTCGAGAGAAAACTGTCCTGTGCCTTCTCTTTTGAGGCTACACACTTAGACATACACGCAACATGAAAGCTTTTCGACTTACAACGTGTTGTTTAGGAAAAACAAGATAATTTCGCACGATGCGGGATTTCCTTAAAACGTGATTTTCTGAAAAATTTTGACGAAAGAAAATTCTCCTTTTCGTTCTCTTTAGATGCTACATGTTAAGACGTACACGCAACAACAATTCTTTTCGAGATACAACGTGTAGTTTTGGAGATACAAGCTAATTTTGTACGATGCATTATTTCTTCACATAAAGAGTTTCCAATGCGTACGTATATGTCTTTACTCTGCAAAACTGTATTTCCTTATGAAGTGGTATTCGTACATATCCTTTCGAGAGAAAACTGTCCTGTGCCTTCTCTTTTGAGGCTACACACTTAGACATACACGCAACATGAAAGCTTTTCGACTTACAACGTGTTGTTTAGGAAAAACAAGATAATTTCGCACGATGCGGGATTTCTTTAAAACGTGATTTTCTGAAAAATTTTGACGAAAGAAAATTCTCCTTTTGGTTCTCTTTAGATGCTACATGTTAAGACGTACACGCCACAACAATTCTTTTCGAGATACAACGTGTAGTTTTGGAGATACAAGCTAATTTTGTACGATGCGTTATTTCTTCTCGTAAAGAGTTTCCAATGCGTACGTATATGTCTTTACTCTGCAAAACTGTATTTCCTTATGAAGTGGTATTCTTACATATCCTTTCGAGAGAAAACTGTCCTGTGCCTTCTCTTTTGAGGCTACACACTTAGACAAACACGCAACATGAAAGCTTTTCGACTTACAACGTGTTGTTTAGGAAAAACAAGATAATTTCGCACGATGCGGGATTTCCTTAAAACGTGATTTTCTGAAAAATTTTGACGAAAGAAAATTCTCCTTTTGGTTCTCTTTAGATGCTACATGTTAAGACGTACACGCCACAACAATTCTTTTCGAGATACAACGTGTAGTTTTGGAGATACAAGCTAATTTTGTACTATGCGTTATTTCTTCTCGTAAAGAGTTTCCAATGCGTACGTATATGTCTTTACTCTGCAAAACTGTATTTCCTTATGAAGTGGTATTCTTACATATCCTTTCGAGAGAAAACAGTCCTGTGCCTTCTCTTTTGAGGCTACACACTTAGACATACACGCAACATGAAAGCTTTTCGACTTACAACGTGTTGTTTAGGAAAAACAAGATAATTTCGCACGATGCGGGATTTCCTTAAAACGTGATTTTCTGAAAAATTTTGACGAAAGAAAATTCTCCTTTTGGTTCTCTTTAGATGCTACATGTTAAGACGTACACGCCACAACAATTCTTTTCGAGATACAACGTGTAGTTTTGGAGATACAAGCTAATTTTGTACTATGCGTTATTTCTTCTCGTAAAGAGTTTCCAATGCGTACGTATATGTCTTTACTCTGCAAAACTGTATTTCCTTATGAAGTGGTATTCTTACATATCCTTTCGAGAGAAAACTGTCCTGTGCCTTCTCTTTTGAGGCTACACACTTAGACATACACGCAACATGAAAGCTTTTCGACTTACAACGTGTTGTTTAGGAAAAACAAGATAATTTCGCACGATGCGGGATTTCCTTAAAACGTGATTTTCTGAAAAATTTTGACGAAAGAAAATTCTCCTTTTGGTTCTCTTTAGATGCTACATGTTAAGACGTACACGCCACAACAATTCTTTTCGAGATACAACGTGTAGTTTTGGAGATACAAGCTAATTTTGTACGATGCGTTATTTCTTCTCGTAAAGAGTTTCCAATGCGTACGTATGTCTTTACTCTGCAAAACTGTATTTCCTTATGAAGTGGTATTCTTACATATCCTTTCGAGAGAAAACTGTCCTGTGCCTTCTCTTTTGAGGCTACACACTTAGACATACACGCAACATGAAAGCTTTTCGACTTACAACGTGTTGTTTAGGAAAAACAAGATAATTTCGCACGATGCGGGATTTCCTTAAAACGTGATTTTCTGAAAAATTTTGACGAAAGAAAATTCTCCTTTTGGTTCTCTGTAGATGCTACATGTTAAGACGTACACGCCACAACAATTCTTTTCGAGATACAACGTGTAGTTTTGGAGATACAAGCTAATTTTGTACTATGCGTTATTTCTTCTCGTAAAGAGTTTCCAATGCGTTCGTATATGTCTTTACTCTGCAAAACTGTATTTCCTTATGAAGTGGTATTCTTACATATCCTTTCGAGAGAAAACTGTCCTGTGCCTTCTCTTTTGAGGCTACACACTTAGACAAACACGCAACATGAAAGCTTTTCGACTTACAACGTGTTGTTTAGGAAAAACAAGATAATTTCGCACGATGCGGGATTTCCTTAAAACGTGATTTTCTGAAAAATTTTGACGAAAGAAAATTCTCCTTTTGGTTCTCTTTAGATGCTACATGTTAAGACGTACACGCCACAACAATTCTTTTCGAGATACAACGTGTAGTTTTGGAGATACAAGCTAATTTTGTACTATGCGTTATTTCTTCTCGTAAAGAGTTTCCAATGCGTACGTATATGTCTTTACTCTGCAAAACTGTATTTCCTTATGAAGTGGTATTCTTACATATCCTTTCGAGAGAAACCTGTCCTGTGCCTTCTCTTTTGAGGCTACACACTTAGACATACACGCAACATGAAAGCTTTTCGACTTACAACGTGTTGTTTAGGAAAAACAAGATAATTTCGCACGATGCGGGATTTCCTTAAAACGTGATTTTCTGAAAAATTTTGACGAAAGAAAATTCTCCTTTTGGTTCTCTTTAGATGCTACATGTTAAGACGTACACGCCACAACAATTCTTTTCGAGATACAACGTGTAGTTTTGGAGATACAAGCTAATTTTGTACTATGCGTTATTTCTTCTCGTAAAGAGTTTCCAATGCGTACGTATATGTCTTTACTCTGCAAAACTGTATTTCCTTATGAAGTGGTATTCTTACAAATCCTTTCGAGAGAAAACTGTCCTGTGCCTTCTCTTTTGAGGCTACACACTTAGACATACACGCAACATGAAAGCTTTTCAACTTACAACGTGTTGTTTAGGAAAAACAAGATAATTTCGCACGATGCGGGATTTCCTTAAAACGTGATTTTCTGAAAAATTTTGACGAAAGAAAATTCTCCTTTTGGTTCTCTTTAGATGCTACATGTTAAGACGTACACGCCACAACAATTCTTTTCGAGATACAACGTGTAGTTTTGGAGATACAAGCTAATTTTGTACGATGCGTTATTTCTTCTCATAAAGAGTTTCCAATGCGTACGTATATGTCTTTACTCTGCAAAACTGTATTTCCTTATGAAGTGGTATTCTTACATATCCTTTCGAGAGAAAACTGTCCTGTGCCTTCTCTTTTGAGGCTACACACTTAGACATACACGCAACATGAAAGCTTTTCGACTTACAACGTGTTGTTTAGGAAAAACAAGATAATTTCGCACGATGCGGGATTTCCTTAAAACGTGATTTTCTGAAAAATTTTGACGAAAGAAAATTCTTCTTTTGGTTCTCTTTAGATGCTACATGTTAAGACGTACACGCCACAACAATTCTTTTCGAGATACAACGTGTAGTGTTGGAGATACAAGCTAATTTTGTACGATGCGTTATTTCTTCTCGTAAAGAGTTTCCAATGCGTACGTATATGTCTTTACTCTGCAAAACTGTATTTCCTTATGAAGTGGTATTCTTACATATCCTTTCGAGAGAAAACTGTCCTGTGCCTTCTCTTTTGAGGCTACACACTTAGACATACACGCAACATGAAAGCTTTTCGACTTACAACGTGTTGTTTAGGAAAAACAAGATAATTTCGCACGATGCGGGATTTCCTTAAAACGTGATTTTCTGAAAAATTTTGACGAAAGAAAATTCACCTTTTGGTTCTCTTTAGATGCTACATGTTAAGACGTACACGCAACAACAATTCTTTTCGAGATACAACGTGTAGTTTTGGAGATACAAGCTAATTTTGTACGATGCGTTATTTCTTCTCGTAAAGAGTTTCCAATGCGTACGTATATGTCTTTACTCTGCAAAACTGTATTTCCTTATGAAGTGGTATTCTTACATATCCTTTCGAGAGAAAACTGTCCTGTGCCTTCTCTTTTGAGGCTACACACTTAGACATACACGCAACATGAAAGCTTTTCGACTTACAACGTGTTGTTTAGGAAAAACAAGATAATTTCGCACGATGCGGGATTTCCTTAAAACGTGATTTTCTGAAAAATTTTGACGAAAGAAAATTCTCCTTTTCGTTCTCTTTAGATGCTACATGTTAAGACGTACACGCAACAACAATTCTTTTCGAGATACAACGTGTAGTTTTGGAGATACAAGCTAATTTTGTACGATGCATTATTTCTTCACATAAAGAGTTTCCAATGCGTACGTATATGTCTTTACTCTGCAAAACTGTATTTCCTTATGAAGTGGTATTCGTACATATCCTTTCGAGAGAAAACTGTCCTGTGCCTTCTCTTTTGAGGCTACACACTTAGACATACACGCAACATGAAAGCTTTTCGACTTACAACGTGTTGTTTAGGAAAAACAAGATAATTTCGCACGATGCGGGATTTCTTTAAAACGTGATTTTCTGAAAAATTTTGACGAAAGAAAATTCTCCTTTTGGTTCTCTTTAGATGCTACATGTTAAGACGTACACGCCACAACAATTCTTTTCGAGATACAACGTGTAGTTTTGGAGATACAAGCTAATTTTGTACGATGCGTTATTTCTTCTCGTAAAGAGTTTCCAATGCGTACGTATATGTCTTTACTCTGCAAAACTGTATTTCCTTATGAAGTGGTATTCTTACATATCCTTTCGAGAGAAAACTGTCCTGTGCCTTCTCTTTTGAGGCTACACACTTAGACAAACACGCAACATGAAAGCTTTTCGACTTACAACGTGTTGTTTAGGAAAAACAAGATAATTTCGCACGATGCGGGATTTCCTTAAAACGTGATTTTCTGAAAAATTTTGACGAAAGAAAATTCTCCTTTTGGTTCTCTTTAGATGCTACATGTTAAGACGTACACGCCACAACAATTCTTTTCGAGATACAACGTGTAGTTTTGGAGATACAAGCTAATTTTGTACTATGCGTTATTTCTTCTCGTAAAGAGTTTCCAATGCGTACGTATATGTCTTTACTCTGCAAAACTGTATTTCCTTATGAAGTGGTATTCTTACATATCCTTTCGAGAGAAAACAGTCCTGTGCCTTCTCTTTTGAGGCTACACACTTAGACATACACGCAACATGAAAGCTTTTCGACTTACAACGTGTTGTTTAGGAAAAACAAGATAATTTCGCACGATGCGGGATTTCCTTAAAACGTGATTTTCTGAAAAATTTTGACGAAAGAAAATTCTCCTTTTGGTTCTCTTTAGATGCTACATGTTAAGACGTACACGCCACAACAATTCTTTTCGAGATACAACGTGTAGTTTTGGAGATACAAGCTAATTTTGTACTATGCGTTATTTCTTCTCGTAAAGAGTTTCCAATGCGTACGTATATGTCTTTACTCTGCAAAACTGTATTTCCTTATGAAGTGGTATTCTTACATATCCTTTCGAGAGAAAACTGTCCTGTGCCTTCTCTTTTGAGGCTACACACTTAGACATACACGCAACATGAAAGCTTTTCGACTTACAACGTGTTGTTTAGGAAAAACAAGATAATTTCGCACGATGCGGGATTTCCTTAAAACGTGATTTTCTGAAAAATTTTGACGAAAGAAAATTCTCCTTTTGGTTCTCTTTAGATGCTACATGTTAAGACGTACACGCCACAACAATTCTTTTCGAGATACAACGTGTAGTTTTGGAGATACAAGCTAATTTTGTACGATGCGTTATTTCTTCTCGTAAAGAGTTTCCAATGCGTACGTATGTCTTTACTCTGCAAAACTGTATTTCCTTATGAAGTGGTATTCTTACATATCCTTTCGAGAGAAAACTGTCCTGTGCCTTCTCTTTTGAGGCTACACACTTAGACATACACGCAACATGAAAGCTTTTCGACTTACAACGTGTTGTTTAGGAAAAACAAGATAATTTCGCACGATGCGGGATTTCCTTAAAACGTGATTTTCTGAAAAATTTTGACGAAAGAAAATTCTCCTTTTGGTTCTCTGTAGATGCTACATGTTAAGACGTACACGCCACAACAATTCTTTTCGAGATACAACGTGTAGTTTTGGAGATACAAGCTAATTTTGTACTATGCGTTATTTCTTCTCGTAAAGAGTTTCCAATGCGTTCGTATATGTCTTTACTCTGCAAAACTGTATTTCCTTATGAAGTGGTATTCTTACATATCCTTTCGAGAGAAAACTGTCCTGTGCCTTCTCTTTTGAGGCTACACACTTAGACAAACACGCAACATGAAAGCTTTTCGACTTACAACGTGTTGTTTAGGAAAAACAAGATAATTTCGCACGATGCGGGATTTCCTTAAAACGTGATTTTCTGAAAAATTTTGACGAAAGAAAATTCTCCTTTTGGTTCTCTTTAGATGCTACATGTTAAGACGTACACGCCACAACAATTCTTTTCGAGATACAACGTGTAGTTTTGGAGATACAAGCTAATTTTGTACTATGCGTTATTTCTTCTCGTAAAGAGTTTCCAATGCGTACGTATATGTCTTTACTCTGCAAAACTGTATTTCCTTATGAAGTGGTATTCTTACATATCCTTTCGAGAGAAACCTGTCCTGTGCCTTCTCTTTTGAGGCTACACACTTAGACATACACGCAACATGAAAGCTTTTCGACTTACAACGTGTTGTTTAGGAAAAACAAGATAATTTCGCACGATGCGGGATTTCCTTAAAACGTGATTTTCTGAAAAATTTTGACGAAAGAAAATTCTCCTTTTGGTTCTCTTTAGATGCTACATGTTAAGACGTACACGCCACAACAATTCTTTTCGAGATACAACGTGTAGTTTTGGAGATACAAGCTAATTTTGTACTATGCGTTATTTCTTCTCGTAAAGAGTTTCCAATGCGTACGTATATGTCTTTACTCTGCAAAACTGTATTTCCTTATGAAGTGGTATTCTTACAAATCCTTTCGAGAGAAAACTGTCCTGTGCCTTCTCTTTTGAGGCTACACACTTAGACATACACGCAACATGAAAGCTTTTCAACTTACAACGTGTTGTTTAGGAAAAACAAGATAATTTCGCACGATGCGGGATTTCCTTAAAACGTGATTTTCTGAAAAATTTTGACGAAAGAAAATTCTCCTTTTGGTTCTCTTTAGATGCTACATGTTAAGACGTACACGCCACAACAATTCTTTTCGAGATACAACGTGTAGTTTTGGAGATACAAGCTAATTTTGTACGATGCGTTATTTCTTCTCATAAAGAGTTTCCAATGCGTACGTATATGTCTTTACTCTGCAAAACTGTATTTCCTTATGAAGTGGTATTCTTACATATCCTTTCGAGAGAAAACTGTCCTGTGCCTTCTCTTTTGAGGCTACACACTTAGACATACACGCAACATGAAAGCTTTTCGACTTACAACGTGTTGTTTAGGAAAAACAAGATAATTTCGCACGATGCGGGATTTCCTTAAAACGTGATTTTCTGAAAAATTTTGACGAAAGAAAATTCTTCTTTTGGTTCTCTTTAGATGCTACATGTTAAGACGTACACGCCACAACAATTCTTTTCGAGATACAACGTGTAGTTTTGGAGATACAAGCTAATTTTGTACGATGCGTTATTTCTTCTCGTAAAGAGTTTCCAATGCGTACGTATATGTCTTTACTCTGCAAAACTGTATTTCCTTATGAAGTGGTATTCTTACATATCCTTTCGAGAGAAAATTGTCCTGTGCCTTCTCTTTTGAGGCTACACACTTAGACATACACGCAACATGAAAGCTTTTCGACTTACAACGTGTTGTTTAGGAAAAACAAGATAATTTCGCACGATGCGGGATTTCCTTAAAACGTGATTTTCTGAAAAATTTTGACGAAAGAAAATTCTCCTTTTCGTTCTCTTTAGATGCTACATGTTAAGACGTACACGCAACAACAATTCTTTTCGAGATACAACGTGTAGTTTTGGAGATACAAGCTAATTTTGTACGATGCGTTATTTCTTCTCGTAAAGAGTTTCCAATGCGTACGTATATGTCTTTACTCTGCAAAACTGTATTTCCTTATGAAGTGGTATTCTTACATATCCTTTCGAGAGAAAACTGTCCTGTGCCTTCTCTTTTGAGGCTACACACTTAGACATACACGCAACATGAAAGCTTTTCGACTTACAACGTGTTGTTTAGGAAAAACAAGATAATTTCGCACGATGCGGGATTTCCTTAAAACGTGATTTTCTGAAAAATTTTGACAAAAGAAAATTCTCCTTTTGGTTCTCTTTAGATGCTACATGTTAAGACGTACACGCCACAACAAGTCTTTTCGAGATACAACGTGTAGTTTTGGAGATACAAGCTAATTTTGTACGATGCATTATTTCTTCACGTAAAGAGTTTCCAATGCGTACGTATATGTCTTTACTCTGCAAAACTGTATTTCCTTATGAAGTGGTATTCTTACATATCCTTTCGAGAGAAAACTGTCCTGTGCCTTCTCTTTTGAGGCTACACACTTAGACATACACGCAACATGAAAGCTTTTCGACTTACAACGTGTTGTTTAGGAAAAACAAGATAATTTCGCACGATGCGGGATTTCTTTAAAACGTGATTTTCTGAAAAATTTTGACGAAAGAAAATTCTCCTTTTGGTTCTCTTTAGATGCTACATGTTAAGACGTACACGCCACAACAATTCTTTTCGAGATACAACGTGTAGTTTTGGAGATACAAGCTAATTTTGTACGATGCGTTATTTCTTCTCGTAAAGAGTTTCCAATGCGTACGTATATGTCTTTACTCTGCAAAACTGTATTTCCTTATGAAGTGGTATTCTTACATATCCTTTCGAGAGAAAACTGTCCTGTGCCTTCTCTTTTGAGGCTACACACTTAGACAAACACGCAACATGAAAGCTTTTCGACTTACAACGTGTTGTTTAGGAAAAACAAGATAATTTCGCACGATGCGGGATTTCCTTAAAACGTGATTTTCTGAAAAATTTTGACGAAAGAAAATTCTCCTTTTGGTTCTCTTTAGATGCTACATGTTAAGACGTACACGCCACAACAATTCTTTTCGAGATACAACGTGTAGTTTTGGAGATACAAGCTAATTTTGTACTATGCGTTATTTCTTCTCGTAAAGAGTTTCCAATGCGTACGTATATGTCTTTACTCTGCAAAACTGTATTTCCTTATGAAGTGGTATTCTTACATATCCTTTCGAGAGAAAACTGTCCTGTGCCTTCTCTTTTGAGGCTACACACTTAGACATACACGCAACATGAAAGCTTTTCGACTTACAACGTGTTGTTTAGGAAAAACAAGATAATTTCGCACGATGCGGGATTTCCTTAAAACGTGATTTTCTGAAAAATTTTGACGAAAGAAAATTCTCCTTTTGGTTCTCTTTAGATGCTACATGTTAAGACGTACACGCCACAACAATTCTTTTCGAGATACAACGTGTAGTTTTGGAGATACAAGCTAATTTTGTACGATGCGTTATTTCTTCTCGTAAAGAGTTTCCAATGCGTACGTATGTCTTTACTCTGCAAAACTGTATTTCCTTATGAAGTGGTATTCTTACATATCCTTTCGAGAGAAAACTGTCCTGTGCCTTCTCTTTTGAGGCTACACACTTAGACATACACGCAACATGAAAGCTTTTCGACTTACAACGTGTTGTTTAGGAAAAACAAGATAATTTCGCACGATGCGGGATTTCCTTAAAACGTGATTTTCTGAAAAATTTTGACGAAAGAAAATTCTCCTTTTGGTTCTCTGTAGATGCTACATGTTAAGACGTACACGCCACAACAATTCTTTTCGAGATACAACGTGTAGTTTTGGAGATACAAGCTAATTTTGTACTATGCGTTATTTCTTCTCGTAAAGAGTTCCCAATGCGTTCGTATATGTCTTTACTCGGCAAAACTGTATTTCCTTATGAAGTGGTATTCTTACATATCCTTTCGAGAGAAAACTGTCCTGTGCCTTCTCTTTTGAGGCTACACACTTAGACAAACACGCAACATGAAAGCTTTTCGACTTACAACGTGTTGTTTAGGAAAAACAAGATAATTTCGCACGATGCGGGATTTCCTTAAAACGTGATTTTCTGAAAAATTTTGACGAAAGAAAATTCTCCTTTTGGTTCTCTTTAGATGCTACATGTTAAGACGTACACGCCACAACAATTCTTTTCGAGATACAACGTGTAGTTTTGGAGATACAAGCTAATTTTGTACTATGCGTTATTTCTTCTCGTAAAGAGTTTCCAATGCGTACGTATATGTCTTTACTCTGCAAAACTGTATTTCCTTATGAAGTGGTATTCTTACATATCCTTTCGAGAGAAAACTGTCCTGTGCCTTCTCTTTTGAGGCTACACACTTAGACATACACGCAACATGAAAGCTTTTCGACTTACAACGTGTTGTTTAGGAAAAACAAGATAATTTCGCACGATGCGGGATTTCCTTAAAACGTGATTTTCTGAAAAATTTTGACGAAAGAAAATTCTCCTTTTGGTTCTCTTTAGATGCTACATGTTAAGACGTACACGCCACAACAATTCTTTTCGAGATACAACGTGTAGTTTTGGAGATACAAGCTAATTTTGTACGATGCGTTATTTCTTCTCGTAAAGAGTTTCCAATGCGTACGTATATGTCTTTACTCTGCAAAACTGTATTTCCTTATGAAGTGGTATTCTTACATATCCTTTCGAGAGAAAACTGTCCTGTGCCTTCTCTTTTGCGGCTACACACTTAGACATACACGCAACATGAAAGCTTTTCGACTTACAACGTGTTGTTTAGGAAAAACAAGATAATTTCGCACGATGCGGGATTTCCTTAAAACGTGATTTTCTGAAAAATTTTGACGAAAGAAAATTCTCCTTTTGGTTCTCTTTAGATGCTACATGTTAAGACGTACACGCCACAACAATTCTTTTCGAGATACAACGTGTAGTTTTGGAGATACAAGCTAATTTTGTACGATGCGTTATTTCTTCTCGTAAAGAGTTTCCAATGCGTACGTATATGTCTTTACTCTGCAAAACTGTATTTCCTTATGAAGTGGTATTCTTACATATCCTTTCGAGAGAAAACTGTCCTGTGCCTTCTCTTTTGCGGCTACACACTTAGACATACACGCAACATGAAAGCTTTTCGACTTACAACGTGTTGTTTAGGAAAAACAAGATAATTTCGCACGATGCGGGATTTCCTTAAAACGTGATTTTCTGAAAAATTTTGACGAAAGAAAATTCTCCTTTTGGTTCTCTTTAGATGCTACATGTTAAGACGTACACGCCACAACAATTCTTTTCGAGATACAACGTGTAGTTTTGGAGATACAAGCTAATTTTGTACGATGCGTTATTTCTTCTCGTAAAGAGTTTCCAATGCGTACGTATGTCTTTACTCTGCAAAACTGTATTTCCTTATGAAGTGGTATTCTTACATATCCTTTCGAGAGAAAACTGTCCTGTGCCTTCTCTTTTGAGGCTACACACTTAGACATACACGCAACATGAAAGCTTTTCGACTTACAACGTGTTGTTTAGGAAAAACAAGATAATTTCGCACGATGCGGGATTTCCTTAAAACGTGATTTTCTGAAAAATTTTGACGAAAGAAAATTCTCCTTTTGGTTCTCTTTAGATGCTACATGTTAAGACGTACACGCCACAACAATTCTTTTCGAGATACAACGTGTAGTTTTGGAGATACAAGCTAATTTTGTACTATGCGTTATTTCTTCTCGTAAAGAGTTTCCAATGCGTACGTATATGTCTTTACTCTGCAAAACTGTATTTCCTTATGAAGTGGTATTCTTACATATCCTTTCGAGAGAAAACTGTCCTGTGCCTTCTCTTTTGAGGCTACACACTTAGAAAAACACGCAACATGAAAGCTTTTCGACTTACAACGTGTTGTTTAGGAAAAACAAGATAATTTCGCACGATGCGGGATTTCCTTAAAACGTTATTTTCTGAAAAATTTTGACGAAAGAAAATTCTCCTTTTGGTTCTCTTTAGATGCTACATGTTAAGACGTACACGCCACAACAATTCTTTTCGAGATACAACGTGTAGTTTTGGAGATACAAGCTAATTTTGTACAATGCGTTATTTCTTCTCGTAAAGAGTTTCCAATGCGTACGTATATGTCTTTACTCTGCAAAACTGTATTTCCTTATGAAGTGGTATTCTTACATATCCTTTCGAGAGAAAACTGTCCTGTGCCTTCTCTTTTGCGGCTACACACTTAGACATACACGCAACATGAAAGCTTTTCGACTTACAACGTGTTGTTTAGGAAAAACAAGATAATTTCGCACGATGCGGGATTTCCTTAAAACGTGATTTTCTGAAAAATTTTGACGAAAGAAAATTCTCCTTTTGGTTCTCTTTAGATGCTACATGTTAAGACGTACACGCCACAACAATTCTTTTCGAGATACAACGTGTAGTTTTGGAGATACAAGCTAATTTTGTACGATGCGTTATTTCTTCTCGTAAAGAGTTTCCAATGCGTACGTATATGTCTTTACTCTGCAAAACTGTATTTCCTTATGAAGTGGTATTCTTACATATCCTTTCGAGAGAAAACTGTCCTGTGCCTTCTCTTTTGCGGCTACACACTTAGACATACACGCAACATGAAAGCTTTTCGACTTACAACGTGTTGTTTAGGAAAAACAAGATAATTTCGCACGATGCGGGATTTCCTTAAAACGTGATTTTCTGAAAAATTTTGACGAAAGAAAATTCTCCTTTTGGTTCTCTTTAGATGCTACATGTTAAGACGTACACGCCACAACAATTCTTTTCGAGATACAACGTGTAGTTTTGGAGATACAAGCTAATTTTGTACGATGCGTTATTTCTTCTCGTAAAGAGTTTCCAATGCGTACGTATATGTCTTTACTCTGCAAAACTGTATTTCCTTATGAAGTGGTATTCTTACATATCCTTTCGAGAGAAAACTGTCCTGTGCCTTCTCTTTTGCGGCTACACACTTAGACATACACGCAACATGAAAGCTTTTCGACTTACAACGTGTTGTTTAGGAAAAACAAGATAATTTCGCACGATGCGGGATTTCCTTAAAACGTGATTTTCTGAAAAATTTTGACGAAAGAAAATTCTCCTTTTGGTTCTCTTTAGATGCTACATGTTAAGACGTACACGCCACAACAATTCTTTTCGAGATACAACGTGTAGTTTTGGAGATACAAGCTAATTTTGTACGATGCGTTATTTCTTCTCATAAAGAGTTTCCAATGCGTACGTATATGTCTTTACTCTGCAAAACTGTATTTCCTTATGAAGTGGTATTCTTACATATCCTTTCGAGAGAAAACTGTCCTGTGCCTTCTCTTTTGAGGCTACACACTTAGACATACACGCAACATGAAAGCTTTTCGACTTACAACGTGTTGTTTAGGAAAAATAAGATAATTTAGCACGATGCGGGATTTCCTTAAAACGTGATTTTCTGAAAAATTTTGACGAAAGAAAATTCTTCTTTTGGTTCTCTTTAGATGCTACATGTTAAGACGTACACGCCACAACAATTCTTTTCGAGATACAACGTGTAGTTTTGGAGATACAAGCTAATTTTGTACGATGCGTTATTTCTTCTCGTAAAGAGTTTCCAATGCGTACGTATATGTCTTTACTCTGCAAAACTGTATTTCCTTATGAAGTGGTATTCTTACATATCCTTTCGAGAGAAAACTGTCCTGTGCCTTCTCTTTTGAGGCTACACACTTAGACATACACGCAACATGAAAGCTTTTCGACTTACAACGTGTTGTTTAGGAAAAACAAG
The DNA here is from genome assembly GCF_947179515.1 of Apodemus sylvaticus. NCBI lineage: Eukaryota > Metazoa > Chordata > Mammalia > Rodentia > Muridae > Apodemus > Apodemus sylvaticus. Next base: position 101,116 of record NW_026263416.1, read on the forward strand.
ATAATTTCGCACGATGCGGGATTTCCTTAAAACGTGATTTTCTGAAAAATTTTGACGAAAGAAAATTCTCCTTTTGGTTCTCTTTAGATGCTACATGTTAAGACGTACACGCAACAACAATTCTTTTCGAGATACAACGTGTAGTTTTGGAGATACAAGCTAATTTTGTACGATGCGTTATTTCTTCTCGTAAAGAGTTTCCAATGCGTACGTATATGTCTTTACTCTGCAAAACTGTATTTCCTTATGAAGTGGTATTCTTACATATCCTTTCGAGAGAAAACTGTCCTGTGCCTTCTCTTTTGAGGCTACACACTTAGACTTACACGCAACATGAAAGCTTTTCGACTTACAACGTGTTGTTTAGGAAAAACAAGATAATTTCGCACGATGCGGGATTTCCTTAAAACGTGATTTTCTGAAAAATTTTGACGAAAAAAAATTCTCCTTTTGGTTCTCTTTAGATGCTACATGTTAAGACGTACACGCCACAACAATTCTTTTCGAGATACAACGTGTAGTTTTGGAGATACAAGCTAATTTTGTACGATGCGTTATTTCTTCTCGTAAAGAGTTTCCAATGCGTACGTATGTCTTTACTCTGCAAAACTGTATTTCCTTATGAAGTGGTATTCTTACATATCCTTTCGAGAGAAAACTGTCCTGTGCCTTCTCTTTTGAGGCTACACACTTAGACATACACGCAACATGAAAGCTTTTCGACTTACAACGTGTTGTTTAGGAAAAACAAGATAATTTCGCACGATGCGGGATTTCCTTAAAACGTGAATTTCTGAAAAATTTTGACGAAAGAAAATTCTCCTTTTGGTTCTCTTTAGATGCTACATGTTAAGACGTACACGCCACAACAATTCTTTTCGAGATACAACGTGTAGTTTTGGAGATACAAGCTAATTTTGTACTATGCGTTATTTCTTCTCGTAAAGAGTTTCCAATGCGTACGTATATGTCTTTACTCTGCAAAACTGTATTTCCTTATGAAGTGGTATTCTTACATATCCTTTCGAGAGAAAACTGTCCTGTGCCTTCTCTTTTGAGGCTACACACTTAGACATACACGCAACATGAAAGCTTTTCGACTTACAACGTGTTGTTTAGGAAAAACAAGATAATTTCGCACGATGCGGGATTTCCTTAAAACGTGATTTTCTGAAAAATTTTGACGAAAGAAAATTCTCCTTTTGGTTCTCTTTAGATGCTACATGTTAAGACGTACACGCCACAACAATTCTTTTCGAGATACAACGTGTAGTTTTGGAGATACAAGCTAATTTTGTACGATGCGTTATTTTTTTTCGTAAAGAGTTTCCAATGCGTACGTATATGTCTTTACTCTGCAAAACTGTATTTCCTTATGAAGTGGTATTCTTACATATCCTTTCGAGAGAAAACTGTCCTGTGCCTTCTCTTTTGCGGCTACACACTTAGACATACACGCAACATGAAAGCTTTTCGACTTACAACGTGTTGTTTAGGAAAAACAAGATAATTTCGCACGATGCGGGATTTCCTTAAAACGTGATTTTCTGAAAAATTTTGACGAAAGAAAATTCTCCTTTTGGTTCTCTTTAGATGCTACATGTTAAGACGTACACGCCACAACAATTCTTTTCGAGATACAACGTGTAGTTTTGGAGATACAAGCTAATTTTGTACGATGCGTTATTTCTTCTCGTAAAGAGTTTCCAATGCGTACGTATATGTCTTTACTCTGCAAAACTGTATTTCCTTATGAAGTGGTATTCTTACATATCCTTTCGAGAGAAAACTGTCCTGTGCCTTCTCTTTTGAGGCTACACACTTAGACATACACGCAACATGAAAGCTTTTCGACTTACAACGTGTTGTTTAGGAAAAACAAGATAATTTCGCACGATGCGGGATTTCCTTAAAACGTGATTTTCTGAAAAATTTTGACGAAAGAAAATTCTCCTTTTGGTTCTCTTTAGATGCTACATGTTAAGACGTACACGCCACAACAAGTCTTTTCGAGATACAACGTGTAGTTTTGGAGATACAAGCTAATTTTGTACGATGCATTATTTCTTCACGTAAAGAGTTTCCAATGCGTACGTATATGTCTTTACTCTGCAAAACTGTATTTCCTTATGAAGTGGTATTCGTACATATCCTTTCGAGAGAAAACTGTCCTGTGCCTTCTCTTTTGAGGCTACACACTTAGACATACACGCAACATGAAAGCTTTTCGACTTACAACGTGTTGTTTAGGAAAAACAAGATAATTTCGCACGATGCGGGATTTCTTTAAAACGTGATTTTCTGAAAAATTTTGACGAAAGAAAATTCTCCTTTTGGTTCTCTTTAGATGCTACATGTTAAGACGTACACGCCACAACAATTCTTTTCGAGATACAACGTGTAGTTTTGGAGATACAAGCTAATTTTGTACGATGCGTTATTTCTTCTCGTAAAGAGTTTCCAATGCGTACGTATATGTCTTTACTCTGCAAAACTGTATTTCCTTATGAAGTGGTATTCTTACATATCCTTTCGAGAGAAAACTGTCCTGTGCCTTCTCTTTTGAGGCTACACACTTAGACAAACACGCAACATGAAAGCTTTTCGACTTACAACGTGTTGTTTAGGAAAAACAAGATAATTTCGCACGATGCGGGATTTCCTTAAAACGTGATTTTCTGAAAAATTTTGACGAAAGAAAATTCTCCTTTTGGTTCTCTTTAGATGCTACATGTTAAGACGTACACGCCACAACAATTCTTTTCGAGATACAACGTGTAGTTTTGGAGATACAAGCTAATTTTGTACGATGCATTATTTCTTCACGTAAAGAGTTTCCAATGCGTACGTATATGTCTTTACTCTGCAAAACTGTATTTCCTTATGAAGTGGTATTCGTACATATCCTTTCGAGAGAAAACTGTCCTGTGCCTTCTCTTTTGAGGCTACACACTTAGACATACACGCAACATGAAAGCTTTTCGACTTACAACGTGTTGTTTAGGAAAAACAAGATAATTTCGCACGATGCGGGATTTCTTTAAAACGTGATTTTCTGAAAAATTTTGACGAAAGAAAATTCTCCTTTTGGTTCTCTTTAGATGCTACATGTTAAGACGTACACGCCACAACAATTCTTTTCGAGATACAACGTGTAGTTTTGGAGATACAAGCTAATTTTGTACGATGCGTTATTTCTTCTCGTAAAGAGTTTCCAATGCGTACGTATATGTCTTTACTCTGCAAAACTGTATTTCCTTATGAAGTGGTATTCTTACATATCCTTTCGAGAGAAAACTGTCCTGTGCCTTCTCTTTTGAGGCTACACACTTAGACAAACACGCAACATGAAAGCTTTTCGACTTACAACGTGTTGTTTAGGAAAAACAAGATAATTTCGCACGATGCGGGATTTCCTTAAAACGTGATTTTCTGAAAAATTTTGACGAAAGAAAATTCTCCTTTTGGTTCTCTTTAGATGCTACATGTTAAGACGTACACGCCACAACAATTCTTTTCGAGATACAACGTGTAGTTTTGGAGATACAAGCTAATTTTGTACTATGCGTTATTTCTTCTCGTAAAGAGTTTCCAATGCGTACGTATATGTCTTTACTCTGCAAAACTGTATTTCCTTATGAAGTGGTATTCTTACATATCCTTTCGAGAGAAAACTGTCCTGTGCCTTCTCTTTTGAGGCTACACACTTAGACATACACGCAACATGAAAGCTTTTCGACTTACAACGTGTTGTTTAGGAAAAACAAGATAATTTCGCACGATGCGGGATTTCCTTAAAACGTGATTTTCTGAAAAATTTTGACGAAAGAAAATTTTCCTTTTGGTTCTCTTTAGATGCTACATGTTAAGACGTACACGCCACAACAATTCTTTTCGAGATACAACGTGTAGTTTTGGAGATACAAGCTAATTTTGTACGATGCGTTATTTCTTCTCGTAAAGAGTTTCCAATGCGTACGTATGTCTTTACTCTGCAAAACTGTATTTCCTTATGAAGTGGTATTCTTACATATCCTTTCGAGAGAAAACTGTCCTGTGCCTTCTCTTTTGAGGCTACACACTTAGACATACACGCAACATGAAAGCTTTTCGACTTACAACGTGTTGTTTAGGAAAAACAAGATAATTTCGCACGATGCGGGATTTCCTTAAAACGTGATTTTCTGAAAAATTTTGACGAAAGAAAATTCTCCTTTTGGTTCTCTGTAGATGCTACATGTTAAGACGTACACGCCACAACAATTCTTTTCGAGATACAACGTGTAGTTTTGGAGATACAAGCTAATTTTGTACTATGCGTTATTTCTTCTCGTAAAGAGTTCCCAATGCGTTCGTATATGTCTTTACTCGGCAAAACTGTATTTCCTTATGAAGTGGTATTCTTACATATCCTTTCGAGAGAAAACTGTCCTGTGCCTTCTCTTTTGAGGCTACACACTTAGACAAACACGCAACATGAAAGCTTTTCGACTTACAACGTGTTGTTTAGGAAAAACAAGATAATTTCGCACGATGCGGGATTTCCTTAAAACGTGATTTTCTGAAAAATTTTGACGAAAGAAAATTCTCCTTTTGGTTCTCTTTAGATGCTACATGTTAAGACGTACACGCCACAACAATTCTTTTCGAGATACAACGTGTAGTTTTGGAGATACAAGCTAATTTTGTACTATGCGTTATTTCTTCTCGTAAAGAGTTTCCAATGCGTACGTATATGTCTTTACTCTGCAAAACTGTATTTCCTTATGAAGTGGTATTCTTACATATCCTTTCGAGAGAAAACTGTCCTGTGCCTTCTCTTTTGAGGCTACACACTTAGACATACACGCAACATGAAAGCTTTTCGACTTACAACGTGTTGTTTAGGAAAAACAAGATAATTTCGCACGATGCGGGATTTCCTTAAAACGTGATTTTCTGAAAAATTTTGACGAAAGAAAATTCTCCTTTTGGTTCTCTTTAGATGCTACATGTTAAGACGTACACGCCACAACAATTCTTTTCGAGATACAACGTGTAGTTTTGGAGATACAAGCTAATTTTGTACGATGCGTTATTTCTTCTCGTAAAGAGTTTCCAATGCGTACGTATATGTCTTTACTCTGCAAAACTGTATTTCCTTATGAAGTGGTATTCTTACATATCCTTTCGAGAGAAAACTGTCCTGTGCCTTCTCTTTTGCGGCTACACACTTAGACATACACGCAACATGAAAGCTTTTCGACTTACAACGTGTTGTTTAGGAAAAACAAGATAATTTCGCACGATGCGGGATTTCCTTAAAACGTGATTTTCTGAAAAATTTTGACGAAAGAAAATTCTCCTTTTGGTTCTCTTTAGATGCTACATGTTAAGACGTACACGCCACAACAATTCTTTTCGAGATACAACGTGTAGTTTTGGAGATACAAGCTAATTTTGTACGATGCGTTATTTCTTCTCGTAAAGAGTTTCCAATGCGTACGTATATGTCTTTACTCTGCAAAACTGTATTTCCTTATGAAGTGGTATTCTTACATATCCTTTCGAGAGAAAACTGTCCTGTGCCTTCTCTTTTGCGGCTACACACTTAGACATACACGCAACATGAAAGCTTTTCGACTTACAACGTGTTGTTTAGGAAAAACAAGATAATTTCGCACGATGCGGGATTTCCTTAAAACGTGATTTTCTGAAAAATTTTGACGAAAGAAAATTCTCCTTTTGGTTCTCTTTAGATGCTACATGTTAAGACGTACACGCCACAACAATTCTTTTCGAGATACAACGTGTAGTTTTGGAGATACAAGCTAATTTTGTACGATGCGTTATTTCTTCTCGTAAAGAGTTTCCAATGCGTACGTATGTCTTTACTCTGCAAAACTGTATTTCCTTATGAAGTGGTATTCTTACATATCCTTTCGAGAGAAAACTGTCCTGTGCCTTCTCTTTTGAGGCTACACACTTAGACATACACGCAACATGAAAGCTTTTCGACTTACAACGTGTTGTTTAGGAAAAACAAGATAATTTCGCACGATGCGGGATTTCCTTAAAACGTGATTTTCTGAAAAATTTTGACGAAAGAAAATTCTCCTTTTGGTTCTCTTTAGATGCTACATGTTAAGACGTACACGCCACAACAATTCTTTTCGAGATACAACGTGTAGTTTTGGAGATACAAGCTAATTTTGTACTATGCGTTATTTCTTCTCGTAAAGAGTTTCCAATGCGTACGTATATGTCTTTACTCTGCAAAACTGTATTTCCTTATGAAGTGGTATTCTTACATATCCTTTCGAGAGAAAACTGTCCTGTGCCTTCTCTTTTGAGGCTACACACTTAGAAAAACACGCAACATGAAAGCTTTTCGACTTACAACGTGTTGTTTAGGAAAAACAAGATAATTTCGCACGATGCGGGATTTCCTTAAAACGTGATTTTCTGAAAAATTTTGACGAAAGAAAATTCTCCTTTTGGTTCTCTTTAGATGCTACATGTTAAGACGTACACGCCACAACAATTCTTTTCGAGATACAACGTGTAGTTTTGGAGATACAAGCTAATTTTGTACGATGCGTTATTTCTTCTCGTAAAGAGTTTCCAATGCGTACGTATATGTCTTTACTCTGCAAAACTGTATTTCCTTATGAAGTGGTATTCTTACATATCCTTTCGAGAGAAAACTGTCCTGTGCCTTCTCTTTTGAGGCTACACACTTAGACATACACGCAACATGAAAGCTTTTCGACTTACAACGTGTTGTTTAGGAAAAACAAGATAATTTCGCACGATGCGGGATTTCCTTAAAACGTGATTTTCTGAAAAATTTTGACGAAAGAAAATTCTCCTTTTGGTTCTCTTTAGATGCTACATGTTAAGACGTACACGCCACAACAATTCTTTTCGAGATACAACGTGTAGTTTTGGAGATACAAGCTAATTTTGTACGATGCGTTATTTCTTCTCGTAAAGAGTTTCCAATGCGTACGTATATGTCTTTACTCTGCAAAACTGTATTTCCTTATGAAGTGGTATTCTTACATATCCTTTCGAGAGAAAACTGTCCTGTGCCTTCTCTTTTGCGGCTACACACTTAGACATACACGCAACATGAAAGCTTTTCGACTTACAACGTGTTGTTTAGGAAAAACAAGATAATTTCGCACGATGCGGGATTTCCTTAAAACGTGATTTTCTGAAAAATTTTGACGAAAGAAAATTCTCCTTTTGGTTCTCTTTAGATGCTACATGTTAAGACGTACACGCCACAACAATTCTTTTCGAGATACAACGTGTAGTTTTGGAGATACAAGCTAATTTTGTACGATGCGTTATTTCTTCTCGTAAAGAGTTTCCAATGCGTACGTATATGTCTTTACTCTGCAAAACTGTATTTCCTTATGAAGTGGTATTCTTACATATCCTTTCGAGAGAAAACTGTCCTGTGCCTTCTCTTTTGCGGCTACACACTTAGACATACACGCAACATGAAAGCTTTTCGACTTACAACGTGTTGTTTAGGAAAAACAAGATAATTTCGCACGATGCGGGATTTCCTTAAAACGTGATTTTCTGAAAAATTTTGACGAAAGAAAATTCTCCTTTTGGTTCTCTTTAGATGCTACATGTTAAGACGTACACGCCACAACAATTCTTTTCGAGATACAACGTGTAGTTTTGGAGATACAAGCTAATTTTGTACGATGCGTTATTTCTTCTCATAAAGAGTTTCCAATGCGTACGTATATGTCTTTACTCTGCAAAACTGTATTTCCTTATGAAGTGGTATTCTTACATATCCTTTCGAGAGAAAACTGTCCTGTGCCTTCTCTTTTGAGGCTACACACTTAGACATACACGCAACATGAAAGCTTTTCGACTTACAACGTGTTGTTTAGGAAAAATAAGATAATTTAGCACGATGCGGGATTTCCTTAAAACGTGATTTTCTGAAAAATTTTGACGAAAGAAAATTCTTCTTTTGGTTCTCTTTAGATGCTACATGTTAAGACGTACACGCCACAACAATTCTTTTCGAGATACAACGTGTAGTTTTGGAGATACAAGCTAATTTTGTACGATGCGTTATTTCTTCTCGTAAAGAGTTTCCAATGCGTACGTATATGTCTTTACTCTGCAAAACTGTATTTCCTTATGAAGTGGTATTCTTACATATCCTTTCGAGAGAAAACTGTCCTGTGCCTTCTCTTTTGAGGCTACACACTTAGACATACACGCAACATGAAAGCTTTTCGACTTACAACGTGTTGTTTAGGAAAAACAAGATAATTTCGCACGATGCGGCATTTCCTTAAAACGTGATTTTCTGAAAAATTTTGACGAAAGAAAATTCTCCTTTTGGTTCTCTTTAGATGCTACATGTTAAGACGTACACGCAACAACAATTCTTTTCGAGATACAACGTGTAGTTTTGGAGATACAAGCTAATTTTGTACGATGCGTTATTTCTTCTCGTAAAGAGTTTCCAATGCGTACGTATATGTCTTTACTCTGCAAAACTGTATTTCCTTATGAAGTGGTATTCTTACATATCCTTTCGAGAGAAAACTGTCCTGTGCCTTCTCTTTTGAGGCTACACACTTAGACTTACACGCAACATGAAAGCTTTTCGACTTACAACGTGTTGTTTAGGAAAAACAAGATAATTTCGCACGATGCGGGATTTCCTTAAAACGTGATATTCTGAAAAATTTTGACGAAAAAAAATTCTCCTTTTGGTTCTCTTTAGATGCTACATGTTAAGACGTACACGCCACAACAATTCTTTTCGAGATACAACGTGTAGTTTTGGAGATACAAGCTAATTTTGTACGATGCGTTATTTCTTCTCGTAAAGAGTTTCCAATGCGTACGTATGTCTTTACTCTGCAAAACTGTATTTCCTTATGAAGTGGTATTCTTACATATCCTTTCGAGAGAAAACTGTCCTGTGCCTTCTCTTTTGAGGCTACACACTTAGACATACACGCAACATGAAAGCTTTTCGACTTACAACGTGTTGTTTAGGAAAAACAAGATAATTTCGCACGATGCGGGATTTCCTTAAAACGTGAATTTCTGAAAAATTTTGACGAAAGAAAATTCTCCTTTTGGTTCTCTTTAGATGCTACATGTTAAGACGTACACGCCACAACAATTCTTTTCGAGATACAACGTGTAGTTTTGGAGATACAAGCTAATTTTGTACTATGCGTTATTTCTTCTCGTAAAGAGTTTCCAATGCGTACGTATATGTCTTTACTCTGCAAAACTGTATTTCCTTATGAAGTGGTATTCTTACATATCCTTTCGAGAGAAAACTGTCCTGTGCCTTCTCTTTTGAGGCTACACACTTAGACATACACGCAACATGAAAGCTTTTCGACTTACAACGTGTTGTTTAGGAAAAACAAGATAATTTCGCACGATGCGGGATTTCCTTAAAACGTGATTTTCTGAAAAATTTTGACGAAAGAAAATTCTCCTTTTGGTTCTCTTTAGATGCTACATGTTAAGACGTACACGCCACAACAATTCTTTTCGAGATACAACGTGTAGTTTTGGAGATACAAGCTAATTTTGTACGATGCGTTATTTCTTCTCGTAAAGAGTTTCCAATGCGTACGTATATGTCTTTACTCTGCAAAACTGTATTTCCTTATGAAGTGGTATTCTTACATATCCTTTCGAGAGAAAACTGTCCTGTGCCTTCTCTTTTGCGGCTACACACTTAGACATACACGCAACATGAAAGCTTTTCGACTTACAACGTGTTGTTTAGGAAAAACAAGATAATTTCGCACGATGCGGGATTTCCTTAAAACGTGATTTTCTGAAAAATTTTGACGAAAGAAAATTCTCCTTTTGGTTCTCTTTAGATGCTACATGTTAAGACGTACACGCCACAACAATTCTTTTCGAGATACAACGTGTAGTTTTGGAGATACAAGCTAATTTTGTACGATGCGTTATTTCTTCTCGTAAAGAGTTTCCAATGCGTACGTATATGTCTTTACTCTGCAAAACTGTATTTCCTTATGAAGTGGTATTCTTACATATCCTTTCGAGAGAAAACTGTCCTGTGCCTTCTCTTTTGCGGCTACACACTTAGACATACACGCAACATGAAAGCTTTTCGACTTACAACGTGTTGTTTAGGAAAAACAAGATAATTTCGCACGATGCGGGATTTCCTTAAAACGTGATTTTCTGAAAAATTTTGACGAAAGAAAATTCTCCTTTTGGTTCTCTTTAGATGCTACATGTTAAGACGTACACGCCACAACAATTCTTTTCGAGATACAACGTGTAGTTTTGGAGATACAAGCTAATTTTGTACGATGCGTTATTTCTTCTCGTAAAGAGTTTCCAATGCGTATGTATATGTCTTTACTCTGCAAAACTGTATTTCCTTATGAAGTGGTATTCTTACATATCCTTTCGAGAGAAAACTGTCCTGTGCCTTCTCTTTTGCGGCTACACACTTAGACATACACGCAACATGAAAGCTTTTCGACTTACAACGTGTTGTTTAGGAAAAACAAGATAATTTCGCACGATGCGGGATTTCCTTAAAACGTGATTTTCTGAAAAATTTTGACGAAAGAAAATTCTCCTTTTGGTTCTCTTTAGATGCTACATGTTAAGACGTACACGCCACAACAATTCTTTTCGAGATACAACGTGTAGTTTTGGAGATACAAGCTAATTTTGTACGATGCGTTATTTCTTCTCGTAAAGAGTTTCCAATGCGTACGTATGTCTTTACTCTGCAAAACTGTATTTCCTTATGAAGTGGTATTCTTACATATCCTTTCGAGAGAAAACTGTCCTGTGCCTTCTCTTTTGAGGCTACACACTTAGACATACACGCAACATGAAAGCTTTTCGACTTACAACGTGTTGTTTAGGAAAAACAAGATAATTTCGCACGATGCGGGATTTCCTTAAAACGTGATTTTCTGAAAAATTTTGACGAAAGAAAATTCTCCTTTTGGTTCTCTTTAGATGCTACATGTTAAGACGTACACGCCACAACAATTCTTTTCGAGATACAACGTGTAGTTTTGGAGATACAAGCTAATTTTGTACGATGCGTTATTTCTTCTCGTAAAGAGTTTCCAATGCGTACGTATATGTCTTTACTCTGCAAAACTGTATTTTCTTATGAAGTGGTATTCTTACATATCCTTTCGAGAGAAAACTGTCCTGTGCCTTCTCTTTTGAGGCTACACACTTAGACATACACGCAACATGAAAGCTTTTCGACTTACAACGTGTTGTTTAGGAAAAACAAGATAATTTCGCACGATGCGGGATTTCCTTAAAACGTGATTTTCTGAAAAATTTTGACGAAAGAAAATTCTCCTTTTGGTTCTCTTTAGATGCTACATGTTAAGACGTACACGCAACAACAATTCTTTTCGAGATACAACGTGTAGTTTTGGAGATACAAGCTAATTTTGTACGATGCGTTATTTCTTCTCGTAAAGAGTTTCCAATGCGTACGTATATGTCTTTACTCTGCAAAACTGTATTTCCTTATGAAGTGGTATTCTTACATATCCTTTCGAGAGAAAACTGTCCTGTGCCTTCTCTTTTGAGGCTACACACTTAGACATACACGCAACATGAAAGCTTTTCGACTTACAACGTGTTGTTTAGGAAAAACAAGATAATTTCGCACGATGCGGGATTTCCTTAAAACGTGATTTTCTGAAAAATTTTGACGAAAGAAAATTCTCCTTTTGGTTCTCTTTAGATGCTACATGTTAAGACGTACACGCCACAACAATTCTTTTCGAGATACAACGTGTAGTTTTGGAGATACAAGCTAATTTTGTACGATGCGTTATTTCTTCTCGTAAAGAGTTTCCAATGCGTACGTATATGTCTTTACTCTGCAAAACTGTATTTCCTTATGAAGTGGTATTCTTACATATCCTTTCGAGAGAAAACTGTCCTGTGCCTTCTCTTTTGCGGCTACACACTTAGACATACACGCAACATGAAAGCTTTTCGACTTACAACGTGTTGTTTAGGAAAAACAAGATAATTTCGCACGATGCGGGATTTCCTTAAAACGTGATTTTCTGAAAAATTTTGACGAAAGAAAATTCTCCTTTTGGTTCTCTTTAGATGCTACATGTTAAGACGTACACGCCACAACAATTCTTTTCGAGATACAACGTGTAGTTTTGGAGATACAAGCTAATTTTGTACGATGCGTTATTTCTTCTCGTAAAGAGTTTCCAATGCGTACGTATATGTCTTTACTCTGCAAAACTGTATTTCCTTATGAAGTGGTATTCTTACATATCCTTTCGAGAGAAAACTGTCCTGTGCCTTCTCTTTTGCGGCTACACACTTAGACATACACGCAACATGAAAGCTTTTCGACTTACAACGTGTTGTTTAGGAAAAACAAGATAATTTCGCACGATGCGGGATTTCCTTAAAACGTGATTTTCTGAAAAATTTTGACGAAAGAAAATTCTCCTTTTGGTTCTCTTTAGATGCTACATGTTAAGACGTACACGCCACAACAATTCTTTTCGAGATACAACGTGTAGTTTTGGAGATACAAGCTAATTTTGTACGATGCGTTATTTCTTCTCGTAAAGAGTTTCCAATGCGTACGTATATGTCTTTACTCTGCAAAACTGTATTTCCTTATGAAGTGGTATTCTTACATATCCTTTCGAGAGAAAACTGTCCTGTGCCTTCTCTTTTGCGGCTACACACTTAGACATACACGCAACATGAAAGCTTTTCGACTTACAACGTGTTGTTTAGGAAAAACAAGATAATTTCGCACGATGCGGGATTTCCTTAAAACGTGATTTTCTGAAAAATTTTGACGAAAGAAAATTCTCCTTTTGGTTCTCTTTAGATGCTACATGTTACGACGTACACGCCACAACAATTCTTTTCGAGATACAACGTGTAGTTTTGGAGATACAAGCTAATTTTGTACGATGCGTTATTTCTTCTCATAAAGAGTTTCCAATGCGTACGTATATGTCTTTACTCTGCAAAACTGTATTTCCTTATGAAGTGGTATTCTTACATATCCTTTCGAGAGAAAACTGTCCTGTGCCTTCTCTTTTGAGGCTACACACTTAGACATACACGCAACATGAAAGCTTTTCGACTTACAACGTGTTGTTTAGGAAAAATAAGATAATTTAGCACGATGCGGGATTTCCTTAAAACGTGATTTTCTGAAAAATTTTGACGAAAGAAAATTCTTCTTTTGGTTCTCTTTAGATGCTACATGTTAAGACGTACACGCCACAACAATTCTTTTCGAGATACAACGTGTAGTTTTGGAGATACAAGCTAATTTTGTACGATGCGTTATTTCTTCTCGTAAAGAGTTTCCAATGCGTACGTATATGTCTTTACTCTGCAAAACTGTATTTCCTTATGAAGTGGTATTCTTACATATCCTTTCGAGAGAAAACTGTCCTGTGCCTTCTCTTTTGAGGCTACACACTTAGACATACACGCAACATGAAAGCTTTTCGACTTACAACGTGTTGTTTAGGAAAAACAAGATAATTTCGCACGATGCGGGATTTCCTTAAAACGTGATTTTCTGAAAAATTTTGACGAAAGAAAATTCTCCTTTTGGTTCTCTTTAGATGCTACATGTTAAGACGTACACGCAACAACAATTCTTTTCGAGATACAACGTGTAGTTTTGGAGATACAAGCTAATTTTGTACGATGCGTTATTTCTTCTCGTAAAGAGTTTCCAATGCGTACGTATATGTCTTTACTCTGCAAAACTGTATTTCCTTATGAAGTGGTATTCTTACATATCCTTTCGAGAGAAAACTGTCCTGTGCCTTCTCTTTTGAGGCTACACACTTAGACATACACGCAACATGAAAGCTTTTCGACTTACAACGTGTTGTTTAGGAAAAACAAGATAATTTCGCACGATGCGGGATTTCCTTAAAACGTGATTTTCTGAAAAATTTTGACGAAAGAAAATTCTCCTTTTGGTTCTCTTTAGATGCTACATGTTAAGACGTACACGCCACAACAATTCTTTTCGAGATACAACGTGTAGTTTTGGAGATACAAGCTAATTTTGTACGATGCGTTATTTCTTCTCGTAAAGAGTTTCCAATGCGTACGTATGTCTTTACTCTGCAAAACTGTATTTCCTTATGAAGTGGTATTCTTACATATCCTTTCGAGAGAAAACTGTCCTGTGCCTTCTCTTTTGAGGCTACACACTTAGACATACACGCAACATGAAAGCTTTTCGACTTACAACGTGTTGTTTAGGAAAAACAAGATAATTTCGCACGATGCGGGATTTCCTTAAAACGTGATTTTCTGAAAAATTTTGACGAAAGAAAATTCTCCTTTTGGTTCTCTTTAGATGCTACATGTTAAGACGTACACGCCACAACAATTCTTTTCGAGATACAACGTGTAGTTTTGGAGATACAAGCTAATTTTGTACTATGCGTTATTTCTTCTCGTAAAGAGTTTCCAATGCGTACGTATATGTCTTTACTCTGCAAAACTGTATTTCCTTATGAAGTGGTATTCTTACATATCCTTTCGAGAGAAAACTGTCCTGTGCCTTCTCTTTTGAGGCTACACACTTAGACATACACGCAACATGAAAGCTTTTCGACTTACAACGTGTTGTTTAGGAAAAACAAGATAATTTCGCACGATGCGGGATTTCCTTAAAACGTGATTTTCTGAAAAATTTTGACGAAAGAAAATTCTCCTTTTGGTTCTCTTTAGATGCTACATGTTAAGACGTACACGCCACAACAATTCTTTTCGAGATACAACGTGTAGTTTTGGAGATACAAGCTAATTTTGTACGATGCGTTATTTCTTCTCGTAAAGAGTTTCCAATGCGTACGTATATGTCTTTACTCTGCAAAACTGTATTTCCTTATGAAGTGGTATTCTTACATATCCTTTCGAGAGAAAACTGTCCTGTGCCTTCTCTTTTGCGGCTACACACTTAGACATACACGCAACATGAAAGCTTTTCGACTTACAACGTGTTGTTTAGGAAAAACAAGATAATTTCGCACGATGCGGGATTTCCTTAAAACGTGATTTTCTGAAAAATTTTGACGAAAGAAAATTCTCCTTTTGGTTCTCTTTAGATGCTACATGTTAAGACGTACACGCCACAACAATTCTTTTCGAGATACAACGTGTAGTTTTGGAGATACAAGCTAATTTTGTACGATGCGTTATTTCTTCTCGTAAAGAGTTTCCAATGCGTACGTATATGTCTTTACTCTGCAAAACTGTATTTCCTTATGAAGTGGTATTCTTACATATCCTTTCGAGAGAAAACTGTCCTGTGCCTTCTCTTTTGCGGCTACACACTTAGACATACACGCAACATGAAAGCTTTTCGACTTACAACGTGTTGTTTAGGAAAAACAAGATAATTTCGCACGATGCGGGATTTCCTTAAAACGTGATTTTCTGAAAAATTTTGACGAAAGAAAATTCTCCTTTTGGTTCTCTTTAGATGCTACATGTTAAGACGTACACGCCACAACAATTCTTTTCGAGATACAACGTGTAGTTTTGGAGATACAAGCTAATTTTGTACGATGCGTTATTTCTTCTCGTAAAGAGTTTCCAATGCGTATGTATATGTCTTTACTCTGCAAAACTGTATTTCCTTATGAAGTGGTATTCTTACATATCCTTTCGAGAGAAAACTGTCCTGTGCCTTCTCCTTTGCGGCTACACACTTAGACATACACGCAACATGAAAGCTTTTCGACTTACAACGTGTTGTTTAGGAAAAACAAGATAATTTCGCACGATGCGGGATTTCCTTAAAACGTGATTTTCTGAAAAATTTTGACGAAAGAAAATTCTCCTTTTGGTTCTCTTTAGATGCTACATGTTAAGACGTACACGCCACAACAATTCTTTTCGAGATACAACGTGTAGTTTTGGAGATACAAGCTAATTTTGTACGATGCGTTATTTCTTCTCATAAAGAGTTTCCAATGCGTACGTATATGTCTTTACTCTGCAAAACTGTATTTCCTTATGAAGTGGTATTCTTACATATCCTTTCGAGAGAAAACTGTCCTGTGCCTTCTCTTTTGAGGCTACACACTTAGACATACACGCAACATGAAAGCTTTTCGACTTACAACGTGTTGTTTAGGAAAAACAAGATAATTTCGCACGATGCGGGATTTCCTTAAAACGTGATTTTCTGAAAAATTTTGACGAAAGAAAATTCTCCTTTTGGTTCTCTTTAGATGCTACATGTTAAGACGTACACGCCACAACAATTCTTTTCGAGATACAACGTGTAGTTTTGGAGATACAAGCTAATTTTGTACGATGCGTTATTTCTT
This sequence comes from Apodemus sylvaticus, assembly GCF_947179515.1. Classification (NCBI taxonomy): domain Eukaryota; kingdom Metazoa; phylum Chordata; class Mammalia; order Rodentia; family Muridae; genus Apodemus; species Apodemus sylvaticus. Next base: position 117,501 of record NW_026263416.1, read on the forward strand.
CTCGTAAAGAGTTTCCAATGCGTACGTATGTCTTTACTCTGCAAAACTGTATTTCCTTATGAAGTGGTATTCTTACATATCCTTTCGAGAGAAAACTGTCCTGTGCCTTCTCTTTTGAGGCTACACACTTAGACATACACGCAACATGAAAGCTTTTCGACTTACAACGTGTTGTTTAGGAAAAACAAGATAATTTCGCACGATGCGGGATTTCCTTAAAACGTGATTTTCTGAAAAATTTTGACGAAAGAAAATTCTCCTTTTGGTTCTCTTTAGATGCTACATGTTAAGACGTACACGCCACAACAATTCTTTTCGAGATACAACGTGTAGTTTTGGAGATACAAGCTAATTTTGTACTATGCGTTATTTCTTCTCGTAAAGAGTTTCCAATGCGTACGTATATGTCTTTACTCTGCAAAACTGTATTTCCTTATGAAGTGGTATTCTTACATATCCTTTCGAGAGAAAACTGTCCTGTGCCTTCTCTTTTGAGGCTACACACTTAGACATACACGCAACATGAAAGCTTTTCGACTTACAACGTGTTGTTTAGGAAAAACAAGATAATTTCGCACGATGCGGGATTTCCTTAAAACGTGATTTTCTGAAAAATTTTGACGAAAGAAAATTCTCCTTTTGGTTCTCTTTAGATGCTACATGTTAAGACGTACACGCCACAACAATTCTTTTCGAGATACAACGTGTAGTTTTGGAGATACAAGCTAATTTTGTACGATGCGTTATTTCTTCTCGTAAAGAGTTTCCAATGCGTACGTATATGTCTTTACTCTGCAAAACTGTATTTCCTTATGAAGTGGTATTCTTACATATCCTTTCGAGAGAAAACTGTCCTGTGCCTTCTCTTTTGCGGCTACACACTTAGACATACACGCAACATGAAAGCTTTTCGACTTACAACGTGTTGTTTAGGAAAAACAAGATAATTTCGCACGATGCGGGATTTCCTTAAAACGTGATTTTCTGAAAAATTTTGACGAAAGAAAATTCTCCTTTTGGTTCTCTTTAGATGCTACATGTTAAGACGTACACGCCACAACAATTCTTTTCGAGATACAACGTGTAGTTTTGGAGATACAAGCTAATTTTGTACGATGCGTTATTTCTTCTCGTAAAGAGTTTCCAATGCGTACGTATATGTCTTTACTCTGCAAAACTGTATTTCCTTATGAAGTGGTATTCTTACATATCCTTTCGAGAGAAAACTGTCCTGTGCCTTCTCTTTTGCGGCTACACACTTAGACATACACGCAACATGAAAGCTTTTCGACTTACAACGTGTTGTTTAGGAAAAACAAGATAATTTCGCACGATGCGGGATTTCCTTAAAACGTGATTTTCTGAAAAATTTTGACGAAAGAAAATTCTCCTTTTGGTTCTCTTTAGATGCTACATGTTAAGACGTACACGCCACAACAATTCTTTTCGAGATACAACGTGTAGTTTTGGAGATACAAGCTAATTTTGTACGATGCGTTATTTCTTCTCGTAAAGAGTTTCCAATGCGTATGTATATGTCTTTACTCTGCAAAACTGTATTTCCTTATGAAGTGGTATTCTTACATATCCTTTCGAGAGAAAACTGTCCTGTGCCTTCTCTTTTGCGGCTACACACTTAGACATACACGCAACATGAAAGCTTTTCGACTTACAACGTGTTGTTTAGGAAAAACAAGATAATTTCGCACGATGCGGGATTTCCTTAAAACGTGATTTTCTGAAAAATTTTGACGAAAGAAAATTCTCCTTTTGGTTCTCTTTAGATGCTACATGTTAAGACGTACACGCCACAACAATTCTTTTCGAGATACAACGTGTAGTTTTGGAGATACAAGCTAATTTTGTACGATGCGTTATTTCTTCTCATAAAGAGTTTCCAATGCGTACGTATATGTCTTTACTCTGCAAAACTGTATTTCCTTATGAAGTGGTATTCTTACATATCCTTTCGAGAGAAAACTGTCCTGTGCCTTCTCTTTTGAGGCTACACACTTAGACATACACGCAACATGAAAGCTTTTCGACTTACAACGTGTTGTTTAGGAAAAACAAGATAATTTAGCACGATGCGGGATTTCCTTAAAACGTGATTTTCTGAAAAATTTTGACGAAAGAAAATTCTTCTTTTGGTTCTCTTTAGATGCTACATGTTAAGACGTACACGCCACAACAATTCTTTTCGAGATACAACGTGTAGTTTTGGAGATACAAGCTAATTTTGTACGATGCGTTATTTCTTCTCGTAAAGAGTTTCCAATGCGTACGTATATGTCTTTACTCTGCAAAACTGTATTTTCTTATGAAGTGGTATTCTTACATATCCTTTCGAGAGAAAACTGTCCTGTGCCTTCTCTTTTGAGGCTACACACTTAGACATACACGCAACATGAAAGCTTTTCGACTTACAACGTGTTGTTTAGGAAAAACAAGATAATTTCGCACGATGCGGGATTTCCTTAAAACGTGATTTTCTGAAAAATTTTGACGAAAGAAAATTCTCCTTTTGGTTCTCTTTAGATGCTACATGTTAAGACGTACACGCAACAACAATTCTTTTCGAGATACAACGTGTAGTTTTGGAGATACAAGCTAATTTTGTACGATGCGTTATTTCTTCTCGTAAAGAGTTTCCAATGCGTACGTATATGTCTTTACTCTGCAAAACTGTATTTCCTTATGAAGTGGTATTCTTACATATCCTTTCGAGAGAAAACTGTCCTGTGCCTTCTCTTTTGCGGCTACACACTTAGACATACACGCAACATGAAAGCTTTTCGACTTACAACGTGTTGTTTAGGAAAAACAAGATAATTTCGCACGATGCGGGATTTCCTTAAAACGTGATTTTCTGAAAAATTTTGACGAAAGAAAATTCTCCTTTTGGTTCTCTTTAGATGCTACATGTTAAGACGTACACGCCACAACAATTCTTTTCGAGATACAACGTGTAGTTTTGGAGATACAAGCTAATTTTGTACGATGCATTATTTCTTCTCGTAAAGAGTTTCCAATGCGTACGTATATGTCTTTACTCTGCAAAACTGTATTTCCTTATGAAGTGGTATTCTTACATATCCTTTCGAGAGAAAACTGTCCTGTGCCTTCTCTTTTGCGGCTACACACTTAGACATACACGCAACATGAAAGCTTTTCGACTTACAACGTGTTGTTTAGGAAAAACAAGATAATTTCGCACGATGCGGGATTTCCTTAAAACGTGATTTTCTGAAAAATTTTGACGAAAGAAAATTCTCCTTTTGGTTCTCTTTAGATGCTACATGTTAAGACGTACACGCCACAACAATTCTTTTCGAGATACAACGTGTAGTTTTGGAGATACAAGCTAATTTTGTACGATGCGTTATTTCTTCTCGTAAAGAGTTTCCAATGCGTACGTATATGTCTTTACTCTGCAAAACTGTATTTCCTTATGAAGTGGTATTCTTACATATCCTTTCGAGAGAAAACTGTCCTGTGCCTTCTCTTTTGCGGCTACACACTTAGACATACACGCAACATGAAAGCTTTTCGACTTACAACGTGTTGTTTAGGAAAAACAAGATAATTTCGCACGATGCGGGATTTCCTTAAAACGTGATTTTCTGAAAAATTTTGACGAAAGAAAATTCTCCTTTTGGTTCTCTTTAGATGCTACATGTTACGACGTACACGCCACAACAATTCTTTTCGAGATACAACGTGTAGTTTTGGAGATACAAGCTAATTTTGTACGATGCGTTATTTCTTCTCATAAAGAGTTTCCAATGCGTACGTATATGTCTTTACTCTGCAAAACTGTATTTCCTTATGAAGTGGTATTCTTACATATCCTTTCGAGAGAAAACTGTCCTGTGCCTTCTCTTTTGAGGCTACACACTTAGACATACACGCAACATGAAAGCTTTTCGACTTACAACGTGTTGTTTAGGAAAAATAAGATAATTTAGCACGATGCGGGATTTCCTTAAAACGTGATTTTCTGAAAAATTTTGACGAAAGAAAATTCTTCTTTTGGTTCTCTTTAGATGCTACATGTTAAGACGTACACGCCACAACAATTCTTTTCGAGATACAACGTGTAGTTTTGGAGATACAAGCTAATTTTGTACGATGCGTTATTTCTTCTCGTAAAGAGTTTCCAATGCGTACGTATATGTCTTTACTCTGCAAAACTGTATTTCCTTATGAAGTGGTATTCTTACATATCCTTTCGAGAGAAAACTGTCCTGTGCCTTCTCTTTTGAGGCTACACACTTAGACATACACGCAACATGAAAGCTTTTCGACTTACAACGTGTTGTTTAGGAAAAACAAGATAATTTCGCACGATGCGGGATTTCCTTAAAACGTGATTTTCTGAAAAATTTTGACGAAAGAAAATTCTCCTTTTGGTTCTCTTTAGATGCTACATGTTAAGACGTACACGCAACAACAATTCTTTTCGAGATACAACGTGTAGTTTTGGAGATACAAGCTAATTTTGTACGATGCGTTATTTCTTCTCGTAAAGAGTTTCCAATGCGTACGTATATGTCTTTACTCTGCAAAACTGTATTTCCTTATGAAGTGGTATTCTTACATATCCTTTCGAGAGAAAACTGTCCTGTGCCTTCTCTTTTGAGGCTACACACTTAGACATACACGCAACATGAAAGCTTTTCGACTTACAACGTGTTGTTTAGGAAAAACAAGATAATTTCGCACGATGCGGGATTTCCTTAAAACGTGATTTTCTGAAAAATTTTGACGAAAGAAAATTCTCCTTTTGGTTCTCTTTAGATGCTACATGTTAAGACGTACACGCCACAACAATTCTTTTCGAGATACAACGTGTAGTTTTGGAGATACAAGCTAATTTTGTACGATGCGTTATTTCTTCTCGTAAAGAGTTTCCAATGCGTACGTATGTCTTTACTCTGCAAAACTGTATTTCCTTATGAAGTGGTATTCTTACATATCCTTTCGAGAGAAAACTGTCCTGTGCCTTCTCTTTTGAGGCTACACACTTAGACATACACGCAACATGAAAGCTTTTCGACTTACAACGTGTTGTTTAGGAAAAACAAGATAATTTCGCACGATGCGGGATTTCCTTAAAACGTGATTTTCTGAAAAATTTTGACGAAAGAAAATTCTCCTTTTGGTTCTCTTTAGATGCTACATGTTAAGACGTACACGCCACAACAATTCTTTTCGAGATACAACGTGTAGTTTTGGAGATACAAGCTAATTTTGTACTATGCGTTATTTCTTCTCGTAAAGAGTTTCCAATGCGTACGTATATGTCTTTACTCTGCAAAACTGTATTTCCTTATGAAGTGGTATTCTTACATATCCTTTCGAGAGAAAACTGTCCTGTGCCTTCTCTTTTGAGGCTACACACTTAGACATACACGCAACATGAAAGCTTTTCGACTTACAACGTGTTGTTTAGGAAAAACAAGATAATTTCGCACGATGCGGGATTTCCTTAAAACGTGATTTTCTGAAAAATTTTGACGAAAGAAAATTCTCCTTTTGGTTCTCTTTAGATGCTACATGTTAAGACGTACACGCCACAACAATTCTTTTCGAGATACAACGTGTAGTTTTGGAGATACAAGCTAATTTTGTACGATGCGTTATTTCTTCTCGTAAAGAGTTTCCAATGCGTACGTATATGTCTTTACTCTGCAAAACTGTATTTCCTTATGAAGTGGTATTCTTACATATCCTTTCGAGAGAAAACTGTCCTGTGCCTTCTCTTTTGCGGCTACACACTTAGACATACACGCAACATGAAAGCTTTTCGACTTACAACGTGTTGTTTAGGAAAAACAAGATAATTTCGCACGATGCGGGATTTCCTTAAAACGTGATTTTCTGAAAAATTTTGACGAAAGAAAATTCTCCTTTTGGTTCTCTTTAGATGCTACATGTTAAGACGTACACGCCACAACAATTCTTTTCGAGATACAACGTGTAGTTTTGGAGATACAAGCTAATTTTGTACGATGCGTTATTTCTTCTCGTAAAGAGTTTCCAATGCGTACGTATATGTCTTTACTCTGCAAAACTGTATTTCCTTATGAAGTGGTATTCTTACATATCCTTTCGAGAGAAAACTGTCCTGTGCCTTCTCTTTTGCGGCTACACACTTAGACATACACGCAACATGAAAGCTTTTCGACTTACAACGTGTTGTTTAGGAAAAACAAGATAATTTCGCACGATGCGGGATTTCCTTAAAACGTGATTTTCTGAAAAATTTTGACGAAAGAAAATTCTCCTTTTGGTTCTCTTTAGATGCTACATGTTAAGACGTACACGCCACAACAATTCTTTTCGAGATACAACGTGTAGTTTTGGAGATACAAGCTAATTTTGTACGATGCGTTATTTCTTCTCGTAAAGAGTTTCCAATGCGTATGTATATGTCTTTACTCTGCAAAACTGTATTTCCTTATGAAGTGGTATTCTTACATATCCTTTCGAGAGAAAACTGTCCTGTGCCTTCTCTTTTGCGGCTACACACTTAGACATACACGCAACATGAAAGCTTTTCGACTTACAACGTGTTGTTTAGGAAAAACAAGATAATTTCGCACGATGCGGGATTTCCTTAAAACGTGATTTTCTGAAAAATTTTGACGAAAGAAAATTCTCCTTTTGGATCTCTTTAGATGCTACATGTTAAGACGTACACGCCACAACAATTCTTTTCGAGATACAACGTGTAGTTTTGGAGATACAAGCTAATTTTGTACGATGCGTTATTTCTTCTCATAAAGAGTTTCCAATGCGTACGTATATGTCTTTACTCTGCAAAACTGTATTTCCTTATGAAGTGGTATTCTTACATATCCTTTCGAGAGAAAACTGTCCTGTGCCTTCTCTTTTGAGGCTACACACTTAGACATACACGCAACATGAAAGCTTTTCGACTTACAACGTGTTGTTTAGGAAAAACAAGATAATTTAGCACGATGCGGGATTTCCTTAAAACGTGATTTTCTGAAAAATTTTGACGAAAGAAAATTCTTCTTTTGGTTCTCTTTAGATGCTACATGTTAAGACGTACACGCCACAACAATTCTTTTCGAGATACAACGTGTAGTTTTGGAGATACAAGCTAATTTTGTACGATGCGTTATTTCTTCTCGTAAAGAGTTTCCAATGCGTATGTATATGTCTTTACTCTGCAAAACTGTATTTTCTTATGAAGTGGTATTCTTACATATCCTTTCGAGAGAAAACTGTCCTGTGCCTTCTCTTTTGAGGCTACACACTTAGACATACACGCAACATGAAAGCTTTTCGACTTACAACGTGTTGTTTAGGAAAAACAAGATAATTTCGCACGATGCGGGATTTCCTTAAAACGTGATTTTCTGAAAAATTTTGACGAAAGAAAATTCTCCTTTTGGTTCTCTTTAGATGCTACATGTTAAGACGTACACGCAACAACAATTCTTTTCGAGATACAACGTGTAGTTTTGGAGATACAAGCTAATTTTGTACGATGCGTTATTTCTTCTCGTAAAGAGTTTCCAATGCGTACGTATATGTCTTTACTCTGCAAAACTGTATTTCCTTATGAAGTGGTATTCTTACATATCCTTTCGAGAGAAAACTGTCCTGTGCCTTCTCTTTTGAGGCTACACACTTAGACATACACGCAACATGAAAGCTTTTCGACTTACAACGTGTTGTTTAGGAAAAACAAGATAATTTCGCACGATGCGGGATTTCCTTAAAACGTGATTTTCTGAAAAATTTTGACGAAAGAAAATTCTCCTTTTGGTTCTCTTTAGATGCTACATGTTAAGACGTACACGCCACAACAATTCTTTTCGAGATACAACGTGTAGTTTTGGAGATACAAGCTAATTTTGTACGATGCGTTATTTCTTCTCGTAAAGAGTTTCCAATGCGTACGTATATGTCTTTACTCTGCAAAACTGTATTTCCTTATGAAGTGGTATTCTTACATATCCTTTCGAGAGAAAACTGTCCTGTGCCTTCTCTTTTGCGGCTACACACTTAGACATACACGCAACATGAAAGCTTTTCGACTTACAACGTGTTGTTTAGGAAAAACAAGATAATTTCGCACGATGCGGGATTTCCTTAAAACGTGATTTTCTGAAAAATTTTGACGAAAGAAAATTCTCCTTTTGGTTCTCTTTAGATGCTACATGTTAAGACGTACACGCCACAACAATTCTTTTCGAGATACAACGTGTAGTTTTGGAGATACAAGCTAATTTTGTACGATGCGTTATTTCTTCTCGTAAAGAGTTTCCAATGCGTACGTATATGTCTTTACTCTGCAAAACTGTATTTCCTTATGAAGTGGTATTCTTACATATCCTTTCGAGAGAAAACTGTCCTGTGCCTTCTCTTTTGCGGCTACACACTTAGACATACACGCAACATGAAAGCTTTTCGACTTACAACGTGTTGTTTAGGAAAAACAAGATAATTTCGCACGATGCGGGATTTCCTTAAAACGTGATTTTCTGAAAAATTTTGACGAAAGAAAATTCTCCTTTTGGTTCTCTTTAGATGCTACATGTTAAGACGTACACGCCACAACAATTCTTTTCGAGATACAACGTGTAGTTTTGGAGATACAAGCTAATTTTGTACGATGCGATATTTCTTCTCGTAAAGAGTTTCCAATGCGTACGTATGTCTTTACTCTGCAAAACTGTATTTCCTTATGAAGTGGTATTCTTACATATCCTTTCGAGAGAAAACTGTCCTGTGCCTTCTCTTTTGAGGCTACACACTTAGACATACACGCAACATGAAAGCTTTTCGACTTACAACGTGTTGTTTAGGAAAAACAAGATAATTTCGCACGATGCGGGATTTCCTTAAAACGTGATTTTCTGAAAAATTTTGACGAAAGAAAATTCTCCTTTTGGTCCTCTTTAGATGCTACATGTTAAGACGTACACGCCACAACAATTCTTTTCGAGATACAACGTGTAGTTTTGGAGATACAAGCTAATTTTGTACGATGCGTTATTTCTTCTCGTAAAGAGTTTCCAATGCGTACGTATATGTCTTTACTCTGCAAAACTGTATTTCCTTATGAAGTGGTATTCTTACATATCCTTTCGAGAGAAAACTGTCCTGTGCCTTCTCTTTTGCGGCTACACACTTAGACATACACGCAACATGAAAGCTTTTCGACTTACAACGTGTTGTTTAGGAAAAACAAGATAATTTCGCACGATGCGGGATTTCCTTAAAACGTGATTTTCTGAAAAATTTTGACGAAAGAAAATTCTCCTTTTGGTTCTCTTTAGATGCTACATGTTAAGACGTACACGCCACAACAATTCTTTTCGAGATACAACGTGTAGTTTTGGAGATACAAGCTAATTTTGTACGATGCGTTATTTCTTCTCGTAAAGAGTTTCCAATGCGTACGTATATGTCTTTACTCTGCAAAACTGTATTTCCTTATGAAGTGGTATTCTTACATATCCTTTCGAGAGAAAACTGTCCTGTGCCTTCTCTTTTGCGGCTACACACTTAGACATACACGCAACATGAAAGCTTTTCGACTTACAACGTGTTGTTTAGGAAAAACAAGATAATTTCGCACGATGCGGGATTTCCTTAAAACGTGATATTTCTGAAAAATTTTGACGAAAGAAAATTCTCCTTTTGGTTCTCTTTAGATGCTACATGTTAAGACGTACACGCCACAACAATTCTTTTCGAGATACAACGTGTAGTTTTGGAGATACAAGCTAATTTTGTACGATGCGTTATTTCTTCTCGTAAAGAGTTTCCAATGCGTACGTATATGTCTTTACTCTGCAAAACTGTATTTCCTTATGAAGTGGTATTCTTACATATCCTTTCGAGAGAAAACTGTCCTGTGCCTTCTCTTTTGAGGCTACACACTTAGACGTACACGCAACATGAAAGCTTTTCGACTTACAACGTGTTGTTTAGGAAAAACAAGATAATTTCGCACGATGCGGGATTTCCTTAAAACGTGATTTTCTGAAAAATTTTGACGAAAGAAAATTCTCCTTTTGGTTCTCTTTAGATGCTACATGTTAAGACGTACACGCCACAACAATTCTTTTCGAGATACAACGTGTAGTTTTGGAGATACAAGCTAATTTTGTACGATGCGTTATTTCTTCTCGTAAAGAGTTTCCAATGCGTACGTATGTCTTTACTCTGCAAAACTGTATTTCCTTATGAAGTGGTATTCTTACATATCCTTTCGAGAGAAAACTGTCCTGTGCCTTCTCTTTTGAGGCTACACACTTAGACATACACGCAACATGAAAGCTTTTCGACTTACAACGTGTTGTTTAGGAAAAACAAGATAATTTCGCACGATGCGGGATTTCCTTAAAACGTGATTTTCTGAAAAATTTTGACGAAAGAAAATTCTCCTTTTGGTTCTCTTTAGATGCTACATGTTAAGACGTACACGCCACAACAATTCTTTTCGAGATACAACGTGTAGTTTTGGAGATACAAGCTAATTTTGTACTATGCGTTATTTCTTCTCGTAAAGAGTTTCCAATGCGTTCGTATATGTCTTTACTCTGCAAAACTGTATTTCCTTATGAAGTGGTATTCTTACATATCCTTTCGAGAGAAAACTGTCCTGTGCCTTCTCTTTTGAGGCTACACACTTAGACAAACACGCAACATGAAAGCTTTTCGACTTACAACGTGTTGTTTAGGAAAAACAAGATAATTTCGCACGATGCGGGATTTCCTTAAAACGTGATTTTCTGAAAAATTTTGACGAAAGAAAATTCTCCTTTTGGTTCTCTTTAGATGCTACATGTTAAGACGTACACGCCACAACAATTCTTTTCGAGATACAACGTGTAGTTTTGGAGATACAAGCTAATTTTGTACTATGCGTTATTTCTTCTCGTAAAGAGTTTCCAATGCGTACGTATATGTCTTTACTCTGCAAAACTGTATTTCCTTATGAAGTGGTATTCTTACATATCCTTTCGAGAGAAAACTGTCCTGTGCCTTCTCTTTTGAGGCTACACACTTAGACATACACGCAACATGAAAGCTTTTCGACTTACAACGTGTTGTTTAGGAAAAACAAGATAATTTCGCACGATGCGGGATTTCCTTAAAACGTGATTTTCTGAAAAATTTTGACGAAAGAAAATTCTCCTTTTGGTTCTCTTTAGATGCTACATGTTAAGACGTACACGCCACAACAATTCTTTTCGAGATACAACGTGTAGTTTTGGAGATACAAGCTAATTTTGTACGATGCGTTATTTCTTCTCGTAAAGAGTTTCCAATGCGTACGTATATGTCTTTACTCTGCAAAACTGTATTTCCTTATGAAGTGGTATTCTTACATATCCTTTCGAGAGAAAACTGTCCTGTGCCTTCTCTTTTGCGGCTACACACTTAGACATACACGCAACATGAAAGCTTTTCGACTTACAACGTGTTGTTTAGGAAAAACAAGATAATTTCGCACGATGCGGGATTTCCTTAAAACGTGATTTTCTGAAAAATTTTGACGAAAGAAAATTCTCCTTTTGGTTCTCTTTAGATGCTACATGTTAAGACGTACACGCAACAACAATTCTTTTCGAGATACAACGTGTAGTTTTGGAGATACAAGCTAATTTTGTACGATGCGTTATTTCTTCTCGTAAAGAGTTTCCAATGCGTACGTATATGTCTTTACTCTGCAAAACTGTATTTCCTTATGAAGTGGTATTCTTACATATCCTTTCGAGAGAAAACTGTCCTGTGCCTTCTCTTTTGAGGCTACACACTTAGACATACACGCAACATGAAAGCTTTTCGACTTACAACGTGTTGTTTAGGAAAAACAAGATAATTTCGCACGATGCGGGATTTCCTTAAAACGTGATTTTCTGAAAAATTTTGACGAAAGAAAATTCTCCTTTTGGTTCTCTTTAGATGCTACATGTTAAGACGTACACGCCACAACAATTCTTTTCGAGATACAACGTGTAGTTTTGGAGATACAAGCTAATTTTGTACGATGCGTTATTTCTTCTCGTAAAGAGTTTCCAATGCGTACGTATATGTCTTTACTCTGCAAAACTGTATTTCCTTATGAAGTGGTATTCTTACATATCCTTTCGAGAGAAAACTGTCCTGTGCCTTCTCTTTTGCGGCTACACACTTAGACATACACGCAACATGAAAGCTTTTCGACTTACAACGTGTTGTTTAGGAAAAACAAGATAATTTCGCACGATGCGGGATTTCCTTAAAACGTGATTTTCTGAAAAATTTTGACGAAAGAAAATTCTCCTTTTGGTTCTCTTTAGATGCTACATGTTAAGACGTACACGCCACAACAATTCTTTTCGAGATACAACGTGTAGTTTTGGAGATACAAGCTAATTTTGTACGATGCGTTATTTCTTCTCGTAAAGAGTTTCCAATGCGTACGTATATGTCTTTACTCTGCAAAACTGTATTTCCTTATGAAGTGGTATTCTTACATATCCTTTCGAGAGAAAACTGTCCTGTGCCTTCTCTTTTGCGGCTACACACTTAGACATACACGCAACATGAAAGCTTTTCGACTTACAACGTGTTGTTTAGGAAAAACAAGATAATTTCGCACGATGCGGGATTTCCTTAAAACGTGATTTTCTGAAAAATTTTGACGAAAGAAAATTCTCCTTTTGGTTCTCTTTAGATGCTACATGTTAAGACGTACACGCCACAACAATTCTTTTCGAGATACAACGTGTAGTTTTGGAGATACAAGCTAATTTTGTACGATGCGTTATTTCTTCTCGTAAAGAGTTTCCAATGCGTACGTATATGTCTTTACTCTGCAAAACTGTATTTCCTTATGAAGTGGTATTCTTACATATCCTTTCGAGGGAAAACTGTCCTGTGCCTTCTCTTTTGAGGCTACACACTTAGACATACACGCAACATGAAAGCTTTTCGACTTACAACGTGTTGTTTAGGAAAAACAAGATAATTTCGCACGATGCGGGATTTCCTTAAAACGTGATTTTCTGAAAAATTTTGACGAAAGAAAATTCTCCTTTTGGTTCTCTTTAGATGCTACATGTTAAGACGTACACGCCACAACAATTCTTTTCGAGATACAACGTGTAGTTTTGGAGATACAAGCTAATTTTGTAAGATGCGTTATTTCTTCTCGTAAAGAGTTTCCAATGCGTACGTATATGTCTTTACTCTGCAAAATTGTATATCCTTAGGAAGTGGTATTCTTACATATCCTTTCGAGAGAAAACTGTCCTGTGCCTTCTCTTTTGAGGCTACACACTTAGACATACACGCAACATGAAAGCTTTTCGACTTACAACGTGTTGTTTAGGAAAAACAAGATAATTTCGCACGATGCGGGATTTCCTTAAAACGTGATTTTCTGAAAAATTTTGACGAAAGAAAATTCTCTTTTTGGTCCTCTTTAGATGCTACATGTTAAGACGTACACGCCACAACAATTCTTTTCGAGATACAACGTGTAGTTTTGGAGATACAAGCTAATTTTGTACGATGCGTTATTTCTTCTCGTAAAGAGTTTCCAATGCGTACGTATATGTCTTTACTCTGCAAAACTGTATTTCCTTATGAAGTGGTATTCTTACATATCCTTTCGAGAGAAAACTGTCCTGTGCCTTCTCTTTTGCGGCTACACACTTAGACATACACGCAACATGAAAGCTTTTCGACTTACAACGTGTTGTTTAGGAAAAACAAGATAATTTCGCACGATGCGGGATTTCCTTAAAACGTGATTTTCTGAAAAATTTTGACGAAAGAAAATTCTCCTTTTGGTTCTCTTTAGATGCTACATGTTAAGACGTACACGCCACAACAATTCTTTTCGAGATACAACGTGTAGTTTTGGAGATACAAGCTAATTTTGTACGATGCGTTATTTCTTCTCGTAAAGAGTTTCCAATGCGTACGTATATGTCTTTACTCTGCAAAACTGTATTTCCTTATGAAGTGGTATTCTTACATATCCTTTCGAGAGAAAACTGTCCTGTGCCTTCTCTTTTGCGGCTACACACTTAGACATACACGCAACATGAAAGCTTTTCGACTTACAACGTGTTGTTTAGGAAAAACAAGATAATTTCGCACGATGCGGGATTTCCTTAAAACGTGATTTTCTGAAAAATTTTGACGAAAGAAAATTCTCCTTTTGGTTCTCTTTAGATGCTACATGTTAAGACGTACACGCCACAACAATTCTTTTCGAGATACAACGTGTAGTTTTGGAGATACAAGCTAATTTTGTACGATGCGTTATTTCTTCTCGTAAAGAGTTTCCAATGCGTACGTATATGTCTTTACTCTGCAAAACTGTATTTCCTTATGAAGTGGTATTCTTACATATCCTTTCGAGAGAAAACTGTCCTGTGCCTTCTCTTTTGAGGCTACACACTTAGACATACACGCAACATGAAAGCTTTTCGACTTACAACGTGTTGTTTAGGAAAAACAAGATAATTTCGCACGATGCGGGATTTCCTTAAAACGTGATTTTCTGAAAAATTTTGACGAAAGAAAATTCTCCTTTTGGTTCTCTTTAGATGCTACATGTTAAGACGTACACGCCACAACAATTCTTTTCGAGATACAACGTGTAGTTTTGGAGATACAAGCTAATTTTGTACGATGCGTTATTTCTTCTCGTAAAGAGTTTCCAATGCGTACGTATGTCTTTACTCTGCAAAACTGTATTTCCTTATGAAGTGGTATTCTTACATATCCTTTCGAGAGAAAACTGTCCTGTGCCTTCTCTTTTGAGGCTACACACTTAGACATACACGCAACATGAAAGCTTTTCGACTTACAACGTGTTGTTTAGGAAAAACAAGATAATTTCGCACGATGCGGGATTTCCTTAAAACGTGATTTTCTGAAAAATTTTGACGAAAGAAAATTCTCCTTTTGGTTCTCTTTAGATGCTACATGTTAAGACGTACACGCCACAACAATTCTTTTCGAGATACAACGTGTAGTTTTGGAGATACAAGCTAATTTTGTACTATGCGTTATTTCTTCTCGTAAAGAGTTTCCAATGCGTTCGTATATGTCTTTACTCTGCAAAACTGTATTTCCTTATGAAGTGGTATTCTTACATATCCTTTCGAGAGAAAACTGTCCTGTGCCTTCTCTTTTGAGGCTACACACTTAGACAAACACGCAACATGAAAGCTTTTCGACTTACAACGTGTTGTTTAGGAAAAACAAGATAATTTCGCACGATGCGGGATTTCCTTAAAACGTGATTTTCTGAAAAATTTTGACGAAAGAAAATTCTCCTTTTGGTTCTCTTTAGATGCTACATGTTAAGACGTACACGCCACAACAATTCTTTTCGAGATACAACGTGTAGTTTTGGAGATACAAGCTAATTTTGTACTATGCGTTATTTCTTCTCGTAAAGAGTTTCCAATGCGTACGTATATGTCTTTACTCTGCAAAACTGTATTTCCTTATGAAGTGGTATTCTTACATATCCTTTCGAGAGAAAACTGTCCTGTGCCTTCTCTTTTGAGGCTACACACTTAGACATACACGCAACATGAAAGCTTTTCGACTTACAACGTGTTGTTTAGGAAAAACAAGATAATTTCGCACGATGCGGGATTTCCTTAAAACGTGATTTTCTGAAAAATTTTGACGAAAGAAAATTCTCCTTTTGGTTCTCGTTAGATGCTACATGTTAAGACGTACACGCCACAACAATTCTTTTCGAGATACAACGTGTAGTTTTGGAGATACAAGCTAATTTTGTACGATGCGTTATTTCTTCTCGTAAAGAGTTTCCAATGCGTACGTATATGTCTTTACTCTGCAAAACTGTATTTCCTTATGAAGTGGTATTCTTACATATCCTTTCGAGAGAAAACTGTCCTGTGCCTTCTCTTTTGCGGCTACACACTTAGACATACACGCAACATGAAAGCTTTTCGACTTACAACGTGTTGTTTAGGAAAAACAAGATAATTTCGCACGATGCGGGATTTCCTTAAAACGTGATTTTCTGAAAAATTTTGACGAAAGAAAATTCTCCTTTTGGTTCTCTTTAGATGCTACATGTTAAGACGTACACGCAACAACAATTCTTTTCGAGATACAACGTGTAGTTTTGGAGATACAAGCTAATTTTGTACGATGCGTTATTTCTTCTCGTAAAGAGTTTCCAATGCGTACGTATATGTCTTTACTCTGCAAAACTGTATTTCCTTATGAAGTGGTATTCTTACATATCCTTTCGAGAGAAAACTGTCCTGTGCCTTCTCTTTTGAGGCTACACACTTAGACATACACGCAACATGAAAGCTTTTCGACTTACAACGTGTTGTTTAGGAAAAACAAGATAATTTCGCACGATGCGGGATTTCCTTAAAACGTGATTTTCTGAAAAATTTTGACGAAAGAAAATTCTCCTTTTGGTTCTCTTTAGATGCTACATGTTAAGACGTACACGCCACAACAATTCTTTTCGAGATACAACGTGTAGTTTTGGAGATACAAGCTAATTTTGTACGATGCGTTATTTCTTCTCGTAAAGAGTTTCCAATGCGTACGTATATGTCTTTACTCTGCAAAACTGTATTTCCTTATGAAGTGGTATTCTTACATATCCTTTCGAGAGAAAACTGTCCTGTGCCTTCTCTTTTGCGGCTACACACTTAGACATACACGCAACATGAAAGCTTTTCGACTTACAACGTGTTGTTTAGGAAAAACAAGATAATTTCGCACGATGCGGGATTTCCTTAAAACGTGATTTTCTGAAAAATTTTGACGAAAGAAAATTCTCCTTTTGGTTCTCTTTAGATGCTACATGTTAAGACGTACACGCCACAACAATTCTTTTCGAGATACAACGTGTAGTTTTGGAGATACAAGCTAATTTTGTACGATGCGTTATTTCTTCTTGTAAAGAGTTTCCAATGCGTACGTATATGTCTTTACTCTGCAAAACTGTATTTCCTTATGAAGTGGTATTCTTACATATCCTTTCGAGAGAAAACTGTCCTGTGCCTTCTCTTTTGCGGCTACACACTTAGACATACACGCAACATGAAAGCTTTTCGACTTACAACGTGTTGTTTAGGAAAAACAAGATAATTTCGCACGATGCGGGATTTCCTTAAAACGTGATTTTCTGAAAAATTTTGACGAAAGAAAATTCTCCTTTTGGTTCTCTTTAGATGCTACATGTTAAGACGTACATGCCACAACAATTCTTTTCGAGATACAACGTGTAGTTTTGGAGATACAAGCTAATTTTGTACGATGCGTTATTTCTTCTCGTAAAGAGTTTCCAATGCGTACGTATATGTCTTTACTCTGCAAAACTGTATTTCCTTATGAAGTGGTATTCTTACATATCCTTTCGAGAGAAAACTGTCCTGTGCCTTCTCTTTTGAGGCTACACACTTAGACATACACGCAACATGAAAGCTTTTCGACTTACAACGTGTTGTTTAGGAAAAACAAGATAATTTCGCACGATGCGGGATTTCCTTAAAACGTGATTTTCTGAAAAATTTTGACGAAAGAAAATTCTCCTTTTGGTTCTCTTTAGATGCTACATGTTAAGACGTACACGCCACAGCAATTCTTTTCGAGATACAACGTGTAGTTTTGGAGATACAAGCTAATTTTGTACGATGCGTTATTTCTTCTCGTAAAGAGTTTCCAATGCGTACGTATGTCTTTACTCTGCAAAACTGTATTTCCTTATGAAGTGGTATTCTTACATATCCTTTCGAGAGAAAACTGTCCTGTGCCTTCTCTTTTGAGGCTACACACTTAGACATACACGCAACATGAAAGCTTTTCGACTTACAACGTGTTGTTTAGGAAAAACAAGATAATTTCCCACAATGCGGGATTTCCTTAAAACGTGATTTTCTGAAAAATTTTGACGAAAGAAAATTCTCCTTTTGGTTCTCTTTAGATGCTACATGTTAAGACGTACACGCCACAACAATTCTTTTCGAGATACAACGTGTAGTTTTGGAGATACAAGCTAATTTTGTACTATGCGTTATTTCTTCTCGTAAAGAGTTTCCAATGCGTTCGTATATGTCTTTACTCTGCAAAACTGTATTTCCTTATGAAGTGGTATTCTTACATATCCTTTCGAGAGAAAACTGTCCTGTGCCTTCTCTTTTGAGGCTACACACTTAGACAAACACGCAACATGAAAGCTTTTCGACTTACAACGTGTTGTTTAGGAAAAACAAGATAATTTCGCACGATGCGGGATTTCCTTAAAACGTGATTTTCTGAAAAATTTTGACGAAAGAAAATTCTCCTTTTGGTTCTCTTTAGATGCTACATGTTAAGACGTACACGCCACAACAATTCTTTTCGAGATACAACGTGTAGTTTTGGAGATACAAGCTAATTTTGTACTATGCGTTATTTCTTCTCGTAAAGAGTTTCCAATGCGTACGTATATGTCTTTACTCTGCAAAACTGTATTTCCTTATGAAGTGGTATTCTTACATATCCTTTCGAGAGAAAACTGTCCTGTGCCTTCTCTTTTGAGGCTACACACTTAGACATACACGCAACATGAAAGCTTTTCGACTTACAACGTGTTGTTTAGGAAAAACAAGATAATTTCGCACGATGCGGGATTTCCTTAAAACGTGATTTTCTGAAAAATTTTGACGAAAGAAAATTCTCCTTTTGGTTCTCTTTAGATGCTACATGTTAAGACGTACACGCCACAACAATTCTTTTCGAGATACAACGTGTAGTTTTGGAGATACAAGCTAATTTTGTACGATGCGTTATTTCTTCTCGTAAAGAGTTTCCAATGCGTACGTATATGTCTTTACTCTGCAAAACTGTATTTTCTTATGAAGTGGTATTCTTACATATCCTTTCGAGAGAAAACTGTCCTGTGCCTTCTCTTTTGAGGCTACACACTTAGACATACACGCAACATGAAAGCTTTTCGACTTACAACGTGTTGTTTAGGAAAAACAAGATAATTTCGCACGATGCGGGATTTCCTTAAAACGTGATTTTCTGAAAAATTTTGACGAAAGAAAATTCTCCTTTTGGTTCTCTTTAGATGCTACATGTTAAGACGTACACGCCACAACAATTCTTTTCGAGATACAACGTGTAGTTTTGGAGATACAAGCTAATTTTGTACGATGCGTTATTTCTTCTCGTAAAGAGTTTCCAATGCGTACGTATATGTCTTTACTCTGCAAAACTGTATTTCCTTATGAAGTGGTATTCTTACATATCCTTTCGAGAGAAAACTGTCCTGTGCCTTCTCTTTTGCGGCTACACACTTAGACATACACACAACATGAAAGCTTTTCGACTTACAACGTGTTGTTTAGGAAAAACAAGATAATTTCGCACGATGCGGGATTTCCTTAAAACGTGATTTTCTGAAAAATTTTGACGAAAGAAAATTCTCCTTTTGGTTCTCTTTAGATGCTACATGTTAAGACGTACACGCCACAACAATTCTTTTCGAGATACAACGTGTAGTTTTGGAGATACAAGCTAATTTTGTACGATGCGTTATTTCTTCTCGTAAAGAGTTTCCAATGCGTACGTATGTCTTTACTCTGCAAAACTGTATTTCCTTATGAAGTGGTATTCTTACATATCCTTTCGAGAGAAAACTGTCCTGTGCCTTCTCTTTTGAGGCTACACACTTAGACATACACGCAACATGAAAGCTTTTCGACTTACAACGTGTTGTTTAGGAAAAACAAGATAATTTCGCACGATGCGGGATTTCCTTAAAACGTGATTTTCTGAAAAATTTTGACGAAAGAAAATTCTCCTTTTGGTTCTCTTTAGATGCTACATGTTAAGACGTACACGCCACAACAATTCTTTTCGAGATACAACGTGTAGTTTTGGAGATACAAGCTAATTTTGTACTATGCGTTATTTCTTCTCGTAAAGAGTTTCCAATGCGTACGTATATGTCTTTACTCTGCAAAACTGTATTTCCTTATGAAGTGGTATTCTTACATATCCTTTCGAGAGAAAACTGTCCTGTGCCTTCTCTTTTGAGGCTACACACTTAGAAAAACATGCAACATGAAAGCTTTTCGACTTACAACGTGTTGTTTAGGAAAAACAAGATAATTTCGCACGATGCGGGATTTCCTTAAAACGTGATTTTCTGAAAAATTTTGACGAAAGAAAATTCTCCTTTTGGTTCTCTTTAGATGCTACATGTTAAGACGTACACGCCACAACAATTCTTTTCGAGATACAACGTGTAGTTTTGGAGATACAAGCTAATTTTGTACTATGCGTTATTTCTTCTCGTAAAGAGTTTCCAATGCGTACGTATATGTCTTTACTCTGCAAAACTGTATTTCCTTATGAAGTGGTATTCTTACATATCCTTTCGAGAGAAAACTGTCCTGTGCCTTCTCTTTTGAGGCTACACACTTAGACATACACGCAACATGAAAGCTTTTCGACTTACAACGTGTTGTTTAGGAAAAACAAGGTAATTTCGCACGATGCGGGATTTCCTTAAAACGTGATTTTCTGAAAAATTTTGACGAAAGAAAATTCTCCTTTTGTTTCTCTTTAGATGCTACATGTTAAGACGTACACGCCACAACAATTCTTTTCGAGATACAACGTGTAGTTTTGGAGATACAAGCTAATTTTGTACGATGCGTTATTTCTTCTCGTAAAGAGTTTCCAATGCGTACGTATATGTCTTTACTCTGCAAAACTGTATTTCCTTATGAAGTGGTATTCTTACATATCCTTTCGAGAGAAAACTGTCCTGTGCCTTCTCTTTTGGGGCTACACACTTAGACATACACGCAACATGAAAGCTTTTCGACTTACAACGTGTTGTTTAGGAAAAACAAGATAATTTCGCACGATGCGGGATTTCCTTAAAACGTGATTTTCTGAAAAATTTTGACGAAAGAAAATTCTCCTTTTGGTTCTCTTTAGATGCTACATGTTAAGACGTACACGCCACAACAATTCTTTTCGAGATACAACGTGTAGTTTTGGAGATACAAGCTAATTTTGTACTATGCGTTATTTCTTCTCGTAAAGAGTTTCCAATGCGTACGTATATGTCTTTACTCTGCAAAACTGTATTTCCTTATGAAGTGGTATTCTTACATATCCTTTCGAGAGAAAACTGTCCTGTGCCTTCTCTTTTGAGGCTACACACTTAGACAAACACGCAACATGAAAGCTTTTCGACTTACAACGTGTTGTTTAGGAAAAACAAGATAATTTCGCACGATGCGGGATTTCCTTAAAACGTGATTTTCTGAAAAATTTTGACGAAAGAAAATTCTCCTTTTGGTTCTCTTTAGATGCTACATGTTAAGACGTACACGCAACAACAATTCTTTTCGAGATACAACGTGTAGTTTTGGAGATACAAGCTAATTTTGTACGATGCGTTATTTCTTCTCGTAAAGAGTTTCCAATGCGTACGTATATGTCTTTACTCTGCAAAACTGTATTTCCTTATGAAGTGGTATTCTTACATATCCTTTCGAGAGAAAACTGTCCTGTGCCTTCTCTTTTGAGGCTACACACTTAGACATACACGCAACATGAAAGCTTTTCGACTTACAACGTGTTGTTTAGGAAAAACAAGATAATTTCGCACGATGCGGGATTTCCTTAAAACGTGATTTTCTGAAAAATTTTGACGAAAGAAAATTCTCCTTTGGTTCTCTTTAGATGCTACATGTTAAGACGTACACGCCACAGCAATTCTTTTCGAGATACAACGTGTAGTTTTGGAGATACAAGCTAATTTTGTACGATGCGTTATTTCTTCTCGTAAAGAGTTTCCAATGCGTACGTATGTCTTTACTCTGCAAAACTGTATTTCCTTATGAAGTGGTATTCTTACATATCCTTTCGAGAGAAAACTGTCCTGTGCCTTCTCTTTTGAGGCTACACACTTAGACATACACGCAACATGAAAGCTTTTCGACTTACAACGTGTTGTTTAGGAAAAACAAGATAATTTCCCACAATGCGGGATTTCCTTAAAACGTGATTTTCTGAAAAATTTTGACGAAAGAAAATTCTCCTTTTGGTTCTCTTTAGATGCTACATGTTAAGACGTACACGCCACAACAATTCTTTTCGAGATACAACGTGTAGTTTTGGAGATACAAGCTAATTTTGTACTATGCGTTATTTCTTCTCGTAAAGAGTTTCCAATGCGTTCGTATATGTCTTTACTCTGCAAAACTGTATTTCCTTATGAAGTGGTATTCTTACATATCCTTTCGAGAGAAAACTGTCCTGTGCCTTCTCTTTTGAGGCTACACACTTAGACAAACACGCAACATGAAAGCTTTTCGACTTACAACGTGTTGTTTAGGAAAAACAAGATAATTTCGCACGATGCGGGATTTCCTTAAAACGTGATTTTCTGAAAAATTTTGACGAAAGAAAATTCTCCTTTTGGTTCTCTTTAGATGCTACATGTTAAGACGTACACGCCACAACAATTCTTTTCGAGATACAACGTGTAGTTTTGGAGATACAAGCTAATTTTGTACTATGCGTTATTTCTTCTCGTAAAGAGTTTCCAATGCGTACGTATATGTCTTTACTCTGCAAAACTGTATTTCCTTATGAAGTGGTATTCTTACATATCCTTTCGAGAGAAAACTGTCCTGTGCCTTCTCTTTTGAGGCTACACACTTAGACATACACTCAACATGAAAGCTTTTCGACTTACAACGTGTTGTTTAGGAAAAACAAGATAATTTCGCACGATGCGGGATTTCCTTAAAACGTGATTTTCTGAAAAATTTTGACGAAAGAAAATTCTCCTTTTGGTTCTCTTTAGATGCTACATGTTAAGACGTACACGCCACAACAATTCTTTTCGAGATACAACGTGTAGTTTTGGAGATACAAGCTAATTTTGTACGATGCGTTATTTCTTCTCGTAAAGAGTTTCCAATGCGTACGTATATGTCTTTACTCTGCAAAACTGTATTTTCTTATGAAGTGGTATTCTTACATATCCTTTCGAGAGAAAACTGTCCTGTGCCTTCTCTTTTGAGGCTACACACTTAGACATACACGCAACATGAAAGCTTTTCGACTTACAACGTGTTGTTTAGGAAAAACAAGATAATTTCGCACGATGCGGGATTTCCTTAAAACGTGATTTTCTGAAAAATTTTGACGAAAGAAAATTCTCCTTTTGGTTCTCTTTAGATGCTACATGTTAAGACGTACACGCCACAACAATTCTTTTCGAGATACAACGTGTAGTTTTGGAGATACAAGCTAATTTTGTACGATGCGTTATTTCTTCTCGTAAAGAGTTTCCAATGCGTACGTATATGTCTTTACTCTGCAAAACTGTATTTCCTTATGAAGTGGTATTCTTACATATCCTTTCGAGAGAAAACTGTCCTGTGCCTTCTCTTTTGCGGCTACACACTTAGACATACACACAACATGAAAGCTTTTCGACTTACAACGTGTTGTTTAGGAAAAACAAGATAATTTCGCACGATGCGGGATTTCCTTAAAACGTGATTTTCTGAAAAATTTTGACGAAAGAAAATTCTCCTTTTGGTTCTCTTTAGATGCTACATGTTAAGACGTACACGCCACAACAATTCTTTTCGAGATACAACGTGTAGTTTTGGAGATACAAGCTAATTTTGTACGATGCGTTATTTCTTCTCGTAAAGAGTTTCCAATGCGTACGTATGTCTTTACTCTGCAAAACTGTATTTCCTTATGAAGTGGTATTCTTACATATCCTTTCGAGAGAAAACTGTCCTGTGCCTTCTCTTTTGAGGCTACACACTTAGACATACACGCAACATGAAAGCTTTTCGACTTACAACGTGTTGTTTAGGAAAAACAAGATAATTTCGCACGATGCGGGATTTCCTTAAAACGTGATTTTCTGAAAAATTTTGACGAAAGAAAATTCTCCTTTTGGTTCTCTTTAGATGCTACATGTTAAGACGTACACGCCACAACAATTCTTTTCGAGATACAACGTGTAGTTTTGGAGATACAAGCTAATTTTGTACTATGCGTTATTTCTTCTCGTAAAGAGTTTCCAATGCGTACGTATATGTCTTTACTCTGCAAAACTGTATTTCCTTATGAAGTGGTATTCTTACATATCCTTTCGAGAGAAAACTGTCCTGTGCCTTCTCTTTTGAGGCTACACACTTAGAAAAACATGCAACATGAAAGCTTTTCGACTTACAACGTGTTGTTTAGGAAAAACAAGATAATTTCGCACGATGCGGGATTTCCTTAAAACGTGATTTTCTGAAAAATTTTGACGAAAGAAAATTCTCCTTTTGGTTCTCTTTAGATGCTACATGTTAAGACGTACACGCCACAACAATTCTTTTCGAGATACAACGTGTAGTTTTGGAGATACAAGCTAATTTTGTACTATGCGTTATTTCTTCTCGTAAAGAGTTTCCAATGCGTACGTATATGTCTTTACTCTGCAAAACTGTATTTCCTTATGAAGTGGTATTCTTACATATCCTTTCGAGAGAAAACTGTCCTGTGCCTTCTCTTTTGAGGCTACACACTTAGACATACACGCAACATGAAAGCTTTTCGACTTACAACGTGTTGTTTAGGAAAAACAAGGTAATTTCGCACGATGCGGGATTTCCTTAAAACGTGATTTTCTGAAAAATTTTGACGAAAGAAAATTCTCCTTTTGTTTCTCTTTAGATGCTACATGTTAAGACGTACACGCCACAACAATTCTTTTCGAGATACAACGTGTAGTTTTGGAGATACAAGCTAATTTTGTACGATGCGTTATTTCTTCTCGTAAAGAGTTTCCAATGCGTACGTATATGTCTTTACTCTGCAAAACTGTATTTCCTTATGAAGTGGTATTCTTACATATCCTTTCGAGAGAAAACTGTCCTGTGCCTTCTCTTTTGCGGCTACACACTTAGACATACACGCAACATGAAAGCTTTTCGACTTACAACGTGTTGTTTAGGAAAAACAAGATAATTTCGCACGATGCGGGATTTCCTTAAAACGTGATTTTCTGAAAAATTTTGACGAAAGAAAATTCTCCTTTTGGTTCTCTTTAGATGCTACATGTTAAGACGTACACGCCACAACAATTCTTTTCGAGATACAACGTGTAGTTTTGGAGATACAAGCTAATTTTGTACTATGCGTTATTTCTTCTCGTAAAGAGTTTCCAATGCGTACGTATATGTCTTTACTCTGCAAAACTGTATTTCCTTATGAAGTGGTATTCTTACATATCCTTTCGAGAGAAAACTGTCCTGTGCCTTCTCTTTTGAGGCTACACACTTAGACAAACACGCAACATGAAAGCTTTTCGACTTACAACGTGTTGTTTAGGAAAAACAAGATAATTTCGCACGATGCGGGATTTCCTTAAAACGTGATTTTCTGAAAAATTTTGACGAAAGAAAATTCTCCTTTTGGTTCTCTTTAGATGCTACATGTTAAGACGTACACGCCACAACAATTCTTTTCGAGATACAACGTGTAGTTTTGGAGATACAAGCTAATTTTGTACTATGTGTTATTTCTTCTCCTAAAGAGTTTCCAATGCGTACGTATGTCTTTACTCTGCAAAACTGTATTTCCTTATGAAGTGGTATTCTTACATATCCTTTCGAGAGAAAACTGTCCTGTGCCTTCTCTTTTGAGGCTACACACTTAGACATACACGCAACATGAAAGCTTTTCGACTTACAACGTGTTGTTTAGGAAAAACAAGATAATTTCGCACGATGCGGGATTTCCTTAAAACGTGATTTTCTGAAAAATTTTGACGAAAGAAAATTCTCCTTTTGGTTCTCTTTAGATGCTACATGTTAAGACGTACACGCCACAACAATTCTTTTCGAGATACAACGTGTAGTTTTGGAGATACAAGCTAATTTTGTACGATGCGTTATTTCTTCTCGTAAAGAGTTTCCAATGCGTACGTATATGTCTTTACTCTGCAAAACTGTATTTCCTTATGAAGTGGTATTCTTACATATCCTTTCGAGAGAAAACTGTCCTGTGCCTTCTCTTTTGCGGCTACACACTTAGACATACACACAACATGAAAGCTTTTCGACTTACAACGTGTTGTTTAGGAAAAACAAGATAATTTCGCACGATGCGGGATTTCCTTAAAACGTGATTTTCTGAAAAATTTTGACGAAAGAAAATTCTCCTTTTGGTTCTCTTTAGATGCTACATGTTAAGACGTACACGCCACAACAATTCTTTTCGAGATACAACGTGTAGTTTTGGAGATACAAGCTAATTTTGTACGATGCGTTATTTCTTCTCGTAAAGAGTTTCCAATGCGTACGTATGTCTTTACTCTGCAAAACTGTATTTCCTTATGAAGTGGTATTCTTACATATCCTTTCGAGAGAAAACTGTCCTGTGCCTTCTCTTTTGAGGCTACACACTTAGACATACACGCAACATGAAAGCTTTTCGACTTACAACGTGTTGTTTAGGAAAAACAAGATAATTTCGCACGATGCGGGATTTCCTTAAAACGTGATTTTCTGAAAAATTTTGACGAAAGAAAATTCTCCTTTTGGTTCTCTTTAGATGCTACATGTTAAGACGTACACGCCACAACAATTCTTTTCGAGATACAACGTGTAGTTTTGGAGATACAAGCTAATTTTGTACTATGCGTTATTTCTTCTCGTAAAGAGTTTCCAATGCGTACGTATATGTCTTTACTCTGCAAAACTGTATTTCCTTATGAAGTGGTATTCTTACATATCCTTTCGAGAGAAAACTGTCCTGTGCCTTCTCTTTTGAGGCTACACACTTAGAAAAACATGCAACATGAAAGCTTTTCGACTTACAACGTGTTGTTTAGGAAAAACAAGATAATTTCGCACGATGCGGGATTTCCTTAAAACGTGATTTTCTGAAAAATTTTGACGAAAGAAAATTCTCCTTTTGGTTCTCTTTAGATGCTACATGTTAAGACGTACACGCCACAACAATTCTTTTCGAGATACAACGTGTAGTTTTGGAGATACAAGCTAATTTTGTACTATGCGTTATTTCTTCTCGTAAAGAGTTTCCAATGCGTACGTATATGTCTTTACTCTGCAAAACTGTATTTCCTTATGAAGTGGTATTCTTACATATCCTTTCGAGAGAAAACTGTCCTGTGCCTTCTCTTTTGAGGCTACACACTTAGACATACACGCAACATGAAAGCTTTTCGACTTACAACGTGTTGTTTAGGAAAAACAAGGTAATTTCGCACGATGCGGGATTTCCTTAAAACGTGATTTTCTGAAAAATTTTGACGAAAGAAAATTCTCCTTTTGTTTCTCTTTAGATGCTACATGTTAAGACGTACACGCCACAACAATTCTTTTCGAGATACAACGTGTAGTTTTGGAGATACAAGCTAATTTTGTACGATGCGTTATTTCTTCTCGTAAAGAGTTTCCAATGCGTACGTATATGTCTTTACTCTGCAAAACTGTATTTCCTTATGAAGTGGTATTCTTACATATCCTTTCGAGAGAAAACTGTCCTGTGCCTTCTCTTTTGCGGCTACACACTTAGACATACACGCAACATGAAAGCTTTTCGACTTACAACGTGTTGTTTAGGAAAAACAAGATAATTTCGCACGATGCGGGATTTCCTTAAAACGTGATTTTCTGAAAAATTTTGACGAAAGAAAATTCTCCTTTTGGTTCTCTTTAGATGGTACATGTTAAGACGTACACGCCACAACAATTCTTTTCGAGATACAACGTGTAGTTTTGGAGATACAAGCTAATTTTGTACTATGCGTTATTTCTTCTCGTAAAGAGTTTCCAATGCGTACGTATATGTCTTTACTCTGCAAAACTGTATTTCCTTATGAAGTGGTATTCTTACATATCCTTTCGAGAGAAAACTGTCCTGTGCCTTCTCTTTTGAGGCTACACACTTAGACAAACACGCAACATGAAAGCTTTTCGACTTACAACGTGTTGTTTAGGAAAAACAAGATAATTTCGCACGATGCGGGATTTCCTTAAAACGTGATTTTCTGAAAAATTTTGACGAAAGAAAATTCTCCTTTTGGTTCTCTTTAGATGCTACATGTTAAGACGTACACGCCACAACAATTCTTTTCGAGATACAACGTGTAGTTTTGGAGATACAAGCTAATTTTGTACTATGTGTTATTTCTTCTCCTAAAGAGTTTCCAATGCGTACGTATGTCTTTACTCTGCAAAACTGTATTTCCTTATGAAGTGGTATTCTTACATATCCTTTCGAGAGAAAACTGTCCTGTGCCTTCTCTTTTGAGGCTACACACTTAGACATACACGCAACATGAAAGCTTTTCGACTTACAACGTGTTGTTTAGGAAAAACAAGATAATTTCGCACGATGCGGGATTTCCTTAAAACGTGATTTTCTGAAAAATTTTGACAAAAGAAAATTCTCCTTTTGGTTCTCTTTAGATGCTACATGTTAAGACGTACACGCCACAACAATTCTTTTCGAGATACAACGTGTAGTTTTGGAGATACAAGCTAATTTTGTACGATGCGTTATTTCTTCTCGTAAAGAGTTTCCAATGCGTACGTATATGTCTTTACTCTGCAAAACTGTATTTCCTTATGAAGTGGTATTCTTACATATCCTTTCGAGAGAAAACTGTCCTGTGCCTTCTCTTTTGAGGCTACACACTTAGACATACACGCAACATGAAAGCTTTTCGACTTACAACGTGTTGTTTAGGAAAAACAAGATAATTTCGCACGATGCGGGATTTCCTTAAAACGTGATTTTCTGAAAAATTTTGACGAAAGAAAATTCTCCTTTTGGTTCTCTTTAGATGCTACATGTTAAGACGTACACGCAACAACAATTCTTTTCGAGATACAACGTGTAGTTTTGGAGATACAAGCTAATTTTGTACGATGCGTTATTTCTTCTCGTAAAGAGTTTCCAATGCGTACGTATATGTCTTTACTCTGCAAAACTGTATTTCCTTATGAAGTGGTATTCTTACATATCCTTTCGAGAGAAAACTGTCCTGTGCCTTCTCTTTTGAGGCTACACACTTAGACATACACGCAACATGAAAGCTTTTCGACTTACAACGTGTTGTTTAGGAAAAACAAGATAATTTCGCACGATGCGGGATTTCCTTAAAACGTGATTTTCTGAAAAATTTTGACGAAAGAAAATTCTCCTTTTGGTTCTCTTTAGATGCTACATGTTAAGACGTACACGCCACAACAATTCTTTTCGAGATACAACGTGTAGTTTTGGAGATACAAGCTAATTTTGTACGATGCGTTATTTCTTCTCGTAAAGAGTTTCCAATGCGTACGTATATGTCTTTACTCTGCAAAACTGTATTTCCTTATGAAGTGGTATTCTTACATATCCTTTCGAGAGAAAACTGTCCTGTGCCTTCTCTTTTGCGGCTACACACTTAGACATACACGCAACATGAAAGCTTTTCGACTTACAACGTGTTGTTTAGGAAAAACAAGATAATTTCGCACGATGCGGGATTTCCTTAAAACGTGATTTTCTGAAAAATTTTGACGAAAGAAAATTCTCCTTTTGGTTCTCTTTAGATGCTACATGTTAAGACGTACACGCCACAACAATTCTTTTCGAGATACAACGTGTAGTTTTGGAGATACAAGCTAATTTTGTACGATGCGTTATTTCTTCTCGTAAAGAGTTTCCAATGCGTACGTATATGTCTTTACTCTGCAAAACTGTATTTCCTTATGAAGTGGTATTCTTACATATCCTTTCGAGAGAAAACTGTCCTGTGCCTTCTCTTTTGCGGCTACACACTTAGACATACACGCAACATGAAAGCTTTTCGACTTACAACGTGTTGTTTAGGAAAAACAAGATAATTTCGCACGATGCGGGATTTCCTTAAAACGTGATTTTCTGAAAAATTTTGACGAAAGAAAATTCTCCTTTTGGTTCTCTTTAGATGCTACATGTTAAGACGTACACGCCACAACAATTCTTTTCGAGATACAACGTGTAGTTTTGGAGATACAAGCTAATTTTGTACGATGCGTTATTTCTTCTCGTAAAGAGTTTCCAATGCGTACGTATATGTCTTTACTCTGCAAAACTGTATTTCCTTATGAAGTGGTATTCTTACATATCCTTTCGAGAGAAAACTGTCCTGTGCCTTCTCTTTTGCGGCTACACACTTAGACATACACGCAACATGAAAGCTTTTCGACTTACAACGTGTTGTTTAGGAAAAACAAGATAATTTCGCACGATGCGGGATTTCCTTAAAACGTGATTTTCTGAAAAATTTTGACGAAAGAAAATTCTCCTTTTGGTTCTCTTTAGATGCTACATGTTAAGACGTACACGCCACAACAATTCTTTTCGAGATACAACGTGTAGTTTTGGAGATACAAGCTAATTTTGTACGATGCGTTATTTCTTCTCGTAAAGAGTTTCCAATGCGTACGTATGTCTTTACTCTGCAAAACTGTATTTCCTTATGAAGTGGTATTCTTACATATCCTTTCGAGAGAAAACTGTCCTGTGCCTTCTCTTTTGAGGCTACACACTTAGACATACACGCAACATGAAAGCTTTTCGACTTACAACGTGTTGTTTAGGAAAAACAAGATAATTTCGCACGATGCGGGATTTCCTTAACACGTGATTTTCTGAAAAATTTTGACGAAAGAAAATTCTCCTTTTGGTTCTCTTTAGATGCTACATGTTAAGACGTACACGCCACAACAATTTTTTTCGAGATACAACGTGTAGTTTTGGAGATACAAGCTAATTTTGTACTATGCGTTATTTCTTCTCGTAAAGAGTTTCCAATGCGTTCGTATATGTCTTTACTCTGCAAAACTGTATTTCCTTATGAAGTGGTATTCTTACATATCCTTTCGAGAGAAAACTGTCCTGTGCCTTCTCTTTTGAGGCTACACACTTAGACAAACACGCAACATGAAAGCTTTTCGACTTACAACGTGTTGTTTAGGAAAAACAAGATAATTTCGCACGATGCGGGATTTCCTTAAAACGTGATTTTCTGAAAAATTTTGACGAAAGAAAATTCTCCTTTTGGTTCTCTTTAGATGCTACATGTTAAGACGTACACGCCACAACAATTCTTTTCGAGATACAACGTGTAGTTTTGGAGATACAAGCTAATTTTGTACTATGCGTTATTTCTTCTCGTAAAGAGTTTCCAATGCGTACGTATATGTCTTTACTCTGCAAAACTGTATTTCCTTATGAAGTGGTATTCTTACATATCCTTTCGAGAGAAAACTGTCCTGTGCCTTCTCTTTTGAGGCTACACACTTAGACATACACGCAACATGAAAGCTTTTCGACTTACAACGTGTTGTTTAGGAAAAACAAGATAATTTCGCACGATGCGGGATTTCCTTAAAACGTGATTTTCTGAAAAATTTTGACGAAAGAAAATTCTCCTTTTGGTTCTCTTTAGATGCTACATGTTAAGACGTACACGCCACAACAATTCTTTTCGAGATACAACGTGTAGTTTTGGAGATACAAGCTAATTTTGTACGATGCGTTATTTCTTCTCGTAAAGAGTTTCCAATGCGTACGTATATGTCTTTACTCTGCAAAACTGTATTTCCTTATGAAGTGGTATTCTTACATATCCTTTCGAGAGAAAACTGTCCTGTGCCTTCTCTTTTGCGGCTACACACTTAGACATACACGCAACATGAAAGCTTTTCGACTTACAACGTGTTGTTTAGGAAAAACAAGATAATTTCGCACGATGCGGGATTTCCTTAAAACGTGATTTTCTGAAAAATTTTGACGAAAGAAAATTCTCCTTTTGGTTCTCTTTAGATGCTACATGTTAAGACGTACACGCCACAACAATTCTTTTCGAGATACAACGTGTAGTTTTGGAGATACAAGCTAATTTTGTACGATGCGTTATTTCTTCTCGTAAAGAGTTTCCAATGCGTACGTATATGTCTTTACTCTGCAAAACTGTATTTCCTTATGAAGTGGTATTCTTACATATCCTTTCGAGAGAAAACTGTCCTGTGCCTTCTCTTTTGCGGCTACACACTTAGACATACACACAACATGAAAGCTTTTCGACTTACAACGTGTTGTTTAGGAAAAACAAGATAATTTCGCACGATGCGGGATTTCCTTAAAACGTGATTTTCTGAAAAATTTTGACGAAAGAAAATTCTCCTTTTGGTTCTCTTTAGATGCTACATGTTAAGACGTACACGCCACAACAATTCTTTTCGAGATACAACGTGTAGTTTTGGAGATACAAGCTAATTTTGTACGATGCGTTATTTCTTCTCGTAAAGAGTTTCCAATGCGTACGTATGTCTTTACTCTGCAAAACTGTATTTCCTTATGAAGTGGTATTCTTACATATCCTTTCGAGAGAAAACTGTCCTGTGCCTTCTCTTTTGAGGCTACACACTTAGACATACACGCAACATGAAAGCTTTTCGACTTACAACGTGTTGTTTAGGAAAAACAAGATAATTTCGCACGATGCGGGATTTCCTTAAAACGTGATTTTCTGAAAAATTTTGACGAAAGAAAATTCTCCTTTTGGTTCTCTTTAGATGCTACATGTTAAGACGTACACGCCACAACAATTCTTTTCGAGATACAACGTGTAGTTTTGGAGATACAAGCTAATTTTGTACTATGCGTTATTTCTTCTCGTAAAGAGTTTCCAATGCGTACGTATATGTCTTTACTCTGCAAAACTGTATTTCCTTATGAAGTGGTATTCTTACATATCCTTTCGAGAGAAAACTGTCCTGTGCCTTCTCTTTTGAGGCTACACACTTAGAAAAACATGCAACATGAAAGCTTTTCGACTTACAACGTGTTGTTTAGGAAAAACAGGATAATTTCGCACGATGCGGGATTTCCTTAAAACGTGATTTTCTGAAAAATTTTGACGAAAGAAAATTCTCCTTTTGGTTCTCTTTAGATGCTACATGTTAAGACGTACACGCCACAACAATTCTTTTCGAGATACAACGTGTAGTTTTGGAGATACAAGCTAATTTTGTACTATGCGTTATTTCTTCTCGTAAAGAGTTTCCAATGCGTACGTATATGTCTTTACTCTGCAAAACTGTATTTCCTTATGAAGTGGTATTCTTACATATCCTTTCGAGAGAAAACTGTCCTGTGCCTTCTCTTTTGAGGCTACACACTTAGAAAAACATGCAACATGAAAGCTTTTCGACTTACAACGTGTTGTTTAGGAAAAACAGGATAATTTCGCACGATGCGGGATTTCCTTAAAACGTGATTTTCTGAAAAATTTTGACGAAAGAAAATTCTCCTTTTGGTTCTCTTTAGATGCTACATGTTAAGACGTACACGCCACAACAATTCTTTTCGAGATACAACGTGTAGTTTTGGAGATACAAGCTAATTTTGTACTATGCGTTATTTCTTCTCGTAAAGAGTTTCCAATGCGTACGTATATGTCTTTACTCTGCAAAACTGTATTTCCTTATGAAGTGGTATTCTTACATATCCTTTCGAGAGAAAACTGTCCTGTGCCTTCTCTTTTGAGGCTACACACTTAGACATACACGCAACATGAAAGCTTTTCGACTTACAACGTGTTGTTTAGGAAAAACAAGGTAATTTCGCACGATGCGGGATTTCCTTAAAACGTGATTTTCTGAAATATTTTGACGAAAGAAAATTCTCGTTTTGT
This sequence comes from Apodemus sylvaticus, assembly GCF_947179515.1. Classification (NCBI taxonomy): domain Eukaryota; kingdom Metazoa; phylum Chordata; class Mammalia; order Rodentia; family Muridae; genus Apodemus; species Apodemus sylvaticus. Next base: position 151,294 of record NW_026263416.1, read on the forward strand.
TTCTCTTTAGATGCTACATGTTAAGACGTACACGCCACAACAATTCTTTTCGAGATACAACGTGTAGTTTTGGAGATACAAGCTAATTTTGTACGATGCGTTATTTCTTCTTGTAAAGAGTTTCCAATGCGTACGTATATGTCTTTACTCTGCAAAACTGTATTTCCTTATGAAGTGGTATTCTTACATATCCTTTCGAGAGAAAACTGTCCTGTGCCTTCTCTTTTGCGGCTACACACTTAGACATACACGCAACATGAAAGCTTTTCGACTTACAACGTGTTGTTTAGGAAAAACAAGATAATTTCGCACGATGCGGGATTTCCTTAAAACGTGATTTTCTGAAAAATTTTGACGAAAGAAAATTCTCCTTTTGGTTCTCTTTAGATGCTACATGTTAAGACGTACACGCCACAACAATTCTTTTCGAGATACAACGTGTAGTTTTGGAGATACAAGCTAATTTTGTACGATGCGTTATTTCTTCTCGTAAAGAGTTTCCAATGCGTACGTATATGTCTTTACTCTGCAAAACTGTATTTCCTTATGAAGTGGTATTCTTACATATCCTTTCGAGAGAAAACTGTCCTGTGCCTTCTCTTTTGAGGCTACACACTTAGACATACACGCAACATGAAAGCTTTTCGACTTACAACGTGTTGTTTAGGAAAAACAAGATAATTTCGCACGATGCGGGATTTCCTTAAAACGTGATTTTCTGAAAAATTTTGACGAAAGAAAATTCTCCTTTTGGTTCTCTTTAGATGCTACATGTTAAGACGTACACGCCACAACAATTCTTTTCGAGATACAACGTGTAGTTTTGGAGATACAAGCTAATTTTGTACTATGTGTTATTTCTTCTCCTAAAGAGTTTCCAATGCGTACGTATGTCTTTACTCTGCAAAACTGTATTTCCTTATGAAGTGGTATTCTTACATATCCTTTCGAGAGAAAACTGTCCTGTGCCTTCTCTTTTGAGGCTACACACTTAGACATACACGCAACATGAAAGCTTTTCGACTTACAACGTGTTGTTTAGGAAAAACAAGATAATTTCGCACGATGCGGGATTTCCTTAAAACGTGATTTTCTGAAAAATTTTGACAAAAGAAAATTCTCCTTTTGGTTCTCTTTAGATGCTACATGTTAAGACGTACACGCCACAACAATTCTTTTCGAGATACAACGTGTAGTTTTGGAGATACAAGCTAATTTTGTACGATGCGTTATTTCTTCTCGTAAAGAGTTTCCAATGCGTACGTATATGTCTTTACTCTGCAAAACTGTATTTCCTTATGAAGTGGTATTCTTACATATCCTTTCGAGAGAAAACTGTCCTGTGCCTTCTCTTTTGAGGCTACACACTTAGACATACACGCAACATGAAAGCTTTTCGACTTACAACGTGTTGTTTAGGAAAAACAAGATAATTTCGCACGATGCGGGATTTCCTTAAAACGTGATTTTCTGAAAAATTTTGACGAAAGAAAATTCTCCTTTTGGTTCTCTTTAGATGCTACATGTTAAGACGTACACGCCACAACAATTCTTTTCGAGATACAACGTGTAGTTTTGGAGATACAAGCTAATTTTGTACTATGCGTTATTTCTTCTCGTAAAGAGTTTCCAATGCGTACGTATATGTCTTTACTCTGCAAAACTGTATTTCCTTATGAAGTGGTATTCTTACATATCCTTTCGAGAGAAAACTGTCCTGTGCCTTCTCTTTTGAGGCTACACACTTAGACAAACACGCAACATGAAAGCTTTTCGACTTACAACGTGTTGTTTAGGAAAAACAAGATAATTTCGCACGATGCGGGATTTCCTTAAAACGTGATTTTCTGAAAAATTTTGACGAAAGAAAATTCTCCTTTTGGTTCTCTTTAGATGCTACATGTTAAGACGTACACGCCACAACAATTCTTTTCGAGATACAACGTGTAGTTTTGGAGATACAAGCTAATTTTGTACTATGCGTTATTTCTTCTCGTAAAGAGTTTCCAATGCGTACGTATATGTCTTTACTCTGCAAAACTGTATTTCCTTATGAAGTGGTATTCTTACATATCCTTTCGAGAGAAAACTGTCCTGTGCCTTCTCTTTTGAGGCTACACACTTAGACATACACGCAACATGAAAGCTTTTCGACTTACAACGTGTTGTTTAGGAAAAACAAGATAATTTCGCACGATGCGGGATTTCCTTAAAACGTGATTTTCTGAAAAATTTTGACGAAAGAAAATTCTCCTTTTGGTTCTCTTTAGATGCTACATGTTAAGACGTACACGCCACAACAATTCTTTTCGAGATACAACGTGTAGTTTTGGAGATACAAGCTAATTTTGTACGATGCGTTATTTCTTCTCGTAAAGAGTTTCCAATGCGTACGTATATGTCTTTACTCTGCAAAACTGTATTTCCTTATGAAGTGGTATTCTTACATATCCTTTCGAGAGAAAACTGTCCTGTGCCTTCTCTTTTGAGGCTACACACTTAGACATACATGCAACATTAAAGCTTTTCGACTTACAACGTGTTGTTTAGGAAAAACAAGATAATTTCGCACGATGCGGGATTTCCTTAAAACGTGATTTTCTGAAAAATTTTGACGAAAGAAAATTCTCCTTTTGGTTCTCTTTAGATGCTACATGTTAAGACGTACACGCCACAACAATTCTTTTCGAGATACAACGTGTAGTTTTGGAGATACAAGCTAATTTTGTACTATGCGTTATTTCTTCTCGTAAAGAGTTTCCAATGCGTACGTATGTCTTTACTCTGCAAAACTGTATTTCCTTATGAAGTGGTATTCTTACATATCCTTTCGAGAGAAAACTGTCCTGTGCCTTCTCTTTTGAGGCTACACACTTAGACATACACGCAACATGAAAGCTTTTCGACTTACAACGTGTTGTTTAGGAAAAACAAGATAATTTCGCACGATGCGGGATTTCCTTAAAACGTGATTTTCTGAAAAATTTTGACGAAAGAAAATTCTCCTTTTGGTTCTCTTTAGATGCTACATGTTAAGACGTACACGCCACAACAATTCTTTTCGAGATACAACGTGTAGTTTTGGAGATACAAGCTAATTTTGTACTATGCGTTATTTCTTCTCGTAAAGAGTTTCCAATGCGTACGTATATGTCTTTACTCTGCAAAACTGTATTTACTTATGAAGTGGTATTCTTACATATCCTTTCGAGAGAAAACAGTCCTGTGCCTTCTCTTTTGAGGCTACACACTTAGACATACACGCAACATGAAAGCTTTTCGACTTACAACGTGTTGTTTAGGAAAAACAAGATAATTTCGCACGATGCGGGATTTCCTTAAAACGTGATTTTCTGAAAAATTTTGACGAAAGAAAATTCTCCTTTTGGTTCTCTTTAGATGCTACATGTTAAGACGTACACGCCACAACAATTCTTTTCGAGATACAACGTGTAGTTTTGGAGATACAAGCTAATTTTGTACTATGCGTTATTTCTTCTCGTAAAGAGTTTCCAATGCGTACGTATATGACTTTACTCTGCAAAACTGTATTTCCTTATGAAGTGGTATTCCTACATATCCTTTCGAGAGAAAACTGTCCTGTGCCTTCTCTTTTGAGGCTACACAATTAGACATACACGCAACATGAAAGCTTTTCGACTTACAACGTGTTGTTTAGGAAAAACAAGATAATTTCGCACGATGCGGGATTTCCTTAAAACGTGATTTTCTGAAAAATTTTGACGAAAGAAAATTCTCCTTTTGGTTCTCTTTAGATGCTACATGTTAAGACGTACACGCCACAACAATTCTTTTCGAGATACAACGTGTAGTTTTGGAGATACAAGCTAATTTTGTACGATGCGTTATTTCTTCTCGTAAAGAGTTTCCAATGCGTACGTATATGTCTTTACTCTGCAAAACTGTATTTCCTTATGAAGTGGTATTCTTACATATCCTTTCGAGAGAAAACTGTCCTGTGCCTTCTCTTTTGAGGCTACACACTTAGACATACACGCAACATGAAAGCTTTTCGACTTACAACGTGTTGTTTAGAAAAAACAAGATAATTTCGCACGATGCGGGATTTCCTTAAAACGTGATTTTCTGAAAAATTTTGACGAAAGAAAATTCTCCTTTTGGTTCTCTTTAGATGCTACATGTTAAGACGTACACACCACAACAATTCTTTTCGAGATACAACGTGTAGTTTTGGAGATACAAGCTAATTTTGTACTATGCGTTATTTCTTCTCGTAAAGAGTTTCCAATGCGTACGTATATGTCTTTACTCTGCAAAACTGTATTTCCTTATGAAGTGGTATTCTTACATATCCTTTCGAGAGAAAACTGTCCTGTGCCTTCTCTTTTGAGGCTACACACTTAGACAAACACGCAACATGAAAGCTTTTCGACTTACAACGTGTTGTTTAGGAAAAACAAGATAATTTCGCACGATGCGGGATTTCCTTAAAACGTGATTTTCTGAAAAATTTTGACGAAAGAAAATTCTCCTTTTGGTTCTCTTTAGATGCTACATGTTAAGACGTACACGCCACAACAATTCTTTTCGAGATACAACGTGTAGTTTTGGAGATACAAGCTAATTTTGTACTATGCGTTATTTCTTCTCGTAAAGAGTTTCCAATGCGTACGTATATGTCTTTACTCTGCAAAACTGTATTTCCTTATGAAGTGGTATTCTTACATATCCTTTCGAGAGAAAACTGTCCTGTGCCTTCTCTTTTGAGGCTACACACTTAGACATACACGCAACATGAAAGCTTTTCGACTTACAACGTGTTGTTTAGGAAAAACAAGATAATTTCGCACGATGCGGGATTTCCTTAAAACGTGATTTTCTGAAAAATTTTGACGAAAGAAAATTCTCCTTTTGGTTCTCTTTAGATGCTACATGTTAAGACGTACACGCCACAACAATTCTTTTCGAGATACAACGTGTAGTTTTGGAGATACAAGCTAATTTTGTACGATGCGTTATTTCTTCTCGTAAAGAGTTTCCAATGCGTACGTATATGTCTTTACTCTGCAAAACTGTATTTCCTTATGAAGTGGTATTCTTACATATCCTTTCGAGAGAAAACTGTCCTGTGCCTTCTCTTTTGAGGCTACACACTTAGACATACACGCAACATGAAAGCTTTTCGACTTACAACGTGTTGTTTAGGAAAAACAAGATAATTTCGCACGATGCGGGATTTCCTTAAAACGTGATTTTCTGAAAAATTTTGACGAAAGAAAATTCTCCTTTTGGTTCTCTTTAGATGCTACATGTTAAGACGTACACGCCACAACAATTCTTTTCGAGATACAACGTGTAGTTTTGGAGATACAAGCTAATTTTGTACTATGCGTTATTTCTTCTCGTAAAGAGTTTCCAATGCGTACGTATATGTCTTTACTCTGCAAAACTGTATTTCCTTATGAAGTGGTATTCTTACATATCCTTTCGAGAGAAAACTGTCCTGTGCCTTCTCTTTTGAGGCTACACACTTAGACAAACACGCAACATGAAAGCTTTTCGACTTACAACGTGTTGTTTAGGAAAAACAAGATAATTTCGCACGATGCGGGATTTCCTTAAAACGTGATTTTCTGAAAAATTTTGACGAAAGAAAATTCTCCTTTTGGTTCTCTTTAGATGCTACATGTTAAGACGTACACGCCACAACAATTCTTTTCGAGATACAACGTGTAGTTTTGGAGATACAAGCTAATTTTGTACTATGCTTTATTTCTTCTCGTAAAGAGTTTCCAATGCGTACGTATATGTCTTTACTCTGCAAAACTGTATTTCCTTATGAAGTGGTATTCTTACATATCCTTTCGAGAGAAAACTGTCCTGTGCCTTCTCTTTTGAGGCTACACACTTAGACATACACGCAACATGAAAGCTTTTCGACTTACAACGTGTTGTTTAGGAAAAACAAGATAATTTCGCACGATGCGGGATTTCCTTAAAACGTGATTTTCTGAAAAATTTTGACGAAAGAAAATTCTCCTTTTGGTTCTCTTTAGATGCTACATATTAAGACGTACACGCCACAACAATTCTTTTCGAGATACAACGTGTAGTTTTGGAGATACAAGCTAATTTTGTACGATGCGTTATTTCTTCTCTTAAAGAGTTTCCAATGCGTACGTATATGTCTTTACTCTGCAAAACTGTATTTCCTTATGAAGTGGTATTCTTACATATCCTTTCGAGAGAAAACTGTCCTGTGCCTTCTCTTTTGAGGCTACACACTTAGACATACACGCAACATGAAAGCTTTTCGACTTACAACGTGTTGTTTAGGAAAAACAAGATAATTTCGCACGATGCGGGATTTCCTTAAAACGTGATTTTCTGAAAAATTTTGACGAAAGAAAATTCTCCTTTTGGTTCTCTTTAGATGCTACATGTTAAGACGTACACACCACAACAATTCTTTTCGAGATACAACGTGTAGTTTTGGAGATACAAGCTAATTTTGTACTATGCGTTATTTCTTCTCGTAAAGAGTTTCCAATGCGTACGTATATGTCTTTACTCTGCAAAACTGTATTTCCTTATGAAGTGGTATTCTTACATATCCTTTCGAGAGAAAACTGTCCTGTGCCTTCTCTTTTGAGGCTACACACTTAGACAAACACCCAACATGAAAGCTTTTCGACTTACAACGTGTTGTTTAGGAAAAACAAGATAATTTCGCACGATGCGGGATTTCCTTAAAACGTGATTTTCTGAAAAATTTTGACGAAAGAAAATTCTCCTTTTGGTTCTCTTTAGATGCTACATGTTAAGACGTACACGCCACAACAATTCTTTTCGAGATACAACGTGTAGTTTTGGAGATACAAGCTAATTTTGTACTATGCGTTATTTCTTCTCGTAAAGAGTTTCCAATGCATACGTATATGTCTTTACTCTGCAAAACTGTATTTCCTTATGAAGTGGTATTCTTACATATCCTTTCGAGAGAAAACTGTCCTGTGCCTTCTCTTTTGAGGCTACACACTTAGACATACACGCAACATGAAAGCTTTTCGACTTACAACGTGTTGTTTAGGAAAAACAAGATAATTTCGCACGATGCGGGATTTCCTTAAAACGTGATTTTCTGAAAAATTTTGACGAAAGAAAATTCTCCTTTTGGTTCTCATTAGATGCTACATGTTAAGACGTACACGCCACAACAATTCTTTTCGAGATACAACGTGTAGTTTTGGAGATACAAGCTAATTTTGTACGATGCGTTATTTCTTCTCTTAAAGAGTTTCCAATGCGTACGTATATGTCTTTACTCTGCAAAACTGTATTTCCTTATGAAGTGGTATTCTTACATATCCTTTCGAGAGAAAACTGTCCTGTGCCTTCTCTTTTGAGGCTACACACTTAGACATACACGCAACATGAAAGCTTTTCGACTTACAACGTGTTGTTTAGGAAAAACAAGATAATTTCGCACGATGCGGGATTTCCTTAAAACGTGATTTTCTGAAAAATTTTGACGAAAGAAAATTCTCCTTTTGGTTCTCTTTAGATGCTACATGTTAAGACGTACACGCCACAACAATTCTTTTCGAGATACAACGTGTAGTTTTGGAGATACAAGCTAATTTTGTAAGATGCGTTATTTCTTCTCGTAAAGAGTTTCCAATGCGTACGTATATGTCTTTACTCTGCAAAATTGTATATCCTTAGGAAGTGGTATTCTTACATATCCTTTCCAGAGAAAACTGTCCTGTGCCTTCTCTTTTGATGCTACACACTTAGACATACACGCAACATGAAAACTTTTCGACTTACAACGTGTTGTTTAGGAAAAACAAGATAATTTCGCACGATGCGGGATTTCCTTAAAACGTGATTTTCTGAAAAATTTTGACGAAAGTAAATTCTCCTTTTGGTTCTCTTTAGATGCTACATGTTAAGACGTACACGCCACAACAATTCTTTTCGAGATACAACGTGTAGTTTTGGAGATACAAGCTAATTTTGTACTATGCGTTATTTCTTCTCGTAAAGAGTTTCCAATGCGTACGTATATGTCTTTACTCTGCAAAACTGTATTTCCTTATGAAGTGGTATTCTTACATATCCTTTCGAGAGAAAACTGTCCTGTGCCTTCTCTTTTGAGGCTACACATTTAGACATACACGCACTTGAAAGCTTTTCGACTTACAACGTGTTGTTTAGAAAAAACAAGATAATTTCGCACGATGCGGGATTTCCTTAAAACGTGATTTTCTGAAAAATTTTGACGAAAGAAAATTCTCCTTTTGGTTCTCTTTAGATGCTACATGTTAAGACGTACACGCCACAACAATTCTTTTCGAGATACAACGTGTAGTTTTGGAGATACAAGCTAATTTTGTACTATGCGTTATTTCTTCTCGTAAAGAGTTTCCAATGCGTACGTATATGTCTTTACTCTGCAAAACTGTATTTCCTTATGAAGTGGTATTCTTACATATCCTTTCGAGAGAAAACTGTCCTGTGCCTTCTCTTTTGAGGCTACACACTTAGACATACACGCAACATGAAAGCTTTTCGACTTACAACGTGTTGTTTAGGAAAAACAAGATAATTTCGCACGATGCGGGATTTCCTTAAAACGTGATTTTCTGAAAAATTTTGACGAAAGAAAATTCTCCTTTTGGTTCTCTTTAGATGCTACATGTTAAGACGTACACGCCACAACAATTCTTTTCGAGATACAACGTGTAGTTTTGGAGATACAAGCTAATTTTGTACGATGCGTTATTTCTTCTCGTAAAGAGTTTCCAATGCGTACGTATATGTCTTTACTCTGCAAAACTGTATTTCCTTATGAAGTGGTATTCTTACATATCCTTTCGAGAGAAAACTGTCCTGTGCCTTCTCTTTTGAGGCTACACACTTAGACATACATGCAACATTAAAGCTTTTCGACTTACAACGTGTTGTTTAGGAAAAACAAGATAATTTCGCACGATGCGGGATTTCCTTAAAACGTGATTTTCTGAAAAATTTTGACGAAAGAAAATTCTCCTTTTGGTTCTCTTTAGATGCTACATGTTAAGACGTACACGCCACAACAATTCTTTTCGAGATACAACGTGTAGTTTTGGAGATACAAGCTAATTTTGTACTATGCGTTATTTCTTCTCGTAAAGAGTTTCCAATGCGTACGTATGTCTTTACTCTGCAAAACTGTATTTCCTTATGAAGTGGTATTCTTACATATCCTTTCGAGAGAAAACTGTCCTGTGCCTTCTCTTTTGAGGCTACACACTTAGACATACACGCAACATGAAAGCTTTTCGACTTACAACGTGTTGTTTAGGAAAAACAAGATAATTTCGCACGATGCGGGATTTCCTTAAAACGTGATTTTCTGAAAAATTTTGACGAAAGAAAATTCTCCTTTTGGTTCTCTTTAGATGCTACATGTTAAGACGTACACGCCACAACAATTCTTTTCGAGATACAACGTGTAGTTTTGGAGATACAAGCTAATTTTGTAAGATGCGTTATTTCTTCTCGTAAAGAGTTTCCAATGCGTACGTATATGTCTTTACTCTGCAAAACTGTATTTACTTATGAAGTGGTATTCTTACATATCCTTTCGAGAGAAAACAGTCCTGTGCCTTCTCTTTTGAGGCTACACACTTAGACATACACGCAACATGAAAGCTTTTCGACTTACAACGTGTCGTTTAGGAAAAACAAGATAATTTCGCACGATGCGGGATTTCCTTAAAACGTGATTTTCTGAAAAATTTTGACGAAAGAAAATTCTCCTTTTGGTTCTCTTTAGATGCTACATGTTAAGACGTACACGCCACAACAATTCTTTTCGAGATACAACGTGTAGTTTTGGAGATACAAGCTAATTTTGTACTATGCGTTATTTCTTCTCGTAAAGAGTTTCCAATGCGTACGTATATGACTTTACTCTGCAAAACTGTATTTCCTTATGAAGTGGTATTCCTACATATCCTTTCGAGAGAAAACTGTCCTGTGCCTTCTCTTTTGAGGCTACACAATTAGACATACACGCAACATGAAAGCTTTTCGACTTACAACGTGTTGTTTAGGAAAAACAAGATAATTTCGCACGATGCGGGATTTCCTTAAAACGTGATTTTCTGAAAAATTTTGACGAAAGAAAATTCTCCTTTTGGTTCTCTTTAGATGCTACATGTTAAGACGTACACGCCACAACAATTCTTTTCGAGATACAACGTGTAGTTTTGGAGATACAAGCTAATTTTGTACGATGCGTTATTTCTTCTCGTAAAGAGTTTCCAATGCGTACGTATATGTCTTTACTCTGCAAAACTGTATTTCCTTATGAAGTGGTATTCTTACATATCCTTTCGAGAGAAAACTGTCCTGTGCCTTCTCTTTTGAGGCTACACACTTAGACATACACGCAACATGAAAGCTTTTCGACTTACAACGTGTTGTTTAGGAAAAACAAGATAATTTCGCACGATGCGGGATTTACTTAAAACATGATTTTCTGAAAAATTTTGACGAAAGAAAATTCTCCTTTTGGTTCTCTTTAGATGCTACATGTTAAGACGTACACACCACAACAATTCTTTTCGAGATACAACGTGTAGTTTTGGAGATACAAGCTAATTTTGTACTATGCGTTATTTCTTCTCGTAAAGAGTTTCCAATGCGTACGTATATGTCTTTACTCTGCAAAACTGTATTTCCTTATGAAGTGGTATTCTTACATATCCTTTCGAGAGAAAACTGTCCTGTGCCTTCTCTTTTGAGGCTACACACTTAGACAAACACGCAACATGAAAGCTTTTCGACTTACAACGTGTTGTTTAGGAAAAACAAGATAATTTCGCACGATGCGGGATTTCCTTAAAACGTGATTTTCTGAAAAATTTTGACGAAAGAAAATTCTCCTTTTGGTTCTCTTTAGATGCTACATGTTAAGACGTACACGCCACAACAATTCTTTTCGAGATACAACGTGTAGTTTTGGAGATACAAGCTAATTTTGTACTATGCGTTATTTCTTCTCGTAAAGAGTTTCCAATGCGTACGTATATGTCTTTACTCTGCAAAACTGTATTTCCTTATGAAGTGGTATTCTTACATATCCTTTCGAGAGAAAACTTTCCTGTGCCTTCTCTTTTGAGGCTACACACTTAGACATACACGCAACATGAAAGCTTTTCGACTTACAACGTGTTGTTTAGGAAAAACAAGATAATTTCGCACGATGCGGGATTTCCTTAAAACGTGATTTTCTGAAAAATTTTGACGAAAGAAAATTCTCCTTTTGGTTCTCTTTAGATGCTACATGTTAAGACGTACACGCCACAACAATTCTTTTCGAGATACAACGTGTAGTTTTGGAGATACAAGCTAATTTTGTACGATGCGTTATTTCTTCTCGTAAAGAGTTTCCAATGCGTACGTATATGTCTTTACTCTGCAAAACTGTATTTCCTTATGAAGTGGTATTCTTACATATCCTTTCGAGAGAAAACTGTCCTGTGCCTTCTCTTTTGAGGCTACACACTTAGACATACACGCAACATGAAAGCTTTTCGACTTACAACGTGTTGTTTAGGAAAAACAAGATAATTTCGCACGATGCGGGATTTCCTTAAAACGTGATTTTCTGAAAAATTTTGACGAAAGAAAATTCTCCTTTTGGTTCTCTTTAGATGCTACATGTTAAGACGTACATGCCACAACAATTCTTTTCGAGATACAACGTGTAGTTTTGGAGATACAAGCTAATTTTGTACTATGCGTTATTTCTTCTCGTAAAGAGTTTCCAATGCGTACGTATATGTCTTTACTCTGCAAAACTGTATTTCCTTATGAAGTGGTATTCTTACATATCCTTTCGAGAGAAAACTGTCCTGTGCCTTCTCTTTTGAGGCTACACACTTAGACAAACACGCAACATGAAAGCTTTTCGACTTACAACGTGTTGTTTAGGAAAAACAAGATAATTTCGCACGATGCGGGATTTCCTTAAAACGTGATTTTCTGAAAAATTTTGACGAAAGAAAATTCTCCTTTTGGTTCTCTTTAGATGCTACATGTTAAGACGTACACGCCACAACAATTCTTTTCGAGATACAACGTGTAGTTTTGGAGATACAAGCTAATTTTGTACTATGCGTTATTTCTTCTCGTAAAGAGTTTCCAATGCGTACGTATATGTCTTTACTCTGCAAAACTGTATTTCCTTATGAAGTGGTATTCTTACATATCCTTTCGAGAGAAAACTGTCCTGTGCCTTCTCTTTTGAGGCTACACACTTAGACATACACGCAACATGAAAGCTTTTCGACTTACAACGTGTTGTTTAGGAAAAACAAGATAATTTCGCACGATGCGGGATTTCCTTAAAACGTGATTTTCTGAAAAATTTTGACGAAAGAAAATTCTCCTTTTGGTTCTCTTTAGATGCTACATATTAAGACGTACACGCCACAACAATTCTTTTCGAGATACAACGTGTAGTTTTGGAGATACAAGCTAATTTTGTACGATGCGTTATTTCTTCTCTTAAAGAGTTTCCAATGCGTACGTATATGTCTTTACTCTGCAAAACTGTATTTCCTTATGAAGTGGTATTCTTACATATCCTTTCGAGAGAAAACTGTCCTGTGCCTTCTCTTTTGAGGCTACACACTTAGACATACACGCAACATGAAAGCTTTTCGACTTACAACGTGTTGTTTAGGAAAAACAAGATAATTTCGCACGATGCGGGATTTCCTTAAAACGTGATTTTCTGAAAAATTTTGACGAAAGAAAATTCTCCTTTTGGTTCTCTTTAGATGCTACATGTTAAGACGTACACACCACAACAATTCTTTTCGAGATACAACGTGTAGTTTTGGAGATACAAGCTAATTTTGTACTATGCGTTATTTCTTCTCGTAAAGAGTTTCCAATGCGTACGTATATGTCTTTACTCTGCAAAACTGTATTTCCTTATGAAGTGGTATTCTTACATATCCTTTCGAGAGAAAACTGTCCTGTGCCTTCTCTTTTGAGGCTACACACTTAGACAAACACGCAACATGAAAGCTTTTCGACTTACAACGTGTTGTTTAGGAAAAACAAGATAATTTCGCACGATGCAGGATTTCCTTAAAACGTGATTTTCTGAAAAATTTTGACGAAAGAAAATTCTCCTTTTGGTTCTCTTTAGATGCTACATGTTAAGACGTACACGCCACAACAATTCTTTTCGAGATACAACGTGTAGTTTTGGAGATACAAGCTAATTTTGTACTATGCGTTATTTCTTCTCGTAAAGAGTTTCCAATGCATACGTATATGTCTTTACTCTGCAAAACTGTATTTCCTTATGAAGTGGTATTCTTACATATCCTTTCGAGAGAAAACTGTCCTGTGCCTTCTCTTTTGAGGCTACACACTTAGACATACACGCAACATGAAAGCTTTTCGACTTACAACGTGTTGTTTAGGAAAAACAAGATAATTTCGCACGATGCGGGATTTCCTTAAAACGTGATTTTCTGAAAAATTTTGACGAAAGAAAATTCTCCTTTTGGTTCTCATTAGATGCTACATGTTAAGACGTACACGCCACAACAATTCTTTTCGAGATACAACGTGTAGTTTTGGAGATACAAGCTAATTTTGTACGATGCGTTATTTCTTCTCTTAAAGAGTTTCCAATGCGTACGTATATGTCTTTACTCTGCAAAACTGTATTTCCTTATGAAGTGGTATTCTTACATATCCTTTCGAGAGAAAACTGTCCTGTGCCTTCTCTTTTGAGGCTACACACTTAGACATACACGCAACATGAAAGCTTTTCGACTTACAACGTGTTGTTTAGGAAAAACAAGATAATTTCGCACGATGCGGGATTTCCTTAAAACGTGATTTTCTGAAAAATTTTGACGAAAGAAAATTCTCCTTTTGGTTCTCTTTAGATGCTACATGTTAAGACGTACACGCCACAACAATTCTTTTCGAGATACAACGTGTAGTTTTGGAGATACAAGCTAATTTTGTAAGATGCGTTATTTCTTCTCGTAAAGAGTTTCCAATGCGTACGTATATGTCTTTACTCTGCAAAATTGTATATCCTTAGGAAGTGGTATTCTTACATATCCTTTCCAGAGAAAACTGTCCTGTGCCTTCTCTTTTGATGCTACACACTTAGACATACACGCAACATGAAAACTTTTCGACTTACAACGTGTTGTTTAGGAAAAACAAGATAATTTCGCACGATGCGGGATTTCCTTAAAACGTGATTTTCTGAAAAATTTTGACGAAAGTAAATTCTCCTTTTGGTTCTCTTTAGATGCTACATGTTAAGACGTACACGCCACAACAATTCTTTTCGAGATACAACGTGTAGTTTTGGAGATACAAGCTAATTTTGTACTATGCGTTATTTCTTCTCGTAAAGAGTTTCCAATGCGTACGTATATGTCTTTACTCTGCAAAACTGTATTTCCTTATGAAGTGGTATTCTTACATATCCTTTCGAGAGAAAACTGTCCTGTGCCTTCTCTTTTGAGGCTACACATTTAGACATACACGCACTTGAAAGCTTTTCGACTTACAACGTGTTGTTTAGAAAAAACAAGATAATTTCGCACGATGCGGGATTTCCTTAAAACGTGATTTTCTGAAAAATTTTGACGAAAGAAAATTCTCCTTTTGGTTCTCTTTAGATGCTACATGTTAAGACGTACACGCCACAACAATTCTTTTCGAGATACAACGTGTAGTTTTGGAGATACAAGCTAATTTTGTACTATGCGTTATTTCTTCTCGTAAAGAGTTTCCAATGCGTACGTATATGTCTTTACTCTGCAAAACTGTATTTCCTTATGAAGTGGTATTCTTACATATCCTTTCGAGAGAAAACTGTCCTGTGCCTTCTCTTTTGAGGCTACACACTTAGACATACACGCAACATGAAAGCTTTTCGACTTACAACGTGTTGTTTAGGAAAAACAAGATAATTTCGCACGATGCGGGATTTCCTTAAAACGTGATTTTCTGAAAAATTTTGACGAAAGAAAATTCTCCTTTTGGTTCTCTTTAGATGCTACATGTTAAGACGTACACGCCACAACAATTCTTTTCGAGATACAACGTGTAGTTTTGGAGATACAAGCTAATTTTGTAAGATGCGTTATTTCTTCTCGTAAAGAGTTTCCAATGCGTACATATATGTCTTTACTCTGCAAAACTGTATTTCCTTATGAAGTGGTATTCTTACATATCCTTTCGAGAGAAAACTGTCCTGTGCCTTCTCTTTTGAGGCTACACACTTAGACATACACGCAACATGAAAGCTTTTCTACTTACAACGCGTTGTTTAGGAAAAACAAGATAATTTCGCACGATGCGGGATTTCCGTAAAACGTGATTTTCTGAAAAATTTTGACGAATGAAAATTCTCCTTTTGGTTCTCTTTAGATGCTACATGTTAAGACGTACACGCCACAACAATTCTTTTCGAGATACAACGTGTAGTTTTGGAGATACAAGCTAATTTTGTACTATGCGTTATTTCTTCTCGTAAAGAGTTTCCAATGCGTACGTATATGTCTTTACTCTGCAAAACTGTATTTCCTTATGAAGTGGTATTCTTACATATCCTTTCGAGAGAAAACTGTCCTGTGCCTTCTCTTTTGAGGCTACACACTTAGACATACACGCAACATGAAAGCTTTTCGACTTACAACGTGTTGTTTAGGAAAAACAAGATAATTTCGCACGATGCGGGATTTCCTTAAAACGTGATTTTCATAACGTGGTATCCTTACATATTCTTTCGAGAGAAAACTCTCCTGTGCGTTCTCTTTTAAGGCTACACGCTTAGACATACACGCAACACCAAAGCTTTCGAGTTACAACGTGTTGTTTAGGAAAAACAAGATAATTTCGCAAGATGCGGGATTTCCTTAAAATGTGGTTTTCTGACAAATTTTGACGAAAGAAAATTATCCTGTGGGTTCTCTTTTGATGCTACAAGTTTAGACGTACACACCACACCAAATCTTTTCAAGTTATAACGTGTTGTTTAGGAGATACAAACTAATTTTGTAAGATGCCTTATTTCTTCTCGTAAAGTTTTAAGTTTTTCCAATAAGTACGTATTTGTCTTTACTCTGCAACACTGTATTTCCTTATAACGTGGTATTCTTACATATTCTTTCGAGAGAAAACTCTCCTGGGCATTCTCCTTTGAGGTTACAGGCTTAGACATACACGCAACACCAAAGCTTTTCGAGTTAAAACGTTTTGTTTAGGAAAAACAAGATAATTTCTCACGATGCGGAATTTCCTTAATACGTGGTTTTCTGACAAATTTTGACCAAAGAAAATTCCCCTATGGGTTCTCTTTTGAGGCTACACGTTTAGACGTACAGGCCACACCAAATCTTTTTAAGTTACAACGTGTTCTTTAGGAGATACAAACTAATTTTTTAAGATGCCTTATTTCTTCTCGTAAGGTTTAAGTTTTTCCAATAAGTACGTATTTGTCTTTACTGTGCAACACTGTATTTCCTTATAACGTGGTATTCTTACATATTCTTTCGAGAGAAAACTCTCCTGTGCGTTCTCTTTTGAGGCTACACGCTTAGACATACACGCAACACCAAAGCTTTTCGAGTTAAAACGTTTGGTTTAGAAAAAACAAGATAATTTCGCACTATGCGGGATTTCCTTAATACGTGGTTTTCTGACATATTTTGACCAAAGAAAATTCTCCTATGGGTTCTCTTTTCAGGCTACACGTTTAGACGTACAGGCCACACCAAATCTTTTTAAGTTTCAACGTGTTGTTTAGGAGATACAAGCTAATTTCTTACGATGCGTTATTTCTTCTCGTAAAGTTTTTTCCAATATGTAAGTATTTGTCTTTACTCTGCAACACTGTATTTCCTAAAAACGTAGTATTCTTACACATTCTTTCGAGAAAAATCTCTCCTTTGCGTTCTCTTTTGAGGCTACACGCTTAGACATACACGCAACACCAAAGCTTTTCGAGTTACAACGTGTTGTTTAGGAAAAACAAGATAATTTCGCACGATGCGGGATTTCCTTAAAACATGGTTTTCTGACAAATTTTGACGAAAGAAAATACTCCTGTGGGTTCTCTTTTGAGGCTACACATTTAGACGTACATGCCACACCAAATCATTTCGAGTTACAACGTGTTGTTTAGGAGAAACAAGCTAATTTTTTACGATGCGTTATTTCTTCTCATAAAGTTTTAGTGTTTCCATTACGTACATATTTGCCTTTACTCTGCAACACTGTATTTCCTTATAACGTGGTATTCTTGCATATTCTTTCGAGAGAAAACTCTCCTGTGCGTTCTCCTTTGAGGCTACATGCTTAAACATTCACGCAACACCAAAGCTTTTCGATTTACAACGTGTTGTTTAGGAAAAACAAGATAATTTCGCAAGATGCGGGATTTCCTTAAAACGTGGTTTTCTGACAAATTTTGACGAAATAAAACTCTCCTGTGGGTACTCTTTTGAGGCTACACGTTTAGACGTGCACCCCACACCAAATCTTTTCGAGTTACAACGAGTTGTTTAGGACATACAAGCTAATTTTGCCAGATGCGTTATTTCTCTCATTAAGTGTTTCCAATATGTACGTATTTGTCTTTACTCTGCAACATTGTATTTCCTTATAACGTGGTATCCTTACGTATTCTTTTGAGAGAAAACTCTCCTGTGCATTCTCTTTTGAGGCTACACGCTTAGACATACACGCAACACCAAAGCATTTCGAGTTAAAACGTTTTGTTTAGGAAAAACAAGATAATTTCGCAAGATGCGGGATTTCCTTAAAACGTGGTTTTCTGACAAATTTTGACGAAAGAAAATTATCCTGTGGGTTCTCTTTTGAGGCTACAAGTTTAGACGTACACACCACACCAAATCTTTCAAGTTATAACGTGTTGTTTAGGAATACAAACTAATTTTGTACGATGCCTTATTTCTTCTCGTAAAGTTTAAGTTTTTCCAATAAGTACGTATTTGTCTTTACTCTGCAACACTGTATTTCCTTATAACGTGGTATTCTTACATATTCTTTCGAGAGAAAACTCTCCTGGCCATTCTCCTTTGAGGTTACAGGCTTAGACATACACGCAACACCAAAGCTTTTCGAGTTAAAACGTTTTGTTTAGGAAAAACAAGATAATTTCGCACGATGCGGAATTTCCTTAATACGTGGTTTTCTGACAAATTTTGACCAAAGAAAATTCGCCTATGGGTTCTCTTTTGAGGCTACACGTTTAGACGTACAGGCCACACCAAATCTTTTTAAGTTACAACGTGTTGTTTAGGAGATACAAGCTAATTTTGTACGATGCGTTATTTCTTCTCTTAAGTTTAAGTTTTTCCAATAAGTACATATTTGTCTTTACTCTGCAACACTGTATTTCCTTATAACGAGTTACAATGTGTTGTTTAGGAAAAGCAAGATAATTTCGCACGATGCGAGATTTCCATAAAACGTGGTTTTCTGAAAAAGTTTGACAAAATAAAGTTTTCCTGTGGGTTCTCTTTTGAGGCTACACGTGTAGAAGTACGAGCCACAACAAATCTTTTCGAGTTCCAATTGTTGTTTAGGAGATACAAGATAATTTTGTACGATGTGTTATTTCCTCTCTTAAAGTGTTTCCAATACGTACGTATTTGTCTTTATTCTGCAACACTGTATTTTCTCATAACATGGTATTCTTACAAATTCTTTCGAGAGAAAACTCTCCTGTGCATTCTCTTTTGAGGCTACAAGCTTAGACATACACCCAACTCCAAAGCTTTTCGAGTTACAACATGTTGTTCAGGAAAAAGAAGATGATTTGTCACGATGCGGGATTTCCTTAAAACGTGGTTTTCTGAAAAATTTTGACGAAAGAAAATTCTCCTGTGGGTTCTCTTTTGAGGCTACACGTTGAGACGTACACGTCACACCAAAACTTTTCGAGTTACAACGAGTTGTTTAGGAGACACAAGCTAATTTTGTATGATGCGATATTTCTTCTTTTAAAGTGTTTCCAATATGTACGTATTTGTCTCTACTCTGCAACACTGTATTTCCTTATAACGTGGTATTCTTACATATTCTTTCGAGAGAAAACTCTCCTGTGCATTCCCTTTTGTGGCTACACACTTAGTCATACACGCAACACCAAAGCTTTTCGAGTTACAACTTGTTGTTTAGGAAAAACAAGATAATTTCGCAGGATGCGGGATTTCGTTAAAACGTGATTTTCTGAAAAATTTTGAAGAAAGAAAATTCTCCTATGGGTTCTCTTTTCAGGCTACACGTTTAGACGTACACGCCACACCAAGTCCTTTCGAGTTACCACGTGTTGTTTAGGAGATACAAGCTAATTTTTTACAATGCGTTATTTCTTCTCGTAAAGTGTTTCCATCAAGTATGTATTTGTCTTTACTCTGCAACACTGTATTCCCTTATAACGTTGTATTCTTACATGTTCTTTCGAGAGAAAACTCTCCTGTGCGTACTCTTTAGAGGCTACACGCTTAAACATACACGCAACGCCAAAGATTTTCGAGTTACAATGTGTTGTTTAGGAAAAGCAAGATAATTTCGCACGATGCGAGATTTCCATAAAACGTGGTTTTCTGAAAAATTTTGACAAAAGAAAGTTTTTCTGTGGGTTCTCTTTTGAGGCTACACGTGTAGAAGTACGAGCCACAACAAATCTTTTCGAGTTCCAATTGTTGTTTAGGAGATACAAGATAATTTTGTACGATGTGTTATATCCTCTCTTAAAGTGTTTCCAATACGTACGTATTTGTCTTTATTCTGCAACACTGTATTTTCTCATAACATGGTATTCTTACAAATTCTTTCGAGAGAAAACTCTCCAGTGCATTCTCTTTTGAGGCTACAAGCTTAGACATACACCCAACTCCAAAGCTTTTCGAGTTACAACATGTTGTTCAGGAAAAAGAAGATGATTTGGCACGATGCGGGATTTCCTTAAAACGTGGTTTTCTGAAAAATTTTGACGAAAGAAAATTCTCCTGTGGGTTCTCTTTTGAGGCTACACGTTTAGACGTACACGCCGCACCAAATCTTTTCGAGTTACAACGTTTTGTTTAGGAGATACAAGCTAATTTTCTACGATGCGTTACTTCTTCTCGTAAAGTGTTTCCAATATGTACATATTTGTCTGCTCTGCAACACTGTATTTCCTTATAACGTGGTATTCTTACATATTATTTCGAGAGAAAACTATCCTGTGCGTTCTCTTTTGAGGCTACACACTTAGACATACAGGCAACACCAAAGCTTTTCGAGTTACAACATGTTGTTTAGGAAAAACAAGATAATTTCGCACGATGCAGGATTTCCTTAAAACGTGGTTTTCTGACAAATTTTGACGAAAGAAAATTCTCCTGTCGGTTCACTTTTGGGGCTACACATTTAGACGTACACGCCACACCAAATCCTTTAGAGTTACCACGTGTTGTTTAGGAGATACAAGCTAATTTTGTATGATGCGTTATTTCTTCTCGTAAAGTGTTTCCAATACGTACGTATTTGTCTTTACTCTGCAACACTGTATTTCCTTTTAACGTTGTATTATTACATGTTCTTGTGAGAGAAAACTCTCCTGTGCATTGTCTTTAGAGGCAACATGCTCAGACATACACGCAACACCAAAGCTTTTCGAGTTACAACGTGTTGTTTAGGAAAAACAAGATAATTTTGCACGATGCGGGATTTCCTTAAAACGTGGTTCTTTGACAAATTTTGACGAAAAAAAGTTCTGCTGTTGGTTCTCTTTTGAGGCTACAAGTGTAGAAGTACGAGCCACACCAAATATTTTCGAGTTATAACGTGTTGTTTAGGAGATACAAGCAAATTTTGTACGATGCGTTATTTCTTCCCTAAATTGTTTCCAATATGTCGTTATTTATCTTTACTCTGCAACACTGTATTTTCTTATAACGTGGTATTCTTACATATTCTTTCGAGGGAAAACTCTCCTGTGCATGCTCTTTTGAGGCTGCACGCTTAGATGAACACGCACGCCAAAGCTTTTCGAGTTACAACGTGTTGTTTAGGAAAAAGAAGATAATTTCGCACGATGCGAGATTTCCATAAAACGTGGTTTTCAGACAAATTTTGACGAAAGAAAGTTCTCCTCTGGGTTCTCTTTTGAGGCTACACGTGTAGAGGTACGAGCCACACCAAATCTTTTCGAGTTACAATGTGTTGTTTAGGAGATACAAGCTAATTTTGTACAATGCGTTATTTCTTCTCTTAAAGTGTTTCCAATATGTACGTAGTTGTCTTTATTCTGCAACACTGTATTTCCTTATAACGTGGTATTCTTACATATTCTTTCGAGAGAAAACTCTCCTGTGCATTCTCTTTTGAGGCTACATGCTTAGACATACACGCAACACCAAAGCTTTTCGAGTTACAACGTGTTGTTTAGGAAAAACAAGATAATTTCGCACGATGCGCTATTTCCTTAAAACGTGGTTTCAGACAAATTTTGATGAAAGAAAATTCTCCTGTGGGTTCTCGTTTGAGGCTACACTTTTAGACGTACATGTCACACCAAATCTTTTCGAGTTACAACGTGTTGTTTAGGAGATACAAGCTCATTTTTTACGATTCATTATTTCTTCTCGTAAAGTGTTTCCAATATGTACTTATTTGTCTTTACTCTGCAAAATTGTATTTCCTTTTAACGTGGTATTCTTACATATTCTTTCAAGAGAACACTCTCCTGTGCCTTCTCTTTTGAGTCTCCACGCTTACACATACACGCAACACCAACGCTTTTCGAGTTACAACATGTTGTTTAGGAAAAAGAAGATGATTTCACACGATGCGGGATTTCCTTAAAACGTGGTTTTCTGAAAAATTTTGACGAAAGAAAATTCTCCTGTGGGTTCTCTTTTGAGGCTACATGTTTAGATGTACACGCCACACCAAATCTTTTCGAGTTATAACGTGTTGTTTTGGAGATACAAGCTAATTTTGTACGATACGTTAATTCTTCTCATAAAGTGTTTCCAATACATACGTATTTGTCTTTACTCTGCAACACTGTATTTCCTTATAACGTGGTATTCTTACATATTCTTTCGAGAGAAAAGTATCCTGTGCGTTCCCTTTTGAGGCTGCACACTTAGACATACAGGCAGCATCAATGCTTTTAGAGTTACAACGTGTTGTTTATGAAAAACAAGATTATTTCGCACGATGCGGGATTTCCTTAAAACGTGGTTTTCTGACAAATTTTGACGAATGAAAATTCTCCTGTGGGTTCTCTTTTGAGGCTCCACGTTTAGACATACACGCCACACCAAATCCTTTCGAGTTACCACGTGTTGCTTAGGAGATACAAGCTAATTTTCTACGATGCGTTATTTCTTCTCGTAAAGTGTTTCCAGTAATTACGTATTTGTCTTTACTCTGCAACACTGTATTTCCTTATAACGTTGTATTCTTACATGTTATTTCGAGAGAAAACTCTCCTGTGCGTTCTCTTTAGAGGCTACAGGCTTAGACATACACGAAACACCAAAGCTTTTTGAGTTACAACATGTTGTTTATGAAAAACAAGATAATTTTGCACGATGCGGGATTTCCTTAAAACGTGGTTTTCTGACAAATTTTGACGAAAGAAAGTTATCCTGTGGTTTCTCTTTTGAGGGTACAATGCGTACGTATATGACTTTACTCTGCAAAACTGTATTTCCTTATGAAGTGGTATTCCTACATATCCTTTCGAGAGAAAACTGTCCTGTGCCTTCTCTTTTGAGGCTACACAATTAGACATACACGCAACATGAAAGCTTTTCGACTTACAACGTGTTGTTTAGGAAAAACAAGATAATTTCGCACGATGCGGGATTTCCTTAAAACGTGATTTTCTGAAAAATTTTGACGAAAGAAAATTCTCCTTTTGGTTCTCTTTAGATGCTACATGTTAAGACGTACACGCCACAACAATTCTTTTCGAGATACAACGTGTAGTTTTGGAGATACAAGCTAATTTTGTACGATGCGTTATTTCTTCTCGTAAAGAGTTTCCAATGCGTACGTATATGTCTTTACTCTGCAAAACTGTATTTCCTTATGAAGTGGTATTCTTACATATCCTTTCGAGAGAAAACTGTCCTGTGCCTTCTCTTTTGAGGCTACACACTTAGACATACACGCAACATGAAAGCTTTTCGACTTACAACGTGTTGTTTAGGAAAAACAAGATAATTTCGCACGATGCGGGATTTCCTTAAAACGTGATTTTCTGAAAAATTTTGACGAAAGAAAATTCTCCTTTTGGTTCTCTTTAGATGCTACATGTTAAGACGTACACACCACAACAATTCTTTTCGAGATACAACGTGTAGTTTTGGAGATACAAGCTAATTTTGTACTATGCGTTATTTCTTCTCGTAAAGAGTTTCCAATGCGTACGTATATGTCTTTACTCTGCAAAACTGTATTTCCTTATGAAGTGGTATTCTTACATATCCTTTCGAGAGAAAACTGTCCTGTGCCTTCTCTTTTGAGGCTACACACTTAGACAAACACGCAACATGAAAGCTTTTCGACTTACAACGTGTTGTTTAGGAAAAACAAGATAATTTCGCACGATGCGGGATTTCCTTAAAACGTGATTTTCTGAAAAATTTTGACGAAAGAAAATTCTCCTTTTGGTTCTCTTTAGATGCTACATGTTAAGACGTACACGCCACAACAATTCTTTTCGAGATACAACGTGTAGTTTTGGAGATACAAGCTAATTTTGTACTATGCGTTATTTCTTCTCGTAAAGAGTTTCCAATGCGTACGTATATGTCTTTACTCTGCAAAACTGTATTTCCTTATGAAGTGGTATTCTTACATATCCTTTCGAGAGAAAACTGTCCTGTGCCTTCTCTTTTGAGGCTACACACTTAGACATACACGCAACATGAAAGCTTTTCGACTTACAACGTGTTGTTTAGGAAAAACAAGATAATTTCGCACGATGCGGGATTTCCTTAAAACGTGATTTTCTGAAAAATTTTGACGAAAGAAAATTCTCCTTTTGGTTCTCATTAGATGCTACATGTTAAGACGTACACGCCACAACAATTCTTTTTGAGATACAACGTGTAGTTTTGGAGATACAAGCTAATTTTGTACGATGCGTTATTTCTTCTCGTAAAGAGTTTCCAATGCGTACGTATATGTCTTTACTCTGCAAAACTGTATTTCCTTATGAAGTGGTATTCTTACATATCCTTTCGAGAGAAAACTGTCCTGTGCCTTCTCTTTTGAGGCTACACACTTAGACATACACGCAACATGAAAGCTTTTCGACTTACAACGTGTTGTTTAGGAAAAACAAGATAATTTCGCACGATGCGGGATTTCCTTAAAACGTGATTTTCTGAAAAATTTTGACGAAAGAAAATTCTCCTTTTGGTTCTCTTTAGATGCTACATGTTAAGACGTACACGCCACAACAATTCTTTTCGAGATACAACGTGTAGTTTTGGAGATACAAGCTAATTTTGTACTATGCGTTATTTCTTCTCGTAAAGAGTTTCCAATGCGTACGTATATGTCTTTACTCTGCAAAACTGTATTTCCTTATGAAGTGGTATTCTTACATATCCTTTCGAGAGAAAACTGTCCTGTGCCTTCTCTTTTGAGGCTACACAATTAGACATACACGCAACATGAAAGCTTTTCGACTTACAACGTGTTGTTTAGGAAAAACAAGATAATTTCGCACGATGCGGGATTTCCTTAAAACGTGATTTTCTGAAAAATTTTGACGAAAGAAAATTCTCCTTTTGGTTCTCTTTAGATGCTACATGTTAAGACGTACACGCCACAACAATTCTTTTCGAGATACAACGTGTAGTTTTGGAGATACAAGCTAATTTTGTACGATGCGTTATTTCTTCTCGTAAAGAGTTTCCAATGCGTACGTATATGTCTTTACTCTGCAAAACTGTATTTCCTTATGAAGTGGTATTCTTACATATCCTTTCGAGAGAAAACTGTCCTGTGCCTTCTCTTTTGAGGCTACACACTTAGACATACACGCAACATGAAAGCTTTTCGACTTACAACGTGTTGTTTAGGAAAAACAAGATAATTTCGCACGATGCGGGATTTCCTTAAAACGTGATTTTCTGAAAAATTTTGACGAAAGAAAATTCTCCTTTTGGTTCTCTTTAGATGCTACATGTTAAGACGTACACACCACAACAATTCTTTTCGAGATACAACGTGTAGTTTTGGAGATACAAGCTAATTTTGTACTATGCGTTATTTCTTCTCGTAAAGAGTTTCCAATGCGTACGTATATGTCTTTACTCTGCAAAACTGTATTTCCTTATGAAGTGGTATTCTTACATATCCTTTCGAGAGAAAACTGTCCTGTGCCTTCTCTTTTGAGGCTACACACTTAGACAAACACGCAACATGAAAGCTTTTCGACTTACAACGTGTTGTTTAGGAAAAACAAGATAATTTCGCACGATGCGGGATTTCCTTAAAACGTGATTTTCTGAAAAATTTTGACGAAAGAAAATTCTCCTTTTGGTTCTCTTTAGATGCTACATGTTAAGACGTACACGCCACAACAATTCTTTTCGAGATACAACGTGTAGTTTTGGAGATACAAGCTAATTTTGTACTATGCGTTATTTCTTCTCGTAAAGAGTTTCCAATGCGTACGTATATGTCTTTACTCTGCAAAACTGTATTTCCTTATGAAGTGGTATTCTTACATATCCTTTCGAGAGAAAACTGTCCTGTGCCTTCTCTTTTGAGGCTACACACTTAGACATACACGCAACATGAAAGCTTTTCGACTTACAACGTGTTGTTTAGGAAAAACAAGATAATTTCGCACGATGCGGGATTTCCTTAAAACGTGATTTTCTGAAAAATTTTGACGAAAGAAAATTCTCCTTTTGGTTCTCATTAGATGCTACATGTTAAGACGTACACGCCACAACAATTCTTTTTGAGATACAACGTGTAGTTTTGGAGATACAAGCTAATTTTGTACGATGCGTTATTTCTTCTCGTAAAGAGTTTCCAATGCGTACGTATATGTCTTTACTCTGCAAAACTGTATTTCCTTATGAAGTGGTATTCTTACATATCCTTTCGAGAGAAAACTGTCCTGTGCCTTCTCTTTTGAGGCTACACACTTAGACATACACGCAACATGAAAGCTTTTCGACTTACAACGTGTTGTTTAGGAAAAACAAGATAATTTCGCACGATGCGGGATTTCCTTAAAACGTGATTTTCTGAAAAATTTTGACGAAAGAAAATTCTCCTTTTGGTTCTCTTTAGATGCTACATGTTAAGACGTACACGCCACAACAATTCTTTTCGAGATACAACGTGTAGTTTTGGAGATACAAGCTAATTTTGTACTATGCGTTATTTCTTCTCGTAAAGAGTTTCCAATGCGTACGTATATGTCTTTACTCTGCAAAACTGTATTTCCTTATGAAGTGGTATTCTTACATATCCTTTCGAGAGAAAACTGTCCTGTGCCTTCTCTTTTGAGGCTACACACTTAGACAAACACGCAACATGAAAGCTTTTCGACTTACAACGTGTTGTTTAGGAAAAACAAGATAATTTCGCACGATGCGGGATTTCCTTAAAACGTGATTTTTTGAAAAATTTTGACGAAAGAAAATTCTCCTTTTGGTTCTCTTTAGATGCTACATGTTAAGACGTACACGCCACAACAATTCTTTTCGAGATACAACGTGTAGTTTTGGAGATACAAGCTAATTTTGTACTATGCGTTATTTCTTCTCATAAAGAGTTTCCAATGCGTACGTATATGTCTTTACTCTGCAAAACTGTATTTCCTTATGAAGTGGTATTCTTACATATCCTTTGGAGAGAAAACTGTCCTGTGCCTTCTCTTTTGAGGCTACACACTTAGACATACACGCAACATGAAAGCTTTTCGACTTACAACGTGTTGTTTAGGAAAAACAAGATAATTTCGCACGATGCGGGATTTCCTTAAAACGTGATTTTCTGAAAAATTTTGACGAAAGAAAATTCTCCTTTTGGTTCTCTTTAGATGCTACATGTTAAGACGTACACGCCACAACAATTCTTTTCGAGATACAACGTGTAGTTTTGGAGATACAAGCTAATTTTGTACGATGCGTTATTTCTTCTCTTAAAGAGTTTCCAATGCGTACGTATATGTCTTTACTCTGCAAAACTGTATTTCCTTATGAAGTGGTATTCTTACATATCCTTTGGAGAGAAAACTGTCCTGTGCCTTCTCTTTTGAGGCTACACACTTAGACATACACGCAACATGAAAGCTTTTCGACTTACAACGTGTTGTTTAGGAAAAACAAGATAATTTCGCACGATGCGGGATTTCCTTAAAACGTGATTTTCTGAAAAATTTTGACGAAAGAAAATTCTCCTTTTGGTTCTCTTTAGATGCTACATGTTAAGACGTACACGCCACAACAATTCTTTTCGAGATACAACGTGTAGTTTTGGAGATACAAGCTAATTTTGTACGATGCGTTATTTCTTCTCGTAAGAGTTTCCAATGCGTACGTATATGTCTTTACTCTGCAAAACTGTATTTCCTTATGAAGTGGTATTCTTACATATCCTTTCGAGAGAAAACTGTCCTGTGCCTTCTCTTTTGAGGCTACACACTTAGACATACACGCAACATGAAAGCTTTTCTACTTACAACGCGTTGTTTAGGAAAAACAAGATAATTTCGCACGATGCGGGATTTCCGTTAAAACGTGATTTTCTGAAAAATTTTGACGAATGAAAATTCTCCTTTTGGTTCTCTTTAGATGCTACATGTTAAGACGTACACGCCACAACAATTCTTTTCGAGATACAACGTGTAGTTTTGGAGATACAAGCTAATTTTGTACTATGCGTTATTTCTTCTCGTAAAGAGTTTCCAATGCGTACGTATATGTCTTTACTCTGCAAAACTGTATTTCCTTATGAAGTGGTATTCTTACATATCCTTTCGAGAGAAAACTGTCCTGTGCCTTCTCTTTTGAGGCTACACACTTAGACATACACGCAACATGAAAGCTTTTCGACTTACAACGTGTTGTTTAGGAAAAAACAAGATAATTTCGCACGATGCGGGGATTTCCTTAAAACGTGATTTTCATAACGTGGTATCCTTACATATTCTTTCGAGAGAAAACTCTCCTGTGCGTTCTCTTTTAAGGCTACACGCTTAGACATACACGCAACACCAAAGCTTTCGAGTTACAACGTGTTGTTTAGGAAAAACAAGATAATTTCGCAAGATGCGGATTTCCTTAAAATGTGGTTTTCTGACAAATTTTGACGAAAGAAAATTATCCTGTGGGTTCTCTTTTGATGCTACAAGTTTAGACGTACACACCACACCAAATCTTTTCAAGTTATAACGTGTTGTTTAGGAGATACAAACTAATTTTGTAAGATGCCTTATTTCTTCTCGTAAAGTTTTAAGTTTTTCCAATAAGTACGTATTTGTCTTTACTCTGCAACACTGTATTTCCTTATAACGTGGTATTCTTACATATTCTTTCGAGAGAAAACTCTCCTGGGCATTCTCCTTTGAGGTTACAGGCTTAGACATACACGCAACACCAAAGCTTTTCGAGTTAAAACGTTTTGTTTAGGAAAAACAAGATAATTTCTCACGATGCGGAATTTCCTTAATACGTGGTTTTCTGACAAATTTTGACCCAAAGAAAATTCCCCTATGGGTTCTCTTTTGAGGCTACACGTTTAGACGTACAGGCCACACCAAATCTTTTTAAGTTACAACGTGTTCTTTAGGAGATACAAACTAATTTTTTAAGATGCCTTATTTCTTCTCGTAAGGTTTAAGTTTTTCCAATAAGTACGTATTTGTCTTTACTGTGCAACACTGTATTTCCTTATAACGTGGTATTCTTACATATTCTTTCGAGAGAAAACTCTCCTGTGCGTTCTCTTTTGAGGCTACACGCTTAGACATACACGCAACACCAAAGCTTTTCGAGTTAAAACGTTTGGTTTAGAAAAAACAAGATAATTTCGCACTATGCGGGATTTCCTTAATACGTGGTTTTCTGACATATTTTGACCAAAGAAAATTCTCCTATGGGTTCTCTTTTCAGGCTACACGTTTAGACGTACAGGCCACACCAAATCTTTTTAAGTTTCAACGTGTTGTTTAGGAGATACAAGCTAATTTCTTACGATGCGTTATTTCTTCTCGTAAAGTTTTTTTCCAATATGTAAGTATTTGTCTTTACTCTGCAACACTGTATTTCCTAAAAACGTAGTATTCTTACACATTCTTTCGAGAAAAATCTCTCCTTTGCGTTCTCTTTTGAGGCTACACGCTTAGACATACACGCAACACCAAAGCTTTTCGAGTTACAACGTGTTGTTTAGGAAAAACAAGATAATTTCGCACGATGCGGGATTTCCTTAAAACATGGTTTTCTGACAAATTTTGACGAAAGAAAATACTCCTGTGGGTTCTCTTTTGAGGCTACACATTTAGACGTACATGCCACACCAAATCATTTCGAGTTACAACGTGTTGTTTAGGAGAAACAAGCTAATTTTTTACGATGCGTTATTTCTTCTCATAAAGTTTTAGTGTTTCCATTACGTACATATTTGCCTTTACTCTGCAACACTGTATTTCCTTATAACGTGGTATTCTTGCATATTCTTTCGAGAGAAAACTCTCCTGTGCGTTCTCCTTTGAGGCTACATGCTTAAACATTCACGCAACACCAAAGCTTTTCGATTTACAACGTGTTGTTTAGGAAAAACAAGATAATTTCGCAAGATGCGGGATTTCCTTAAAACGTGGTTTTCTGACAAATTTTGACGAAATAAAACTCTCCTGTGGGTACTCTTTTGAGGCTACACGTTTAGACGTGCACCCCACACCAAATCTTTTCGAGTTACAACGAGTTGTTTAGGACATACAAGCTAATTTTGCCAGATGCGTTATTTCTCTCATTAAGTGTTTCCAATATGTACGTATTTGTCTTTACTCTGCAACATTGTATTTCCTTATAACGTGGTATCCTTACGTATTCTTTCGAGAGAAAACTCTCCTGTGCATTCTCTTTTGAGGCTACACGCTTAGACATACACGCAACACCAAAGCATTTCGAGTTAAAACGTTTTGTTTAGGAAAAACAAGATAATTTCGCAAGATGCGGGATTTCCTTAAAACGTGGTTTTCTGACAAATTTTGACGAAAGAAAATTATCCTGTGGGTTCTCTTTTGAGGCTACAAGTTTAGACGTACACACCACACCAAATCTTTCAAGTTATAACGTGTTGTTTAGGAATACAAACTAATTTTGTACGATGCCTTATTTCTTCTCGTAAAGTTTAAGTTTTTCCAATAAGTACGTATTTGTCTTTACTCTGCAACACTGTATTTCCTTATAACGTGGTATTCTTACATATTCTTTCGAGAGAAAACTCTCCTGGCCATTCTCCTTTGAGGTTACAGGCTTAGACATACACGCAACACCAAAGCTTTTCGAGTTAAAACGTTTTGTTTAGGAAAAACAAGATAATTTCGCACGATGCGGAATTTCCTTAATACGTGGTTTTCTGACAAATTTTGACCAAAGAAAATTCGCCTATGGGTTCTCTTTTGAGGCTACACGTTTAGACGTACAGGCCACACCAAATCTTTTTAAGTTACAACGTGTTGTTTAGGAGATACAAGCTAATTTTGTACGATGCGTTATTTCTTCTCTTAAGTTTAAGTTTTTCCAATAAGTACATATTTGTCTTTACTCTGCAACACTGTATTTCCTTATAACGAGTTACAATGTGTTGTTTAGGAAAAGCAAGATAATTTCGCACGATGCGAGATTTCCATAAAACGTGGTTTTCTGAAAAAGTTTGACAAAATAAAGTTTTCCTGTGGGTTCTCTTTTGAGGCTACACGTGTAGAAGTACGAGCCACAACAAATCTTTTCGAGTTCCAATTGTTGTTTAGGAGATACAAGATAATTTTGTACGATGTGTTATTTCCTCTCTTAAAGTGTTTCCAATACGTACGTATTTGTCTTTATTCTGCAACACTGTATTTTCTCATAACATGGTATTCTTACAAATTCTTTCGAGAGAAAACTCTCCTGTGCATTCTCTTTTGAGGCTACAAGCTTAGACATACACCCAACTCCAAAGCTTTTCGAGTTACAACATGTTGTTCAGGAAAAAGAAGATGATTTGTCACGATGCGGGATTTCCTTAAAACGTGGTTTTCTGAAAAATTTTGACGAAAGAAAATTCTCCTGTGGGTTCTCTTTTGAGGCTACACGTTGAGACGTACACGTCACACCAAAACTTTTCGAGTTACAACGAGTTGTTTAGGAGACACAAGCTAATTTTGTATGATGCGATATTTCTTCTTTTAAAGTGTTTCCAATATGTACGTATTTGTCTCTACTCTGCAACACTGTATTTCCTTATAACGTGGTATTCTTACATATTCTTTCGAGAGAAAACTCTCCTGTGCATTCCCTTTTGTGGCTACACACTTAGTCATACACGCAACACCAAAGCTTTTTGAGTTACAACTTGTTGTTTAGGAAAAACAAGATAATTTCGCAGGATGCGGGATTTCGTTGAAACGTGATTTTCTGAAAAATTTTGAAGAAAGAAAATTCTCCTATGGGTTCTCTTTTCAGGCTACACGTTTAGACGTACACGCCACACCAAGTCCTTTCGAGTTACCACGTGTTGTTTAGGAGATACAAGCTAATTTTTTACAATGCGTTATTTCTTCTCGTAAAGTGTTTCCATCAAGTATGTATTTGTCTTTACTCTGCAACACTGTATTCCCTTATAACGTTGTATTCTTACATGTTCTTTCGAGAGAAAACTCTCCTGTGCGTACTCTTTAGAGGCTACACGCTTAAACATACACGCAACGCCAAAGATTTTCGAGTTACAATGTGTTGTTTAGGAAAAGCAAGATAATTTCGCACGATGCGAGATTTCCATAAAACGTGGTTTTCTGAAAAATTTTGACAAAAGAAAGTTTTTCTGTGGGTTCTCTTTTGAGGCTACACGTGTAGAAGTACGAGCCACAACAAATCTTTTCGAGTTCCAATTGTTGTTTAGGAGATACAAGATAATTTTGTACGATGTGTTATATCCTCTCTTAAAGTGTTTCCAATACGTACGTATTTGTCTTTATTCTGCAACACTGTATTTTCTCATAACATGGTATTCTTACAAATTCTTTCGAGAGAAAACTCTCCAGTGCATTCTCTTTTGAGGCTACAAGCTTAGACATACACCCAACTCCAAAGCTTTTCGAGTTACAACATGTTGTTCAGGAAAAAGAAGATGATTTGGCACGATGCGGGATTTCCTTAAAACGTGGTTTTCTGAAAAATTTTGACGAAAGAAAATTCTCCTGTGGGTTCTCTTTTGAGGCTACACGTTTAGACGTACACGCCGCACCAAATCTTTTCGAGTTACAACGTTTTGTTTAGGAGATACAAGCTAATTTTCTACGATGCGTTACTTCTTCTCGTAAAGTGTTTCCAATATGTACATATTTGTCTGCTCTGCAACACTGTATTTCCTTATAACGTGGTATTCTTACATATTATTTCGAGAGAAAACTATCCTGTGCGTTCTCTTTTGAGGCTACACACTTAGACATACAGGCAACACCAAAGCTTTTCGAGTTACAACATGTTGTTTAGGAAAAACAAGATAATTTCGCACGATGCAGGATTTCCTTAAAACGTGGTTTTCTGACAAATTTTGACGAAAGAAAATTCTCCTGTCGGTTCACTTTTGGGGCTACACATTTAGACGTACACGCCACACCAAATCCTTTAGAGTTACCACGTGTTGTTTAGGAGATACAAGCTAATTTTGTATGATGCGTTATTTCTTCTCGTAAAGTGTTTCCAATACGTACGTATTTGTCTTTACTCTGCAACACTGTATTTCCTTTTAACGTTGTATTATTACATGTTCTTGTGAGAGAAAACTCTCCTGTGCATTGTCTTTAGAGGCAACATGCTCAGACATACACGCAACACCAAAGCTTTTCGAGTTACAACGTGTTGTTTAGGAAAAACAAGATAATTTTGCACGATGCGGGATTTCCTTAAAACGTGGTTCTTTGACAAATTTTGACGAAAAAAAGTTCTGCTGTTGGTTCTCTTTTGAGGCTACAAGTGTAGAAGTACGAGCCACACCAAATATTTTCGAGTTATAACGTGTTGTTTAGGAGATACAAGCAAATTTTGTACGATGCGTTATTTCTTCCCTAAATTGTTTCCAATATGTCGTTATTTATCTTTACTCTGCAACACTGTATTTTCTTATAACGTGGTATTCTTACATATTCTTTCGAGGGAAAACTCTCCTGTGCATGCTCTTTTGAGGCTGCACGCTTAGATGAACACGCACGCCAAAGCTTTTCGAGTTACAACGTGTTGTTTAGGAAAAAGAAGATAATTTCGCACGATGCGAGATTTCCATAAAACGTGGTTTTCAGACAAATTTTGACGAAAGAAAGTTCTCCTCTGGGTTCTCTTTTGAGGCTACACGTGTAGAGGTACGAGCCACACCAAATCTTTTCGAGTTACAATGTGTTGTTTAGGAGATACAAGCTAATTTTGTACAATGCGTTATTTCTTCTCTTAAAGTGTTTCCAATATGTACGTAGTTGTCTTTATTCTGCAACACTGTATTTCCTTATAACGTGGTATTCTTACATATTCTTTCGAGAGAAAACTCTCCTGTGCATTCTCTTTTGAGGCTACATGCTTAGACATACACGCAACACCAAAGCTTTTCGAGTTACAACGTGTTGTTTAGGAAAAACAAGATAATTTCGCACGATGCGCTATTTCCTTAAAACGTGGTTTCAGACAAATTTTGATGAAAGAAAATTCTCCTGTGGGTTCTCGTTTGAGGCTACACTTTTAGACGTACATGTCACACCAAATCTTTTCGAGTTACAACGTGTTGTTTAGGAGATACAAGCTCATTTTTTACGATTCATTATTTCTTCTCGTAAAGTGTTTCCAATATGTACTTATTTGTCTTTACTCTGCAAAATTGTATTTCCTTTTAACGTGGTATTCTTACATATTCTTTCAAGAGAACACTCTCCTGTGCCTTCTCTTTTGAGTCTCCACGCTTACACATACACGCAACACCAACGCTTTTCGAGTTACAACATGTTGTTTAGGAAAAAGAAGATGATTTCACACGATGCGGGATTTCCTTAAAACGTGGTTTTGTGAAAAATTTTGACGAAAGAAAATTCTCCTGTGGGTTCTCTTTTGAGGCTACATGTTTAGATGTACACGCCACACCAAATCTTTTCGAGTTATAACGTGTTGTTTTGGAGATACAAGCTAATTTTGTACGATACGTTAATTCTTCTCATAAAGTGTTTCCAATACATACGTATTTGTCTTTACTCTGCAACACTGTATTTCCTTATAACGTGGTATTCTTACATATTCTTTCGAGAGAAAAGTATCCTGTGCGTTCCCTTTTGAGGCTGCACACTTAGACATACAGGCAGCATCAATGCTTTTAGAGTTACAACGTGTTGTTTATGAAAAACAAGATTATTTCGCACGATGCGGGATTTCCTTAAAACGTGGTTTTCTGACAAATTTTGACGAATGAAAATTCTCCTGTGGGTTCTCTTTTGAGGCTCCACGTTTAGACATACACGCCACACCAAATCCTTTCGAGTTACCACGTGTTGCTTAGGAGATACAAGCTAATTTTCTACGATGCGTTATTTCTTCTCGTAAAGTGTTTCCAGTAATTACGTATTTGTCTTTACTCTGCAACACTGTATTTCCTTATAACGTTGTATTCTTACATGTTATTTCGAGAGAAAACTCTCCTGTGCGTTCTCTTTAGAGGCTACAGGCTTAGACATACACGAAACACCAAAGCTTTTTGAGTTACAACATGTTGTTTATGAAAAACAAGATAATTTTGCACGATGCGGGATTTCCTTAAAACGTGGTTTTCTGACAAATTTTGACGAAAGAAAGTTATCCTGTGGTTTCTCTTTTGAGGGTACACGTGTAGACGTACGAGCCACACTAAATCTTTTCGAGTTACAACGTGTTGTTTAGGAGATACAAGCAAATTTTGTAAGATGCGTTATTTCTTCTCCTAAGTGTTTCCAATATGTCCTTATTTGCCTTTACTCTGCAACATTGTATTTCCATATAACGTGGTATTCTTACATATTCTTTCGAGGGAAAACGCTCCTGTGCGTTCTCTTTTGAGGCTACACGTTTAGACATACACGCAACGCCAAAGCTTTTCGAGTTACAACGTGTTGTTAAGGAAAAACAAGATAATTTCGCACGATGCGAGATTTCCATAAAACGTGGTTTTCTGAAAAATTTTGATGAAAGAAAGTTCTCCTGTGGGTTCTCTTTTGAGGCTACACTTCTAGAGGTACGAGCCACACTAAATCTTTTCGAGTTACAAAGTGTTCTTTAGGAGATACAAGCTAATTTTGGACGATGCGTTATTTCTTCTCTTAAAGTGTTTCCAATATGTACGTAGTTGTCTTTACTCTGCAACACTGTATTTCCTTATAACATGGTATTCCTACATATTCTTTCAAGAGAAAACTCTCCTGTGCGTTCTCTTTTGAGGCTACAAGCTTAGACATACACGCAACACCAAAGCTTTTCGATTTACAACGTGTTGTTTAGGAAAAACAAGATAATTTCGCACGATGCGAGATTTCCTTTAAACGTGGTTTCTGACAAATTTTGATGAAAGAAAATTCTCCTGTGGGTTCTCTTTTGAGGCTAAACGTTTAGACATACACGTCACACCAAATCTTTTCGAGTTACAACGTGTTGTTTAGGAGATACAAGCTAATTTTTTACGATCCATTCTTCCTTCTCATAAAGTGTTTCCAATATGTACTTATTTGTCTTTACTCTGCAAAATTGTATTTCCTTATAACGTGGTATTCTTACATATTCTTTCGAGAGAAAACTCTCCTGTGCCTTCTCTTTTGAGGCTCCATGCTTACACATACACGCAACACCAAAGCTTTTCAAGTTACAACATGTTGTTTAGGAAAAAGAAGATGATTTCGCACGATGGGGATTTCCTTAACACGTGGTTTTCTGAAAAATTTTGACGAAAGAAAATTCTCCTTTGGGTTCTCTTTTGAGGCTACATGTTTAGACGTACACGCCACACCAAATCTGTTCGAGTTACAACGTATTGTTTAGGAGATAAAAGCTAATTTTTTACAATGCGTTAATTCTTCTCATAAAGTGTTTCCAATACATACATATTTGTCTTTACTCTGCAATATTGTATTTCCTTATAACGTGGTATTCTTACATATTCTTTCAATAGAAAACTGTCCTGTGCGTTCTCCTTTGAGGCCACACGTTTAGACATACACGCAACATCAAAGCTTTTCGACTTACAACGTGTTGTTTAGGAAAAACAAGATAATTTCGCACAATGCGAGATTTCCTTAAAACGTGGTTTTCTGACAAATTTTGACGAAAGAAAATTCTCCTGTGGGTTCTCTTTTGAGGCTACACGTTTCAACTTACACACCACACCAAATCCTTCGAGTTACAACGTGTTGTTTAGGAAATACAAGCTAATTTTTTAAGATGTATTATTCCTTCTCGTAAAGTGTTTCCAATAAGTTAGTATCTGTCTTTACTCTGCAACACTGTATTTCCTTATAACGTGGTATTCTTACATATTCTTTCGAGAGAATACTCTCCTGTGCCTTCTCTTTTGAGGCTACACGCTTAGACATACACGCAACACCAAAGCTTTTCGAGTTACAACGTGTTGTTTAGGAAGAACAAGATAATTTCGCACGATGCGGGATTTCCTTAAAACGTGGTTTTCTGAAAAATTTTGACGAAAGAAAATTCTTCTGTGGGTTCTCTTTTGAGGCTACATGTTTAGATGTACACGCCACAACAAATCCTATCGAGTTACAACGTTTTGTTTAGGAGATACAAGCTAATTTTGTAAGATGCGTTAATTCTTCTCATAAAGTGTTTCCAATACGTACGAATTTGTCTTTACTCTGCAACACTGTATTTCCTTATAACATGGTATTCTTACATATTCTTTCGAGGGAAAACTCTCCTGTGCATTCTCTTTCGAGGCTACACGCTTAGACAAACACACAACACCAAAGCTTTTCGAGTTACAACGTGTTGTTTAGGAAAAAACAAGATAATTTCGCATGATGCGAGATTTCCCTAAATCGTGGTTTTCTGAAAAATTTTAACGAAAGAATTTCCTCCTGTGGGTTCTCTTTTGAGGCTACACTTGTAGAGGTATGAGCCACACCAAATCTTTTCGAGTTACAAAGTTTTGTTTAGGAGATACAAGCTAATTTTGTACGATGCGTTATTTCTTCTCTTAAAGTGTTTCCAATATGTACGTATTTGTCTTTACTCTGCAACACTGTATTTCCTTATAACGTGGTATTCCTACATTTTCTTTCGAGAGAAAACTCTCCTGTGCGTTCTCTTTTGAGGCTACACGCTTAGACATACACGCAACACCAAAGCTTTTCGATTTACAACGTGTTGTTTATGAAAAACAAGATAATTTCACAGGATGCGAGATTTCCTTAAAACGTGGTTTCTGACAAATTTTGATGAAAGAAAATTCTTGGGCCTGGGAGCGGCGGCAGCAGCAGCAGTAGCAGCAGCAGCGGCTGGTCCAGAGGAAGGGCCATCAGCAGTAGAACCAAGCGGACAGGGTCCAGGCAGACCCGGTACCCACGACCACTGGCCATCGCTGGCCAGCCAGGCTACAAGCAGCGGCGGATTTACGGTGCCTTTCACCACACGGAAGCCACATCAGAACTCTGCCTCCCGCCAGTCAGTTACGTGGGCTCCATATTGGTTCTCGGTCGCCAGAGAAATCAGACTGAGGTACACAAATATAACCCGAGAACAACATCGCGGGGGTCTAAGCCCGACGGGCGTTGGCAGGCACCCAGGCCCTGAGCTGATCGGGGGTCCACCGGGGTGCAAACCTGGCCAGGAGGTTTTTTTCTTCCCGGGCCGGCGCGCGCACCACCACCATTTTGCCTGGGGGAAGCCAGGGAGACCTAGCAGGCAAAACCAAACCGGCTAACAGGCATAGCCCGAGGCGGACATAGCAGGGGTCTCAGACGGTCAGTCCCTGGACTGCCCCCAGGCCCTGGGCTGCTCGGTGGGCCATCTGTGTGCCGACCCGGCCAGGAGGTTGTTTATCCGGGCCAGTTTGCGCACCACCACCATTTTGCCTACGGGAAGCCAGAGAGACCTAGCAGGCAAAACCAAACTAGCTAACAGGCATAGCCCGAGGCGGACATAGCAGGGGTCTCAGACGGTCAGGCCCTGGACTGACCCCCAGGCCCTGGGCTGCTCGTTGGGCCATCTGTGTGCTGACCCAGCCAGGAGGTTGTTAGCCCAGCAGACTCTCCCAGCACTCTCAGGGAACTCGCACACGCCACCATCCTAGCCACCTGATACACCCAATTAACACCCACAGCTGAGGGGAACTTTGCACCGACATTGGCCTGCCAGGCTTTTGCCTAGACTCAGGGCCTGAGCAGCTAGGCTAGCCTTGTGTGCACCAACCCGGTTGGGAGTTCTGCTGCCCAGATCAGCCTGGGCGGCAGCACCACATCTCCAAGTCCTGCAAGTGGCTAGCTGGGTTTCCGGGCGGCCAGCTGGGAGAAGTCAGTGTGCTCCAGTGAATCCAGCGGGCCCCAGCAGGAGCCTTCGGGTGCCTGCTTTGCGATCTGAACAGCCTGGGCAGCAGCACCCTGTCTACAAGCAGTGCAGGAGGTAAGCTGTGCACCAGAGGCCAACGGGGAAGGGGCAGCTTGCACTGGTGAGTCCAGCACTGACAAGACAAACTAACACCAGTGAGAACTAGATGGCAAAAGGCAAACGCAGGAACGTCACTAACAGAAATCAAGGCAATATGGCAACATCTGAACCCAATTCTCCTCTACCAACATGTCCTGGATACCCCATCACACCAGTAAAATAAGATTTGGATTTAAAATCACTGGTCATGATGCTGGTACAGGAACACATGAAGGACATACTTAAAGAAATTCAGGAGAAAATGGATCAAAAGTTAGAAGCCCTTGCAAGGGAAACACAAAAATCATTGAAAGAAATCCAGGAGAATACAAAAGCCAACAAGGAGGAAATGCAAAAAACACTTAAAGAAATACAGGAGAACTTTGGTCAACAGGCTGAGCTCATGAAAGAGGAAACACAAAAATCTCTTAAAGAATTACAGGAAAACACAAACATGCAAGTGAAGGAGCTAAGCAAAACCATCCAGGATCTAAAATCAGAAATAGAAACAACTAAGAAAACTCAAAGGGAGACAACTTTGGAGATAGAAAGCCTTGGGAAGAAATCAGGGGACAGAGATGCAAATATCAACAACAGAATACACGAGATAGAAGAAAGAATCTCAGATGCTGAAGATTCCATAGAAACCATGGACTCAACAGTTAAAGAAAATGCAAAATGCAAAAAGCTTGTAACCCAAAATATCCAGGAAATCCAGGACACAATGAGAAGACCAAACCTAAGGATTATAGGCATAGATGAGAGTGAAGATTTACAACTTAAAGGGCCAGCAAATATCTTCAATAAAATTATGGAAGAAAACTTCCCTAACCTAAAGAGAGAGATGCCCATGAATATACAAGAAGCCTACAGAACTCCAAACAGACTGGACCAGAAGAGAAATACTTCCCGTCACATAATAATCAAAACACCAAATGTTCTAAACAAAGAAAGAATACTAAAGGCAGTAAGAGAAAAAGGCCAAGTAACATGTAAAGGAAGACCTATCAGAATCACAGCAGACTTTTCACCGGAGACTATGAAGGCTAGAAGGTCCTGGGCAGATCTCATGCAGACTCTAAGAGAACACAAATGCCAACGAAAACAACTATATCCAGCAAAACTCTCAATCACCATAGATGGAGAAACTAAGATATTTCATGACAAAACCAAGTTTACCCAATATCTATCCACAAACCCGGCCCTAAAAAGGATAATAGGAAGACAACACCAATACAAGGAGGGAAACTTCACCCTGGAAAAAGCAAGATAGTAACCTTTCATCAAACCCAAAAGAAGTTAAGCATTAAAATTTAAAAAATAACGTCAAAAATGATAGGAAGTAACAATCACTATTCCTTAATATCTCTTAACATCAATGGACTTAATGCCCCAACAAAAAGACACAGACTAACTGAATGGATACGTAAACAGGACCCTACATTTTGCTGCTTACAGGAAACACACCTCAGGTTCAAAGACAATCACTACCTTAGAGTAAAAGTCTGGAAGACAATTTTACAAGCAAATGGTCTCAGGAAACAAGCTGGAGTAGCCATTTTAATATCAGATAAAATTGACTTTCAACCCAAAGTCATCAAAAGAGACCCTGAGGGACACTTCTTGCTGGTCAAAGGAAAAATACAAAAAGAAGAACTGTCAATCCTGAACATCTATGCCCCAAATGCAAGGGCACCCTCTTTCGTAAAAGAAACTTTATTAAAACTAAAAGCACACATTGCACCTAACACAATAATTGTGGGTGACTTCAACACTGCACTTTCCTCAATGGACCGATCAGGAAAACAGAAACTAAACAGGGACACAATGAAACTAATTGAAGCTTTGGACCAATTAGATTTAACAGATATATATAGAACATTCTATCCTAAAACAAAAGAATATACCTTTTTCTCAGCACCTCATGGTACCTTCTCCAAAATCGACCATATAATTGGTCACAAGACAGACCTCAACAAATATAAGAAGATAGAACTAATACCATGCCTCCTATCTGATCACTATGGAGTAAAAGTGGTCTTCAATAGCAACAGAAACAACAGAAAACCCACATACACGTGGAAACTGAACAATACTCTACTCAATGATACCTTGGTCAAGGAAGAAATAAAGAAAGAAATTAAAGACTTTTTAGAACACAATAAAAATGAAAACACAACATACCCAAATCAATGGGACACAATGAAAGCAGTGCTAAGAGGAAAACTCATAGCCCTGAGTGCCTCCAAAAAGAAAATGGAGAGAGCATACATTACCAGCTTAATGACACACCTGAAATCCCTAGAACAAAAAGAAGCTATTTCACCCAGGAGGAGTAGAAGGCAGGAAATCATCAAACTCAGGGCCGAAATCAATCAAGTAGAAACAAAGAGAACCATACAAAAAATCAACAAAACCAGGAGCTGGTTCTTTGAGAAAATCAACAAGAGAGATAAACCCTTAGCCAGACTGACCAAAGGGCACAGAGAAAGTATCCAAATTAACAAACTTAGAAATGAAAAGGGAGATATAACAACGGAAACTGAGGAAATCCAAAAAATCATCAGATCCTACTACAAGAGCCTGTACTCAACACAACTGGAGAATCTG
Source organism: Apodemus sylvaticus (assembly GCF_947179515.1). Classification (NCBI taxonomy): domain Eukaryota; kingdom Metazoa; phylum Chordata; class Mammalia; order Rodentia; family Muridae; genus Apodemus; species Apodemus sylvaticus. The sequence goes on from NW_026263416.1 coordinate 192,867, forward strand.
GAGGAAATGGACAATTTCCTTGACAGATACCAAATACCAAAATTAAATCAGGACCAACTAGACCATCTAAACAGTCCCATAATGCCTAAAGAAATAGAAGGAGTCATAGAAAGTCTTCCAACCAAAAAAAGCACAGGACCAGATGGCTTCAGTGCAGAATTCTACAAGACCTTCAAAGAAGAGTTAACACCAATACTCTTCAAACTATTCCACAAAATAGAAACAGAAGGAACACTACCCAATTCCTTCTACGAAGCCACAATAACACTGATACCAAAGCCACAAAAAGATCCAACAAAGAAAGAGTACTTCAGACCAATTACCCTTATGAACATCGATGCAAAAATACTCAATAAAATTCTTGCTAACCGAATCCAAGAACACATCAAAACGATCATCCACCATGATCAAGTAGGCTTTATCCCGGGAATGCAGGGTTGGTTCAATATACGGAAATCCATCAATACAATCCACTACATAAACAAACTCAAATAACAAAACCACATGGTCATTTCATTGGATGCTGAAAAAGCATTTGACAAAATTCAGCATCCCTTCATGCTTAAAGTCTTGGAGAGAACAGGAATTCAAGGCCCATACCTAAACATAGTAAAAGCAATATACAGCAAACCGGTAGCCAGCATCAAACTAAATGGAGAGAAACTTGAAGCAATCCCACTGAAATCAAGGACCAGACAAGGCTGCCCCCTTTCTCCTTATCTTTTCAATATTGTACTTGAGGTACTAGCTCGGGCAATTCGACAACATAAGGAGGTCAAAGGGATACAAATTGGAAAGGAAGAAGTCAAACTATCATTATTTACAGACGACATGATCGTCTACCTAAGTGACCCAAAGAACTCCACTAGAGAGCTCCTACAGCTGATAAACAACTTCAGCAAAGTGGCAGGTTATAAAATCAACTCAAGCAAATCAGTGGCCTTCCTATACTCAAAGGATAAGCAGGCTGAGAAAGAAATTAGGGAAATGACCCCCTTCACAATAGCCTCAAACAGTATAAAGTATCTTGGGGTGACCCTTACCAAACATGTGAAAGATCTGTATGACAAGAACTTCAAGACTCTGAAGAAGGAAATGGAAGAAGACCTCAAAAAATGGGAAAACCTCCCATGCTCATGGATCGGTAGAACCAATATAGTTAAAATGGCCATTCTGCCTAAAGCACTATACAGATTCAATGCAATACCCATCAAAATCCCAACTCAATTCTTCACAGAGTTAGAAAGAGCAATTATCAAATTCATCTGGAACAACAAAAAACCCAGGATAGCTAAAACTATTCTCAGCACAAAAGAAAATCTGGGGGAATCAGTATCCCTGACCTCAAGCAATACTACAGAGCAATAGTGTTAAAAACTGCATGGTGTTGGTACAGTGACAGACAGGAGGATCAATGGAACAGGATTGAAGATCTAGAAATGAACCCACACACCTATGGCCACTTGATCCTTGACAAAGAGGCTGAAAACATCCAATGGAAAAAAGATAGCCTTTTCAACAAATGGTGCTGGTTCAACTGGAGGTCAGCATGCAGAAGAATGCGAATTGATCCATCCTTGTCTCCTTGTACTAAGCTCAAATCCAAATGGATTAAGGACCTCCACATAAAGCCAGACACTCTGAAGCTAATAGAAAAGAAACTGGGGAAGAACCTTGAGGACATCGGTACAGGGAGAAAGTTTCTGAACAGAACACCAATAGCGTATGCTCTAAGAGCAAGAATTGACAAATGGGACCTCATGAAATTACAAAGTTTCTGTAAGGCAAAGGACACCATCAAGAGGAAAAATCGGCAACCAACAAATTGGGAAAAGATCTTCACCAATCCTACATCATATAGAGGGCTAATATCCAATATATATAAAGAACTCAAGAAGTTAGACTCCAGAAAACCAAACAACCCTATTAAAAAATGGGGTACAGAGTTAAACAAAGAATTCTCACCTGAAGAACTTCGGATGGCGGAGAAGCATCTTAAAAAATGCTCAACTTCATTAGTCATCAGGGAAATGCAAATCAAAACAACCCTAAGATTTCATCTTACACCAGTCAGAATGGCTAAGATTAAAAATTCAGGAGACAGCAGGTGTTGGAGAGGGTGTGGAGAAAGAGGAACACTCCTCCACTGCTGGTGGGGTTGCAAATTGGTACAACCACTCTGGAAATCAGTCTGGCGGTTCCTCCGAAAACTGGGCACCTCACTTCCAGAAGATCCTGCTATACCACTCCTGGGCATATACCCAGAAGACTCCCCTCCATGTAATAAGGATACATGTTCTACTATGTTCATAGCAGCCCTATTTATAATTGCCAGATGCTGGAAAGAACCCAGGTATCCCTCAACAGAAGAGTGGATGCAAAAAATGTGGTATATCTACACAATGGAGCACTATTCTGCCATTAGAAACAATGAATTCATGAAATTCTTAGGCAAATGGATGGAGCTAGAGAATATCATACTAAGTGAGGTAACCCAGACTCAAAAGGTGAATCATGGTATGCACTCACTAATAAGTGGATATTAACCTAGAAAACTGGAATACCCAAAACATAATCCACACATCAAATGAGGAACAAGAAGAAAGGAGGAGTGGCCCCTGGTTCTGGAAAGACTCAGTGAAACAGTATTTAGCAAAACCAGAACGGGGAAGTGGGAAGGGGTGGATGGGAGGACAGGGGAAGAGAAGGGGGCTTTCGGGACTTTCGGGGAGTGGGGGGGCTAGAAAAGGGGAAATCATTTGAAATGTAAATAAATTATATCGAATAAAAAAAAGTTAACACTAAAAAAAAATAAGACAAAAAAAAAGGAGTGAGAGTGGATGGGTTTGTGAGCAGGGAGAAGGGGTTATGGGATAGTGTGTTTTCAGAGGGGAAACCAGGAATGCAGATAATATTTAAAATGTAAATAAAGAAAATATTTAATTTAAAAAACGTAAAAAAAAAAAAAAAGAAAGAAAGAAAATTCTCCTGTGGGTTCTCTTTTGAGGCTACACGTTTAGACGTACACGTCACACCAAATCTTTTCGAGTTACAACATGTTGTTTAGAAGATACAAGCTAATTTTTTACGATGCATTCTTTCTTCTCGTAAAGTGTTTCCAATCTGTACTTATTTGTCTTTAATCTGCAAAATTGTATTTCCTTATAACGTGGGATTCTTACATATTCTTTCGAGAGAAAACTCTCCTGTGCCTTCTCTTTTGAGGCTCCACGCTTACACATACACGCAACACCAAAGCTTTTCGAGTTACAACATGTTGTTTAGGAAAAAGAAGATGATTTCGCACGATGGGGGATTTCCTTAAAACGTGATTTTCTGAAAAATTTGGACGAAAGAAAATTCTCCTGTGGGTTCTCTTTTGAGGCTACATGTTTAGAAGTACACGCCACGCCAAACCTTTTCGAGTTACAACGTGTTGTTTAGGAGATACAAGCTAATTTTGTACGATGCTTTAATTCTTCTCGTAAAGTGTTTCCAAAACGTACGTATTTGTCTTTACTCTGCAACACTGTATTTCCTTATAACATGGTATTCTTACATATTCTTTCGAGAGAAAACTATCCTTTGCATTCCCTTTTGAGGCTACACATTTAGACATACAGGCAACACCAATGCTTTTCGAATTACAACGTGTTGTTTATGAAAAACAAGATAATTTCGCACAATGCGGGATTTCCTTAAACCATTGTGTTCTGACAAATTTTGAGGAAAGAAAATTCTCCTGTGGGTTCTCTTTTGATGCTACACGTTTAGACGTGCACGCCACACCAAATCCTTTCCAGTTACCAAGTGTTTAGGAGATACAAGCTAATTTTGTACTATGTGTTATTTCTTCTCTTAAAGTGTTTCCAATAAGTACGCATTTGTCTTTACTCTGCAACACTCTATTTCCTTATAACATTGTATTCTTACATGTTCTTTCAAGAGAAAACTCTCCTGGGAGTTCTCTTTAGAGGCTACACGCTTAGACATACACGCAACACCAAAGCTTTTCGAGTTACAACGTGTTGTTTAGGAAAAACAAGATAATTTCGCACGATGCGGGATTTCCTTAAAACGTGGTTTTCTGACAAATTTTGACGAAAGAAAATTCTACTGTGTCTTCTCTTTTGAGGCTACAGGTTTAGACGTACACGCCACACTGAATCTTTTCGAGTTACCACGTGTTGTTTAGGAGATACAAGCTAATTTTTTACGATGTGTTATTTCTTCTCGTAAAGTGTTTCCCATACATACGTATTTGTCTTTACTCTGCAACACTGTATTTCCTTATAACGTGGTATTCTTATATATTCTTTCGAGAGAAAACTCTCCTGTCCGTTCTCTTTTGAGGCCACACGTTTAGACATACACGCAACACCAAAGCTTTTCGAGTTATAACGTGTTGTTTAGGAAAAACAAGATAATTTCGCACAATGCGGGATTTCCTTAAAACGTGGTTTTCTGACAAATATTGACAAAAGAAAATTCTCTTGTGGGTTCTCTTTTGAGGCTACAAGTTTCAAATTACATGCCACACCAATTCCTTCGAGTTACAACGTGTTGTTTAGGAAATACAAGCTAATTTCGTACTATGTATTATTCCTTCTCGTAAAGTGTTTCCAATAAGTAAGTATCTGTCTTTACTCTGCAACACTGTATTTCCTTATAACGTGGTATTCTTACATATTCTTTCGAGAGAATACACTACTGTGCCTTCTCTTTTGAGGCTACACGCTTAGACATACTCGCAACACCAAAGCTTTTCGAGTTACAGCGTGTTGTTTAGGAAAAACAAGATGATTTCGCACGATGCAGGACTTCCTTAAAACGTGGTTTTCTGAAAAAAATTTGACGAAAGAAAATTCTCTTGTGGGTTTTCTTTTGAGGCTACACGTTTAGATGTAAACATCACACCAAATCTTTTTGAGTTACAACGTGTTGTTTAGGAGATACAAGCTAATTTTGTACCATGCATTATTTCTTCTCATTAAGTGTTTCCAATACATAAGTATTTGTCTTTTCTCTGCAACACCGTATCCTTATTACGTGGTATTCTTACATATTCTTTCGAGAGAAAACTCTCCTGTGGGTTCTCTTTTGAGGCTACATGCTTAGACATACAAGTAACACCAAAGCTTTTCGAGTTACAACGTGTTGTTTAGGAAAAACAAGATAATTTCGCACAATGCGGGATTTCCTAAAAACGTGATTTCTGAAAAATTTTGACGAAAGAAAATTCTCCTGTGGGTTCTCTTTTGAGGCTACACATTTAGACGTACACGCCACACCAAATCTTTTCGAGTTACAACGTGTTGTTTAGGAGATACAAGCTAATTTTGAACGATGCGTTATTTCATCTCTAAAAGTGTTTCCAATAAGTACCTATTTGTCTTTAGTCTGCAACGCTGTATTTCCTTAGAACGTGGTATTCTTACATCTTATTTCGAGAGAAAACACTCCTGTACGTTCGCTTTTGAGGATACACGCTTAGACATACACGCAACACCAAAGCTTTTCAAGTTACAACGTGTTGTTTAGGAAAAACAAGATAATTTCACACGATGCGGGATTACCGTAAAACGTGGTTTTCTGACATATTTTGACGAAAGAAAATTCTCCTGTGGGTTCTCTTTTGAGGCTACACATTTAGACGTACATGCCACACCAACTCTTTTCGAGTTACAATGTGTTGTTTAGGAGATACAAGCTAATTTTATACGATGCGTTATTTCTTCTCCTAAAGTGTTTCCAATACGTACATATTTGTCTTTACTCTGCAACACTGTATTTCCTTATAACGTGGTATTCTTACATATTCTGTCGCGAGAAAACTATCCTGTGCGTTCCCTTTTGAGGCTACACACTTAGACATACAGGCAACACCAAAACTTTTCGAGTTACAACGTGTTGTTTAAGAAAAACAAGATAATTTCGCACGATGCGGGATTTCCGTAAAAAGTGGTGTTCTGACAAATTTTGACGAAAGAAAATTCTCCTGTTGGTTCTCTTTTGAGGCTACACGTTTAGACGTGCACGCCACACCAAATCTTTTCGAGTTACTACGTGTTGTTTAGGAGATACAAGCTAATTTTTTACGAAGCGTTATTTCTTCTCGTAAAGTGTTTCCAAAAAGTATGTATTTGTCTTTACTCTGCAACACTGTATTTCCTTATAACGTTGTATTCTTACATGTTCTTTCGAGAGAAAAATCTCCTGTGCGTTCTCTTAAGTGGCTACACGCATAGACATACATGCAATACCAAAGCTTTGCGAGTTACAACGTGTTGTTTAGGAAAAACAAGATAATTTTCACGATGCGGGATATCCTTAAAACGTGGTTTTCTGACAAATTTTAATGAAAGAAAGTTCTCCTGTGCGTTGTCTTTTGAGGCTACAGGTTTAGACGTACAGGCCACACCAAATCTTTCGAGTTATAACGTGTTGTTTAGGAGATACAAGCAAATTTTTTTACGATGCGTTATTTCTTCTCCTAAAGTGTCTCCAATATGTACTTATTTTTCTTTACTCTGCAACACTGTATTTCCTTATAACGTGGTATTCTTACATATTCTTTCGAGAGAAAACTCTCCTGTGCATTCTCTTTTGAGGCTACACGCTTAGACAAACATTCAACACCAAAGCTTTTCGAGTTACACCGTGTTGTTTAGGAAAAACAAGATAATTTTGCACGATGCGAGATTTCCTTAAAACGTGTTTTCTGACAAATTTTGATGAAAGAAAATTCTCCTGTGAGTTCCCTTTTGAGGCTACACGTTTAGACGTACACGTCACACCAAATCTTTTCGAGTTACAACGTGTTGTTTAGGAGATACAAGCTAATTTTTTACGATGCGTTATTTCTTCTCGTAAAATGTGTCCAATACGTACTTATTTGTCTTTACTCTGCAACACTGTATTTCCTTATAACGTGGTATTCTTACATATTCTTTCGAGAGAAAACTCTCCTGTGCGTTCTCTTTTGAGGCTACACGCTTAGACATACACGCAGCACCAAAGCTTTCCGAGTTGCAACGTGTTGTTTAGGAAAAACAAGATAATTTCCACGATGCGGGATTTCCATAAAACGTGGTTTTCTGACAAATTTTGACGAAAGAAAATTATCCTGTGAGTTCTCTTTTGAGGCTACACGTTTAGACGTAAACGCCACACCAAATCTTTTCGAGTTACATCGTGTTGTTTAGGAGATACAAGCTAATTTTGTACGATGCGTTATTACTTCTCGTAAAGTGTTTCCAATACCTACGTATTTGTCTTTACTCTGCAACACTGTATTTCCTTATAACGTGGTATTCTTATATATTCTTTCGAGAGAAATCTCTCCTGTGCATTCTCTTTTGAGGCTACACGCTTAGACATACACGCAACACCAAATCTTTTCGAGTTACGAAGTGTTGTGCAGGAAAAACAAGATAATTTCGCACAATGCGGGATTTCCTTAATACGTGGATTCTGACAAATTTTGACGAAAGAAAATTCTCCTGTGTGTTCTCTTTTGAGGCTACATATTTAGACGTACACGCCACACCAAATCTTTTCGAATTACAACGTATTGTTTAGGAGATACAAGCTAATTTTGTACAATGCGTTAATTCTTCTCATAAAGTGTTTCCAATACGTACATATTTGTCTTTACTCTGCAACACTGTATTTCTTAAAACGTGGTTTTCTTACATATTCTTTCAAGAGAAAACTATCCTGTGCATTCCCTTTTGAGGCTACACACTTAGACAGACAGGCAACAACAAAGCTTTTCGAGTTACAACGTGTTGTTTATGAAAAACAAGATAATTTCGCACGATGCGGGATTTTCATAAAACGTGGTTTTCTGACAAATTTTGACGAAAGAAAATTCTCCTGTGGGTTACCTTTTGAGGCTTCACGTTTAGACGTGCACGCCACACCAAATCATTTCGAGTTACCACGTGTTGTTTAGGAGATACAAGCTAATTTTGTACGCTGCGTTATTTCTTCTCATAAAGTGTTTCCAATACGTATGTAGTTGTCTTTACTCTGCAACACTGTATTTCCTTATAACGTGGTATTCTTACATATTCTGTCGAGAGAAAACTATCCTGTGCGTTCCCTTTTGAGGCTACACACTTAGACATACAGGCAACACCAAAACCTTTCAAGTTACAACGTGTTGTTTATGAAAAACAAGATAAGTTCGCACGATGCGGGATTTCCTTAAAACGTGGTGTTCTGACAAATTTTGACGAAAGAAAATTCTCCTGTTGGTTCTCTTTTGAGGCTACACGTTTAGACGTGCACACCACACCAAATCTTTTCGAGTTACCACGTGTTGTTTAGGAGATACAAGCTAATTTTTTACGATGCGTTATTTCTTCTCGTAAAGTGTTTCCAATAAGTACGTATTTGTCTTTACTCTGCAACACTGTATTTCCTTATAACGTTGTATTCTTACATGTTCTTTCGAGAGAAAAATCTCCTGTGCCTTCTCTTAAGTGGCTACACGCATAGACATACATGCAGCACCAAAGCTTTTCGAGTTACAACGTGTTGTTTAGGAAAAAGAAGATAATTTTGCACGATGCGGGATATCCTTAAAACGTGGTTTTCTGACAAATTTTGACGAAAGAAAGTTCTCCTGTGGGTTCTCTTTTGAGGCTACAAGTTTAGACGTATGAGCCACACCAAATCTTTTCGAGTTACAACGTGTTGTTTACGAGATACAAGCAAATTTTTTACGATGCGTTATTTCTTCTCCTAAAGTGTTTCCAATATGTACTTATTTGTCTTTACTCTGCAAAACTGTATTTCCTTATAACGTGGTATTCTTACATATTCTTTCGAGAGAAAACTCTCCTGTGCGTTCTCTTTTGAGGCTACACGCTTAGACAAACACTCAACACAAAAGCTTTTCGAGTTACACCGTGTTGTTTAGTAAAAACAAGATAATTTTGCACGATGCGAGATTTCCTTAAAACGTGTTTTCTGACAAATTTTGGTGAAAGAAAATTCTCCTGTGAGTTCTCTTTTGAGGGTACATGTTTAGACGTACATGTCACACCAAATCTTTTCGAGTTACAACGTGTTGTTTAGGAGATACAATCTAAATTTTTACGATGCGTTATTTCTTCTCATAAATTGTGTCCAATACTTACTTATTTGTCTTTACTCTGCAACACTGTATTTCCTTATAACGCAGTATTCTTACATATTCTTTCGAGAGAAAACTCTCCTGTGCGTTCTCTTTTGAGGCTACACGCTTAGACATACACGCAGCACCAATACTTTTCGAGTTACAACGTGTTGTTTAGGAAAAACAAGATAATTTCCACGATGCAGGATTTCCATAAAACGTGGTTTTCTGACAAATTTTGACGAAAGAAAATACTCCTGTAAGTTCACTTTTGAGGCTACACGTTTAGACGTACACGCCACACCAAATCTTTTCGAGTTACATCGTGTTGTTTAGGAGATACAAGCTAATTTTGTACGATGCGTTATTTCTTCTCGTAAAGTGTTGCCAATACGAATGTATTTGTCTTTACTCTGCAACACTGTATTTCCTTAAAACGTGGTATTCTTACATATTCTTTCGAGAAAAAACTCTCCTGTGCCTTCTCTCTTGAGGCTACACGCTTAGACATACAGGCAACACCAAAGCTTTTCATGTTACAACGTGTTGTTTAGGAAAAACAAGATAATTTCACAAGATGCGGGATTTCCTTAAAACGTGGTTTTCTGAAAAATTTTGACCAAAGAAAATTCTCCTGTTGGTTCTCTTTTGAGGCTACACGTTTAGACGTACATGCCACACCAAATCCTTTTCAGTTACAACGTGTTGTTTAGGAGATACAGACTAATTTTGCACGATGCCTTATTTTTTCTCGTAAGGTGTTGCCAATACGTACATATTTGTCTTTACTCTGCAACTCTGTATTTCCTTAAAACCTGGTATTCTTACATATTCTTTCGAAAGAAAACTCTCCTGTGCCTTCTCTTTTGAGGCTACACGTTTAGACGTACACGACACAGAAAATATTTCGAGTTACAACGTGTTGTTTAGGAGATAAAAGCTAATTTTGTACGATGCTTTATTTCTTCTGGTAAAGTGTTTCCTATACATAAGTATTTGTATTTACACTGCAACATTGTATTTCCTTATAACGTGGTATTCTTACATATTCTTTCGAGAGAAAACTATCCTGTGCCTTCTCTTTTGAGGCTACACGCTTAGACATACACGCAACACCAAAGCTTTTCGAGTTACGACATGTTGTTTAGGAAAAACAAGATAATTTCGCACGATGTGGGACTTCCTTAAAACGTGGTTTTCTGACAAATATTGACGAACGAAAATTATCCTGTGGGTTCTCTTTTGAGGCTACATGTTTACACGTACACGCCACACCAAATATTTTCGAGTTACAACGTGTTGTTTAGGAGATACAAGCTAATTTTGTACGATGCGTTATTTCTTCTCGTAAAGTGTTTCCAATATGTATGTATTTGTCTTTACTCTGCAACACTGTATTTCCTTATAACGTGGTATTCTTACATATTCTTTCGAGAGAAACTCTCCTGTGCCTTCTCTTTTGAGGCCACACGTTTAGACATACACGCAACACCAAAGCTTTTCGAGTTACAACGTGTTGTTTAGGGTTCTCTTTTGAGGCTACACGAAGAAATAATGCATCGTTCAAAATTAGCTTGGAAACACTTTATGAGAAAAATTAACGCATTATAAAAAATTAGCTTGTCTCTCCTAAACAACACGTTGTAACTCGTGTAGCCTCAAAAGAGAACCCACAGGAGAATTTTCTCTCAAAAGAAGATGTAAGAATACCACGTTGTAAGGAAATACAGTGTTGTAGACTAAAGACAAATACGTACGTACTGGAAACACTTTTAGAGATGAAATATCGCTTCGTTCAAAATTAGCTTGTATCTCCTTAACAACACGTTGTCACTCGAAACGATTTGGTGTGGGGTGTACGACTAAACTTGTAGCCTCAAAAGAGAACCCAGAGGAGATTTTTCTTCTTTCAAAATTTATCAGAAATCACGTTTTTAGGAAATCCCGCATTGTGCGAAATTATCTTGTTTTTCCTAAACAACATGTTATAACTCGAAAAGCTTTGGTGTTACTTGTATATCTAAGCGTGTAGCCTCAAAAGAGAATGCACAGGAGAGTTTTCTCTCAAAAGAATATGTAAGAATACCACGTTATAAGGAAATACAGTGTTGCAGAATAAAGACAAATACGTACGTATTGGAAACACTTTATGAGAAGAAATAACGCATCATACAAAATTAGCTTGTATCTCCTAAACAACACGTTGTAACTCGAAAAGAGTTGGTGTGTCATGTACGTCTAAATGTGTAGCCTCAAAAGAGAACCCACAGGAGAATTTTCTTTCGTCAAAATATGTCAGAAAATCACGTTTTATGGTAATCCCGCATCGTGCGAAATTATCTTGGTTTTCCTAAACAACACGTTGTAACATGAAAAGCTTTGCTGTTGCGTGTATGTCTAAGCCTGTATCCTCAAAAGCCAATGCACAGGAGTGTTTTCTCTTGAAATAAGATGTAAGAATACCACGTTCGAAGGAAATACAGTGTTTCAGGCTAAAGACAAATAGGTACTTATTGGAAACACTTTTAGAGATGAAATAACGCATCGTTCAAAGTTAGGTTGTATCTCCTAAACAACACGTTGTAACTTGAAACTGTTTGGTGTGGTGTTTACATCTAAATGCGTAGCCTCAAAAGAGAACCGACAGGAGAATTTTCTTTCGTCAAAATTTTTCAGAAATCACGTTTTTAGGAAATCCCGCATTGTGCGAAATTATCTTGTTTTTCCTAAACAACACGTTGTAACTCGAAAAGCTTTGGTGTTACGTGTATGTCTAAGCATGTAGCCTCAAAAGAGAACGCACAGGAGAGTTTTCTCTCGAAAGAATATGTAAGAATACCACATTATAAGGAAATACGGTGTTGCAGAGTAAAGACAAATTCTTACATATTGGAAACACTTAACGAGAAGAAATAACACATGGTACGAAATTAGCTTGTATCTCCGAAACAACACGTTGTAACTCGAAAAGATTTGCTGTGGTGTTTACATCTAAACGTGTAGCCTCAAAAGAGTACCCACTGGAGAATTTTCTCTCGTCAAAATTTTTTCAGAAAACCACGTTTTAAGGAAGTCCTGCATCATGCGAAATCATCTTGTTTTCCTAAACAACACGTTGTAACTCGAAAAGCTTTGGTGTTGCATGTATGTCTAAGCGTGTAGCCTCAAAAGAGAATGCACAGTAGAGTATTCTCTCGAAAGAATATGTAAGAATACCACGTTATAAGGAAATACAGTATTGCAGAGTAAAGACAGATACTTACTTATTGGAAACACTTTACGAGAAGGAATAATACATCGTACAAAATTAGCTTGTATTTCCTAAACAACACGTTGTAACTCGAAGGATTTGGTGTGGCGTGTAAGTTGAAACGTGTAGCCTCAACAGAGAACCCACAGGAGAATTTTCTTTCGTCAAATTTGTCAGAAAACCACGTTTTAAGGAAATCCCGCATTGTGCGAAATTATCTTGTTTTTCCTAAACAACACGTTGTAACTCCAAAAGCTTTGGTGTTGCGTGTATGTCTAAACGTGTGGCCTCAAAGGAGAACGCACAGGAGAGTTTTCTCTCGAAAGAATATATAAGAATACCACGTTATAAGGAAATACAGTGTTGCAGAGTAAAGACAAATACGTATGTATTGGAAACACTTTACGAGAAGAAATAATGCATCTTACAAAATTAGCTTGTATCTCCTAAACAACATGTTGTAACTCGAAAAGATTTGGTGTGGCATGTAAGTCTAAACGTGTAGCCTCAAAAGAGAACCCACAGGAGAATTTTCTTTCGTCAAAATTTGTCAGAAAAAAACGTTTTAAGGAAATCCCGCATCGTGCGAAATTATCTTGTTTTTCCTAAACAACACGTTGTAACTCGAAAAGCTTTGGTGCTGCGTGTATGTCTAAGCATGTAGCCTTAAAAGAGAACGCACAGGAGAGTTTTCTCTCGAACGAATATGTAAGAATACCACGTTATAAGGAAATACAGTGTTGCAGAATAAAGACAAATACGTACGTATTGGAAACACTTTATGAGAAGAAATAACGCATCATACAAAATTAGCTTGTATCTCCTAAACAACACGTTGTAACTCGAAAAGAGTTGGTGTGTCATGTACGTCTAAATGTGTAGCCTCAAAAGAGAACCCACAGGAGAATTTTCTTTCGTCAAAATATGTCAGAAAATCACGTTTTATGGTAATCCCGCATCGTGCGAAATTATCTTGGTTTTCCTAAACAACACGTTGTAACATGAAAAGCTTTGCTGTTGCGTGTATGTCTAAGCCTGTATCCTCAAAAGCCAATGCACAGGAGTGTTTTCTCTTGAAATAAGATGTAAGAATACCACGTTCGAAGGAAATACAGTGTTTCAGGCTAAAGACAAATAGGTACTTATTGGAAACACTTTTAGAGATGAAATAACGCATCGTTCAAAGTTAGGTTGTATCTCCTAAACAACACGTTGTAACTTGAAACTGTTTGGTGTGGTGTTTACATCTAAATGCGTAGCCTCAAAAGAGAACCGACAGGAGAATTTTCTTTCGTCAAAATTTTTCAGAAATCACGTTTTTAGGAAATCCCGCATTGTGCGAAATTATCTTGTTTTTCCTAAACAACACGTTGTAACTCGAAAAGCTTTGGTGTTACGTGTATGTCTAAGCATGTAGCCTCAAAAGAGAACGCACAGGAGAGTTTTCTCTCGAAAGAATATGTAAGAATACCACATTATAAGGAAATACGGTGTTGCAGAGTAAAGACAAATTCTTACATATTGGAAACACTTAACGAGAAGAAATAACACATGGTACGAAATTAGCTTGTATCTCCGAAACAACACGTTGTAACTCGAAAAGATTTGCTGTGGTGTTTACATCTAAACGTGTAGCCTCAAAAGAGTACCCACTGGAGAATTTTCTCTCGTCAAAATTTTTTCAGAAAACCACGTTTTAAGGAAGTCCTGCATCATGCGAAATCATCTTGTTTTCCTAAACAACACGTTGTAACTCGAAAAGCTTTGGTGTTGCATGTATGTCTAAGCGTGTAGCCTCAAAAGAGAATGCACAGTAGAGTATTCTCTCGAAAGAATATGTAAGAATACCACGTTATAAGGAAATACAGTATTGCAGAGTAAAGACAGATACTTACTTATTGGAAACACTTTACGAGAAGGAATAATACATCGTACAAAATTAGCTTGTATTTCCTAAACAACACGTTGTAACTCGAAGGATTTGGTGTGGCGTGTAAGTTGAAACGTGTAGCCTCAACAGAGAACCCACAGGAGAATTTTCTTTCGTCAAATTTGTCAGAAAACCACGTTTTAAGGAAATCCCGCATTGTGCGAAATTATCTTGTTTTTCCTAAACAACACGTTGTAACTCCAAAAGCTTTGGTGTTGCGTGTATGTCTAAACGTGTGGCCTCAAAGGAGAACGCACAGGAGAGTTTTCTCTCGAAAGAATATATAAGAATACCACGTTATAAGGAAATACAGTGTTGCAGAGTAAAGACAAATACGTATGTATTGGAAACACTTTACGAGAAGAAATAATGCATCTTACAAAATTAGCTTGTATCTCCTAAACAACATGTTGTAACTCGAAAAGATTTGGTGTGGCATGTAAGTCTAAACGTGTAGCCTCAAAAGAGAACCCACAGGAGAATTTTCTTTCGTCAAAATTTGTCAGAAAAAAACGTTTTAAGGAAATCCCGCATCGTGCGAAATTATCTTGTTTTTCCTAAACAACACGTTGTAACTCGAAAAGCTTTGGTGCTGCGTGTATGTCTAAGCATGTAGCCTTAAAAGAGAACGCACAGGAGAGTTTTCTCTCGAACGAATATGTAAGAATACCACGTTATAAGGAAATACAGTGTTGCAGAGTAAAGATAGATACATACGTATTTGAAACACTTTACGAGAAGAAATAATGCATCGTACAAAATTAGCTTGTATTTCCTAAAAAGCACATTGTAACTCGAAAGGTTTTGGTGTGGCGTGTACGTCTAAATGTGTAGCCACAAAAGAGAACCCACAGGAGAATTTTCTTTCGTCAAAATTTTTCAGAAAACCACGTTTTAAGGAAATCCCGCGTCCTGTGAAATCATCTTCTTTTTCCTAAACTACATGTTGTAACTTGAATAGCTTTGGTGTTGCCTGTATGTCTAAGTGTGTAGCCACAAAAGGGAACGCACAGGACAGTTTTCTATCGAAAGAATATGTAAGAATACCACGTTATAAGGAAATACAATGTTGCAGAGTAAAGACAAATACGTACGTATTGGAAACACTTTATGAGAAGAATTATCACATTGTAAAATATTAGCTTGTATCTCCTAAACAACCCGTTGTAACTCGAACAGATTTGGTGTGGCGTGTACGTCTAAATATGTAGCCTCAAAAGAGAACCCACAGGAGAACTTTCTATTGTCAAATTTTTCAGAAAACCACGTTTATGGAAATCTCGCATCGTGCGAAATTATCTAGTTTTTCCTAAACAACACGTTGTAACTCGAAAAGCTTTGGTGTTGCTTGTATGTCTAAACATGTAGCCTCAAAAGAGAACGCTCAGGAGAGTTTACCCTCGAAAGAATATGTAAGAATACCACGTTATAAGGAAATACAGTGTTGCAGAGAAAGACAAATACGTACGTATTGGAAACAATTTACGAGAAGAAATACCACATCGTACAAAATTAGCCTGTATCTCCTAAACAACACGTGGTAACTCGAAAGGATTTGGTGTGGCGTGCATGTCTAAACGTATAGCATCATAAGAGAACCCACAGGAGAATTTTCTTTCTTCAAAATTTGTCAGAACACAACGGTTTAAGGAAATCCGAGAACGCACAGGAGAGTTTTCTCTCGAAATAATATGTAAGAATACCACGTTATAAGGAAATACAGTGTTGCAGAGTAGAGGCAAATACATACTTATTGGTAAAACTTAAACTTTACGAGAAGAAATAATGCATCGTAAAAAAATTAGCTTGTATCTCCTAAACAACATGTTGTAACTTAAAAAGATTTGGTGTGGCCTGTACGTCTAAACGTGTAGTCTCAAATGAGAACCCATAGGAGAATTTTCTTTGGTCAAAATTTGTCAGAAAATCACGTATTAAGGAAATCCCTCTTCATGCGAAATTATCTTGTTTTTCCTAAACAACACGTTGTAACGCGAAAATCTTTGGTATTGCGTGTATGTCTAAGAGTGTAGCCTCAAAAGAGGACGCACAGGAAAGTTTTCTCTCGAAAGAATATGTAAGAATACCACGTTATAAGGAAATACAGTGTTGCAGACTAAAGGCAAATACGTACCTATTGGAAACACCTTACAAGAAGAAATAAAGCATCGTAAAAAAATTAGCTTGTATCTCCTAAACAACAGTTTGTAACTCGAAAAGATTTGGTGTGGCGTGCACGTCTAAACGTGTAGCCTCAAAAGATAACCCACAGGAAAATTTTTTTTCGTTAATATTTCTCAGAAAACCATGTTTTAAGGAAATCACTCATCGTGCGAAATTATCTTGCTTTTCCTAAACAACACGTTGTAACTCGAAAAGCTTTGATGTTGCGTTTCCAATACATATGTATTTTCCTTTACTCTGCAACACTGTATTTCCTTACAACGTGGTATTCTTACATATTCTTTCGAGAGAAAACTCTCCTGTGCGTTCTCTTTTGGGGCTACACGCTTAGACATACACGCAACACCAAAGCTTTTCGAGTTAAAACGTTTTGTTTAGGAAAAACAAGATAATTTCGCATGATGCAGTATTTCCTTCATACGTGGTTTTCTGACAAATTTTGACCAAAGAAAATTCTCCTATGGTTTCTCTTTTGAGGCTACACGATTAGACGTACACGCCACACCAAATCTTTTTAAGTTACAACGTGTTGTTTAGGAGATACAAGCTAATTTTGTAAGATGCGTTATTACTTCTCGTAAAGTTTTTCCAATACGTAAATATTTGTCTTTACTCTGCAACACTGTATTTCCTAATAACGTGGTATTCTTATATATTCTTTCGAGAAAAAAACTCTCCTTTGCATTCTCTTTTGAGGCTACACGCTTAGACATACACGCAACACCAAAGGTTTTCGCGTTACAACGTGTTGCTTAGGAAAAACAAGATAATTTCGCACGATGCAGGATTTCCTTAAAACGTGGTTTTCTGACAAATTTTGATGAACGAAAATTCTCCAGTGGGTTCTCGTTTGAGGCTACACGTTTAGACGTACACACCACACCAAATCTTTTCGAGTTATAACGTGATGTTTAGGAGATACATACTAATTTTTTTCGATGCCTTATTTCTTCTCGTAAAGTTTAAGTGTTTCCAATAAGTACGTATTTGTCTTTACTCTGCAACACTGTATTTCCTTATAACGTGGTATTCTTACATATTCTTTCGAGAGAAAACTCTCCTGTGCATTCTCTTTTGAGGCTACATGCTTTGACATACACGCAACACCAAAGCTTTTCGAGTTACAATGTGTTGTTTAGGAAAAACAAGATAATTTAGCACGATGCGGGATTTCCTTAAAACGTGGTTTTCTGACAAATTTTGACGAAAGAAAATACTCCTGTGGGTTCTCTTTTGAGGCTACACATTTAGACGTACACACCACATCAAATCTTTTCGAGTTACATAGTGTTGTTTAGGAGATACAAGCTAATTTTTTTTACGAAGCGTTATTTCTTCTCATAAAGTTTAAGTGTTTCCATTACGTAAATATTTGCCTTTACTCTGCAACACTGTATTTCCTTATAACGTGGTATTCTTGCATTTTCTTTCGAGAGAAAACTCTCCTGTGCATTCTCCTTTGAGGCTACGTGCTTAGATATACACACAACACCAAAGCTTTTCGAATTACAACGTGTTATTTAGGAAAAACAACATAATTTCGCACGATGCGGGATTTCCTTAAAACGTGGTTTTCTGACAAATTTTGAAGAAATAAAACTCTCCTGTGGGTACTCTTTTGAGGCTACACGTTTAGACGTACATGCCACACCAAATCTTTTCGAGTTCCAACGTGTTGTTTAGGACCTACAAGCTAATTTTGCAAGATGCGTTATTTCTCTCATAAAGTGTTTCCAATACATATGTATTAGTCTTTACTCTGCAACACTGTATTTCCTTGTAATGTGGTATCCTTACATATTCTTTCGAGAGAAAACTCTACTGTGCGTTCTCTTTTGAGGCTACACGCAGGGAAAACTCTCCTGTGCCTTCTCTTTTGAGGCTCCATCCTTACACATACACGCAACACCAAAGCTTTTCGAGTTACAACATGTTGTTTAGGAAAAAGGAGATGATTTTGCACGATGCGGGATTAGCTTAAAACGTGGTTTTCTGAAAAATTTTGACGAAAGAAAATTCTCCTGTGTGTTCTCTTTTGAGGCTACATATTTAGACGTACATGCCACACCAAATCTTTTCAAATTACAACGTGTTGTTTAGGAGATACAAGCTAATTTTGTACAATGCGTTAATTCTTCTTGTAAAGTGTTTCCGATATGTACGTATTTGTCTTTACTCTGCAACACTGTATTTCCTTAAAACGTGGTTTTCTTACATATTCTTTCGAGAGAAAACTATCCTGTGCGTTCCCTTTTGAGGCTACACACTTAGACATACAGGTAACACCAAAGCTCTTCGAGTTACAATGTGTTGATTATGAAAAACAAGATAATTTCGCACGATGCGGGATTTCCTTAAAACGTGGTTTTCTGACAAATTTTGACGAAAGAAAATTCTCCTGTGGGTTCTCTTTTGAGGCTTCACGTTTAGACGTGCACACCACACCAAATCCTTTCGAGTTACCACGTATTGTTTAGGAGATACAAGCTAATTTTATACGATGCGTTATTTCTTCTCATAAAGTGTTTCCAATACGTACATATTTGTCTTTACTCTGCAACACTGTATTTCCTTATAACGTGGTATTCTTACATATTCTGTCGCGAGAAAACTATCCTGTGCGTTCCCTTTTGAGGCTACACACTTAGACATACAGGCAACACCAAAACTTTTCGAGTTACAACGTGTTGTTTATGAAAAACAAGATAATTTCGCACGATGCGGGATTTCCGTAAAAAGTGGTGTTCTGACAAATTTTGATGAAAGAAAATTCTCCTGTTGGTTCTCTTTTGAGGCTACACGTTTAGACGTGCACGCCACACCAAATCTTTTCGAGTTACCACATGTTGTTTAGGAGATACAAGCTAATTTTTTACGAAGCGTTATTTCTTCTCGTAAAGTGTTTCCAAAAAGTATGTATTTGTCTTTACTCTGCAACACTGTATTTCCTTATAACGTTGTATTCTTACATGTTCTTTCGAGAGAAAAATCTCCTGTGCCTTCTCTTAAGTGGCTACACGCATAGACATACATGCAGCACCAAAGCTTTTCGAGTTACAACGTGTTGTTTAGGAAAAACAAGATAATTTTGCACGATGCGGGATTTCCTTAAAACGTGGTTTTCTGACAAATTTTGACGAAAGAAAGTTCTCCTGTGGGTTCTCTTTTGAGGCTACACGTTTAGACGTATGAGCCACACCAAATCTTTTCGAGTTACAACGTGTTGTTTACGAGATACAAGCAAATTTTTTACAATGCGTTATTTCTTCTCCTAAAGTGTTTCCAATATGTACTTATTTGTCTTTACTCTGCAACACTGTATTTCCTTATAACGTGGTATTCTTACATATTCTTTCGAGAAAAAACTCTCCTGTGTGTTCTCTTTTGAGGCTACACGCTTAGACAAACACTCAACACCAAAGCTTTTCGAGTTACTCCGTGTTGTTTAGGAAAAACAAGATAATTTTGCACGATGCGAGATTTCCTTAAAACGTGTTTTCTGACAAATTTTGATGAAAGAAAATTCTCCTGTGAGTTCTCTTTTGAGGGTACATGTTTAGACGTACATGTCACACCAAATCTTTTCGAGTTACAACGTGTTGTTTAGGAGATACAAGCTAATTTTTTACGATGCGTTATTTCTTCTCATAAATTGTGTCCAATACTTACTTATTTGTCTTTACTCTGCAACACTGTATTTCCTTATAACGCGGTATTCTTACATATTCTTTCGAGAGAAAACTCTCCTGTGCGTTCTCTTTTGAGGCTACACGCTTAGACATACACGCAGCACCAAAGCTTTTAGAGTTATAACGTGTTGTTTAGGAAAAACAAGATAATTTCCACGATGCGGGATTTCCATAAAACGTGGTTTTCTGACAAATTTTGACGAAAGAAAATACTCCTGTAAGTTCACTTTTGAGGCTACACGTTTAGACGTACACGCCACACCAAATCTTTTCGAGTTACATCGTGTTGTTTAGGAGATACAAGCTAATTCTGTAGGATGCGTTATTTCTTCTCGTAAAGTGTTTCCAATACATACGTATTTGTCTTTACTCTGCAACACTGTATTTCCTTATAACGTGGTATTCTTATATATTCTTTCGAGAGAAAACTCTCCTGTGCGTTATCTTTTGAGGCCACACGTGTAGACATACATGCAACACCAAAGCTTTCGAGTTACAATGTGTTGTTTAGGAAAAACAAGATAATTTCGCACAATGCGGGATTTCCTTAAAACGTGGTTTTCTGACAAATTTTGACGAAAGAAAATTCTCCTGTGGGTTCTCTTTTGAGGCTACACGTTTCAACTTACACGTCACACCAAATCCTTCAAGTTACAACGTGTTGTTTAGGAAATACAAGCTAATTTTGTACGATGTATTATTCCTTCTCGTAAAGTGTTTCCAATAAGTAAGTATCTGTCTTTACTCTGCAACACTGTATTTCCTTATAACGTGGTATTCTTACATATTCTTTCGAGAGAATACTCTACTGTGCTTTCTCTTTTGAGGCTACATGCTTAGACATACACGCAACACCAAAGCTTTTCGAGTTACAACGTGTTGTTTAGGAAAAACAAGATAATTTCGCATGATGCAGGACTTCCTTAAAACGTGGTTTTCTGAAAAAATTTTGACCAAAGAAAATTCTCCTGTGGCTTCTCTTTTGAGGCTACGCATTTAGATGTAAACACAACACCAAATATTTTCGAGTTACAACGTGTTGTTTACACCAAAGCTTTTCGAGTTACAACGTGTTGTTTAGGAAAAACAAGATAATTTCGCACGATGCGGGATTTCCTTAAAACGTGGTTTTCCGACATATTTTGACGAAAGAAAATTCTCCTGTGGGTTCCCTTTTGAGGCTACACGTTTCAACGTACACGCCACAAAAAATCTTTTCGCGTTTCACCGTGTTGTTTAGGAAATACAAGCTAATTTTGTATGATGTATTATTCCTTCTCGTAAAGTGTTTCCAATATGTATGCATCTGTCTTTACTGTGCAACACTGTATGTCCTTATAAGGTGGTATTCTTACATATTCTTTCAAGAGAATACTCTCCTGTGCGTTCTCTTTTGAGGCTACACGCTTAGACATACATGCAAAACCAAAGCTTTTCGAGTTACAACGTGTTGTTTAGGAAAAACAAGATAATTTCGCACGATGCGGGATTTCCAGAAAACGTGGTTTTCTGAAAAAATTTTGACCAACGAAAATTCTCCTGTGGGTTCTCTTTTGAGGCTACACCTTTAGATAAACACCACACCAAATCCTTTTGAGTTACAATGTGTTGTTTAGGAGATACAAGCTAATTTTTTACCATGTGTTATTTCTTCTCGTAAAGTGTTTCCAATACGTACATATTTGTCTTTACTCTGCAACACTGTTTTTCCATATAACGTGGAATAACAAATAGTAAAAAATTAGCTTGTATCTCCTAAACAACACGTTATAACTCGAAAGGATTTGGTGTGGCTTGTACGTCTAAACGTGTACCCTCAAAAGAGAACCCACGTTTTAAGGAAATCCCGCATCGTGCGCAATTATCTTCTTTTTCCTAAACAACACGTTTTAACTCGAAAAGCTTTGGTGTTGCGTGTATGTCTAAGCGTGTAGCCTCAAAAGAGAACGCACAGGAGAGTTTTCTCTCGAAAGAGTATGTAAGAATACCACTTTATAAGGAAATACAGTGTCGCAGAGTAAAGTCAAATACATACGTATTGGAAAAACTTTACGAGAAAAAATAACGCAACGTACAAAATTAGCTTGTATCTCCTAAACAACACGTTGTAACTCGAAAAGATTTGGTGTGGCCTGTACATCTAAACGTGTAGCCTCAAAAGAGAACCCACAGGAGAATTTTCTTTCGTCAAAATTTTTCAGAAAACCACGTTTTAAGGAAATCCCGCTTTAAGGAAATCCTAAACAACACGTTGTAACTCGAAAAGCTTTGGTGTTGCTTGTATGTTTAAGCGTGTAGCCTCAAAAGAGAACGCACAGGAGAGTTTTTCTCGATAGAATTTGTAAGGATACCACGTTATAAGGAAATACAGTGTTGCAGAATAAAGACAAATACGTATGTATTGGAAACCCATAAATCCCGCATCATGCGAAATTATCTTGTTCTTCCTAAACAACACGTTGTAACTCGAAAAGCGTTGGTGTTGCGTATATGTCTAAGCGTGTAGCCTCAAATGAGAACGCACAGGAGAGTTTTCTCTTGAAAGAATATGTAAGAATACCACGTTGTAGAATAAAGACATATACTTACTTATTGGAAAAAACTTTAGGAGAAGAAATAACGCATCATACAAAATTAGCTTGTATCTCCTAAACAACACGTTGTAACTTAAAAAGATTTGGTTTGGCCTGTACGTCTAAACGTGTAGCCTCAAAAGAGAACCCATAGAGGAATTTTCCTTGGTCAAAATTTGTCAGAAAACCACTTATTAAGGAAATCCCGCATCGTGCGTAATTATCTTGTTTTTCCTAAACAACACGTTGTAACTCGAAAAGCTTTGGTGTTGCGTGTATGTCTAAGTGCGTAGCCTCAAAGGGGAATGCCCAGGAGAGTTTTCTCTCGAAAGAATATGTAAGAATACCACGTTATAAGGAAATACAGTGTTGCAGAGTATAGACAAATACATACTTATTGGAAACACTTTACGAGAAGAAATAAAGCATCATGCAATATTAGCTTGTATCTCCTAAACAACACGTTGTAACTGGAAAAGATTTGGTGTGGTGTGTACGTCTAAACGTGTAGCCTCAAAAGAAAATCCACAGGAGAGTTTTCTTTGGTCAAAATTTGTCAAAAACCACGTTTTACGGAAATCCCGCATCGTGCGAAAATATCTTGTTTTTCCTAAACAACACATTGTAACTCGAAAAGCTTTGGTGTTGCGTGTATTTCTAAGCGTGTAGCCTCAAAAGAGAACGCACAGGAGAGTTTTCTCCCGAAAGAATATGTAAGAATACCACGTTATAAGGAAATATAGTGTTGCAGAGTAAAGACAAATACATACTTATTGGAAACACTTAAACTTGACGAGAAGAAATAACACATAGTAAAAAATTAATTTGTATCTCCTAAACAACACGTTATAACTCGAAAGGATTTGGTGTGGCGTGTATGTCTAAACGTGTACCCTCAAAAGAGAACCCACAGGAGAATTTTCTTTCTTCAAAATTTGTCAGAAAACCACGTTTTAAGGAAATTCCGCATCATGCGAAATTATCTTGTTTTTCCTAAACAACACGTTGTAACTCGAAAAACTTTGGTGTTGCGTGTATGTCTAGGCGTGTATGTCTAGGCGTGTAGCCTCCAAAGAGAACGCACAGGAGAGTTTACTGTCGAAAGAATATGTAAGAATACCACGTAATAAGGAAATACAGTGTTGCAGAGTAAAGGCAAATACATACGTATTGGAAACACTTAAACTTTACGAGAAGAAATAAGGCATCATAAAAAAAAATTAGCTTGTATCTCCTAAACAACACGTTGTAACTCAAAAAGATTTGGTGTGGTGTGTACGTCTAAACGTGTAGCCTTAATAGAGAACCCACAGGAGAATTTTCTTTCATCAAAATTTGTCAGAAAACCACGTTTTAAGGAAATCCCGCATCGTGGGAAATTTTCTTGTTCTTCCTAAACAACACATTGTAACTCGAAAAGCTTTGGTGTTGCGTGTATGTCTAAGCGTGTAGCCTCAAATGAGAACGCACAGGAGAGTTTTCTCTCGAAAGAATATGTAAGAATACCACGTTATAAGGAAATACAGTGCTGCAGAGTAAAGACATATTTTTACTTATTAGAAAAACTTTCCGAGAAGAAATAACCTATCGTACAAAATTAGCTTGTATCTCCTAAACAACACGTTGTACCTTAAAAAGATTAGGTGTGGACTGTACGTCTAAACGTGTAGCCTCAAAAGAGAACCCATAGGAGAATTTTCCTTGGTCAAAATTTGTCAGAAAACCACTTATTAAGGAAATCCCGCATCGCGCGAAATTATATTGTTTTTCCTAATCAACACGTTGTAACGCGAAAAGCTTTGGTGTTGCCTGTATGTCTAAGCGTGTAGCCTCAAAGGGGAACACACAGGAGAGTTTTCTCTCGAAAGAATATGTAAGAATACCACGTTATAAGGAAATACAGTGTTGCAGACTAAAGGCAAATATGTACGTATTGGAAACACGTTACGAGAAGAAATAACGCATCGTAGAAAATTAGCTTGTATCTCCTAAACAACACGTTGTAACTCGAAAAGATTTGGTGTGGCGTGTATGTCTAAACGTGTAGCCTCAAAAGAGAACACACAGGACAATTTTCTTTCGTCAAAAATTTTCAGAAATCCACGTTTTAAGGAAATCCCGCATCGTGCGAAATTATGTTGTTTTTCCTAAACAACACATTGTAACTCGAAAAGCTTTGGTGTTGCGTGTATGTCTAAGCGTGTAGCCTCAAAAGAGTACACACAGGAGAGTTTTCTCTCGAAAGAATATGTAAGAATACCACGTTATAAGGGAATACAGTGTTGCAGAGTAAAGACAAATACGTATGTATTGGAAACCCATAAACTTTACGAGATGAAATAAAGCATCGTAAAAAATTAGCTTGTATCTCCTAAACAACACGTTGTAACTTGAAAAGATTTGGTGTGGTGTGTACGTCTAATCGTGTAGCCTCAAAAGAGAACACATAGGACAATTTTCTTTCATCAAATTTTGTCAGAAAACCACGTTTTAAGGAAATCACGCATCGTGAGAAATTATCTAGATCTTCCTAAACAACACGTTTTAACTCGAAAAGCTTTGGTGTTGGGTGTATGTCTAAGCATGTAGCCCCAAAAGAGAAGGCAGAGGAGAGTTTTTTCTCGAAAGAATATGTAAGAATGACACGTTATAAGGAAATACAGTGTTGCAGAGTAAAGACAAATACTTATTTATTGGAAAAACTTTACAAGAAGAAATAACGCATCGTACAAAATTAGCTTGTATCGCCTAAACAACACGTTGTAACTTAAAAAAGATTTGGACTGGCCTGTACGTCTAAACGTGTAGTCTCAAAAGAGAACCCATAGGAGAATTTTCTTTGGTCAAAATATGTCAGAAAACCACGTATTAAGGAAATCCCTCATTGTGCGAAATTATCTGGTTTTTCCTAAACAACACGTTGTAACGCGAAAAGCTTTGGTGTTGCGTGTATGTCTAAGCGTGTAGCCTCAAAAAAGGATGCACAGGAGAGTTTTTTCTCGAAAGAATATGTAAGAATACCACGTTATAAGGAAATACAGTGTTGCAGACTAAAGCCAAATACGTACGTATTGGAAACACTTTACTAGAAGAAATAACGCATCGTACAAAATTAGCTTGTATCTCCTAAACAACACGTTGTAACTCGAAAAGATTTGGTGTGGCGTGTACGTCTAAACGTGTAGCCTCAAAAGAGAACCCACAGGAGAATTTTCTTTCGTCAAAATTTTTCAGAAACCACGTTTTAAGTAAATCCCGCATCGTGCGAAATTATCTTGTTTTTCCTAAACAACACATTGTAACTCGAAAGCTTTGGTGTTGCGTGTATGTCTAAGCGTGTAGCCTCAAAAGAGAATGCACAGGAGAGTTTTTTCTCGATAGAATTTGTAAGGATACCACGTTATAAGGAAATACAGTGTTGCAGAATAAAGACAAATACATATGTATTGGAAACCCATAAACTTTACGAGATGAAATAAATCATCGTACAAAATGAGCTTGTATCTCCTACACAACACGTTGTAACTCGAAAAGATTTGTTGTGGCGTGTACGTCTAAACATGTAGCCTCAAAAGATAACCCACAGGAGAATTTTCTTTCATCAAAATTTGTCAGAAATCCACGTTTTAAGGAAATCCCGCATTTTGCGCAATTATCTTGTTTTTCATAAACAAAACATTGTAACTCTAAAAGCTTTGGTGTTGGGTGTATGTGCAAGTGTGTGGCCTCAAAAGAGAATGCACAGGAGAGTTTTCTCTCGAAAGAATATGTAAGAATACCACGTTATAAGGAAATACATTGCTGCAGAGTAGAGGCAAATACATACGTATTGGAAACATATTATGAGAAGAAATAATGCATGGTACAAAATTAGCTTGTATCTCCTAAACAACACGTGGTAACTCAAAAAGATTTGGTGTGGCGTGTACGTCTAAATGTGTAGCCTCAAAAGAGAACCCACAGGAGAATTTTCTTACGTCAAAATTTGTCAGAAAACCACATTTTAAGGAAATCCCGCATCGTGCAAAATTATCTTGTTTTTCCTAATCAACACGTTGTAACTCGAAAAGCTTTGGTGTTGTGTGTATGTCTAAGCGTGTAGCCTCCAAAGAGAACGCACAGGATAGTTTTCTCTCGAAAGAATATGTAAGATACCATGTTATAAGGAAATACAGTTTTGCAGAGTAAAGACAAATATTTATTGGAAAAACTTTACGAGAAGAAATAACGCATCATAAAAAATTAGCTTGTATCTCCTAAACAACACGTTGTAACTCAAAAAGATTTGGTTTGGCATGTACGTCTAAACGTGTAGCCTCAAAAGAGAACCCACAGGAGAATTTTCTTTCGCCAAATTTGTCAGAAAACCATGTTTTATGGAAATCCCGCATCATGTTAAATTATCTTGTTTTTCCTAAACAACACGTTGTACCTCGAAAAGCTTTGGTGTTGTGTGAATGTCTAAGCGTGTAGCCTCAAAAGAGAATGCACAGAAGAGTTTTCTCTCGAAAGAACATGTAAGAATACCACATTATAAGGAAATACAGTTTTGCAGAGTAAAGACAAATACGTATGTATTTGAAACACTTTATGAGAAGAAATAACGCATCATAAAAAATTAGTTTGTATCTCCTAAACAACACGTTGTAACTCGAAAAGATTTGGTGTGGCATGTACGTCTAAATGTGTAGCCTCAAAAGAGAACCCACAGGAGAATTTTCTTTCGTCAAAATTTGTCAGAAAACCACTTATTAAGGAAATCCCGCATCGTGCGAAACTATCTTGTTTTTCCTAAACAACACATTGTAACTCGAAAATCTTTGGTGTTGCGTGTATGTCTAAGCATGTAGCCTCAACAGAGAAAGCACCGGAGAGCTTTCTCTCGAACGAGTATGTAAGAATACCACGTTATAAGGAAATACATTGTGACAAATTAAAAATAAATTAGTTCCTTTTGGAAACACTTAAACTTTACAAGAAGATATAAAGCATCGTAAAAAATTAGCTTGTATCTCCTAAACAACACGTTGTAACTCGAAAACATTTGGTGGGCGTGTACGTCTAAACGTTTAGCCTCAAATGAAAACCCACAGGAGAATTTTCTTTCCTCAAAATTTGTCAGAAAACCACGTTTTAAGGAATTCCCGCATCGTGTGAAATTATCTTGTTTCTCCTAAACAACACGTTCTAACTCGAAATGCTTTGGTGTTGCGTGTATGTCTAAGCGTGTAGCCTCAAAAGAGAATGCACAGGAGAGTTTTCTCTCGAAAGAATATGTACGAATACCATGTTATAAGGAAATACAGTGTTGTAGAGTAAAGACAAATATGTAAGTATTGGAAACACTTTAGGAGAAGAAATAATGCATCGTACAAAATTAGCTTGTATCTCCTAAACAACACGTTGTAACTCGAAAAGATTTGGTGTGGCGTGTATGTCTAAACATGTAGCCTCAAAAGAGAACCCACAGGAGAATTTTCTTTCGTCAAAATTTGTCAGAAAACCACGTTTTAAGGAAATCCCGCATTGTGCGCAATTATCTTGTTTTTCATAAACAAAACATTGTAACTCGAAAAGCTTTGGTGTTGGGTGTATGTGTAAGCGTGTAGCCTCAAAAGAGAATGCACAGGAGAGCTTTCTCTCGAAAGAATATGTAAGAATACCACGTTATAAGGTAATATATTGCTGCAGAGTAAAGACAAATACATACGTATTGGAAACATATTATGAGAAAAAATAACGCATGGTACAAAATTAGCTTGTATCTCCTAAACAACACGTGGTAACTCAAAAAGATTTGGTGTGGCGTGTACGTCCAAATGTGTAGCCTCAAATGAGAACCCACAGGAGAATTTTCTTACGTCAAAATTTGTCAGAAAACCACATTTTAAGGAAATCCCGCATCGTGAGAAATTATCCTGTTTTTCCTAATCAACACGTTGTAACTCGAAAAGCTTTGTTGTTGCATGTATGTCTAAGCGTGTAGCCTCCAAAGAGAACGCACAGGGTAGTTTTCTCTCGAAAGAATATGTAGGAATACCACGATATAAGGAAATACAGTGTTGCAGAGTATAGACAAATATGTACTTATTGGAAACACTTTACGAGAAGAAATTACGCATCATGCAAAATTAGATTGTATCTCCTAAACAACACGTTGTATCTCAAAAAGATTTGGTGTGGCGTGTACGTCTAAACGTGTAGCCTCAAAAGAGAACCCACAGGAGAATTTTCTTTCGTCAAAATTTGTCAGAAAACCACGTTTTAAGGAAATCCCGCATCGTGAGAAATTATCTTGTTCTTCCTAAACAACACGTTGTAACTCGAAAAGCTTTGCTGTTGCGTGTATGTCTAAGCGTGTAGCCTCAAATGAGAATGCACAGGAGAGTTTTCTCTCAAAAATATGTAAGAATACTACGTTATAAGGAAATACAGTTTTGCAGAGTAAAGACAAATACTTATTTATTGGAAAAATTTTACGAGAAGAAATAACGCATCGTACAAAATTAGCTTGTATTTCCTAAACAACACGTTGTAACTTAAAAAGATTTGGTGTGGCCTGTACATCTAAACGTGTAGTCTCAAAAGAGAACCCATAGGAGAATTTTCTTTGGTCAAAATTTGTCAGAAAACCACGTATTAAGGAAATCCTTCATCGTGCGAAATTATCTTGTTTTTTCCTAAACAACATGTTGTAACGCGAAAAGCTTTGGTGTTGCGTGTATATCTAAGCGTGTAGCCTCAAAAAAGAACGCACAGGAGAGTTTTCTCTTGAAAGGATATGTAAGAATACCACGTTATAAGGAAATACAGTGTTGCAGAGTAAAGACAAATATGTATGTATTGGAAACCCATAAACTTTAAGAGATGAAAAAAAGCATCGTAAAAAATTAGCTTGTATCTCCTAAACAACACGTTGTAACTCGAAATGATTTGGTGTGGCCTGTACGTCTAAACGTGTAGCCTCAAAAGAGAACCCACAGGAGAATTTTCTTTCGTCAAAATTTTTCAGAAAACCACATTTTAAGGAAATCCCGCTTCGTGAGAAATTATTTAGTTGTTCCTAAACAACACGTTTTAACTTGAAAAGCTTTGGTGTTGGGTGTATCTGTAAGCATGTAGCCCCAAAAGAGAACGCACAGGAGAGTTTTCTCTCGAAAGAATATGTAAGAATACCACGTTATAAGGAAATACAGTGTGGCAGAGTAAAGACAAATACATATGTAATGGAAGCACTTTATGAGAGAAATAACGCATCTTGCAAAATTAGCTTGTATGTCCTAAACAACACGTTGTAACTCGAAAAGATTTGGTGTGGCGTGTACGTCTAAAAGTGTAGCCTCAAAAGAGAACCCACAGGAGAGTTTTCGTTCCTCAAAATTTGTCAGAAAACCACGTTTTAAGGAAATCCCGCATCATGCGAAATTATCTTGTTGTTCCTAAACAACACGTTGAAACTAGAAAATCTTTGGTGTTGCTTGTATGCCTAAGCGTGTAGCCTCAAAAGAGAATGCACAGGAGAGTTTTCTCTTGAAAGAATATGTAAGAATACCACGTTATAAGGAAATATATTGCTGCAGAGTAAAGACAAATACGTATGTATTGGAAACACATAATGAGAAGAAATAACGCATGGTACAAAATTAGCTTGTATCTCCGAAACAACACGTGTAAACTCAAAAAGATTTGGTGTGGCGTGTACATCTAAACGTGTAGCCTCAAAAGAGAACCCACAGGAGAATTTTCTTACATCAAAATTTGTCAGAAAACCACGTTTTAAGGAAATCCCGCATCGTGCGAAATTATCTTGTTTTTCCTAATCAACACACATTGTAGCTCGAAAAGCTTTGGTGTTGCGTGAATGTCTAAGCGTGTAGCCTCCAAAGAGAACGCACAGGAGAGTTTTCTCTCGAAAGAATATGTAAGAATACCACGTTATAAGGAAATACAGTGTTGCAGAGTAGAGGCAAATATATACATATTGGAAACACTTAAACTTTACGAGAAGAAATAATTCATCGTTAAAAAATTAGCTCGTATCTTCTAAACAACAAGTTGTAATTCAAAAAGTTTTGGTGTGGCGTGTACGTCTAAACGTGTAGCCTCAAAAGAGAACGCACAGGAGAGTTTTCTCCCGAAAGAATATGTAGGAATACTACGTTATAAGGAAATACAGTGTTGTAGAGTAAAGACAAATACATTCTTATTGGAAACACTTAAACTTTATGAGAAGAAATAACACATAGTACAAAATTAGCTTGTATATCCTAAACAACACGTTAGAACTCGAAAGGATTTGGTGTGGCATGTACGTCTAAACGTGAAGCCTCAAAACAGAACCCACAGGAGAATTTTCTTTCGTCAAAATTTGTCAGAAAACCACGTTTTAAGGAAATCCCGCATCATGCGAAATTATCTTGTTTTTCCTAAACAACACGTTGTAACTCGAAAAGCTTTGGTGTTGCGTGAATGTCAAAGTGTGTAGCCTCCAAAGAGAATGCACAGGAGAGTTTTCTCTCGAAAGAATATGTAAGAATACCACGTTATAAGGAAATACAGTCTTGAAGAGTAGAGGCAAATATATACGTATTGGAAACACTTAAACTTTACGAGAAGAAATAATTCATCGTTAAAAAATTAGCTTGTATCTCCTAAACAACAAGTTGTAACTCAAAAAGATTTGGTGTGGCGTGTACGTCTAAATGTTTAGCCTCAAAAGAGAACCCACAGGAGAATTTTCTTTCGTCAAAATTCGTCAGAAAACCACGTTTTAAGGAGATCCAGCATCGTGAGAAATTATCTTGTTCTTCCTAAACAACACGCTGTAACTCGAAAAGCTTTGGTGTTGCGTGTACGTCTCAGCGTGTAGCCTCAAATGAGAATGCACAGGAGAGTTTTCTCTCGAAAAAATATGTTAGAATACCACCTTATAAGGAAATACAGTGTTGCAGAGTAAAGACAAATACTTACTTATTGGAAAAACTTTATGAGAAGAAATAACGCATCGTACCAAATTAGCCTGTATCACCTAAACAACACGTTGAAACTTAAAAAGATTTGGTGTGACCTGTACGTCTAAACGTGTAGTCTCATAAGAGAACCAATAGGAGAAATTTCTTTTGTCAAAATTTGTCAGAAAACCACGTATTAAGGAAATCCCTCATCGTGCGAAATTATCTTGTTTTTCCTAAACAACACGTTGTAATGCGAAAAACTTTGGTGTTGCGTGTATGTCTAAGCGTGTAGCCTCAAAAGAGGACGCACAGGAGAGTTTTCTCTCGAAAGAATATGTAAGAATACCACGTTATAAGGAAATACAGTGTTGCAGACTAAAGGCAAATACGTACGTATTGGAAACACTTTACGAGAAGAAATAACGCATCGTACAAATTAGCTTGATCTCCTAAACAACACATTGTAACTCGAAAAGTTTTGGTGTGGCATGTACGTCTAAACGTGTAGCCTCAAAAGAGAACCCACAGGAGAATTTTTGTTTGTTAAAATTTGTCAGAAATCCATGTTTTAAGGAAATCACTCATCGTGCGAAATTATCTTGTTTTTCCTAAACAACACGTTGTAACTCGAAAAGCTTTGATGTTGCATGTATGTCTAAGCGTGTAGCCTCAAAAGAGAACGCACAGGAGAGTTTTCTCTCGAAAGAACATGTAAGAATACCACATTATAAGGAAATACAGTTTTGCAGAGTAAAGACAAATACATATGTATTTGAAACACTCTATGAGAAGAAATAATGCATCGTAAAAGATTAGTTTGTATCTCCTAAACAACACGTTGTAACTCGAAAAGATTTGGTGTGGCATGTACGTCTAAACGTGTAGCCTCAAAAGAGAACCCACAGGAGAATTTTCTTTCTTCAAAATTTGTCAGTAAACCACTTATTAAGGAAATCCCGCATCATGCGAAACTATCTTGTTTTTCCTAAACAACACATTGTAACTCGAAAATCTTTGGTGTTGCGTGTATGTCTAAGCATGTAGCCTCAAAAGAGAACGCACAGGAGAGATTTCTCTCGAACGAGTATGTAAGAATACCACGTTATAAGGAAATACATTGTGGCAAATTAAAGATAAATACGTTCCTTTTGGAAACACTTAAACTTTACAAGAAGATATAAAGCATCGTAAAAAATTAGCTTGTATCTCCTAAAGAACACGTTGTAACTCGAAAACATTTGGTGTGGCGTGTACGTCTAAACATTTAGCCTCAAATGAAAACCCACAGGAGAATTTTCTTTCCTCAAAATTTGTCAGAAAACCACGTTTTAAGGAATTCCCGCATCATGAGAAATTATCTTGTTTTTCCTAAACAACACGTTCTAACTCGAAATGCTTTGGTGTTGCGTGTATTTCTAAGCGTGTAGCCTCAAAAGAGAATGCACAGGAGAGTTTTCTCTCGAAAGAATATGTACGAATACCATGTTATAAGGAAATACAGTGTTGTAGAGTAAAGACAAATACGTACATATTGAGAACACTTTAGGAGAAGAAATAACGCATCGTACAAAATTAGCTTGTATCTCCTAAACAACACGTTGTAACTCGAAAAGATTTGGTGTGGCGTGTACATCTAAATATGTAGCCTCAAAAGAGAACCCACAGGAGAATTTTCTTTCGTCAAAATTTGTCAGAAAACCACGTTTTAAGGAAATCCCGCATTGTGCGCAATTATCTTGTTTTTCATAAACAAAACATTGTAACTCGAAAAGCTTTGGTGTTGTGTGTATGTGTAAGCGTGTAGCCTCAAAAGAGAATGCACAGGAGAGCTTTCTCTAGAAAGAATATGTAAGAATACCACGTTAAAAGGAAATGTATTGCTGCAGAGTAAAGACAAATACATACGTATTGGAAACATATTATGAGAAGAAATAATGCATGGTACAAAATTTGCTTGTATCTCCTAAACAACACGTGGTAACTCAAAAAGATTTGGTGTGGCGTGCACGTCTAAATGTGTAGCCTCAACAGAGAACCCACAGGAGAATTTTCTTACGTCAAAATTTGTCAGAAAACCACTTTGTAAGGAAATCCCGCATCGTGCGAAATTATCTTGTTTTTCGTAATCAACACGTTGTAACTCGAAAAGCTTTGGTGGTGCGTGTATGTCTAAGCGTGTAGCCTCCAAAGAGAACGCACAGGATAGTTTTCTCTCGAAAGAATATGTAAGAATACCACGTTATAAGGAAATACAGTGTTGCAGAGTATAGACAAATATGTACTTATTGGAAACACTTTACGAAAAGAAATAACGCATCATGCAAACTTAGCTTTTATCTCCTAAACAACACGTTGTAACTCGAGAAGATTTGGTGTGGCTGAACGACTAAACGTGTAGCCTCAAAGGAGAACCCACAGGAGAGCTTTCTTTCGTCAAAATTTGTCAGAAAACCACGTTTTAAGGAAATCCAGCATCCTGCGAAATCATCTTGTTTTTCCTAAACAACATGTTGTAACTCGAAAAGCTTTGGTGTTGCGTATATGTCTAAGCGTGTAGCCTCAAAAGAGAACGCAGAGGAGAGTTTTCTCCCTAAAGAATATATAGGAATACCACGTTATAAGGAAATACAGTGTTGCAGAGTAAAGACAAATAAATACTTATTGGAAACACTTAAACTTTACGAGAAGAAATAAAACATAGTACAAAATTAGCTTGTATATCCTAAACAACACGTTATAACTCGAAAGGATTTGGAGTTGCGTGTATGTCTAAGCATGTAGCCTCAAAAGAGAATGCACAGGAGAGTTTTCTCTCGAAAGAATATGTAAGAATACCATGTTATAAGGAAACATATTGCTGCAGAGTAAAGACAAATACATACGTTTTGGAAACACATTAAGAGAAGAAATAACGCATGGTACAAAATTAGCTTGTATCTCCGAAACAACACGTGGTAACTCAAAAATATTTGGTGTGGCGTGTACATCTAAACGTGTAGCCTCAAAAGAGAACCCACAGGAGAATATTCTTACGTCAAAATTTGTCAGATAACCACGTTTTAAGGAAATCCCGCATCGTGCGAAATTATCTTGTTTTTCCTAATCAACACGTTGTAACTCGAAAAGCTTTGGTGGTGCGTGTATGTCTAAGCGTGTAGCCTCCAAAGAGAACGCACAGGATAGTTTTCTCTCGAAAGAATATGTAAGAATACCACGTTATAAGGAAATACAGTGTTGCAGAGTATAGACAAATATGTACTTATTGGAAACACTTTAGGAGAAGAAATAACGCATCATGTAAAATTAGCTTGTATCTCCTAAACAACACGTTGTAACTCGACAAGATTTGGTGTGGCGTGTATGTCTAAACGTGTAGCCTCATTAGAGAACCCAAAGGAGAGTTTTCTTTCGTCAAAATTTGTCAGAAAACCACGTTTTAAGGAAATACCACATCGTGCGAAATTATCTTGTTTATCCTAAACAACATGTTGTAACTCGAAAAGCTTTGGTGGTGCGTGTATGTCTAAGCGTGTAGCCTCAAAAGAGAACGCACAGGAGAGTTTTCTTCTGAAAGAATATGTAGGAATACCACGTTATAAGGAAATACAGTGTTGCAGAGTAAAGACAAATACATACTTATTGGAAACACTTAAGCTTTACGAGAAGAAATAACACATAGTACAAAATTAGCTTGTATATCCTAAACAACACGTTATAACTCGAAAGGATTTGGTGTGGCGTGTACGTCTAAACGTGTAGCCTCAAAAGAGAACCCACAGGAGAATTTTCTTTCGTCAAAATTTGTCAGAAAACCACGTTTTAAGGAAATCCCGCATCATGCGAAATTATCTTGTTTTTCCTAAACAACACGTTGTAACTCGAAAAGCTTTGGTGTTGGGTGAATGTCTAAGCGTGTAGCCTCCAAAGAGAACGCACAGGAGAGTTTTCTCTCTAAAGAATATGTAAGAATATCACGTTATAAGGAAATACAGTGTGGCAGAGTAGAGGCAAGTACATACGTATTGGAAACACTTAAACTTTACGAGAAGAAATAATTCATCGTAAAAAAATTAGCTTGTATCTCCTAAACAACAAGTTGTAACTCAAAAAGATTTGGTGTGGCGTGTACGTCTAAACGTGTAGCCTCAAAAGAGAACGCACAGGGGAGTTTTCTCCCGAAAGAATATGTAGGAATACCACGTTATAAGGAAATACAGTGTTGCAGAGTAAAGACAAATACATACTTATTGGAAACAGTTAAGCTATACGAGAAGAAATAACACATAGTACAAAAGTAGCTTGTATATCCTAAACAACAGGTTATAACTCGATAGGATTTGGTGTGGCGTGTACATCTAAACGTGTAGCCTCAAAAGAGAACCCACAGGAGAATTTTCTTTCGTCAACACTTTTCAGAAAACCACGTTTTAAGGGAATCCCGCATCATGCGAAATTATCTTGTTTTTCCTAAACAACACGTTGTAACTCGAAAAGCTTAGGTGTTGCGTGAATGTCTAAGCCTGTAGCCTCCAAAGAGAACGCACAGGAGAGTTTTCTCTCGAAAGAATATGTAAGAATACCACGTTATAAGGAAATACAGTGTGGCAGAGTAAAGAAAATACGTATGTAATGGGAGCACTTTATGAGAGAAATAACGCATCTTGCAAAACTAGCTTGTATGTCCTAAACAACACGTTGTAACTCGAAAAGATTTGGTGTGGCGTGTACGTCTAAAAGTGTAGCCTCAAAAGAGAACCCACAGGAGAGTTTTCTTTCGTCAAAATTTGTTAGAAAACCATGTTTTAAGGAAATCCCGCATCGTGCAAAATTATCTTGTTTTTCCTAATCAACACGTTGTAACTCGAAAAGCTTTGGTGGTGCGTGTATGTCTAAGCATGTAGCTTCCAAAGAGAATGCACAGGATAGTTTTCTCACCAAAGAATATGTAAGAATACCACGTTATAAGGAAATACAATGTTGCAGAATTTAGACAAATATGTACTTATTGGAAACACTTTAGGAGAAGAAATAACGCATCATGCAAAATTAGCTTGTATCTCCTAAACAACACGTTGCAACTCGACAAGATTTGGTGTGGCGTGTATGTCTAAACGTGTAGCCTCAAAAGAGAACCCACAGGAGACTTTTCTTTCGTCTAAATTTGTCAGAAAACCACGTTTTAAGGAAATACCGCATCGTGCGAAATTATCTTGTGTTTCCTAAACAACATGTAACTCGAAAAGCTTTGGTGGTGCGTGTATGTCTAAGCGTGTAGCCTCAAAAGAGAACGCACAGGAGAGTTTTCTTCCGAAAGAATGTGTAGGAATACCACGTTATAAGGAAATACAGTGTTGCAGAGTAAAGACAAATGCATACTTATTGGAAACACTTAAGCTTTACGAGAAGAAATAACACATAGTAAAAATTAGTTTGTATACCCTAAAAAACACGTTATAACTCGAAAGGATTTGGTGTGGCGTGTACATCTAAACGTGTAGCCTCAAAAGAGAACCCACAGGAGAATTTTCTTTCATCAATATTTGTCAGAAAACCACGTTTTTAGGAAATCCCACATCATGCGAAATTATCTTGTTTTTCCTAAAAAACACGTTGTAACTCGAAAAGGTTTGGTGTTGCGTATATGTCTAAGCGTGTAGCCTCCAAACAGAACGCACAGGAGAGTTTTCTCTCGAAAGAATATGTAAGAATACCACGTTATAAGGAAATACAGTGTTGCAGCGTAGAGGCAAATATATACATATTGGAAACACTTAAACTTTACGAGAAGAAATAATTCATTGTTAAAAAATTAGCTTGTATCTCCTAAACAACAAGTTGTAACTCAAAAAGATTTGATGTGGCGTGTACGTCTAAACGTGTAGCCTCAAAAGAAAACGCACGGGAGAGTTTTCTCCCGAAAGAAAAGTAGGAATACTACGTTATAAGGAAATACAGTGTTGCAGAGTAAAGACAAATACATACATATTGGAAACACTTAAGCTTTACGAGAAGAAATAACACATAGTACAAAATTAGCTTGTATATCCTAAACAACACGTTAGAACTCAAAAGGATTTGGCGTGGCGTGTACATCTAAACGTGTAGCCTCAAAAGAGAACCCACAGGAGAATTTTCTTTCATCAATATTTGTCAGAAAACCACGTTTTTAGGAAATCCCACATCATGCGAAATTATCTTGTTTTTCCTAAAAAACACGTTGTAACTCGAAAAGGTTTGGTGTTGCGTATATGTCTAAGCGTGTAGCCTCCAAAGAGAACGCACAGGAGAGTTTTCTCTCGAAAGAATATGTAAGAATACCACGTTATAAGGAAATACAGTGTTGCAGCGTAGAGGCAAATATATACATATTGGAAACACTTAAACTTTACGAGAAGAAATAATTCATTGTTAAAAAATTAGCTTGTATCTCCTAAACAACAAGTTGTAACTCAAAAAGATTTGATGTGGCGTGTACGTCTAAACGTGTAGCCTCAAAAGAAAACGCACGGGAGAGTTTTCTCCCGAAAGAAAAGTAGGAATACTACGTTATAAGGAAATACAGTGTTGCAGAGTAAAGACAAATACATACATATTGGAAACACTTAAGCTTTACGAGAAGAAATAACACATAGTACAAAATTAGCTTGTATATCCTAAACAACACATTAGAACTCAAAAGGATTTGGTGTGGCGTGTACGTCTAAACGTGAATCCTCAAAAGAGAACCCACAGGAGAATTTTCTTTCGTCAAATTTGTCAGAAAACCACGTTTTAAGGAAATCCCGCATCATGCGAAATTATCTTGTTTTTCCTAAACAACACGTTGTACCTCGAAAAGCTTTCGTGATGCGTGAATGTCTAAGTGTGTAGCCTCCAAAAAGAACGCACAGGAGAGTTTTCTCTCGAAAGAATATGTAAGAATACCACGTTATAAGGAAATACAGTGTTGCAGAGTAGAGGCAAATACATACGTATTGGAAACACTTAAACTTTACGAGAAGAAATAATTCATTGTAAAAAAATTAGCTTGTATCTCCTAAACAACAAGTTGCAACTCAAAAAGATTTGGTGTGGCGTGTACGTCTAAACGTTTAGCCTCAAAAGAGAACCCACAGGAGAATTTTCTTTCGTCAAAATTTGTCAGAAAACCACGTTTTAAGGAAATCCCGCATCGTGAGAAATTATCTTGTTCTTCCTAAACAACACGTTGTAACTCGAAAAGCTTTGCTGTTGCGTGTATGTCTCAGCGTGTAGCCTCAAATGAGAACGCACAGGAGAGTATTCTCTCGAAAAAATATGTAAGAATACCACGTTATAAGGAAATACAGTGTTGCAGAATAAAGACAAATACTTATTGGAAAAACTTTATGATAACAAATAACGCATCGTACAAAATTAGCTTGTATCTCCTAAACAACACATTGTAACTCGAAAAGATTTGGTGTGGCGTGTACGTCTAAACGTGAAGCCTCAAATGAGAACCCACAGGAGAATTTTTGTTCGTAAAATTTGTCAGAAATCCATGTTTTAAGGAAATCACTCATCGTGCGAAATTATCTTGTTTTTCCTAAACAACACGTTGTAACTCGAAAAGCTTTGATGTTGCGTGTATTTCTAAGCGTGTAGCCTCAAAAGAGAACGCACAGGAGAGTTTTCTCTCGAAAGAACATGTAAGAATACCACATTATAAGGAAATACAGTTTTGCAGAGTAAAGACAAATACATATGTATTTGAAACACTCTATGAGAAGAAATAACGCATCATAAAAAATTAGTTTGTATCTCCTAAACAACACGTTGTAACTCGAA
The DNA here is from genome assembly GCF_947179515.1 of Apodemus sylvaticus. Lineage (NCBI taxonomy): Eukaryota > Metazoa > Chordata > Mammalia > Rodentia > Muridae > Apodemus > Apodemus sylvaticus. Next base: position 232,383 of record NW_026263416.1, read on the forward strand.
AAGATTTGGTGTGGCATGTACGTCTAAACGTGTAGCCTCAAAAGAGAACCCACAGGAGAATTTTCTTTCGTCAAAATTTGTCAGAAAACCACTTATTAAGGAAATCCCGCATAATGCGAAACTATCTTGTTTTTCCTAAACAACACATTGTAACTCGAAAATCTTTGGTGTTGCGTGTATGTCTAAGCATGTAGCCTCAAAAGAGAACGCACAGGAGAGATTTCTCTCGAACGAGTATGTAAGAATACCCCGTTATAAGGAAATTCATTGTGGCAAATTAAAGATAAATACATTCCTTTTGGAAACACTTAAACTTTACAAGAAGATATAAAGCATCGTAAAAAATTAGCTTGTATCTCCTAAACAACACGTTGTAACTCGAAATCATTTGGTGTGGCGTGTACGTCTAAACATTTAGCCTCAAATGAAAACCCACAGGAGAATTTTATTTCCTCAAAATTTGTCAGAAAACCACGTTTTAAGGAATTCCCGCATCATGAGAAATTATCTTGTTTTTCCTAAACAACACGTTCTAACTCGAAATGCTTTGGTGTTGCGTGTATATCTAAGCGTGTAGCCTCAAAAGAGAATGCACAGGAGAGTTTTCTCTCGAAAGAATATGTACGAATACCATGTTATAAGGAAATACAGTGTTGTAGAGTAAAGACAAATACGTACATATTGGAAACACTTTAGGAGAAGAAATAACGCATCGTACAAAATTAGCTTGTATCTCCTAAACAACACGTTGTAACTCGAAAAGATTTGGTGTGGCGTATACGTCTAAACATGTAGCCTCAAAAGAGAACCCACAGGAGAATTTTCTTTCGTCAAAATATGTCAGAAAACCACGTTTTAAGGAAATCCCGCATTGTGCGCAATTATCTTGTTTTTCATAAACAAAACATTGTAACTCAAAAAGCTTTGGTGTTGGGTGTATATGTAAGCGTGTAGCCTCAAAAGAGAATGCACAGGAGAGTTTTCTCTCGAAAGAATATGTAAGAATACCACGTTAAAAGGAAATATATTGCTAAAGAGTAAAGACAAATACATACGTATTGGAAACATATTATGAGAAGAAATAATGCATGGTACAATATTTGCTTGTATCTCCTAAACAACACGTGGTAACTCAAAAAGATTTGGTGTGGCGTGCACGTCTAAATGTGTAGCCTCAAAAGAGAACCCACAGGAGAATTTTCTTACGTCAAAATTTGTCAGAAAACCACTTTTTAAGGAAATGCCGCATCGTGGGAAATTATCGTGTTTTTCCTAATCAACACGTTGTAACTCGAAAAGCTTTGGTGGTGCGTGTATGTCTAAGCGTGTAGCCTCCAAAGAGAACGCAAGGGATAGTTTTCTCTTGAAAGAATATGTAAGAATACCACGTTATAAGGAAATACAGTGTTGCAGAGTGTAGACAAATATGTACTTATTGGAAACACTTTACGAAAAGAAATAACACATCATGCAAACTTAGCTTGTATCTCCTAAACAACACGTTGTAACTCGAAAAGATTTGGTGTGGCATGAACGACTAAACGTGTACCCTCAAAGGAGAACCCACAGGAGAGTTTTCTTTCATCAAAATTTGTCAGAAAACCACGCTTTAAGGAAATCCTGCATCCTGCGAAATTATCTTGTTTTTCCTAAACAACATGTTGTAACTCGAAAAGCTTTGGTGTTGCGTATATGTCTAAACGTGTAGCCTCAAAAGAGAACGCACAGGAGAGTTTTCTCCCGAAAGAATATGTAGGAATACCACGTTATAAGGAAATACAGTGTTGCAGAGTAAAGACAAATAAATACTTATTGGAAACACTTAAACTTTACGAGAAGAAATAAAACATAGTACAAAATTAGCTTGTATATCCTAAACAACACGTTATAACTCGAAAGGATTTGGTGTTGCGTGTATGTCTAAGCATGTAGCCTCAAAAGAGAATGCACAGGAGAGTTTTCTCTCGAAAGAATATGTAAGAATACCACGTTATAAGGAAACATATGCTGCAGAGTAAAGACAAATACATACGTTTTGGAAACACATTATGAGAAGAAATAACGCATGGTACAAAATTAGCTTGTATCTCCCAAACAACACGTGGTTACTCAAAAAGATTTGGTGTGGCTTGTACATCTAAACGTGTAGCCTCAAAAGAGAACCCACAGGAGAATTTTCTTACGTCAAAATTTGTCAGAAAACCACGTTTTAAGGAAATCCCGCATCGTGCGAAATTATCTTGTTTTTCCTAATCAACACGTTGTAACTCGAAAAGCTTTGGAGGTGCGTGTATGTCTAAGCGTGTAGCCTCCAAAGAGAACGCACAGGATAATTTTCTCTCGAAAGAATATGTAAGAATACCACGTTATAAGGAAATACAGTGTTGCAGAGTATAGACAAATATGTACTTATTGGAAACACTTTAGGAGAAGAAATAACGCATCATGTAAAATTAGCTTGTATCTCCTAAACAACACGTTGTAACTCGACAAGATTTGGTGTGGCGTTTATGTCTAAACGTGTAGCCTCAAAAGAGATCCCACAGGAGAGTTTTCTTTCATCAAAATTTGTCAGAAAACCATGTTTTAAGGAAATACCGCATCGTGCGAAATTATCTTGTTTATCCTAAACAACATGTTGTAACTCGAAAAGCTTTGGTGGTGCGTGTATGTCTAAGCGTGTAGCCTCCAAAGAGAACGCACAGGAGAGTTTTCTCTCGAAAGAATATGTAAGAATACCACGTTATAAGGAAATACAGTGTTGCAGAGTACAGACAAATGCATACTTATTGGAAACACTTAAGCTTTACGAGAAGAAATAACACATAGTACAAAATTAGCTTGTATATCCTAAACAACACGTTAGAACTCAAAAGGATTTGGTGTGGCGTGTACGTCTAAACGTGTAGCCTCAAAAGAGAACCCACAGGAGAATTTTCTTTCGTCAAATTTGTCAGAAAACCACGTTTTAAGGAAATCCCGCATCATGCGAAATTATCTTGTTTTTCTTAAACAACACGTTGTAACTCGAAAAGCTTTGGTGTTGGGTGAATGTCTAAGCGTGTAGCCTCCAAAGAGAACGCACAGGAGAGTTTTCTCTCGAAAGAATATGTAAGAATATCACGTTATAAGGTAATACAGTGTGGCAGAGTAGAGGCAAGTACATATGTATTGGAAACACTTTAAATTATGAGAAGAAATAATTCATCGTTAAAAAATTAGCTTGTATCTCCTAAACAACAAGTTGTAACTCAAAAAGATTTGGTGTGGCGTGTACGTCTAAAAGTGTAGCCTCAAAAGAGAATGCACAGGGGAGTTTTCTCCCGAAAGAATATGTAGGAATACCACGTTATAAGGAAATACAGTGTTGCAGAGTAAAGACAAATACATACTTATTGGAAACAGTTAAGCTTTACGAGAAGAAATAACACATAGTACAAAATTAGCTTGTATATCCTAAACAACAGGTTATAACTCGATAGTATTTGGTGTGGCGTGTACATCTAAACGTGTAGCCTCAAAAGAGAACGCACAGGAGAATTTTCTTTCGTCAACACTTTTCAGAAAACCACGTTTTAAGGGAATCCCGCATCATGTGAAATTATCTTGTTTTTCCTAAACAACACGTTGTAACTCGAAAAGCTTTGGTGTTGCATGAATGTCTAAGCGTGTAGCCTCCAAAGAGAACGCACAGGAGAGTTTTCTCTCGAAAGAATATGTAAGAATACCACGTTATAAAGAAATACAGTGTGGCAGAGTAAAGAAAATACGTATGTAATGGGAGCACTTTATGAGAGAAATAACGCATCATGCAAAACTAACTTGTATGTCCTAAACAACACGTTGTAACTCGAAAAGATTTGGTGTGGCGTGTACGTCTAAAAGTGTAGCCTCAAAAGAGAACCCACAGGAGAGTTTTCTTTCGTCAAAATTTGTTAGAAAACCACGTTTTAAGGAAATCCCTCATCCTGCGAAATTATCTTGTTTTTCCTAATCAACACGTTGTAACTCGAAAATCTTTGGTGGTGCATGTATGTCTAAGCGTGTAGCCTCCAAAGAGAATGCACAGGATGGTTTTCTCTCGAAAGAATATGTAAGAATACCACGTTATAAGGAAATACAGTGTTCCAGATTTTAGACAAATATGTACTTATTGGAAACACTTTAGGATAAGAAATAACGCATCATGCAAAATTAGCTTGTATCTTCTAAACAACACGTTGTAACTCGACTAGATTTGGTGTGGCGTGTATGTCTAAACGTGTAGCCTCAAAAGAGAACCCACAGGAGAGTTTTCTTTCGTCAAAATTTGTCAGAAAACCAGGTTTTAAGGAAATACCGCATCGTGCGAAATTATCTTGTTTTTCCTAAACAACATGTAACTCGAAAAGCTTTGGTGGTGCGTGTATGTCTAAGCGTGTAGCCTCAAAAGAGAATGCACAGGAGAGTTTTCTTCCGAAAGTATATGTAGGAATACCACGTTATAAGGAAATACAGTGTTGCAGAGTAAAGACAAATGCATACTTATTGGAAACACTTAAGCTTTACGAGAAGAAATAACACATAGTAAAAATTAGTTTGTATACCCTAAACAACACGTTATAACTCGAAAGGATTTGGTGTGGCGTGTACGTCTAAACGTGTAGCCTCAAAAGAGAACCCACAGGAGAATTTTCTTTCATCAAAATTTGTCAGAAAACCACGTTTTAAGGAAATCCCGCATCATGCGAAATTATCTTGTTTTTCCTAAAAAACACGTTGTAACTCGAAAAGCTTTGGTATTGCGTATATGTCTAAGCGTGTAGCCTCCAAACAGAACGCACAGGAGAGTTTACTCTCGAAAGAATATGTAAGAATACCACGTTATAAGGAAATACAGTGTTGCAGAGTAGAGGCAAATATATACATATTGGAACACTTAAACTTTACGAGAAGAAATAATTCATCGTTAAAAAATTAGCTTGTATCTCCTAAACAACAAGTTGTAACTCAAAAAGATTTGGTGTGGCGTGTACGTCTAAACGTGTAGCCTCAAAAGAGAACGCACGGGAGAGTTTTCTCCCGAAAGAAAAGTAGGAATACTAAGTTATAAGGAAATACAGTGTTGCAGAGTAAAGACAAATACATACATATTGGAAACAGTTAAGCTTTACGAGAAGAAATAACACATAGTACAAAATTAGCTTGTATATCCTAAACAACACGTTAGAACTCAAAAGGATTTGGTGTGGCGTGTACGTCTAAACGTGAATCCTCAAAAGAGAACCCACAGGAGAATTTTCTTTCGTCAAATTTGTCAGAAAACCACGTTTTAAGGAAATCCCGCATCATGCGAAATTATCTTGTTTTTCCTAAACAACACGTTGTACCTCGAAAAGCTTTCGTGTTGCGTGAATGTCTAAGTGTGTAGCCTCCAAAAAGAACGCACAGGAGAGTTTTCTCTCGAAAGAATATGTAAGAATACCACGTTATAAGGAAATACAGCGTTGCAGAGTAGAGGCAAATACATACGTATTGGAAACAGTTAAACTTTACGAGAAGAAATAATTCATTGTAAAAAAATTAGCTTGTATCTCCTAAACAACAAGTTGCAACTCAAAAAGATTTGGTGTGGCGTGTACGTCTAAACGTTTAGCCTCAAAAGAGAACCCACAGGAGAATTTTCTTTCGTCAAAATTTGTCAGAAAACCACATTTTAAGAAATCCCGCAACGTGAGAAATTATCTTGTTCTTCCTAAACAACACGTTGTAACTCGAAAAGCTTTGCTGTTGCATGTATGTCTCAGCGTGTAGCCTCAAATGAGAATGCACAGGAGAGTTTTCTCTCGAAAAAAATATGTAAGAATACCACGTTATAAGGAAATACAGTGTTGCAGAGTAAAGACAAATACTTATTGGAAAAACTTTATGAGAAGAAATAACGCATCGTACAAAATTAGCTTGTATCTCCTAAACAACACATTGTAACTCGAAAAGATTTGGTGTGGCGTGTACGTCTAAACGTGTAGCCTCAAAAGAGAACCCACAGGAGAATTTTTGTTCATAAAATTTGTCAGAAATCCATGTTTTAAGGAAATCACTCATCGTGCGAAATTATCTTGTTTTTCCTAAACAACACGTTGTAACTAGAAAAGCTTTGATGTTGCGTGTATGTCTAAGCGTGTAGCCTCAAAAGAGAATGCACAGGAGAGTTTTCTCTCGAAAGAACATGTAAGAATACCACATTATAAGGAAATACAGTTTTGCAGAGTAAAGACAAATACATATGTATTTGAAACACTCTATGAGAAGAAATAAAGCATCGTAAAAAATTAGTTTCTATCTCCTAAACAACACGTTGTAACTCGAAAAGATTTGGTGTGGCATGTACGTCTAAACGTGTAGCCTCAAAAGAGAACACACAGGAGAATTTTCTTTCGTCAAAATTTGTCAGAAAACCACTTATTAAGGAAATCCCGCATCATGCGAAACTATCTTGTTTTTCCTAAACAACACATTGTAACTCGAAAATCTTTGGTGTTGCGTGTATGTCTAAGCATGTAGCCTCAAAAGAGAACGCACAGGAGAGATTTCTCTCAAACGAGTATGTAAGAATACCACGTTATAAGGAAATACATTGTGGCAAATTAAAGATAAATACATTCCTTTTGGAAACACTTAAACTTTACAAGAAGATATAAAGCATCGTAAAAAATTAGCTTGTATCTCCTAAAGAACACGTTGTAACTCGAAAACATTTGGTGTGGTGTGTACGTCTAAACGTTTAGCCACAAATGAAAACCCACAGGAGAATTTTATTTCCTCAAAATTTGTCAGAAAACCACGTTTTAAGGAATTCCCGCATCATGAGAAATTATCTTGTTTTTCCTAAACAACACGTTCTAACTCGAAATGCTTTGGTGTTGCGTGTATGTCTAAGCGTGTAGCCTCCAAAGAGAATGCACAGGATAGTTTTCTCTCCAAAGAATATGTAAGAATACCACGTTATAAGGAAATACAGTGTTGCAGAATTTAGACAAATATGTACTTATTGGAAACACTTTAGGAGAAGAAATAACGCATCATGCAAAATTATCTTGTATCTCCAAAACAACACGTTGTAACTCGACAAGATTTGGTGTGGCGTGTATGTCTAAACGTGTAGCCTCAAAAGAGAACCCACAGGAGAGTTTTCTTTCGTCAAAATTTGTCAGAAAACCAGGTTTTAAGGAAATACCGCATCGTGCGAAATTATCTTGTTTTTCCTAAACAACATGTAACTCGAAAAGCTTTGGTGGCGCGTGTATGTCTAAGCGTGTAGCCTCAAAAGAGAACGCACAGGAGAGTTTTCTTCCGAAAGAATGTGTAGGAATACCACGTTATAAGGAAATACAGTGTTGCAGAGTAAAGACAAATGCATACATATTGGAAACACTTAAGCTTTACGAGAAGAAATAACACATAGTACAAAATTAGCTTGTATATCCTAAACAACACGTTAGAACTCAAAAGGATTTGGTGTGGCGTGTACGTCTAAACGTGAATCCTCAAAAGAGAACCCACAGAAGAATTTTCTTTCGTCAAATTTGTCAGAAAACCACGTTTTAAGGAAATCCCGCATCATGCGAAATTATCTTGTTTTTCCTAAACAACACGTTGTACCTCGAAAAGCTTTCGTGTTGCGTGAATGTCTAAGTGTGTAGCCTCCAAAAAGAACGCACAGGAGAGTTTTTTCTCGAAAGAATATGTAAGAATACCACGTTATAAGGAAATACAGTGTTGCAGAGTAGAGGCAAATACATACGTATTGGAAACAGTTAAACTTTACGAGAAGAAATAATTCATTGTAAAAAAATTAGCTTGTATCTCCTAAACAACAAGTTGCAACTCAAAAAGATTTGGTGTGCCGTGTACGTCTAAACGTTTAGCCTCAAAAGAGAACCCACAGGAGAATTTTCTTTCGTCAAAATTTGTCAGAAAACCACATTTTAAGAAATCCCGCAACGTGAGAAATTATCTTGTTCTTCCTAAACAACACGTTGTAACTCGAAAAGCTTTGCTGTTGCATGTATGTCTCAGCGTGTAGCCTCAAATGAGAACGCACAGGAGAGTTTTCTCTCGAAAAAATATGTAAGAATACCACGTTATAAGGAAATACAGTGTTGCAGAGTAAAGACAAATACTTATTGGAAAAACTTTATGAGAAGAAATAACGCATCGTACAAAATTAGCTTGTATCTCCTAATCAACACATTGTAACTCGAAAAGATTTGGTGTGGCGTGTACGTCTAAACGTGTAGCCTCAAAAGAGAACCCACAGGAGAATTTTTGTTCATAAAATTTGTCAGAAATCCATGTTTTAAGGAAATCATTCATCGTGCGAAATTATCTTGTTTTTCCTAAACAACACGTTGTAACTAGAAAAGCTTTGATGTTGCGTGTATGTCTAAGCGTGTAGCCTCAAAAGAGAATGCACAGGAGAGTTTTCTCTCGAAAGAACATGTAAGAATACCACATTATAAGGAAATACAGTTTTGCAGAGTAAAGACAAATACATATGTATTTGAAACACTCTATGAGAAGAAATAAAGCATCGTAAAAAATTAGTTTCTATCTCCTAAACAACACGTTGTAACTCGAAAAGATTTGGTGTGGCATGTACGTGTAAACGTGTAGCCTCAAAAGAGAACACACAGGAGAATTTTCTTTCGTCAAAATTTGTCAGAAAACCACTTATTAAGGAAATCCCGCATCATGCGAAACTATCTTGTTTTTCCTAAACAACACATTGTAACTCGAAAATCTTTGGTGTTGCGTGTATGTCTAAGCATGTAGCCTCAAAAGAGAACGCACAGGAGAGATTTCTCTCAAACGAGTATGTAAGAATACCACGTTATAAGGAAATACATTGTGGCAAATTAAAGATAAATACATTCCTTTTGGAAACACTTAAACTTTACAAGAAGATATAAAGCATCGTAAAAAATTAGCTTGTATCTCCTAAAGAACACGTTGTAACTCGAAAACATTTGGTGTGGTGTGTACGTCTAAACGTTTAGCCACAAATGAAAACCTACAGGAGAATTTTATTTCCTCAAAATTTGTCAGAAAACCACGTTTTAAGGAATTCCCGCATCATGAGAAATTATCTTGTTTTTCCTAAACAACACGTTCTAACTCGAAATGCTTTGGTGTTGCGTGTATGTCTAAGCGTGTAGCCTCCAAAGAGAATGCACAGGATAGTTTTCTCTCCAAAGAATATGTAAGAATACCACGTTATAAGGAAATACAGTGTTGCAGAATTTAGACAAATATGTACTTATTGGAAACACTTTAGGAGAAGAAATAACGCATCATGCAAAATTATCTTGTATCTCCAAAACAACACGTTGTAACTCGACAAGATTTGGTGTGGCGTGTATGTCTAAACGTGTAGCCTCAAAAGAGAACCCACAGGAGAGTTTTCTTTCGTCAAAATTTGTCAGAAAACCACGTTTTAAGGAAATACCGCATCGTGCGAAATTATCTTGTTTTTCCTAAACAACATGTAACTCGAAAAGCTTTGGTGGTGCGTGTATGTCTAAGCGTGTAGCCTCAAAAGAGAACGCACAGGAGAGTTTTCTTCCGAAAGAATGTGTAGGAATACCACGTTATAAGGAAATACAGTGTTGCAGAGTAAAGACAAATGCATACTTATTGGAAACACTTAAGTTTTACGAGAAGAAATAACACATAGTAAAAATTAGTTTGTATACCCTAAACAACACGTTATAACTCGAAAGGATTTGGTGTGGCGTGTATGTCTAAACGTGTAGCCTCAAAAGAGAACCCACAGGAGAATTTTCTTTCATCAAAATTTGTCAGAAAACCACGTTTTAAGGAAATCCCGCATCATGCGAAATTATCTTGTTTTTCCTAAAAAACACATTGTAACTCGAAAAGCTTTGGTGTTGCGTATATGTCTAAGCGTGTAGCCTCCAAAGAGAACGCACAGGAGATTTTCTCTCGAAAGAATATGTAAGAATACCACGTTATAAGGAAATACAGTGTTGCAGCGTAGAGGCAAATATATACATATTGGAAACACTTAAACTTTACGAGAAGAAATAATTCATCGTTAAAAAATTAGCTTGTATCTCCTAAACAACACGTTGTAACTCAAAAAGATTTGGTGTGGCGTGTACGTCTAAACATGTAGCCTCAAAAGAGAACGCACGGGAGAGTTTTCTCCCGAAAGAAAAGTAGGAATACTACGTTATAAGGAAATACAGTTTTGCAGAGTAAAGACAAATACATACATATTGGAAACACTTAAGCTTTACGAGAAGAAATAACACATAGTACAAAATTAGCTTGTATATCCTAAACAACACGTTGGAACTCAAAAGGATTTGGTGTGGCGTGTACGTCTAAACGTGAATCCTCAAAAGAGAACCCACAGGAGAATTTTCTTTCGTCAAATTTGTCAGAAAACCACGTTTTAAGGAAATCCCGCATCATGCGAAATTATCTTGTTTTTCCTAAACAACACGTTGTACCTCGAAAAGCTTTCGGGTTGCGTCAATGTCTAAGTGTGTGGCCTCCAAAAAGAACGCACAGGAGAGTTTTCTCTCGAAAGAATATGTAAGAATACCACGTTATAAGGAAATACAGTGTTGCAGAGTAGAGGCAAATGCATACGTATTGGAAACACTTAAACTTTATGAGAAGAAATAATTCATTGTAAAAAAATTAGCTTGTATCTCCTAAACAACAAGTTTCAACTCAAAAAGATTTGGTGTGGTGTGTACGTCTAAACGTTTAGCCTCAAAAGAGAACCCACAGGAGAATTTTCTTCGTCAAAATTTGTCAGAAAACCACGTTTTCAGGAAATCCCGCATCGTGAGAAATTATCTTTTTCTTCCTAAACAACACGTTGTAACTCGAAAAGCTTTGCTGTTGCGTGTATGTCTCAGCGTGTAGCCTCAAATGAGAACGCACAGGAGAGTTTTCTCTCGAAAAAATATGTAAGAATACCACGTTATTAGGAAATACAGTGTTGCAGAGTAAAGACAAATACTTATTGGAAAAACTTTATGAGAAGAAATAACGCATCGTACAAAATTAGCTTGTATCTCCTAAACAACACATTGTAACTCGAAAAGATTTGGTGTGGCGTGTACGTCTAAACGTGTAGCCTCAAAAGAGAACCCACAGGAGAATTTTTGTTCGTAAAATTTGTCAGAAATCCATGTTTTAAGGAAATCACTCATCGTGCGAAATTATCTTGTTTTTCCTAAACAACACGTTGTAACTCGAAAAGCTTTGATGTTGCGTGTATGTGTAAGCGTGTAGCCTCAAAAGAGAACGCACAGGAGAGTTTTCTCTCGAAAGAACATGTAAGAATACCACATTATAAGGAAATACAGTTTTGCAGAGTAAAGACAAATACATATGTATTTGAAACACTCTATGAGAAGAAATAAAGCATCGTAAAAAATTAGTTTCTATCTCCTAAACAACACGTTGTAACTCGAAAAGATTTGGTGTGGCATGTACGTCTAAACGTGTAGCCTCAAAAGAGAACACACAGGAGAATTTTCTTTCGTCAAAATTTGTCAGAAAACCACTTATTAAGGAAATCCCGCATCATGCGAAACTATCTTGTTTTTCCTAAACAACACATTGTAACTCGAAAATCTTTGGTGTTGCGTGTATGTCTAAGCATGTAGCCTCAAAAGAGAACGCACAGGAGAGATTTCTCTCAAACGAGTATGTAAGAATACCACGTTATAAGGAAATACATTGTGGCAAATTAAAGATAAATACATTCCTTTTGGAAACACTTAAACTTTACAAGAAGATATAAAGCATCGTAAAAAATTAGCTTGTATCTCCTAAAGAACACGTTGTAACTCGAAAACATTTGGTGTGGTGTGTACGTCTAAACGTTTAGCCACAAATGAAAACCCACAGGAGAATTTTATTTCCTCAAAATTTGTCAGAAAACCACGTTTTAAGGAATTCCCGCATCATGAGAAATTATCTTGTTTTTCCTAAACAACACGTTCTAACTCGAAATGCTTTGGTGTTGCGTGTATGTCTAAGCGTGTAGCCTCCAAAGAGAATGCACAGGATAGTTTTCTCTCCAAAGAATATGTAAGAATACCACGTTATAAGGAAATACAGTGTTGCAGAATTTAGACAAATATGTACTTATTGGAAACACTTTAGGAGAAGAAATAACGCATCATGCAAAATTATCTTGTATCTCCAAAACAACACGTTGTAACTCGACAAGATTTGGTGTGGCGTGTATGTCTAAACGTGTAGCCTCAAAAGAGAACCCACAGGAGAGTTTTCTTTCGTCAAAATTTGTCAGAAAACCACGTTTTAAGGAAATACCGCATCGTGCGAAATTATCTTGTTTTTCCTAAACAACATGTAACTCGAAAAGCTTTGGTGGTGCGTGTATGTCTAAGCGTGTAGCCTCAAAAGAGAACGCACAGGAGAGTTTTCTCCCGAAAGAATGTGTAGGAATACCACGTTATAAGGAAATACAGTGTTGCAGAGTAAAGACAAATACATACATATTGGAAACACTTAAGCTTTACGAGAAGAAATAACACATAGTACAAAATTAGCTTGTATATCCTAAACAACACGTTAGAACTCAAAAGGATTTGGTGTGGCGTGTACGTCTAAACGTGAATCCTCAAAAGAGAACCCACAGGAGAATTTTCTTTCGTCAAATTTGTCAGAAAACCACGTTTTAAGGAAATCCCGCATCATGCGAAATTATCTTGTTTTTCCTAAACAACACGTTGTACCTCGAAAAGCTTTCGTGTTGCGTGAATGTCTAAGTGTGTAGCCTCCAAAAAGAACGCACAGGAGAGTTTTCTCTCGAAAGAATATGTAAGAATACCACGTTATAAGGAAATACAGCGTTGCAGAGTAGAGGCAAATACATACGTATTGGAAACAGTTAAACTTTACGAGAAGAAATAATTCATTGTAAAAAAATTAGCTTGTATCTCCTAAACAACAAGTTGCAACTCAAAAAGATTTGGTGTGGCGTGTACGTCTAAACGTTTAGCCTCAAAAGAGAACCCACAGGAGAATTTTCTTTCGTCAAAATTTGTCAGAAAACCACATTTTAAGAAATCCCGCAACGTGAGAAATTATCTTGTTCTTCCTAAACAACACGTTGTAACTCGAAAAGCTTTGCTGTTGCATGTATGTCTCAGCGTGTAGCCTCAAATGAGAACGCACAGGAGAGTTTTCTCTCGAAAAAATATGTAAGAATACCACGTTATAAGGAAATACAGTGTTGCAGAGTAAAGACAAATACTTATTGGAAAAACTTTATGAGAAGAAATAACGCATCGTACAAAATTAGCTTGTATCTCCTAAACAACACATTGTAACTCGAAAAGATTTGGTGTGGCGTGTACGTCTAAACGTGTAGCCTCAAAAGAGAACCCACAGGAGAATTTTTGTTCATAAAATTTGTCAGAAATCCATGTTTTAAGGAAATCACTCATCGTGCGAAATTATCTTGTTTTTCCTAAACAACACGTTGTAACTAGTAAAGCTTTGATGTTGCGTGTATGTCTAAGCGTGTAGCCTCAAAAGAGAATGCACAGGAGAGTTTTCTCTCGAAAGAACATGTAAGAATACCACATTATAAGGAAATACAGTTTTGCAGAGTAAAGACAAATACATATGTATTTGAAACACTCTATGAGAAGAAATAAAGCATCGTAAAAAATTAGTTTCTATCTCCTAAACAACACGTTGTAACTCGAAAAGATTTGGTGTGGCATGTACGTCTAAACGTGTAGCCTCAAAAGAGAACACACAGGAGAATTTTCTTTCGTCAAAATTTGTCAGAAAACCACTTATTAAGGAAATCCCGCATCATGTGAAACTATCTTGTTTTTCCTAAACAACACATTGTAACTCGAAAATCTTTGGTGTTGCGTGTATGTCTAAGCATGTAGCCTCAAAAGAGAACGCACAGGAGAGATTTCTCTCAAACGAGTATGTAAGAATACCACGTTATAAGGAAATACATTGTGGCAAATTAAAGATAAATACATTCCTTTTGGAAACACTTAAACTTTACAAGAAGATATAAAGCATCGTAAAAAATTAGCTTGTATCTCCTAAAGAACACGTTGTAACTCGAAAACATTTGGTGTGGTGTGTACGTCTAAACGTTTAGCCACAAATGAAAACCCACAGGAGAATTTTATTTCCTCAAAATTTGTCAGAAAACCACGTTTTAAGGAATTCCCGCATCATGAGAAATTATCTTGTTTTTCCTAAACAACACGTTCTAACTCGAAATGCTTTGGTGTTGCGTGTATGTCTAAGCGTGTAGCCTCCAAAGAGAATGCACAGGATAGTTTTCTCTCCAAAGAATATGTAAGAATACCACGTTATAAGGAAATACAGTGTTGCAGAATTTAGACAAATATGTACTTATTGGAAACACTTTAGGAGAAGAAATAACGCATCATGCAAAATTATCTTGTATCTCCAAAACAACACGTTGTAACTCGACAAGATTTGGTGTGGCGTGTATGTCTAAACGTGTAGCCTCAAAAGAGAACCCACAGGAGAGTTTTCTTTCGTCAAAATTTGTCAGAAAACCACGTTTTAAGGAAATACCGCATCGTGCGAAATTATCTTGTTTTTCCTAAACAACATGTAACTCGAAAAGCTTTGGTGGTGCGTGTATGTCTAAGCGTGTAGCCTCAAAAGAGAACGCACAGGAGAGTTTTCTCCCGAAAGAATGTGTAGGAATACCACGTTATAAGGAAATACAGTGTTGCAGAGTAAAGACAAATGCATACTTATTGGAAACACTTAAGCTTTACGAGAAGAAATAACACATAGTAAAAATTAGTTTGTATACCCTAAACAACACGTTATAACTCGAAAGGATTTGGTGTGGCGTGTATGTCTAAACGTGTAGCCTCAAAAGAGAACCCACAGGAGAATTTTCTTTCATCAAAATTTGTCAGAAAACCACGTTTTAAGGAAATCCCGCATCATGCGAAATTATCTTGTTTTTCCTAAAAAACACATTGTAACTCGAAAAGCTTTGGTGTTGCGTATATGTCTAAGCGTGTAGCCTCCAAAGAGAACGCACAGGAGATTTTCTCTCGAAAGAATATGTAAGAATACCACGTTATAAGGAAATACAGTGTTGCAGCGTAGAGGCAAATATATACATATTGGAAACACTTAAACTTTACGAGAAGAAATAATTCATCGTTAAAAAATTAGCTTGTATCTCCTAAACAACACGTTGTAACTCAAAAAGATTTGGTGTGGCGTGTACGTCTAAACATGTAGCCTCAAAAGAGAACGCACGGGAGAGTTTTCTCCCGAAAGAAAAGTAGGAATACTACGTTATAAGGAAATACAGTTTTGCAGAGTAAAGACAAATACATACATATTGGAAACACTTAAGCTTTACGAGAAGAAATAACACATAGTACAAAATTAGCTTGTATATCCTAAACAACACGTTGGAACTCAAAAGGATTTGGTGTGGCGTGTACGTCTAAACGTGAATCCTCAAAAGAGAACCCACAGGAGAATTTTCTTTCGTCAAATTTGTCAGAAAACCACGTTTTAAGGAAATCCCGCATCATGCGAAATTATCTTGTTTTTCCTAAACAACACGTTGTACCTCGAAAAGCTTTCGGGTTGCGTCAATGTCTAAGTGTGTGGCCTCCAAAAAGAACGCACAGGAGAGTTTTCTCTCGAAAGAATATGTAAGAATACCACGTTATAAGGAAATACAGTGTTGCAGAGTAGAGGCAAATGCATACGTATTGGAAACACTTAAACTTTACGAGAAGAAATAATTCATTGTAAAAAAATTAGCTTGTATCTCCTAAACAACAAGTTTCAACTCAAAAAGATTTGGTGTGGTGTGTACGTCTAAACGTTTAGCCTCAAAAGAGAACCCACAGGAGAATTTTCTTCGTCAAAATTTGTCAGAAAACCACGTTTTAAGGAAATCCCGCATCGTGAGAAATTATCTTGTTCTTCCTAAACAACACGTTGTAACTCGAAAAGCTTTGCTGTTGCGTGTATGTCTCAGCGTGTAGCCTCAAATGAGAACGCACAGGAGAGTTTTCTCTCGAAAAAATATGTAAGAATACCACGTTATAAGGAAATACAGTGTTGCAGAGTAAAGACAAATACTTATTGGAAAAACTTTATGAGAAGAAATAACGCATCGTACAAAATTAGCTTGTATCTCCTAAACAACACATTGTAACTCGAAAAGATTTGGTGTGGCGTGTACGTCTAAACGTGTAGCCTCAAAAGAGAACCCACAGGAGAATTTTTGTTCGTAAAATTTGTCAGAAATCCATGTTTTAAGGAAATCACTCATCGTGCGAAATTATCTTGTTTTTCCTAAACAACACGTTGTAACTCGAAAAGCTTTGATGTTGCGTGTATGTGTAAGCGTGTAGCCTCAAAAGAGAACGCACAGGAGAGTTTTCTCTCGAAAGAACATGTAAGAATACCACATTATAAGGAAATACAGTTTTGCAGAGTAAAGACAAATACATATGTTTGAAACACTCTATGAGAAGAAATAACGCATCGTAAAAAATTAGTTTGTATCTCCTAAACAACACGTTGTAACTCGAAAAGATTTGGTGTGGCATGTAAGTCTAAATGTATAGCCTCAAAAGAGAACCCACAGGAGAATTTTCTTTCGTCAAAATTTGTCAAAAAACCACTTATTAAGGAAATCCCGCATCATGCGAAACTATCTTGTTTTTCCTAAACAACACATTGTAACTCGAAAATCTTTGGTGTTGCGTGTATGTCTAAGCATGTAGCCTCAAAAGAGAACGCACAGGAGAGATTTCTCTCGAACGAGTATGTAAGAATACCCCGTTATAAGGAAATTCATTGTGGCAAATTAAAGATAAATACATTCCTTTTGGAAACACTTAAACTTTACAAGAAGATATAAAGCATCGTAAAAAATTAGCTTGTATCTCCTAAAGAACACGTTGTAACTCGAAAACATTTGGTGTGGCGTGTACGTCTAAACGTTTAGCCTCAAATGAAAACCCACAGGAGAATTTTATTTCCTCAAAATTTGTCAGAAAACCACGTTTTAAGGAATTCCCGCATCATGAGAAATTATCTTGTTTTTCCTAAACAACACGTTCTAACTCGAAATGCTTTGGTGTTGCGTGTATGTCTAAGCACGTAGCCTCAAAAGAGAATGCACCGGAGAGTTTTCTCTCGAAAGAATATGTACGAATACCATGTTATAAGGAAATACATTGTTGTAGAGTAAAGACAAATACGTACATATTGGAAACACTTTAGGAGAAGAAATAACGCATCGTACAAAATTAGCTTGTATCTCCTAAACAACACGTTGTAACTCGAAAAGATTTGGTGCGGCGTATACGTCTAAACATGTAGCCTCAAAAGAGAACCCACAGGATAATTTTCTTTCGTCAAAATTTGTCAGAAAACCACGTTTTAAGGAAATCCAGCATTGTGCGCAATTATCTTGTTTTTCATAAACAAAACATTGTAACTCGAAAAGCTTTGGTGTTGGGTGTATGTATAAGCGTGTAGCCTCAAAAGAGAATGCACAGGAGAGTTTTCTCTCGAAAGAATATGTAAGAATACCACGTTATAAGGAAATATATTGCTGCAGAGTAAAGACAAATACATACGTATTGGAAACATATTATGAGAAGAAATAATGCATGGTACAAAATTTGCTTGTATCTCCTAAACAACACGTGGTAACTCAAAAAGATTTGGTGTGGCGTGCACGTCTAAATGTGTAGCCTCAAAAGAGAACCCACAGGAGAATTTTCTTACGTCAAAATTTGTCAGAAAACCACTTTTTAAGGAAATCCCGCATCGTGGGAAATTATCTTGTTTTTCCTAATCAACACGTTGTAACTCGAAAAGTTTTGGTGGTGCGTGTATGTCTAAGCATGTAGCCTCCAAAGAGAACGCAAGGCATAGTTTTCTCTCGAAAGAATATGTAAGAATACCACGTTATAAGGAAATACAGTGTTGCAGAGTGTAGACAAATATGTACTTATTGGAAACACTTTACGAAAAGAAATAACACATCATGCAAACTTAGCTTGTATCTCCTAAACAACACGTTGTAACTCGAAAAGATTTGGTGTGGCGTGAACGACTAAACGTGTACCCTCAAAGGAGAACCCACAGGAGAGTTTTCTTTCATCAAAATTTGTCAGAAAACCACGTTTTAAGGAAATCCTGCATCCTGCGAAATTATCTTGTTTTTCCTAAACAACATGTTGTAACTCGAAAAGCTTTGGTGTTGCGTATATGTCTAAGCATGTAGCCTCAAAAGAGAACGCACAGGAGAGTTTTCTCCCGAAAGAATATGTAGGAATACCACGTTATAAGGAAATACAGTGTTGCAGAGTAAAGACAAATAAATACTTATTGGAAACACTTAAACTTTACGAGAAGAAATAAAACATAGATTAAAAATTCAGGAGACAGCAGGTGTTGGAGAGGGTGCGGAGAAAGAGGAACACTCCTCCACTGCTGGTGGGGTTGCAAATTGGTACAACCACTCTGGAAAGCAGTCTGGCGGTTCCTCCGAAAACTGGGCACCTCACTTCCAGAAGATCCTGCTATACCACTCCTGGGCATATACCCAGAGGATTCCCCACCATGGAATAAGGATTCATGCTCTACTATGTTCATAGCAGCCCTATTTATAATTGCCAGATGCTGGAAAGAACCCAGGTATCCCTCAACAGAAGAGTGGATACAAAAAATGTGGTATATCTACACAATGGAGTACTATTCAGCCATTAGAAACAATGAATTCATGAAATTCTTAGGCTAATGGATGGAGCTAGAGATCATCATACTAAGTGAGGTAACCCAGACTCAAAAGGCGAATCATGGTATGCACTAACTAATAAGTGGTTATTAACCTAGAAAACTGGAATACCCAAAACATAATCCACACATCAAATGAGATACAAGAAGAAAGCAGGAGTGGTCCCTGCTTCTGGAAAGACTCAGTGAAACAGTATTTGGCAAAACCAGAACGGGGAACTGGGAAGGGGTGGGAGGGAGGACAGGGGAAGAGAAGGGGGCTTACGGGACTTTCGGGGAGTGGGGGGGGCTAAAAAAGGGGAAATCATTTGAAATGTAAATAAATTATATCGAATAAAAAAAAGAATGAAAAAAAAAGAAATAAAACAATACAAAATTAGCTTGTATATCCTAAACAACACGTTATAACTCAAAAGGATTTGGTGTTGCGTGTATGTCTAAGCATGTAGCCTCAAAAGAGAATGCACAGGAGAGTTTTCTCTCAAAAGAATATGTAAGAATACCACGTTATAAGGAAACATATTGCTGCAGAGTAAAGACAAATACATACGTTTTGGAAACACATTATGAGAAGAAATAACGCATGGTACAAAATTAACTTGCATCTCCGAAACAACACATGGTTACTCAAAAAGATTTGGTGTGGCTTGTACATCTAAACGTGTAGCCTCAAAAGAGAACCCACAGGAGAATTTTCTTACGTCAAAATTTGTCTGAAAACCACGTTTTAAGGAAATCCCGCATCGTGCGAAATTATCTTGTTTTTCCTAATGAACACGTTGTAACTCGAAAAGCTTTGGTGGTGCGTGTATGTCTAAGCGTGTAGCCTCCAAAGAGAATGCACAGGATAGTTTTCTCTCAAAAGAATATGTAAGAATACCACGTTATAAGGAAATACAGTGTTGCAGAGTATAGACAAATATGTACTTATTGGAAACACTTTAGGAGAAGAAATAACGCATCATGTAAAATTAGCTTGTATCTCCTAAACAACACGTTGTAACTCGACAAGATTTGGTGTGGCATGTATGTCTAAACGTGTAGCCTCAAAAGAGAACCCACAGGAGAGTTTTCTTTCATCAAAATTTGTCAGAAAACCACGTTTTAAGGAAATACCGCATCGTGCGAAATTATCTTGTTTATCCTAAACAACATGTTGTAACTCGAAAAGCTTTGGTGGTGCGTGTATGTCTAAGCGTGTAGCCTCCAAAGAGAACGCACAGGAGAGTTTTCTCTCGAAAGAATATGTAAGAATACCACGTTATAAGGAAATACAGTGTTGCAGAGTAAAGACAAATACATACTTATTGGAAACACTTAAGCTTTACGAGAAGAAATAACACATAGTACAAAATTAGCTTGTATATCCTAAACAACACGTTACAACTCGAAAGGATTTGGTGTGGCATGTACGTCTAAACGTGTAGCCTCAAAAGAGAACCCACAGGAGAATTTTCTTTCGTCAAAATTTGTCAGAAAACCATGTTTTAAGGAAATCCCGCATCATGCGAAATTATCTTGTTTTTCCTAAACAACACGTTGTAACTCGAAAAGCTTTGGTGTTGGGTGAATGTCTAAGCGTGTAGCCTCCAAAGAAAACGCACAGGAGAGTTTTCTCTCGAAAGAATATGTAAGAATATCACGTTATAAGGAAATACAGTGTGGCAGAGTATAGACAAATTTGTATTTATTGGAAACACTTTAGGAGAATTAATAACGCATCATATAAAATTAGCTTGTATCTCCTAAACAACACGTTGCAACTCGACAAGATTTGGTGTGGCGTGTATGTCTAAAGGTGTAGCCTCAAAAGAGAACCCACAGGAGAGTTTTCTTTCGTCAAAATTTGTCAGAAAACCACGTTTTAAGGAAATACCGCATCGTTCGAAACTATCTTGTTTTTCCTAAACAACATGTTGCAACTCGAAAAGCTTTGGTGGTGCGTGTATGTCTAAGCGTGTAGCCTCAAAAGAGAACGCACAGGAGAGTTTTCTTCTGAAAGAATATGTAGGAATACCACGTTATAAGGAAATACAGTGTTGCAGAGTAAAGACAAATACATACTTATTGGAAACACTTAAGCTTTACGAGAAGAAATAACACATAGTACAAAATTAGCTTGTATATCCTAAACAACACGTTATATCTCGAAAGGATTTGGTGTGGCGTGTACGTCTAAACGTGCAGCCTCAAAAGAGAACCCACAGGAGAATTTTCTTTCATCAAAATTTGTCAGAAAACCACGTTTTAAGGAAATCCCGCATCATGCGAAATTATCTTGTTTTTCCTAAACAACACGTTGTAACTCGAAAAGCTTTGGTGTTGCGTGAATGTCTAAGTGTGTAGCCTCCAAAGAGAACGCACAGGAGAGTTTTCTCTCGAAAGAATATGCAAAACTATCACGTTATAAGGAAATACAGTGTTGCAGAGTAGAGGCAAATACATACGTATTGGAAACACTTAAACTTTACGAGAAGAAATAATTCATCTTAAAAAAAATTAGCTTGTATCTCCTAAACAACAAGTTGTAACTCAAAAAGATTTGGTGTGGCGTGTACGTCTAAATGTGTAGCCTCAAAAGAGAACGCACAGGAGAGTTTTCTCTCGAAAGAATATTTAAGAATACAACGTTATAAGGAAATACAGTGTTGCAGAGTAGAGGCAAATACATACGTATTGTAAACACTTAAACTTTACGAGAAGAAATAATTCATTGTAAAAAAATTAGCTTGTATCTCCGAAACAACAAGTTGCAACTCAAAGAGATTTGGTGTGGCGTGTACCTCTAAACGTTTAGCCTCAAAAGAGAACCGACAGGAGAATTTTCTTTCGTCAAAATTTGTCAGAAAACCACGTTTTAAGGAAATCCCGCATCGTGAGAAATTATCTTGTTCTTCCTAAACAACACGTAACTCGAAAAGCTTTGCTGTTGCGTGTATGTCTCAGCGTGTAGCCTCAAATGAGAATGCACAGGAGAGTTTTCTCTCGAAAAAATATGTAAGAGTACCATGTTATAAGGAAATATAGTGTTGCAGAGTAAAGACAAATACTTACTTATTGGAAAAACTTTATGAGAGGAAAGAACGCCTCGTACAAAATTAGCTTGTATCTCCTAAACAACACATTGTAACTCGAAAAGATTTGGTGTGGCGTGTACGTCTAAACGTGTAGCCTCAAAAGAGAACCCACAGGAGAATTTTTGTTCGTAAAATTTGTCAGAAATCCATGTTTTAAGGAAATCACTCATCGTGCGAAATTATCTTGTTTTTCCTAAACAACACGTTGTAACTCGAAAAGCTTTGATGTTGCGTGTATGTCTAAGCGTGTAGCCTCAAAAGAGAACGCACAGGAGAGTTTTCTCTCGAAAGAACATGAAAGAATACCACATTATAAGGAAATACAGTTTTGCAGAGTAAAGACAAATACGTATGTATTTGAAACACTCTATGAGAAGAAATAACGCATCGTAAAAAATTAGTTTGTATCTCCTAAACAACACGTTGTAACTCGAAAAGATTTGGTATGGCATGTACGTCTAAACGTGTAGCCTCTAAAGAGAACCCACAGGAGAATTTTCTTTCGTCAAAATTTGTCAGAAAACCACTTATTAAGGAAATCCCGCATCATGCGAAACTATCTTGTTTTTCCTAAACAACACATTGTAACTCGAAAATCTTTGGTGTTGCGTGTATGTCTAAGTATGTAGCCTCAAAAGAGAACGCACAGGAGAGATTTCTCTCGAACGAGTATGTAAGAATACCACGTTATAAGGAAATACATTGTGGCAAATTAAAGATAAATACGTTCCTTTTGGAAACACTTAAACTTTACAAGAAGATATAAAGCATCGTAAAAAATTAGCTTGTATCTCCTAAAGAACACGTTGTAACTCGAAAACATTTGGTGTGGCGTGTACGTCTAAACGTTTAGCCTCAAATGAAAACCCACAGGAGAATTTTATTTCCTCAAAATTTGTCAGAAAACCACGTTTTAAGGAATTCCCGCATCGTGCGAAATTATCTTGTTTTTCCTAAACAACACGTTCTAACTCGAAATGCTTTGGTGTTGCGTGTATGTCTAAGCGTGTAGCCTCAAAAGAGAATGCACAGGAGAGTTTTCTCTCGAAAGAATATGTACGAATACCATGTTATAAGGAAATACAGTGTTGTTGAGTAAAGACAAATACGTACGTATTGGAAACACTTTAGGAGAAGAAATAACGCATCGTACAAAATTAGCTTGTATCTCCTAAACAACACGTTGTAACTCGAAAAGATTTGGTGTGGCATGTACGTCTAAACATGTAGCCTCAAAAGAAAACCCACAGGAGAATTTTCTTTTGTCAAAATTTGTCAGAAAACCACGTTTTAAGGAAATCCCGCATTGTGCGCAATTATCTTGTTTTTCATAAACAAAACATTGTAACTCGAAAAGCTTTGGTGTTGGGTGTATGTGTAAGCGTGTAGCCTCAAAAGAGAATGCACAGGAGAGTTTTCTCTCGAAAGAATATGTAAGAATACCACGTTATAAGGAAATATATTGCTGCAGAGTAAAGACAAATACATACGTATTGGAAACATATTATGAGAAGAAATAATGCATGGTACAAAATTTGCTTGTATCTCCTAAACAACACGTGGTAACTCAAAAATATTTGGTGTGGCGTGCACGTCTAAATGTGTAGCCTCAAAAGAGAACCCACAGGAGAATTTTCTTACGTCAAAATTTGTCAGAAAACCACATTTTAAGGAAATCCCGCATCGTGCGAAATTATCCTGTTTTTCCTAATCAACACGTTGTAACTCGAAAAGCTTTGGTGGTGCGTGTATGTCTAAGCGTGTAGCCTCCAAAGAGAACGCACAGGATAGTTTTCTCTCGAAAGAATATGTAAGAATACCACGTTATAAGGATATACAATGTTGCAGAGTATAGACAAATATGTACTTATTGGAAACACTTTAGGAGAAGAAATAACGCATCATGCAAAATTAGCTTGTATCTCCTAAACAACACGTTGCAACTCGAAAAGATTTGTTGTGGCGTGTACGACTAAACGTGTAGCCTCAAAGGAGAACCCACAGGAGGGTTTTCTTTCGTCAAACTTTGTCAGAAAACCACTTTTTAAGGAAATCCTGCATCGTGCGAAATTATCTTGTTTTTCCTAAACAACATGTTGTAACTCGAAAAGCTTTGATGTTGCATATATGTCTAAGGGTGTAGCCTCAAAAGAGAACGTACAGGAGAGTTTTCTCCCGAAAGAATATGTAGGAATACCACGTTATAAGGAAATACAATGTTGCAGAGTAAAGACAAATACATACTTATTGGAAACACTTAAACTTTACGAGAAGAAATAAAACATAGTAAAAAATTAGCTTGTATATCCTAAACAACACGTTATAACTCGAAAGGATTTGGTGTTGCGTGTATGTCTAAGCATGTAGCCTCAAAAGAGAATGCACAGAAGAGTTTTCTCTCGAAAGAATATGTAAGAATACCACGTTATAAGGAAATATATTGCTGCAGAGTAAAGACAAATACGTACGTATTGGAAACACATTATGAGAAGAAATAACGCATGGTACAAAATTAGCTTGTATCTCCGAAACAACACGTGGTAACTCAAAAAGATTTGGTGTGGCGTGTACATCTAAATGTGTAGCCTCAAAAGAAAACCAACAGGAGAATTTTCTTATGTCAAAATTTGTCAGAAAACCACGTTTTAAGGAAATCCCGCATCGTGCGAAATTATCTTGTTTTTCCTAATCAACACGTTGTAACTTGAAAAGCTTTGGTGGTGCGTGTATGTCTAAGCGTGTAGCCTCCAAAGAGAACGCACAGGATAGTTTTCTCTCGAAAGAATATGTGAGAATACCACGTTATTAGGAAATACAGTGTTGCAGAGTATAGACAAATATGTACTTATTGGAAACACTTTAGGAGAAGAAATAACGCATCATGTAAAATTAGCTTGTATCTCCTAATCAACACGTTGTAACTCGAAAAGTTTGGTGTTGCGTGAATGTCTAAGCGTGTAGCCTCCAAAGAGAACGCACAGGAGAGTTTTCTCTCGAAAGAATATGTAAGAATACCACATTATAAGGAAATACAGTGTTGCAGAATAAAGGCAAATACATATGTATTGGAAACACTTAAACATTACGAGAAGAAATAACGCATCGTAAAAAAATTAGCTTGTATCTCCTAAACAACAAGTTGTAACTCAAAAAGATTTGGTGTGGCGTGTACGTCTAAACGTGTAGCCTCAAAAGAGAATCCACAGGACAATTTTCTTTCTTCAAAATTTGTCAGAAAACCACGTTTTATGGAAATCCCGCATCGTGAGAAATTATCTTGTTCTTCCTAAACAACACGTTGTAACTCGAAAAGTTTGCTGTTGCTTGTATGTCTAAGCGTGTAGCCTCAAATGAGAATGCCCAGGAGAGTTTTCTCTCGAAAAAATATGTAAGAATACCATGTTATAAGGAAATACAGTCTTGCTGAGTAAAGACAAATACTTACTTATTGGAAAAACTTTACGAGAAGAAATAACGCATCGTACAAAATTAGCTTGTATCTCCTAACCAACACGTTGTAACTTAAAAAGATTTGGTGTGGCATGTACGTCTAAACGTGTAGTCTCAAAAGAGAACCCATAGGAGAATTTTCTTTGGTCAAAATTTGTCAGAAAACCACGTATTAAGGAAATTCCTAATCGTGCGAAATTATCTAGTTTTTCCTATAACAATACGTTGTAACGCGAAAAGCTTTGGTGTTGCGTGTATGTCTAAGCGTGTAGCCTCAAAAGAGGACACACAGGAGAGTTTTCTCTCGAAAGAAGATATAAGAATACAACGTTATAAGGAAATACAGTGTTGCAGACTAAAGGCAAATACGTACGTATTGGAAACACTTTAGAGAAGAAATAACGCATTGTATAAAATTAGCTTCTAGTTCCTAAACAACACGTTGTAACTTACTTCTCTTAAAGAGTTTCCAATAGGTACGTATTTGTCTTTACTCTGCAACACTGTATTTCCTTATAACGTGGTATTCTTACATATTCTTTTGAGAGAAAATTCTCCTGTGCGTTCTCTTTTGAGGCTACAAGCTTAGACATACACGCAACACCAAAGCTTTTCGAGTTACAACGTGTTGTTTAGGAAAAACAAGATAATTTCGCAGGATGCGAGATTTCCTTAAAACGTGGTTTCTGACAAATTTTGATGAAAGAAAGTTCTCCTGTGGGTTCTCTTTTGAGGCTACACGTTTAAACGTACACCTCACACCAAATCTTTTCGAGTTACAAGGTGTTGTTAGGAGATACAAGCTAATTTTGTATGATGAGTTATTTCTTCTCGTAAAGTCTTTCCAATATGTACTTATTTGTCTTTACTCTGCAAAATTGTATTTCCTTATAACGTGGTATTCTTATATATTCTTTCGAGAGAAAACTCTCCTGTGCCTTCTCTTTTGAGGATCCACGCTTACCCATACACGCAACACCAAATCTTTTCGAGTTACAACATGTTGTTTGGGAAAAAGAAGATGATTTCGCACGATGCAGGATTTCCTTAAAACGAGGTTTTCTGAAAAATTTTGACGAAAGAAAATTCTCCTGTGGGTTCTCTTTTGAGGCTACACGTTTAGACGTACATGCCACACCAAATCTTTTCGAGTTACAACATGTTGTTTCGGAGATACAAGCATAATTTTGTAAGATGCGTTACTTCTTCTCGTAAAGTGTTTCCAATATGTAAGTACTTGTCTTTACTCTGCAACACTGTATTTCCTTATAACGTGGTATTCTTATATATTCTTTCAAGAGAAAACTATCCTGTGCGTTCCCTTTTTAGGCTACACACTTAGACATACAGGCCACACCAAAGCTTTTCGAGTTACAACGTGTTGTTTATGAAAAACAAGATAATTTCGCACGATGCGGGATTTCCTTAAAACGTAGTTTTCTGAAACATTTTGACGAAAGAAAATTCTTCAGTGGGTTCTCTTTTGAGGCTACACGTTTAGACGTACACGCCACACCAAATTCTTTCGATTTACCACGTGTTGTTTAGGAGATACAAGCTAATTGTGTATGATTCGTTATTTCTTCTCGTAAAGTGTTTCCAATAAGTACGTATTTGTCTTTACTCTGCAACACTGTATTTCCTTATAACGTTGTATTCTTACATATTCTTTCAAGAGAAAACTCTCCTGTGCGTTCTCTTTAGAGGCCATACGCTTAGACATACACGCAACGCCAAAGCTTTTCGAGTTACAATGTGTTGTTTAGGAAAAACAAGATAATTTCACAGGATGCGAGATTTCCATAAAACGTGGTTTTCTGAAAAATTTTGACGAAACAAAGTTCTCCTGTGGGTTCTCTTTTGAGACTACACGTGTAGAGGTACGAGTCACACTAAATCTTTTCGAGTTACAACTTGTTGTTTAGGAGATACAAGCTAATTTTTTCGTTGCCTCATTTCTTCTCTTAAAGTGTTTCCAATAGTGTTTGTCTTTACTCTGCAACACAGTATTTCCTTATAACGTGGTATTCTTACATATTCTTTCGAGCGAAAACTCTCCTGTGTGCTCTCTTTTGAGGCTACACGCTTAGACATACACGCAACACCAAGGCTTTTCGAGTTACAACGTGTTGTTTAGGAAAAACAAGATAATTTCGTACGATGCGAGATTTCCTTAAAACTTGGTTTCTGACAAATTTTGATGAAAGAAGATTCTCCTGTGGGTTCTCGTTTGAGGCTACACTTTTAGACTTACACGTCACACCAAATCTTTTCCAGTTACAACGTGTTGTTTAGGAGATACAAGCTAATTTTGTATGATGCGTTATTTCTTCTCGTAAAGTGTTTCCAATATGTACTTATTTGTCTTTACTCTGCAAATTTGTATTTCCTTATAACGTGATATACTTACATCTTCTTTCGAGAGAAAATTCTCCTGTGCCTTCTCTTTTGAGGCTCCACGCTTACACATACACGCAACACAAAAGCTTTTCGAGTTACAACGTGTTGTTTAGGAAAAACAAGATAATTTCGTACGATGTGAGATTTCCTTAAAACGTGGTTTCTGACAAATTTTGATGAAAGAAGATTCTCCTGTCGGTTCTCGTTTGAGGCTACACTTTTAGACTTACAGGTCACACCAAATCTTTTCGAGTTACAACGTGTTGTTTAGGAGATACAAGCTAATTTTGTACGATGCGTTATTTCTTCTCGTAAAGTGTTTCTAATATGTACTTATTTGTCTTTACTCTGCAAAACTGTATTTCCTTATAACGTGATATTCTTACATATTCTTTCGAGAGAAAATTCTCCTGTGCCTTCTCTTTTGAGGCTACACGTTTACACATACACGCAACACCAAAGCTTTTCGAGTTACAACATGTTGTTTAGGAAAAAGAAGATGATTTCGCACGATGCGGCATTTCCTTAAAACGAGGTGTTCTGAAAAATTTTGAAGTAAGAAAATTCTCCTGTGGGTTCTCTTTTGAGGCTACACATTTAGACGTACATGCCACACCAAATCCTTTCGAGTTACCACGTGTTGTTTAGGAGATACAAGCTAATTTTGTACGATGCGTTATTTCTTCTTGTAAAGTGTTTCCGATACGTACTTATTTGTCTTTACTCTGCAACACTGTATTTCCTTATAACGTGGTATTCTTACATATTATTTCGAGGGAAAACTCTCCTGTGCGTTCTCTTTTGAGGCTACACGCTTAGACAAACATGCAACGCCAAAGTTTTTCGAGTTACAATGTGTTGTTTAGGAAAAACAAGATAATTTGGCATGATGCGAGATTTCCATAAAACGTGGTTTTCTGACAAATTTTGACGAAAGAAAATTCTCCTGTGGGTTGTCTTTTGAGGCTACACGTTTAGATGTACACGCCACACCAAATCCTTTCGAGTTACCACGTGTTGTTTAGGAGATACAAGCTAATTTTGTATGATGCGTTATTTCTTCTCGTAAAGTGTTTCCAATATGTACGTATTTGTCTTTACTCTGCAACACTGTATTTCCTTATAACGTTGTATTCTTACATGTTCTTTCGAGAGAAAACTCTCCTGTGCATTCTCTTTAGAGGCTACATGCTCAGACATACACACAACACCAAAGCTTTTCGAGTTACAACGTGTTGTTTAGGAAAAACAAGATAATTTTGCACGATGCGGGATTTCCTTAAACGTGGTTTTCTGACAAATTTTGAAGAAAGAAAGTTCTCCTGTGGGTTCTCTTTTGAGGCTAAACGTGTAGATATACGAGCCACACGAAATATTTTTGAGTTACAACGTGTTGTTTAGGAGATACAAGCAAATATTGTACAATGCGTTATTTCTTCTCATATAGTGTTTCCAATACGTACTTATTTGTCTTTACTCTGCAACACTGTATTTCCTTATAACGTGGTATTCTTACATATTCTTTCGAGGGAAAACAATCCTGTGCATTCTCTTTTGAGGTTACACGCTTAGACAAACACGCAACGCCAAAGCTTTTGGAGTTACAACGTGTTGTTTAGGAAAAACAAGATAATTTCGCACGATACGAGATTTCCATTAAACGTGGTTTTCTGAAAAATTTTGACGAAACAAAGTTCTCCTGTGGGTTCTCTATTGAGGCTGCACGTGTAGAGGTACGAGCGACACCAAATCTTTTCGAGTTACTACGTGTTGTTTAGGAGATACAAGCTAATTTTCTAGGATGCGATATTTCTTCTCTTAAAGTGTTTCCAATACGTACGTAGTTGTCTTTACTCTGCAACACTGTATTTCCTTATAACGTGGTATTCTTACATATTCTTTCGAGAGAAAACTCTCCTGTGCGTTCTCCTTTGAGGCTACACGCGTAGATATACACGCAACACCAAAGCTTTTCGAGTTACAACGTGTTGTTTAGGAAAAACACGATAATTTCGCACGATGCGAGACTTCCTTAAAACGTGGTTTCTGACAAATTTTGATGAAAGAAAATTCTCCTGTGGGTTCTCGTTTGAGGCTACACTTTTAGACGTACACGTCACAACAAATCTTTTTGAGTTACAACGTGTTGTTTAGGAGATACAAGATAATTTTGTAAGATGCGTTATTTCTTCTCGTAAAGTGTTTCCAATATGTACTTATTGGTCTTTACTCTGCAAAATTGTATTTCCTTATAATGTGGTATTCTTACATATTCTTTCGAGAGAATACTCTCCAGTGCCTTCTCTTTTGAGGCTCCACGCTTACACATACACGCAACACCATAGCTTTTCGAGTTACAACATGTTGTTTAGGAAAAAGAAGATGATTTCGCATGATGCGGGATTTCCTTAAAACGTGGTTTTCTGAAAAAATTTGACGAAAGAAAATTCTCCTGTGGGTTCTCTTTTGAGGCTACACGTTTAGACGTACACGCCACACCAAATCCTTTCAAGTTACCACGTGTTGTTTAGGAGATACAAGCTAATTTTGTACGAAGCATTATTTCTTCTCGTAAAGTGTTTCCAATACGTACTTATTTGTCTTTAATCTGCTACATTGTATTTCCTTATAACATGGTATTCTTACATATTATTTCGAGGAAAACTCTCCTGTGCGTTCTCTTTTGAGGGGACACGCTTAGACAAACATGCAACGCCAAAGCTTTTCGAGTTACAATGTGTTGTTTAGGAAAAACAAGATAATTTAGCACGATACGAGATTTCCATAAAACGTGGTTTTCTGAAAAATTTTGACGAAAGAAAGTTCTCCTGTGGGTTCTCCTTTGAGGCTACACGTGTAGAGGTATGAGCCACACCAAATCTTTTCGAAATACAACGTGTTGTTTAGGAGATATAAGCTAATTTTTTACGATGCGTTAATTCTTCTCATAAAGTGTTTCCAATAAGTACATATTTGTCTTTACACTGCAGCATTATATTTCCTTATAACGTGGTATTCTTACATATTCCTTCGAGAGAAAACTATCCTGTGCGTTCCCTTTTGGGGCTACACACTTAGACATACAGGCAACACCAAAGCTTTTCGAGTTACAACGTGTTGTTTATGGAAAACAAGATAATTTTGTACGATGGGGGATTTCCTTAAAACGTGGTTTTCTGACAAATTTTCACGAAAGAAAATTCTCCTGTGGCTTCTGTTTTGAGGCTACACGTTTAGACGTGCACGCCACACCAAATCCTTCCGAGTTACAACGTGTTGTTTAAGAGATACAAGCTAATTTTGTATGATGCGTTATTTCTTTTCGTAAAGTGGTTCCAATACATATGTATTTTTCTTTACTCTGCAACACTGTATTTCCTTATAACGTTGTATTCTTACATGTTCTTTCGAGAGAAAACTCTCCTGTGCATTCTCTTTAGAGGCTACATGCTCAGACATACACGCAACACCGAAGCTTTTCGAGGTACAACGTGTTGTTTAGGAAAAACAAGATAATTTTGCACGAAGCGGGATTTCCTTAAAACGTGCTTTTCTGACAAATTTTGACGAAAGAAAGTTCTCCTGTAGGTTCTCTTTTGAGGCTACACGTTTAGACGTACGAGCCACACCAAATATTTTTCAGTTACAACGTGTTGTTTAGGAGACACAAGCAAATATTGTATGATGCGTTATTTCTTCTCGTAAAGTGTTTCCAATACGTACATATTTGTCTTTACTCTGCAACACTGTATTTCCTTATAACATGGTATTCTTACATATTTTTTCGAGGGAAAACAATCCTGTGCATTCTCTTTTGAGGCTACACGATTAGACAAACACGCAACACCAAAGCTTTTCGAGTTACAACGTGTTGTTTAGGAAAAAGAAGATGATTTCGCATGATGCGGGATTTCCTAAAAACCTGGTTTTCTGAAAAATTTTGACGAAAGAAAATTCTCCTGTGGGTTCACTTTTGAGGCTACATATTTAGACGTACACGTCACACCAAATCTTTTCGGGTTACATTGTATTGTTTAGGAGATACAAGCTAATTTTTTATAATGCGTTAATTCTCGTAAAGTGTTTCCAATACGTACGTATTTGTCTTTACTCTGCAACACTGTATTTCCTTATAACGTGGTATTCTTACATATTCTTTTGAGAGAAAACTATCCTGTGCATTCCCTTTTGAGGCTAAACACTTAGACATACAGGCAACACCAAAGCTTTTTGAGTTACAACGTGTTGTTTATAAAAAACAAGATACTTTCGCACGATGCCGGATTTCCTTAAAACATGGTTTTCTGACAAATTTTGACGAAAGAAAATTATTCTGTTGGTTCTCTTTAGAGGCTTCACGTTTCGACGTGCACGTCACACCTAATCCTTTCGAGTTACCACGTGTTGTTTAGGACATACAAGCTAATTTTGTACGATGCTTTATTTCTTCTCGTAAAGTGTTTCCAATAAGTACGTGTTTGTCTTTACTCTGCAACACTGTATTTCCTTATAACGTGGTATTCTTACACATTCTTTGGAGAGAAAACTATCCTGTGCGTTCCCTTTTGAGGCTACCACTTAGACATACAGGCAACACCAAAGCTTGTCAAGTTACGACGTGTTGTTTATGAAAAAGAAGATAATTTCGCACGATGCGGGATTTCCTTAAAACTTGGTGTTCTGACAAATTTTGACGAAAGAAAATTCTCCTGTGGGTTCTCTTTTGAGGCTACACGTTTAGACTTGCACGCCACACCATATCCTTTTGAATTACCACGTGTTGTTTAGGAGATACAAGCTAATTTTGTACGATGCATTATTTATTCTCATAAAGTGTTTCCAATATTTACGTATTTGTCTTTACTCTGCAACACTGTATTTCCTTATAACATTGTATTCTTACATGTTCTTTCGAGAGAAAACTCTCCGGTGCGTTCTCTTTAGAGGCTACACGCTTAGACATACACGCAACACCAAAGCTTTTCGAGTTACAACGTGTTGTTTAGGAAAAACAGGATAATTTTGCACGATGCGGGATATCCTTAAAACGTGGTTTTCTGACAAATTTTGACGAAAGAAAGTTCTCCTGTGCGTTGTCTTTTGAGGCTACAGGTTTAGACGTACACGCCACACCAAATCTTTTCGAGTTACAACTTGTTGTTTAGGAGATACAAGGAAATTTTGTTCGATGCGTTATTTCTTCTTGTAAAGTGTGTCCAATATGTACTTAATTGTCTTTACTCTGCAACACTGTATTTCCTTATAACGTGATATTCTTACATATTCTTTCGAGGAAAAACTCTCCTGTGCGTTCTCTTTTGGGCTACACGCTTAGACATACACGCAACACCAAAGCTTTTCGAGTTACAACGTGTTGTTTAGGAAAAACAAGATAATTTTGCACGAAGCGGGATTTCCTTAAAACGTGCTTTTCTGACAAATTTTGACGAAAGAAAGTTCTCCTGTAGGTTCTCTTTTGAGGCTACACGTGTAGACGTACGAGCCACACCAAATATTTTTCAGTTACAACGTGTTGTTTAGGAGACACAAGCAAATATTGTATGATGCGTTATTTCTTCTCGTAAAGTGTTTCCAATACGTACATATTTGTCTTTACTCTGCAACACTGTATTTCCTTATAACATGGTATTCTTACATATTTTTTCGAGGGAAAACAATCCTGTGCATTCTCTTTTGAGGCTACACGATTAGACAAACACGCAACACCAAAGCTTTTCGAGTTACAACGTGTTGTTTAGGAAAAAGAAGATGATTTCGCATGATGCGGGATTTCCTAAAAACCTGGTTTTCTGAAAAATTTTGACGAAAGAAAATTCTCCTGTGGGTTCACTTTTGAGGCTACATATTTAGACGTACACGTCACACCAAATCTTTTCGGGTTACATTGTATTGTTTAGGAGATACAAGCTAATTTTTTATAATGCGTTAATTCTCGTAAAGTGTTTCCAATACGTACGTATTTGTCTTTACTCTGCAACACTGTATTTCCTTATAACGTGGTATTCTTACATATTCTTTTGAGAGAAAACTATCCTGTGCATTCCCTTTTGAGGCTAAACACTTAGACATACAGGCAACACCAAAGCTTTTTGAGTTACAACGTGTTGTTTATAAAAAACAAGATACTTTCGCACGATGCCGGATTTCCTTAAAACATGGTTTTCTGACAAATTTTGACGAAAGAAAATTATTCTGTTGGTTCTCTTTAGAGGCTTCACGTTTCGACGTGCACGTCACACCTAATCCTTTCGAGTTACCACGTGTTGTTTAGGACATACAAGCTAATTTTGTACGATGCTTTATTTCTTCTCGTAAAGTGTTTCCAATAAGTACGTGTTTGTCTTTACTCTGCAACACTGTATTTCCTTATAACGTGGTATTCTTACACATTCTTTGGAGAGAAAACTATCCTGTGCGTTCCCTTTTGAGGCTACCACTTAGACATACAGGCAACACCAAAGCTTGTCAAGTTACGACGTGTTGTTTATGAAAAAGAAGATAATTTCGCACGATGCGGGATTTCCTTAAAACTTGGTGTTCTGACAAATTTTGACGAAAGAAAATTCTCCTGTGGGTTCTCTTTTGAGGCTACACGTTTAGACTTGCACGCCACACCATATCCTTTTGAATTACCACGTGTTGTTTAGGAGATACAAGCTAATTTTGTACGATGCATTATTTATTCTCATAAAGTGTTTCCAATATTTACGTATTTGTCTTTACTCTGCAACACTGTATTTCCTTATAACATTGTATTCTTACATGTTCTTTCGAGAGAAAACTCTCCGGTGCGTTCTCTTTAGAGGCTACACGCTTAGACATACACGCAACACCAAAGCTTTTCGAGTTACAACGTGTTGTTTAGGAAAAACAGGATAATTTTGCACGATGCGGGATATCCTTAAAACGTGGTTTTCTGACAAATTTTGACGAAAGAAAGTTCTCCTGTGCGTTGTCTTTTGAGGCTACAGGTTTAGACGTACACGCCACACCAAATCTTTTCGAGTTACAACTTGTTGTTTAGGAGATACAAGGAAATTTTGTTCGATGCGTTATTTCTTCTTGTAAAGTGTGTCCAATATGTACTTAATTGTCTTTACTCTGCAACACTGTATTTCCTTATAACGTGATATTCTTACATATTCTTTCGAGGAAAAACTCTCCTGTGCGTTCTCTTTTGGGCTACACGCTTAGACATACACGCAACACCAAAGCTTTTCGAGTTACAACGTGTTGTTTAGGAAAAACAAGATAATTTCGCACAATGCAGGACTTCCTTAAAACGTTGTTTTCTGAAAAAATTTTGACCAAAGAAAATTCTCCTGTGGGTTCTCTTTTGATGCTACACATTTAGATGTAAACACCACACCAAATCTTTTCGAGTTACAACGTGTTGTTTACACCAAAGCTTTTCGAGTTACAACGTGTTGTTTAGGAAAAACAAGATAATTTCGCACGATGCGGGATTTCCTTAAAACGTGGTTTTCTGACATATTTTGACGAAAGAAAATTCTCCTGTGGGTTCGCTTTTGAGGCTACACGTTTCAACGTACACGCCAAACAAAATCTTTTCGCGTTACAACGTGTTGTTTAGGAAATACAAGCTAATTTTGTACGATGTATCATTCCTTCTCGTAAAGTGTTTCCAATATGTATGTATCTGTCTTTACTCTGCAAAACTGTATGTCCTTATAACGTGGTATTCTTACATATTCTTTCGAGAGAATACTCTCTTGTGCGTTCTCTTTTGAGGCTACACGCTTCGACATACATGCAAAACCAAAGCTTTTCGAGTTACAACGTGTTGTTTAGGAAAAACCAGATAATTTCACACGATGCCGGATTTCCTTAAAACGTGGTTTTCTGAAAAAATTTTGACGAAAGAAAATTCTCCTGTGGGTTCTCTTTTGAGGCTACACCTTTAGATGTAAACACCACACCAAATCCTTTCGAGTTACTACGTGTTGTTTAGGAGATACAAGCTAATTTTTTCCCATGCATTATTTCTTCTCGTAAAGTGTTTCAAATACGTACATAATTGTCTTTACTCTGTAACACTGTTTTTCCATATAACGTAGTATTCCTACATATTCTTTCGAGAGAAAACTCTCCTGTGCGTTCTCTTTTGAGGCTACACACTTAGGCATACACGCAACACGAAAGCTTTTCGAGTTACAACGTGTTGTTTAGGAAAAACAAGATAATTTCGCACGATGTGGGATTTCCTTAAAACGTGGTTTTCTGACATATTTTGACCAAAGAAAATTCTACTGTGGGTTCTCTTATAAGGCTACACTTTTAGACGTACACGCCACACCAAATCTTTTCGAGTTACGACGTGTTGTTTAGGAGAAACAAGTTAATTTTGTACGATGCAATATTTCGTCTGGTAAAGTGTTTCCAATACATATGTAATTGTCTTTATTCTGCAACACTGTATTTCCTTATAACTTGGTATTCTTACATATTCTTTCGAGAGAAAACTCTCCTGTGCATTCTCTTTTGAGGCTACACGCTTAGACATACACGCTACACCAAAGCTTTTCGAGTTACAACTTGTTGTTTAGGAAAAACAAGATAATTTCGCACGATGCGGGATTTCCTTAAAATGTGGTTTTCTGACAAATTTTGACCAAAGAAAATTCTCCAGTGTATTCTCTTTAGATGCTACACGTTTAGAGGTACATGCCACACCAAATCTTTTCGAGTAACAACGTGCTTTTTAGTAAATACAAGCTAATTTTGTATGATGCATTATTTCTTCTCGTAAAGTGTTTCCAATATGTATGCATCTGTCTTTACTCTGCAACACTGTATTTCCTTATAACGTGGTATTCTTACATATTCTTTCTAGAGAAAACTCTCCTGTGCGTTCTCTTTTGAGGCCACACGCTTAGACATACACGCAGAACCAAAGCTATTTGAGTCACAACGTGTTGTTTAGGAAAAACAAGATAATTTCGCACGATGCGGGATTTCCTTAATACGTGGTTTTCTGACAAATTTTGACGAAAGAAAATTCTCCTGTGGGTTCTCTTTTGAGGCTACACGCCACACCAAATCTTTTCGAGTTACAACGCGTTGTTTAGGAGATACAAGCTAATTTTGTACGATGCGTTATTTCTTCTCGTAAAGTGTTTCCAATACGTATGTATTTGTCTTTACTCTGCAACACTGTATTTCCTTATAACGTGGTATTCTTATATATTCTTTCGAGAGAAAACTCTCCTGTGCTTTCTCTTTGAGCCCACACGTTTAGACATACACGCAACACCAAAGCTTTTCGAGTTAAAACGTGTTGTTAGGGAAACACAAGATAATTTCGCACGATGCGGGATTTCCTTAAAACGTGGTTTTCTGACAAATTTTGACGAAAGAAAATTCTCCTGTGGGTTCTCTTTTGAGGCTACACATTTCAACGTACACGCCACACCAAATCTTTTCGAATTACAGCGTGTTGTTTAGGAAATACAAGCTAATTTTGTACGATGTATTATTCCTTCTCGTAAAGTGTTTCCAATACGCATGTATCTGTCTTTACTCTGCAACACTGTATTTCCTTATAACGTGGTATTCTTACATATTCTTTCGAGAGAATACTCTACTGTGCATTCTCTTTTGAGGCTACACGCTTAGACATACACGCAACACCAAAGCTTTTCGAGTTACAACGTGTTGTTTAGCAAAAACAAAATAATTTCGCACGATGCGGGATTACCTTAAAACGTGGTTTTCTGAAAAAATTTTGATGAAAGAAAATACTCCTGTGGGTTCTCTTTTGAGGCTACACGTTTAGATGTAAACACCACATCAAATCCTTTTGAGTCACAACGTGTTGTTTAGGAGATACAAGCTAATTTTATACCATGCGTTATTTCTTCTCCTAAAGTGTTTCCAATACGTACATATTTGTCTTTACTCTGCAACACTGTATTTCCATATATCGTGGTTTTCTTACATATTCTTTCGAGAGAAACCTCTCCTGTGCGTTCTCTTTTGAGGCTACATGCTTAGACATACACGCAACACCAAAGCTTTTCGAGTTACAACGTGTTGTTTTCGAAAAACAAAATAATTTCTCACGATGCGGGATTTCCTTAAAACGTGGTTTTCTGAAAAATTTTGACGAAAGAAAATACTCCTGTGGGTTCTCTTTTGAGGCTACACGTTTAGACGTACACGCCACACGAAATCCTTTTGAGTCACAACGTGTTGTTTAGGAGATACAAGCTAATTTTGTAGATGCGTTATTTCTTCTCATTAAGTGTTTCCAATACGTACATATTTGTCTTTACTCTGCAACACTGTATTTCCATATATCGTGGTTTTCTTACATATTCTTTCGAGAGAAACCTCTCCTGTGCATTCTCTTTTGAGGCTACATGCTTAGACATACACGCAACACCAAAGCTTGTCGAGTTACAACGTGTTGTTTTGGAAAAACAAAATAATTTCGCACGATGCGGGATTTCCTTAAAACGTGGTTGTCTGACAAATTTTGACGAAAGAAAATTCTCCTGTGGGTTCTCTTTTGAGGCTACATGTTTAGACGTACACGCCACATGAAATCTTTTCCAGTTACAACGTGTTGTTTAGGAGATACAAGCTAATTTTGTAGATGCGTTATTTCTTCTCGTTAAGTGTTTCCAATAGGTATGTATTTGTCTTTACTCTGCAACACTGTATTACCTTAAACGTGGTATTCTTACATATTCTTTCGAGAGAAAACTCTCCTGTGTCTTCTCTTTAGAGGCCACACGTTTAGACATACACGCAACCCAAAAGCTTTTCGAGTTACAACGTGTTGTTTAGGAAAAACAAGATAATTTCGCATGATGCAGGATTTCCTTAAAATGTGGTTTTCTCAAAAAATTTTGACGAAAGAAAATTCTCCTGTGGGTTCTCTTTTGAGGCTACACGTTTAGATGTAAACACCACACCAAACCTTTTCGAGTTACAACGTGTTGTTTAGGAGATACAAGCTAATTTTTTACCTTGCGTTATTTCTTCTCATAAAGTGTTTCCAATATATACATATTGGTCTTTACTCTGCAACACTGTATTTCCAAATAACGTGGTATTCTTACATATTCTTTCGAGAGAAAACTCTCCTGTGCATTCTCTTTTGAGGCTACACGCTTAGACATACACGCAACACCAAAGCTTTTCGAGTAACAACGTGTTGTTTAGGAAAAACAAGATAATTTCGCACGATGAGGGATTTCCTTAAAACGTGGTTTTCTGACAAATTTTGACGAAAGAAAATTCTCCTGTGGGTTCCCTTTTGGGGCTACATGTTTAGACGTACACGCCACACCAAATCTTTTCGAGTTACAACGTGTTGTTTAGGAGATACAAGCTAATTTTGTACGATACATTATTTCTTCTCGTAAAGTGTTTCCAATAAGTACCTATTTGTCTTTACTCTGCAACATTCGGTATTTCTTCTCGCATGGTAAAAAATTAGCTTGTATCTCCTAAACAACACGTTGTAACTCGAAAAGATTTGTTGTGGCGTTTACATCTAAACGTGTAGCCTCAAAAGTGAACCCACAGGAGAATTTTCTTTCGTCAAAATTTTCCAGAAAACCACGTTTTATGGAAATCCCGCATCGTGCGAAATTATCTTGTTTTTCCTAAACAATACCTTATACCTCGAAAAGTTTTGGTGTTGCGTGTATGTCTAAGCGTGTAGCCTCAAAAGAGAACGCACAGGAGAGTTTTCTCTCGAAAGAATATATAAGAATACCACGTTATATGGAAATACAGTGTTGCAGAGTAAAGACAAATATGTACGTATGGAAACACTTTACGAGAGGAAAAAACTCATGGTAAAAAATTAGCTTGT
The DNA here is from genome assembly GCF_947179515.1 of Apodemus sylvaticus. Classification (NCBI taxonomy): domain Eukaryota; kingdom Metazoa; phylum Chordata; class Mammalia; order Rodentia; family Muridae; genus Apodemus; species Apodemus sylvaticus. The sequence goes on from NW_026263416.1 coordinate 272,040, forward strand.
ACCTCCTCAACAACACGTTGTAACTCGAAAAGATTTGGTGTCGTGTTTACATCTAAACGTGTAGCCTCAAAAGAGAACCCACAGGAGAATTTTCTTTCGTCAAAATTTGTCAGAAAACCACCTTTTAAGGAAATCCCGCATCGTGCAAAATTATCTTGTTTTTCCTAAACAACACGTTGTAACTCAAAAAGCTTTTGTGTTGCGTGTATGTCTAAGCGTGTAGCCTCAGAAGAGAACGCACAGAAGAGTTTTCTCTTGAAAGAATATGTAAGAATACCACGTTATAAGGAAATACAGTGTTGCAGAGTAAAGATAAACACGTACGTATTGGAAACACTTTACTAGAAGAATTAACGCATAGTAAAAAATTAACATGTATCTCCTAAACAACACGTTGTAACTCAAAAAGATCTGGTGTGGCGTGTATGTCTAAACGTGTAGCCTCAAAAGAGAACCCACAGGAGAATTTTCTTTCTTCAAAATTTTTGAGAAAACCACGTTTTAAGGAAATCCTGCATCGTGCGAAATCATCTTCTTTTTCCTAAACAACATGTTGTAACTCGAAAAACTTTAGTGTTGCGTGTATGTCTAAACGTGGAGCCTCAAAAGAGAAGGCACAGGAGAGTTTTCTCTCGAAAGAATATGTAAGAACACCACGCTATTAGGAAATACAATTTTGCAGAGTAAAGACAAATACGTACATATTGGGAACACTTTACGAGAAGAAATAATGCATTATTAAAAATTAGCTTTTATCTCCTAAACAACACGTTGTAACTCGAAAAGATTTGGTTTGGCATGTAAGTCTAAACGTGTAGCCTCAAAAGGGAACCAACAGGAGAATTTTCTTTCGTCAAAATTTGTCAGAAAACCACGTTTTAAGGAAATCCCGCATCGTGCGAAATTATTTGTTTTTCCTAAACAACACGTTGTAACTCGAAAAGCTTTGGTGTTGCATGTATGTCTAAGCGTGTAGCCTCAAAAGAGAATGCACAGGAGAGTTTTCTCTCGGAAGAACATGTAAGAATACCACGTTTTAAGGAAATACAGTGTTGCAGAGTAAAGACAAAAACGTACATATTGGAAACACTTTAGGAGAAGAAATAACGCATCATAAATTATTAACTTGTAGCTCCTAAACAACAAGTGGTAACTCGAAAAGATTTGGTTTAGCGTGTACGTCTAAAAGTGTAGCCTCAAAGACAATGAACAGGAGAATTTTCTTTCGTCAAAATTTGTGAGAAAACCACGTTTTAAGGAAATCCTGCATCCTGCGAAATTATCTTGTTTTTCCTAAACAACACGTTGTAATTCAAAAAGCTTTGGTGTTGCGTGTATATCTAAGCTTGTAGCCTCAAAAGAGAACGCACAGTAGAGTATTCTCTCGAAACAATATGTGAGAATACCACGTTATAAGGAAATACAGTGTTGCAGACTAAAGACAAATACGTAAGTATTGGAAAAAACTTTAAGAAAAGATATAATGCATCATACAAAATTAGCTTGTATCTCCTAAACAACGCGTTGTAACTCGAAAGGATTTGGTGTGGCATGTACGGCTAAACGTGTAGCCTCAAAAGAGAAACCACAGGAGGATTTTCCTTCGTCAAAATTTGTCAGAAACCCACGTTTTATGGAAATCCCGCATCGTGCGAAATTATCTTGTTTCTCCTAAACAACACGTTGTAATTCGAAAAGCTTTGGTGTTGCATGTATGTCTAAGCGTGTGGCCTCAAAAGAGAATTCACAGGAGAGTTTCTGTCGAAAGAATATGTAAGAATACCACGTTATAAGGAAATACAGTGTTGCAGCATAAAGACAAATACGTACGTATTGGAAACACTTTACGAGAAGAAATAACGCATCGTACAAAATTAGCTTGTATCTCCTAACTAACACGTTGTAACTCGAAAAGATTTCGTGTGGCGAGTACGTCTAAACGTGTAGCCTCAAAAGAGAACCCACAAGAGAATTTTCTTTCGTCAAAATTTGTCAGAAAACCATGTTCTAAGGAAATACCTCATCGTGCGAAATTACCTTGTTTTTCCTAAACTACACGTTGTAACTCGATATGCTTTGGTGTTGCGTGTATGTCTAAGCGTGTAGCCTCAAAAGAGGACACAGGAGAGTTTTCTCTCGAAAGAATATGTAGGAATACCACGTTATAAGGAAATACAGTGTTGCAGAGTAAAGATAAATAGGTAGTAATTGTAAATACTATACGAGAAGAAATGATGCATGGTACAAAATTAGCTTGTATCTCCTAAACAACACGTTGTAATTCGAAAATATTTGGTGTGGCGTGTGCGTCTAAACGTATAGCCTCAAAAGAGAACCCACAGGAGAATTTTCTTTCTTCAAAATATGTCAGAAAACCACGTTTTAAGGAAATCCCTCATCGTGTGAACTTATCTTGTTTTTCCTAAACAACACGTTGTAACTCAAAAAGCTTTGGTGTTCGTGTATGTCTAAGTATGTAGCCTCAAAAGAGAATGCACAGGAGAGTTTTCTCTCGAAAGAATATATAAGAATACCACGTTATAAGGAAATACAATGTTGCAAAATAAAGACAAATACGTACGTATTGAAAACACTTTACGAGAAGAAATAATGCATCGTACAAAATTAGCTTGTTTCTCCTAAAGAACACGTTGTAACTCGAAAATATTTGGCGTGGTGTGTACGTCTAAACATGTAGCCTCAAAAGAGAACCCACAGGAGAAATTTCTTTCGTCAAAATTTGTCAGAAAACCACGTTTTAAGGAAATCCCGCATCATGCGAAATTATCTTGTTTTTCCTAAAGAACACGTTGTAACTCGAAAAGCTTTGGTGTTTCGTGTATGTCTAAGCATGTAGCCTCAAAAGAGAAGGCACAGGAGAGTTTTCTCTCAAAATAATATGCAAGAATACCACGTTATAAGGAAATACAGTGTTGCAGAATAAAGACAAATACATATGTATTGGAAACTCTTTAGGAGAAGAAATAACGTATCTTACAAAATTAGCTTGTATCTCCAAAACAACACGTTGTAACTCGAAAAGATTTGGTGTGGCATATTCCTCTAAACGTGTAGCCTCAAAAGAGAACCCACAGGGGAATTTTCTTTGGTCAAAATTTGTCAGAAAATCAGGTTTTAACGAAATCCCATATCGTGCGAAATTATCTTGTTTTTCCTAAACAACACGTTGTAACTCGAAAATCTTTGGTGTTGCGTGTATGTCTAAGCGTGTAGCCTCAAAGAGAACACACAGGAGAGTTTTCTCTCGAAAGAATATGTAAGAATACCACGTTATAAGGAAATACAGTGTTGCAGAGTAAAGACAAATACGTACTTATTGGAAACAGTTTACGAGAAGAAATAACGCATCATAAAATATTTGCTTGTATCTTCTAAACAACACGTTGTAACTCGAAAAGATTTGGTGTGGCGTGTACGTCTAAACGTGTAGCCTCAAAAGAGAACTTAGAGGAGAATTTTCTTTCGTCAAAATTTTTTCAGAAAATCACATTTTAAGGAAATCCCGCATCGTGCGAAATTATCTTGATTTTCCTAAACAACACCTTGTAACTCGAAAAGCTTTCGTGTTGCGTGTATGTCTAAGTGTGTAACCTCAAAAGAGAAGGCACAGGAGAGTTTTCTCTCGAAAGAATATGTAAGAATACCACGTTAATAGGAAATGCAGTGTTGCAGAGTAAAGACAAATACTTACCTATTGGAAACACTTTACGATAAGAAATAACGCATCGTACAAAATTAGCTTGTATCTCCTAAACAACATGTTGTAACTCGAAAAGATTTGGTGTGGCGTGTACGTCTAAACATGTAGCCTCAAAAGAGAACCCATAGGAGAATTTTCTTTCATCAAAATTTTTCAGAAAATCACGTTTTAAGGAAATCCCGCATCGTGCGAAATTATCTTGTTTTTCCTAAACAACACGTTGTAACTCGAAAAGCTTTCGTGTTGCGTGTATGCTTAAGTGTGTAGCCTCAAAAGAGAAGGCACAGGAGAGTTTTCTCTCGAACGAATATATAAGAATACCACATTATAAGGAAATACAGTTTTGCAGAGTAAAGACAAATACATATGTATTGGAAACACTTTACGAGAAGAAATAGCGCATCGTACAAAATTAGCTTGTATCTCCTAAACAACACGTTGTAACTCGGAAAGATTTGGTGTGGCGTGTACGTCTAAACGTGTAGCCTCAAAAGAGAACCCATAGGAGAATTTTCTTTCCTCAAAATTTTTCAGACAATCACGTTTTAAGGAAATCCCACATCTTGCGAAATTATCTGGTTTTTCCTAAACCACCCGTTGCAACTCAAAAAAACTTTGGTGTTGCGCATATGTCTAAGTGTGTAGCCTCAAAAAAGAAGGCACAGGATAGTTTTCTCTTGAAAGAATATGTAAGAACACCAAGTTATAAGGAAATACAGTGTTGCAGAGTAAAGACAAATACATATGTATTGGAAACACTTTACGAGAAGAAATAACGCATCATACAAAATTAGCTTCTATCTCCTAAACAACACGTTGTAACTCGAAAGGAATTGGTGTGGCGTGTACGTCTAAACGTGTAGCCTCATAAGAGAACCCATAGGAGAATTTTCTTTCGTCAAAATTTTTCAGGATTTCCATAAAACCTGGCTTTCTGACAAATTTTGACCAAAGAAAATTCTCCTGTGGGTTCTCTTTTGAGGCTACACGTTTAGAAATGCACGCCACACCAAATCTTTTCGAGTTACAACGTGTTGTTTAGGAGATACAAGCTAATTTTTACAATGCACTATTTCTTATTGTAAAGTGTTTCCAATGCGTAGGTATTTCTCTTTACTCTGCAACACTGTATTTCCTCATAACGTGGTATTCTTACATATTCTTTCGCAGGAAACTGTCCTGTGCGTTCTCCTTTGAGGCTACAAGCTTAGACATGCGTTGTTTAGGAAATACAAGATAATTTCGCATGATGTGGGATTTCCGTAAAACATGGTATTCTGAAAAATTTTGACGAAAGAAAATTCTCCTGTGGGTTCCCTTTTGAGGCTACACGTTTAGATGCAAACGTCACATCAAATCTTTTCGAGTTACAACGAGTTGTTTAGGAGGTACAAGCTAATTTTGTACCATGCGTTATTTCTTCTCGTAACGTGTTTCCAATACGTAAGTATTTGTCATTACTCTGCAACACTGTATTTCCTTATACCGTGGTATTCTTACATATTCTTTCGAGAGAAAACTCTCCTGTGCATTCTCTTTTGAGGCTACATGCTTAGACATACACGCAACACCAAAGCTTTTCGAGTTACAATGTGTTGTTTAGGAAAAACAAGATAATTTCGCACGATGCGGGATTTCCTTAAAACGTGGCTTGCTGACAAATTTTGACCAAAGAAAATTCTCCGGTGGCTTCTCTTTTGAGGCTACACCTTTAGACTTACATGCCAAACAAAATCTTTTCGAGTTACAAGGTGTTGTTTAGGAGATACAAGCTAATTTTGTACAAATGCGTTATTTCTTCTTGTAAAGTTTTTCCAATACGTACGTATTTTTCTTTACTCTGCAACACTGTATTTCCTTATAATGTGGTTTTCTTACATATTCTTTCGAGAGAAAACTCTCCTGTGCTCTCTCTTTTGAGGCTACATGCTTAGACATACACGCAACACCAAAGCTTTTCAAGTTGCAACGTGTAGTTTAGGAAAAACAAGATAATTTCGTACGATGCGTGATTTCCTTAGAAAATGTTTTTCAGACAAATTTTGACGGAAGAAAATTCTCCTGTGGGTTCTCTATTGAGGCTACACGTTTAGACGTACACACCACACCAAATATTTTCGAGTTACAACGTGTTGTTTAGGAGATGCAAGCTAATTTTGTACGATGCGTTATTTCTTCTCATAAAGTGTTTTCTATGCGTACATATTTGTCTTTATTCTGCAACACTGTATTTCCTTATAACTTGGTAGTCTTACATATTCTTTCGAGAGAAAACTCTTTTGTAATATGCGTTATTTCTTCTCGTAAAGTATTTACAATAACTACCTATTTATCTTTACTCTGCAACACTGTATTTACTTATAACGTGGTATTCTTACATATTCTTTCGAGAGAAAACTCTCCTGTGCATTCTCTTTTGAGGCTACACGCATAGACGTACACGCAACACCAAAGCTTTTCGAGTTACAATGTGTTGTTTAGGAAAAACAAGATAATTTTGCACGATACGGGATTTCCTTAATACATGGTTTTCTGACAAATTTTGACGAAAGAAAATTCTCCTGTGGGTTCTCTTTTGAGGCTACACGTTTAGACGTACATGCCACACCAAATCTTTCGAGTTACAAAGTGTTGTTTAGGAGATAAAAGCTTAATTTTTATGATGCTTTATTTCTTCTCATAAAGTGTTTCCAATACGTACATATTTGTCTTTACTCTGCAACACTGTATTTCCTTATAACATTGTATTCTTACATATTCTTTCGAGAGAAAACTCTCCTGTGCATTGTCTTTTGAGGCTACATGCTTAGACATACAGGCAACACCAAAGCTTTTCGAGTTACAACGTGTTGTTTAGGAAAAACAAGATAATTTCGCACAATGAGGGATTTCATTAAAACGTGATTTCTGAAAAATTTTGACGAAAGAAAATTCTCCTGTCGGTCCTCTTTTGAGGCTACACGTTTAGACGTACATGCCACACCAAATATTTTCGAATTCCAACGTGTTGTTTAGGAGATACAATCTATTTTGTACCATGCGTCATTTCTTCTCGTAAAGTATTTACAATAACTACCTATTTATCTTTACTCTTCAACACGGTATTTCCTTATAACGTGGTATTCTTACATATTCTTTCGAGAGAAAACTCTCCTGTGCGTTCTCTTTTGAGGCTACACGCTTAGACATACACGCAACACCAAAGCTTTTCGAGTTACAACGTGTTGTTTAGGAAAAACAAGATAATTTCGCACGATGCGGGATTCCCTTAAAACGTGGTTTTCTGTCAAATTTTGACCAAAGAAAATTCTCCTTTGGGTTCTCTTTAGAGGCTACACATTTAGACGTACACGCCACACCAAATCCTTTCGAGTTACAAGGTGTTGTTTACGAGATACTAGCTAATTTTGTACGATGCGTTATTTCTTCTCATAAAGTTTTTCCAATACGTACGTATTTTTCTTTACTCTGCAACACTGTATTTCCTTATAACGTGGTATTCTTACATATTCTTTCGAGAGAATACTCTCCTGTGCGCTCTCTTTTGATGCTACATGCTTAGACATACACGCAACACGAAAGCTTTTCGAGTTACATTGTGCTGTTTAGGAAAAACAAGATAATTTCGCACGATGAGGGATTACCTTAAAACGTGGTTTTCTGAAAAATTTTGACGAAAGAAAATTCTCCTGTGGGTTCTCTTTTGAGGCTACACATTTAGACATACACGCCACACCAAATATTTTCGAATTACAACGTGTTGTTTAACAGATACAAGCTAATTTTGTACCATGCGTTATTTTTTCTCGTAAAGTATTTACAATAACTACCTATTGATCTTTACTCTGCAACACTGTATTTCCTTATAACATGGTATTCTTACATATTCTTTCGAGAGAAAACTCTCCTGTGCGTTCTCTTTTGAAGCTACACTCTTAGACATACACGCAACACCAAAGCTTTACGAGTTACAAAGTATTGTTTAGGAAAAACAATATAATTTCGCACGATGAGGGATTTCCTGAAAACGTGATTTTCTGACAAATTTTGACCAAAGAAAATTCTCCTGTGGGTTCTCTTTTGAGGCTACACGTTTGACGTACACGCCACACCAAATCCTTTCGAGTTACAAGGTGTTGTTTAGGAGATACAAGCTAATTTTGTAGGATGCGTTATTTCTTCTCGTAAAGTTTTTCCAATACGTACGTATTTTTCTTTACTCTGCAACACTGTATTTCCTTATAACGTGGAATTCTTACATATTCTTTCGAGAGAAAACTCTCCTGTGCGTTCTCTTTTGAGGCTAAACACTTAGACATACACGCAAAACCAAAGCTTTTCGAGTTAAAACGTGTTGTTTAGGAAAAACCAGATAATTTCGCACGATGCGGGATTTCCTTAAAACGTGGTTTTCTGAGAAATTTTGACCAAAGAAAATTCTCTTGTGGGTTCTCTTTTGAGGCTACACGTTTGACGTACACGCCACACCAAATCCTTTCGAGTTACAAGGTGTTGTTTAGGAGATACAAGCTAATTTTGTAGGATGCGTTATTTCTTCTCGTAAAGTTTTTCCAATATGCACGTATTTTTCTTTACTCTGCAACACTGTATTTCCTCATAACGTGGTATTCTTACATATTCTTTCGAGAGAAAACTCTCCTGTGCGCTCTCTTTTGAGGCTACATGCTTAGTCATACACGCAACACCAAATCTTTTCGAGTTAGAACGTATTGTTTAGGAGATACAAGCTAATTTTCAGTGATGCATTATTTCTTCTCGTAACGTTTAAGTGTTTCCAAAAGGTACGTATTTTTCTTTACTTTGCAACACTGTATTTCCTTATGACGTGGTATTCTTACATATTTTTTTCGAGAGAAAACTCTCCTGTGCGTTCTCTTTTGAGGCTACACGCTTAGACATACACGCAACACCAAAGATTTTCGAGTTACAACGTGCTGTTTAGGAGATACAAGCTAATTTTGAATGATGCATTATTTCTTATCCTAAAGTGTTTCCAAAACGTACGTATTTGTCTTTCCTCTACAACACTGTATTTCCTTATAACATGGTATTCGTACATATTCTTTCGAGACAAAACTCTCCTGTGCATTCTCTTTTGAGGCTACACGCTTAGACATACACGCAACACCAATGCATTTCGAGTTAGATCGTGTTGTTTATGAAAAACAAGATAATTTCGCAAGATGCGGGAATTCCTTAAAACGTGGTTTTCTGACAAATTTTGACGAAAGAAAATTCTCCTGTGGGTTTTCATTTGAGGCTACACATTTAGACGTACACGCCACACCAAATCTTTTCGAGTTACAACGTGTTGTTTAGGAGATACAAGCTAATTTTTTACGATGCTTTATATCTTCTCGTAAAGTTTAAGTGTTTCCAAAAGCTACATATTTATCTTTAATTTGCCACACTGTATTTCCTTATAACGTGGTATTCTTACATACTCGTTCGAGAGAAATCTCTCCTGTGCGTTCTCTTTTGAGGCTACATGCTTAGACATACATGCAACATCAAAAATTTTCGAGTTACAATGTGTTGTTTAGGAAAAACAAGATAGTTTCGCACGATGCGAGATTTCCTTAATAAGTGGTTTTCTGACAAATTTTGACGAAAGAAAATTCTCCTGTGGGTTCTCCTTTGAGGCTACACGTTTAGACGTACACGCCACACCAACTCTTTTCGAGTTACAATGTGTTGTTTAGGAGATACAAACTAAATTTTACGATGCGTTATTTCTTCTCGTAAAGTGTTTCAAATGCATACGTATTTGTCTTTACTCTGCAAAATTTTATTTCCTTATAATGTGGTATTCTTACATGTTCTTTCGAGAGAAAACTCTCCTGTGAGTTCTCTTTTGAGGCTACACGCTTAGACATACACGCAACATCAAAGCTTTTCGAGTTACAACGTGTTGTTTAGGAAAAACATGATAATTTCTCACGATGAGTGATTTCCTTAAAACATGGTTTTCTGACAAATTTTAACGAAAAACAATTCTCCTGTGGGTTCTCTTTTGAGGCTACACGTTTAGACGTACACGCCACACCAAATCTTTTCGAGTTACAACATGTTGTTTAGGAGATACAAGCTAATTTTGTACGATGCATTATTTCTTCTCGTAAAGTGTTTCCAATACGTACTAATTTGTCTTTACTCTGCATCACTGTATTACCTTATAACGTGGTATTCTTACATATTCTTTCGAGAGAAAAGTCTCCTGTGCGTTCTCTTTTGAGTCTACATGATTAAACATACACGCAACACCAAAGTTTTCGAGTTACAACGTGTTGTTTAGGAAAAACAAGATAATTTCGCACAATGCGGGATTTCCTTAAAACGAGGTTTTCTGACAAATTTTGACCAAAGAAAATTCTCCTGTGTGTTCTCTTTTGAGGCTACACGTTTAGACGTACACGCCACACCAAATCTTTTCGAGTAACAACATGTTGTTTAGGAGATACGAGCTAATTTTTTTGCGATGCATTCTTTCTTCCTGTGCCTTCTCTTTTGAGGCTACATGCTCATAAATGCGCGCAACACCAAAGCTTTTCGAGTTACAACGTGTTGTTTAAGAGATACAAGCTAATTTTGTACTATGCTTTTTTTCTCGTAAAGTTTAAGTGTTTCCAAAAGGTACGTATTTGTCTTTACTTTGCAGCACTGTATTTTCTTATAACGTGTTATTCTTATATATTCTTTCGAGAGAAAACTCTCCTGTGCGTTCTCTTTTCTGACAAATTTTAACGAAAGAAAATTCTCCTGTGGCTTCTCTTTTGAGGCTACACGTTTAGACGTACATGCCAAACCAAATCTTTTCGAATTACAAAGTGTTGTTTAGGAGACACAAGCTAATTTTGTACGATGCGTTATTTCTTCTTGTAAAGTGTTTCCAATAGGTACATATTTGTCTTTACTCTGCAACACTGTATTTCCTTATAATGTGCGGGATTTCCTTAAAACATGGTTTTCTGACAAATTTTGACCTAAGACAATTCTCCTGTGGGTTCTCTTTTGAGGCTACACGTTTAGACGTACATGCCACACCAAATCTTTTCGGTTACAACGTGTTGTTTAGGAGATACAAGCTAATTTTTTATGATGCGTTATTTCTTCTCGTATAGTGTTTCCAATACGTACATGTTTGTCTTTACTCTGAAACACTGTAATTCCTTATAACGTGGTTTTCTTACATATTCTTTCGAGAGAAAACTCTCCTGTGCATTCTCTTTTGAGGCTACACACTTAGACATACATGCAACACCAAAACTTTTCGAGTTACAACGTGTTGTTTAGGAAAAACAAGATAATTTCGCACAATGCGGGATTTCCTTAAAACGTGGTTTTCTGAAAAATGTTGACAAAAGAAAATTTTCCTGTGAGTTCCCATTTGAGGCTAGACGTTTAGACGTACACGCCACACCAAATCTTTTCGAGTTACAAAATGTTGTTTAGGAGATACAAGCTAATTTTTGCGATGCGTTATTTCTTCTCATAAAGTGTTTCCAATATGTATGTATTTGTCTTTACTCTGCAACACTGTATTTCCTTATAACGTGGTATTCTTATATATTCTTTCCAGAGAAAACTCTCCTGTGCCTTCTCTTTTGAGGCTACACGCTTTGAAATGCACGCAACACCAAAGCTTTTCGAGTTACAAAGTGTTGTTTAAGAGATACAAGCTAATTTTGTACGATGCGTTATTTCTTCTCGTAAAGTTTAAGTGTTTCCAATATGTACATATTTGTCTTTATTCTACAACACTGTAATTCCTTATAACATGGTATTCTTACTTATTCATTCGAGAGAAAACTCTCCTCTGCGTTCTCTTTTGAGGCTACACGCTTAGACATACACGCAACACCAAAGCTTTTCGAGTTACGACGTGTTGTTTAGGAAAAACAAGAATATTTCGCACTATGCAGGATTTCCTTAAAACGTGGTTTTCTGACAAATTTTGACGAAACAAAATTCTCCTGTGGGTTCTCTTTTGAGGCTACACGTTAAGATGTACACGCCACACCAAATGTCTTCAAGTTACAGCGTGTTGTTTAGGAGATTCAAGCTAATTTTGTACGATGCATTATTTCTTCTCCTAAAGTGTTTCCAATACGTACATATTTGTCTTTACTCTGCAACACTTTATATCCTTATAACATGGTATTCTTACATATTATTTTGAGAGAAAACTCTCCTGTGCCTTCTCTTTGGAGGCTACACACTTAGACATACACGCAACACGAAAGCTTTTCGAGTTACAACGTGTTGTTTAGGAAAAAAAAGATAATTTTGCACGATGCGGGATTTCCTTAAAACGTGATTTTCTGAAAAATTTTGATGAAAGAAAATTCTCCTATGGGTTCTCCTTTGTGGCTACACGTTTAGACGTACACGCCACACCAATTCATTTCGAGTTACAACGTGTTGTTTAGGAGATACAAGCTAATTTTGTAAGCCGCATCGTGAAAAATTATCTTGTTTTTCCTGAACAACACGTTGTAACTCGAAAAGCTTTGGTATTGCGTGTATGTGTGAGCATGTAGCCTCTAAAGACAATGCACAGGAGAGTTTTCTCTCGAAAGAACATGTAAGAATACAACATTATAAGGAAATACAGTGTTGCAGAGTAAAGACAAATACGTACGTATTGGAAACACTTTACGAGAAGAAATAACGCATCGTACAAAATTAACTGTATCTCCAAAACAACACGTGGTAACTCGAAAGGATTTGGTGTGGTGTGTACCTCTAAAAGTGTAGCCTCAAAAGAGAACCCACAGGAGAATTTTCTTTCGTCAAAATTTGTCAGAAAACCACGTTTTAAGGAAATCCGGCATCGTGCGAAATTATCTTGTTTTTCATAAACAACACGTTGTAACTCGAAAAGCTTTGGCGTTGCCTATATGTCTACGCGTGTAGCCTCAAAAGAGAACGTACAGGAGAGTTTTCCCTCAAAAGAATATGTAAGAATACCACGTTATATGGAAATACAGTGTTGCAGAGTAAAGACAATTAAGTACATATTGGAAACACTTTACAAGAAGAAATAACGCATCGTACAAAATTTGCTTGTATCTCCTAAACAACAAGTTGTACCTCGAAAAGATTTGGTGTGGCTCGTAGGTCTAAACTTGTAGCCTCAAAAGACAACCCACAGGAGAACTTTCTTTCGTCAAAATTTGTCAGAAAACCACGTTTTAAGGAAATCCCGCATAGTGCAAATTTATCTTGTTTTTCCTGAACAACACGTTGTAACTCGAAAAGCTTTGGTGTTGCGTGTATGTGTGAGCATGTAGCCTCTAAAGAGAATTCACAGGAGAGTTTTCTTTTGAAAGAGCATGTAAGAATTCAACATTATAAGAAAATACAGTGTTGCAGTGTAAAGACAAATACGTACGTTTGGAAACACTTTACGAGAAGAAATAACGCATCGTACAAAATTAGCTTGTATCTCCTAAACAACACGAGGTAACTCGAAAGGATTTGGTGTGGCGTGTACCTCTAAACGTGTAGCCTCAAAAGAGAACCCACAGGAGAATTTTCTTTCGTCAAAATTTGTCAGAACACCACGTTTTAAGGAAATCCCGCATCGTGGGAAATTATCTTGTTTTTCATAAACAACACGTTGTAACTCGAAAAGCTTTGGTGTTGTCTGTATGTCTAAGTGTGTAGCCTCAAAGGGGAACGCACAGGATAGTTTTCTATCGAAAGAATATGTAAGAATACCACGTTATAACGAAATAAAATGTTGCAGAGTAAAGACAAATACGTATGTATTGGAACCACTTTATGAGAATAATTAACACATCGTAAAAAATTAGCTTGTATCTCCTAAACAACACGTTGTAACTCGACAAGATTTGGTGTGGCCTGTACGTCTAAATGTGTAGCCTCAAAAGAGAACCCACAGGAGAATTTTCTTTCGTCAAAATTTTTCAGAAAACCTCGTTTTAAGGAAATCCCGCATCATGCGAAATCATCTTCTTTTTAATAAACAACATGTTGTAACTCGAAAAGCTTTGGTGGTGTGTGTATGTGTAAGCGTGTAGCCTCAAAAGAAAAGGCACAGGAGAGTTTTCTCTCGGAAGAATATGTAAGAATACTACGTTATAAGGAAATACAATTTTGCAGAGTAAAGACAAATAAGTACTTATTGGAAACACTTTATGAGAAGAAATAACGCATCGTACAAAATTGGCTTGTATCTCCTAAACAACAGGTTGTAATTCGAAAAGATTTGGTGTGACGTGTACGTCTAAACATGTAGCCTAAAAAGAGAACCCACAGGAGAACTTTCTTTCGTCAAAATTTTTCAGAAAACCACGTTTTATGGAAATCTCGCATCGTGCGAAATTATCTTGTTTTTCCTAAACAACACTTTGTAACTCGAAAAGCTTTGGCGTTGCGTGTATGTCTAAGCATGTAGCCTCAAAAGAGAACGCACAGGAGAGTTTTCCCTCGAAACAATATGTAAGAATACCATGTTATAAGGAAATACAGTGTTGCAGATTAAAGACAGATAAGTACTTATTGGAAACACTTTACAAGAAGAAATAACACATCGTAAAAAATTAGCTTGTATCTCTTAAACAACACGTTGTAACTCGAAAAGATTTGGTGTGGCGTGTACGTCTAAACGTGTAGCCTCAAAAGAGAACCCACAGGAGAATTTTCTTTCGTTAAAATTTTTCAGAAAACCACGTTTTAAGGAAATCCTGCATCGTGCGAAATCATCTTCTTTTTCCTAAAAAACATGTTGCAACTCGAAAAGCTTTAGTGTTGCGTGTATGTCTAAGCGTGGAGCCTCAAAAGAGAAGGCACAGGAGCATTTTCTCTCAAAAGAATATGTAAGAATACCACGTTATAAGGTAATACAATTTTGCAGAGTAAAGACAAATAAGTACATATTGGAAACACTTTACGAGAAGAAATAACGCATCATACAAAATTAACTTGTATCTCCTAAACAACACGTTGTATCTCGAAAAGATTTGGTGTGACGTGTATGTCTAAACGTGTAGCCTCAAAAGAGAACCCACAGGAGAATTTTCTTTCATCAAAATTTGTCAGAAACCACGTTTTAAGGAAATCTCGCATCGTGGGAAATTATCTTGTTTTTCCTAAACAACACGTTGTAACTCGAAAAGCTTTGGTGTTGCGTGTATTTCTAAGCGTGTAGCCTCAAAAGAGAACGCACAGGAGAGGTTTCTCTCGAAAGAATATGTAAGAATACCACGTTATAAGGAAATAAAGTGTTGCAGAGTAAAGACAACTACATACATATTGGAAACACTTTAAGAGAAGAAATAACACATCGTACAAAATTAGCTTGTATCTCCTAAACAACACGTTTTAACTTGAAAAGATTTGGTGTGGCTCGTACCTCTACACGTGTAGCCTCAAAAGAGAACCCACAGGAGAACTTTCTTTCGTCAAAATTTTTCAGAAAACCACGTTTTATGGAAATCTCGCATCGTGTGAAATTATCTTGTTTTTCCTAAACAACACTTTGTAACTCGAAAAGCTTTGGCGTTGCGTGTATGTCTAAGCATGTAGCCTCAAAAGAGAACGCACAGGAGAGTTTTCCCTCGAAACAATATGTAAGAATACCACGTTATAAGGAAATACAGTGTTGCAGATTAAAGACAGATAAGTACTTATTGGAAACACTTTACAAGAAGAAATAACACATCGTAAAAAATTAGCTTGTATCTCTTAAACAACACGTTGTAACTCGAAAAGATTTGGTGTGGGGTGTACGTCTAAACGTGTAGCCTCAAAAGAGAACCCACAGGAGAATTTTCTTTCGTTAAAATTTTTCAGAAAACCACGTTTTAAGGAAATCCTGCATCGTGCGAAATCATCTTCTTTTTCCTAAAAAACATGTTGCAACTCGAAAAGCTTTAGTGTTGCGTGTATGTCTAAGCGTGGAGCCTCAAAAGAGAAGGCACAGGAGCATTTTCTCTCAAAAGAATATGTAAGAATACCACGTTATAAGGTAATACAATTTTGCAGAGTAAAGACAAATAAGTACATATTGGAAACACTTTACGAGAAGAAATAACGCATCATACAAAATTAACTTGTATCTTCTAAACAACACGTTGTATCTCGAAAAGATTTGGTGTGACGTGTATGTCTAAACGTGTAGCCTCAAAAGAGAACCCACAGGAGAATTTTCTTTCATCAAAATTTGTCAGAAACCACGTTTTAAGGAAATCTCGCATCGTGGGAAATTATCTTGTTTTTCCTAAACAACACGTTGTACGTCGAAAAGCTTTGGCGTTGCATGTATGTCTAAGCGTGTAGCCTCAAAAGAGAACGCACAGGAGAGTTTTCCCTCGAAAGAATATGTAAGAATACCAGGTTATAAGGAAATACAGTGTTGCAGATTAAAGACAAATAAGAACGTATTAGAAAAACTTTCCAAGAAGAAATAACGCATCGTACAAAATTTGCTTGTATCTCCTAAACAAGAAGTTGTAACTCGAAAAGATTTGGTGTGGCATGTATGTCTAAACGTGTAGCCTCAAAAGACGACCCACAGGAGAACTTTCTTTCGTCAAAATTTGTCAGAAACCACGTTTTAAGGAAATCCCGCATCGTGAAAAATTATCTTGTTTTTCCTAAACAACACGTAATTCGAAAAGCTTTGGTATTGCGTGTATGTGTGAGCATGTAGCCTCTAAAGACAATGCACAGGAGAGTTTTCTCTCGAAAGAACATGTAAGAATACAACATTATAAGGAAATACAGTGTTGCAGAGTAAAGACAAATACGTACGTATTGGAAACACTTTACGAGAAGAAATAATGCATCATACAAAATTAGCTGTATCTCCTAAACAACACGTGGTAACTCGAAAGGATTTTGTGTGGCGTGTACCTCTAAACGTGTAGCCTCAAAAGAGAACCCACAGGAGAATTTTCTTTCGTCAAAATTTGTCAGAAAACCACGTTTTAAGGAAATCCCGCATCGTGCGAAATTATCTTGTTTTTCATAAACAACATGTTGTAACTCGAAAAGCTTTGGCGTTGCCTATATGTCTAAGCATGTAGCCTCAAAAGAGAACGCACAGGAGAGTTTTCCCTCAAAAGAATATGTAAGAATACCACGTTATATGGAAATACAGTGTTGCAGAGTAAAGACAATTAAGTACGTATCGGAAACACTTTACAAGAAGAAATAACGCATCGTACAAAATTTGCTTGTATCTCCTAAACAACAAGTTGTAACTCGAAAAGATTTGGTGTGGCATGTACGTCTAAACCTGTAGCCTCACAAGACAACCCACAGGAGAACTTTCTTTCGTCAAAATTTGTCAGAAAACCACGTTTTAAGGAAATCCCGCATAGTGCAAAATTATCTTGTTTTTCCTGAACAACACGTTGTAACTCGAAAAGCTTTGGTGTTGCGTGTATGAGTGAGCATGTAGCCTCTAAAGAGAATGCACAGGAGAGTTTTCTCTCGAAAGAACATGTAAGAATTCAACATTATAAGGAAATACAGTGTTGCAGAGTAAAGACAAATACATACGTTTGGAAACACTTTACGAGAAGAAATAACGCATCGTACAAAATTAGCTTGTATCTCCTAAACAACACGTGGTAACTCGAAAGGATTTGGTGTGGCATGTACCTCTAAACGTGTAGCCTCAAAAGAGAACCCACAGGAGAATTTTCTTTCGTCAAAATGTGTCAGAACACCACGTTTATGGAAATCCCGCATCGTGCGAAATTATCTAGTTTTTCATAAACAACACGTTGTAACTCGAAAAGCTTTGGTGTTGCCTGTATGTCTAAGTGTGTAGCCTCAAAGGGGAACACACAGGATAGTTTTCTATCGAAAGAATATGTAAGAATACCACGTTATAAGGAAATACAATGTTGCAGAGTAAAGACAAATGCGTATGTATTAGAAACATTTTACGAGAATAATTAACACATCGTAAAAAATTAGCTTGTATCTCCTAAACAACACGTTGTAACTCGACATGATTTGGTGTGTCCTGTATGTCTAAATGTGTAGCCTCAAAAGAGAACCCACAGGAGAATTTTCTTTTGTCAAAATTTTTCAGAAAACCTCGTTTTAAGGAAATCCCGCATTATGCGAAATCATCTTCTTTTTCCTAAACAACATGTTGTAACTCGAAAAGCTTTGCTGTTGCTTGTATGTGTAAGCGTGGAGCCTCAAAAGAGAAGGCACAGGAGAGTTTTCTCTCGAAAGAATATGTAAGAATACCACGTTATAAGGAAATACAATTTTGCAGAGTAACGACAAATAAGTACTTATTGGAAACACTTTATGAGAAGAAATAACTCATCGTACAAGTTTAGCTTGTATCTCCTAAACAACACGTTGTAACTCGAAAAGATTTGGTGTGACGTGTACGTCTAAACATGTAGCCACAAAAGAGAACCCACAGGAGAACTTTCTGTGGTCAAAATTTTTCAGAAAACCACGTTTTATGGAAATCTCGCATCGTGCGAAATTATCTTGTTTTTCCTAAACAACACTTTGTAACTCGAAAAGATTTGGCGTTGCGTGTATGTCTAAGAATGTAGCCTCAAAAGAGAATGCACAGGAGAGTTTTCCCTCGAAAGAATATGTAAGAATACCACGTTATAAGGAAATACAGTGTTGCAGAGTAAAGACAGATAAGTACTTATTGGAAACACTTTACAAGAAGAAATAACGCATCGTACAAAATTTGCTATTATCTCCTAAACAACAAGTTGTAACTCGAAATATTTGGTGTGGCTCGTACGCCTAAATGTGTAGCCTCAAAAGAGAAGACACAGGAGAATTTTCTTTCGTCAAAATTTGTCTGAACACCAAGTTTTAAGGAAATCCCGCATCGTGCGAAATTATCTTGTTTTTCATAAACAACACGTTGTAACTCGAAAAGCTTTGGTGTTGCCTGTATGTCTCAGTGTGTAGCCTCAAAAGGGAACACACAGGATAGTTTTCTCTCGAAAGAATATGCAAGAATACCACGTTATAAGGAAATACAGTGTTGCAGAGTAAAGACAAATACGTACGTATTGGAAACACTTTACGAGAAGAAATAACGCATCGTACAAAATTAGCATGTATCTCCTAAACAACACGTGTTAACTCGAAAGGATTAGGTGTGGCGTGCACGTCTAATCGTGAAGCCTCAAAAGAGAACCCACAGAGTAATTTTCTTTCGTCAAAATTTGTCAGAAAATCATGTTTTAAGGAAATCAGGCATCGTGCGAAATTATCTTGTTTTTTATAAACAACTCGTTGTAACTCGAATAGCTATGGTGTTGCCTCTATGTCTAAGTGTTTAGCCTCAAAAGGGAACGCACAGGATAGTTTTCTCTCGAAAGAATATGTAAGAATATCACGTTATAAGGAAATACAATGTTGCAGAGTAAAGACAAATACGTACATATTGGAAACACGTTACGAGAAGAATTAACGCATTATAAAATATTAGCTTGTCTCTCCTAAACAACATGTTGTAACTCAAAAAGATTTGGTGGCATGTACGTTTAAATATGTAGCCTCAAAAGAGAACCCACAGGAGAATTTTCTTTCGTAAAAAATTTTCAGAAAACCAGGTTTTAAGGAAATCCCGCATTGTGCGAAATCATCTTCTTTTTCCTAAACAACATGTTTTAACTCGAAAAGCTTTGGTGTTGCGTGTTTGTCTAATCGTGTAGCCTCAAAAGAGAATGCACAGGAGAGTTTTCCCTCGAAAGAATATGTAAGAATACTATGTTTTAAGGAAATACAGTGTTGCAGAGTAATGACAAATATGTACGTTTTGGAAACACTTTACGAGAAGAAATAACACATCGTACAATATTTGCTTGTATCTCCTAAACAACACGTTGTAACTCAAAAATAGTTGGTGTGGCTCGTACGTCTACACGTGTAGCCTCAAAAGAGAACCCACAGGAGAACTTTCTTTCGTCAAAATTTGTCAGAAAACCACGTTTTAAGGAAATCCCGCATCGTACAAAATTATTTTGTTTTTCCTAAACAACACGTTGTAATTCGAAAAGCTTTAGTGTTGCGTGTATGTCTGAGCATATAGCCTCTAAAGAGAATGCACAGGAGAGTTTTCTCTCGAAAGAACATGTAAGAATACAACGTTATAAGGAAATACAGTGTTGCAGAGTAAAGACAAATATGTACGTATTGGAAACACTTTACGAAAAGAAATAACGCATCATACAAAATTAGCTTGTATCTCCTAAACAACACGTGGTAACTCGAAATGATTTGGTGTGGCATGCACGTCTAAACGTGTAGCCTCAAAAGAGAAGCCACAGGAGAATTTTCCTTCGTCAAAATTTGTCAGAAAACCACGTTTTAAGGAAATCCTGCATCGTGCGAAATTATCTTGTTTTCCATAAACAACACGTTGTAACTCGAAAAGCTTTGGTGTTGCCTGTATGTCTAAGTGTGTAGCCTCAAAATGGAACGCACAGGATCGTTTTCTCTCGGAGGAATATGTAAGAATACCACGTTATAAGGAAATATAATGTTGCAAAACAAATAGGTACTTATTGGAAACACTTTATGAGAATAATTAACACATCGTAAAATATTAGCTTGTATGTCCTAAACAACACATTGTAATTCGAAAAGATTTGGTGTGGCTCGTACCTCTACACGTGTAGCCTCAAAAGAGAACCCACAGGAGAACTTTCATTCGTCAAAATTTTTCAGAAAACCACCTTCTATGGAAATCTCGCATCGTGCTAAATTATCTCGTTTTTCCTAAACAACACATTGTAACTCGAAAAGCTTTGGCATTGCGTGTTTGTCTAAGCGTGTCGCCTCAAAGAGAACGCACATGAGAGTTTTCCCTAGAAATAATACGTAAGAATACCACGTTATAAGGAAATACAGTGTTGCAGATTAAAGACAAATAAATACGTATTGAAAACACTTTACGAGAAGAAATAATGCATCGTACAAAATTAGCTTGTATCTCCTAAACAACACGTGGTAACTTGAAAGGATTTGGTGTGGCGTGTACGTCTAAACGTGTAGCCTCAAAAGAGAACCCACAGGAGAATTTTCTTTCTTCAATATTTTTCAGAAAACCACTTTTTAAGGAAATCCCGAATTGTGCAAAATCATCTTCTTTTTCCTAAATAACATGTTGTAACTCAAAAAGCTTTGGTGTTGCGTGTATGTGTAAGCGTGGAGCCTCAAAAGAGAAGGCACTGGAGAGTTTTCTCTCGAAAGAATATGTAAGAATACCACGTTATAAGGAAATACAATTTTGCAGAGTAAAGACAAATAAGTACATATTGGAAACACTTTATGAGAAGAAATAACGCATCTTACAATATTAGCTTGTATCTCCTAAACAACACGTTGTAACTCGAAAATATTTGGTGTGACGTGTACGTCTAAAAGTGTAGCCTCAAACGAGAACCCACAGGAGAATTTTCTTTCATCAAAATTTTTCAGAAAACCACGTTTTATGGAAATCTCACATCGTGCGAAATTATCTTGTTTTCCTAAACAACACGTTGTAACTCGAAAAGCTTTGGCGTTGCATATTTGTCTAAGTGTGTAGCCTCAAAAGAGAACGCACAGGCGAGTTTTCTCTCGAAAGAATATGTAAGAATACCATGTTATAAGGAAATACAGTGTTGCAGAGTAAAGACAAATACTACTGGAAACACTTTAAGAGAAGAAATAAAGCATCATAAAAAATTAGCTTGTATCTCCTAAACAACACGTTGTAACTCGAGTAGATTTGGTGTGGCTCGTACCTCTACACGTGTAGCCTCAAAAGATAACCCACAGGAGAACTTTCTTTGGTCAAAATTTTTCAGAAAACCACGTTTTATGGAAATCTCGCATAGTGCGGAATTATCTTGTTTTTCCTAAACAACACATTGTAACTCGAAATGCTTTGGCGTTTCGTGTATGTCTAAGCGTGTAGCCTCAAAAGAGAACGCACAGGAGAGTTTTCTCTCCAAAGAATATGTAAGAATAAAGACAACTACGTAAGTATTGGAAACACTTTAAGAGAAGAAATAACACATCGTACAAAATTAGCTTGTATCTCCTAAACAACACGTGGTAACTCGAAAAGATTTGGTGTGGCTCGTACTTCTACACGTGTAGCCTCAAAAGAGAACAGACAGGAGACATTTCTTTCGTCAAAATTTTTCAGAAAACCACGTTTTATGGAAATCCTGCATCGTGCGAAATTATCTTGTTTTCCTAAACAACACGTTGTAACTCGAAAAGCTTTGGCGTTGCATATTTGTCTAAGCGTGTAGCCTCAAAAGAGAACGCACAGGCGAGTTTTCTCTCGAAAGAATAAGTAAGAATACCATGTTATAAGGAAATACATTGTTGCAGAGTAAAGACAAATACTACTGGAAACACTTTAAGAGAAGAAATAACGCATCGTGCAAAATTAGCTTGTATCTCCTAAACAACACGTTGTAACTCGAATAGATTTGGTGTGTCTCGTACCTCTACATGTGTAGCCTCAAAAGAGAACCCACAGGAGAACTTTCTTTGGTCAAAATTTTTCAGAAAACCACGTTTTATGGAAATCTCGCATCGTGCGTAATTATCTTGTTTTTCCTAAACAACACATTGTAACTCGAAAAGCTTTGGCGTTGCTTGTATGTCTAAGCGTGTAGCCTCTAAAGAGAATGCACAGGAGAGTTTTCTCTCGAAAGAATATATAAGAATACAAAGTTATAAGGAAATACAGTGTTGCAGAGTAAAGACAAATACGTACATGTTGGAAACACTTAATGAGAAGAAATAACGTATCTTAAAATATTAGCTTGTATCTCCTAAACCACACGTGGTAACTCGAAAGGATTTGGTGTGGCGTGTACGTCTAAACGTGTAGCCTCAAAAGAGAACCCACTGAAGAATTTTCTTTCGTCAAAATTTTTCAGAAAACTACGTTTTAAGGAAATCCCGCATCGTGCGAAATTATCTGGTTTTTCATAAACAACACGTTGTAACTCAGAAAGCTGTGGTGTTGCCTGTATGTCTAAGTGTGTAGACTAAAAAGGGAACACACAGGATAGTTTTCTCTCGAACGAATATGTAAGAATACCACGTTATAAGGAAATACAGTGTTGCAGAGTAAAGACAAATAAGAACGTATTGGAAACACTTTAAGAGAAGAAGTAACTCATCTTACAAAATTACCTTGTATCTCCGTAACAACACGTTGTAACTCGAAAAGATTTGGTGTGCCGTGTACGTCTAAACGTGTAGCCTCAAAAGAGAACCCACAGGAGAATTTTCTTTCGTCAAAATTTGTCAGAAAACCACGTTTTAAGGAAATCCCGCATCGTGAGAAATCATCTTCTTTTTCCTAAACAACATGTTGTAACTCGAAAAGCTTTGGTGTTGCGTGTATGTGTAAGCGTGGAGCCTCAAAAGAGAAGGCACAGGAGAGTTTTCTCTAGAAAGATTATGTAAGAATACCACGTTATAAGGAAATACAATTTTGCACAGTAAAGACCAATAAGTACATATTGGAAACACTTTACAAGAAGAAATAACGCATCGTACAAAATTAGCTTGTGTCTACTAAACAACACGTTGTAACTCGAAAAGATTTGGTGTGACGTGTACGTCTAAGCGTGTAGCATCAAAAGGGAACCCACAAGAGAATTTTCTTTCATCAAAATTTGTCAGAAACCACGTTTTAAGGAAATCTCGCATCATGCGAAATTATCTTGTTTTTCCTAAACAACACATTGTAACTCGAAAAGCTTTGGTGTTGCGTGTATGTCTAAGCATGTAGCCTCAAAACAGAATGTAAAGGAGAGTTTTTTCTCGAAAGAATATGTAAGAATACCACGTTATAAGGAAATACAGTGTTGCAGAGTAAAGACAAATACGTACATATTGGAAACACATTACGAGAAGAAATAACGCATCTTACAAAATTAGCTTGTATCTCCTAAACAACACGTTGTAACTGGAAAAGATTTGGTGTGGCTTGTACGTCTAAACGTGTAGCCTCAAAAGAGAACCCACAGGAGAATATTCTTTCGTTAAAATTTTTCAGAAAGCCACATTTTAAGGAAATCCCGCATCGTGCGCAATCACCTTCTTTTTCCTAAAAAACATGTTGTAACTCGAAAAGCTTTAGTGTTGCGTGTATGTCTAAGCATGGAGCCTCAAAAGAGAAGGCACAGGAGAGTTTTCTCTCGAAAGAATATGTAAGAATAACACGTAATAAGGAAATACAATTTTTCAGAATAAAGACAAATAAGCACATATTGGAAACACTTTACAAGAAGAAATAACGCATCATACAAAATTAGCTTGTATCTCCTAACAACACGTTGTAACTCAATAGGATTTGGTGTGACTTGTACGTCTAAATGTATAGCCTCAAAAGAGAACCCACAGGTGAATTTTCTTTCATCAAAATTTGTCAGAAACCACGTTTTAAGGAAATCTCGCATCATGCGAAATTATCTTGTTTTTCCTAAACATCACGTTGTAACTTGAAAAGCTTTGGTGTTGCGTGTATGTCTAAACATGTAGCCTCAAAAGAGAATGTAAAGGAGAGTTTTTTCTCGAAAGAATATGTAAGAATACCACGTTATAAGGAAATACAGTGTTGCAGAGTAAAGACAAATACGTACATATTGGAAACACATTATGAGAAGAAATAACGCATCGTACAAAATTAGCTTGTATCTCCTAAACAACACGTTGTAACTGGAAAAGATTTGGTGTGGCTTGTACGTCTAAACGTGTAGCCTCAAAAGAGAACCCACAGGAGAATTTTCTTTCGTTAAAATTTTTCAGAAAGCCACGTTTTAAGGAAATCCCGCATCGTGCGAAATCACCTTCTTTTTCCTAAAAAACATGTTGTAACTCGAAAAGCTTTAGTGTTGCGTGTATGTCTAAGTGTGGAGCCTCAAAAGAGAAGGCACAGGAGAGTTTTCTCTCGAAAGAATACGTAAGAATACCACGTTATAAGGAAATACAATTTTTCAGAATAAAGACAAATAAGTACATATTGGAAACTCTTTACAAGAAGAAATAACGCATCATACAAAATTAGCTTGTATCTCCTAAACAACACGTTGTAACTCAAAAGGATTTGGTGTGACGTGTACGTCTAAATGTATAGCCTCAAAAGAGAACCCACAGGTGAATTTTCTTTCATCAAAATTTGTCAGAAACCACGTTTTAAGGAAATCTCGCATCGTGCAAAATTATATTGTTTTTCCTAAATAACATGTTCTTACTCGAAAAGGTTTGGTGTTGCGTCAATGTCTAAGTGTGTAACCTCAAAAGAGAACGCACAGGATAGTTTTCTCTCGAAAGAATATGTAAGAATACCACGTTATAAGGAAATACAATGTTGCAGAGTAAAGACAAATGCGTATGTATTGGAAACACATTACGAGAAGAATTAACGCATCGTAAAAAATTAGGTTTTATCTCCTAAACAACACGTTGTAACTCGAAAAGATTTGGTGTGGCATGCACGTCTAAACGTGTAGCCTCAAAAGAGAACCTACAGGAGAATTTTCTTTCTTCAAAATTTTTCAGAAAACCACGTTTTAAGGAAATCCCGCATCGTGGGAAATCATCTTCATTTTCTAAACAACATGTTGTAACTCAAAAAGCTTTGGTGTTGCGTGTATGTGTAAGCGTGGAGCCTCAAAAGAGAAGGCACAGGAGAGTTTTCTCTCGAAAGAATATGTAAGAATACCACGTTATAAGGAAATACAATTTTGCAGAGTAAAGACAAATAAGTACATATTGGAAACACTTTACCAGAAGAAATAATGCATCGTACAAAATTAGCTTGTATCTCCTAAACTTTACGAGGTAACTCGAAAGGATTTGGTGTGGCGTGTACGTCTAAACGTGTAGCCTCAAAAGAGAACACACAGGAGAATTTATTTTTTTCAAAATTTTTCAGAACACCACGTTTTAAGGAAATCCCGCATCGTGTGAAATCATCTTCTTTTTCCTAAACAACATGTTGTAACTCGAAAAGCATTGGTGTTCCCTGTATGTGTAAGTGTGTAGCCTGAAAAGAGAAGGCACAGGAGAGTTTTCTCTCAAAAGAATATGTAAGAATACCATGATATAAGGAAATACAATTTTGCAGAGTAAAGACAAATAAGTACATATTGGAAACACTTTACGAGAAGAAATAACGCATCGTTCAAAATTACCTTGTATCTCCTAAACAACACGTTGTAACTCGAAAAGATTTGGTGTGACGTATACGTCTAAAAGTGTAGCCTCAAACGAGAACCCACAGGAGAATTTTCTTTCATCAAAATTTGTCAGAAACCACGTTTTAAGGAAATCTCGCATCGTGCGAAATTATCTTGTTTTTCCTAAACAACACGTTGTAACTCGAAAGCTTTGGTGTTGCGTGTATGTCTAAGCGTGTAGCCTCAAAAGAGAAGGCACAGGAGACTTTTTTCTCGAAAGAATATGTAAGAATACCACGTTATAAGGAAATACAGGGTTGCAGAGTAAAGACAAATACTATTGGAAACACTTTAAGAGAAGAAGTAACGCATCGTAAAAAATTAGCTTGTATCTCCTAAACAACACGTTGTAACTCGAAAAGATTTGGTGTGGCTTGTACCTCTACACGTGTAGCCTCAAAAGAGAACCCACAGGAAAACTTTCTTCCCTCAAAATTTTTCAGAAAACCACGTTTTATGGAAATCTCGCATCGTGCGAAATTATCTTGTTTTTCCTAAACAACACATTGTAACTCAAAATGGTTTGGCGTTGCGTGTATGTCTAAGCGTGTAGCCTCTAAAGAGAACGCACAGGAGAGTTTTCTCTCGAAAGAATATGTAAGAATACAACTTTATAAGGAAATACAGTGTTGCAGAGTAAAGACAAATATGTACGTATTGGAAACACTTTATGAGAAGAAATAATGCATCGTACAAAATTAGCTTGTATCTCCTAAACAACACGTGGTAACTCGAAAGGATTTGGTGTGGCGTGTACGTCTAAATGTGTAGCCTCAAAAGAAAACACACTGAAGAATTTTCTTTCGTCAAAATGTTTCAGAAAACCACGTTTTAAGGAAATCCTGCATCGTGCGAAATTATCTTGTTTTTCATAAACAACACGTTGTAATTCGAAAAGCTTTGGTGTTGCCTGTATGTCTAAGTGTGTAGCCTAAAAAGGGAAAGCACGGGATAGTTTTCTCTCAAAAGAATATGTAAGAATACCACGTTATAAGGAAATACAGTGTTGCAGAGTAAAGACAAATATGTACGTATTGGACACACTTTTCAAGAAGAAGTAACGCATCCTAAAAAAATTAGCTTGTATCTCCGAAACAACACGTTGTAACTCGAAAAGATTTGGTGTGACGTGTACGTCTAAACGTGTAGCCTCAAAAGAGAACCCACAGGAGAATTTTATTTCTTCAAAATTTTTCAGAAAACCACGTTATAAGGAAATCCCGCATCATGCGAAATTATCTTCTTTTTCCTAAACAACATGTTGTAACTCGAAAAGCTTTGGTGTTGCGTGTATGTCTAAGTGTGTAGCCTCAGAAGAGAAGGCACAGGAGAGTTTTCTCTTGAAAGATTATGTAAGAATACCACGTTAAGGAAATACAATTTTGCAGAGTAAAGACAAATAAGTACATATTGGAAACACTTTACGAGAAGAAATAACGCATCGTGAAATAATAGCTTGTATCTCCTAAACAACACGTTGTAACTCGAAAAGAATTGGTGTGACGTGTACGTCTAAACGTGTAACCTCAACAGAGAACCCACAGGAGAATTTTCTTTCATCAAAATTTGTCAGAAACCACGTTTTAAGGAAATCTCGTATCGTGCGATATTATCTTGTTTTTCCTAAACAACACGTTGTAACTCGAAAAGCTTTGGTGTTGCCTGTATGTCTAAGCGTGTAACCTCAAAAGAGAACGCACAGGAAGTTTTCTCTCGAAAGAATATGTAAGAATACCACGTTATAAGGAAATACAATGTTGCAGAATAAAGACAAATACATCCTTATTGGAAACACTTTACGAGAAGAATTAAGGCATTTTAAAAAATTAGCTTGTATCTCCTAAACAACACGTTGTAACTCGAAAAGATTTGGTATGGCATGTACGTCTCAACGTGTAGCCTAAAAAAGAAAACCCACAGGAGAATTTTCTTTCTCTAAAATTTTTCAGAAAACCACGTTTTAAGGAAATCCCGCATCGTGCAAAATCATCTTCTTTTTCCTAAACAACATGATGTAACTCGAAAAGCTTTGGTGTTGTGTGTATGTGTAAGCGTGGAGCCTCCAAAGAGAAGGCACAGGAGAGTTTTCTCTCGAAAGAATATGTAAGAATACCACGTTATGAGGAAATACAGTGTTGCAGAGTAAAGACAAATAAGTACATATTGGAAACACTTTGCAAAAAGAAATAATGCATCCTACAAAATTAGCTTGTATCTCCTAAACAACACGTTGTAAATCGAAAAGATTCGGTGTGACGTGTACGTCTAAAAGTGTAGCCTCAAACGAGAACCCACAGGAGAATTTTCGTTCATCAAAATTTGTCAGAAACCACGTTTTAAGGAAATCTCGCATCGTGAAAAATTATCTTGTTTTTCCTAAACAACACATTGCAACACGAAAAGCTTTGGTGTTGCGTGTATGTCTAAGCGTGTAGCCTCAAAAGAGAATGCACAGGAGAGTTTTCTCTCGAAAGAATATGTAAGAATACTACATTATAAGGAAATACAGTGTTGCAGAGTAAAGACAACTACGTACGTATTGGAAACACTTTAAGAGAAGAAATAAAGCATAATACAAAATTAGCTTGTATCTCCTAAACAACAGGTTATAATTCGAAAAGATTTGGTGTGGCTCGTACCTCTACACGTGTTGCCTCAAAAGAGAAACCACAGGAGAACTTTCTTTCGTCAAAATTTGTCAGAAAACCACGTTTTATGGAAATCTCGCATCCTGCGAAATTATCTTGTTTTTCCTAAACAACACGTTGTAACTCGAAAAGCTTTGGCGTTGCTTGTTTGTCTAAGCGTGTAGCCTCAAAAGAGAATGCACAAGAGAGTTTTCCCTAGAAAGAATATGTAAGAATACCACGTTATAAGAAAATACAGTATTGCAGAGTAAAGACAAATAAGTACATATTGGAAACACTTTAGGGAAGAAATAACGCATCGTACAATATTTGCTTGTATCTCCTAAACAACACGTTGTAACTCGAAAATATTTGGTGTGGCTCGTACGTCAACACGTGTAGCCTCAAAACAGAAACCACAGGAGAATTTTCTTTCGTCAAAATTTGTCAAAAAACCACGTTTTAAGGAAATCCCGCATCGTGCAAAATTATCTTGTTTTTCCTAAACAACACATTGTAACTCGAAAAGCTTTGTTGTTGCGTGTATGTCTGAGTATGTTTCCTCTAAAGACAATGCACAAGAGAGTTTTCTCTCGAAAGAACATGTAAGAATACAACGTTATAAGGAAATACAGTGTTGCAGAGTAAAGACAAATACGTACATATTGGAAACACTTTACGAGAAGAAATAACGCATCGTACAAAATTAGCGTGTATCTCCTAAACAACACGTGGTAACTCGAAAGGATTTGGTGTGGCATGTACGTCTAAACGTGTAGCCTCAAAGGAGAACCGACAGGAGAATTTTCTTTCTTCAAAATTTGTCAGAAAACCACGTTTTAAGGAAATCCTGCATCGTGCGAAATTATCTTGTTTTTCGTAAACAACACGTTGTAACTCGAAAAGCTTTGGTGTTGTCTGTATGTCTCAGTGTGTAGCCTCAAAAGGGAATGGACAGGATAGTTTTCTCTCGAAAGAATATGTAAGAATACCACGTTATAAGGAAATACAATGTTGCAGATAAAGACAAATAAGTACGTATTGGAAACACTTTACGAAAAGAACACATCTTAGAAAATTAGCTTGTATCTCCTAAACAAAATGTTGTACCTCGAAAAGATTTGGTGTGGCATGTACGTGTAAATGTGTAGCATCAAAAGAGAACCCACAGGAGAATTTTCTTCCTTCAAAATTTTTCAGAAAACCACGTTTTAAGGAAATCCCTCATCGTACGAAATCATCTTTTTCCTAAACAACATGTTGTAACTCGAAAAGCTTTGGTGTTGCGTGTATGTGTAAGCGTGGAGCCTCCAAAGAGAAGGCACAGGAGAGTTTTCTCTCGAAAGAATATGTAAGAATACCACGTTAAAAGGAAATACAATTTTGCAGAGTAAAGACAAATAAGTACATATTGGAAACACTTTACGAGAAGAAATAACGCATCTTAAAAAAGTAGTTTGTATCTCCTAAACAACTCGTTGTAACTCGAAAAGATTTGGTGTGACATGTACGTCTAAAAGTGTAGCCTCAAACGAGAACCGACAGGAGAATATTCTTTCATCAAAATTTGTCAGAAACCACGTTTTAAGGAAATCTCGCATCGTGCAAAATTATCTTGTTTTTCCTAAACAACAAGTTGTAACTCGAAAAGCTTTGGTGTTGCGTGTATTTCTAAGTGTGTAGCCTCAAAAGAGAATGCACAGGAGAGTTTTCTCTCGAAAGAATATATAAGAATACCACGTTATAAGGAAATACAGTGTTGCAGAGTAAAGACAAATACGTACGTATTGGAAACACTTTAAGAGAAGAAATAAAGCATAATACAAAATTAGTTTGTATCTCCTAAACAACAGGTTATAACTCGAAAAGATTTGGTGTGGCTCGTACCTCTACACGTGTAGCCTCAAAAGAGAACCCACAGGAGAACTTTCTTTCGTCAAAATTTGTCAGAAAACCACGTTTTATGGAAATCTCGCATCCTGCGAAATTATCTTGTTTTTCCTAAACAACACGTTGTAACTCGAAAACCTTTGGCGTTCCTTGTTTGTCTAAGCGTGTAGCCTCAAAAGAGAATGCACAGGAGAGTTTTCCCTAGAAAGAATATGTAAGAATACCACGTTATAAGAAAATACAGTGTTGCAGAGTAAAGACAAATAAGTACATATTGGAAACACTTTAGGGAAGAAATAACGCATCGTACAATATTTGCTTATATCTCCTAAACAACACGTTGTAACTCGAAAATATTTGGTGTGGCTCGTACGTCTACACGTGTAGCCTCAAAACAGAAACCACAGGAGAATTTTCTTTCGTCAAAATTTGTCAAAAAACCACGTTTTAAGGAAATCCCGCATCGTGCAAAATTATCTTGTTTTTCCTAAACAACACGTTGTAACTCGAAAAGCTTTGTTGTTGCGTGTATGTCTGAGCATGTTTCCTATAAAGACAATGCACAAGAGAGTTTTCTCTCGAAAGAACATGTAAGAATACAAGGTTATAAGGAAATACAGTGTTGCAGAGTAAAGACAAATACGTACATATTGGAAACACTTTACGAGAAGAAATAACGCATCGTACAAAATTAGCGTGTATCTCCTAAACAACACGTGGTAACTCGAAAGGATTTGGTGTGGCATGTACGTCTAAACGTGTAGCCTCAAAGGAGAACTAACAGGAGAATTTTCTTTCTTCAATTTGTCAGAAAACCACGTTTTAAGGAAATCCTGCATCGTGCGAAATTATCTTGTTTTTCATAAACAACACGTTGTAACTCGAAAAGCTTTGGTGTTGTCTGTATGTCTCAGTGTGTAGCCTCAAAAGGGAACGCACAGGATAGTTTTCTCTCGAAGGAATATGTAAGAATACCACGTTATAAGGAAATACAGTGTTGCAGAGTAAAGACAAATACATACATATTGGAAACACTTTATGAGAAGAAGTAATGCATCGTACAAAATTAGCTTGTATCTCCTAAACAAAACGTTGTAACTCGAAAATATTTGGTGCGGCGTGTACGTCTTAACGTGTAGCTTCAAAAGAGAACCCACAGGAGAATTTTCTTTCGTCAAATTTTTTCAGAATACCACATTTTAAGGATATCCCGCATCATGCGAAATCATCTTCTTTTTTCTAAACAACATGTTGTAACTCCAAAAGCTTTGGTATTGCGTGTACGTGTAAGCGTGGAGCCTCAAAAGAGAAGGCACAGGAGAGTTTTCTCTCGAAAGAATATGTAAGAATACCACGTTATAAGGAAATGCAATTTTGCAGAGTAAAGACAGTAAGTACATATTGGAAACACTTTACGAGAAGAAATAACGCATCGTACAAAATTAGCTTGTATCTCCTAAACAACACGTTGTAACTCAAAAAGATTTGGTGTGGCTCGTACCTCTACACGTGTAGCCTCAAATAGAACACACAGCAGAACTTTCTTTCGTCAAAATATATCAGAAAACCACGTTTTATGGAAATCTCGCATCGTGCGAAATTATCTTGTTTTTCCTAAACAACACGTTGTAACTCGAAAAGCTTTGGCGTTGCATGTATGTCTAAGCGTGTAGCCCCAAAGGAGAATGCACAGGAGAGTTTTCCCTCGAAAGAATATGTAAGAATACCACGTTATAAGGAAATAAAGTGTTGCAGAGTAAAGACAAATATGTACTTATTGGAAACACTTTATGAGAAGAAATAATGCATCGAACAAAATTTGCTTGTATCTCCTAAACAACACGTTGTAATTCGAAAAGAATTGGTGTGGCTCGTACATCTACATGTGTAGACTCAAACGAACACAAACAGGAGAACTTTCTTTTGTCAAAATTTGTCAGAAAACCACGTTTTAAGGAAATCCCGTATCGTGCAAAGTTATCTTGTTTTTCCTAAACAACACGTTGTAACTCGAAAAGCTTTGGTGTTGCGTGTATGTCTAAACGTGTGGCCTCAAAAGAGAATGCACAGGAGAGTTTTGTCTCGAAAGAACATGTAAGAATACAACGTTATAAGGAAATACAGTGTTGCAGTGTAAAGACAAATACGTACGTATTGGAAACACTTTAGGAGACGAAATAACGCATCATACAATATTAGCTTGTATCTCCTAAACAACACGTTGTAACTCGACAAGATTTGGTGTGGAGTGTACGTCGAAACATGTAGCCTCAACAGAGAACCCCCAGGAGAATTTTCTTTCGTCAAAATTTGTCAGAAAATCACGTTTTAAGGAAATCCTGTATAGTGTGAAATTATCTTGGTTTACATAAACAACACGTTATAACTCGAAAACCTTTGGTGTTGCCTGTATGTCTAAGTGTGGAGCCTCAAAAGGGAACGCACAGGATAGTTTTCTCTAGAAAGAATATGTAAGGATACCACATTATAAGGAAATACAGTGTTGCAGAGTAAAGACAAATACTTACATATTGGAAACACTTTAAGAGAAGAATTAACACATCTGGCAAAATTAGCTTGTATCTCCTAAACAACACGTTGCAACTCAAAAAGATTTGGTGTGGCGTGTACGTCTAAACGTGTAGCCTCAAAAGAGAACCCACTGAAGAATTTTCTTTCGTCAAAATTTTTCAGAAAACCACGTTTTAAGGAAATCCTGCATCGTGAGAAATCATCTTGTTTTTCCTAAACAACATGTTGTAACTCAAAAAACTTTGGTGTTGGTTTTATGTGTAAGCGTGGAGCCTCAAAAGAGAAGGCGCAGGAGAGTTTTCTCTCGAAGGAATATGAAAGAATACCACGTTATAAGGAAATACAATTTTGCAGATTAAAAACAAATAAGTACATATTGGAAACACTTTACTAGAAGAAATAACACATCATACAAAATTAACTTGTATCTCCTAAACAACAAGTTGTAACTCGAAAAGATTTGGTGTGACGTGTACGTCTAAATGTGTAGCCTCAAAAGAGAACACACAGGAGAATTTTTTTCATCAAAATTTGTCAGAAACCATGTTTTAAGGAAATCTCGCATCGTGGGAAATTATCTTGTTTTTCCTAAACAACACGTTGTAACTCGAAAAGCTATGGTGTTGCGTGTATGTCTAAGCGTGTAGCCTCAAAAGAGAATGCACAGGAGAGTTTTCTCTCAAAAGAATATGTAAGAATACCACGTCATAAGGAAATACAGTGTTGCAGAGTAAAGACAAATAGGTACGTATTGGAAACCCTTTAACAGAAGAAATAAAGCAACGTAAAAAATTAGCTTGTATCTCCTGAACAACACGTTGTAACTCGAAAAGATTTGGTGTGGCTCGTACCTCTACATGTGTAGCCTCAAAAAAGAACCCCCAGGAGAACTTTCTTTCGTCAAAATTTGTCAGAAAACCATGTTTTATGGAAATCTCGCATCGTGCGAAATTATCTTGTTTTTCCTAAACAACACTTTGTAACTCGAAAAGCTTTGGAGTTGCTTGTATGTCTAAGCATGTAGCCTCAAAAGAGAACGCACAGGAGAGTTTTCCCTCGAAAGAATATGTAAGAATACCATGTTATAAGGAAATACAGTGATGCAGAGTAAAGACAAATAAGTACGTATTGGAAACACTTTATGAGAAGAAATAACGCATCATACAAAATTAGCTTGTATCTCCTAAACAACACGTGCTAACTAGAAAGGATTTGGTCTGGCGTGTACGTCTAAACGTGTAGCATCAAAAGAGAAACCACAGGAGAATATTCTTTTGTCAAAATTTGTCAGAAAACCACATTTTATGAAAATCACTCACCGTGCGAAATAATCTTGTTTTTCAAAAACAAGATGTAACTGGAAAAGCGTTGGTGTTGACTGTATGTCTAAGTGTGTAGCCTCAAAAGGGAACGTACAGGATAGTTTTCTCTCGAAAGAATATGTAAGAATACCACGTTATAAGGAAATACAGTGTTGCAGAGTAAAGACAAATAAGTACTTATTGGAAACACTTTATGAGAAGAAATAACGCATCGTAAAAAAATAGCTTGTATCTCCTAAACAACACGTTGTAACTCGAAAAGATTTGGTGTGACATGTACGTCTAAAAGTGTAGCCTCAAATGAGAACCGACAGGAGAATATTCTTTCATCAAAATTTGTCAGAAACCACGTTTTAAGGAAATTTCTCATCGTGCGAAATTATCTTGTTTTTCCTAAACAACAAGTTCTAACTCGAAATGCTTTGGTGTTGCGTCTATGTCTAAGCGTGTAGCCTCAAAAGAGAATGCACAGGAGAGTTTTCTCTCGAAAGAATATGTAAGAATACCACGTTATAAGGAAATACAGTGTTGCAGAGTAAAGACAAATACGTACGTATTGGAAACACTTTAAGAGAAGAAATAAAGCATAATACAAAATTAGCTTGTATCTCCTAAACAACAGGTTATAACTCGAAAAGATTTGGTGTGGCTCATACCTCTACACACGTAGCCTAAAAAGAGAACCCACAGGAGAACTTTCTTTCGTCAAAATTTGTCAGAAAACCATGTTTTTTTGGAAATCTCGCATCGTGCGAAATTATCTTGTTTTTCCTAAACAACACGTTGTAACTCGAAAAGCTTTTGCGTTGCTTGTTTGTCTAAGCATGTAGCCTCAAAAGAGAATGCACAGGAGAGTTTTCCCTAGAAAGAATATGTAAGAATACCACGTTATAAGAAAATACAGTATTGCAGAGTAAAGACAAATAAGTACATATTGGAAACACTTTAGGGAAGAAATAACGCATCGTACAATATTTGCTTGTATCTCCTAAACAACACGTTGTAACTCGAAAATATTTGGTGTGGCTCGTACGTCTACACGTGTAGCCTCAAAACAGAAACCACAGGAGAATTTTCTTTCGTCAAAATTTGTCAAAAAACCACGTTTTAAGGAAATCCCGCATCGTGCAAAATTATCTTGTTTTTCCTAAACAACACATTGTAACTCGAAAAGCTTTGTTGTTGCGTGTATGTCTGAGCATGTTTCCTCTAAAGACAATGCACAAGAGAGTTTTCTCTCGAAAGAACATGTAAGAATACAACGTTATAAGGAAATACAGTGTTGCAGAGTAAAGACAAATACGTACATATTGGAAACACTTTACGAGAAGAAATAACGCATCGTACAAAATTTGCGTGTATCTCCTAAACAACATATGGTAACTCGAAAGGATTTGGTGTGGCACGTACGTCTGAACGTGTAGCCTAAAAAAGAAAACCCACAGGAGAATTTTCTTTCTCTAAAATTTTTCAGAAAACCACGTTTTAAGGAAATCCCGCATCGTGCAAAATCATCTTCTTTTTCCTAAACAACATGATGTAACTCGAAAAGCTTTGGTGTTGCGTGTATGTGTAAGCGTGGAGCCTCAAAAGAGAAGGCACAGGAGAGTTTTCTCTCGAAAGAATATGTAAGAATACCACGTTATGAGGAAATACAGTGTTGCAGAGTAAAGACAAATAAGTACATATTGGAAACACTTTACAAAAAGAAATAATGCATCCTACAAAATTAGCTTGTATCTCCTAAACAACACGTTGTAACTCGAAAAGATTCGGTGTGACGTGTACGTCTAAAAGTGTAGCCTCAAACGAGAACCCACAGGAGAATTTTCTTTCATCAAAATTTCTCAGAAACCACGTTTTAAGGAAATCTTGCATCGTGAAAAATTATCTTGTTTTTCCTAAACAACACATTGCAACACAAAAAGCTTTGGTGTTGCGTGTATGTCTAAGCGTGTAGCCTCAAAAGAGAATGCATAGGAGAGTTTTCTCTCGAAAGAATATATAAGAATACCACATTATAAGGAAATACAGTGTTGCAGAGTAAAGACAACTACGTACGTATTGGAAACACTTTAAGAGAAAAAATAAAGCATAATACAAAATTAGCTTGTATCTCCTAAACAACAGGTTATAATTCGAAAAGATTTGGTGTGGCTCGTACCTCTACACGTGTTGCCTCAAAAGAGAAACCACAGGAGAACTTTCTTTCGTCAAAATTTGTCAGAAAACCACGTTTTATGGAAATCTCGCATCCTGCGAAATTATCTTGTTTTTCCTAAACAACACGTTGTAACTCGAAAAGCTTTGGCGTTGCTTGTTTGTCTAAGCGTGTAGCCTCAAAAGAGAATGCACAGGAGAGTTTTCCCTAGAAAGAATATGTAAGAATACCACGTTGTAAGAAAATACAGTATTGCAGAGTAAAGACAAATAAGTACATATTGGAAACACTTTAGGGAAGAAATAACGCATCGTACAATATTTGCTTGTATCTCCTAAACAACACGTTGTAACTCGAAAATATTTGGTGTGGCCCGTACGTCAACACGTGTAGCCTCAAAACAGAAACCACAGGAGAATTTTCTTTCGTCAAAATTTGTCAAAAAACCACGTTTTAAGGAAATCCCGCATCGTGCAAAATTATCTTGTTTTTCCTAAACAACACATTGTAACTCGAAAAGCTTTGTTGTTGCGTGTATGTCTGAGCATGTTTCCTCTAAAGACAATGCACAAGAGAGTTTTCTCTCGAAAGAACATGTAAGAATACAACGTTATAAGGAAATACAGTGTTGCAGAGTAAAGACAAATACGTACATATTGGAAACACTTTACGAGAAGAAATAACGCATCGTACAAAATTAGCGTGTATCTCCTAAACAACACGTGGTAACTCGAAAGGATTTGGTGTGGCATGTACGTCTAAACGTGTAGCCTCAAAGGAGAACCGACAGGAGAATTTTCTTTCTTCAAAATTTGTCAGAAAACCACGTTTTAAGGAAATCCTGCATCGTGCGAAATTATCTTGTTTTTCGTAAACAACACGTTGTAACTCGAAAAGCTTTGGTGTTGTCTGTATGTCTCAGTGTGTAGCCTCAAAAGGGAACGGACAGGATAGTTTTCTCTCGAAAGAACATGTAAGAATACCACGTTATAAGGAAATACAATGTTGCAGATAAAGACAAATAAGTACGTATTGGAAACACTTTACGAAAAGAACACATCTTAGAAAATTAGCTTGTATCTCCTAAACAAAATGTTGTACCTCAAAAAGATTTGGTGTGGCATGTACATGTAAATGTGTAGCATCAAAAGAGAACCCACAGGAGAATTTTCTTCCTTCAAAATTTTTCAGAAAACCACGTTTTAAGGAAATCCCTCATCGTACGAAATCATCTTTTTCCTCAACAACATGTTGTAACTCGAAAAGCTTTGGTGTTGCGTGTATGTGTAAGCGTGGAGCCTCCAAAGAGAAGGCACAGGAGAGTTTTCTCTCAAAAGAATATTTAAGAATACCACGTTAAAAGGAAATACAATTTTGCAGAGTAAAGACAAATAAGTACATATTGGAAACACTTTACGAGAAGAAATAACGCATCTTAAAAAAGTAGTTTGTATCTCCTAAACAACACGTTGTAACTCGAAAAGATTTGGTGTGACATGTACGTCTAAAAGTGTAGCCTCAAACGAGAACCGACAGGAGAATATTCTTTCATCAAAATTTGTCAGAAACCACGTTTTAAGGAAATTTCGCATCGTGCGAAATTATCTTGTTTTTCCTAAACAACAAGTTCTAACTCGAAAAGCTTTGGTGTTGCGTGTATGTTTAAGCGTGTAGCCTCAAAAGAGAATGCACAGGAGAGTTTTCTCTTGAAAGAATATGTAAGAATACCACGTTATAAGGAAATACAGTGTTGCAGAGTAAAGACAAATACGTACGTATTGGAAACACTTTAAAAGAAGAAATAAAGCATAATACAAAATTAGCTTGTATCTCCTAAACAACAGGTTATAACTCGAAAAGATTTGGTGTGGCTCATACCTCTACACACGTAGCCTCAAAAGAGAACCCACAGGAGAACTTTCTTTCGTCAAAATTTGTCAGAACACCACGTTTTTTTGGAAATCTCGCATCGTGCGAAATTATCTTGTTTTTCCTAAACAACACGTTGTAACTCGAAAAGCTTTTGCGTTGCTTGTTTGTCTAAGCATGTAGCCTCAAAAGAGAATGCACAGGAGAGTTTTCCCTAGAAAGAATATGTAAGAATACCACGTTATAAGAAAATACAGTATTGCAGAGTAAAGACAAATAAGTACATATTGGAAACACTTTAGGGAAGAAATAACGCATCGTACAATATTTGCTTGTATCTCCTAAACAACACGTTGTAACTCGAAAATATTTGGTGTGGCTCGTACGTCTACACGTGTAGCCTCAAAACAGAAACCACAGGAGAATTTTCTTTCGTCAAAATTTGTCAAAAAACCACGTTTTAAGGAAATCCCGCATCGTGCAAAATTATCTTGTTTTTCCTAAACAACACATTGTAACTCGAAAAGCTTTGTTGTTGCGTGTATGTCTGAGCATGTTTCCTCTAAAGACAATGCACAAGAGAGTTTTCTCTCGAAAGAACATGTAAGAATACAACGTTATAAGGAAATACAGTGTTGCAGAGTAAAGACAAATACGTACATATTGGAAACACTTTAGGAGAAGAAATAACGCATCGTACAAAATTAGCATGTATCTCCTAAACAACACGTGGTAACTCGAAAGGATTTGGTGTGGCATGTACGTCTAAACGTGTAGCCTCAAAGGAGAACCGACAGGAGAATTTTCTTTCTTCAAAATTTGTCAGAAAACCACGTTTTAAGGAAATCCTGCATCGTGCGAAATTATCTTGTTTTTCGTAAACAACACGTTGTAACTCGAAAAGCTTTGGTGTTGTCTGTATGTCTCAGTGTGTAGCCTCAAAAGGGAACGCACAGGATAGTTTTCTCTCGAAAGAATATGTAAGAGTACCATGTTATAAGGAAATACAGTGTTGCAGAGTAAAGACAAATACCTACATATTGGAAACACTTTATGAGAAGAAGTAATGCATCGTACAAAATTAGCTTGTATCTCCTAAACCAAACGTTGTAACTGGAAAATATTTGGTGCAGCGTGTACGTCTTAACGTGGAGCCTCAAAAGAGAACCCACAGGAGAATTTTCTTTCGTCAATTTTTTTCAGAAAACCAAATTTTAAGGATATCCCGCATCATGCGAAATCATCTTCTTTTTTCTAAACAAAATGTTGTAACTCCAAAAGCTTTGGTATTGCGTGTATGTGTAAGCGTGGAGCCTCAAAAGAGAAGGCACAGGAGAGTTTTCTCTCGAAAGAATATGTAAGAATACCACGTTGTGAGGAAATACAGTGTTGCAGAGTAAAGACAAATAAGTATATATTGGAAACACTTTACAAAAAGAAATAATGCATCGTACAAAATTAGCTTGTATCTCCTAAACAACACGTTGTAACTCGAAAAGATTCAGTGTGACGTGTACGTCTAAAAGTGTAGCCTCAAACGAGAACCCACAGGAGAATATTCTTTCATCAAAATTTGTCAGAAACCACGTTTTAAGGAAATCTCGCATCGTGAAAAATTATCTTGTTTTTCCTAAACAACACATTGCAACACGAAAAGCTTTGGTGTTGCGTGTATGTCTAAGCGTGTAGCCTCAAAAGAGAATGCACAGGAGAATTTTCTCTCGAAAGAATATGTAAGAATACCACATTATAAGGAAATACAGTGTTGCAGAGTAAAGACAACTACGTACGTATTGGAAACACTTTAAGAGAAGAAATAAAGCATAATACAAAATTAGCTTGTATCTCCTAAACAACAGGTTATAATTCGAAAAGATTTGGTGTGGCTCATACCTCTACACGTGTTGCCTCAAAAGAGAACCCACAGGAGAACTTTCTTTCGTCAAAATTTGTCAGAAAACCACGTTTTATGGAAATCTCGCATCCTGCGAAATTATCTTGTTTTTCCTAAACAAAACGTTGTAACTCGAAAAGCTTTGGTGTTGCTTGTTTGTCTAAGCGTGTAGCCTCAAAAGAGAATGCACAGGAGAGTTTTCCCTAGAAAGAATATGTAAGAATACCACGTTATAAGAAAATACAGTGTTGCAGAGTAAAGACAAATAAGTACGTATTGGAAACACTTTAGGGAAGAAATAATGCATCGTACAATATTTGCTTGTATCTCCTAAACAACACGTTGTAACTCGAAAATATTTGGTGTGGCTCATACGTCTACACGTGTAGCCTCAAAACAGAAACCACAGGAGAATTTTCTTTCGTCAAAATTTGTCAAAAAACCACGTTTTAAGGAAATCCCGCATCGTGCAAAATTATCTTGTTTTTCCTAAACAACACGTTTTAACTCGAAAAGCTTTGCTGTTGCGTGTATGTCTGAGCATGTTGCCTCTAAAGACAATGCACAAGAGAGTTTTCTCTCGAAAGAACATGTAAGAATACAACGTTATAAGGAAATACAGTGTTGCAGAGTAAAGACAAATACGTACATATTGGAAACACTTTAGGAGAAGAAATAACGCATCGTACAAAATTAGCGTGTATCTCCTAAACAACACGTGGTAACTCGAAGGGATTTGGTGTGTCATGTACGTCTAAACGTGTAGCCTCAAAAGAGAACCGACAGGAGAATTTTCTTTCTTCAAAATTTGTCAGAAAACCACGTTTTAAGGAAATCCTGCATCGTGCGAAATTATCTTGTTTTTCATAAACAACACGTTGTAACTAGAAAAGCTTTGGTGTTGCCTGTATGTCTCAGTGTGTAGGCTCAAAAGGGAACGCACAGGATAGTTTTCTCTCGAAAGAATATGTAAAAATACCACGTTATAAGGAAATACAATGTTGCAGAGTAAAGACAAATATGTACGTATTGGAAACACTTTATGAAAAGAACACATCGTAGAAAATTAGCTTGTATCTCCTAAACAAAAGGTTGTACCTAGAAAAGATTTGGTGTGGCATGTACGTCTAAATGTGTAGCATCAAAAGAGAACCCACAGGAGAATTTTCTTCCTTCAAAATTTTTCAGAAAACCACGTTTTAAGGAAATCCCTCATCGTACGAAATCATCTTTTTCATAAACAACATGTTGTAACTCGAAAAGCTTTGGTGTTGCGTGTATGTGTAAGCGTGGAGCCTCCAAAGAGAAGGCACAGGAGAGTTTTCTCTCGAAAGAATATGTAAGAATACCACGTTAAAAGGAAATACAATTTAGCAGAGTAAAGACAAATAAGTACATATTGGAAACACTTTACGAGAAGAAATAACGCATCTTAAAAAAGTAGCTTGTATCTCCTAAACAACACGTTGTAACTCGAAAAGATTTGGTGTGACATGTACGTCTAAAAGTGTAGCCTCAAACGAGAACCGACAGGAGAATATTCTTTCATCAAAATTTGTCAGAAACCACGTTTTAAGGAAATCTCGCATCGTGCGAAATTATCTTTTTTTCCTAAACAACAAGTTGTAACTCGAAAAGCTTTGGTGTTGCGTGTATATCTAAGTGTGTAGCCTCAAAAGAGAATGCACAGGAGAGTTTTCTCTCGAAAGAATATGTAAGAATACCACGTTATAAGGAAATACAGTGTTGCAGAGTAAAGACAAATATGTACGTATTGGAAACACTTTAAGAGAAGAAATAAAGCATAATACAAAATTAGCTTGTATCTCCTAAACAACAGGTTTTAACTCGAAAAGATTTGGTGTGGCTCGTACCTCTACACGTGTAGCCTCAAAAGAGAACCCACAGGAGAACTTTCTTTCGTCAAAATTTGTCAGAAATCCACGTTTTATGCAAATCTCGCATCGTGCGAAATTATCTTGTTTTTCCTAAACAACACGTTGTAACTCGAAAAGCTTTGGCGTTCCTTTTTTGTCTAAGCGTGTAGCCTCAAAAGAGAATCCACAGGAGAGTTTTCCCTAGAAAGAATATGTAAGAATACCACGTTATAAGAAAATACAGTGTTGCAGAGTAAAGACAAATAAGTACATATTGGAAACACTTTAGGGAAGAAATAACGCATCGTACAATATTTGCTTGTATCTCCTAAACAACACGTTGTAACTCGAAAATATTTGGTGTGGCTTGTACGTCTACACGTGTAGCCTCAAAACAGAAACCACAGGAGAATTTTCTTTCGTCAAAATTTGTCAAAAAACCATGTTTTAAGGAAATCCCGCATCGTGCAAAATTATCTTGTTTTTCCTAAACAACACATTGTAACTTGAAAGCTTTGTTGTTGCGTGTATGACTGAGCATGTTTCCTCTAAAGACAATGCACAAGAGAGTTTTCTCTCGAAAGACATGTAAGAATACAACGTTATAAGGAAATACAGTGTTGCAGAGTAAAGACAAATACGTACATATTGGAAACACTTTAGGAGAAGAAATAACGCATCGTACAAAATTGGCGTGTATCTCCTAAACAACACGTGGTAACTCGAAAGGATTTGGTGTGGCATGTACGTCTAAACGTGTAGCCTCAAAAGAGTACACACAGGAGAGTTTTATTTGGTCAAAATTTGTCAGAAAACCACATATTAAGGAAATCCCGCATCGTGCGAAATTATCTTGTTTTTCCTAAACAACGCATTGTAACTCGAAAAGCTTTGGTGTTGCGTGTATGTCTAAGCGTGTAGCCTCATAAGAGAACACACAGGAGACTTTTCTCTCGAAAGAATATGTGAGAATACCACGTTATAAGGAAGTCCACTGTTGCAGAATAATGACAAATACTTACGTATTGGAAACCCTTAAACTTTACGAGATGAAATAAAGCATCGTACAAAATTAGCTTGTATCTCCTAAACAACACGTTGTAACTCGAAAAGATTTGGTGTGGCGTGTACGTCTAAACGTGTAGCCTCAAAAAGAACCCAGAGAAGAATTTTCTTTCGTTAAAATTTTCCAGAACACCACGTTTTAAGGAAATCCCGCATCGTGCGAAATCATCTTCTTTTTCCTAAATAACTTGTTGTAACTCGAAAAGCTTTGGTGTTGCGTGTATGTCTAAGCGTGGAGCCTCAAAAGAGAAGGCACAGGAGAGTTTTCTCTCGAAGGAATATGTAAGAATACCACGTTATAAAGAAATACAATTTTGTAGACTAAAGGCAAATAAGTACATATTGGAAACACTTTACGAGAAGAAATAATGCATCGTACAAAATTAGCTTGTATCCCCTAAACAACACGTTGTAACTCGAAAAGATTTGGTGTGACGTGTACGTCTATACGTGTAGCCTCAAAGGAAATCCCACAGAAGAATTTTCCTTTGTCAAATTTTTCAGAAAACCACGTTTTAAATAAATCCCGCATCGTGCGAAATTATCTTTTTATTCATTAAAAACACGTTGTAACTCGAAAAGCTTTGGTGTTGCCTGTATGTCTAAGTGTGTAGCCTCAAAACGGAACGCACAAGATAGTTTTCTCTCGAAAGAATATGTAAGAATACCACGTTATAAGGAAATACAGTGTTTCAGAGTAAAGACAAATACTTACATATTGGGAATATTTTACGAGAAGAAATACGCATCGAACAAAATTAGCTTGTATCTCCTAAACAACACATGGTAAGTCGAAAAGATTTGGTTTGGCGTGTATGTCTAAACGTGTAGCCTCAAAGGAGAACACAAAGGAGAATTTTCTTTCGTCAAAATTTGTCAGAAAACCACGTTTTAAGGAAATACCGCATCGTGGGAAATTATCTTGTTTTTCCTAAACAACAAGTGGTAACTCGAAAAGCTTTGCTGTTGCGTGTATGTCTAAGCGTGTAGCCTCAAAAGAGAATGCACAGGAGAGTTTTCTCTCATTAGAACATGTAAGAATTCAACGTTATAAGGAAATACAGTGTTGCAGAGTAAAGACAAATACGTATATATTGGAAACACATTACGAGAAGAAATTAAGCATCACACAATATTAGCTTGTATCTCCTAAACAACAAGTGGAAACTCGAAAACATTTAGTTTGGCGTGTATGTCTAAAAGTTTAGCCTCAAAAGAGAACCCACTGGAGAATTTTCTTTCGTCAAAATTGGTCAGAAAACAAGGTTTTAACGAAATCCCGCATCCTGCGAAATTATCTTGTTTTTCCTGAACAACACGTTGTAACTCAAAAAGCTTGGGTGTTGCGTGTATGTCTCAGTGTGTAGCCTCAAAAGAGAACACACAGGAGAGTTTTCACTCAAAAGAATAAGTAAGAATACCAGGTTATAAGGAAATACAGTGTTGCAGAGTAAAGACAAATATGTACGTATTGGAAACACTTTACGTGAAGAAATAACGCATCATAAAAAATTAGCTTGTATCTCCTAAACAACACGTTGTAACTCGAAAATGTTTGGTGTGG
Organism: Apodemus sylvaticus; assembly: GCF_947179515.1. Lineage (NCBI taxonomy): Eukaryota > Metazoa > Chordata > Mammalia > Rodentia > Muridae > Apodemus > Apodemus sylvaticus. The sequence continues at coordinate 316,818 of NW_026263416.1, forward strand.
CAGGTACGTCTAAACGTGTAGCCTCAAAAAGAGAACACACAGGAGAATTTTCTTTGGTCAAATTTGTCACAAAACCACGTATTAAGGAAATCCTACATCGTGCGAAATTATCTTGTTTTTCCTAAACAACACGTTGTAACTCGAAAACCTTTGGTGTTGCGTGTATGTCTCAGCGTGTAGCCTTAAAAGAGAACACACAGGGGAGTTTTCTCTCAAAAGAATATGTAAGAATTCCACGTTATAAGGAAATACAGTGTTGCAGAGTAAAGAAAAATACGTACGTATTGGAAACCCTTAAACTTTACGAGATGAAATACAGCATCGTACAAAATTAGCTCGTATCTCCTAAACAACACTTTGTAACTCGAAAAGATTTGGTGTGGCGTGTACGTCTAAACTTGTAGCCTCAAAAGAGAACCCATAGGAGAATTTTCTTTCGTCAAAGTTTCAGAAAAGCACGTTTTAAGGAAATCCAGCATCGTGCGAAATTATCTTGTTTTTCCTAAACAACACGTAGTAACTCGAAAATCTTTGGTGATGCGTGTATGACTAAGCGTGTAGCCTCAAAAGAGAACACACAGGAGAGTTTTCTCTCGAAAGAATATGTGAGAATACCACGTTATAAGGAAGTACAGTGTTGCAGAATAAAGACAAATACTTACGTATTGGAAACCCTTAAACTTTACGAGATGAAATAAAGCATCGTACAAAATTAGCTTGTATCTCCTAAACAACACGTTGTAACTCGAAAAGGTTTGGTGTGGCGTGTACGTCTAAAGGTGTAGCCTCAAAAGAGAACCACAGGACAATTTTCTTTCGTCAAAATTTGTCAGAAAACCACGTTTTAAGGAAATCCCGCATCGTGAGAAATTATCTTGTTCTTCATAAACAACACATTGTAACTCGAAAAGCTTTGGTGTTGCGTGTATGTTTAAGCGTGTACCCTCAAAAGAGAACGCACAGGAGAGTTTTCTCTCGAAAGAATATGTAAGAAATCCACGTATTAAGGAAATACCGTGTTGCAGAGTAAAGACAAATACGTACTTATTGGAAACACTTTACGAGAAGAAATAACGCATCGTAAAAAATTAGCTTGTATCTCCTAAACAACAGGTTGTAACTCGAAAAGATTTGGTGTGGCGTGAACGTCTAAAAGTGTAGCCTCAAAATAGTACACACAGGAGAGTTTTATTTGGTCAAAATTTGTCAGAAAACCACGTTTTAAGGAAATCCCGCATCGTGCGAAATTATGTTGTTTTTCCTAAACAACATGTTGTAACTCGAAAAGCTTTGGAGTTGAGTGTATGTCTAAGCATGTAGCCTCAAAGGAGACCGCACAGGAGAGTTTTCTCTCGAAAGAATATGCAAGAATACCTCGTTATAAGGAAATACAGTGTTGCAGAGTAAAGCCAAATATTTACATAATGGAAACACTTAAACTTTATGAGAAGAAATAATGCATCGTAAAAAAATTAGCTTGTATCTCCTAAACAACACGTTGTAACTCGACAAGATTTAGTGTCTCGGGCACGTCTAAATGTGTAGCCTCAAAAGAGAACCCACAGGAGTATTTTCTTTCGTCAAAATTTGTCAGAAAACCACGTTTTAAGGAAATCCCGCATCATGCTAAATTATCTTGTTTTTCCTAAACAACACATTGTAACTCGAAAAACTTTGGTGTTGCGTGTATGTCAAAGCGTATAGCCTCAAAAGAGAACGCACAGGAGAGTTTTCTCTCGAAAGAATGTGTAAGAATACCACGTTATAAGGAAATACAGTGTTGCAGAGTAAAGACAAATACGTACATATTGGAAAAACTTAAACTTTACGAGAAGAAATAAGGCATCTTACAAAATTAGTTTGTATCTCCTAAACAACACGTTATAACTCGAAAAGATTTGGTGTGGTGTGTACGTCTAAACGTGTAGCCTAAAAAGAGAACCCACAGGATAATTTTCTTTCGTCAAAATTTGTCAGAAAACCACGTTTTAAGGAAATCCCGCATCGTGTGAAATTATCTTGTTTTTCCTAAAAAACACGTTGTAACTCGAAAAGCTTTGGTGTTGCGTGTATGTCTAAGCATGTAGCCTCAAAGGGGAACGCACAGGAGAGTTTTCTCTCGAAAGAATATGCAAGAATACCACGTTATAAGGAAATACAGTGTTGCAGAGTAAAGGCAAATATGTACGTAATGGAAACACTTAAACTTTATGAGAAGAAATAACACATCGTAAAAATATTAGCTTGTATCTCCTAAACAACACGTTGTAACTCGAAAAGATTTGGTGTTGCGTGAATGTCTAAGCATGTAGCCTCAAAGGAGAACGCACAGGAGAGTTTTCTCTCGAAAGAATATGCAAGAATACCACGTTATAAGGAAATACAGTGTTGCAGAGTAAAGGCAAATATGTACGTAATGGAAACACTTAAACTTTATGAGAAGAAATAACGCATCATAAAAAAATTACCTTGTTTCTCCTAAACAACACGTTGTAACTCGAAAAGATTTGCTGTGGCGTGTACGTCTAAATGTGTAGCCTCAAAAGAGAACCCACAGGAGTATTTTCTTTCGTCAAAATTTGTCAGAAAACCACGTTTTAAGGAAATCCCGCATCGTGCGAAATTATCTTGTTTTTCCTAAACAACACGTTGTAACTCGAAAAGCTTTGGTGTTGCGTGTATGTCTAAGCGTGTAGCCTCAAAAGAGAACGCAAAGGAGAGTTTTTTCTCGAAAGAATATGTAAGAATACCACGTTATTAGGAAATACAATGTTGCAGAGTAAAGACAAATACTTACGTCTTGGAAAAACTTTAGGAGAAGAAATAACGCATCGTAAGAAATTAGCTTGTATCTCCTAAACAACACGTTGTAACTCGAAAAGCTTTGGTGTTGCGTGTATGTGTAAGCGTGTAGCCTCAAAGGAGAACGCAAAGGAGAGTTTTTTCTCGAAAGAATATGTAAGAATACCACGTTATTAGGAAATACAGTGTTGCAGAGTAAAGACAAATACTTATGTATTGGAAAAACTTTAGGAGAAGAAATAACGCATCGTACAAAATTAGCTTGTATCTACTAAACAACACGTTGCAACTTAAAAAGATTTGGTGTGGCCTGTACGTCTAAACGTGTAGCCTGAAGAAAGAAGCCATAGGAGAATTTTCTTTGGTCAAAATTTGTCAGAAAACCACGTATTAAGGAAATCGCGCATCGTGCGAAATTATCTTGTTTTTCCTAAACAAAACGTTTTAACTCGAAATGCTTTGGTGTTGCATGTATGTCTAAGCGTGTAGCCTCAAAAGAGAACGCACAGGAGAGTTTTCTCTCGAAAGAATATGTAAGAATACCACGTTATAAGGAAATACAGTGTTGCAGAGTAAAGACAAATACGTACTTATTGGAAAAACTTAAACTTTACGAGAAGAAGTAACGCATCGTACAAAATTAGCTTGTATCTCCTAAACAACACGTTGTAACTTGAAAAGATTTGGTGTGGCTTGTACGTCTAAACGTGTAGCCTCAAAAGAGTACCCACAGGAGAGTTTTATTTCGTCAAAATTTGTCAGAAAACCACGTTTTAAGGAAATCCCGCATCTTGCGAAATTATCTTGTTTTTCCTAAACAACACGTTGTAACTCGAAAAGCTTTGGTGTTGCGTGAATGTCTAAGCATGTAGCCTCAAAGCAGAACGCACAGGAGAGTTTTCTCTCGAAAGAATATGCAAGAATACCACGTTATAAGGAAATACAGTGTTGCAGAGTAAAGGCAAATATGTACCTAATGGAAACACTTAAACTTTATGAGAAGAAATAACGCATCGTAGAAAAATTAGCTTGTTTCTCCTAAACAACACGTTGTAACTCGAAAAGATTTGGTGTGGCGTGTACGTCTAAATGTGTAGCCTCAAAAGAGAACCGACAGGAGTATTTTCTTTCGTCAAAATTTGTCAGAAAACCACGTTTTATGGAAATCCCGCATCGTGCAAAAATATCTTGTTTTTCCTAAACAACACGTTGTAACTCGAAAAGCTTTGGTGTTGCGTGTATGTCTAAGCATGTAGCCTCAAAAGAGAACGCAAAGGAGAGTTTTTTCTCGAAAGAATATGTAAGAATACCACGTTATTAGGAAATACAGTGTTGCAGAGTAAAGACAAATACTTACGTCTTGGAAAAACTTTACGAGAAGAAATAACGCATCGTAAGAAATTAGCTTGTATCTCCAAAACAACACGTTGTAACATAAAAAGATTTGGTGTGGCCTGTACGTCTAAACGTGTAGCCTGAAAAGAGAACCCATAGGAGAATTTTCTTTGGTCAAAATTTGTCAGAAAACCATGTATTAAGGAAATCCCGCATAGTGCGACATTATCTTGTTTTTCCTAAACCAAACGTTTTAACTCAAAAAGCTTTCATGTTGCGTGTATGTCTAAGCGTTTAGCCTCAAAAGAGAACACACAGGAGAGTTTTCTCTCGAAAGAATATGTAAGAATACCACGTTATAAGGAAATACAGTGTTGCAGAGTAAAGACAAATACGTACTTATTGGAAAAACTTAAACCTTACGAGAAGAAATAAGGCATCTTACAAAATTAGTTTGTATCTCCTAAACAACACATTATAACTCGAAAAGATTTGGTGTGGTGTGTATGTCTAAACGAGTAGCCTCAAAAGAGAACCCACAGGAAAATTTTCTTTCGTCAAAATTTGTCAGAAAACCACGTTTTAAGGAAATCCCGCATTCTGCGAAATTATCTTGTTTTTCTTAAACAAAACATTTTAACTCGAAAAGCTTTGGTGTTGCGTGTATGTCTAAGCGTGTAGCCTCAAAAGAGAACGCACAGGAGAGTTTTCTCTCAAAAGAATATGTAAGAATACCACGTTATAAGGAAATACAGTGTTGCAGAGTAAAGACAAATACGTACTTATTGGAAAAAGTTAAACTTTACGAGAAGAAATAACGCATCGTACAAAATTAGCTTGTATCTCCTAAACAACACGTTGTAACTTGAAAAGATTTGGTGTGGCTTGTACGTCTAAACGTGTAGCCTCAAAAGAGTACCCACAGGAGAGTTTTATTTCGTCAAAATTTGTCAGAAAACCACGTTTTAAGGAAATCCAGCATCTTGCGAAATTATCTTGTTTTTCCTAAACAACACGTTGTAACTCGAAAAGCTTTGGTGTTGCGTGTATGTCTAAGCCTGTAACCTCAAAGGAGAATGCCCAGGAGAGTTTTCTCTCGAAAGAATATGTAAGAATACCACGTTATAAGGAAATACAGTGTTGCAGAGTAAAGACAATACATACTTATTGGAAAAACTTAAACTTTACGAGAAGAAATAAGGCATCTTACAAAATTAGTTTGTATCTCCTAAACAACACGTTATAACTTGAAAAGATTTGGTGTGGTGTGTACGTCTAAACTTGTAGCCTCAAAAGAGAACCCACAGGATAATTTTCTTTCATCAAAATTTGTCAGAAATCCACGTTTTAAGGAAATCCCGCATCTTGCGAAATTATCTTGTTTTTCCTAAACAACACGTTGTAACTCGAAAGCTTTGGTGTTGCGTGTATGTCTAAGCGTGTAGCCTCAAAAGAGAACGCACAGGAGAGTTTTCTCTCGAAAGAATACGTAAGGATACCACGTTATAAGGAAATACAGTGTTGCAGAGTAAAGACAAATACGTACGTATTGGAAACACTTTATGAGAGAAATAACGCATCTGGCAAAATTAGCTTGTATGTCCTAAACAACTCGTTGTAACTCGAAAAGATTTGTTGTGGGGTGCACGTCTAAACGTGTAGCCTCAAAAGAGTACCCACAGGAGAGTTTTATTTCGTCAAAATTTGTCAGAAAACCACGTTTTAAGGAAATCCCGCATCTTGCGAAATTATCTTGTTTTTCCTAAACAACACGTTGTAAATCGAAAAGCTTTGGTGTTGCGTGAATGTTTAAGCATGTAGCCTCAAAGGAGAACGCACAGGAGAGTTTTCTCTCGAAAGAATATGCAAGAATACCACGTTATAAGGAAATACAGTGTTGCAGAGTAAAGGCAAATATGTACGTAATGGAAACACTAAAACTTTATGAGAAGAAATAACGCATCGTAAAAAATTAGCTTGTTTCTCCTAAACAACACGTTGTAACTCGAAAAGATTTGGTGTGGCGTGTACGTCTAAATGTGTAGCCTCAAAAGAGAACCCACAGGAGTATTTTCTTTCGTCAAAATTTGTCAGAAAACCACGTTTTAAGGAAATCCCGCATCGTGCGAAATTATCTTGTTTTTCCTAAACAACACGTTGTAACTCGAAAAGCTTTGGTGTTGCGTGTATGTCTAAGCGTGTAGCCTCAAAAGAGAACGCAAAGGAGAGTTTTTTCTCGAAAGAATGTGTAAGAATACCACGTTTTTAGGAAATACAGTGTTGCAGAGTAAAGACAAATACTTACGTATTGGAAAAAACTTTATGAGAAGAAATAATGCATCGTAAGAAATTAGCTTGTATCTCCTAAACAACACGTTGTAACTTAAAAAGATTTGGTGTGGCCTGTACGTCTAAACGTTTAGCCTGAAAAGAGAACCCATAGGAGAATTTTCTTTGGTCAAAATATGTCAGAAAACCACGTATTAAGGAAATCCCGCATAGTGCGAAATTATCTTGTTTTTTCTAAACCAAACATTTTAACTCGAAAAGCTTTGGTGTTGCGTGTATGTCTAAGCGTGTAGCCTCAAAAGAGAACACACAGGAGAGTTTTCTCTCGAAAGAATATGTAAGAATACCACGTTATAAGGAAATACAGTGTTGCACAGTAAAGACAAATACGTACTTATTGGAAAAACTTAAACCTTACGAGAAGAAATAAGGCATCTTAAAAAATTAGTTTGTATCTCCTAAACAACACATTATAACTCGAAAAGATTTGGTGTGGTGTGTATGTCTAAACGTGTAGCCTCAAAAGAGAACCCACAGGAAAATTTTCTTTCGTCAAAATTTGTCAGAAAACCACGTTTTAAGGAAATCCCGCATTCTGCGAAATTATCTTGTTTTTCTTAAACAAAACGTTTTAACTCGAAAAGCTTTGGTGTTGCGTGTATGTCTCAACGTGTAGCCTCAAAAGAGAACGCACAGGAGAGTTTTCTCTCGAAAGAATATGTAAGAATACAACGTTATAAGGAAATACAGTGGTGCAGAGTAAAGACAAATACGTACTTATTGGAAAAACTTAAACTTAAGAGAAGAAATAACGCATAGTACAATATTAGCTTGTATCTCCTAAACAACACGTTGTAACTTAAAAAGATTTGGTGTGGCCTGTACTTCTAAACGTGTAGCCTCAAAAGAGAACCCATAGGCGAATTTTCTTTGGTCAAAACTTGTCAGAAAACCACGTATTAAGGAAATTCCGCATCGTGCGAAATTATCTTGTTTTTCCTAAACAAAACGTTTTAACTCGAAAAGCTTTGGTGTTGCGTGTATGTCTAAGCCTGTAACCTCAAAGGAGAATGCCCAGGAGAGTTTTCTCTCGAAAGAATATGTAAGAATACCACGTTATAAGGAAATACAGTGTTGCAGAGTAAAGACAAATACGTACTTATTGGAAAAACTTAAACTTTACGAGAAGAAATAAGGCATCTTACAAAATTAGTTTGTATCTCCTAAACAACACGTTATAACTTGAAAAGATTTGGTGTGGTGTGTACGTCTAAACTTGTAGCCTCAAAAGAGAACCCACAGGATAATTTTCTTTCGTCAAAATTTGTCAGAAAACCACGTTTTAAGGAAATCCCGCATCTTGCGAAATTATCTTGTTTTTCCTAAACAACACGTTGTAACTCGAAAGCTTTGGTGTTGCGTGTATGTCTAAGCGTGTAGCCTCAAAAGAGAACGCACAGGAGAGTTTTCTCTCGAAAGAATATGTAAGGATACCACGTTATAAGGAAATACAGTGTTGCAGAGTAAAGACAAATACGTACGTATTGGAAACACTTTATGACAGAAATAACGCATCTGGCAAAATTAGCTTGTATGTCCTAAACAACTCGTTGTAACTCGAAAAGTTTTGGTGTGGGGTGCACGTCTAAACGTGTAGCCTCAAAAGAGTACCCACAGTAGAGTTTTATTTCGTCAAAATTTGTCAGAAAACCACGTTTTAAGGAAATCCCGCATCTTGCGAAATTATCTTGTTTTCCTAAACAACACGTAGTAACTCGAAAATCTTTGGTGATGCGTGTATGTCTAAGCGTGTAGCCTCAAAAGAGAACACACAGGAGAGTTTTCTCTCGAAAGAATATGTGAGAATACCACGTTATAAGGAAGTACAGTGTTGCAGAATAAAGACAAATACTTACGTATTGGAAACCCTTAAACTTTACGAGATGAAATAAAGCATCGTACAAAATTAGCTTGTATCTCCTAAACAACACGTTGTAACTCGAAACGATTTGGTGTGGCGTGTACGTCTAAAGGTGTAGCCTCAAAAGAGAACCACAGGACAATTTTCGTTCGTCAAAATTTGTCAGAAAACCACGTTTTAAGGAAATCCCGCATCGTGAGAAATTATCTTGTTCTTCATAAACAACACATTGTAACTCGAAAAGCTTTGGTGTTGCGTGTATGTTTAAGCGTGTACCCTCAAAAGAGAACGCACAGGAGAGTTTTCTCTCGAAAGAATATGTAAGAATACCACGTATTAAGGAAATACCGTGTTGCAGAGTAAAGACAAATACGTACTTATTGGAAACACTTTACGAGAAGAAATAACGCATCGTAAAAAATTAGCTTGTATCTCCTAAACAACAGGTTGTAACTCGAAAAGATTTGGTGTGGCGTGTACGTCTAAACGTGTAGCCTCAAAAGAGTACACACAGGAGAGTTTTATTTGGTCAAAATTTGTCAGAAAACCACGTTTTAAGGAAATCCCGCATCGTGCGAAATTATGTTGTTTTTCCTAAACAACATGTTGTAACTCGAAAAGCTTTGGAGTTGAGTGTATGTCTAAGCATGTAGCCTCAAAGGAGACTGCACAGGAGAGTTTTCTCTCAAAAGAATATGCAAGAATACCTCGTTATAAGGAAATACAGTGTTGCAGAGTAAAGCCAAATTTTTACATAATGGAAACACTTAAACTTTATGAGAAGAAATAATGCATCGTAAAAAACTTAACTTGTATCTCCTAAACAACACGTTGTAACTCGACAAGATTTAGTGTCTCGGGCACGTCTAAATGTGTAGCCTCAAAAGAGAACCCACAGGAGTATTTTCTTTCGTCAAAATTTGTCAGAAAACCACGTTTTAAGGAAATCCCGCATCATGCTAAATTATCTTGTTTTTCCTAAACAACACATTGTAACTCGAAAAACTTTGGTGTTGCGTGTATGTCAAAGCGTATAGCCTCAAAAGAGAACGCACAGGAGAGTTTTCTCTCGAAAGAATATGTAAGAATACCACGTTATAAGGAAATACAGTGTTGCAGAGTAAAGACAAATATGTACTTATTGGAAAAACTTAAACTTTACGAGAAGAAATAAGGCATCTTACAAAATTAGTTTGTATCTCCTAAACAACACGTTATAACTCCAAAAGATTTGGTGTGGTGTGTACGTCTAAACGTGTAGCCTAAAAAGAGAACCCACAGGATAATTTTCTTTCGTCAAAATTTGTCAGAAAACCACGTTTTAAGGAAATCCCGCATCGTGTGAAATTATCTTGTTTTTCCTAAAAAACACGTTGTAACTCGAAAAGCTTTGGTGTTGCGTGTATGTCTAAGCATGTAGCCTCAAAGGGGAACGCACAGGAGAGTTTTCTCTCGAAAGAATATGCAAGAATACCACGTTATAAGGAAATACAGTGTTGCAGAGTAAAGGCAAATATGTACGTAATGGAAACACTTAAACTTAATGAGAAGAAATAACGCATCGTAAAAAAATTAGCTTGTATCTCCTAAACAACACGTTGTAACTCGAAAAGATCTGGTGTTGCGTGAATGTCTAAGCATGTAGCCTCAAAGGAGAACGCACAGGAGAGTTTTCTCTCGAAAGAATATGCAAGAATACCACGTTATAAGGAAATACAGTGTTGCAGAGTAAAGGCAAATATGTACGTAATGGAAACACTTAAACTTTATGAGAAGAAATAACGCATCGTAAAAAAAATTAGCTTGTTTCTCCTAAACAACACGTTGTAACTCGAAAAGATTTGGTGTGGCGTGTACGTCTAAATGTGTAGCCTCAAAAGAGAACCCACAGGAGTATTTTCTTTCGTCAAAATTTGTCAGAAAACCACGTTTTAAGGAAATCCCGCATCATGCGAAATTATCTTGTTTTTCCTAAACAACACGTTGTAACTCGAAAAGCTTTGGTGTTGCGTGTATGTCTAAGCGTGTAGCCTCAAAAGAGAACGCAAAGGAGAGTTTTTTCACGAAAGAATATGTAAGAATACCACGTTATTAGGAAATACAGTGTTGCAGAGTAAAGACAAATACTTACGTCTTGGAAAAACTTTAGGAGAAGAAATAACGCATCGTAAGAAATTAGCTTGTATCTCCTAAACAACACGTTGTAACTCGAAAAGCTTTGGTGTTGCGTGTATGTGTAAGCGTGTAGCCTCAAAGGAGAACGCAAAGGAGAGTTTTTTCTCGAAAGAATATGTAAGAATACCACGTTATTAGGAAATACAGTGTTGCAGAGTAAAGACAAATACTTATGTATTGGAAAAACTTTAGAGAAGAAATAACGCATCGTACAAAATTAGCTTGTATCTACTAAACAACACGTTGCAACTTAAAAAGATTTGGTGTGGCGTGTACGTCTAAACGTGTAGCCTGAAAAAAGAAGCCATAGGAGAATTTTCTTTGGTCAAAATTTGTCAGAAAACCACGTATTAAGGAAATCCTGCATCGTGCGAAATTATCTTGTTTTTCCTAAACAAAACGTTTTAACTCGAAATGCTTTGGTGTTGCGTGTATGTCTAATCGTGTAGCCTCAAAAGAGAACGCACAGGAGAGTTTTCTCTCGAAAGAATATGTAAGAATACCACGTTATAAGGAAATACAGTGTTGCAGAGTAAAGACAAATACGTACTTATTGGAAAAACTTAAACTTTACGAGAAGAAATAACGCATCGTACAAAATTAGCTTGTATCTCCTAAACAACACGTTGTAACTTGAAAAGATTTGGTGTGGCTTGTACGGCTAAATGTGTAGCCTCAAAAGAGTACCCACAGGAGAGTTTTATTTCGTCAAAATTTGTCAGAAAACCACGTTTTAAGGAAATCCCGCATCATGCGAAATTATCTTGTTTTTCCTAAACAACACGTTGTAAATCGAAAAGCTTTGGTGTTGCGTGAATGTCTAAGCATGTAGCCTCAAAGGAGAACGCACAGGAGAGTTTTCTCTCGAAAGAATATGCAAGAATACCACGTTATAAGGAAATACAGTGTTGCAGAGTAAAGGCAAATATGTACGTAATGGAAACACTTAAACTTTATGAGAAGAAATAACGCATCGTAGAAAAATTACCTTGTTGCTCCTAAACAACACGTTGTAACTCGAAAAGATTTGGTGTGGCGTGTACGTCTAAATGTGTAGCCTCAAAAGAGAACCGACAGGAGTATTTTCTTTCGTCAAAATTTGTCAGAAAACCACGTTTTAAGGAAATCCCGCATCGTGTAAAAATATCTTGTTTTTCCTAAACAACACGTTGTAACTCGAAAAGCTTTGGTGTTGCGTGTATGTCTAAGCATGTAGCCTCAAAAGAGAACGCAAAGGAGAGTTTTTTCTCGAAAGAATATGTAAGAATACCACGTTATTAGGAAATACAGTGTTGCAGAGTAAAGACAAATACTTACGTCTTGGAAAAACTTTACGAGAAGAAATAACGCATCGTAAGAAATTAGCTTGTATCTCCTAAACAACACGTTGTAACATAAAAAGATTTGGTGTGGCCTGTACGTCTAAACGTGTAGCCTGAAAAGAGAACCCATAGGAGAATTTTCTTTGGTCAAAATTTGTCAGAAAACCATGTATTAAGGAAATCCCTCATAGTGCGACATTATCTTGTTTTTCCTAAACCAAACGTTTTAACTCGAAAAGCTTTCGTGTTGCGTGTATGTCTAAGCGTGTAGCCTCAAAAGAGAACACACAGGAGAGTTTTCTCTCGAAAGAATATGTAAGAATACCACGTTATAAGGAAATACAGTGTTGCAGAGTAAAGACAAATACGTACTTATTGGAAAAACTTAAACCTTACGAGAAGAAATAAGGCATCTTACAAAATTAGTTTATATCTCCTAAACAACACAGTATAACTCGAAAAGATTTGGTGTGGTGTGTATGTCTAAACGTGTAGCCTCAAAAGATTACCCACAGGAAAATTTTCTTTCGTCAAAATTTGTCAGAAAACCACGTTTTAAGGAAATCCCGCATTCTGCGAAATTATCTTGTTTTTCTTAAACAAAACGTTTTAACTCGAAAAGCTTTGGTGTTACGTGTATGTCTAAGCGTGTAGCCTCAAAAGAGAACACACAGGAGAGTTTTCTCTCGAAAGAATATGTAAGAATACCACGTTATAAGGAAATACAGTGTTGCAGAGTAAAGACAAATACGTACTTATTGGAAAAACTTAAACTTAAGAGAAGAAATAACGCATCGTACAAAATTAGCTTGTATCTCCCAAACAACACGTTGTAACTTAAAAAGATTTGGTGTGGCCTGTACGTCTAAACGTGTAGCCTCAAAAGAGAACCCATAGGAGAATTTTCTTTGGTCAAAATTTGTCAGAAAACCACGTATTAAGGAAATTCCGCATCGTGCGAAATTATCTTGTTTTTCCTAAACAAAACGTTTTAACTCGAAAAGCTTTGGTGTTGCGTGTATGTCTAAGCCTGTAACCTCAAAGGAGAATGCCCAGGAGAGTTTTCTTTCGAAAGAATATGTAAGAATACCACGTTATAAGGAAATACAGTGTTGCAGAGTAAAGACAAATACGTACTTATTGGAAAAACTTAAACTTAAGAGAAGAAATAACGCATCATACAAAATTAGCTTGTATCTCCCAAACAACACTTTGTAACTTAAAAAGATTTGGTGTGGCCTGTACGTCTAAACGTGTAGCCTCAAAAGAGAACCCATAGGAGAATTTTCTTTGGTCAAAATTTGTCAGAAAACCACGTATTAAGGAAATTCCGCATCGTGCGAAATTATCTTGTTTTTCCTAAACAAAACATTTTAACTCGAAAAGCTTTGGTGTTGCCTGTATGTCAAAGCCTGTAACCTCAAAGGAGAATGCCCAGGAGAGTTTTCTCTCGAAAGAATATGTAAGAATACCACGTTATTGCAACACTGTATTTCCTTATAACCTGGTATTCTTACATATTCTTTCGAGAGAAAACTCTCCTGTGCATTCTCTTTTGGGGCTACATACTTAGACATACACCCAACATCAAAGCTTTGCGAGTTAAAATGTGTTGTTTAGGAAGAACTAGATAATTTCTCACGATCCGGGATTTCCTTAAAACGTGGTTTTCTGAAAAATTTTGACAAAAGGAAATTGTCCTGTGGGTTCTCTTTTGAGGCTACACGTTTAGACGTACAGGCCACACCAAATCTTTTCGAGTTACAACGAGTTGTTTAGGAGATACAAGCTAATTTTGTACGATGCTTTATTTCATCTCGTAAAGTTTATGGGTTTCTAATACATTCTTATATGTCTTTACTCTGCAACACTGTATTTCCTTACAACGTGGTATTCTTACATATTCTTTCGATAGAAAACTCTCCTGTGCGTTCTCTTTCGAGGCTACATGCTTAGATATACACGCACTACTAAAGCTTTTCGAGTTACAACGTGTTGTTTAGGAAAAACAAGATAATTCGCACGATGCTGGATTTCCCTAAAACGTGGTTTTCTGAAAAATTTTGACGAAAGAAAATTCTCCTGTGGGTTTTCATTTGAGGCTCCATGTTTAGACGTACACGCCACACCAAATCTTTTCGAGTTACAACGTGTTGTTTAGGAGATACAAGCTAATTTTTTATGATGCTTTATATCTTCTTGTAAATTTTAAGTGTTTCCAAAAGGTATGTATTTATCTTTAATTTGCCACAATGTATTTCCTTATAACTGGTATTCTTACATACTCGTTCGAGAGAAATCTCTCCTGTGCGTTCACCTTTGAGGCTACATGCTTACACATACACACAACAGCAAAGATTTTCGAGTTACAATGTGTTGATTAGGAAAAACAACACAGTTTCGCACGATGCAGGATTTCCTTAATAACTGGTTTTCTGACAAATTTTGACGAAAGAAAATTCTCCTGTGGGTTCTCTTTTGAGGCTACACGTTTAGACGTACACGCCACACCAAATCTTTTAGAGTTACAACGTGTTGTTTAGGAGATACAAGCTAATTTTGTATGATGCGTTATTTCTTCTCCTAAAGTGTTTCCAATACATATGTATTTGCCTTTAGTCTGCAACACTGTATTTCCTTATAACGTGGTATTCTTACATATTCTTTCGAGAGAAAACTCTCCTGTGCATCCTCTTTTGAGGCTACACACTTAGACATACACGCAACACCAAAGCTTTTCGAGTTACAACGTGTTTTTTAGGAAAAACTAGATAATTTCGCACGATGAGGAATTTCCTTAATACGTGGTTTTCTGACAAATTTTGACCAAAGAAAATTCTCCTATGGGTTCTCTTTTGAGACTACACGTTTAGACGTACAGGCCACACCAAATCTTTTTAAGTTACAACGTGTTGTTTAGGAGATACAAGCTAATTTTGTACGATGCGTTACTTCTTCTCGTAAAGTTTTTCCAATAAGTAAGTATTTGTCTTAACTCTGCAACACTGTATTTCCTTATAACGTGGTATTCTTACATATTCTTTCGAGAGAATACTCTCCTCTGCGTTCTCTTTTGGGGCTACACGCTTAGACATACACCCAACACCAAAGCTTTTCGAGTTAAAACGTGTTGTTTAGGAAGAACAAGATAATTTCTCACGATGCGGGATTTCCTTAAAACGTGGTGTTCTGACAAATTTTGACGAAAGAAAATTGTCCTGTGGGTTCTCTTTTGAGGCTACACGTTTAGACGCACAAGGCACACCAAATCTTTTCGAGTTACAACGTGTTGTTTAGGAGATACAAGCTAATTTTGTACGATGCTTTATTTCATCTCGTAAAGTTTATGCGTTTCCAATACATACGTATTTGTCTTTACTCTGCAACACTGTATTTCGTTATAACGTGGTATTCTTACATATTCTTTCGAGAGAAAACTCTCCTGTGCGTTCTCCTTTGAGGCTACACACTTAGACATACACGCAACACCAAAGCTTTTCGAGTTACAATGTGATGTTTAGGAAAAACAAGATAATTTCACACGATGCGGGATTTACTTAAAACGTGGTTTCTGAAAAATTTTGACGAAAGAAAATTGTCCTGTGGGTTCTCTTTTGAGGCTACACGTTTAGACGTACACGCCACACCAAATCTTTTTGAGTTACAACGTGTTGTTTAGGAGATACAAGCTAATTTTGTACGATGCGTTATTTCTTCTAGTAAAGTGTTTTCAATACGTACGTATTTGCCTTTAGTCTGCAACACTGTATTTTCTTATAACGTGGTGTTCTTACATATTCTTTCGAGAAAAAACTCTCCTGTGCATCCTCTTTTGAGGCTACACGCTTAGACATACACGCAACACCAATGCTTTTCGCGTTACAACGTGTTGTTTAGGAAAAACAAGATAATTTCGCACAATGAGGGATTTCCTTAATACGTGGTTTTCTGACATATTTTGACCAAAGAAAATTCTCCTATGGGTTCTCTTTTGAGACTACACGTTTAGACGTACAGGCCACTCCAAATCTTTTTAAGTTACAACGTGTTGTTTAGGCGATACAAGCTAATTTTGTACGATGCGTTATTTCTTCTTGTAAAGTTTTTCCAATAAATATTTGTCTTTACTCTGCAACACTGTATTTCCTTATAACGTGGCATTCTTACATATTCTTTCGAGTGAAAACTCTCCTCTGCGTTCTCTTTTGGGGCTACATGCTTAGACATACACCCAACACCAAAGCTTTTCGAGTTAAAACGTGTTGTTTAGGAAGAACTAGATAATTTCTCAAGTTGCGTGATTTCCTTAAAACGTGGTTTTCTGACAAAATTTGATGAAAGAAAAGTGTCCTGTGGGTTCTCTTTTGAGGCTACATATTTAGACGTACATGCCACACCAAATCTTTTCGAGTTACAACGTGTTGTTTAGGAGATACAAGCTAATTTTGTACGATGCTTTATTTCATCTCGTAAAGTTTATGGGTTTCCAATACATACGTATTTGTCTTTACTCTGCAACACTGTATTTCTTTATAATGTGGTATTCTTACATATTCTTTTGAGAGAAAACTCTCCTGTGCGTTCTTCTTTGAGGCTACACACTTAGACATACACGCAACACCAAAGCTTTTCGAGTTACAATGTGATGTTTAGGAAAAACAAGATATTTTCACACGATGCGGGATTTACTTAAAACGTGGTTTCTGAAAAATTTTGACGAAAGAAAATTCTCCTGTGGGTTCTCTTTTGAGGCTACACGTTTAGACGTACACGCCACACCAAATCTTTTCTAGTTACAACGTGTTGTTTAGGAGATACAAGCTAATTTTGTAAGATGCGTTATTTCTTCTAGTAAAGTGTTTCCAATACGTACGTATTTGCCTTTAGTCTGCAACACTGTATTTCCTTATAACGTGGTATTCTTACATATTCTTTCGAGAGAAAACTCTCCTGTGCATCCTCTTTTGAGGCTACACGCTTAGACATACACGCAACACCAAAGCTTTTCGCGTTACAACGTGTTGTTTAGGAAAAACAAGATAATTTCGCACAATGAGGGATTTCCTTAATACGTGGTTTTCTGACATATTTTGACCAAAGAAAATTCTCCTATGGGTTCTCTTTTGAGACTACACGTTTAGACGTACAGGCCACTCCAAATCTTTTTAAGTTACAACGTGTTGTTTAGGCGATACAAGCTAATTTTGTATGATGCGTTATTTCTTCTTGTAAAGTTTTTCCAATAAATAAGTATTTGTCTCTACTCTGCAACACTGTATTTACTTATAACGTGGCATTCTTACATATTCTTTTGAGAGAAAACTCTCCTCTGCGTTCTCTTTTGGGGCTACATGCTTAGACATACACCCAACACCAAAGTTTTTCGAGTTAAAACATGTTGTTTAGGAAGAACTAGATAATTTCTCACGATGCGGGATTTACTTTAAACGTGGTTTTCTGACAAAATTTGATGAAAGAAAATTGTCCTGTGGGTTCTCTTTTGAGGCTACACGTTTAGACATACACGCCACACCAAATCTTTTCGAGTTACAACTTGTTGTTTAGGAGATACAAGCTAATTTTGTACGATGCTTTATTTCATCTCATAAAGTTTATGGGTTTCCAATACATACGTTTTTGTCTTTACTCTGCAACACTGTATTCCCTTATAACGTGATATTCTTACATATTCTTTCGAGAAAAAACTCTCCTGTGTGTTCTCTTTTGAGGCTACACCCTTAGACATACACGCAACACCAAAGCTATTCGAGTTATAATGTGTTGTATAGGAAAAACAAGATAATTTCGCACAATGCGGGATTTCCTTAAAACGTGGATTTCTGAAAATTTTTGACGAAAGAAAATTGTCCTGTGGGTTCTGTTTTCAGGCTACATGTTTAGACGTACACGCCACACCAAATCCTTTCAAGTTACAACATGTTGTTTAGGAGACACAAGCTAATTTTGTACGATGCGTTATTTCTTCTCGTAAAGTGTTTCCAATATGTACGTATTTGCCTTTAGTCTGCAACACTGTATTTCCTTATAACATGGTATTCTTACATATTCTTTCGAGAGAATATTGTTTAGGAAAAACAATATAATTTCGCGCGATGCGGGATTTCCTTAATAAGTGGTTTTCTGACAAATTTTGACCAAGGAAAATTCCTCTATGGGTTCTCTTTTGAGGCTACACGTTTAGACGTACACGCTACACCTAATCTTTTTAAGTTACAACGTGTTGTTTAGGAGATACAAGCTAATTTTGTACGATAGGTTATTTCTTCTCATAAAGTTTTCTAATAAGTAAGAATATGTCTTTACTCTGCAACACTGTATTTCCTTATAACGTGGTATTCTTACATATTCTTTGGAGAGAAAACTCTCCTGTACATTCTCATTTGAGGCTACACGTTAGACATACACGCAACACCAAAGCTTTTCGAGTTACAATGTGTTGTTTAGGAAGAACAAGATAATTTCCCACGATGCGGGATTTCCTTAAAACGTGGTTTTCTGACAAATTTTGACGAAAGAAAATTCTGTGGCTTCTCTATTGAGGCTACACGTTTAGACATACACACCACACCAAATATTTTTGAGTTACAACGTGTTGTTTAGTAGATACAAAATAATTTTTTTATGATGCCTTATTTCTTCTCGTAAAGTTTTTCTAATAAGTAAGAATATGTCTTTACTCTGCAACACTGTATTTCCGTATAATGTGGTATTCTTACATATTCTTTCGAGAGAAAACTCTCCTGTGCGTTCTCATTTGAGGCTACACGCTTAGACATACACGCAACACCAAAGCTTTTCTAGTTACAATGTGTTGTTTAGGAAGAACAAGATAATTTCCCACGATGCGGGATTTCCTTAAAACGTGGTTTTCTGATAAATTTTGACGAAAGAAAATTCTCCAGTTGGTTCTCCATTGAGGCTACATGTTTAGATATACACACCACACCAAATCTTTTTGAGTTACAACGTGTTGTTTAGGAGATACAAGCTAATTTTTTTATGATGCCTTATTTCTTCTCGTAAAGTTTAAGTGTTTCCAAGAGGTATGTATTTGCCTTTACTCTCTAACACTGTATTTCCTTATTGCGTGGTATTCTTACATATTCTTTCGACAGTAAACTCTCCTGTGCTTTCTCTTTGGAGGCTACACGTTTAGACATACACGCAACACCAAAGCTTTTCGAGTTACAACGTGTTGTTTAGGAAAAACAAGATAATTTCGCATGATGCGGGATTTCCTTAAAACGTGGTTTTCTGGCAAATTTTGATGAAAGAAAATTCTCCTGTGGGTAATCTTTTGAGGGTACACGTTTAGAAGTACACGCCACACCAAATACTTTCGAGTTATAACGTGTTGTTTAGGAGATATAAGTTAATTTTGTACTATGTGTTATTTCTTCTCGTAAAGTTTAAGTGTTTCCAATAAGTATGTATTTGTCTTTACTCTGCAACACTGTATTTCCTTATAACGTGATATTCCTACATATTCTTTCGGGAGAAAACTCTCCTGTGCGTTCTCTTTTGAGGCTACACGCTTAGAAATACACGCAACACCAAAGCTTTTCGAGTTACAACGTGTTGTTTAGGAAAAACAAGATATTTTCGCACGATGCGGGATTTCCGTAAAACGTGGTTTTTGACAAATTTTGACCAAAGAAAACTCTCCTGTGGGTTCTCTTTTGAGGCTACACGTTTAGACGTACACAGCACACCAAATCTTTTCCAGTTACAACGTGTTGTTTAGGAGATACAAGCTAATTTTGCATGATGCTTTATTTCTTCTCGTAAAGTGTTTCCAATAAGTACGTATTTGTCTATACTCTGCAACACTGTATTTCCTTATAACCTGGTATTCTTACATATTCTTTCGAGAGAAAACTCTCCTGGGCGTTCCCCTTTGAGGCTACGCACTTAGACATACACGCAACACCAAAGCTTTTCGAGTTAAAACGTGTTGTTTAGGAAAAAGAAGATAATTATGCACGATGCGTGATTTCCTTAATAAGTGGTTTTCTGACAAATTTTGACCAAGGAAAATTCCTCTATGGGTTCTCTTTTGAGGCTACACGTTTAGACGTACAGGCCACACCAAATCTTTTTAAGTTACAACGTGTTGTTTAGGAGATACAAGCTAATTTTGTACGATGCGTTATTTCTTCTCCTAAAGTTTTTCCAATAAATAAGTATATGTCTTTATTCTGCAACACTGTATTTCCTTATAACGTGGTATTCTTACATATTCTTTCAAGAGAAAATTCTCCTGTGCGTTCTCATTTGAGGCTACACGCTTAGACATATACGCAACACCAAAGTTTTTCGAGTTACAACGTGTTGTTTAGGAAGAACAAGATAATTTCCCACGATGCGGGATTTCCTTAAAACGTGGTTTTCTGACAAATTTTGAAGAAAGAAAATTATCCTGTGGGTTCTCTTTTGAGGCTACACATTTAGATGTACACGCCACACCAAATCTTTTTGAGTTTCAACGTGTTGTTTAGGAGATACAAGCTAATTTTTTTACGATGCGTTATTTCTTTTCGTAAAGTCTAAGTGTTTCCAATACATATGTATTTGCCTTTACTCTACAACACTGTATTTCCTTATAACGTGGTATTGTTACATATTCTTTCGAGAGAAAACTCTCCTCTGCGTTCTCTTTGGAGGCTACATGCTTAGACATACACGCAAAACCAAAGCTTTTCGAGTTACAACGTGTTGTTTAGGAAAAACAAGATAATTTCGCATGATGCGGGATTTCCTTAAAACGTGGTTATCTGACAAATTTTGACGAAAGAAAATTCTCCTGTGGGTTCTCTTTTGAGGGTACACGTTTAGACGTACAAGCCACACCAAATCCTTTCGAGTTATAACGTGTTGTTTAGGAGATACAAGCTAATTTTGTACTATGTGTTATTTCTACTCGTAAAGTTTAAGTGTTTCCAATAAGTATGTATTTGTCTTTACTCTGCAACACTGTATTTCCTTATAACGTGGTATTCCTACATATTCTTTCGGGAAAAAAATCTCCTGTGCGTTCCCTTTTAAGGCTACAGGCTTAGACATACACGCAACACCAAAGCTTTGCGAGTTACAACATGTTGTTTAGGAAAAACAAGATAATTATGCACGATGCGGGATTTCCTTAAAACGTGGTTTTTGACAAATTTTGACGAAAGAAAAATCTCCTGTGGGTTCTCTTTGAGGCTACACGTTTGGACGTACACGCCACACCAAATCTTTTCGAGTTACAGCGTGTTGTTTAGGAGATACAAGCTAATTTTGCATGATGCGTTATTTCTTCTCGTAAAGTGTTTCCAATAAGTACGTATTTGTCTTTACTCTGCAACACTGTATTTCCTTATCACATGGTATTCTTACATATTCTTTCGAGAGAAAACTATCCTGTGCATTCTCTTTGGAGGCTACACGCTTAGACATACACGCAACACCAAAGCTTTTCGAGTTACAACGTGTTGATTAGGAAAAACAAGATAATTTCGCCCGATGCGGGATTTCCTTAATACGTGGTTTTCTGACAAATTTGACCAAAGAAAATTCTCCTGTGGGTTCTCTTTTGAGGCTACACGTTCAGACGTACATGACACACCTAATCTTTTTGAGTTACCACGTGTTGTTTTGGAGATTCAAGCTAATTTTGTACCATGCGTTATTTCTTCTCATAATGTGTTTCCAATAAGTACGTATATGTCTTTACTCTGCAGCAATATATTTCCGTATAACGTGGTATTCTTACATATTCTTTCGAGAGAAAACTCTCCTGTGCATTCTCTTTTGAGGCTTCACGCTTAGACATACACGCAACACCAAAGCTTTTCTAGTTACAACGTGTTGCTTAGGAAAAACTAGATAATTTCGCACGATGCGGGATTTCCTTAAAACGTGGTTTTCTGACAAATTTTGACGAAAGAAAATTATCCTGTGGGTTCTCTTTTGAGGCTACACGTTTAGACGTACACGCCACACCAAATCTTTTCGAGTTACAACGTGTTGTTTAGGAGATACAAGCTAATTTTGTACGATGCTTTATTTCATCTCGTAAAGTTTATGGGTTTCCAATACATAAGTATTTGTCTTTATTCTGCAACACTGTATTTCCTTATAACGTGGTATCCTTACAAATTCTATCGAGAAAAAACTCTCCTGTGCGTTCTCTTTTGAGGCTACACGCTTAGACATACACGCAAAACCAAAGTTTTCGAGTTACAACGTGTTGTTTAGGAAAAACAAGACATTTTCGCATGATGCGGGATTTCCTTAAAACGTGGATATCTGACAAATTTTGACGAAAGAAAATTCTCCTGTGGGTTCTATTTTGAGGGTACACGTTTAGACGTACAAGCCACACCAAATCCTTTCGAGTTATAACGTGTTGTTTAGGAGATACAAGCTAATTTTGTACTATGTGTTATTTCTACTCGTAAAGTTTAAGTGTTTCCAATAAGTATGTATTTGTCTTTACTCTGCAACACTGTATTTCCTTATAACGTGGTATTCCTACATATTCTTTCGGGAAAAAAACTCTCCTGTGCGTTCTCTTTGGAGGCTACACGCTTAGACATACACGCAACACCAAAGCTTTTCGAGTTACAATGTGTTGTTTAGGAAAAACAAGATAATTTCGCACGATGCGGGATTTATTTAAAACGTGGTTTCTGAAAAAATTTTGACGAAAGATAATTCTCCTGTGGGTTCTCTTTTGAGGCTACACGTTTAGACGTACATGCCACACCAAATCTTTTCGAGTTACAACGTGTTGTTTAGGAGATACAAGCTAATTTTGTACGATGCGTTATTTCTTCTAGTAAAGTGTTTCCAATACGTACGTATTTGCCTTTAGTCTGCAACACTGTATTTCCTTATAACGTGGTATTCTTACATATTCTTTCGAGAAAAAACTCTCCTGTGCATCCTCTTTTGAGGCTACACACTTAGACTTACACGCAACACCAAAGCTTTTCGCGTTACAACGTGTTGTTTAGGAAAAACAAGATAATTTCGCACAATGAGGGATTTCCTTAATACGTGGTTTTCTGATATATTTTGACCAAAGAAAATTCTCCTATGGGTTCTCTTTTGAGACTACACGTTTAGACGTACAGGCCACTCCAAATCTTTTTAAGTTACAACGTGTTGTTTAGGCGATACAAGCTAATTTTGTACGATGCGTTATTTCTTCTTGTAAAGTTTTTCCAATAAATATTTGTCTTTACTCTGCAACACTGTATTTCCTTATAACGTGGCATTCTTACATATTCTTTCGAGAGAAAACTCTCCTCTGCGTTCTCTTTTGGGGCTACATGCTTAGACATACACCCAACACCAAAGCTTTTCGAGTTAAAACGTGTTGTTTAGGAAGAACTAGATAATTTCTCACGTTGCGTGATTTCCTTAAAACGTGGTTTTCTGACAACATTTGATGAAAGAAAATTGTCCAGTGGGTTCTCTTCTGAGGCTACACGTTTTGACGTACATGCCACACCAAATCTTTTCGAGTTACAACGTGTTGTTTAGGAGATACAAGCTAATTTTGTACGATGATTTATTTCATCTCGTAAAGTTTATGGGTTTCCAATACATATGTATTTGTCTTTACTCTGCAACACTGTATTCCCTTATAACTTGGTATTCTTACATATTCTTTCGAGAGAAACTCTCCTGTGCGTTCTCTTTTGAGGCTACACGCTTAGACATACATGCAACACCAAAGCTTTTCGAGTTACAATGTGTTGTTTAGGAAAAACAAGATAATTTCGCACGATGCGGGATTTCCATAAAACGTGGATTTCTGAAAATTTTTGACGAAAGAAAATTGTCCTGTGGGTTCTCTTTTGAGGCTACACATTTAGACGTATACGCCACACCAAATCCTTTCGAGTTACAACGTGTTGTTTAGGAGATACAAGCTAATTTTGTACGATGCGTTATTTCTTCTCGTAAAGTGTTTCCAATAGGTACGTATTTGCCTTTAGTCTGCAACACTGTATTTCCTTATAACGTGGTATTCTTACATATTCTTTCGAGAGAAAACTCTTCTGTGTGTTCCCCTTTGAGGCTACACGCTTAGACATACAGGCAACACCAAAGCTTTTCACGTTACAACGTGTTGTTTAGGAAAAACAATATAATTTCGCGCGATGCGGGATTTCCTTAATAAGTGGTTTTCTGACAAATTTTGATCAAGGAAAACTCTCCTATGGGTTCTCTTTTGAGGCTACACGTTTAGACGTATAGGCCACACCTAATCTTTTTAAGTTCCAACGTGTTGATTAGGAGATACAAGCTAATTTTGTACGATAGGTTATTTCTTCTCGTAAAGTTTTTCTAATAAGTAAGAATATGTCTTTACTCTGCAACACTGTATTTCCTTATAATGTGGTATTCTTACATATTCTTTCGAGAGAAAACTCTCCTGTGCGTTCTCATTTGAGGCTACATGCTTAGACATACACGCAACACCAAAGCTTTTCGAGTTACAATGTGTTGTTTAGGAAGAACAAGATAATTTCCCACGATGCGGGATTTCCTTAAAACGTGGTTTTCTGACAAATTGTGACGAAAGAAAATTCTTCTGTGGGGTCTCTATTGAGGCTACACGTTTAGACGTACACACCACACCAAATCTTTTTGAGTTACAACGTGTTGTTTGGAGATAAAAGCTAATTTTTTTATGATGCCTTATTCTTCTCGTAAAGTTTAAGTGTTTCCAATATGTATGTATTTGCCTTTACTCTGCAACACTGTATTCCCTTATTACGTGGTATTCTTACATATTCTTTCAACAGTAAACTCTCCTGTGCGTTCTCTTTGGAGGCTACACGCTTAGACATACACGCAACACCAAAGCTTTTCGAGTTACAACGTGTTGTTTAGGAAAAACAAGATAATTTCGCATGATGCGGGATTTCCTTAAAACGTGGTTTTCTGACAAATTTTGATGAAAGAAAATTCTCCGGTGGGTTCTCTTTTGAGGGTACACGTTTAGACATACACGCCACACCAAATCCTTTCGAGTTATAACGTGTTGTTTAGGAGATACAAGCTAATTTTGTACTATGTGTTATTTCTTCTCGGAAAGTTTAAGTGTTTCCAATAAGTATGTATTTGTCTTTACTCTGCAACACTGTATTTCCTTATAACATGGTATTCCTACATATTCTTTCGGGAGAAAACTCTCCTGTGCGTTCTCTTTTGAGGCTACACGCTTAGAAATACACGCAACACCAATGCTTTTCGAGTTACAACGTGTTGTTTAGGAAAAACAAGATATTTTCGCACGATGCGGGATTTCCGTAAAACGTGGTTTTTGACAAATTTTGACCAAAGAAAACTCTCCTGTGGGTTCTCTTTTGAGGCTACACGTTGAGACGTACACACCACACCAAATCTTTTCCAGTTACAACGTGTTGCTTAGGAGGTACAAGCTAATTTTTCATGATGCTTTAATTCTTCTCGTAAAGTATTTCCAATAAGTACGTATTTGTGTATACTCTGCAACACTGTATTTCCTTATACCGTGGTATTCTTACATATTCTTTCGAGAGAAAACTCTCCTGGCCGTTCCCCTTTGAGGCTACGCACTTAGACATACACGCAACACCAAAGCTTTTCGAGTTAAAACGTGTTGTTTAGGAAAAACAAGATAATTATGCACGATGCGGGATTTCCTTAATAAGTGGTTTTCTGACAAATTTTGACCAAGGAAAATTCCTCTATGGGTTCTCTTTTGAGGCTACACGTTTAGACGTACAGGCCACACCAAATCTTTTTAAGTTACAACGTGTTGATTAGGAGATACAAGCTAATTTTGTACGATGCGTTATTTCTTCTCCTAAAGTTTTTCCAATAAGTAAGTATATGTCTTTATTCTGCAACACTGTATTTCCTTATAACGTGGTATTCTTACATATTCTTTCAAGAGAAAACTCTCCTGTGCGTTCTCATTTGAGGCTACACGCTTAGACATGTACGCAACACCAAAGCTTTTCGAGTTACAACGTGTCGTTTAGGAAGAACAAGATAATTTCCCACGATGCGGGATTTCCTTAAAACGTGGTTTTCTGACAAATTTTGACGCAAGAAAATTCTCCTGTGGGTTCTCTTTTGAGGCTACATGTTTAGATGTACACGCCACACCAAATCTTTTTGAGTTTCAACGTGTTGTTTAGGAGATACATGCTAATTTTTTTACGATGCGTTATTTCTTCTCATAAAGTTTAAGTGTTTCCAATACGTATGTATTTGCCTTTACTCTGCAACATTGTACTTCCTTATAACGTGGTATTCTTACATATTCTTTCGAGAGAAAACTCTCCTGTGCGTTCTCTTTGGAGGCTACATGCTTAGACATACACGCAAAACCAAAGCTTTTCGAGTTACAACGTGTTGTTTAGGAAAAACAAGATAATTTCGCATGATGCGGGATTTCCTTAAAACGTGGTTATCTGACAAATTTTGACGAAAGAAAATTCTCCTGTGGGTTCTCTTTTGAGGATATACGTTTAGACGTATAAGCCTCACCAAATCCTTTCGAGTTATAACGTGTTGTTTAGGAGATACAAGCTAATTTTGTACTATGTGTTATTTCTACTCGTAAAGTTTAAGTGTTTCCAATAAGTATGTACTTGTCTTTACTCTGCAACACTGTATTTCCTTATAACGTGGTATTCCTACATATTCTTTCGGGAAAAAACTCTCCTGTGCGTTCTCTTTTAAGGCTACACGCTTAGACATACACGCAACACCAAAGCTTTTCGAGTTACAACATGTTGTTTAGGAAAAACAAGATAATTATGCACGATGCGGGATTTCCTTAAAACGTGGTTTTTGACAAATTTTGAGGAAAGAAAAATCTCCTGTGGGTTCTCTTTGAGGCTACACGTTTAGACGTACACGCCACACCAAATCTTTTCGAGTTACAGCGTGTTGTTTAGGAGATACAAGCTAATTTTGCATGATGCGTTATTTCTTCTCGTAAAGTGTTTCCAATAAGTACGTATTTGTCTTTACTCTGCAACACTGTATTTCCTTATCACATGGTATTCTTACATATTCTTTCGAGAGAAAACTATCCTGTGCATTCTCTTTGGAGGCTACACGCTTAGACATACACGCAACACCAAAGCTTTTCGAGTTACAACCTGTTGATTAGGAAAAACAAGATAATTTCGCCCGATGCGGGATTTCTTTAATACGTGGTTTTCTGACAAATTTGACCAAAGAAAATTCTCCTGTGTGTTCTCTTTTGAGGCTACACGTTCAGACGTACATGCCACACCAAATCTTTTTGAGTTACCACGTGTTGTTTTGGAGATTCAAGCTAATTTTGTACCATGCGTTATTTCTTCTCATAATGTGTTTCCAATAAGAACGTATATGTCTTTACTCTGCAGCAATATATTTCCTTATAACGTGGTATTCTTACATATTCTTTCGAGAGAAAACTCTCCTGTGCATTCTCTTTTGAGGCTGCATGCTTAGACATACACGCAACACCAAAGCTTTTCTAGTTACAACGTGTTGCTTAGGAAAAACAAGATAATTTCGCACGATGAGGGATTTCCTTAAAACGTGGTTTTCTGACAAATTTTGACGAAAGAAAACTCTCCTGTGGGTTCTCTTTTGAGGCTACACGTTTAGACGTACATGCCACACCAAATCCTTTTGAGTTACAACATGTTGTTTAGGACATACAAGCTAATTTTGCAAGATTCGTTATTTTTCTCATAAAGTGCTTCCTATACGGACGTATTTTTCTTTACTCTGCCACACTGTATTTCCTTATAATGTGGTATTCTTACATATTCTTTCGAGAGAAAACTCTCCTGTGCGTTCTCTTTTGGGGCTACACGCTTCGAAATACACCCTACACCAAAGCTTTTCGAGTTAAAACGAGCTGTTTAGGAAGAACAAGATAATTTCTCACGATGCGGGATTTCCTTAAAACGTGGTTTTCTGACAAATTTTGACGAAAGAAAATTGTCCTGTGGGTTCTCTTTTGAGGCTACACGTTGAGACGTACACGCCACACCAAATCTTTTCGAGTTACAACGTGTTGTTTAGGAGATACAAGCTAATTTTGTACGATGCTTTATTTCATCTCGTAAAGTTTATGGGTTTCCAATACATACGTATTTGTCTTTATTCTGCAACACTGTATTTCCTTATAACGTGGTATCCTTACAAATTCTATCGAGAAAAAACTCTCCTGTGCGTTCTCTTTTGAGGCTACACGCTTAGACATACACGCAACACCAAAGCTTTTCAAGTTACAATGTGTTGTTTAGGAAAAACAAGATAATTTCGCACGATGCGGGATGTATTTAAAACGTGGTTTCTGAAAAATTTTGACGAAAGAAAATTCTCCTGTGGGTTCTCTTTTGAGGCTACACGTTTAGACGTACACGCCACACCAAATCCTTTCGAGTTACA
The DNA here is from genome assembly GCF_947179515.1 of Apodemus sylvaticus. Classification (NCBI taxonomy): domain Eukaryota; kingdom Metazoa; phylum Chordata; class Mammalia; order Rodentia; family Muridae; genus Apodemus; species Apodemus sylvaticus. The sequence goes on from NW_026263416.1 coordinate 345,132, forward strand.
ACGTGTTGTTTAGGAGATACAAGCTAATTTTGTACGATGCGTTATTTCTTCTAGTAAAGTGTTTCCAATACGTACGTATTTGCCTTTAGTCTGCAACACTGTATTTTCTTATAACGTGGTATTCTTACATATTCTTTCGAGAAAAAACTCTCCTGTGCATCCTCTTTTGAGGCTACACGCTTAGACATACACGCAACACCAAAGCTTTTCGCGTTACAACGTGTTGTTTAGGAAAAACAAGATAATTTCGCACAATGAGGGATTTCCTTAATACGTGGTTTTCTGATATATTTTGACCAAAGAAAATTCTCCTACGGGTTCTCTTTTGAGACTACACGTTTAGAAAACTCTCCTGTGTGTTCCCCTTTGAGGCTACAAGCTTAGACATACAGGCAACACCAAAGTTTTTCGCGTTACAACGTGCTGTTTAGGAAAAACAATATAATTTCGCGCGATACGGGATTTCCTTAATAAGTGGTTTTCTGACAAATTGTGACCAAGGAAAATTCTCCTATGGGTTCTCTTTTGAGGCTACACGTTTAGACGTACAGGCCACACCTAATCTTTTTACGTTACAACGTGTTGTTTAGGAGATACAAGCTAATTTTGTACGATAGGTTATTTCTTCTTGTAAAGTTTTTCGAATAAGTAAGCATATGTCTTTACTCTGCAACACTGTATTTCCTTATAATGTGGTATTCTTACATATTCTTTCGAGAGAAAACTCTCCTGTGCGTTCTCATTTGAGGCTACACGCTTAGACATACACACAACACCAAAGCTTTTCGAGTTACAATGTGTTGTTTAGGAAGAACAAGATAATTTCCGACAATGCGGGATTTCCTTAAAACGTGGTTTTCTGACAAATTTTGACGAAAGAAAATTCTCCTGTGGGTTCTCTATTGAGGCTACACGTTTAGACGTACACACCACACCAAATCTTTTTGAGTTACGACGTGTTGTTTCGGAGATACAAGCTAATTTTTTTATGATGCCTTATTTCTTCTCGTAAAGTTTAAGTGTTTCCAATACGTATGTATTTGCCTTTACTCTGCAACACTGTATTTCCTTATTACGTGGTATTCTTACATATTCTTTCGACAGTAAACTCTCCTGTGCGTTTTCTTTGGAGGCTACACGCTTAGACATACACGCAACACCAAAGCTTTTCGAGTTACAACGTGTTGTTTAGGAAAAACAAGATAATTTCGCATGATGCGCGATTTCCTTAAAACGTGGTTTTCTGACAAATTTTGATGAAAGAAAATTCTCCTGTGGGTTCTCTTTTGAGGATACACGTTTCGCCTTACACGCCACACCAAATCCTTTCGAGTTATAACGTGTTGTTTAGGAGATACAAGCTAATTTTGTACTATGTGTTATTTCTTCTCGTAATGTTTAAGTGTTTCCAATAAGTATGTATTTGTCTTTACTCTGCAACACTGTATTTCCTTATAACGTGGTATTCTTACATATTCTTTCGGGAGAAAACTCTCCTGTGCGTTCTCTTTTGAGGCTACACGCTTAGAAATACACGCAACACCAAAGCTTTTCGAGTTACAACGTGTTGTTTAGGAGAAACAAGATATTTTCGCACGATGCGGGATTTCCGTAAAACGTGGTTTTTGACAAATTTTGACCAAAGAAAACTCTCCTGTGGGTTCTCTTTTGAGGCTACACGTTTAGACGTACACACCACACAAAATCTTTTCCAGTTACAACGTGTTGTTTAGGAGATACAAGCTAATTTTGCATGATGCTTTATTTCTTCTTGTAAAGTGTTTCCAATAAGTACGTATTTGTCTATACTCTGCAACACTGTATTTCCTTATAACGTGGCATTCTTACATATTCTTTCGAGAGAAAACTCTCCTGGGCGTTCCCCTTTGAGGCTACGCACTTAGATATACACGCAACACCAAAGCTTTTCGAGTTACAACGTGTTGTTTAGGAAAAACAAGATAATTACGCACGATGCGGGATTTCCTTAATAAGTGGTTTTCTGACAAATTTTGACCAAGGAAAATTCCTCTATGGGTTCTCTTTTGAGGCTACACGTTTAGACGTGCAGGCCACACCAAATCTTTTTAAGCTACAACGTGTTGTTTGGGAGATACAAGCTAATTTTGTACGATGCTTTATTTCTTCTCCTAAAGTTTTTCCAATAAGTAAGTATATGTCTTTATTCCGCAACACTGTATTTCCTTATAACGTGGTATTCTTACATATTCTTTCAAGAGAAAACTCTCCTGTGCGTTCTCATTTGAGGCTACACGCTTAGACATATACGCAACACCAAAGCTTTTCGAGTTACAACGTGTTGTTTAGGAAGAACAAGATAATTTCCCACGATGCGGGATTTCCTTAAAACGTGGTTTTCTGACAATTTTTGACGAAAGAAAATTCTCCTGTGGGATCTCTTTTGAGGCTACACGTTTAGATGTACACGCCACACCAAATCTTTTTGAGTTTCAACGTGTTGTTTAGGAGATACATGCTAATTTTTTTACAATGCGATATGTATATATTGGAAACACTTTATGAGAAGAAATAACGTATGGTAAAAAATTTGCTTGTATCTCCTAAAAAACACGTTGTAACTCAAAAAGGTTTGGTGTGGTGTTTACATCTAAACGTGTAGCCTCAAAAGAGAACCCACAGGAGAATTTTCTTTCGTCAAAATTTTTTCAGAAAACCACGTTTTAAGGAAATCCTGAATCATGTGAAATTATCTTGTTTTTCCTAAACAACACGTTGTAACTCGAAAAGCTTTGGTGTTGCGTGTATGTCTAAACGTATGGCCTCAAAGAGAACCCACAGGGGAGTTTTCTCTCGAAAGAATATATAAGAATACCACGTTATAAGGAAATACAGTGTTGCAGAGTAAAGACAAATATGTACGTATTGCAAACACTTTTCGAGAAGAAAAAACGCATCGTACAAAATTAGCTTGTATCTCCTAAACAACACGTTGTAACTCGAAAAGATTTGGGTGTGGCGTGTACGTCTAAACGCGTAGCCTCAAAAGAGAACCCACAGGAGAATTTTCTTTGGTCAAAATTTGTCAGAAAACCACCTATTAAGGAAATCCTGCATCGTGCGAAATTATGTTGTTTTTCCTAAACAACACGTTGTGACTTGAATAGCTTTGGTGCTGCGTGTATGTCTAAGCATGTAGCCTCAAAAGAGAACGCACAGGAGAATTTTCTCTCGAAAGAATATGTAAGAATACCACGTTATAAGAAAATACAGTGTTGCAGAGTAAAGACAAATAGGTACTTATTGGAAACACTTTAAGAGAAGAAATAATGTATCGTACAAAATTAGCTTGTATCTCCTAAACAACACGTTGTAACTCGAAAAGATTTGGTGTGGCATGTACGTCTAAACGTGGAGCCTCAAAAGGGAACCCACAGGAGAATTTTCTTTCGTCAAAATTTGTCAGAAACGAAGTTTTAAGGAAATCCCGCATCGTGCGAAATTATCTTGTTTTTCCTAAACAACACGTTGTAACTTGAAAAGCTTTGGTGTTGCGTGTATGTCTAAGCGTGTAGCCTCAAAAGAGAACGCACAGGGGAGTTTTCTCTCGAAAGAATATGTAAGAATACCACGTTATTTGGAAATACAGTGTTGCAGAGTAAAGACCAATATGTATGTATTTGAAACACTTTATGAGAAGAAATAACGCATGGTAAAAAATTAGCTTGTATCTCCTAAACAACACGTTGCAACTCGAAAAGGTTTGGTGTGGTGTTTACATCTAAACGTGTAGCCTCAAAAGAGAACACACAGGAGAATTTTCTTTCGTCAAATTTTTTTCAGAAAACCACGTTTTAAGGAAATCCTGCATCATGAGAAATTATGTTGTTTTTCCTAAACAACACGTTGTAACTCGAAAAGCTTTGGGGTTGCGTGTATGTCTAAACGTGTGGCCTCTAAAGAGAATGCACAGGAGAGTTTTCTCTCGAAAGAATATGTAAGAATACCACGTTATAAGGAAATACAGTGTTGCAGAGTAAAGACAAATACGTACGTATTGTAAACACTTTACGAGAAGAAATAACGCATTTACAAAATTAGCTTGTATCTCCTAAACAACACGTTGTAACTCAAAAAGATTTGGTGTGGCATGTACGTCTAAACGTGTAGCCTCAAAAGAGAACCCACAGGAGAATTTTCGTTCGTCAAAATTTTTCAGAAAACCAGGTTTTAAGGTAATCCCGCATCGTGCGAAATTATTTTGTTTTTCCAAAACAACACGTTGTAACTCGAAAAGCTTTGGTGTTGCGTGTATGTCTAAGCGTGTAGCCTCAAAAGACCACGCACAGGAGAGTTTTCTCTCGAAAGAATATTTAAGAATACCACGTTATATGTAAATACAGTGTTGCAGAGTAAAGACAAATATGTACATATTGGAAACACTTTACAAGAAGAAATAACACATGGTACAAAATTAGCTTGTATCTCCTAAACAACACGTTGTGACTCAAAAGGATTTGATGTGGTGATTACATCTAAACATGTAGCCTCAAAAGAGAACCCACAGGAGTATTTTCTTTTGTCAAAATTTTTTCAGAAAACCACGTTTTAAGGAAATCCATCATCGTGCGAAATTATTTTGTTTTTCCTAAACAACACGTTGTAACTCGAAAAGCTTTTGTGTTGCGTGTATGTCTAAGCGTGTAGACTCAAAAGAGAATGCACAGAAGAGTATTCTCTCGAACAAATATGTAAGAATACCACGTTATAAGGAAATACAGTGTTGCAGAGTAAAGACAGATACATACTTATTGGAAACCCTTTACGAGAAGGAATAATACATCGTACAAAATTAGCTTGTATTTCCTAAACAACACGTTGTAACTCGAAAAGATTTGGTGTGGCGTGTACGTTGAAATGTGTAGCCTCAAAAGAGAAACCACAGGAGAATTTTCTTTCGTCAAAATTTGTCAGAAAACCACATTTTAAGGAAATTCCGCATCGTGCGAAATTATCTTGTTTTTCCTAAACAACACGTTTTAACTCGAAAAGCTTTGGGGTTGCGTGTATGTCTAAACGTGTGGCCTCTAAAGAGAACGCACAGGAGAGTTTTCTCTCCAAAGAATATGTAAGAATACCACGTTATAAGGAAATACAGTGTTGCAGAGTAAAGACAAATACGTACATATTGTAAACACTTTACGAGAAGAAATAACGCATCTACAAAAATTAGCTTGTATCTCCTAAACAACACGTTGTAACTCGAAAGGATTTGGTGTGGCGGTGAACGTCTAAACGTGTAGCCTCAAAAGAGAACCCACAGGAGAATTTTCGTTCGTCAAAATTTTTCAGAAAACCACGTTTTAAGGAAATCCCGCATCGTGCGAAATTATTTTGTTTTTCCAAAACAATACCTTGTAACTCGAAAAGCTTTGGTGTTGCGTGTATGTCTAAGCGTGCAGCCTCAAAAGAGAACGCACAGGAGAGGTTTCTCTCGAAAGAATATGTAAGAATACCACGTTATATGGAAATACAGTGTTGCAGAGTAAAGACAAATATGTACATATTGGAAACACTTTACAAGACGAAATAACGCATGGTACAAAATTAGCCTGTATCTCCTAAACAAAATGTTGTGACTCAAAAGGATTCGATGTGGTAATTACATCTAAACATGTAGCCTCAAAAGAGAACCCACAGGAGTATTTTCCTTCGTCAATTTTTTTTCAGAAAACCACGTTTTATGGAAATCCATCATCGAGGGAAATTATTTTGTTTTTCCTAAACAACACGTTGTAACTCGAAAAGCTTTGGTGTTCCGTGTATGTCTAAGCGTGTAGACTCAAAAGAGAATGTACAGTAGAGTATTCTCTCGAACGAATATGTAAGAATACCACGTTATAAAGAAATACAGTGTTGCAGAGTAAAGACAGATACATATGTATTGGAAACACTTTACGAGAAGGAATAATACATCGTACAAAATTAGCTTGTATTTCCTAAACAACACGTTGTAACTCGAAAAGATTTGGTGTGGCGTGTACGTTGAAATGTGTAGCCTCAAAAGAGAAACCACAGGAGAATTTTCTTTCGTCAATATTCGTCAGAAAACCACATTTTAAGGAAATTCCGCATCGTGCGAAATTATCTTGTTTTTCCTAAACAACACGTTTTAACTCGAAAAGCTTTGGTGTTGCGTGTATGTCTAAACGTGTGGCCTCAAAGAGAACGCACAGGAGAGTTTTCTCTCGAAAGAATATATAAGAATACCACATTATAAGGAAATACAGTGTTGCAGAGTAAAGACAAATACGTACGTATTGGAAACACTTTACGAGAAGAAGTAACGAATCGTACAAAATTAGCTTGTATCTCCTAAACAACACTTTGTAACTCGAAATGATTTGGTGTGGCGTGTATGTCTAAACATGTAGCCTCAAAAGAAAACCCACAGGAGAATTTTTTTTGGTCAAAATTTGTCAGAAATCCACGTATTAAGGAAATCCCGCATCGTGCGAAATTATCTTGTTTTTCCTAAACAACACGTTGTGACTCGAAAAGCTTTGGTGCTGCGTGTATGTCTAAGCGTGTAGCCTCAAAAGAGAATGCACAGGAGAGTATTCTCTCGAAAGAATATGTAAGAATACCACGTTATAAGGAAATACAGTGTTGCAGAGTAAAGACAAATAGGTACTTATTGGAAACACTTTAAGAGAAGAAATAATGTATCGTACAAAATTAGTTTGTATCTCCTAAACAACACGTTGTAACTTGAAAAAATTTGGTGTGGCGTGTACGTCAAAAGGTGTAGCCTCAAAAGGGAACCCTCAGGAGAATTTTCTTTCATCAAAATTTGTCAGAAAACCACGTTTTAAGGAAATCCCGCATCATGCGAAATTATCTTGTTTTTCCTAAACAACACGTTGTAACTCGAAAAGCATTGGTGTTTCGTGTATGTCTAAGCGTGTAGCCTCAAAAGAGAACACACAGGAGAGTTTTCTCTCCAAAGAATATGTAAGAATACCAAGTTATTTGGAAATATAGTGTTGCAGAGTAAAGACCAATAAGTATATATTGGAAACACTTTATGAGAAGAAATAACACATTGTAAAAAATTAGCTTGTATCTCCTAAACAACACGTTGTAACTCGAAAAGGTTTGGTTTGGTGTTTACATCTAAACGTGTAGCCTCAAAAGAGAACCCACAGGAGAATTTTCTTTCGTCAAAATTTTTTCAGAAAACCACGTTTTAAGGAAATCCCGCATCATGCTAAATTATCTTGTTTTTCCTAAACAACACGTTGTAACTCGAAAAGCTTTGGGGTTGCATGTATGTCTAAAAGTGTGGCCTCTAAAGAGAACGCACAGGAGAGTTTTCTCTCGAAAGAATATGTAAGAATACCACATTATAAGAAATACAGTGTTGCAGAGTAAAAACAAATATGTACGTATTGGAAACACTTTACGAGAAGAAATAATGCATCGTACAATATTAGTTTGTATCTCCAAAACTACATGTTGTAACTCGAAAAGATTTGGTGTGGCGTGTACGTCTAAACGTGTAGCCTCAAAAGAGAACCCACAGGAGAATTTTCTTTCGTCAAATTTTTCAGAAAACCACGTTTTAAGGAAATCCCGCATTGTGCGTAATTATTTTGTTTTTCCAAAACAACACGTTGTAACTCGAAAAGCTTTGGAGTTGCGTGTATGTCTAAGCATGTAGCCTCAAAAGAGAACGCACAGGAGAGGTTTCTCTCGAAAGAATATGTAAGAATACCACGTTATATGGAAATACAGTGTTGCAGAGTAAAGACAAATATGTACGTATTGGAAACACTTTACGAGAAGAAATAACACATGGTACAAAATTAGCTTGTATCTCCTAAACAACACGTTGTGACTCAAAAGGATTTGATGTGGTGATTACATCTAAACGTGTAGCCTCAAAACAGAACCCACAGGAATATTTTCCTTCGTCAAAATTTTTTCAGAAACCACGTTTTAAGGAAATCCAGCATCGTGCGAAATTATTTTGTTTTTCCTAAACAACATGTTGTAACTCGAAAAGCTTTGGTGTTGCGTGTATGTCTAAGCGTGTAGCCTAAAAGAGAACGCACAGTAGAGTATTCTCTCGAAAGAATATGTAAGAATACCACGTTATAAGGAAATACAGTGTTGCGGAGTAAAGACAGATACATACGTATTGGAAACACTTTACGAGAAGGAATAATACATCGTACAAAATTAGCTTGTATTTCCTAAACAACACGTTGTAACTCGAAGAGATTTGGTGTGGCATGTACGTTGAAACGTGTAGACTCAAAAGAGAACCTACAGGAGAATTTTCTTTCGTCAAAATTTGTCAGAAAACCACGTTTTAAGGAAATCCCGCATCGTGCGAAATTATCTTGTACTTCCTAAACAACACGTTTTAACTCGAAAAGCTTTGGTGTTGCGTGTCGTTCTAAACATGTGGCCTCAAAGAGAACGCACAGGAGAGTTTTCTCTCGAAAGAATATATAAGAATACCACGTTATAAGGAAATACAATGTTGCAGAGTAAAGACAAATACATACGTATTGGAAACACTTTACGAGAAGAAATAACGCATCGTACAAAATTAGCTTGTATCTCCTAAACAACACGTTGTAACTCGAAAAAATTTGGTGTGGTGTGTACTTCTAAACGTTTAGCCTCAAAAGAGAACCCACAGGAGAATTTTCTTTGGTCAAAATTTGTCAGAAAACCACGTATTAAGGAAATCTCACTTCGTGCGAAATTATCTTGTTTTTCCTAAACAACACGTTGTGACTCGAAAAGCGTTGGTGCTGTGTGCATGTCTAAGCGTGTAGCCTCAAAAGAGAACGCACAGGAGAGTTTTCTCTAGAAAGAATATGTAAGAATACCACGTTATAAGGAAATACAGTGTTGCAGAGTAAAGACAGATACATACATATTGGAAACACTTTACAAGAAGAAGTAATGCATTGTACAAAATTAGCTTGTATTTCCTAAAAAGCACGTTGTAACTCGAAAAGATTTGCTGTGGCGTGTACGTCTAAACGTGTAGCCTCTAAAGAGAATACACAGGAGAATTTTCTTTGGTCAAAATTTGTCAGAAAACCACATTTTAAGGAAATCCCGCATCGTGCGAAATTATCTTGTTTTTCCTAATCAACAAGTTGTAACTCGAAAAGCTTTGGTGTAGCGTGTATGTGTAAGCGTGTAGCCTCAAAAGTGAACGCACAGGAGAGTTTTCTCTTGAAAGAATATGTAAGAATACCAAGTTATAAGGAAATACAGTGTTGCAGAATAAAGACAAATACATATGTATTGGAAACAGTTTACAAGACGAAATATCGCATCGTATAAAATTAGCTTGTTTCTCCTAAACAACACGTCGTAACTCGAAAAGATTTGGTGTGGCGTGTACGTCTAAACGTGTAGCCTTATAGGAGAACCCACAAGAGAATTTTCTTTGGTCAAAATTTGTCAGAAAACCACGTTTTAAGGAAATCCCACATCTTGAGAAATTATCTTGTTTTTCCTAAACAACACGTTGTAACTCGAAAAGCTTTGGTATTGGGTGTATGTCTAAGAATGTAGCCTCAAAAGAGAACGCACAGGAGAGTTTTCTCTCGAAAGAATATGTAAGAATACCACGTTATATGGAAAAACAGTGTTGCAGAGTAAAGACAAATGTGTACGTATTGGAAACACTTTACGAGAAGAAATAACGCAAAGTAAAAAATTAGCTTGTATCTCCTGAACAACACGTTGTAACTCGAAAGGATTTGGTGTAGTGTTTACATCTAAAGGTGTAGCCTCAAAAGGGAAGCCACAGGAGAATTTTCTCTCAAAAGAATATGTAAGAATACCACGTTATAAGGAAATACAGTGTGGCAGAGTAAAGACAAATACGTACATAATGGAAGCACTTTATGAGAGAAATAACGCATCTTGCAAAATTAGCTTGTATATCCTAAACAACACGTTGTAACTCGAAAAGATTTGGTGTGGCGTGTACGTCTAAAAGTGTAGCCTCAAAAGAGAACCCACAGGAGAGTTTTCTTTCCTCAAAATTTGTCAGAAAACCACGTTTTAAGTAAATCCCGCATCCTGCGAAATTATATTGTTTTTCCTTATCAACACGTTGAAACTAGAAAAGCTTTGGTGTTGCGTGTATGCCTAAGCGTGTAGCCTCAAAAGGGAATGCACAGGAGAGTTTTCTCTCGAAGGAATATGTAAGAATACCACGTTATAAGGAAATATATTGCTGCAGAGTAAAGACAAATACGTACGTATTGGAAACACATTATGAGAAGAAATAACGCATGGTAAAAATTAGCTTGTATCTCCGAAACAACACGTGGTAACTCAAAATGATTTGGTGTGGCATGTACATCTAAACGTGTAGCCTCAAAAGAGAACCCACAGGAGAATTTTCTTACGTCAAAATTTGTCAGAAAACTACGTTTTAAAGAAATCCCGCATCGTGCAAAATTATCTTGTTTTTCCTAATCAACACGTTGTAACTCGAAAAGCTGTGGTGTTGCGTGTATGTCTAAGCGTGTAGCCTCCAAACAGAACGCACAGGATAGTTTTCTCTCGAAAGAATATGTAAGAATACCACATTATAAGGAAATACAGTGTTGCAGAGTATAGACAAATACGTACTTATTGGAAACACTTTAGGAGAAGAAATAACGCATCATGCAAAATTAGCTTGTATCTCCTAAACAACATGTTGTAACTCGACAAGATTTGGTGTGGCGTGTATGTCTAAACGTGTAGCCTCAAAAGAGAACCCACAGGAGAGTGTTCTTTCGTCAAAATTTGTTAGAAAACCACATTTTAAGGAAATACCGCATCGTGTGAAATTATCTTGTTTTTCCTAAACAACATGTTGTAACTCGAAAAGCTTTGGTGTTGCGTGTATGTCTAAGCGTTTAGCCTCAAAAGAGAACGTACAGGAGAGTTTTCTTCCGAAAGAATATGTAGGAATACCACGTTATAAGGAAATACAGTGTTGCAGAGTAAAGACAAATGCATACTTATTGGAAACACTTAAGCTTTACGAGAAGAAATAACACATAGTAAAAATTAGTTTGTATATCCTAAACAACACGTTATAACTCGAAAGGATTTGGTGTGGCGTGTACGTCTAAACGTGTAGCCTCAAAAGAGAACCCACAGGAGAATTTTGTTTCATCAAAATTTGTCAGAAAACCACGTTTTAAGGAAATCCCGCATCATGCGAAATTATCTTGTTTTTCCTAAACAACACGTTGTAACTCGAAAAGCTTTGGTGTTGCGTGAATGTCTAAGCGTGTAGCCTCCAAAGAGAACGCACAGGAGAGTTTTCTCTCGAAAGAATATGTAAGAATACCACGTTATAAGGAAATACAGTGTTGCAGAGTAGAGGCAAATATATACATATTGGAAACACTTAAACTTACGAGAAGAAATAATTCATCGTTAAAAAATTAGCTTGTATCTGCGAAACAACAAGTTGTAACTCATAAAAGATTTGGTGTGGCATGTACGTCTAAACGTGTGGCCTCAAAAGAGACCGCACAGGAGAGTTTTCTCCCGAAAGAATATGTAGGAATACTACGTTATAAGGAAATACAGTGTTGCAGAGTAAAGACAAATACATACTTATTGGAAACACTTAAGCTTTACGAGAAGAAAAAACACATAGTACAATATTAGCTTGTATATCCTAAACAACACGTTATAACTCGAAAGGATTTGGTGTGGCGTGTACATCTAAACGTGAAGCCTCAAAAGAGAACCCACAGGAGAATTTTCTTTCGTCAAAATTTGTCAGAAAACCACGTTTTAAGGAAATCCCGCATCATGCGAAATTATCTTGTTTTTCCTAAACAACACGTTGTAACTCGAAAAGCTTTGGTGTTGCGTGAATGTCTAAGTGTGTAGCCTCCAAAGAGAACGCACAGGAGAGTTTTCTCTCGAAAGAATATGTAAGAATACCACGTTATATGGAAATACAGTGTTGCAGAGTAGAGGCAAATACATATGTATTGGAAACACTTAAACTTTACGAGAAGAAATAATTCATCGTAAAAAAATTAGCTTGATTCTCCTAAACAACAAGTTGTAACTCAAAAAGATTTGGTGTGGCGTGTACATCTAAACGTTTAGCCTTAAAAGAGAACCTACAGGAGAATTTTCTTTCGTCAAAATTTGTCAGAAAACCACGTTTTAAGGAAATCCCGCTTCGTGAGAAATTATCTTGTTTTTCCTAAACAACACGTTGTAACTCGAAAAGCTTTGCTGTTGCGTGTATGTCTCAGCGGGTAGCCTCAAATGAGAACGCACAGGAGAGTTTTCTCTTGAAAGAATATGTAAGAATACCACGTTATAAGGAAATACAGTGTTGCAGAGTAAAGACAAATACTTACTTATTGGAAAAACTTTATGAGAAGAAATAACGCATGGTACAAAATTAGCTTGTATCTCCTAAACAACACGTTGAAACTTAAAAAGATTTGGTGTGGCCTGTACGTCTAAACGTGTAGTCTCAAAAGAGAACCAATAGGAGAAATTTCTTTTGTCAAAATTTGTCAGAAAACCACGTATTAAGGAAATCCCTCATCGTGCGAAATTATCTTGTTTTTCCTAAACAACACGTTGTAACACGAAAAGCTTTGGTGTTGCGTGTATGTCTAAGCGTGTAGCCTCAAAAGAGGACGCACAGGAGAGTTTTCTCTCGAAAGAATATGTAAGAATACCACGCTATAAGGAAATACAGTGTTGCTGACTAAAGGCAAACACGTACGTATTGGAAACACTTTACGAGAAGAAATAACGCATCTTACAAAATTAGCTTGTATCTCCTAAACAAGACATTGTAAATCAAAAAGATTTGGTGGGGCGTGTATGTCTAAACGTGTAGCCTCAAAATAGAACCCACAAGAGAATTATTGTTCGTTAAAATTTGTCAGAAATCCATATTTTAAGGAAATCACTCATCGTGCGAAATTATCTTGTTTTTCCTAAACAACACGTTGTAACTCGAAAAACTTTGATGTTGCGTGTATGTCTAAGCGTGTAGCCTCAAAAGAGAACGCCCAGGAGAGTTTTCTCTCGAAAGAACATGTAAGAATACCAGATTATAAGGAAATACAGTTTTGCAGATTAAAGACAAATACGTAGGTATTTGAAACACTCTATGAGAAGAAATAACGCATCGCAAAAAATTAGGTTGTATCTCCTAAACAACACGTTGTAACTCGAAAAGATTTGGTGTGGCATGTACGTCTAAACGTGTAGCCTCAAAAGAGAACCCCCAGGAGAATTTTCTTTCCTCAAAATTTGTCAGAAAACCACTTATTAAGGAAATCCCGCATCGTGCGAAACTATCTTGTTTTTCCTAAACAACACATTGTAACTCGAAAATCTTTGGTGTTGCGTGTATGTCTAAGCATGTAGCCTCAAAAAAGAACACACCGGAGAGATTTCTCTCGAACGAGTATGTAAGAATACCACGTTATAAGGAAATACATTGTGGCAAATTAAAGATAAATACGTTCGTTTTGGAAACACTTAAACTTTACAAGAAGATATAAAGCATCGTAAAAAATTAGCTTGTATCTCCTAAACAACACGTTTTAACTCGAAAACATTTGGTGTGGCGTGTACGTCTAAACGTTTAGCCTCAAATGAAAACCCACAGGAGAATTTTCTTTCGTCAAAATTTGTCAGAAAACCACGTTTTAAGGAATTCCCGCATCGTGCGAAATTATCTTGTTTTTCCTAAACAACACGTTGTAACTCGAAAAGCTTTGCTGTTGCGTGTATGTCTCAGCGTGTAGCCTCAAATGAGAACGCACAGGAGAGTTTTCTCTCGAAAGAATATGTAAGAATACCACGTTATAAGGAAATACAGTGTTGCAGAGTAAAGACAAATACTTACTTATTGGAAAAACTTTATGAGAAGAAATAACGCATGGTACAAAATTAGCTTGTATCTCCTAAACAACACGTTGTAACTCGAAAAGATTTGGTGTGGCGTGTACGTCTAAACATGTAGGCTCAAAAGAGAACCCACAGGAGAATTTTCTTTCGTCAAAATTTGTCAGAAAACCACGTTTTAAGGAAATCCCGCATTGTGCGCAATTATCTTGTTTTTCATAAACAAAACATTGTAACTCGAAAAGCTTTGGTGTTGGGTGTATGTGTAAGCGTGTAGCCTCAAAAGAGAATGCACAGGAGAGTTTTCTCTCGAAAGAATATGTAAGAATACCACGTTATAAGGAAATATATTGCTGCAGAGTAAAGACAAATACATACGTATTGGAAATATATTATGAGAAGAAATAACGCATGGTACAAAATTTGCTTGTATCTCCTAAACAACACGTGGTAACTCAAAAAGATTTGGTGTGGCGTGTACGTCTAAATGTGTAGCCTCAAAAGAGATCCCACAGGAGAATTTTCTTACGTCAAAATTTGTCAGAAAACCACATTTTAAGTAAATCCCTCATTGTGCGAAATTATCTTGTTTTTCCTAATCAACACGTTGTAACTCGAAAAGCTTTGGTGTTGCTTGTATGTCTAAGCGTGTAGCCTCCAAAGAGAACGCACAGTATAGTTTTCTCTCGAAAGAATATGTAAGAATACCACGTTATAAGGAAATACAGTGTTGCAGAGTATAGACAAATATGTACTTATAGGAAACACTTTACGAGAAGAAATAACGCATCATGCAAAATTAACTTGTATCTTCAAAACAACACGTTGTAACTCGAAAAGATTAGGTGTGGCGTGTACGACTAAATGTGTAGCCTCAAAGGAGAACCCACAGGAGAGTTTTCTTTCATCAAAATTTGTCAGGAAACCACGTTTTAAGGAAATCCTTCATAGTGCGAAATTATCTTGTTTTTCCTAAACAACATGTTGTAACTCGAAAAGCTTTGGTGTTGTGTATATGTCTAAGCGTGTAGCCTCAAATGAGAACGCACAGGAGAGTTTTCTCTCGAAAGAATATGTAAGAATACCTCGTTATAAGGAAATACAGTGTTGCAGAGTAAAGACAAATACTTACTTATTGGAAAAACTTTATGAGAAGAAATAACGCATGGTACAAAATTAGCTTGTATCTCCTAAACAACACGTTGTAACTCGAAAAGATTTGGTGTGGCGTGTACGTCTAAACATGTAGCCTCAAAAGAGAACCCACAGGAGAATTTTCTTTCGTCAAAATTTGTCAGAAAACCACGTTTTAAGGAAATCCCGCATTGTGCGCAATTATCTTGTTTTTCATAAACAAAACATTGTAACTCGGAAATCTTTGGTGTTGGGTGTATGTGTAAGCGTGTAGCCTCAAAAGAGAATGCACAGGAGAGTTTTCTCTCGAAAGAATATGTAAGAATACCACGTTATAAGGAAATATATTGCTGCAGAGTAAAGACAAATACATACGTATTGGAACTATATTATGAGAAGAAATAACGCATGGTACAAAATTTGCTTGTATCTCCTAAACAACACGTGGTAACTCAAAAAGATTTGGTGTGGCGTGTACGTCTAAATGTGTAGCCTCAAAAGAGAACCCACAGGAGAATTTTCTTACGTCAAAATTTGTCAGAAAACCACATTTTAAGTAAATCCCTCATTGTGCGAAATTATCTTGTTTTTCCTAATCAACACGTTGTAACTCGAAAAGCTTTGGTGTTGCTTGTATGTCTAAGCGTGTAGCCTCCAAAGAGAACGCACAGTATAGTTTTCTCTCGAAAGAATATGTAAGAATACCACGTTATAAGGAAATACAGTGTTGCAGAGTATAGACAAATATGTACTTATAGGAAACACTTTACGAGAAGAAATAACGCATCATGCAAAATTAGCTTGTATCTTCTAAACAACACGTTGTAACTCGAAAAGATTTGGTGTGGCGTGTACGACTAAACGTGTAGCCTCAAAGGAGAACCCACAGGAGAGTTTTCTTTCATCAAAATTTGTCAGGAAACCACGTTTTAAGGAAATCCTGCATCGTGCGAAATTATCTTGTTTTTCCTAAACAACATGTTGTAACTCGAAAAGCTTTGGTGTTGCGTATATGTCTAAGCGTGTAGCCTCCAAAGAGAATGCACAGGAGAGTTTTCTCCAGAAAGAATATGTAGGAATACCACGTTATAAGGAAATACAGTGTTGCGGAGTAAAGACAAATACATACTTATTGGAAACACTTAAACTTTACGAGAAGAAATAAAACATAGTACAAAATTAGCTTGTATATCCTAAACAACACGTTATAACTCGAAAGGATTTGGTGTGGCGTGTACGTCTAAACGTGTAGCCTCAAAAGAGAACCCACAGGAGAATTTTCTTTTGTCAAAATTTGTCAGAAAACCACGTTTTAAGGAAATCCCGCATCATGCGAAATTATCTTGTTTTTCCTAAACAGCACGTTGTAACTCAAAAAGTTTGGTGTTGCGTGAATGCCTAAGCGTGTAGCCTCCAAAGAGAACGCACAGGAGAGTTTTCTCTCGAAAGAATATGTAAGAATACCACATTAAAAAGAAATACAGTGTTGCAGAAGAAAGGCAGATACATACGTATTGGAAACACTTAAACATTACGAGAAGAAATAACGCATCGTAAAAAAATTAGCTTGTATCTCCTGAACAACAAGTTGTAACTCAAAAAGATTTGGTGTGGCGTGTACGTCTAAACGTGTAGCCTCAAAAGAGAACCCACAGGAGAATATTCTTTCGTCAATATTTGTCAGAAAACCACGTTTTAAGGAAATCCCGCATCGTGAGAAATTACCTTGTTCTTCCTAAACAACACGTTGTAACTCGAAACTCTTTGCTGTTGCTTGTATGTCTAAGCCTGTAGCCTCAAATGAGAATGCACAGGAGAGTTTTCTCTCGAAAAAATATGTAAGAATACTATGTTATAAGGAAATACAGTGTTGCTGAGTAAAGACAAATACTTACTTATTGGAAAAACTTTACGAGAAGAAATAACGCATCGTACAAAATTAGCTTGTATCTCCTAACCAACACGTTGTAACTTAAAAAGATTTGGTGTGGCCTGTACGTCTTAACGTGTAGTCTCAAAAGAGAACCCATAGGAGAATTTTCTTTGGTCAAAATTTGTCAGAAAACCACGTATTAAGGAAATCCCTCATCGTGCGAAATTATCTTGTTTTTCCTAAACAACACGTTGTAACGCGAAAAGCTTTGGTGTTGCGTGTATGTCTAAGCGTGTAGCCTCAAAAGAGGACTCACAGGAGAGTTTTCTCTCGAAAGAAGATATAAGAATACCACGTTATAAGGAAATACAGTGTTGCAGACTAAAGGCAAATACGTACGTATTGGAAACACTTTAGAGAAGAAATAACGCATCGTACAAAATTAGCTTCTATCTCCTAAACAACACGTTGTAACTCGAAAAGATTGGGTGTGGCATGTACGTCTAAACATGTAGCCTCAAAAAAGAACCCACAGGAGAATTGTTTTTCGTTAAAATTTGTCAGAAAACCATGTTTTAAGGAAATCACTCATCGTGCGAAATTATCTTTTTTTTTCCTAAACAACATGTTGTAACTCGAAAAGCTTTGATGTTGCTTGTATGTCTAAGCGTGTAGCCTCAAAAGAGAACGCACAGGACAGTTTTCTCTCGAAGGAACATGTAAGAATACAACATTATAAGGAAATACAGTTTTGCAGAGTAAAGACAAATACGTATGTATTTGAAACACTTTATGAGAAGAAATAACGCATCGTAAAAAATTAGTTTGTATCTCCTAAACAACACGTTAACTTGAAAAGATTTGGTGTGGCGTGTACGTCTAAACGTGTAGCCTCAAAAGAGAACACACAGGAGAATTTTCTTTCGTCAAAATTTGTCAGAAAACCACTTATTAAGGAAATCCCACATCGTGCGAAACTATCTTGTTTTTCCTAAACAACACATTGTAACTCGAAAATCTTTGATGTTGCGTGTATGTCTAAGCATGTAGCCTCAAAAGAGAACGGAAAGGAGAGATTTCTCTCGAACGAGTATGTAAAAATACCACGTTATAAGGAAATACATTGTGGCAAATTAAAGATACATACGTACCTTTTGGAAACAGTTAAACTTTACGAGAAGATATAAAGTATCGTAAAAAATTAGCTTGTATCTCCTAAACAACACGTTGTAACTCGAAAAGATTTGGTGTGGCGTGTAAGTCTAAACGTGTAGCCTCAAATGAAAACCCTCAGAAGAATTTTCTTTCGTCAAAATTTGTCAGAAAACCACGTTTTAAGGAATTCCCGCATCGTGCGAAATTATCTTGTTTTTCCTAAACAACACGTTCTAACTCGAAATGCTTTGGTGTTGCGTGTATGTCTAAGCGTGTATCCTCAAAAGAGAATGCACAGGAGAGTTTTCTCTCGAAAGAATATGTAAGAATACCACGTTATAAGGAAATACAGTGTTGCAGAGTAAAGACAAATACTTACTTATTGGAAAAACTTTATGAGAAGAAATAACGCATGGTACAAAATTAGCTTGTATATCCTAAGCAACACGTTGTAACTCGAAAAGATTTGGTGTGGTGTGTACCTCTAAACGTGTAGCCTCAAAAGACAACCCACAAGAGAATTTTCTTTCGTCAAAATTTGTCAGAAAACCACGTTTTAAGGAAATCCCGCATCGTGCGCAATTATCTTGTTTTTCATAAACAAAACATTGTAATTCGAAAAGATTTGGTGTTGGGTGTGTGTCTAAGCGTGTAGCCTCAAAAGAGAATGCACAGGAGAGTTTTCTCTCGAAAGAATATGTAAGAATACCATGTTATAAGGAAATATATTGCTGCAGAGTAAAGACAAATACATACGTATTGGAAACATATTATGAGAAGAAATAACGCATGGTACAAAATTATCTTGTATCTCCTAAACAACACGAGGTAACTCAAAAAGATTTGTTGTGGCGTGTAGTCTAAATGTGTAGCCTCAAAAGAGAACCCACAGGAGAATTTTCTTACGTCAAAATTTGTCAGAAAATCACGTTTTAAGGAAATGCCGCATCTTGCGAAATTATCTTGTTTTTCCTAATCAACACGTTGTAACTCAAAAAGCTTTGATGTTGCGTGTATGTCTAAGCATGTAGCCTCCAAAGAGAACGCACAGGATAGTTTTCTCTCGAAAGAATATGTAAGAATACCACGTTATAAAGAAATACAGTGTTGCAGAGTAAAGACAAATATGTATGTATTGGAAACCCTAAATTTTATGAGATGAAATAAAGCATCGTACAAAATTAGCTTGTATCTCCTAAACAACACGTGGTATCTCGAAAAGATTTGGTGTGGCCTGTACGTCTAAACGTGTAGCCTCAAAAGAGAACCCACAGGACAATTTTCTTTCGTCTAAATTTGTCAGAAAACCACGTATTACGGAAATCCCGCATCGTGAGAAATTATCTTGTTCTTCCTAAACAACACGTTGTAACTCAAAAAGCTTTGGTGTTGGGTGTATGTCTAAGCGTGTAGCCCCAAAGGAGAACGCACAGGAGAGTTTTCTGTCGAAAGAATATGTAAGAATACCACGTTATAAGGAAATACAGTGTGGCAGAGTAAAGACAAATACGTACGTATTGGAAACACTTTATGAGAGAAATAACGCATCTTGCAAAATTAGCTTAGACATCCACGCAATACCAAAGATTTTCGAGTTACTACGTATTGCTTAGGAAAAACAAGATAATTTCGAACGATGCTGGATTTCCTTAAAACGTGGTTTTCTGAAAATTTTGACGAAAGAAAATTCTCCTATGTGTTCTCTTTTGAGGCTACAGGTTTAGACGTACACGCCACACCAAATCTTTTCGAGTTACAACGTGTTTTTTAGGAGATACGAGCTAATTTTGTACGATGCTTTATTTCATCTCGTAAAGTTTAAGGGTTTCCAATACATACATATTTGTCTTTTATCTGCAACACTGTATTTCCTTATAACGTGGTATTCTTACATATTCTTTCGAAAGAAAACTCTCCTGTGTGTTCTCTTTTGAGGCTACACGCTGAGAAATACACGCAACACAAAAGCTTTTCGAGTTACAACGTGTTGTTTAAGAAAAACAAGATAATTTCGCACGATGCGGGATTTCCTTAAAACGTGGTTTTCTGAAAATTTTGACGAAAGAAAATTCTCCTATGGGTTCTCCTTTGAGGCTACACGTTTAGACATACACGCCACACCAAATCTTTTCGAGTTACAACGTGTTGTTTAGGAGATACGAGCTAATTTTGTACGATGCTTTATTTCATCTCGTAAAGTTTAAGGGTTTCCAATACGTACATATTTGTCTTTACTCTGAAACACTGTATTTCCTTATAATGTGGTATTCTTACATATTCTTTCGAGAGAAAACTCTCCTGTGTGTTCTCTTTTGAGGCTACACGGTGAGACATACACGCAACACCAAAGCTTTTCAAGTTACAACGTGTTGTTTAGGAAAAACAAGATAATTTCGCACGATGCAGGATTTCCTTAATACGTGGTTTTCTGACAAATAAGACCAAAGAAAATTCTCCTGTGGGTTCTCTTTTTGAGGCTACAGGTTTAGACGTACACACCACACGAAATCTTTTCGAGTTACAACGTGTTTTTTAGGAGATACGAGCTAATTTTGTACGATGCTTTATTTCATCTCGTAAAGTTTAAGGGTTTCCAATACATACGTATTTGTCTTTAATCTGCAACACTGTATTTCCTTATAACGTGGTATTCTTACATATTCTTTCGAAAGAAAACTCTCCTGTGTGTTCTCTTTTGAGGCTACACGCTGAGAAATACACACAACACAAAAGCTTTTCAAGTTACAACGTGTTGTTTAAGAAAAACAAGATAATTTCGCACGATGCGGGATTTCCTTAAAATGTGGTTTTCTGAAAATTTTGACGAAAGAAAATTCTCCTATCTGTTCTGTTTGAGGCTACACGTTTAGACATACACGCCACACCAAATCTTTTCGAGTGACAATGTGTTGTTTAGGAGATACGAGCTAATTTTGTACGATGCTTTATTTCATCTCCTAAAGTTTAAGAGTTTCCAATACGTACATATTTGTCTTTACTCTGAAACACTGTATTTCCTTATAATGTGGTATTCTTACATATTCTTTTGAGAGAAAACTCTCCTGTGTGTTGTCTTTTGAGGCTACACGGTGAGACATACACGCAACACCAAAGCTTTTCGAGTTACAACGTGTTGTTTAGGAAAAACAAGATAATTTCGCACGATGCAGGATTTCATTAATACGTGGTTTTCTGACAAATAAGACCAAAGAAAATTCTCCTGTGGGTTCTCTTTTTGAGGCTACACGTTTAGACGTACACACCACACCAAATCTTCTCGAGTTACAACGTGTTGTTTAGGAGATACAAGCTAATTTTTAAGGATGCATTATTTCTTCTCCTAAAGTGTTTCCAATACGTACTTATTTGTCTTTACTCTGCAACACTGTATTTCCTTATAACGTGGTATTCTTACATATTATTTCGAGGGAAAACTCTCCTGTGCGTTCTCTTTAGAGCTAAACGCGTAGACAAACACACAACGCCAAAGATTTTCGAGTTACAATGTGTTCTTTAGGAAAAACAAGATAATTTCGCACGATGCGAGATTTCCATAAATCGTGGTTTTCTGAAAAATTTTGACGAAAGAAAGTTCTCCTGTGGGTTCTCTTTTGAGGCTACAAGTGTAGAGGTACGCGCCACACCAAATCTTTTCGACTTACAACGTGTTGTTTAGGAGATACAAGCTAATTTTTTACGATGCGTTATTTCTTCTCTTAAAGTGTTTCCAATAGGTACGTAGTTGTCTTTACTCTGCAACACTGTATTTCCTTATAACGTGGTATTCTTACATATTTGTTCGAGAGAAAACTCTCCTGTTCGTTCTCTTTTGAGACTACACGCATAGACATAAACGCAACACCAAAACTTTTCGAGTTACAACGTGTTGTTTAGGAAAAACAAGATAATTTCGCACGATGCGATATTTCCTTAAAACGTGGTTTCTGACAAATTTTGATGAAAGAAAATTCTCCTGTGGGTTCTCGTTTGAGGCTACACTTTTAGAGGTACATGTCACACCAAATCTTTTCGAGTTACAACGTGTTGTTTAGGAGATACAAGCTAATTTTTTATGGTGCGTTATTTCTTCTTGTAAAGTGTTTCCAATATGTATATATTTGTCTTTACTCTGCAACACTGTATTTCCTTATAACATTGTATTCTTACATGTTCTTTCGAGAGAAAACTCTCCTGTACGTTGTCTTTAGAGGCTACACGCTTAGATATACACGCAACACCAAAGCTTTTCGAGTTACAACGTGTTGTTTAGGAAAAACAAGATAATTTTAAACGATGCGGGATATCCTTAAAACGTGGTTTTCTGACAAATTTTGACTAAAGAAAGTTCTCCTGTGCATTGCCATTTGAGGCTACAGGTTTAGAAGTACACGCCACACCAAATCTTTTCGAGTTACAACTTGTTGTTTAGGTGATACAAGCTAATTTTTTATGAAGCGTTATTTCTTCTTGTAAAGTGTGTCCAATACGTAATTAATTGTCTTTACTCTGCAACACTGTATTTCCTTATAACGTGGTATTCTTACATATTCTTTCGAGGGAAAACTCTCCTGTGCGTTTTCTTTTGGGCTACACGCTTAGACATACACGCAACGCCAAAGCTTTTCGAGTTACAACGTGTTGTTTAGGAAAAACAAGATAATTTCGCACGATGCAAGATTTCCATAAAACGTGGTTTTCTGAAAATTTTTGACGAAAGAAAGTTCTCCTGTGGGTTCTCTTTTGAGGCTACATGTTTAGACGTACACGTCACACCAAATCTTTTCGAGTTACAACGTGTTGTTTAGGAGATAAAGCTGAATTTGTACGATGCGTTATTTCTTCTCATAAAGTGTTTCCAATAAGTACTTATTTGTCTTTACTCTGCAAAATTGTATTTCCTTATAACGTGGTATTCTTACATATTCTTTCGAGAGAAAACTCTCCTGTGCCTTCTCTTTTCAGGCTCCACACTTACACATACACGCAACACCAAAGCTTTTCGAGTTACAACATGTTGTTTAGGAAAAAGAAGATGATTTCGCATGATGCGGGATATCCTTAAAACGTGGTTTTCTGAAAAATTTTGACAAAAGAAAATTCTCCTGTGGGTTCTCTTTTGAGGCTACACGTTTAGACATACATGCCACACCAAATCTTTTCGAGTTACAACGTGTTGTTTAGGAGATACAAGCTAATTTTGCACGATGTGTTTATTCTTCTCGTAAAGTGTTTCCAACACATACGTATTTGTCTTTACTCTGCAACATTGTATATCCTTATAACGTGGTATTCTTACATATTCTTTCGATAGAAAACTATCCTGTGCGTTCCATTTTGAGGCTACACACTTAGACATACAGGCAACACCAAAGCTTTTCGAGTTACAATGTGTTGTTTATGGAAAACAAGATAATTTCGCACGATGCGGGATTTCCTTAAAACGTGGTATTCTTACAAATTTTGACGAAA
The DNA here is from genome assembly GCF_947179515.1 of Apodemus sylvaticus. NCBI lineage: Eukaryota > Metazoa > Chordata > Mammalia > Rodentia > Muridae > Apodemus > Apodemus sylvaticus. The sequence goes on from NW_026263416.1 coordinate 368,683, forward strand.
GAAAATTCTCCTGTGGGTACTCTTTTGACGCTTCACGTTTAGAGGTCCACGCCACACCAAATCCTTTCGAGTTACCACGTGCTGTTTAGGAGATACAAGCTAATTTTGTACGATGCTTTATTTCTTCTCGTAAAGTGTTTCCAAACTTACGTATTTGTCTTTACTCTGCAACACTGTATTTCCTTACAATGTTGAATTCTTACATGTTCTTGCGAGAGAACTTTCCTGTGCATTCTCTTTAGAGGCGACATGCTCAGACATACATGCAACACCAAAGCTTTTCGAGTTACAACGTGTTGTTTAGGAAAAAAAAGATAATTTTGCACGATGCAGATATCCTTAAAACGTGGTTTTCTGACAAATGTTGACGAAAGAAAGTTCTCCTGTGCATTGCCTTTTGAGGCTACAGGTTTAGACGTACACGCCACACCAAATCTTTTCGAGTTACAACTTGTTGTTTAGGAGATACAAGCAAATTTTTTCGATGCGTTATTTCTTCTTGTAAAGTGTTTCCAATATGTAAGTATTTGTCTTTATTCTACAACACTTTATTTCCTTATAACGTGGTATTCTTACATATTCTTTCAAGAGAAAACTCTCCTGTGAGTTCTCTTTTGAGGCTACACGCTTAGACATACACGCAACACCAAAGCTTTTCGAGTTACAACGTGTTGTTTAGGAGATACAAGTTAATTTTGTACGATGCGTTATTTCTTGTCGTAAAGTGTTTCCAATATGTACTTAATTGTCTTTACTCTGCAACACTGTATTTCCTTATAACGTGGTATTCTTACATATTCTTTCGAGAGAAAACTCTCCTGTGCGTTCTCTTTTGGGCTACACGCTTAGACATACACGCAACGCCAAAGCTTTTCGAGTTACAACGTGTTGTTTAGGAAAAACAAGATAATTTCGCACGATGCGAGATTTCCATAAAACGTGGTTTTCTGAAAAATTTTGACGAAAGAAAGTTCTCCTGTGGGTTCTCTTTTGAGGCTACACGTTGAGACATACACGTCACACCAAATCTTTTCAAGTTACAACGTGTTGTTTAGGAGATACAAGCTAATTTTGTACGATGCGTTATTTCTTCTCATAAAGTGTTTCCAATAAGTACTTATTTGTCTTTACTCTGCAAAATTGTATTTCCTTATAACGTGGTATTCTTGCATATTCTTTCGAGAGAAAACTCTCCTGTGCCTTCTCTTTTGAGGCTCCACACTTACATATACACGCAACACCAAAGCTTTTCGAGTTACAACATGTTGTTTAGGAAAAAGAAGATGATTTCGCATGATGCGGGATTTCCTTAAAACTTGGTTTTCTGAAATATTTTGAAGAAAGAAAATTCTCCTGTGGGTTCTCTTTCGAGGCTACACGTTTAGACGTACATGCCATACCAAATCTTTTCGAGTTACAACGTGTTGTTTAGGAGATACAAGCTAATTTTTTTCGATGCGTTAATTCGTCTCGTAAAGTGTTTCCAGTATGTAAGTATTTGTCTTTACTCTGCAACATTGTATTTCCTTATAACGTGGTATTCTTACATATTCTTTCGAGATAAAACTATCCTGTGCATTCTCTTTTGAGGTTACACGCTTAGACACACACGCAACCCCAAAGCTTTTCGAGTTACAACGTGTTGTTTAGGAAAAACAAGATAATTTCGCACGATGCGAGATTTCCTTAAAACCTGGTTTCTGACAAATTTTGATGAAAGAAAATTCTCTTGTGGGTTCTCTGTTGAGGCTACACGTTTAGACGTACATGTCACACCAAATCTTTTAGAGTTACAACGTGTTGTTTAGGAGATACAAGCTAATTTTGTACTATGTGTTATTTATTCTCATAAAGGGTTTCCAATATGTACTTATTTGTCTTTACTCTGCATAATTGTATTTCCTTATAACGTGGTATTCTTACATAATCTTTCAAGAGAAAACTCTCCTGTGCCTTCTCTTTTGGGGCTACACGCGTACACATACACGCAACACCAAAGCTTTTTGAGTTACAACATGTTGTTTAGGAAAAAGTAGATGATTTCGCACGATGCGGGATTTCCTTGAAACGTGGTATTCTGAAAATTTTTAACGAAAGAAAATTCTCCTGTGGGTTCTCTTTTGAGGCTACACGTTTAGACGAACATGCCACACCAAATCTTTTCGAGTTACAACGTGTTGTTTAGGAGATACAAGCTAATTTTTTAGGATGTGTTAATTATTCTCTTAAAGTGTTTCCAAGACTTACGTATTTGTCTTTACTCTGCAACACTGTATTTCCTTATAACGTGGTATTCTTACATATTCTTTCGAGAGAAAACTATCCCGTGCTTTCCCTTTTGCGGCTACACACTTAGACAAAGAGGCAACACCAAAGCTTTTCGAGTTACAACGTGTTGTTTATGAAAAACAAGATAATTTCGCACGATGCAGGATTTCCTTAAAACGTAGTTTTCTGAAAAATTTTGACGAAAGAAAATTCTTCAGTGGGTTTTCTTTTGAGGCTACATGTTTAGACATACACGCCACACCAATTCCTTTCGAGTTACCACGTGTTGTTTAGGAGATACAACCTAATTTTGTATGATGCGTTATTTCTTCTCGTAAAGTGTTTCCAATATGTACGTATTTGTCTTTACTCTGCAACACTTTATTTCATTATAACGTTGTATTCTTACATATTCTTTCAAGAGAAAACTCTACTGTGCGTTCTCTTTAGAGGCTACACACTTAGACATACACGCAACGCCAAAGCTTTTCGAGTTACAATGTGCTGTATAGGAAAAACAAGATAATTCCGCACGATGCGAGATTTCCATAAAACGTGGTTGTCTGAAAAATGTTGAAGAAAGAAAGTTCTCCTGTGGTTTCTCTTTTGAGGCTACACATGTAGAGGTACGAGCCACACCAAATCTTTTCGAGTTAGAACGTGTTGTTTAGGAGATACAAGCTAATTTTGTACGATGCATTATTTCTTCTCTTAAAGTGTTTCCAATAGCATTTGTCTTTACTCTGAAACACTGTATTTCCTTATAACGTGGTATTCTTACATATTCTTTCGAGAGAAAACTCTCCTGTGCGTTCTCTTTTGAAGCTACACGCTTAGACATACACGCAACACCAAAGGTTTTCGAGTTACAACGTGTTGTTTAAGAAAAACAAGATAATTTCGCACGATGCGAGATTTCCTTAAAACGTGGTTTCTGACAAATTTTGATGAAATAAAATTCTCCTGTGGGTTCTCTTTTGAGGCTACACTTTTAGACGTACACGTCACACCAAATCTTTTCAAGTTACAACGTGTTTTTTAGGAGATACAAGGTAATTTTGTATGATGCGTTATTTCTTCTCGTCAAGTGTTTCCAATATGTACTTATTTGTCTTTACTCTGCAAAATTGTATTTCCTTATAACGTGGTATTCTTACATATTCTTTCGAGAGAAAATTCTCCTGTGCCTTCTCTTTTGAAGCTCCACGCTTACACATACACGCAACACCAAAGCTTTTCGAGTTACAACCTGTTGTTTAGGAAAAAGAAGATGATTTCGCACGATGCGGGATTTCCTTAAAACGTGGTTTTCTGAAAATTTTTGAAGAAAGGAAATTCTCCTGTAGGTTCTCTTTTGAGGCTACACGTTTAGACGTACATGCCAAACCAAATCTTTTCGAGTTACAACGTGTTGTTTAGGAGATACAAGCTAATTATTTACGGTGCGTTAATTCTTCTCTTAAAGTGTTTCCAATAAGTACGTATTTGTCTTTACTCTGCAACATTGTATTTCCTTATAACGTGGTCTTCTTACATATTCTTTCGAGATAAAACTATCCTGTGCGTTCTCTTTTGAGGTTACACACTTAGACATACACGCAACACCAAAGATTTTTGAGTTATAACGTGTTATTTAGGAAAAACAAGATAATTTCGCACGATGCGATATTTCCTTAAAACGTGGTTTCTGACAAATTTTGATAAAAGAATATTCTCTTGTGGGTTCCCTTTTGAGGCTACACACTTAGACGTACACGTCACGCCAAATCTTTTCGAGTTACAACGTGTTGTTTAGGAGATACAAGCTAATTTTTTACGATGCGTTATTTCTTCTTGTAAAGTGTTTCCAATATGTACTTATTTGTCTTTACTCTGCAAAATTGTATTTCCTTATAACGTGGTATTCTTACATATTCTTTCGAGAGAAAACTCTCCTGTGCCTTCTCTTTTGGGGCTCCACGCTTACACATACACGCAACACCAAAGCTTTTCGAGTTACAACATGTTGTTTAGGAAAAAGAAGATGATTTCGCATGATGCGGGATTTCCTTAAAACGTGGTTTTCTGAAAAATTTTGAAGAAAGAAAATTCTCCTGTGGGTTCTCTTTTGAGGCTACACGTTTAGACGTACACGGCACACCAAATCTTTTCGAGTTACAACGTTTTGTTTCGGAGATACAAGCTAATTTTGTAAGATGCGTTACTTCTGCTCGTAAAGTTTTCCAATACGTACTTATTTGTCTTTACTCTGCAACACTGTATTTCCTTATAACGATTTATTCTTACATATTCTTTCGAGAGAAAACTCTCCTGTGCGCTCTCTTTACAGGCTACACGCTTAGACATACACGCAACGCCAAAGCTTTTTGAGTTACAATGTGTCGTTTAGGAAAAACAAGATAATTTCGCACGATTCGAGGTTTCCATAAAACGTGGTTGGCTGAAAAATTTTGACGAAAGAAAGTTCTCCTGTGGGTTCTCTTTTGAGGCTACACGTGTAGAGGTACGAGCCACACCAAATCTTTTCGAGTTACAACGTGTTGTTTAGGAGATACAAGCTAATTTTGTACGATGCATTATTTCTTCTCTTAAAGTGTTTCCAATAGTATTTGTCTGTACTCTGCAACATTATATTTCCTTATAACGTGGTATTCTTTCATATTCTTTCGAGAGAAAACTCTCCTGTGCCTTCTCTTTTGAGGCTCCACGCTTAGACATACAGGCAACACCAAAGCTTTTCGAGTTACATCGTGTTGTTTATGGAAAACAAGATAATTTTGCAAGATGCGGGATTTCTTTAAAACGTGGTTTTCTGACAAATTTTGACTAAAGAAAATTCTCCTGTGGCTTCTCTTTTGAGGCTACATGTTTAGACGTGCACGCCACACCAAATCCTTTCGAGTTACCACGTGTTGTTTAAGAGATACAAGCTAATTTTGTATGATGCGTTATTTCTTTTCGTAAAGTGGTTCCAATACGTATGTATTTGTCTTTACTCTGCAACACTGTATTTCCTTATAACGGTGTATTCTTACATGTTCTTTCGAGAGAAAACTCTCCTGTGCATTCTCTTTAGAGGCTACATGCTCAGACATACACGCAACACCAAAGCTTTTCGAGTTACAACGTGTTGTTTAGGAAAAACAAGATAATTTTGCACGATGCGGGATTTCCTTAAAACGTGGTTTTCTGACAAATTTTGACGAAAGAAAGTTCTCCTGTGGGTTCTCTTTTGAGGCTACACGTGTAGCCGTATGAGCCACACCAAATATTTTTGAGTTACAACGTGTTGTTTAGGAGATACAAGCAAATATTGTACGATGCGCTATTTCTTCTCGTAAAGTGTTTCCAATACCTACATATTTGTCTTTACTCTGCAACACTGTATTTCCTTATAACATGGTATTCTTACATATTCTTTCGAGGGAAAACTGTCCTGTGCATTCTCTTTTGAGGCTACACGATTAGACAAGCACGCAACACCAAAGCTTTTCGAGTTACAACATGTTGTTTAGGAAAAAAAAGATGATTTCGCACGATGAGGGATTTCCTAAAAACCTGGTTTTCTGAAAAATTTTGACGAAAGAAAATTCTCCTTTGGGTTCTCTTTTGAGGCTACATATTTAGACGTACAGGTCACACCAAATCTTTTCGAGTTACAACGTGTTGTTTAGGAGATACAAGCTAATTTTTTATAATGCATTAATTCTCGTAAAGTGTTTCCAATACGTACGTATTTGTCTTTACTCTGCAACACTGTATTTCCTTATAACGTGGTATTCTTACATATTCTTTCGAGAGAAAACTATCCTGTGCATTGCCTTTTGAGGCTAAACACTTAGACATACAGGCAACACCAAAGCTTTTTGAGTTACAACGTGTTGTTTTTAAAATACAAAATAATTTCGCACGATGCTGGATTTCCTTACAACATGGTTTTCTGACAAATTTTGACGAAAGAAAATTATTCTGTTGGTTCTCTTTTGAAGCTTCACGTTCAGATGTGCACGCCACACCTAATCCTTTCGAGTTACCACGTGTTGTTTAGGAGATACAAGCTAATTTTGTACGATGCTTTATTTCTTCTCGTAAAGTGTGTCCAATACATACGTAATTGTCTTTATTCTGCAACACTGTATTTCCTTATAACGTGGTATTCTTACACATGCATTGGGTAAGGAAAATTCTCCTTTGGGTTCTCTTTTGAGGCTACATATTTAGACGTACAGGTCACACCAAATCTTTTCGAGTTACAACGTGTTGTTTAGGAGATACAAGCTAATTTTTTATATTGCATTAATTCTCGTAAAGTGTTTCCAATACGTACATATTTGTCTTTACTCTGCAACACTGTATTTCCTTATAACGTGGTATTCTTACACATGCTTTCGAGAGAAAACTATCTTGTGCGTTCCCTTTTGAGGCTACACATTTAGACATACAGGCAACACCAAAGCTTTTCAAGTTACAACGTGTTGTTTATGAAAAACAAGATAATTTCGCACGATGCGGGATTTCCTTAAAACTTGGTGTTCTGACAAATTTTGATGAAAGAAAATTCTCCTGTGGGTTCTCTTTTGAGGCTACATGTTTAGACGTGCATGCCACATGAAATCCTTTCGAATTATCACGTGTTGTTTAGGAGATACAAGCTAATTTTGTACGATGCGTTATTTCTTCTCGTAAAGTGTTTCCAATATGTACGTATTTGTCTTTACTCTGCAACACTGTATTTCCTTATAACATTGTATTCTTACATGTTCTTTCGAGAGAAAACTCTCCTGTGCATTCTCTTTAGAGGCTACACGCTTAGATATACACGTAACACCAAAGCTTTTCGAGTTACAACGTGTTGTTTAGGAAAAAGAAGATAATTTTGCACGATGCGGGATATCCTTAAAACGTGGTTTTCTGACAAATTTTAACGAAAGAAAGTTCTCCTGTGCGTTGTCCTTTGAGGCTACAGGTTTAGACGTACACGCCACACCAAATCTTTTCGAGTTATAACTTGTTGTTTAGGAGATACAAGCAAATATTGTTCGATTCGTTATTTCTTCTTGTAAAGTGTGTCCAATACGTGCTTAATTGTCTTTAATCTGCAACACTGTATTTCCTTATAACGTGGTATTCTTACATATTCTTTCGAGGGAAACGTCTCCTGTGCATTCTCTTTTGGGCTACACGCTTAGACATACATGCAATGCCAAAGCTTTTCGAGTTACATGTTGTTTAGGAAAAACAAGATAATTTCGCACGATGCGAGATTTCCTTAAAACGTGGTTTCTGACAAATTTTGATGAAATAAAATTCTCCTGTGGGTTCTCTTTTGAGGCTACACTTTTAGACGTACACGTCACACCAAATCTTTTTAAGTTACAACGTGTTTTTTAGGAGATACAAGGTAATTTTGTATGATGCGTTATTTCTTCTCGTCAAGTGTTTCCAATATGTACTTATTTGTCTTTACTCTGCAAAATTGTATTTCCTTATAACGTGGTATTCTTACATATTCTTTCGAGAGAAAATTCTCCTGTGCCTTCTCCTTTGAAGCTCCACGCTTACACATACACGCAACACCAAAGCTTTTCGAGTTACAACATGTTGTTTAGGAAAAAGAAGATGATTTCGCACGATGCGGGATTTCCTTAAAACGTGGTTTTCTGAAAATTTTTGAAGAAAGGAAATTCTCCTGTAGGTTCTCTTTTGAGGCTACACGTTTAGACGTACATGCCAAACCAAATCTTTTCGAGTTACAACGTGTTGTTTAGGAGATACAAGCTAATTATTTACGGTGCGTTAATTCTTCTCTTAAAGTGTTTCCAATAAGTACGTATTTGTCTTTACTCTGCAACATTGTATTTCCTTATAACGTGGTCTTCTTACATATTCTTTCGAGATAAAACTATCCTGTGCGTTCTCTTTTGAGGTTACACACTTAGACATACACGCAACACCAAAGATTTTTGAGTTATAACGTGTTATTTAGGAAAAACAAGATAATTTCGCACGATGCGATATTTCCTTAAAACGTGGTTTCTGACAAATTTTGATAAAAGAATATTCTCTTGTGGGTTCCCTTTTGAGGCTACACACTTAGACGTACACGTCACGCCAAATCTTTTCGAGTTACAACGTGTTGTTTAGGAGATACAAGCTAATTTTTTACGATGCGTTATTTCTTCTTGTAAAGTGTTTCCAATATGTACTTATTTGTCTTTACTCTGCAAAATTGTATTTCCTTATAACGTGGTATTCTTACATATTCTTTCGAGAGAAAACTCTCCTGTGCCTTCTCTTTTGGGGCTCCACGCTTACACATACACGCAACACCAAAGCTTTTCGAGTTACAACATGTTGTTTAGGAAAAAGAAGATGATTTCGCATGATGCGGGATTTCCTTAAAACGTGGTTTTCTGAAAAATTTTGAAGAAAGAAAATTCTCCTGTGGGTTCTCTTTTGAGGCTACACGTTTAGACGTACATGGCACACCAAATCTTTTCGAGTTACAACGTTTTGTTTCGGAGATACAAGCTAATTTTGTAAGATGCGTTACTTCTGCTCGTAAAGTTTTCCAATACGTACTTATTTGTCTTTACTCTGCAACACTGTATTTCCTTATAACGTTTTATTCTTACATATTCTTTCGAGAGAAAACTCTCCTGTGCGTTTTCTTTACAGGCTACACGCTTAGACATACACGCAACGCCAAAGCTTTTTGAGTTACAATGTGTCGTTTAGGAAAAACAAGATAATTTCGCACGATTCGAGGTTTCCATAAAACGTGGTTGGCTGAAAAATTTTGACGAAAGAAAGTTCTCCTGTGGGTTCTCTTTTGAGGCTACACGTGTAGAGGTACGAGCCACACCAAATCTTTTCGAGTTACAACGTGTTGTTTAGGAGATACAAGCTAATTTTGTACGATGCATTATTTCTTCTCTTAAAGTGTTTCCAATAGTATTTGTCTGTACTCTGCAACATTATATTTCCTTATAACGTGGTATTCTTTCATATTCTTTCGAGAGAAAACTCTCCTGTGCCTTCTCTTTTGAGGCTCCACGCTTAGACATACAGGCAACACCAAAGCTTTTCGAGTTACATCGTGTTGTTTATGGAAAACAAGATAATTTTGCAAGATGCGGGATTTCTTTAAAACGTGGTTTTCTGACAAATTTTGACTAAAGAAAATTCTCCTGTGGCTTCTCTTTTGAGGCTACATGTTTAGACGTGCACGCCACACCAAATCCTTTCGAGTTACCACGTGTTGTTTAAGAGATACAAGCTAATTTTGTATGATGCGTTATTTCTTTTCGTAAAGTGGTTCCAATACGTATGTATTTGTCTTTACTCTGCAACACTGTATTTCCTTATAACGGTGTATTCTTACATGTTCTTTCGAGAGAAAACTCTCCTGTGCATTCTCTTTAGAGGCTACATGCTCAGACATACACGCAACACCAAAGCTTTTCGAGTTACAACGTGTTGTTTAGGAAAAACAAGATAATTTTGCACGATGCGGGATTTCCTTAAAACGTGGTTTTCTGACAAATTTTGACGAAAGAAAGTTCTCCTGTGGGTTCTCTTTTGAGGCTACACGTGTAGCCGTATGAGCCACACCAAATATTTTTGAGTTACAACGTGTTGTTTAGGAGATACAAGCAAATATTGTACGATGCGCTATTTCTTCTCGTAAAGTGTTTCCAATACCTACATATTTGTCTTTACTCTGCAACACTGTATTTCCTTATAACATGGTATTCTTACATATTCTTTCGAGGGAAAACTGTCCTGTGCATTCTCTTTTGAGGCTACACGATTAGACAAGCACGCAACACCAAAGCTTTTCGAGTTACAACATGTTGTTTAGGAAAAAAAAGATGATTTCGCACGATGAGGGATTTCCTAAAAACCTGGTTTTCTGAAAAATTTTGACGAAAGAAAATTCTCCTTTGGGTTCTCTTTTGAGGCTACATATTTAGACGTACAGGTCACACCAAATCTTTTCGAGTTACAACGTGTTGTTTAGGAGATACAAGCTAATTTTTTATAATGCATTAATTCTCGTAAAGTGTTTCCAATACGTACGTATTTGTCTTTACTCTGCAACACTGTATTTCCTTATAACGTGGTATTCTTACATATTCTTTCGAGAGAAAACTATCCTGTGCATTGCCTTTTGAGGCTAAACACTTAGACATACAGGCAACACCAAAGCTTTTTGAGTTACAACGTGTTGTTTTTAAAATACAAAATAATTTCGCACGATGCTGGATTTCCTTACAACATGGTTTTCTGACAAATTTTGACGAAAGAAAATTATTCTGTTGGTTCTCTTTTGAAGCTTCACGTTCAGATGTGCACGCCACACCTAATCCTTTCGAGTTACCACGTGTTGTTTAGGAGATACAAGCTAATTTTGTACGATGCTTTATTTCTTCTCGTAAAGTGTGTCCAATACGTACGTAATTGTCTTTATTCTGCAACACTGTATTTCCTTATAACGTGGTATTCTTACACATGCATTGGGTAAGGAAAATTCTCCTTTGGGTTCTCTTTTGAGGCTACATATTTAGACGTACAGGTCACACCAAATCTTTTCGAGTTACAACGTGTTGTTTAGGAGATACAAGCTAATTTTTTATATTGCATTAATTCTCGTAAAGTGTTTCCAATACGTACATATTTGTCTTTACTCTGCAACACTGTATTTCCTTATAACGTGGTATTCTTACACATGCTTTCGAGAGAAAACTATCTTGTGCGTTCCCTTTTGAGGCTACACATTTAGACATACAGGCAACACCAAAGCTTTTCAAGTTACAACGTGTTGTTTATGAAAAACAAGATAATTTCGCACGATGCGGGATTTCCTTAAAACTTGGTGTTCTGACAAATTTTGATGAAAGAAAATTCTCCTGTGGGTTCTCTTTTGAGGCTACATGTTTAGACGTGCATGCCACATGAAATCCTTTCGAATTATCACGTGTTGTTTAGGAGATACAAGCTAATTTTGTACGATGCGTTATTTCTTCTCGTAAAGTGTTTCCAATATGTACGTATTTGTCTTTACTGTGCAACACTGTATTTCCTTATAACATTGTATTCTTACATGTTCTTTCGAGAGAAAACTCTCCTGTGCATTCTCTTTAGAGGCTACACGCTTAGATATACACGTAACACCAAAGCTTTTCGAGTTACAACGTGTTGTTTAGGAAAAAGAAGATAATTTTGCACGATGCGGGATATCCTTAAAACGTGGTTTTCTGACAAATTTTAACGAAAGAAAGTTCTCCTGTGCGTTGTCCTTTGAGGCTACAGGTTTAGACGTACACGCCACACCAAATCTTTTCGAGTTATAACTTGTTGTTTAGGAGATACAAGCAAATATTGTTCGATTCGTTATTTCTTCTTGTAAAGTGTGTCCAATACGTGCTTAATTGTCTTCAATCTGCAACACTGTATTTCCTTATAACGTGGTATTCTTACATATTCTTTCGAGGGAAACGTCTCCTGTGCGTTCTCTTTTGGGCTACACGCTTAGACATACATGCAATGCCAAAGCTTTTCGAGTTACATGTTGTTTAGGAAAAACAAGATAATTTCGCATGATGCTAGATTTCCATAAAACGTGGTTTTCTGAAAAATTTTGACGAAAGAAAGTTCTCCTGTGGGTTCTCTTTTGAGGCTACATGTTTACACGTACACGTCACACCAAATCTTTTCGAGTTACAACGTGTTGTTTAGGAGATATAAGCTAATTTTGTACAATGCGTTATTTCTTCTCATAAAGTGATTCCAATAAGTACTTATTTGTCCTTACTCTGCAAAATTGTATTTCCTTATAACGTGGTATTCTTACATATTCTTTTGAGAGAAAACTCTCCTGTGCCTTCTCTTTTGAGGCTCCACGCTTACACATACACGCAACACCAAAGCTTTTCGAGTTACAACATGTTGCTTTGGAAAAACAAGATAATTTCGCACGATGCGGGATTTCCTTAAAACGTGGTTTTCTGAAAAATGTTGAAGAATGAAAATTCTCCTGTGGGTTCTCTTTTGAGGCTACACGTTTAGACGTACACGGCACACCGAATCTTTTCGAGTTACAACGTGTTGTTTCGGAGATACAAGCTAATTTTGTAAGATGCGTTACTTCTGCTCATAAAGTTTTCCAATACTTACTTATCTGTCTTTACTCTGCAACACTGTATTTCCTTATAACGTTGTATTCTTACATATTCTTTTGAGAGAAAACTCTCCTGTGCGTTCTCTTTAGAGGCTACACGCTTAGACATACACGCAACGCCAAAGCTTTTTGAGTTACAATGTGTCGTTTAGGAAAAACAAGATAATTTCGCACGATGCGAGATTTCCATAAAACGTGGTTGTCTAAAAAATTTTGACGAAAGAAAGTTCTCCTGTGGGTTCTCTTTTGAGGCTACACGTGTAGAGGTAAGAGCCACACCAAATCTTTTCTAGTTACAACGTGTTGTTTAGGAGATACAAGCTAATTTTGTACGATGCATTATTTCTTCTCTTAAAGTGTTTCCAATAGTATTTGTCTGTACTCTGCAACATTATATTTCCTTATAACGTGGCATTCTTACATATTCTTTCGAGAGAAAACTCTCCTGTGCCTTTTCTGTTTTTAGGCTCCACGCTTAGACATACAGGCAACACCAAAGCTTTTCGAGTTACAGCGTTTTGTTTATGGAAAACAAGATAATTTTGCACGATGCGGGATTTCCTTAAAACGTGGTTTTCTGACAAATTTTGACTAAAGAAAATTCTCCTGTGGCTTCTCTTTTGAGGCTACACGTTTAGACGTGCACGCCACACCAAATCCTTTCGAGTTACCACGTGTTGTTTAAGAGATACAAGCTAATTTTGTATGATGCGTTATTTCTTTTCATAAAGTTGTTCCAATACGTATGTATTTGTCTTTACTCTGCAACACTGTATTTCCTTATAACGTTGTATTCTTACATGTTCTTTCGAGAGAACACTCTCCTGTGCATTCTCTTTAGAGGCTACATGCTCAGACATACACGCAACACCAAAGCTTTTCGAGTTACAACGTGTTGTTTAGGAAAAACAAGATAATTTTGCACGATGCGGGATTTCCTTAAAACGTGGTTTTCTGGCAAATTTTGACGAAAGAAAGTTCTCCTGTGGGTTCTCTTTTGAGGCTACACGTGTAGCCGTACGAGCCACACCAAATATTTTTGAGTTACAACGTGTTGTTTAGGAGATACAAGCAAATATTGTACGATGCGCTATTTCTTCTCGTAAAGTGTTTCCAATACATACATATTTGTCTTTACTCTGCAACACTGTATTTCCTTATAACATGGTATTCTTACATATTCTTTCGAGGGAAAACTCTCCTGTGCATTCTCTTTTGAGGCTACACGATTAGACAAGCAAGCAACACCAAAGCTTTTCGAGTTACAACATGTTGTTTAGGAAAAAGAAGATGATTTCGCACGATGGGGGATTTCCTAAAAACCTGGTTTTCTGAAAAATTTTGACGAAAGAAAATTCTCCTTTGGGTTTTCTTTTGAGGCTACATATTTAGACGTACAGGTCACACCAAATCTTTTCGAGTTACAACGTGTTGTTTAGGAGATACAAGCTAATTTTTTATAATGCATTAATTCTCGTAAAGTGTTTCCAATACGTACGTATTTGTCTTTACTCTGCAACACTGTATTTCCTTATAACGTGGTATTCTTACATATTCTTTCGAGAGAAAACTATCCTGTGCATTGCCTTTTGAGACTAAACACTTAGACATGCAGGCAACACCAAAGCTTTTTGAGTTACAACGTGTTGTTTTTAAAATACAAGATAATTTCGCACGATGCTGGATTTCCTTACAACACGGTTTTCTGACAAATTTTGACGAAAGAAAATTATTCTGTTGGTTCTCTTTTGAAGCTTCACGTTTAGATGTGCACGCCACACCTAATCCTTTCGAGTTACACGTGTTGTTTAGGAGATACAAGCTAATTTTGTACGATGCTTTATTTCTTCTCGTAAAGTGTGTCCAATACGTACGTATTTGTCTTTATTCTGCAACACTGTATTTCCTTATAACGTGGTATTCTTACACATTCTTTCGAGAGAAAACTATCTTGTGCGTTCCCGTTTGAGATTACACACTTAGACATACAGTCAACACCAAAGCTTTTCAAGTTACAACGTGTTGTTTATGAAAAACAAGATAATTTTGCACGATGCGGGATTTCCTTAAAACTTGGTCTTCTGACAAATTTTGACGAAAGAAAATTCTCCTGTCGGTTCTCTTTTGAGGCTACATGTTTAGACGTGCATGCCACATGAAAACCTTTCGAATTATCACGTGTTGTTTAGGAGATATAAGCTAATTTTGTGCGATGCGTTATTTCTTCTCGTAAAGTGTTTCCAATATGTACGTATTTGTCTTTACTCTGAAACACTGTATTCCCTTATAACATTGTATTCTTACATGTTCTTTCGAGAGAAAACTCTCCTGTGCATTCTCTTTAGAGGCTACACGCTTAGATATACACGTAACACCAAAGCTTTTCGAATTACAACGTGTTGTTTAGGAAAAACAAGATAATTTTGCACGATGCGGGATATCCTTAAAACGTGATTTTCTGACAAATTTTAACGAAAGAAAGTTCTCCTGTGCGTTGTCCTTTGAGGCTACAGGTTTAGACGTACACGCCACACCAAATCTTTTTGAGTTATAACTTGTTGTTTAGGAGATACAAGCAAATATTGTTCGATGCGCTATTTCTTCTTGTAAAGTGTGTCCAATACGTGCTTAATTGTCTTTACTCTGCAACACTGTATTTCCTTATAACGTGGTATTCTTACATATTCTTTCGAGGGAAACGTCTCCTGTGCGTTCTCTTTTGGGCTACACGCTTAGACATACACGCAATGCCAAAGCTTTTCGAGTTACAACATGCTGTTTAGGAAAAACAAGATAATTGCGCATGATGCTAGATTTCCATAAAACGTGGTTTTCTGAAAAATTTTGATGAAAGAAAGTTCTCCTGTGGGTTCTCTTTTGAGGCTACATGTTTAGACGTACACGTCACACCAAATCTTTTCGAGTTACAACGTGTTGTTTAGGAGATATAAGCTAATTTTGTACGATGCGTTATTTCTTCTCATAAAGTGATTCCAATAAGTACTTATTTGTCCTTACTCTACAAAATTGTATTTCCTTATAGCGTGGTATTCTTACATATTCTTTTGAGAGAAAACTCTCCTGTGCCTTCTCTTTTGAGGCTCCACGCTTACACATACACGCAACACCAAAGCTTTTCGAGTTACAACATGTTGCTTTGGAAAAAGAAGATGATTTCGCACGATGCGGGATTTCCTTAAAACGTGGTTTTCTGAAAAATTTTGAAGAAAGAAAATTCTCCTGTGGGTTATCTTTTGAGGCTACACGTTTAGACGTACACGGCACACCGAATCTTTTCGAGTTACAACGTGTTGTTTCGGAGATACAAGCTAATTTTGTAAGATGCGTTACTTCTGCTCGTAAAGTTTTCCAATACGTACTTATCTGTCTTTACTCTGCAACACTGTATTTCCTTATAACGTTGTATTCTTAACATATTCTTTTGAGAGAAAACTCTCCTGTGCGTTCTCTTTAGAGGCTACACGCTTAGACATACACGCAACGCCAAAGCTTTTTGAGTTACAATGTGTCGTTTAGGAAAAACAAGATAATTTCGCACGATGCGAGATTTCCATAAAACGTGGTTGTCTGAAAAATTTTGACGAAAGAAAGTTCTCCTGTGGGTTCTCTTTTGAGGCTACACGTGTAGAGGTAAGAGCCACACCAAATCTTTTCTAGTTACAACGTGTTGTTTAGGAGATACAAGCTAATTTTGTACGATGCATTATTTCTTCTCTTAAAGTGTTTCCAATAGTATTTGTCTGTACTCTGCAACATTATATTTCCTTATAACGTGGCATTCTTACATATTCTTTCGAGAGAAAACTCTCCTGTGCCTTTTCTGTTTTTAGGCTCCACGCTTAGACATACAGGCAACACCAAAGCTTTTCGAGTTACAGCGTGTTGTTTATGGAAAACAAGATAATTTTGCACGATGCGGGATTTCCTTAAAACGTGGTTTTCTGACAAATTTTGACTAAAGAAAATTCTCCTGTGGCTTCTCTTATGAGGCTACACGTTTAGACGTGCACGCCACACCAAATCCTTTCGAGTTACCACGTGTTGTTTAAGAGATACAAGCTAATTTTGTATGATGCGTTATTTCTTTTCATAAAGTGGTTCCAATACGTATGTATTTGTCTTTACTCTGCAACACTGTATTTCCTTATAACGTTGTATTCTTACATGTTCTTTCGAGAGAAAACTCTCCTGTGCATTCTCTTTAGAGGCTACATGCTCAGACATACACGCAACACCAAACCTTTTCGAGTTACAACGTGTTGTTTAGGAAAAACAAGATAATTTTGCACGATGCGGGATTTCCTTAAAACGTGGTTTTCTGACAAATTTTGACGAAAGAAAGTTCTCCTGTGGGTTCTCTTTTGAGGCTACACGTGTAGCCGTACGAGCCACACCAAATATTTTTGAGTTACAACGTGTTGTTTAGGAGATACAAGCAAATATTGTACGATGTGCTATTTCTTCTCGTAAAGTGTTTCCAATACGTACATATTTGTCTTTACTCTGCAACACTGTATTTCCTTATAACATGGTATTCTTACATATTCTTTCGAGGGAAAACTGTCCTGTGCATTCTCTTTTGAGGCTACACGATTAGACAAGCACGCAACACCAAAGCTTTTCGAGTTACAACATGTTGTTTAAAAAAAAGAAGATGATTTCGCACGATGAGGGATTTCCTAAAAACCTGGTTTTCTGAAAAATTTTGACGAAAGAAAATTCTCCTTTGGGTTCTTATTGAGGTACATATTTAAACGTACACGTCACACCAAATCTTTTCGAGTTACAATGTGTTGTTTAGGAGATACAAGCTAATTTTTTATAATGCATTAATTCTCGTAAAGTGTTTCCAATACGTACGTATTTGTCTTTACTCTGCAACACTGTATTTCCTTATAACGTGGTATTCTTACATATTCTTTCGAGAGAAAACTATCCTGTGCATTGCCTTTTGAGGCTAAACACTTAGACATGCAGGCAACACCAAAGCTTTTTGAGTTACAACGTGTTGTTTTTAAAATACAAGATAATTTCGCACGATGCTGGATTTCCTTACAACACGGTTTTCTGACAAATTTTGACGAAAGAAAATTTTTCTGTTGGTTCTCTTTTGAAGCTTCACGTTTAGATGTGCACGCCACACCTAATCCTTTCGAGTTACACGTGTTGTTTAGGAGATACAAGCTAATTTTGTACGATGCTTTATTTCTTCTCGTAAAGTGTGTCCAATACTTACGTATTTGTCTTTATTCTGCAACACTGTATTTCCTTATAACGTGGTATTCTTACACA
This sequence comes from Apodemus sylvaticus, assembly GCF_947179515.1. Classification (NCBI taxonomy): domain Eukaryota; kingdom Metazoa; phylum Chordata; class Mammalia; order Rodentia; family Muridae; genus Apodemus; species Apodemus sylvaticus. The sequence continues at coordinate 386,447 of NW_026263416.1, forward strand.
TTCTTTCGAGAGAAAATTATCTTGTGCGTTCCCTTTTGAGGTTACACACTTAGACATACTGTCAACACCAAAGCTTTTCAAGTTACAACGTGTTGTTTATGAAAAACAAGATAATTTTGCACGATGCGGGATTTCCTTAAAACTTGGTCTTCTGACAAATTTTGACGAAAGAAAATTCTCCTGTCGGTTCTCTTTTGAGGCTACATGTTTAGACGTGCATGCCACATGAAATCCTTTCGAATTATCACGTGTTGTTTAGGAGATATAAGCTAATTTTGTACGATGCGTTATTTCTTCTCGTAAAGTGTTTCCAATATGTACGTATTTGTCTTTACTCTGCAACACTGTATTTCCTTATAACATTGTATTCTTACATGTTCTTTCGAGAGAAAACTCTCCTGTGCATTCTCTTTAGAGGCTACACGCTTAGATATACACGTAACACCAAAGCTTTTCGAATTACAACGTGTTGTTTAGGAAAAACAAGATAATTTTGCACGATGCGGGATTTCCTTAAAACGTGATTTTCTGACAAATTTTAACGAAAGAAAGTTCTCCTGTGCGTTGTCCTTTGAGGCTACAGGTTTAGACGTACACGCCACACCAAATCTTTTCGAGTTATAACTTGTTGTTTAGGAGATACAAGCAAATATTGTTCGATGCGCTATTTCTTCTTGTAAAGTGTGTCCAATACGTGCTTAATTGTCTTTACTCTGCAACACTGTATTTCCTTATAACGTGGTATTCTTACATATTCTTTCGAGGGAAACGTCTCCTGTGCGTTCTCTTTTGGGCTACACGCTTAGACATACACGCAATGCCAAAGCTTTTCGAGTTACAACATGCTGTTTAGGAAAAACAAGATAATTGCGCATGATGCTAGATTTCCATAAAACGTGGTTTTCTGAAAAATTTTGACGAAAGAAAGTTCTCCTGTGGGTTCTCTTTTGAGGCTACATGTTTAGACGTACACGTCACACCAAATCTTTTCGAGTTACAACGTGTTGTTTAGGAGATATAAGCTAATTTTGTACGATGCGTTATTTCTTCTCATAAAGTGATTCCAATAAGTACTTATTTGTCCTTACTCTACAAAATTGTATTTCCTTATAGCGTGGTATTCTTACATATTCTTTTGAGAGAAAACTCTCCTGTGCCTTCTCTTTTGAGGCTCCACGCTTACACATACACGCAACACCAAAGCTTTTCGAGTTACAACATGTTGCTTTGGAAAAAGAAGATGATTTCGCACGATGCGGGATTTCCTTAAAACGTGGTTTTCGGAAAAATGTTGAAGAATGAAAATTCTCCTGTGGGTTATCTTTTGAGGCTACACGTTTAGACGTACACGGCACACCGAATCTTTTCGAGTTACAACGTGTTGTTTCGGAGATACAAGCTAATTTTGTAAGATGCGTTACTTCTGCTCGTAAAGTTTTCCAATACGTACTTATCTGTCTTTACTCTGCAACACTGTATTTCCTTATAACGTTGTATTCTTACATATTCTTTTGAGAGAAAACTCTCCTGTGCGTTCTCTTTAGAGGCTACACGCTTAGACATACACGCAACGCCAAAGCTTTTTGAGTTACAATGTGTCGTTTAGGAAAAACAAGATAATTTCGCACGATGCGAGATTTCCATAAAACGTGGTTGTCTGAAAAATTTTGACGAAAGAAAGTTCTCCTGTGGGTTCTCTTTTGAGGCTACACGTGTAGAGGTAAGAGCCACACCAAATCTTTTCTAGTTACAACGTGTTGTTTAGGAGATACAAGCTAATTTTGTACGATGCATTATTTCTTCTCTTAAAGTGTTTCCAATAGTATTTGTCTGTACTCTGCAACATTATATTTCCTTATAACGTGGCATTCTTACATATTCTTTCGAGAGAAAACTCTCCTGTGCCTTTTCTGTTTTTAGGCTCCACGCTTAGACATACAGGCAACACCAAAGCTTTTCGAGTTACAGCGTGTTGTTTATGGAAAACAAGATAATTTTGCACGATGCGGGATTTCCTTAAAACGTGGTTTTCTGACAAATTTTGACTAAAGAAAATTCTCCTGTGGGTTCTCTTTTGAGGCTACATGTTTAGCCGTGCACGCCACACGAAATCTTTCGAATTATCACGTGTTGTTTTGGAGATACAAGCTAATTGTGTACGATGCGTTATTTCTTCTCGTAAGTGTTTCCTATATGTATGTATTTGTCTTTACTCTGCAACACTGTATTTCCTTATAACATTGTATTCTTACATGTTCTTTCGAGAGAAAACTCTCCTGTGCGTTCTCTTTAGAGTCTACACGCTTAGATATACACATAACACCAAAGCTTTTCGAGTTACAACGTGTTGTTTAGGAAAAACAAGATAATTTTGCACGATGCGGGATATCCTTAAAACGTGGTTTTCTGACAAATTTTAACGAAAGAAAGTTCTCCTGTGCGTTGTCTTTTGAGGCTACAGGTTTAGACGTACACGCCACACCAAATCTTTTCGAGTTATAACTTGTTGTTTAGGAGATACAAGCAAATTTTGTTCGATGCGTTATTTCTTCTTGTAAAGTGTGTCCAATACGTACTTAATTGTCTTTACTCTGCAACACTGTACTTCCTTATAACGTGGTATTCTTACATATTCTTTCGAGGGAAACGTCTCCTGTGCGTACTCTTTTGGGCTACATGCTTAGACATACACGCAACACCAAAGCTTTTCGAGTTACAACGTGTTGTTTAGGAAAAACAAGATAATTTCGCATGATGCGAGATTTCCATAAAACGTGGTTTTCTGAAAAATTTTGACGAAAGAAAGTTCTCCTGTGGGTTCTCTTTTGAGGCTACATGTTTAGACGTACACGTCACACCAAATCTTTTTGAGTTACAACGTGTTGTTTAGGAGATACAAGCTAATTTTTTACGATGCGTTATTTCTTCTCATAAAGTGTTTCCAATAAGTACTTATTTGTCTTTACTCTGCAAAATTGTATTTCCTTATAACGTGGTATTCTTACATATTCTTTCGAGAGAAAACTCTCCTATGCCTTCTCTTTTGAGGCTCCACGCTTACACATACACGCAACACCAAAGCTTTTCGAGTTACAACATGTTGCTTAGGAAAAAGAAGATGATTTCCCACGATGCGGGATTTCCTTAAATCGTGGTTTTCTGAAAAATGTTGAAGAAAGACAATTCTCCTGTGGGTTCTCTTTTAAGGCTACACATTTAGACATACACGGCACACCAAATCTTTTCGAGTTACAACATGTTGTTTCGGAGGTACAAGCTAATTTTGTAAGATGCGTTACTTCTGCTCGTAAAGTTTTCCAATACGTACTTATTTGTCTTTACTCTGCAACAGTGTATTTCCTTATAACGTTCTATTCTTACATATTCTTTCGAGAGAAAACTCTGCTGTGCGTTCTCTTTACAGGCTACATGCTAAGACATACACGCAACGCCAAAGCTTTTTGAGTTACAATGTGTCGTTTAGGAAAAACAAGATAATTTCGCACGATGCGAGATTTCCATAAAACGTGGTTGTCTGAAAAATTTTGACGAAAGAAAGTTCTCCTGTGGGTTCTCTTTTGAGGCTACACATGTAGAGGTAAGAGCCACACCAAATTTTTTCGAGTTACAACATGTTGTTTAGGAGATACAAGCTAATTTTGTACGATGCATTATTTCTTCTCTTAAAGTGTTTCCAATAGTATTTGTCTGTACTCTGCAACATTATATTTCCTTATAACGTGGTATACTTACATATTCTTTCGAGAGAAAACTCTCCTCTTCCTTCTCTTTTGAGGCTCCACGCTTAGACATACAGGCAGCACCATAGCTTTTCGAGTTACAACGTGTTGTTTATGGAAAACAAGATAATTTTGCACGATGCGGGATTTCCTTAAAACGTGGTTTTCTGACAAATTTTGACAAAAGAAAATTCTCCTGTGGCTTCTCTTTTGAGGCTACACATTTAGACGTGCACGCCACACCAAATCCTTTCGAGTTACCACGTGTTGTTTAAGAGATACAAGCTAATTTTTTATGATGCGTTATTTCTTTTCGTAAAGTGGTTCCAATACGTATGTATTTGTCTTTACTCTGCAACACTGTATTTCCTTATAACGTTGTATTCTTACATGTTTTTTCGAGAGAAACTCTCCTGTGCATTCTCTTTAGAGGCTACATGCTCAGACATACACGCAACACCAAAGCTTTTCGAGTTACAACGTGTTGTTTAGGAAAAACAAGATAATTTTGCACGATGCGGGATTTCCTTAAAACGTGGTTTTCTGACAAATTTTGACGAAAGAAAATTCTCCTGTGGGTTCTCCTTTGAGGCTACACGTGTAGCCGTACGAGCCACACCAAATATTTTTGAGTTACAGCGTGTTGTTTAGGAGATACAAGCAAATATTTTACGATGCGCTATTTCTTCTCGTAAAATGTTTCCAATACGTACATATTTGTCTTTACTCTGCAACACTGTATTTCCTTATAACATGGTATTCTTACATATTCTTTCGAGGGAAAACTGTCCTGTGCATTCTCTTTTGAGGCTACACGATTAGAGAAGCACGCAACACCAAAGCTTTTCGAGTTACAACATGTTGTTTAGGAAAAAGAAGATGATTTCGCACGATGAGGGATTTCCTAAAAACCTGGTTTTCTGAAAAATTTTGACGAAAGAAAATTCTCCTTTGGGTTCTCTTTTGAGGCTACATATTCAGACGTACACGTCACACCAAATCTTTTCGAGTTACAACGTGTTGTTTAGGAGATACAAGCTAATTTTTTATAATGCATTAATTCTCGTAAAGTGTTTCCAATACGTACGTATTTGTCTTTACTCTGCAACACTGTATTTCCTTATAACGTGGTATTCTTACATATTCTTTCAAGAGAAAACTATCCTGTGCATTCCCATTTGAGGCTAAACACTTAGACAAAGAGGCAACACCAAAGCTTTTTGAGTTACAACGTGTTGTTTTTAAAAAAACAAGATAATTTCGCACGATGCTGGATTTCCTTACAACATGGTTTTCTGACAAATTTTGACAAAAGAAAATTATTCTGTTGGTTCTCTTTTGAAGCTTCATGTTTAGACGTGCACGCCACACCTAATCCTTTCGAGTTACCACGTGTTGTTTAGGAGATACAAGCTAATTTTGTACGATGCTTTATTTCTTCTCGTAAAGTGTGTCCAATACGTACGTATTTGTCTTTACTCTGCAACACTGTATTTCCTTATAACGTGGTATTCTTACATATTCTTTCGAGAGAAAACTCTCTTGTGCGTTCCCTTTTGAGGCTACACACTTAGACATACAGGCAACACCAAAGCTTTTCAAGTTACAACGTGTTGTTTATGAAAAACAAGATAATTTCGCACGATGCGGGATTTCCTTAAAACGTGGTTTTCTGACAAATTTTAACGAAAGAAAGTTCTCCTTTGCGTTGTCTTTTGAGGCTACAGGTTTAGACGTACACGCCACACCAAATCTTTTCGAGTTATAACTTGTTGTTTAGGAGATACAAGCAAATTTTTTTCGATGCGTTATTTCTTCTTGTTAAGTGTGTCCAAAACGTACTTAATTGTCTTTACTCTGCAACACTGTATTTCCTTGTAACGTTGTATTCTTACATATTCTTTCGAGGGAAACCTCTCCTGTGCGTTCTCTTTTGGGGTACACGCTTAGACATACACGCAACGCCAAAGCTTTTCGAGTTACAACGTGTTGTTTAGGAAAAACAAGATAATTTCGCATGATGCGAGATTTCCATAAAACGTGGTTTTCTGAAAAATTTTTACGAAAGAAAGATCTCCTGTGGGTTCTTTTTGAGGCTCTACGTGTAGGGGTATGAGCCACACCAAATCCTTTCGAGTTACAACGTGTTGTTTAGGAGATACAAGCTAATTTAGTACGATGCGTTATTTCTTCACTTAAAATGTTTCCAATACGTACTTAATTGTCTTTACTCTGCAACACTATATTTGCCTATAACGTGGTATTCTTACATATTCTTTCGAGAGAAAACTGTCCTGTGCAATCTCATTTGAGGCTACAAGCTTAGACATACACGCAACACCAAAGCTTTTCAAATTACAACGTGTTGTTTAGGAAAAACAAGATAATTTCGCACGATGCGAGATTTCCGTAAAACGTGGTTTCTGACAAATTTTGATGAAAGAAAATTCTCCTGCGGGTTCTCTTTTGAGACTACACATTTAGACATACACGTGACGCCAAATCTTTTCGAGTTACAACGTATTGTTTAGGAGACACAAGTTAATTTTGTACGATGCGTTATTACTTCTCGTAAAGTGTTTACAATATGTACTTATTTGTCTTTACTCTGCAAAATTGTATTTCCTTATAACATGGTATTATTACATATTCTTTCGAGGGAAAACTCTCCTGTGCCTTCTCTTTTGAGGCTCCATCCTTACACATACACGCAACACCAAAGCTTTTCAAGTTACAACATGTTGTTTAGGAAAAAGGAGATGATTTTGCAAGATGCGGGATTAGCTTAAAACGTGGTTTTCTGAAAAATTTTGACGAAAGAAAATTCTCCTCTGTGTTCTCTTTTGAGGCTACATATTTAGACGTACATGCCACACCAAATCTTTTCGAATTACAACGTGTTGTTTAGGAGATACAAGCTAATTTTGTACAATGCGTTAATTCTTCTCGTAAAGTGTTTCCGATATGTACGTATTTATCTTTACTCTGTAACACTGTATTTCCTTAAAACGTGGTTTTCTTACATATTCTTTCGAGAGAAAACTATCCTGTGCATTCCCTTTTGAGGCTACACACTTAGACATACAGGTAACACCAAAGCTTTTCGAGTTACAACGTGTTGTTTATGAAAAACAAGATAATTTCGCACGATGCGGGATTTCCTTAAAACGTGGTTTTCTGACAAATTTTGACGGCTACACGTTTAGATGTAAACACCACACCAAATCTTTTCGAGTTACAACGTGTTGTTGAGGAGGTACAAGCTAATTTTTTACCATGAGTTTTTTCCTCTCGTAAAGTGTTTCCATACGTACATATTTGTCTTTACTCTGCAACACTGTATTTCCATATAACGTGGTATTCTTATATATTCTTTCGAGAGAAAACTCTCCTGTGCGTTCTCTTTTGAGGCTACATGCTTAGACATACACGCAACACCAAAACTTTTCGAGGTATAAGGTATTGTTTAGGAAAAACAAGATAATTACGCACGATACGGGATTTCCATAAAACGTGGTTTTCTGGAAAATTTTGACGAAAGAAAATTCTCCTGTGGGTTCACTTTTGAGGCTACACGTTTAGATGTAAACGCCACAACAAATCTTTTCGAGTTACAACGTGTTGTTTAGGAGATACAAGCTAATTTTTTACCATGCGAGAAGAAATACCGAATGTTGCAGAGTAAAGACAAATACATAAGTATTGGAAACACTTTATGAGAAGAAATAATGCATCGTACAAAATTAGCTTGTATCTCCAAAACAACACGTTGTAACTCGAAAAGAATTGGTGTGGCATGTATGTCTAAAGGTGTAGCCTCAGAAGAGATCCCATAGGAGAATTTTCTTTCATCAAAATTTTTCAGAAAATCACGTTTTAAGGAAATCCCACATCGTGCGAAATTATCTTGTTTTTCCTAAACAACACGTTGTAACTCGAAGAGCTTTGGTGTTGCATGTATGTCTTAGTGTGTAGCCTCAAAAGGGAACACACAGGATAGTTTTCTCTCGAAAGAATATGTAAGAATACCACGAATAAGGAAATACAGTGTTGCAGAGTAAAGACAAATACGTACGTATAGGAAACACTTTACTAGAAGAATTAACGCGTCTTACAAAATTAGCATGTATCTCCTTAACAACACGTTGTAACTCGAAAAGATTTGGTGTGGCATGTATATCTAAACGTGTAGCCTCAAATGAGAACCCACAGGAGAATTTTCTTTCGTCAAAATTTTTCAGAAAACCACGTTTTAAGGAAATCCCGCATCATGCCAAATCATCTTCTTTTTCCTAAACAAAATGTTTTAACTCGAAAAACTTTGGTGTTGCGTGTAGGTCTAAGCGTGGAACCTCAAAAGAGAAGGCACAGGAGAGTTTTCTCTCGAAAGAACACGTAAGAATTCAACGTTATAAGGAAATACAGTGTTGAAGAGTAAAGACAAATACATATGTATTGGAAACACTTTGCAAGAAGAAATAACGCATCGTACAAAATTAGCTTGTATCTCCTAAACAACACGTGGTAACTCGAAAGGATTTGGTGTGACGTGTACATCTAAATGCGTAGCCTCAAAAGAGAACCCACAGGAGAATTTTCTTTCGTCAAAATTTGTCAGAAAACCACGATTTAAGGAAATCCTGCATCGTGCGAAGTTATCTTGTTTTTCATAAACAACACGTTGTAACTCGAAACGCTTTGGTGTTGCCTGTATGTCTAAGTGTGTAGCCTCAAAAGGGAACGCCCAGGATAGTTTTCTCTCGAAAGATTATGTAAGAATACCACGTTATAAGGAAATACAGTGTGGCAGAGTAAAGACAAATACGTACATATTGGAAACACTTTACGAGAAGAATTAACGCATCATAAAAAATTAGCTTATATCTCCTAAACAACACGTTGTAATTCGAAAAGATTTGGTGTGGCGTGTACGTCTAAACGTGTAGCCTCAACAGAGAACACACAGGAGAATTTTCTTTCGTTAAAATTTTTCAGAAAACCACGTATTTAGGAAATCCCGCATCGTGCAACATCATCTTCTTTTTCCTAAACAACATGATGTAACTCGAAAAGCTTTAGTCTTCCGTGTATGTGTAAGCATGGAGCCTCAAAAGAGAAGGCACAGGAGAGTTTTCTCTCGAAAGAATATGTAAGAATACCACGTTATAAGGAAATACAATTTTGCAGAGTAAAGTCAAATAAGTACCTATTGGAAACACTTTATGAGAAGAAATAACGCATCATAAAAAATTAGCTTGTATCTCCTAAACAACACGTTGTAACTCGAAAAGATTTGGTGTGACGTGTACGTCTAAACGTGTAGCCTCAAAAGAGAACCGACAGGAGAATTTTCTTTCATCAAAATTTGTCAGAAACCACGTTTTAAGGAAATCTCGCATCGTACGAAACTATCTTGTTTTCCCTAAACAACACGTTGTAACTCGAAAAGCTCTGGCGTTATGTGTATGTCTAAGCATGTAGCCTCAAAGGAGAACGCACAGGAGAGTTTTCTCTCAAAAGAATATGTAAGAATACCAAGTTATAAGGAAATACAGTGTTGCAGAGTAAAGACAAACACGTACGTATTGGAAACACTTTACGAGAAGAATTAAAGCACAGTACAAAATTAGCTTGTATTTCCTAAACAACACGTTGTAACTCGAAAAGATTTGGTGTGGCGTGTACGTCTAAACGTGTACCCTCAAAAGAGAACCCACAGGAGAATTTTCTTTCGTTAAAATTTTTCAGAAAACCACGTTTTAAGGAAATCCCGCATGGTGACAAATCATCTTCTTTTTCCTAAACAACATGTTGTAACTCGAAAAGCTTTGGTGTTGCCTGTATGTCTAAGCGTGGAGCCTCAAAAGAGAACGCACAGGAGAGTTTTCTCTCGAAAGAATATGTAAGAATACCACGTTATAAAGAAATACAATTTTGCAGAGTAAAGGCAATTAAGTACATATTGGAATCACTTTACGAGAAGTAATAACGCATCGTACAAAATTAGCTTGTATCTCCTAAACAACACGTTGTAACTCGAAAAGATTTGGTGTGACATGTACGTCTAAACGTGTAGCCCCAAAAGAGAACACACAGGAGAATTTTCTTTCATCAAAATTTGTCAGAAACCACGTTTTATGGAAATCTCGCATCGAGCGAAATTATCTATTTTTTCCTAAACAACACGTTTTAACTCGAAAAGCTCTGGTGTTGCGTGTTTGTCTAAGCATGTAGCCTCAAAAGAGAACACACAGGAGAGTTTTCTCTCAAAGAATATGTAAGAATACCACGTTATAAGAAAATACAGTGTTGCAGAGTAAAGAGAAACACGTACATATTGGAAACACTTTACGAGAAGAATTAATGCATAGTACAAAATTAGGTTGTATCTCCTAAACAACAAGTTGTAACTCGAAACTTTTGGTGTGGTGTGTACGTCTAAACGTGTAGCCTCAAAAGAGAACCCACAGGAGAATTTTCTTTCTTCAAAATTTTTCAGAAAACCACGTTTTAAGGAAATTCCGCATCGTGCGAAATCACCTTCTTTTTCCTAAACAACATGTTGTAACTAGAAAAGCATTGGTGTTGCGTGTATGTGTAAGCGTGGAGCCTCAAAGGAGAAGGCACAGGAGAGTTTTCTCTCGAAAGAATATGTAAGAATACCACGTTATAAGGAAATACAATTTTGCAGAGTAAAGACAAATAAGTACATATTGGAAACACTTTAGGAGAAGAATTAACGCATCGTACAAAATTAGCTTGTATCTCCAAAACAACACATTGTAACTCGAAAAGATTTGGTGTGGCATGTTCATTTAAACATGTAGCCTCAAAAGAGAACCCACAGGAGAATTTTCTTTCTTCAAAATTTGTCAGAAAACCACGTTTTAAGGAAATCCCGTATCGTGCGAAATCATCTTCTTTTTGCTAAACAAAACGTTATAACTCGAAAAGCTTTGGTGTTGCATGTATGTGTAAGCATGGAGCCTCTAAAGAGAACGCACAGGAGAGTTTTCTCTCGAAAGAACATGTAAGAATACAACGTTATAAGGAAATACAGTGTTGCAGAGTAAAGACAAATACGTACATATTGGAAAAACTTTACGAGAAGAAATATTGCATCGTACAAAATTTGCTTGTACCTCCTAAACAACACGTGGCAATTCGAAAGGATTTGGTGTGGTGTGTACGTCTAAACGTGTAGCCTCAAAAGAGAACACACAGGAGAATTTTCTTTCTTCAAAATTTGTCAGAAAACCATGTTTTAAGGAAATCCCGCATCGTGCGAAATTATCTTGTTTTTCATAAACAACACGTTGTACCTCGAAAAGCTTTGGTGTTACCTGTATATCTAAGTGTCTAGCCTCAAAAGGGAATGCACAGGATAGTTTTCTCTCGAAAGAATATGTAAGAATACCACGTTATAAGGAAATACAGTGTTGCAGAGTAAAGACAAATACTTACATATTGGAAAAACTTTACGAGAAGAATTAACGCATAGTACAAAATTAGCTTGAATCTCCTAAACAACACATTGTTACTCGAAAAGATTTGCTGTAGTGTGTACGTCTAAACGTGTAGCCTCAAAAGAGAACCCACAGGAGAATTTTCTTTCGTCAAAATTTTTCAGAAAACCACGTTTTAAGGAAATCCCGCATTGTGCGAAATCATCTTTTTCCTAAACAACATGTTGTAACTCGAAAAGCTTTGGTGTTGCGTGTATGTCTAAGTGTGGAGCCTGAAAAGAGAAGGCACAGAAGAGTTTTCTCTCGAAAGAATATGTAAGAATACCACATTATAAGGAAATACAATTTTGCAGAGTAAAGACTAATAAGTACAAATTGGAAATATTTTACGGGAAGAAATAACGCATCGTACAAAATTAGCTTGTATCTCCTAAACAACACGTTGTAACTCGAAAAGATTTGGTGTGAGGTGTATGTCTAAACGTGTAGCCTCAAAAGATAACCCACAGGAGAATTTTCTTTCATCAAAATTTGTCAGAAACCACGTTTTAAGGAAATCTCGCATCGTGCGAAATTATCTTATTTTTCCTAAACAACACATTGTAACTCGAAAACCTTTGCTGTTGCGTGTATGTCTAAGCATGTAGCCTCAAAAGAGAACACCCAGGAGAGTTTTCTCACGAAAGAATATGTAAGAATACTACGTTATAAGGAAATACAGTGTTGCAGAGTAAAGACAAATACGTATGTATTGGAAACACTTTAAGAGAAGAAATAACGTGTCGTACAAAATTAGCTTGTATCTCCTAAACAACACGTTGGAACTCGAAAAGATTTGGTGAGGCTCGTACGTCTACACGTGCAGCCTCAAAAGAGAACCCACAGGAGAATTTTCTTTCTTCAAAATTTGTCAGAAAACCACGTTTTAAGGAAATCCCGCATCGTGCGAAATTATCTTGTTTTTCATAAACAACATGTTGTACCTCGAAAAGCTTTGGTGTTGCCTGTATATCTAAGTGTGTAGCCTCAAAAGGGAACGCACAGGATAGTTTTCTCTTGAAAGAATATGTAAGAATACCACGTTATAAGGAAATACAGTGTTGCAGAGTAAAGACAAATACTTACATATTGGAAAAACTTTACGAGAAGAATTAACGCATAGTACAAAATTAGCTTGAATCTCCTAAACAACACATTGTTACTCGAAAAGATTTGCTGTAGCGTGTACGTCTAAACGTGTAGCCTCAAAAGAGAACATACAGGAGAATTTTCTTTCGTCAAAATTTTTCAGAAAACCACGTTTTAAGGAAATCCCGCATTGTGCGAAATCATCTTTTTCCTAAACAACATGTTGTAACTCGAAAAACTTTGGTGTTGCGTGTATGTCTAAGTGTGGAGCCTGAAAAGAGAAGGCACAGAAGAGTTTTCTCTCGAAAGAATATGTAAGAATACCACATTATACGGAAATACAATTTTGCAGAGTAAAGACAAATAAGTACAAATTGGAAATATGTTACGGGAAGAAATAACGCATCGTACAAAATTAGCTTGTATCTCCTAAACAACACGTTGTAACTCGAAAAGATTTGGTGTGAGGTGTACGTCTGAACGTGTAGCCTCAAAAGAGAACCCACTGGAGAATTTTCTTTCATCAAAATTTGTCAGAAACCACATTTTAAGGAAATCTCGCATCGTGCGAAATTATCTTATTTTTCCTAAACAACACATTGTAACTCGAAAACCTTTGCTGTTGCGTGTATTTCTAAGAATGTAGCCTCAAAAGAGAACACCCAGGAGAGTTTTCTCTCGAAAGAATATGTAAGAATACTACGTTATAAGGAAATACAGTGTTGCAGAGTAAAGACAAATACGTACGTATTGGAAACACTTTAAGAGAAGAAATAACGTGTCGTACAAAATTAGCTTGTATCTCCTAAACAACACGTTGGAACTCGAAAAGATTTGGTGAGGCTCGTACGTCTACACGTGCAACCTCAAAAGAGAACCCACAGGAGAATTTTCTTTCTTCAAAATTTGTCAGAAAACCATGTTTTAAGGAAATCCCGCATCGTGCGAAATTATCTTGTTTTTCATAAGCAACACGTTGTACCTCGAAAAGCTTTGGTGTTACCTGTATATCTAAGTGTGTAGCCTCAAAAGGGAACGCACAGGATAGTTTTCTCTCGAAAGAATATGTAAGAATACCACGTTATAAGGAAATACAGTGTTGCAGAGTAAAGACAAATACTTACATATTGGAAAAACTTTACGAGAAGAATTAACGCATAGTACAAAATTAGCTTGAATCTCCTAAACAACACATTGTTACTCGAAAAGATTTGCTGTAGTGTGTACGTCTAAACGTGTAGCCTCAAAAGAGAACCCACAGGAGAATTTTCTTTCGTCAAAATTTTTCAGAAAACCACGTTTTAAGGAAATCCCGCATTGTGCGAAATCATCTTTTTCCTAAACAACATGTTGTAACTCGAAAAGCTTTGGTGTTGCGTGTATGTCTAAGTGTGGAGCCTGAAAAGAGAAGGCACAGAAGAGTTTTCTCTCGAAAAAATATGTAAGAATACCACATTATAAGGAAATACAATTTTGCAGAGTAAAGACAAATAAGTACAAATTGGAAATATTTTACGGGAAGAAATAACGCATCGTACAAAGTTAGCTTGTATCTCCTAAACAACACGTTGTAACTCGAAAAGATTTGGTGTGAGGTGTACGTCTAAACGTGTAGCCTCAAAAGAGAACCCACTGGAGAATTTTCTTTCATCAAAATTTGTCAGAAACCACATTTTAAGGAAATCTCGCATCGTGCGAAATTATCTTATTTTTCCTAAACAACACATTGTAACTCGAAAACCTTTGCTGTTGCGTGTATGTCTAAGCATGTAGCCTCAAAAGAGAACACCCAGGAGAGTTTTCTCTCGAAAGAATATGTAAGAATACTACGTTATAAGGAAATACAGTGTTGCAGAGTAAAAACAAATACGTACGTATTGGAAACACTTTAAGAGAAGAAATAACGTGTCGTACAAAATTAGCTTGTATCTCCTAAACAACACGTTGGAACTCGAAAAGATTTGGTGAGGCTCGTACGTCTACACGTGCAGCCTCAAAAGAGAACCCACAGGAGAATTTTCTTTCTTCAAAATTTGTCAGAAAACCATGTTTTAAGGAAATCCCGCATCGTGCGAAATTATCTTGTTTTTCATAAACAACACGTTGTACCTCGAAAAGCTTTGGTGTTGCCTGTATATCTAAGTGTGTAGCCTCAAAAGGGAACACACAGGATAGTTTTCTCTCGAACGAATATGTAAGAATACCACGTTATAAGGAAATACAGTGTTGCAGAGTAAAGACAAATACTTACATATTGGAAAAACTTTACGAGAAGAATTAACGCATAGTACAAAATTAGCTTGAATCTCCTAAACAACACATTGTTACTCGAAAATATTTGCTGTAGTGTGTACGTCTAAACGTGTAGCCTCAAAAGAGAACCCACAGGAGAATTTTCTTTCGTCAAAATTTTTCAGAAAACCACGTTTTAAGGAAATCCCGCATTGTGCGAAATCATCTTTTTCCTAAACAACATGTTGTAACTCGAAAAGCTTTGGTGTTGCGTGTATGTCTAAGTGTGGAGCCTGAAAAGAGAAGGCACAGAAGAGTTTTCTCTTGAAAGAATATGTAAGAATACCACATTATAAGGAAATACAATTTTGCAGAGTAAAGACAAATAAGTACAAATTGGACATATTTTACGGGAAGAAATAACGCATCGTACAAAGTTAGCTTGTATCTCCTAAACAACACGTTGTAACTCGAAAAGATTTGGTGTGAGGTGTACGTCTAAACGTGTAGCCTCAAAAGAGAACCCACAGGAGAATTTTCTTTCATCAAAATTTGTCAGAAACCACGTTTTAAGGAAATCTCGCATCGTGCGAAATTATCTTAATTTTCCTAAACAACACATTGTAACTCGAAAACCTTTGCTGTTGCGTGTATGTCTAAGCATGTAGCCTCAAAAGAGAACACCCAGGAGAGTTTTCTCTTGAAAGAATATGTAAGAATACTACGTTATAAGGAAATACAGTGATGCAGAGTAAAAACAAATACGTACGTATTGGAAACACTTTAAGAGAAGAAATAACGTGTCGTACAAAATTAGCTTGTATCTCCTAAACAACACGTTGGAACTCGAAAAGATTAGGTGAGGCTCGTACGTCTACACGTGTAGCCTCAAAAGAGAACCCACAGGAGAATTTTCTTTCTTCAAAATTTGTCACAAAACCATGTTTTAAGGAAATCCCGCATCGTGCGAAATTATCTTGTTTTTCATAAACAACACGTTGTACCTCGAAAAGCTTTGGTGTTGCCTGTATATCTAAGTGTGTAGCCTCAAAAGGGAACGCACAGGATAGTTTTCTCTCGAACGAATATGTAAGAATACCACGTTATAAGGAAATACAGTGTTGCAGAGTAAAGACAAATACTTACATATTGGAAAAACTTTACGAGAAGAATTAACGCATAGTACAAAATTAGCTTGAATCTCCTAAACAACACATTGTTACTCGAAAAGATTTGCTGTAGCGTGTACGTCTAAACGTGTAGCCTCAAAAGAGAACCCACAGGAAAATTTTCTTTCGTCAAAATTTTTCAGAAAACCACGTTTTAAGGAAATCCCGCATTGTGCGAAATCATCTTTTTCCTAAACAACATGTTGTAACTCGAAAAGCTTTGGTGTTGCGTGTATGTCTAAGTGTGGAGCCTGAAAAGAGAAGGCACAGAAGAGTTTTCTCTCGAAAGAATATGTAAGAATACCACATTATAAGGAAATAAAATTTTGCAGAGTAAAGGCAAATAAGTACAAATTGGAAATATTTTACGGGATGAAATAACGCATCGTACAAAATTAGCTTGTATCTCCTAAACAACACGTTGTAACTCGAAAAGATTTGGTGTGAGGTGTATGTCTAAACGTGTAGCCTCAAAAGAGAACCGACAGGAGAATTTTCTTTCATCAAAATTTGTCAGAAACCACGTTTTAAGGAAATCTCGCATCGTGCGAAATTATCTTATTTTTCCTAAACAACACATTGTAACTCGGAAACCTTTGCTGTTGCGTGTATGTCTAAGCATGAAGCCTCAAAAGAGAACACCCAGGAGAGTTTTCTCTCGAAAGAATATGTAAGAATACTACGTTATAAGGAAATACAGTGTTGCAGAGTAATGACAAATACGTACGTATTGGAAACACTTTAAGAGAAGAAATAACGTGTCGTACAAAATTAGCTTGTATCTCCTAAACAACACGTTGGAACTCGAAAAGATTTGGTGAGGCTCGTACGTCTACACGTGTAGCCTCAAAAGAGAACCCACAGGAGAACTTTCTTTCGTCAAAATTTGTCAGAAAACCATGTTTTAAGGAAATCCCGCATCGTGCAATATTATCTTGTTTTTCCTAAACAACACGTTGTAACTCGAAAAGCTTTGGTGTTGCGTGTATGTCTAATCGTGTAGCCTCTAAAGAGAACGCACAGGAGAGTTTTCTCTCGAAAGAACATGTAAGAATACAACGTTATAAGAAAATACAGTTTTGCAGTGTAAAGACAAATACGTATGTATTGGAAACACTTTACGAGAAGAAATAATGCATCTTACAAAATTATATTGTATCTCCTAAACAACACGTGGTATCTCGAAAGGATTTGGTGTGGTGTGTACGTCTAAACGTGTAGCCTCAAAAGAGAACCCACAGGAGAATTTTCTTTCGTCAAAATTTGTCAGAAAACCACGATTTAAGGAAATCCCACAAGGTGCAATATTATCTTCTTTTTCATAAACAACACTTTGTAACTCGAAACGCTTTGGTGTTGCCTGCATATCTAAGTGTGTAGCCTCAAAAGGGAATGCCCAGGATAGTTTTCTCTAGTAAGAATACCTAAGAATACCACATTATAATGAAATACAGTATTGCAGTGTAAAGACAAATACGTACGTATTGGAATCACTTAATGAGAAGAATTAACGCATCGTACAAAATTAGCTTGTATCTCCTAAACAACACATTGTAACTCGAAAAGATTTGATGTGGCGTGTACGTCTAAACGTGTAGCCTCAAAAGAGAACCCACAGGAGAATTTTCTTTCGTTAAAATTTTTCAGAAAACCACGTATTAAGGAAATCCCGCATCGTGCGTAATCATCTTCTTTTTCCTAAACAACATGTTGTAACTCGAAAAGCTTTAGTGTTGCGTGTATGTCTAAGCGTGGAGCCTCAATAGAGAAGGCACAGGAGAGTTTTCTTTCAAAAGAATAGGTAAGAATACCACGTTATAAGGAAATACAGTGTTGTAGATTCAACAAAAATACATATGTATTGGAAACACTTTAGTAGAAGAAGTAACACATCATACAAAATTAGCTTGTATCTCCTAAACAACACGTTATAACTCGAAAAGATTTGGTGTGACGTGTACGTCTAAACGTGTAGCCTCAAAAGAGAACCCACAGGAGAATTTTCTTTCATCAAAATTTGTCAGAAACCACGTTTTAAGAAAATCTCGCATCGTGCGAAATTATCTTGTTTTTCCAAACAACACGTTGTAAATCGAAAAGCTTTGGGGTTGCGTGTATTTCTAAGAATGTAGCCTCAAAAGAGAACGCACAGAAAAGTTTTCTCTCGAAAGAATATGTAGGAATACCACGTTATAAGGAAATACGGTGTTGCAGAGTAAAGACAACTAAGTACGTATTGGAAACACTTTAAGAGAAGAAATAACGCATCGTACAAAATTAGCTTGTATCTCCTAAACAACACGTTGTAACTCGAAAAGATTTGGTGTGGCTCATACCTCTACACGTGTAGCCTCAAAAGAGAACCCACAGGAAAACTTTTTTCGTCAAAATTTTTCAGAAAACCACGTTTTATGGAAATCTCGCATCGTGCGAAATAATCTTGTTTTTCCTAAACAACACGTTGTAACTCGAAAAGCCTTGGTGTTGCGTGTATGTCTAAGCGTGTAGCCTCAAAAGAGAATGCACAGGAGAGTTTTTCCTCGAAAGAATATGTAAGAATACCACGTTATAAGGAAATACAGTGTTGCAGAGAAAGACAAATACGTACGTTTTGGCAACACTTTACGAGAAGAAATAACACATCATACAAAATTAGCTTGTATCTCTTAAACAACACGTGGTAACTCGAAAGGATTTGGTGTGGCGTGTACGTCTATACGTTTAGCGTCAAAAGAGAACCCACAGGAGAATATTCTTTTGTCAAAATTTGTCAGAAAACCACGTTTTAAGGAAATCCCACATCGTGCGAAATTATCTTTTTATTCATAAACAACACGTTGTAACTCGAAAAGCTTTGGTGTTGCCTGTATGTCTAAGTGTGTAGCCTCAAAAGGGAACGCACAGGATAGTTTTCTCTCGAAAGAATATGTAAGAATACCACATTATAAGGAAATACAGTGTTGAAGAGTAAAGACAAATACTTACGTATTGGAAACACCTTACGAGAAGAATTAACGCATCTTACAAAATTAGCTTGTATCTCCTAAACAACAGGTTGTAACTCGAAAAGATTTGGTGTGGCGTGTACGTCTAAACGTGTAGCCTCAAAAGAGAACCCACAGGAGAATTTTCTTTCGTCAAAATTTTTCAGAAAACTACGTTTTAATGAAATCCCGCATCGTGCGATATCATCTTCTTTTTCCTAAACAACATGTTGTAACTCGAAAAGCTTTCGTGTTGCGTGTATGTGTAAGCATGGAGCCTCAAAAGAGAAGGCACAGGAGGGTTTTCTCTCGAAAGAATATGTAAGAATACCACTTTATTAGGAAATACAATTTTGCAGAGTAAAAACAAATAAGTATATATTGGGAACACTTTACGAGAAGAAATAAAGCATCGAACAAAATTAGCTTGTATCTCCTAAACAACACGTGGTAACTCGAAAAGTTTTGGTTTGGCGTGTACGTCTAAACATGTAGCCTCAAAAGAGAACACAAAGGGGAATTTTCTTTCATCAAAATTTGTCAGAAAACCACGTTTTAAGGAAATCCCGCATCCTCCGTAATTATCTTGTTTTTTCTAATCAACACGTTGTAACTCGAAAAGCTTTGGTGTTGCGTATATGTCTAAGCGTGTAGCTTCAAAAGAGAATGAACAGGAGAGTTTTCTCTCGAAAGAACATGTAAGAATACAACGTTATAAGGAAATACAGTGTTGCAAAGTAAAGACAAAAAGTACATATTGGAAACACTTTACGAGAAGAAATTACGCATCATACTATATTAGCTTGTATCTCCTAAACAACAAGTGGAAACTCGAAAACATTTGGTTTGGCATGTACGTCTAAAAGTGAAGCCTCAAAAGAGAAACCACTGGAGAATTTTCTTTCTTCAAAATTTGTCAGAAAACCACGTTTTAACGAAATCCCACATCCTACAAAATTATCTTGTTTTCCTAAACAACAAGTTGTAACTCGAAAATCTTTGGTGTTGTGTGTATGTCTAAGTGTGTAGCCTCAAAAGGGAATGCACAGGAGAGTTTTTTCTCTCTAAAGAATATGTAAGAATACCACGTTATAAGGAAATACAGTGTTGCAGAGAGAAGACAAATACGTACATATTGGAAACACTTTAAGAGCAGAAATAAAGCATTTTACAAAATTGGCTTGTATCTCCTAAACAACACGTTGTAACTCGAAAAGATTTCATGTGACATGTACGTCTAAACATGTAGCCTCAAAAGAGAACCGACAGTAGAATTTTCTTACATCAAAATTTGTCAGAAACCACGTTTTAACGAAATCTCGCATCGTGCGAAATTATCTAGTTTTTCCTAAACAACACGTTGTAACTCGAAAATCTTCTGTGTTGCGTGTATGGCTAAGCGTGTAGACTCAAAGGAGAACGCACAGGAGAGTTTTCTCTCGAAAGAATATGTAAGAATACCACGTTATAAGAAAATACAGTGTTGCAGAGTAAAGACAAAAACGTATGTATTGGAAACACTTTACAAGAAGAAATAACGCATCATACTAAATTAGCTTGTATCTCCTAAACAACAGGTTGTAACTCGAAAGGATTTGGTGTGGCATGTACGTCTAAACGTGTAGCCTCAAAAGAGAACCGACAGGAGAATTTTCTATCGTCAAAATATGTGAGAAAACCACGTTTTAAGGAAATCCCTCATCGTGCAAAATTATCTTCTTTTTCCTAAACAACAAGTTGTAACTCGAAAAGTTTTGGTGTTGCGTGTATGTCTAAGCGCGTAGCCTCAAAAGAGAACGCAAAGGAGAGTATTTTCTCGATAGAATTTGTAAGAATACCACGTTATAAGGAAATACAGTGTTGCAGAGTAAAGACAAATACGTACGTATTGGAAACACTTTACGAGAAGAAATAACGCATTGTACAAAATTAGCTTGTATCTCCTAAACAACACGTTGTAACTCGAAAAGATTTGATGTGGCGTGTACGTCTAAACGTGTAGCCTCAAAAGAGAACCCACAGGAGAATTTTCTTTGGTCAAATTTGTCAGAAAACCACGTATTAAGGAAATCCTGCATCGTGCGAAATTATCTTGTATTTCCTAAACAACACGTTGTAACTCGAAAAGCTGTTGTGTTGTGTGTATGTCTCAGTGTATAGCCTCAAAAGAGAACACACAGGAGAGTTTTCTCTCGAAAGAATATGTAAGAATACCACGTTATAAGGAAATACAGTGTTGCAGAGTAAAGACAAATACGTACGTATTGGAAACCCTTAAACTTTAAGAGATGAAATAAAGCATCGTAGAAAATTAGCTCGTATCTCCTAAACAATACGTTGTAACTTGAAATGACTTGGTGGGGAGTGTACGTCTAAACGTGTAGGCTCAAAAGAGAACCCATAGGAGAATTTTCTTTCATCAAAATTTTCAGAAAACCACGTTTTAAGGAAATCCTGCATCGTGCAAAATTATCGTGAGAGAGTATCTTGTTTTTCCTAAACAACACGTTGTAATTCGAAAAGCTTTGGTGTTGCGTGTATGTCTAAGCGTGTAGCCTCAAAAGAGAACGCACAGGAGAGGTTTCTCTCGAAAGAATATGTAAGAATACCACGTTATAAGGAAATACAGTGTTGCAGAGTAAAGACAAATACGTACTTATTGGAAACACTTCATGAGAAGAAATAACGCATTGTAAAAAATTAGTTTGTATCTCCTAAACAACACGTTGTAACTCGAAAACATTTGGTGTGGCGTGTACGTCTAAATGTGTAGCCTCAAAAGAAAACCCACAGGAGAATTTTCTTTGGTAAAAATTTGTCAGAAAACCACGTATTAAGGAAATCCCGCATCGTGCGAAATTATCTTGTTTTTCTTAAACAACGCGTTGTAACTCGAAAAGCTTTGGTGTTGCGTGTATGTCTAAGCATGTAGCCTCAAAAGAGAACACACAGAAGAGTTTTCTCTCGAAAGAATATGTAAGAATACCACGTTATAAGGAAGTACAATGTTGCAGAATAAAGAAAAATACTTAAGTATTGGAAACCCTTAAAATTAGCGAGATGAAATAAAGCATCATACAAAATTAGCTTGTATCTCCTAAACAACACGTTGTAACTCGAAAAGATTTGGTGTGGCATGTACATCTAAACGTGTAGCCTCAAAAGAGAACCACAGGACAATTTTTTTTCGTCAAAATTTGTCAGAAAACCACGTTTTAAGGAAATCCCGCATCGTGAGAAATTATCTTGTTCTTCCTAAACAACACGTTGTAATTCGAAAAGCTTTGGTGTTGCATGTATGTCTAAGCGTGTAGCCTCAAAAGAGAACGCACAGGAGAGTTTTCTCTCGAAAGAATATGTAAGAATACCACGTTATAAGGAAATACAGTGTTGCAGAGTAAAGACAAACACATAAGTATTGGAAACACTTTACAAGAAGTAATAATGCATCGTACAAAATTAGCTTGTGTCTCCTAAACAACACGTTGTAACTCGAAAAGATTTGGTGTGGCGTTTACAACTAAACATGTAGCCTCAAAAGAGAACCCACAGGAGAATTTTCTTTCGTCAAAATTTTTCAGAAAACCACGTTTTAAGGAAATCCGCATCGTGCGAAATTATCTTGTTTTTCCTAAACAACAGGTTGTAATTCGAAAGCTTTGGTGTTGCGTGTATGTCTAAGCATGTAGCCTCGAAAGAGAACGCAGAGGAGAGTTTTCTCTCGAAAGAATATGCAAAAATACCACGTTATAAGGAAATACAGTGTTGCAGAGTAAAGGCAAATACGTATGTATTGGAAAAATTTAAACTTTATGAGAAGAAATAACGCATCCTACAAAATTAGCTTGTATCTCCTAACCAACACGTTGTAACTCGAAAAGATTTGGTGTGGTGTGTACATCTAAACGTGTAGCCTCAAAAGAGAACCCACAGGAGTATTTTCATTCGTCAAAATTTGTCAGAAAACCACGTTTTAAGGAAATCCCGCATCGTGCGAAATTATCTTGTTTTTCCTAAACAACAAATTGTAATTCGAAAGCTTTGGTGTTGCGTGTATGTTTAATCGTGTAGCCTCAAAAGAGAACGCACAGGAGAGTTTTCTCTCGAAACAATATGTAAGAATACCACGTTATAAGTAAATACAGTGTTTCAGAGTAAAGACAAATACATACTTATTGGAAACAATTAAACTTTACGAGAAGAAATAAGGCATCACACAAAATTAGTTTGTGTCTCATAAACAACACGTTATAACTCGAAAAGATTTGGTGTGGTGTGTACGTCTAACGTGTAGCCTCAAAGGAGAACCACAGGACAATTTTCTTTCGTCAATATTTGTCAGAAAACCACGTTTTAAGGAAATCCTGCATCGTGCGAAATTATCTTGTTTTTCCTAAACAACACGTTGTAACTCGAAAAGCTTTGGTGTTGCGTGTATGTCTAAGCGTGTAGCCTCAAAAGAGAATGCACAGGAGAGTTTTCTCTCGAAAGAATATGTAAGAATACCACGTTATGTGGAAATACATTGTTGCAGAGTAAAGACAAATAAGTACGTATTGGAAACACTTTACGAGAGGTAATAACGCATCGTACAAAATTAGCTTGTATCTCCTAAACAAAACGTTGTAACTCGAAAAGATTTGGTGTGGCGTTTACAACTAAACATGTAGCCTCAAAAGAGAACCCACAGGAGTATTTTCTTTCGTCAAAATTTTTCAGAAAACCACGTTTTAAGGAAATCCTGCATCGTGTGAAATTATCTTGTTTTTCCTAAACAACAGGTTGTAATTCGAAATGCTTTGGTGTTGAGTGTATGTCTAAGCATGTAGCCTCTAAAGAGAACGCACAGGAGAGTTTTTCTCTCGAAAGAATATGCAAGATTACCACGTTATAAGGAAATACAGTGTTGCAGAGTAAAGGCAATTACTTACATATTGGACACATGTAAACTTTACGAGAAGAAATAACGCATCTTAAAAAATTAGCTTGTATCTCCTAACCAACACGTTTTAACTCGAAGGATTTGGTGTGGCGTGTACGTCTAAACGTGTAGCCTCAAAAGAGAACCCACAGGAGTATTTTCTTTCGTCAAAATTTGTCAGAAAACCACGTTTTAAGGAAATCCCGCATCGTGCGAAATTATCTTGTTTTTCCTAAACAACACATTGTAACTCGAAAAGTTTTGGTGTTGCGTGTATGTCTACGCGTGTAGCCTCAAAAGAGAATGCACAGGAGTGTTTTCTCTCGAAAGAATATGTAAGAATACCACGTTATATGGAAATACAGTGTTGCAGAGTAAAGACAAATATGTACTTATTGGAAACACTTAAACTTTACAAGAAGAAATAAGGCATCATACAAAATTAGTTTGTATCTCCTAAACAACACGCTGTAACTCGAAAAGATTTGGTGTGGCGTGTACGTCTAAACGTGTAGCCTCAAAAGAGAACCCACAGGAGAGTTTTCTTTCGTCAAAATTTGTCAAAACCCACGTTTTAAAGAAATCCCGCATCGTGCGAAATTATCTTGTTTTTCCTAAACATCATGTTGTAACACGAAAAGGTTTGGTGTTGTGGGAATATCTAAGCGTGTAGCCTCAAAAGAGAACGCACAGGAGAGTTTTCTCCCAAAAGATTATATAGCAATACCACATTATAAGGAAATACAGTGTTGCAGAGTAAAGAAAAATACATAATTATTGGAAACACTTAAACTTTATGAGTAGAAATAACACATAGTACAAAATAAGCTTGTATCTCCTAAACAACACGATATAACTCGAAAGGATTTGGTGTGGCTTATACGGCTAAACGTGTACCCTCAAAAGAGAACCCACAGGAGAATTTTATTTCGTCAAAATTTGTCAGAAAACCACGTTTTAAGGAAATCCCGCATCGTGCGAAATTATCTTGTTTTTCCTAAACAACAAATTGTAATTCGAAAAGCTTTGGTGTTGCGTGTATGTTTAATCGTGTAGCCTCAAAAGAGAACGCACAGGAGAGTTTTCTCACGAAAGAATATGTAAGAATACCACGTTATAAGTAAATACAGTGTTGCAGAGTAAAGACAAATACATACTTATTGGAAACACTTAAACTTTACGAGAAGAAATAAGGAATCATACAAAATTAGTTTGTATTTCCTAAACAAAACGTTATAACTCGAAAAGATTTGGTGTGGTGTGTACGTCTAACGTGTAGCCTCAAAGGAGAACCACAGGACAATTTTCTTTCATCAATATTTGTCAGAAAACCACGTTTTAAGGAAATCCTGCATCGTGCGAAATTATCTTGTTTTTCCTAAACAACACGTTGTTACTCGAAAAGCTTTGGTGTTGCGTGTATGTCTAAGCGTGTAGCCTCAAAAGAGAATGCACAGGAGAGTTTTCTCTCGAAAGAATATGTAAGAATACCACGTTATATGGAAATACATTGTTGCAGAGTAAAGACAAATAAGTACGTATTGGAAACACTTTACGAGAGGTAATAACGCATCGTACAAAATTAGCTTGTATCTCCTAAACAAAACGTTGTAACTCGAAAAGATTTGGTGTGGCGTTTACAACTAAACATGTAGCCTCAAAAGAGAACCCACAGGAGAATTTTCTTTCGTCAAAATTTTTCAGAAAACCACGTTTTAAGGAAATCCCGCATCGTGTGAAATTATCTTGTTTTTCCTAAACAACAGGTTGTAATTCGAAATGCTTTGGTGTTGCGTGTATGTCTAAGCATGTAGCCTCTAAAGAGAACGCACAGGAGAGTTTTTCTCTCGAAAGAATATGCAAGATTACCACGTTATAAGGAAATACAGTGTTGCAGAGTAAAGGCAATTACTTACATATTGGACACATTTAAACTTTACGAGAAGAAATAACGCATCTTAAAAAATTAGCTTGTATCTCCTAACCAACACGTTTTAACTCGAAAGTATTTGGTGTGGCGTGTACGTCTAAACGTGTAGCCTCAAAAGAGAACCCACAAGAGTATTTTCTTTCGTCAAAATTTGCCAGAAAACCACGTTTTAAGGAAATCCCGCATCGTGCGAAATTATCTTGTTTTTCCTAAACAACACATTGTAACTCGAAAAGTTTTGGTGTTGCGTGTATGTCTACGCGTGTAGCCTCAAAAGAGAATGCACAGGAGAGTTTTCTCTCGAAAGAATATGTAAGAATACCACGTTTTAAGGAAATACAGTGTTGCAGAGTAAAGACAAATACGTACTTATTGGAAACACTTAAACTTTACGAGAAGAAATAAGGCATCGTACAAAATTAGTTTGTATCTCCTAAATAACACGTTGTAACTCGAAAAGATTTGGTGTGGCGTGTACGCTTAAAGTGTAGCCTCAAAAGAGAACCCACAGGAGAGTTTTCTTTCGTCAAAATTTGTCAAAACCCACGTTTTAAAGAAATCCCGCATCGTGCGAAATTATCTTGTTTTTCCTAAACAACATGTTGTAACTCGAAAAGGTTTGATGTTGCGGGTATATCTAAGCGTGTAGCCTCAAAAGAGAACGCACAGGAGAGTTTTCTCCCAAAAGATTATGTAGGAATACCACATTATAAGGAAATACAGTGTTGCAGAGTAAAGACAAATACATACTTATTGGAAACACTTAAACTTTACGAGTAGAAATAACACATAGTACAAAATAAGCTTGTATCTCCTAAACAACACGATATAACTCGAAAGGATTTGGTGTGGCTTGTACGTCTAAATGTGTACCCTCAAAAGAGAACTCACAGGAGAATTTTCTTTCGTCAAAATTTGTCAGAAAACCACGTTTTAAGGAAATCCCGCATCGTGCGAAATTATCTTGTTTTTCCTAAACAACACGTTGTAACTCGAAAAGCTTTGGTGTTGCGTGTATGTCTAAGCGTGTAGCCTCGAAAGAGAATGCACAGGAGAGTTTTCTCTCGAAAGAATATATAAGAATACCACGTTATATGGAAATACATTGTTGCAGAGTAAAGACAAATACGTAAGTATTGGAAACACTTTACGAGAGGTAATAACGCATCGTACAAAATTAGCTTGTATCTCCTAAACAAAACGTTGTAACTCGAAAAGATTTGGTATGGCATTTACAACTAAACATGTAGCCTCAAAAGAGAACCCACAGGAGAATTTTCTTTCGTCCAAATTTTTCAGAAAACCACGTTTTAAGGAAATCCCACATCGTGTGAAATTATCTTGTTTTTCCTAAACAACAGGTTGTAATTCGAAATGCTTTGGTGTTGCGTGTATGTCTAAGCATGTAGCCTCTAAAGAGAACGCACAGGAGAGTTTTTCTCTCGAATGAATATGCAAGATTGCCACGTTATAAGGAAATACAGTGTTGCAGAGTAAAGGCAATTACGTACGTATTGGACACATTTAAACTTTACGAGAAGAAATAATGCATCTTAAAAAATTAGCTTGTATGTCCTAACCAACACGTTTTAACTCGAAAGGATTTGGTGTGGCGTGTACGTCTAAACGTGTAGCCTCAAAAGAGAACCCACAGGAGTATTTTCTTTCATCAAAATTTGTCAGAAAACCACGTTTTAAGGAAATCCCGCATCGTGCGAAATTATCTTGTTTTTCCTAAACAACACATTGTAACTCGAAAAGCTTTGGTGTTGCGTGTATGTCTAAGCGTGTAGCCTCAAAAGAGAATGCACAGGAGAGTTTTCTCTCGAAAGAATATGTAAGAATACCACGTCATAAGGAAATACAGTGTTGCAGAGTAAAGACAAATACGTACTTATTGGAAACACTTAAATTTTACGAGAAGAAATAAGGCATCATACAAAATTAGTTTGTATCTCCTAAACAGCACGCTGTAACTCGAAAAGATTTGGTGTGGCGTGTACGTCTAAACGTGTAGCCTCAAAAGAGAACCAACAGGAGGGTTTTCTCTCATCAAAATTTGTCAAAACCCACGTTTTAAAGAAATCCCGCATCGTGCGAAATTATCTTGTTTTTCCTAAACAACATGTAACTCGAAAAGGTTTGGTGTTGCGGGTATATCTAAGCGTGTAGCCTCAAAAGAGAACGCACAGGAGAGTTTTCTCCCAAAAGATTATGTAGGAATACCACATTATAAGGAAATACAGTGTTGCAGAGTAAAGACAAATACATACTTATTGGAAACACTTAAACTTTACGAGTAGAAATAACACATAGTACAAAATAAGCTTGTATCTCCTAAACAACACGTTATAACTCGAAATGATTTGGTGTGGCTTGTACGTCTAAACATGTACCCTCAAAAGAGAACCCACAGGAGAATTTTCTTTCGTCAAAATTTGTCAGAAAACCAAGTTTTAAGGAAATCCCGCATCATGCGAAATTATCTTGTTTTTCCTAAACAACACGTTGTAACTCGAAAAGCTTTGGTGTTGCGTGTATGTCTAAGCGTGTAGCCTCCAAAGAGAACGCACAGGAGAGTTTTCTCTCGAAAAAATATGTAAGAATAACACGTTATAAGGAAATACAGTGTTCCAGAGTAAAGGCAAATACATACGTATTGGAAACACTTAAACTTTACGAGAAGAAATAACGCATCATAAAAAAATTAGCTTGTATCTCCTAAACAACACGTTGTAACTCGAAAGGATTTGGTGTCCGTGTACGTTTAAACATGTAGCCTCAAAAGAGAACCCACAGGAGAATTTTCTTTCGTCAAAATTTGTCCAAAAACCACGTTATAAGGAAATCCCTCATCGTGCGAAATTATCTTGTTTTTCCTAAACAAAATGTCGTAACTCGAAAAGCTTTGGTGTTGTGTGTATGTCTAAGCGTGTAGCCTCAAAAGAGAAGGCACAGGAGAGTTTTCTCTCGAAAGAATATGTAAGAATACCACGTTATAAGGAAATACAATGTTGCAGAGTAAAGACATATTCTTACTTATTGGAAAATCTTTACGAGAAGAAATAACCTATCGTACAAAATTAGCTTGTATCTCCTAAACAACACGTTGTAACTTAAAAAGATTAGGTGTGGCCTGTACATCTAAACGTGTAGCCTCAAAAGAGAACCCATAGGAGAATTTTCCTTGGTCAAAATTTGTCAGAAAACCACTTATTAAGGAAATCCCACAGCGCAGGAAATTATCTGGTTTTTCCTAAACAACACGTTGTAACGCGAAAAGCTTTGGTGTTGCCTGTATGTCTAAGCGTGTAGCCTCAAAGGGGAACACACAGGAGAGTTTTGTCTCGAAAGAATATGTAAGAATACCACGTTATAAGGAAATACAGTGTTGCAGACTAAAGGCAAATACGTACCTATTGGAAACACTTTACGAGAAGAAATAACGCATCGTACAAAATTAGCTTGTATCTCCTAAACAACACGTTGTAACTCGAAAAGATTTGGTGTGGCGTGTACGTCTAAACGTGTAGCCTCAAAAGAGAACCCACAGGAGAATTTTCTTTCGTCAAAATTTGTCAGAAAACCACTTATTAAGGAAATCCTGCATCGTGCGAAACTATCTAGTTTTCCTAAAGAACACATTGTTACTCGAAAATATTTGCTGTTGCGTGTATGTCTAAGCATGTAGCCTCAAAAGAGAACGCACAGGAGAGATTTCTCTCGAACGAGTATGTAAGAATACCACGATATAAGGAAATACATTGTGGCAAATTAAAGATAAATACGTACCTTTTGGAAACTCTTAAACTTTACAAGAAGATATAAAGCATTGTAAAAAATTAGCTTTTATCTCCTAAACAACACGTTGTAACTCGAAAAGATTTGGTGTGGCATGTACGTCTAAACGTGTAGCCTCAAATGAAAACCCACAGGAGATTTTTTTTTCGTCAAAATTTTTCAGAAAACCACGTTTTAAGGAAATCCAGCATCGTGAGAAATTATCTTGTTTTTCCGAAACAACACGTTGTAAGTCGAAAAGCTTTGGTGTTGTGTGTATGTCTAAGCGTGTAGCCTCCAAAGAGAACGCACAGGAGAGTTTTCTCTCGAAAGAATATGTAAGAATACCACGTTGTAAGGAAATACAGTGTTGCAGAGTAAAGAAAGATACGTATG
Source organism: Apodemus sylvaticus (assembly GCF_947179515.1). Classification (NCBI taxonomy): domain Eukaryota; kingdom Metazoa; phylum Chordata; class Mammalia; order Rodentia; family Muridae; genus Apodemus; species Apodemus sylvaticus. Next base: position 416,193 of record NW_026263416.1, read on the forward strand.
TATTGGAAACCCACAAACTTTACGAGATGAAATAAAGCATCGTACAAAATTAGCTTGTATCTCCTAAACAACACTTTGTAACTCAAAAAGATTTGGTGTGGCCTGTACGTCTAAACGTGTAGCCTCAAAAGAGAGCCCACAGGACAATTTTCTTTCGTCAAAATTTGTCAGAAAACCACGTTTTAAGGAAATCCCGCATCGTGAGAAATTATCTTGTTCTTCCTAAACAACACGTTTTAACTTGAAAAGCTTTGGTGTCGGGCATATGTCTAAGCATGTAGCCCCAAAAGAGTATGCAGAGGAGAGTTTTCTCTCGAAAGAATATATAAGAATACCACCTTATAAGGAAATACAGTGTTGCAGAGTAAAGACAAATACATACTTATTGGAAAAACTTTACGAGAAGAATTAACGCACCGTACAAAATTAGCTTGTGTCTCCTAAACAACACGTTGTAACTTAAAAATATTTGGTGTGGCCTGTACGTCTAAACGTGTAGTCTCAAAAGAGAACCCATAGGATAATTTTCTTTGGTCAATATTTGTCAGAAAACCACGTATTAAGGAAATCCCTCATCGTGTGAAATTATCTAGTTTTTTCCTAACAAACACGTTGTAACTCGAAAAGCTTTGGTGTTGCGTGTATGTCTAAGCGTGTAGCCTCAAAAGAGGATGCACAGGAGAGTTTTCTCTCGAAAGAATATGTAAGAATACCACGTTATAAGGAAATACAGTGTTGCAGACTAAAGGCAAATACATAGGTATTGGAAAAACTTTACGAGAACAAATAACGCATCGTAAAAAATTAGCTTGTATCTCCTAAACAACACGTTGTAACTAGAAAAGATTTGGTGTGGCGTGTACGTCTAAACGTGTAGCCTCAAAGAGAACCCACAGGAGAATTTTCTTTCGTCAAAATTTGTCAGAAAACCACTTATTAAGGAAATCCTGCATCGTGCGAAACTATCTATTTTTCCTAAACAACACATTGTTACTCGAAATATTTGCTGTTGCGTGTATGTCTAAGCATGTAGCCTCAAAAGAGAACGCACAGGAGAGATTTCTCTCGAACGAGTATGTAAGAATACCACGTTATAAGGAAATACATTGTGGCAAATTAAAGATAAATACGTACCTTTTGGAAACTCTTAAACTTTGCAAGAAGATATAAAGCATCGTAAAAAAATTAGCTTTTATCTCCTAAACAACACGTTGTAACTCGAAAAGATTTGGTGTGGCATGTACGTCTAAACGTGTAGCCTCAAATGAAAACCCACAGGAGAATTTTCTTTCATCAAAATTTTTCAGAAAACCACGTTTTAAGGAAATCCAGCATCGTGCGAAATTATCTTGTTTTTCCGAAACAACACGTTGTAAGTCGAAAAGCTTTGGTGTTGCGTGTATGTCTAAGCGTGTAGCCTCCAAAGAGAACGCACAGGAGAGTTTTCTCTCGAAAGAATATGTAAGAATACCACGTTGTAAGGAAATACAGTGTTGCAGAGTAAAGAAAGATACGTATGTATTGGAAACCCACAAACTTTACGAGATGAAATAAAGCATCGTAAAAAATTAGCTTGTATCTCCTAAACAACACTTTGTAACTCAAAAAGATTTGGTGTGGCCTGTACGTCTAAACGTGTAGCCTCAAAAGAGAGCCCACAGGACAATTTTCTTTCGTCAAAATTTGTCAGAAAACCACGTTTTAAGGAAATCCCGCATCGTGAGAAATTATCTTGTTCTTCCTAAACAACACGTTTTAACTTGAAAAGCTTTGGTGTTGGGCGTATGTCTAAGCATGTAGCCCCAAAAGAGTATGCAGAGGAGAGTTTTCTCTCGAAAGAATATATAAGAATACCACCTTATAAGGAAATACAGTGTTGCAGAGTAAAGACAAAAACATACTTATTGGAAAAACTTTACGAGAAGAATTAACGCATCGTACAAAATTAGCTTGTGTCTCCTAAACAACACGTTGTAACTTAAAAAGATTTGGTGTGGCCTGTATCTCTAAACGTGTAGTCTCAAAAGAGAACCCATAGGATAATTTTCTTTGGCCAATATTTGTCAGAAAACCACTTATTAAGGAAATCCCTCATCGTGTGAAATTATCTAGTTTTTCCTAACAAACACGTTGTAACTCGAAAAGCTTTGGTGTTGCTTGTATGTCTAAGCGTGTAGCCTCAAAAGAGGATGCACAGGAGAGTTTTCTCTCGAAAGAATATGTAAGAATACCACGTTATAAGGAAATACAGTGTTGCAGACTAAAGGCAAATACATAGGTATTGGAAAAACTTTACGAGAACAAATAACACATCGTACAAAATTAGCTTGTATCTCCTAAACGACACGTTGTAACTAGAAAAGATTTGGTGTGGCGTGTACGTCTAAACGTGTAGCCTCAAAAGAGAACCCACAGGAGAATTTTCTTTCGTCAAAATTTGTCAGAAAACCACTTATTAAGGAAATCCTGCATCGTGCGAAACTATCTAGTTTTCCTAAACAACACATTGTTACTCGAAAATATTTGCTGTTGCGTGTATGTCTAAGCATGTAGCCTCAAAAGAGAACGCACAGGAGAGATTTCTCTCGAACGAGTATGTAAGAATACCACGTTATAAGGAAATACATTGTGGCAAATTAAAGATAAAAACGTACCTTTTGGAAACTCTTAAACTTTACAAGAAGATATAAAGCATCGTAAAAAATTAGCTTTTTTCTCCTAAACAACACGTTGTAACTCGAAAAGATTTGGTGTGGCATGTACGTCTAAAAGTGTAGCCTCAAATGAAAACCCACAGGAGAATTTTCTTTCATCAAAATTTTTCAGAAAACCACGTTTTAAGGAAATCCAGCATCGTGCGAAATTATCTTGTTTTTCCGAAACAACACGTTGTAAGTCGAAAAGCTTTGGTGTTGCGTGTATGTCTAAGCGTGTAGCCTCCAAAGAGAACGCACAGGAGAGTTTTCTCTCGAAAGAATATGTAAGAATACCACGTTGTAAGGAAATACAGTGTTGCAGAGTAAAGAAAGATACGTATGTATTGGAAACCCACAAACTTTACGAGATGAAATAAAGCATCGTACAAAATTAGCTTGTATCTCCTAAACAACACTTTGTAACTCAAAAAGATTTGGTGTGGCCTGTACGTCTAAACGTGTAGCCTCAAAAGAGAGCCCACAGGACAATTTTCTTTCGTCAAAATTTGTCAGAAAACCACGTTTTAAGGAAATCCCGCATCGTGAGAAATTATCTTGTTCTTCCTAAACAACACGTTTTAACTTGAAAAGCTTTGGTGTCGGGCATATGTCTAAGCATGTAGCCCCAAAAGAGTATGCAGAGGAGAGTTTTCTCTCGAAAGAATATATAAGAATACCACCTTATAAGGAAATACAGTGTTGCAGAGTAAAGACAAATACATACTTATTGGAAAAACTTTACGAGAAGAATTAACGCACCGTACAAAATTAGCTTGTGTCTCCTAAACAACACGTTGTAACTTAAAAATATTTGGTGTGGCCTGTACGTCTAAACGTGTAGTCTCAAAAGAGAACCCATAGGATAATTTTCTTTGGTCAATATTTGTCAGAAAACCACGTATTAAGGAAATCCCTCATCGTGTGAAATTATCTAGTTTTTTCCTAACAAACACGTTGTAACTCGAAAAGCTTTGGTGTTGCGTGTATGTCTAAGCGTGTAGCCTCAAAAGAGGATGCACAGGAGAGTTTTCTCTCGAAAGAATATGTAAGAATACCACGTTATAAGGAAATACAGTGTTGCAGACTAAAGGCAAATACATAGGTATTGGAAAAACTTTACGAGAACAAATAACGCATCGTAAAAAATTAGCTTGTATCTCCTAAACAACACGTTGTAACTAGAAAAGATTTGGTGTGGCGTGTACGTCTAAACGTGTAGCCTCAAAAGAGAACCCACAGGAGAATTTTCTTTCGTCAAAATTTGTCAGAAAACCACTTATTAAGGAAATCCTGCATCGTGCGAAACTATCTATTTTTCCTAAACAACACATTGTTACTCGAAATATTTGCTGTTGCGTGTATGTCTAAGCATGTAGCCTCAAAAGAGAACGCACAGGAGAGATTTCTCTCGAACGAGTATGTAAGAATACCACGTTATAAGGAAATACATTGTGGCAAATTAAAGATAAATACGTACCTTTTGGAAACTCTTAAACTTTACAAGAAGATATAAAGCATCGTAAAAAAATTAGCTTTTATCTCCTAAACAACACGTTGTAACTCGAAAAGATTTGGTGTGGCATGTACGTCTAAACGTGTAGCCTCAAATGAAAACCCACAGGAGAATTTTCTTTCATCAAAATTTTTCAGAAAACCACGTTTTAAGGAAATCCAGCATCGTGCGAAATTATCTTGTTTTTCCGAAACAACACGTTGTAAGTCGAAAAGCTTTGGTGTTGCGTGTATGTCTAAGCGTGTAGCCTCCAAAGAGAACGCACAGGAGAGTTTTCTCTCGAAAGAATATGTAAGAATGCCACGTTGTAAGGAAATACAGTATTGCTGAGTAAAGAAAGATACGTATGTATTGGAAACCCACAAACTTTATGAGATGAAATAAAGCAACGTACAAAATTAGCTTGTATCTCCTAAACAACACATTGTAACTCGAAAAGATTTGGTGTGGCCTGTACGTCTAAACGTGTAGCCTCAAAAGAGAACCCACAGGACAATTTTCTTTTGTCAAAATTTTTCAGAAAACCACGTTTTAAGGAAATACCGCATCGTGAGAAATTATCTTGTTCTTCCTAAACAACACGTTTAACTCGAAAAGCTTTGGTGTTGGGTGTATGTCTAAGCATGTAGCCCCAAAAGAGAACGCACAGGAGAGTTTTCTCTCAAAAGAATATGTAAGAATACCACGTTATAAGGAAATACAGTGTGGCAGAGTAAAGACAAATACGTACATATTGGAAGCACTTTATGAGAGAAATAACGCATCTTGCAAAATTAGCTTGTATGTCCTAAACAACACGTTGTAACTCGAAAAGATTTGGTGTGGTGTCTACGTCTAAACGTGTAGCCTCAAAAGAGAACCCACAGGAGAGTTTTCTTTTGTCAAAATTTTTCAGAAAACCACGTTTTAAGGAAATCCCGCATCGTGAGAAATTATCTTGTTTTTCCTAAACAACACTTTGTAACTAGAAAAGCTTTGGTGTTGCGTGTATGTCTAAGTGTGTAGCCTCAAAAGAGAATGCACAGGAGAGTTTTCTCTCGAAAGAATATGTAAGAATACCATGTTATAAGGAAATATATTGCTGCAGAGTAAAGACAAATACGAAAGTATTGGAAACACATTATGAGAAGAAATAACACATGGTACAAAATTAGCTTGTATCTCCGAAACAACACGTGGTAACTCAAAAAGATTTGGTGTGACGTGTACGTCTAAATGGGTAGCCTCAAAAGAGAACCCACAGGAGAATTTTCTTACGTCAAAATTTGTCAGAAAACCACATTTTAAGGAAATCCCGCATCGTGCGAAATTATCTTGTTTTTCCTAATCAACACGTTGTAACTCGAAAAGCTTTGGTGTTGCGTGTATGTCTAAGCGTGTAGCCTCCAAAGAGAACGCACGGGATAGTTTTCTCTCAAAAGAATATGTAAGAATACCACGTTATAAGGAAATACAGTGTTGCAGAGTATTGATAAATATGTACTTATTGGAAAAACTTTAGGAGAAGAAATAACGCATCATGAAAAATTAGCTTGTATCTCCTAAACAACACACTGTAACTCGAAAAGATTTGGTGTGGCATGTATGTCTAAACGTGTAGCCTCAAAAGAGAACCCACAGGAGAGATTTCTTTCGTCAAAATTTGTCAGAAAACCACGTTTTAAGGAATTCCCGCATCTTGCGAAATTATCTTGTTTTTCCTAAACAACATGTTGTAACTCGAAAAGCTTTGGTGTTGCGTGTATGTCTAAGCGTGTAGCCTCAAAAGAGAATGCACAGGAGAGTTTTCTCCCGAAAGAATATGTAGGAATACCACGTTATAACGAAATACAGTGTTGCAGAGTAAAGACAAATACATACTTATTGGAAACACTTAAACTTTACGAGAAGAAATAACACATAGTACAAAATTAGCTTGTATATCCTAAACAACACGTTGTAACTCGAAAAGATTTGGTGTGGCATGTACGTCTAAACGTGTAGCCTTCAAAAGAGAACCCACAGGAGAATTTTCTTTAGTCAAAATTTGTCAGAAACCACGTTTTAAGGAAATCCCCTATCGTGCGAAATTATCTTGTTTTTCCTAAACAACACGTTGTAACTAGAAAAGCTTTGGTGTTGCGTGTATGTCTGAGCGTGTAGCCTCAAAAGAGAATGCACAGGAGAGTTTTCTCTCGAAAGAATATGTAAGAATACCATGTTATAAGGAAATATATAGCTGCAGAGTAATGACAAATACGTACGTATTGGAAACACATTATGAGAAGAAATAACGCATGGTACAAAATTAGCTTGTATCTCCGAAACAACACGTGGTAACTCAAAAAGATTTAGTGTGGTGTGTACGTCTGAACGTGTAGCCTCAAAAGAGATCCCACAGGAGAATTTTCTTACGTCAACATTTGTCAGAAAACCACGTTTTAAGGAAATCCCGCATTGTGAGAAATTATCTTGTTCTTCCTAAACAACACGTTGTAACTCGAAAAGCTTTGCTGTTGCGTGTATGTCTAAGCCTGTAGCCTCAAATGAGAACGCACAGAAGAGTTTTCTCTCGAAAAAATATGTAAGAATACCACGTTATAAGGAAACACAGTGTTGCAGAGTAAAGACAAATACTTACTTATTGGAAAAACTTTACAAGAAGAAATAACGCATCGTACAAAATTAGCTTGTATCTCCTAAACAACACGTTGTAACTTAAAAAGATTTGGTGTGGCGTGTATGTCTAAACGTATGGTCTCAAAAGAGAACCCATAGGAGAATTTTCTTTGGTCAAAATTTGTCAGAAAACCACGTATTGAGGAAATCCCTCATCGTGCGAAATTATCTTGTTTTTCCTAAACAACACGTTGTAAAGCGAAAAGCTTTGGTGTTGCGTGTATGTCTAAGCGTGTAGCCTCAAAAGAGGACACACAGGAGAGTTTTCTCTCGAAAGAATATGTAAGAATACCACGTTATAAGGAAATACAGTGTTGCAGATTAAAGACAAATATGTATGTATTGGAAACCCATGAACTTTAAGAGATGAAATAAAGCATCGTACAAAATTAGCTTGTATCTCCTAAACAACACGTTGTAACTCGAAAAGATTTGGTGTGGCATGTACGTCTAAACTTGTAGCCTCAAAAGAGAACCGACAGGACAATTTTCTTTTGTCAAAATTTTTAAGAAAACCACGATTTAAGGAAATCCCGCATCGTGAGAAATTATCTTGTTCTTAAACAACACGTTTTAACTCGAAAAGCTTTGGTGTTGCGTGTATGTCTAAGCATGTAGCCCCAAAAGAGAATGCACAGGAGAGTTTTCTCTCAAAAGAATATGTAAGAATACCACGTTATAAGGAAATACAGTGTGGCAGAGTAAAGACAAATACGTACATATTGGAAGCACTTTGTGAGAGAAATAACGCATCTTGCAAAATTAGCTTGTATGTCCTAAACAACACGTTGTAATTCGAAAAGATTTGGTGTGGCGTGTACGTCTAAACGTATAGCCTCAAAAGAGAACCCAAAGGAGAATTTTAAGAGAACCCAAAGGAGAATTTTCTTTCGTCAAAATTTTTCAGAAACTCACGTTTTAAGGAAATCCGCATCATGTGAAATTATCTTATTTTTCCTAAACAACACGTTGTAACTCGAAAAGCTTTCGTGTTGCGTGTATGTCTAAGTGTGTAGCCTCAAAACAGAAGGCACAGGAGAGATTTCTCTCGAAAGAATATGTAAGAATACCACGTTATAAGGAAATACAATTTTGCAGACTAAAGACATATATGTACGTATTGGAAACACTTTATGAGAAGAAATAATGCATCATACAATATTAGCTTGTATCTCCAAATCTACACGTTGTAACTCGAAAAGGATTGGTGTGGCGTGAACGTCTAAATGTGTAGCCTCAAAAGAGAACCGAAAGGAGAATTTTCTTTCGTCAAAATTTTTCAGAAAATCACGTTTTAAGGAAATCCCGCATCGTGCGAAATTATCTTGTTTTTCCTAAACAACACGTTGTAAGTCGAAAAGCTTTCATGTTGCGTGTATGTCTAAATGTGTAGCCTCAAAAGAGAAGGCAGAGGAGAGTTTTCTCTCGAAAGAATATGTAAGAATACCATGTTATAACGAAATACAGTTTTGCAGAGTAAAGACAAATACGTACTTATTGGAAACACTTTACTAGAAGAAATAACGCATCGTACAAAATTAGCTTGTATCTCCAAAACTACACGTTGTAACTCGAAAAGAATTGTTGTGGCGTGTACGTCTTAACGTGTAGCATCAAAAGAGAACCCAAAGGAGAATTTTCTTTTGTCAAAATTTTTCAGAAAATCACGTTTTAAGGAAATCCCGCATCGTGCGAAATTATCTTGTTTTTCCTAAACAACACGTTGTAACTCGAAAAGCTTTCATATTGCGTGTATGTCTAAGTGTGTAGCCTCAAAAGAGAAGGCACCGGAGAGTTTTCTCTCGAAAGAATATGTAAGAATACCACGTTATAAGGAAATACAATGTTGCAGAGTAAAGACAGCTAATTTTGTTCGATGCGTTATTTCTTCTCATAAAGTGTTTCCAATATGTACTTATTTGTCTTTACTCTGCAAAAGTGTATTTCCTTATAACATGGTATTCTTACATATTCTTTGGAGAGAAAACTCTCCTGTGCCTTCTCTTTTGAGGCTCCACGCTTACACATACACGCAACACCAAAGCTTTTCGAGTTACAACATGTTGTTTAGGAAAAAGAAGATGATTTCCCACGATGCGCGATTTATTTAAAACGTGGTTTTCTGACAAATTTTGACAAAAGAAAATTCTCCTGTGGGTTCTCTTTTGAGGTTACACGTTTAGGCGTACATGCCACACCAAATCTTTTCAAGTTACAACATGTTGTTTAGGAGATACAAGCTAATTTTGTACAATGTGTTAATTATTCTCCTAAAGTGTTTCCAATACGTACATATTTGTCTTTACTCTGCAACATTCTATTTCCTTATAACGTGATATTCTTACATATTATTTCGAGAGAAAACTATCCTGTGCGTTCCCTTTTGAGGCTACACACTTAGACATACAGGCAACTCCAAAGCTTTTCGAGTTACAACGTGTTGTTTAGGAAAAACAAGATAATTTCGCACGATGCAGGATTTCATTAAAACGTGGTTTTCTGACAAATTTTGAAGAAAGAAAATTCTCCTGTGGGTTCTCTTTTGAGGATACACGTTTAAAAGTACACACCACACCAAATCCTTTCAAGTTACCACGTGTTGTTTAGGAGATACAAGCTAATTTTGTACGATGCGTTATTTCTTTTCGTAAAGTCTTTCCAATACGTACATATTTGTCTTTACTCTGCAACACTGTATTTCTTTATAATGTTTTATTCTTACATGTTCTTTCAAGAGAAAACTCTCCTGTGCGTTCTCTTTAGAGGCTACATGCTTAGACATACACGCAACACCAAAGCTTTTTGAGTTACAACGTGTTGTTTAGGAAAAACAAGATAATTTTGCACGATGTGGGATTTCCTTAAAACGTTGTTTTCTGACAAATTTGACGAAAGAAAGTTCTTCTGTGGGTTCTCTTTTGAGGCTACACGTGTAGACGTACGAGCCACACCAAATCTTTTCAAGTTAGAACGTGTTGTTTAGGAGATACAAGCAAATTTTGTAAGATGCGTTATTTCTTCTCGTAAAGTGTTTCCAATAAGTACTTATTTGTCTTTACTCTGCAACACTGTATTTCCTTATAACATGGAATTCTTACATATTCTTTCGAGGGAAATCTCTCCTGTGTGTTCTCCTTTGAGGCTACACGCTTAGACAAACACACGACGCCAAAGCTTTTCGAGTTACAACGTGTTGTTTAGGAAAAACAAGATAATTTCGCACAATGTGAGATTTCCTTAAAACGTGGCTTTCTGAAATATCTTGAGAAAGAAAGTTTTCCTGTGGGTTCTCTTTTGAGTCTCACATGTAGAAGTACGAGCCACACAAAATCTTTTCGAGTTACAATATGTTGTTTAGGAGATACAAGCTATTTTTGTACAATGGGTTATTTCTTCTCATAAAGAGTTTCCAATACGTACGTAGTTGTCTTTACTCTGCAACATTGAATTTCCTTATAACGTGGTATTCTTACATATTCTTTCGAGAGAAAACTCTCCTGTGCATTCTCTTTTGCGCTTACACGCTTAGACATACACGCAACACCAAAGCTTTTCAAGTTACAACGTGTTGTTTAGGAAAAAGAAGGTAATTTCGCACGATGCGGGATTTCCTTAAAACGTGGTTTCTAACAAATTTTGATGAAAGAAAAATCTCCTGTGGGTTCTCTTTTAAGGCTACACGTTTAGACGTACACGCCACACCAAATCCTTTTGAGTTACCACATGTTGTTTAGGAGATACAATCTAATTTATATGATGCGTTATTTCTTCTGGTAAAGTGTTTCCAATACGTATTTATTTGCCTGTACTCTGCAACACTGTATTTCCTTATAACGTTGTATTCTTACATGTTCTTTCGAGAGAAAACTCTCCTGTGTGTTCTCTTTAGAGGCTACACGCTTAGACATACACGCAACACCAAAGCTTTTTGAGTTACAACTTGTTGTTTAGGAAAAACAAGATAATTTTGCACGATGCGGGATTTCCTTAAAACGTGGTTTTCTGACAATTTTGACGAAAGAAAGTTCTCCTGTGGGCTCTCTTTTGAGGTTACACGTGCATACGTACGAGCCACACCAAATCTTTTCAAGTTACAACGTGTTGTTTAGGAGATAGAAGCAAATTTTGTACTATGCGTTATTTCTTCTCAGTAAGTGTTTCCAATACGTACTTATTTGTCTTTACTCTACAACACTGTATTTCCTTATAACGTGGTATTCTTACATATTCTTTCGAGGGAAAACTCTCCTGTGCATTCTCTTTTGAGGCTACACGCTTAGACAAACACGCAACGCCAAAGCTTTTCGAGTTACAAAGTGTTGTTTAGGAAAAACAAGATAATTTCGCACGATGCGAGATTTCCATAAAACGTGGTTTTCTAAAAAATTTTGAAGAAAGAAAGTTCTCCTGTGTGTTCTCTTTTGAGGCTACACGTGTAGAAGAACGAGCCACACCAAATCTTTTCGAGTTACAACGTGTTGTTTAGGAGATACAAGCTAATTTTGTTCGATGCGTTATTTCTTCTCATAAAGTGTTTCAAATAGGTACGTATTTGTCTTTACTCTGCAACACTGTATTTCCTTATAACGTGGTATTCTTCCATATTCTTTCGAGAAAAAAGTCTCCTGTGCGTTCTCTTGTGAGGCTACAAGCTTAGACATACACGCAACACCAAAGCTTTTCGAGTTACAACGTGTTTTTAAGGAAAAACAAGATAATTTCGCACGATGCGAGATTTCCTTAAAACGTGGTTTCTGACAAATTTTGATGAAAGAAAATTCTCCTGTCGGTTCTCTTTTGAGGGTACACGTTTAGACATACACGTCACACCAAATCTTTTCGATTTACAACGTGTTGTTTAGGAGATACAAGCTAATTTTGTATGATGCGTTATTTCTTCACCTAAAGTGTTTCCAATATGTACTTATTTGTCTTTACTCTGCAAAATTGTATTTCCTAAAAACGTGGTATTCTTACATATTCTTTCGAGAGAAAACTCTCCTGTGCCTTCTCTTTTGAGGCTCCACGCTTACACATACACGCAACACCAAAGCTTTTCGAGTTACAACATGTTGTTTAGGAAAAAGAAGATGATTTCCCACGATGCGGGATTTCCTTAAAACGTGGTTTTCTGACAAATTTTGACGAACGAAAATTCTGCTGTGGGTTCTCTTTTGAGGCTACATGTTTAGACGTACACGCCACACCAAATCTTTCCGAGATACAACGTATTGTTTAGGAGATACAAGCTAATTTTGTATGATGCGTTAATTCTTCTCGTAAAGTGTTTCCAATATGTACGTATTTGTCTTTACTCTTCAACACTGTATTTCCTTATAACGTGGTATTCTTACACATTCTTTCGAGAGAAAACTATACTGTGCGTTCCCTTTTGAGGCTACACACTTAGACATAAAGGCAACACCAAAGCTTTTCGAGGTATAACGTGTTGTTTATGAAAAACAAGATGATTTTGCACGATGCGGTATTTTCTTAAAACGTGGTTTTCTGACAAATTTTGATGAAAGAAAATAGTCCTGTGGGTTCTCTTTTGAGGCTACATGTTTAGAGGTACATGCCACACCAAATCCTTTTGAGTTACCACGTGTTGTTTAGGAGATACAAGCTAATTTTGTATGATGTGTTATTTCATCTCGTAAAGTGTTTCCAATAAGTAAGTATTTGTCTTTACTCTGCAACACTCTATTTCCTTATACCGTTGTATTCTTACATGTTCTTTCGAGAGAAAACTCTCCTGTGTGTTCTCTTTAGAGGCTACACGCTTAGACATACACGCAACACCAAAGCTTTTCGAGTTACAACGTGTTGTTTTGGAAAAACAAGATAATTTTGCACGATGCGAGATTTCCATAAAACGTGGTTTTCTGACAAATTTTGACGAATGAAAATTCTCCTGTGGGTTCTCTTTTGAGGCTACACGTTTAGATGTACACGCCACACCAAATCCTTTCGAGTTACCACGTGTTGTTTAGGAGATACAAGCTAATTTTTTACAATGCGTTATTTCTTCTCCTAAAGTGTTTCCAATACGTACGTATTTGTCTTTACTCTGCAACACTGTATTTACTTATAACGTTGTATTCTTACATGTTCTTTCGAGAGAAAACTCTCCTGTGCGTTCTCTTTAGAGGCTACAAGCTCAGACATACACGCAACACCAAAGCTTTTTGAGTTACAACGTGTTGTTTAGGAAAAACAAGATAATTTTGCACGATGAGAGATTTCCCTAAAACGTGGTTTTTGGACAAATTTTGACGAAAGAAAGTTCTCCTGTGGGTTCTCTTTTGAGGTTACACATGTATACGTACGAGCCACACCAAATCCTTTCGAGTTACAAGGAGTTGTTTAGGAGATACAAGCAAATTTTGTACCATGCATTAATTCTTCTCATAAAGTATTTACAATACGTACCTATTTATCTTTACTCTGCAACACTGTATTTACTTATAACGTGGTATTCTTACATATTCTTTCGAGAGAAAACTCTCCTCTGCGTTCTCTTTTGAGGCTACACGCTTAGACCTACACACAACACCAAAGCTTTTCGAGATACAACGTGTTGTTTAGGAAAAACAAGGTAATTTCGCACGATGCGGTATTTCCTTAAAACGTGGTTTTCTGACAAATTTTGACGAAACAAAATTCTCCTGTGGGTTCTCTTTGGAGGCTACACGTTTAGATGTAAACAGCACACCAAATCAGTTCGAGTTACAACGTGTTGATTAGGAGATACAAGCTAATTTTGTACGATGCTTTATTTCTTCTCATAAAGTGTTTCCAATATGTACGTATTTGTCTTTACTCTTCAACACTATTTCCTTATAACGTGGTATTCTTACATATTCTTTCGAGAGAAAACTCTCCTGTGCATTCTCTTTTGAGGCTATAGGCTTAGACATACACGCAACACCAAAGCTTTTCGAGTTATAACGTGTTGTTTATGAAAAACTGACAAATTTTGACAAGAGAAAATTATCCCGTGGGTTCTCTTTTGAGGCCACACGTTTAGATGTACACGCCACACCAAATCATTTCGAGTTACAACGTGTTGTTTAGGGGATACAAGCTAATTTTGCACAAAGAGTTATTTCTTCTCGTAAAGTATTTCCAATACCTACGTAATTGTCTTTACTCAGCAACACTGTATTTCCTTATAACGTGGTATTCTTACATATTCTTTCGAGAGAAAACTCTCCTGTGCATTCCCTTTTGAGGCTACACGCTTAGACGTACACGCAACACCAAAGCTTTTCGAGTTATAACGTGTTGTTTAGGAAAAACAAGATAATTTCGCAAGATGCGGGATTTCCGTAAAACGTGGTTTTCTGACAAATTTTGACCTAAGAAAATTCTCCTGTGGGTTCTCTTTTGAGGCTACACGTTTAGACGTACACGCCACACCAAATCTTTTCGAGTTACAACGTTTTGTTTCAGAGATACAGACTAATTTTGTAAGATGCGTCATTTCTTCTCGTAAAGTGTTGCCAATACATATGTATTTGTCTTTACTCTGCAACACGATATTTCCTTAAAACGTGGTATTCTTACATATTCTTTCGAGAAAAAACTCTCCTGTGCCTTCTCTTTTGAGGCTACACGCTTAGACATACACGCAACACCAAAGCTTTTCGAGTTACAACGTGTTGTTTAGGAAAAACAAGATAATTTCGCAAGATGCGGGATTTCCTTAAAACGTGGTTTTCTGAAAAATTTTGACGAAAGAAAATTCGCCTGTGGGTTCTCTTTTGAGGCTACACGTTTAGACGTACACGGCACACCAAATCTTTTTCAGTTACAACATGTTGTTTAGGAGATACAGACTAATTTTGTATGATGCCTTATTTTTTCTCGTAAGGTGTTGCCAATACGTACATATTTATCTTTACTCTGCAACTCTGTATTTCCTTAAAACGTGGTATTCTTACATATTCTTTCGAGAGAAAACTCTCCTGTGCCTTCTCTCTTGAGGCTACACGTTTAGATGTACACGCCACACAAAATATTTCGAGTTACAACGTGTTGTTTAGGAGATAAAAGCTAATTTTGTACGATGCGTTATTTCTTCTCGTAAAGTGTTTCCTATACATAAGTATTTGTCTTTACTCTGCAACACTGTCTTTCCTTATAACGTGGTATTTTTACATATTCTTTCGAGAGAAAATTCTCCTGTGCCTTCTCTTTTGAGGCTACACGCTTACACATACACGCAACACCAAAGCTTTTCGAGTTACGACATGTTGTTTAGGAAAAACAAGATAATTTCGCACGATGTGGGATTTCTTTAAAATGTGGTTTTCTGGCAAAATTTGATGAAAGAAAGTTCTCCTGTGGGTTCTCTTTCGAGGCTACACGTTTAGACATACAGGTGACACCAAATCTTTTCGAGTTAAACGTGTTGTTTAGGAGATACAAGCTAATTTTGCACGAAGCATTACTTCTTCTCCTAAAGTGTTTCCAATACGTACATATTTGTCTTTACTCTGCTACACTGTATTTCCTTATAACGTGGTATTCTTACATATTCTTTCGAGAGAAAACTCTCCTGTGCCTTCTCTTTTGAGGCTACACGCTTAGACATACACGCAACACCAAAGCTTTTCGAGTTACAACGTGTTGTTTAGGAAAAACAAGATAATTTCGCAAGATGCGGGATTTCCTTAAAACGTGGTTTTCTGACCAATTTTGATGTAAGAAAATTCTGCTGTGGGTTCTCTTTTGAGGCTACACATTTAGACGTACACGCCACACCAAATCTTCGAGTTACAACGTGTTGTTTAGTAGATACAGACTAATTTTGTACGATGCGTTATTTCTTCTCGTAAAGTGTTGCCTATACGAATGTATTTGTCTTTACTCTGCAACACTGTATTTCCTTAAAACGTGGTATTCTTACATATTCTTTTGAGAAAAAACTCTCCTGTGCCTTCTCTCTTGAGGCTACACGCTTAGACATACAGGCAACACCAAAGCTTTTCGAGTTACAACGTGTTGTTTAGGAAAAACAAGATAATTTCGCAAGATGCGGGATTTCCTTAAAACGTGGTTTTCTGAAAAATTTTGACCAAAGAAAATTCTCCTGTTGGTTCTCTTTTGAGGCTACACGTTTAGACGTACACGCCACACCAAATCCTTTTCAGTTACAACGTGTTGTTTAGGAGATACAGACTAATTTTGTACGATGCCTTATTTTTTCTCGTAAGGTGTTGCCAATACGTACATATTTGTCTTTACTCTGCAACTCTGTATTTCCTTAAAACGTGGTATTCTTACATATTCTTTCGAGAGAAAACTCTGCTGTGCCTTCTCTTTTGAGGCTACACGTTTAGACGTACACGACACACAAAATATTTCGAGTTACAACGTGTTGTTTAGGAGATAAAAGCTAATTTTGTACGATGCTTTATTTCTTCTCGTAAAGTGTTTCCTATACATAAGTATTTGTATTTACACTGCAACACTGTATTTCCTTATAACGTGGTATTCTTACATATTCTTTCGAGAGAAAACTCTGCTGTGCCTTCTCTTTTGAGGCTACACGCTTAGACATACACGCAACACCAAAGCTTTTCGAGTTACGACATGTTGTTTAGGAAAAACAAGATAATTTCGCACGATGTGGGACTTCCTTGAAACGTGGTTTTCTGACAAATATTGACGAACGAAAATTATCCTGTGGGTTCTCTTTTGAGGCTACATGTTTACACGTACACGCCACACCAAATATTTTCGAGTTACAACGTGTTGTTTAGGAGATACAAGCTAATTTTGTATGATGCGTTATTTCTTCTCGTAAAGTGTTTCCAATACGTATGTATTTGTCTTTACTCTGCAACACTGTATTTCCTTATAACGTGGTATTCTTACATATTCTTTCGAGAGAAACTCTCCTGTGCCTTCTCTTTTGAGGCCACACGTTTAGACATACACGCAACACCAAAGCTTTTCGAGTTACAACGTGTTGTTTAGGGTTCTCTTTTGAGGCTACACAAAGAAATAATGCATCGTTCAAAATTAGCTTGGAAACACTTTATGAGAAAAATTAACGCATTGTAAAAAATTAGCTTGTCTCTCCTAAACAACACGTTGTAACTCGTGTAGCCTCAAAAGAGAACCCACAGGAGAATTTTCTCTCAAAAGAAGATGTAAGAATACCACGTTGTAAGGAAATACAGTGTTGTAGACTAAAGACAAATACGTACGTACTGGAAACACTTTTAGAGATGAAATAACGCATCGTTCAAAATTAGCTTGTATCTCCTTAACAACACGTTGTCACTCGAAATGATTTGGTGTGGGGTGTACGACTAAACCTGTAGCCTCAAAAGAGAACCCAGAGGAGATTTTTCTTCTTTCAAAATTTTTCAGAAATCACGTTTTTAGGAAATCCCGCATTGTGCGAAATTATCTTGTTTTTCCTAAACAACATGTTGTAACTCGAAAAGCTTTGGTGTTACTTGTATATCTAAGCGTGTAGCGTCAAAAGAGAATGCACAGGAGAGTTTTCTCTCAAAAGAATATGTAAGAATACCACGTTATAAGGAAATACAGTGTTGCAGAATAAAGACAAATACGTACGTATTGGAAACACTTTATGAGAAGAAATAACGCATCGTACAAAATTAGCTTGTATCTCCTAAACAACACGTTGTAACTCGAAAAGAGTTGGTGTGGCATGTACGTCTAAATGTGTAGCCTCAAAAGAGAACCCACAGGAGAATTTTCTTTCGTCAAAATATGTCAGAAAACCACGTTTTATGGTAATCCCGCATCGTGCGAAATTATCTTGTTTTTCCTAAACAACACGTTGTAACATGAAAAGCTTTGC
This sequence comes from Apodemus sylvaticus, assembly GCF_947179515.1. Taxonomy (NCBI): domain Eukaryota; kingdom Metazoa; phylum Chordata; class Mammalia; order Rodentia; family Muridae; genus Apodemus; species Apodemus sylvaticus. The sequence continues at coordinate 433,906 of NW_026263416.1, forward strand.
TGCTGCGTGTATGTCTAAGCCTGTATCCTCATAAGCGAATGCACAGGAGTGTTTTCTCTTGAAATAAGATGTAAGAATACCACGTTCGAAGGAAATACAGTGTTGCAGACTAAAGACAAATAGGTACTTATTGGAAACACTTTTAGAGATGAAATAACGCATCGTTCAAAGTTAGATTGTATCTCCTAAACAACACGTTGTAACTTGAAACTGTTTGGTGTGGTGTTTACATCTAAATGCGTAGCCTCAAAAGAGAACCCACAGGAGAATTTTCTTTCGTCAAAATTTTTCAGAAATCACGTTTTTAGGAAATCCCGCATTGTGCGAAATTATCTTGTTTTTCGTAAACAACACGTTGTAACTCGAAAAGCTTTGGTGTTACGTGTATGTCTAAGCATGTAGCCTCAAAAGAGAACGCACAGGAGAGTTTTCTCCCGAAAGAATATGTAAGAATACCACGTTATAAGGAAATACGGTGTTGCAGAGTAAAGACAAATTCTTACATATTGGAAACACTTAACGAGAAGAAATAACACATGGTACAAAATTAGCTTGTATCTCCTAAACAACACGTTGTAACTCGAAAAGATTTGCTGTGGTGTTTACATCTAAACGTGTAGCCTCAAAAGAGAACCCACTGGAGAATTTTCTCTCGTCAAAATTTTTTCAGAAAACCACGTTTTAAGGAAGTCCTGCATCATGTGAAATCATCTTGTTTTCCTCAATGATACCTTGGTCAAGGAAGAAATAAAGAAAGAAATTAAAGACTTTTTAGAACACAATGAAAATGAAAACACAACATACCCAAATCTATGGGACACAATGAAAGCAGTGCTAAGAGGAAAACTCATAGCCCTGAGTGCCTCCAAAAAGAAAATGGAGAGAGCATACATTACCAGCTTAATGACACACCTGAAAGCCCTGGAACAAAAAGAAGCTATTTCGCCCAGGAGGAGTAGAAGGCAGGAAATCATCAAACTCAGGGCCGAAATCAATCAAGTAGAAACAAAGAGAACCATACAAAAAATCAACAATACCAGGAGCTGGTTCTTTGAGAAAATCAACAAGATAGATAAACCCTTAGCCAGAATGACCAAAGGGCACAGAGAAAGTATCCAAATTAACAAACTTAGAAATGAAAAGGGAGATATAACAACGGAAACTGAGGAAATCCAAAAAATCATCTTGTTTTCCTAAACAACACGTTGTAACTCGAAAAGCTTTGGTGTTGCGTGTATGTCTAAGCGTGTAGCCTCAAAAGAGAATGCACAGTAGAGTATTCTCTCGAAAGAATATGTAAGAATACCACGTTATAAGGAAATACAGTATTGCAGAGTAAAGACAGATACTTACTTATTGGAAACACTTTACGAGAAGGAATAATACATCGAACAAAATTAGCTTGTATTTCCTAAACAACACGTTGTAACTCGAAGGATTTGGTGTGGCGTATAAGTTGAAACGTGTAGCTTCAACAGAGAACCCACAGGAGAATTTTCTTTCGTCAAATTTGTCAGAAAACCACGTTTTAAGGAAATCCCGCATTGTGCGAAATTATCTTGTTTTTCCTAAACAACACGTTGTAACTCCAAAAGCTTTGGTGTTGCGTGTATGTCTAAACGTGTGGCCTCAAAAGAGAACGCACAGGAGAGTTTTCTCTCGAAAGAATATATAAGAATACCACGTTATAAGGAAATACAGTGTTGCAGAGTAAAGACAAATACGTATGTATTGGAAACACTTTACGAGAAGAAATAATGCATCTTACAAAATTAGCTTGTATCTCCTAAACAACATGTTGTAACTCGAAAAGATTTGGTGTGGCATGTAAGTCTAAACGTGTAGCCTCAAAAGAGAACCCACAGGAGAATTTTCTTTCGTCAAAATTTGTCAGAAAAAAACGTTTTAAGGAAATCCCGCATCGTGCGAAATTATCTTGTTTTTCCTAAACAACACGTTGTAACTCGAAAAGCTTTGGTGCTGCCTGTATGTCTAAGCGTGTAGCCTTAAAAGAGAACGCACAGGAGAGTTTTCTCTCGAACGAATATGTAAGAATACCACGTTATAAGGAAATACAGTGTTGCAGAGTAAAGATAGATACATACGTATTTGAAACACTTTACGAGAAGAAATAATGCATCGTTCAAAATTAGCTTGTATTTCCTAAAAAGCACATTATAACTCGAAAGGTTTTGGTGTGGCGTGTACGTCTAAATGTGTAGCCACAAAAGAGAACCCACAGGAGAATTTTCTTTCGTCAAAATTTTTCAGAAAACCACGTTTTAAGGAAATCCCGCGTCCTGCGAAATCATCTTCTTTTTCCTAAACTACATGTTGTAACTTGAATAGCTTTGGTGTTGCCTGTATGTCTAAGTGTGTAGCCACAAAAGGGAACGCACAGGACAGTTTTCTATCGAAAGAATATGTAAGAATACCACGTTATAAGGAAATACAATGTTGCAGAGTAAAGACAAATACGTACGTATTGGAAACACTTTATGAGAAGAATTAACACATTGTAAAATATTAGCTTGTATCTCCTAAACAACACGTTGTAACTCGAACAGATTTGGTGTGGCGTGTACGTATAAACATGTAGCCTCAAAAGAGAACCCACAGGAGAACTTTCTATTGTCAAATATTTCAGAAAACCACGTTTATGGAAATCTCGCATCGTGCGAAATTATCTACTTTTTCCTAAACAACACGTTGTAACTCGAAAAGCTTTGGTGTTGCTTGTATGTCTAAACATGTAGCCTCAAAAGAGAACGCTCAGGAGAATTTTCTCTCGAAAGAATATGTAAGAATACCACGTTATAAGGAAATACAGTGTTGCAGAGAAAGACAAATACGTACGTATTGGAAACAATTTACGAGAAGAAATAACACATCGTACAAAATTAGCCTGTATCTCCTAAACAACACGTGGTAACTCGAAAGGATTTGGTGTGGCGTGCACGTCTAAACGTGTAGCATCATAAGAGAACCCACAGGAGAATTTTCTTTCTTCAAAATTTGTCAGAACACAACGGTTTAAGGAAATCCGAGAACGCACAGGAGAGTTTTCTCTCGAAATAATATGTAAGAATACCACGTTATAAGGAAATACAGTGTTGCAGAGTAGAGGCAAATACATACTTATTGGAAAAACTTAAACTTTACGAGAAGAAATAATGCATCGTAAAAAAATTAGCTTGTATCTCCTAAACAACACGTTGTAACTTAAAAAGATTTGGTGTGGCCTGTACGTCTAAACGTGTAGTTTCAAATGAGAACCCATAGGAGAATTTTCTTTGGTCAAAATTTGTCAGAAAATCACGTATTAAGGAAATCCCTCTTCGTGCGAAATTATCTTGTTTTTCCTAAACAACACGTTGTAACGCGAAAATCTTTGGTATTGGTATTGCGTGTATGTCTAAGCGTGTAGCCTCAAAAGAGGACGCACAGGAGAGTTTTCTCTCGAAAGAATATGTAAGAATACCACGTTATAAGGAAATACAGTGTTGCAGACTAAAGGCAAATACGTACCTATTGGAAACACCTTACAAGAAGAAATAAAGCATCGTAAAAAATTAGCTTGTATCTCCTAAACAACAGTTTGTAACTCGAAAAGATTTGGTGTGGCGTGCACGTCTAAACGTGTAGCCTCAAAAGATAACCCACAGGAGAATTTTTTTTCGTTAATATTTCTCAGAAAACCATGTTTTAAGGAAATCACTCATCGTGCGAAATTATCTTGTTTTTCCTAAACAACACGTTGTAACTCGAAAAGCTTTGATGTTGCGTTTCCAATACATATGGATTTTCCTTTACTCTGCAACACTGTATTTCCTTACAACGTGGTATTCTTACATATTCTTTCGAGAGAAAACTCTCCTTTGCGTTCTCTTTTGGGGCTACACGCTTAGACATACACGCAACACCAAAGCTTTTCGAGTTAAAACGTTTTGTTTAGGAAAAACAAGATAATTTCGCATGATGCGGTATTTCCTTCATACGTGGTTTTCTGACAAATTTTGACCAAAGAAAATTCTCCTCTGGTTTCTCTTTTGAGGCTTCACGATTAGACGTACAGGCCACACCAAATCTTTTTAAGTTACAACGTGTTGTTTAGGAGATACAAGCTAATTTTGTAAGATGCGTTATTTCTTCTCGTAAAGTTTTTCCAATACGTAAATATTTGTCTTTACTCTGCAACACTGTATTTCCTAATAACGTGGTATTCTTATATATTCTTTCGAGAAAAAAACTCTCCTTTGCATTCTCTTTTGAGGCTACACGCTTAGACATACACGCAACACCAAAGGTTTTCGCGTTACAACGTGTTGCTTAGGAAAAACAAGATAATTTCGCACGATGCAGGATTTCCTTAAAACGTGGTTTTCTGACAAATTTTGATGAACGAAAATTCTCCTGTGGGTTCTCGTTTGAGGCTAAACGTTTAGACGTACACACCACACCAAATCTTTTCGAGTTATAACGTGATGTTTAGGAGATACATACTAATTTTGTACGATGCCTTATTTCTTCTCGTAAAGTTTAAGTGTTTCCAATAAGTACGTATTTGTCTTTACTCTGCAACACTGTATTTCCTTATAACGTGGTATTCTTACATATTCTTTCGAGAGAAAACTCTCCTGTGCGTTCTCTTTTGAGGCTACATGCTTTGACATACACGCAACACCAAAGCTTTTCGAGTCACAATGTGTTGTTTAGGAAAAACAAGATAATTTAGCACGATGCGGGATTTCCTTAAAACGTGGTTTTCTGACAAATTTTGACGAAAGAAAATACTCCTGTGGGTTCTCTTTTGAGGCTACACATTTAGACGTACACACCACATCAAATCTTTTCGAGTTACAATGTGTTGTTTAGGAGATACAAGCTAATTTTTTTACGAAGCGTTATTTCTTCTCATAAAGTTTAAGTGTTTCCATTACGTACATATTTGCCTTTACTCTGCAACACTGTATTTCCTTATAACGTGGTATTCTTGCATATTCTTTCGAGAGAAAACTCTCCTGTGCATTCTCCTTTGAGGCTACGTGCTTAGATATACACGCAACACCAAAGCTTTTCGAGTTACAACGTGTTATTTAGGAAAAACAACATAATTTCGCACGATACGGGATTTCCTTAAAACGTGGTTTTCTGACAAATTTTGAACAAATAAAACTCTCCTGTGGGTACTCTTTTGAGGCTACACGTTTAGACGTACATGCCACACCAAATCTTTTCGAGTTACAACGTGTTGTTTAGGACATACAAGCTAATTTTGCAAGATGCGTTATTTCTCTCATAAAGTGTTTCCAATACATATGTATTAGTCTTTACTCTGCAACACTGTATTTCCTAATAACGTGGTATTCTTATATATTCTTTCGAGAAAAAAAACTCTCCTTTGCATTCTCTTTTGAGGCTACACGCTTAGACATACACGCAACACCAAAGGTTTTCGCGTTACAACGTGTTGCTTAGGAAAAACAAGATAATTTCGCACGATGCAGGATTTCCTTAAAACGTGGTTTTCTGACAAATTTTGATGAACGAAAATTCTCCTGTGGGTTCTCGTTTGAGGCTACACATTTAGACGTACACACCACACCAAATCTTTTCGAGTTATAACGTGATGTTTAGGAGATACATACTAATTTTGTACGATGCCTTATTTCTTCTCGTAAAGTTTAAGTGTTTCCAATAAGTACGTATTTGTCTTTACTCTGCAACACTGTATTTCCTTATAATGTGCTATTCTTACATATTCTTTCGAGAGAAAACTCTCCTGTGCGTTCTCTTTTGAGGCTACATGCTTTGACATACACGCAACACCAAAGCTTTTCGAGTTACAATGTGTTGTTTAGGAAAAACAAGATAATTTAGCACGATGCGGGATTTCCTTAAAACGTGGTTTTCTGACAAATTTTGACGAAAGAAAATACTCCTGTGGGTTCTCTTTTGAGGCTACACATTTAGACGTACACACCACATCAAATCTTTTCGAGTTACAACGTGTTGTTTAGGAGATACAAGCTAATTTTTTTACGAAGCGTTATTTCTTCTCATAAAGTTTAAGTGTTTCCATTACGTACATATTTGCCTTTACTCTGCAACACTGTATTTCCTTATAACGTGGTATTCTTGCATATTCTTTCGAGAGAAAACTCTCCTGTGCATTCTCCTTTGAGGCTACGTGCTTAGATATACACGCAACACCAAAGCTTTTCGAGTTACAACGTGTTATTTAGGAAAAACAACATAATTTCGCAAGATGCGGGATTTCCTTAAAACGTGTTTTTCTGACAAATTTTGAAGAAATAAAACTCTCCTGTGGGTACTCTTTTGAGGCTACACGTTTAGACGTACATGCCACACCAAATCTTTTCGAGTTACAACGTGTTGTTTAGGACATACAAGCTAATTTTGCAAGATGCGTTATTTCTCTCATAAAGTGTTTCCAATACATATGTATTAGTCTTTACTCTGCAACACTGTATTTCCTTATAATGTGGTATCCTTACATATTCTTTCGAGAGAAAACTCTCCTTTGCATTCTCTTTTGAGGCTACACGCTTAGACATACACGCAACACCAAAGCTTTTCGAGTTACAACGTGTTGTTTAGGAAAAACAAGATAATTTAGCATGATGCGGGATTTCCTTAAAACGTGGTTTTCTGACAAATTTTGACGAAAGAAAATTCTCCTGTGGGTTCTCCTTTGAGGCTAAACATTTAGACATACACGCCACACCAAATCTTTTTGAGTTATATCGTGTTGTTTAAGAGATACAAGCTAATTTTTTACCATGCATTATTTCTTCTCGTAAAGTGTTTCCCTTACTTACGTATTTGTCTTTACTCTGCAGCACTGTATTTCCTTATAACGTGGTATTCTTACATATTCTTTCAAGAGAAACCTCTCCTGTGCATTCTCTTTTGAGGCTACACGCTTAGACATACATGCAACACCAAAGCTTTTCGAGTTACAATGTGTTCTTTATGTAAAACAAGATAATTTCGCACGATGCAGGATGTCCTTAAAACGTGGTTTTCTGAAAAAATTTTGACGAAAGAAAATTCTACTGGGGGTTCTCTTTTGAGGCTACGCGTTTAGACATACATGGAACACCAAATGTTTTCAAGTTACAACGTGTTGTTTAGGACATACAAACTATTTTTGTATGATGCGTTATTTCTCTCATAAAGTGTTTCCAATACATATGTATTTGTCTTTACTTTGCAACCCTGTATTTCTGTATAACGTGATATTCTTACATATTCTTTCGAGAGAAAACTCTCCTGTGCATTCTCCTTTGAGGCTATACGCTTAGATATACACGCAACACCTAAGCTTTTTGAGTTAAAACGTGTTGTTTAGGAAGAACAAGATAATTTCTCACGATGCGGGATTTTCTTAAAACGTGGTTTTCTGACAAATTTTGACGAAAGAAAATTGTCCTGTGGGTTCTCTTTTGAGGCTACTCGTTTAGATGTACAGGCCACACTAAATCCTCTCGAGTAGCAACGTGTTGTTTATGAGTCACAAGCTAATTTTGTACGATGCTTTATTTCAACTCGTAAAGTTTAAGGGTTTCCAATATGTACGTTTTTGTCTTTACTCAGCAACACTGTACTTCCTTTAAAGTGGTATTCTTACGTATTCTTTCGAGAGAAAACTCTCCTGTGTGTTCTCTTTTGAGGCTACACGCTTAGACATACACGCAACACCAAAGCTTTTCAAGTTAAAACGTGTTGTTTAGGAAAAACAAGATAATTTCGCACGATACGATATTTCCTTAAAAGGTGGTTTCTGACAAATTTTGATGAAAGAAAATTCTCCTGTGGGTTCCCTTTTGAGGCTACACGTTTAGACGTACATGCCACACCAAATCTTTTCGAGTTACAACATGTTGTTTAGGAGATACGAGCTCATTTTGTACGATGCTTTATTTCATCCCATAAAGTTTAAGGGTTTCCAATACGTACGTATTTGTCTTTACTCTGCAACACTGTATTTCCTTATAACGTGGTATTCTTACATATTCTTTTGAGAGAAAACTCTCCTGTGTGTTCTCTTTTGAGGCTACACGCTGAGACATACACGCAACACCAAAGCTTTTCGAGTTACAACGTGTTGTTTAGGAAAAACAAGATAATTTCGCACCATGCAGGATTTCCTTAATACGTGGTTTTCTGACAAATTTGACCAAAGAAAATTCTCCTGTGGGTTCTCTTTTTTAGGCTACACGTTTAGACGTACACGCCACACCAAATCTTTTCGAGTTACAATGTGTTTTTTAGCAGATACAAGCTACTTTTGTATGATGCGTTATTTCTTCTCATAAAGTGTTTCCAATACGTACGTATTTGTCTTTATTCTGCAACACTGTACTTCCTTATAACGTGGTATTCTTACATATTCTTTTGAGAGAAACCTCTCCTGTGTGTTCTCTTTTGAGGCTACACGCTTAGACATACACGCAACACGAAAGATTTTCGAGTTACCACGTGTTGTTTAGGAAAAACAAGATAATTTCCCACGATGCAGGATTACCTTATAACGTGGTTTCTGACAAATTTTGACGAAAGGAAATTCTCCTATGGGTTCTCTTTTGAGGCTACAGGTTTAGACGTACACGCCACACCAAATCTTTTCGAGTTAAAACGTGTTGTTTAGGAGATACGAGCTAATTTTGTAAGATGCTTTATTTCATCTTGTAAAGTTTAAGGATTTCCAATACGTACCTATTTGTCTTTACTCTGCTACACTGTATTTCCTTATAACGTGGTATTCTTACATATTCTTTCGAGAGAAAACTCTCCTGTGTGTTCTCTTTTGAGGCTACACGCTGAGACATACACGCAACACAAAAACTTTTCGAGTTACAACGTGTTGTTTAAGAAAAACACGATGATTTCGCACGATGCGGGATTTCCTTAAAACGTGGTTTTCTGAAAATTTGACGAAAGAAAATTCTCCTATGGGTTCTCTTTTGAGGCTACACGTTTAGACGTACACGCCACACCAAATCTTTTCGAGTTACAACGTGTTGTTTAGGAGATACGAGCTCATTTTGTCCGATGCTTTATTTCATCTCGTAACATTTAAGGGTTTCCAATATGTACGTATTTGTCTTTACTCTGCAACACTGTATTTCCTTATAACGTGGTATTCTTACATATTCTGTTGAGAGAAAACTCTCCTGTGTGTTCTCTTTTGAGGCTACACGCGGAGACATACACGCCACACCAAATCTTTTCGAGTTACAACGTGTTGTTTAGGAGATACAAGCTAATTTTGTATGATGCGTTATTTCTTCTCATAAAGTGTTTCCAATAGGTACGTCTTTGTCTTTACTTTGCAACACTGTATTTCCTTATAACCTGGTATTCTTACATATTCTTTCGAGTGAAAACTCTCCTGTGTGTTCTCTTTGTTTAGGAAAAACAAGTTAATTTCGCAGGATGCGGGATTTCTTTAAAACGTGGTTTTCTGACAAATTTTGACGAAAGAAAATTCTCCAGTGGGTTCTCTTTTGAGGCTAAACTTTTAGACGTACACGCCAAACCAAATGTTTTTGAGTTTCCACTTGTTTTTTAGGAGATACAAGCTAATATTGTATGATGCTTAATTTCTTCTCGTAAAGTGTTTCCAATATGTACGTATTTGTCTTTACTCTGCAACACTGTATTTCCTTATAACGTAGTATTCTTACATATTCTTTCGAGAAAAACCTCTCCTTTGCATTCTCTTTTGAGGCTACACGCTTAGACATACACGCAACACCAAAGCTTTTCGAGTTACCACGTGTTGTTTAGGAAAAACAAGATAATTTCGCACGATGCGGTATTTCCTTAAAACGTGGTTTTCTGACAAATTTTGACGAATGAAAATTCTCCTTTGTGTTCTCCTTTGAGGCTACACGCTTAGACATACACGCCAAACCAATTCTTTACGAGTTACCACGTGTTGTTTAGGAGATACAAGCTAATTTTGTTCGATGCGTTATTTCTTCTAGTAAGTGTTCCCAATATATTCTTATTTGTCTTTACTCTGCAAAATTGTATTTCCTAATAACGTGGTATTCTTACATATTCTTTCAAGAGAAAACTCTCCTGTGCCTTCTCTTTTGAGGCTCCACGCTTACACATACACGCAACTCTAAAACTTTTCGAGTTACAACATGTTGTTTAGGAAAAAGAAGATGATTTCGCACGATGCGAGATTTCCTTAAAACGTGGTTTTCTGACAAATTTTGAGGAAAGAAAATTCTCCTATGGGTTCTCTTTTGAGGCTACACATTTATACGTACACACCACACCAAATCTTTTCGAGTTACAATGTGTTGTTTAGGAGATACAATCTAATTTTGTATGATGCGTTATTTCTTCTCGTAAAGTCTTTCCAATATGTACGTAGTTGTCTTTACTCTGCAACACTGTATTTCCTTATAAAGTGGTATTCTTACATAATTTTTTGAGAAAAAACTCTCCTTTACATTCTCTTTTGAGGCTACATGCTTAGACATACACGCAACACTAAAGCTTTTCAAGTTATAACTTGTTGTTTAGGAAAAAGAAGATAATTTTTCTCGATGAGGGATTTCCTTAAAACGTGGTTTTCTCACATATTTTGACGAAAGAAAATTCTCCTTTCTGTTCTCTTTTGAGGCTACATGTTTAGCCGTACACGCCACACCAAATCCTTTTGAGTTACAACCTGTTGTTTAGGAGATACAAGCTAATTTTGTATGATGCGTTATTTCTTCTCGTAAAGTGTTTCCAATACATACATATTTGTCTTTACCTGCAACACTGTATTTCCTTATAACGTGGTATTCTTACATATTCTTTCGAGAGAAAACTCTCCTGTGCGTTCTCTTTTGAGGCTACACGCTTATTCATACACACAACACCAAAGCATTTCGAGTTACAATGTGTTGTTTAGGAAAAACAAGATAATTTCGCACGAAGCGAGATTTCCTTAAAACGTGGTTTCTGACAAATTTTGATGAAAGAAAATTCTCCTGTCGGTTCCCTTTTGAGGCTACACGTTTAGACGTACACGTCACACCAAATCTTTTCGAGTTACAACGTGTTGTTTAGGAGATACAAGCTAATTTTGTACGATGCGTTATTTCTTCTCTTACAGTGTTTCAAATATGTACGTATTTGTCTTTAATCTGCAACACTGTATTTCCTTATAACGTGGTATTCTTACATATTCTTTCGAGAGAAAACTCTCCTGTGCGTTCTCTTTTGAGGCTACACCCTTAGCGTTACACGCAGGACCATAGCTTTTCGAGTTACAATGTGTTGTTTAGGAAGAACAAGATAATTTCGCACGATGCTGGATTTCTTTACAACGTAGTTTTCTGACAAATTTTGACGAAGGAAAATTCTCCTGTGGGTTCTCTTTTGAGGCACATGGTTAGACGTACACGCCACACCAAATCTTTTAGAGTTATAACGTGTTGTTTAGGAGATACAAGCTAATTTTTTACGATGTGTTTTTTCTTCTCATAAAGCTTAAGTGTTTCCAATCAGTATGTATTTGTCTTTACTCTGCAACACTGTATTTCCTTATAACGTGGTATTCTTACATATTCTTTCGAGAGAAAACTCTCCTGTGCATTCTCTTTTGAGGCTACAGGCTTAGACAAATTTGGACGAAAGAAAATACTCCTGAGGGTTCTCTTTTGAGGCTACACGTTTAGACGTACACGCCACACCAAATCTTTTCAAGTTACAACGTGTTGTTTAGGAGATACAAGCTAATTTTTTAAGATGTGTTATTTCTTCTCGTAAAGTTTAAGTGTTTCCAATACGTACGTATTTGCCTTTACTCTGCAACACTGTTTTCCTTATAACGTGGTATTCTTGCATATTCTTTCGAGAGAAAACTCTCCTGTGCATTCTCCTTTGAGGCTACACGCTTAGACATACATGCAACACCAAAGCTTTTCGAGTTACAACGTGTTGTTTAGGAAGAACAAGATAATTTAGCATGATGCGGGATTTCCTTAAAACGTGGTTTTCTGACAAATTTTGACGAAAGAAAATTCTCCTGTGGGTTCTCCTTTGAGGCTAAACATTTAGACATACACGCCACACCAAATCTTTTTGAGTTATATCGTGTTGTTTAAGAGATACAAGCTAATTTTTTACCATGCATTATTTCTTCTCGTAAAGTGTTTCCCTTACTTACGTATTTGTCTTTACTCTGCAGCACTGTATTTCCTTATAACGTGGTATTCTTACATATTCTTTCAAGAGAAACCTCTCCTGTGCATTCTCTTTTGAGGCTACACGCTTAGACATACATGCAACACCAAAGCTTTTCGAGTTACAATGTGTTCTTTATGTAAAACAAGATAATTTCGCACGATGCAGGATGTCCTTAAAACGTGGTTTTCTGAAAAAATTTTGACGAAAGAAAATTCTACTGGGGGTTCTCTTTTGAGGCTACGCGTTTAGACATACATGGAACACCAAATGTTTTCAAGTTACAACGTGTTGTTTAGGACATACAAACTATTTTTGTATGATGCGTTATTTCTCTCATAAAGTGTTTCCAATACATATGTATTTGTCTTTACTTTGCAACCCTGTATTTCTGTATAACGTGATATTCTTACATATTCTTTCGAGAGAAAACTCTCCTGTGCATTCTCCTTTGAGGCTATACGCTTAGATATACACGCAACACCTAAGCTTTTTGAGTTAAAACGTGTTGTTTAGGAAGAACAAGATAATTTCTCACGATGCGGGATTTTCTTAAAACGTGGTTTTCTGACAAATTTTGACGAAAGAAAATTGTCCTGTGGGTTCTCTTTTGAGGCTACTCGTTTAGATGTACAGGCCACACTAAATCCTCTCGAGTAGCAACGTGTTGTTTATGAGTCACAAGCTAATTTTGTACGATGCTTTATTTCAACTCGTAAAGTTTAAGGGTTTCCAATATGTACGTTTTTGTCTTTACTCAGCAACACTGTACTTCCTTTAAAGTGGTATTCTTACGTATTCTTTCGAGAGAAAACTCTCCTGTGTGTTCTCTTTTGAGGCTACACGCTTAGACATACACGCAACACCAAAGCTTTTCAAGTTAAAACGTGTTGTTTAGGAAAAACAAGATAATTTCGCACGATACGATATTTCCTTAAAAGGTGGTTTCTGACAAATTTTGATGAAAGAAAATTCTCCTGTGGGTTCCCTTTTGAGGCTACACGTTTAGACGTACATGCCACACCAAATCTTTTCGAGTTACAACATGTTGTTTAGGAGATACGAGCTCATTTTGTACGATGCTTTATTTCATCCCATAAAGTTTAAGGGTTTCCAATACGTACGTATTTGTCTTTACTCTGCAACACTGTATTTCCTTATAACGTGGTATTCTTACATATTCTTTTGAGAGAAAACTCTCCTGTGTGTTCTCTTTTGAGGCTACACGCTGAGACATACACGCAACACCAAAGCTTTTCGAGTTACAACGTGTTGTTTAGGAAAAACAAGATAATTTCGCACCATGCAGGATTTCCTTAATACGTGGTTTTCTGACAAATTTGACCAAAGAAAATTCTCCTGTGGGTTCTCTTTTTTAGGCTACACGTTTAGACGTACACGCCACACCAAATCTTTTCGAGTTACAATGTGTTTTTTAGCAGATACAAGCTACTTTTGTATGATGCGTTATTTCTTCTCATAAAGTGTTTCCAATACGTACGTATTTGTCTTTATTCTGCAACACTGTACTTCCTTATAACGTGGTATTCTTACATATTCTTTCGAGAGAAACCTCTCCTGTGTGTTCTCTTTTGAGGCTACACGCTTAGACATACACGCAACACGAAAGATTTTCGAGTTACCACGTGTTGTTTAGGAAAAACAAGATAATTTCCCACGATGCAGGATTACCTTATAACGTGGTTTCTGACAAATTTTGACGAAAGGAAATTCTCCTATGGGTTCTCTTTTGAGGCTACAGGTTTAGACGTACACGCCACACCAAATCTTTTCGAGTTAAAACGTGTTGTTTAGGAGATACGAGCTAATTTTGTAAGATGCTTTATTTCATCTTGTAAAGTTTAAGGATTTCCAATACGTACCTATTTGTCTTTACTCTGCTACACTGTATTTCCTTATAACGTGGTATTCTTACATATTCTTTCGAGAGAAAACTCTCCTGTGTGTTCTCTTTTGAGGCTACACGCTGAGACATACACGCAACACAAAAACTTTTCGAGTTACAACGTGTTGTTTAAGAAAAACACGATAATTTCGCACGATGCGGGATTTCCTTAAAACGTGGTTTTCTGAAAATTTGACGAAAGAAAATTCTCCTATGGGTTCTCTTTTGAGGCTACACGTTTAGACGTACACGCCACACCAAATCTTTTCGAGTTACAACGTGTTGTTTAGGAGATACGAGCTCATTTTGTCCGATGCTTTATTTCATCTCGTAACATTTAAGGGTTTCCAATATGTACGTATTTGTCTTTACTCTGCAACACTGTATTTCCTTATAACGTGGTATTCTTACATATTCTGTTGAGAGAAAACTCTCCTGTGTGTTCTCTTTTGAGGCTACACGCGGAGACATACACGCCACACACCAAATCTTTTCGAGTTACAACGTGTTGTTTAGGAGATACAAGCTAATTTTGTATGATGCGTTATTTCTTCTCATAAAGTGTTTCCAATAGGTACGTCTTTGTCTTTACTTTGCAACACTGTATTTCCTTATAACCTGGTATTCTTACATATTCTTTCGAGTGAAAACTCTCCTGTGTGTTCTCTTTGTTTAGGAAAAACAAGTTAATTTCGCAGGATGCGGGATTTCTTTAAAACGTGGTTTTCTGACAAATTTTGACGAAAGAAAATTCTCCAGTGGGTTCTCTTTTGAGGCTAAACTTTTAGACGTACACGCCAAACCAAATGTTTTCGAGTTTCCACTTGTTTTTTAGGAGATACAAGCTAATATTTTATGATGCTTAATTTCTTCTCGTAAAGTGTTTCCAATATGTACGTATTTGTCTTTACTCTGCAACACTGTATTTCCTTATAACGTAGTATTCTTACATATTCTTTCGAGAAAAACCTCTCCTTTGCATTCTCTTTTGAGGCTACACGCTTAGACATACACGCAACACCAAAGCTTTTCGAGTTACCACGTGTTGTTTAGGAAAAACAAGATAATTTCGCACGATGCGGTATTTCCTTAAAACGTGGTTTTCTGACAAATTTTGACGAATGAAAATTCTCCTTTGTGTTCTCCTTTGAGGCTACACGCTTAGACATACACGCCAAACCAATTCTTTACGAGTTACCACGTGTTGTTTAGGAGATACAAGCTAATTTTGTTCGATGCGTTATTTCTTCTAGTAAGTGTTCCCAATATATTCTTATTTGTCTTTACTCTGCAAAATTGTATTTCCTAATAACGTGGTATTCTTACATATTCTTTCAAGAGAAAACTCTCCTGTGCCTTCTCTTTTGAGGCTCCACGCTTACACATACACGCAACTCTAAAACTTTTCGAGTTACAACATGTTGTTTAGGAAAAAGAAGATGATTTCGCACGATGCGAGATTTCCTTAAAACGTGGTTTTCTGACAAATTTTGAGGAAAGAAAATTCTCCTATGGGTTCTCTTTTGAGGCTACACATTTATACGTACACACCACACCAAATCTTTTCGAGTTACAATGTGTTGTTTAGGAGATACAATCTAATTTTGTATGATGCGTTATTTCTTCTCGTAAAGTCTTTCCAATATGTACGTAGTTGTCTTTACTCTGCAACACTGTATTTCCTTATAAAGTGGTATTCTTACATAATTTTTTGAGAAAAAACTCTCCTTTACATTCTCTTTTGAGGCTACATGCTTAGACATACACGCAACACTAAAGCTTTTCAAGTTATAACTTGTTGTTTAGGAAAAAGAAGATAATTTTTCTCGATGAGGGATTTCCTTAAAACGTGGTTTTCTCACATATTTTGACGAAAGAAAATTCTCCTTTCTGTTCTCTTTTGAGGCTACATGTTTAGCCGTACACGCCACACCAAATCCTTTTGAGTTACAACCTGTTGTTTAGGAGATACAAGCTAATTTTGTATGATGCGTTATTTCTTCTCGTAAAGTGTTTCCAATACATACATATTTGTCTTTACCTGCAACACTGTATTTCCTTATAACGTGGTATTCTTACATATTCTTTCGAGAGAAAACTCTCCTGTGCGTTCTCTTTTGAGGCTACACGCTTATTCATACACGCAACACCAAAGCATTTCGAGTTACAATGTGTTGTTTAGGAAAAACAAGATAATTTCGCACGAAGCGAGATTTCCTTAAAACGTGGTTTCTGACAAATTTTGATGAAAGAAAATTCTCCTGTCGGTTCCCTTTTGAGGCTACACGTTTAGACGTACACGTCACACCAAATCTTTTCGAGTTACAACGTGTTGTTTAGGAGATACAAGCTAATTTTGTACGATGCGTTATTTCTTCTCTTACAGTGTTTCAAATATGTACGTATTTGTCTTTAATCTGCAACACTGTATTTCCTTATAACGTGGTATTCTTACATATTCTTTGGAGAGAAAACTCTCCTGTGCGTTCTCTTTTGAGGCTACACCCTTAGCGTTACACGCAGGACCATAGCTTTTCGAGTTACAATGTGTTGTTTAGGAAGAACAAGATAATTTCGCACGATGCTGGATTTCTTTACAACGTAGTTTTCTGACAAATTTTGACGAAGGAAAATTCTCCTGTGGGTTCTCTTTTGAGGCACATGGTTAGACGTACACGCCACACCAAATCTTTTAGAGTTATAACGTGTTGTTTAGGAGATACAAGCTAATTTTTTACGATGTGTTTTTTCTTCTCATAAAGCTTAAGTGTTTCCAATCAGTATGTATTTGTCTTTACTCTGCAACACTGTATTTCCTTATAACGTGGTATTCTTACATATTCTTTCGAGAGAAAACTCTCCTGTGCATTCTCTTTTGAGGCTACAGGCTTAGACAAATTTGGACGAAAGAAAATACTCCTGAGGGTTCTCTTTTGAGGCTACACGTTTAGACGTACACGCCACACCAAATCTTTTCAAGTTACAACGTGTTGTTTAGGAGATACAAGCTAATTTTTTAAGATGTGTTATTTCTTCTCGTAAAGTTTAAGTGTTTCCAATACGTACGTATTTGCCTTTACTCTGCAACACTGTTTTCCTTATAACGTGGTATTCTTGCATATTCTTTCGAGAGAAAACTCTCCTGTGCATTCTCCTTTGAGGCTACACGCTTAGACATACATGCAACACCAAAGCTTTTCGAGTTACAACGTGTTGTTTAGGAAGAACATGATAATTTCTCACGATGCGGGATTTCCTTAAAACGTGGTTTGCTGACAAATTTTGATGAAATAAAATTGTCCTGTGGGTTCTCTTTTGGGGCTACACATTTAGACGTACAAGCCACACCAAATCTTTTCCAGTAAAAACGTGTTGTTTAGGAGATACAAGCTAATATTGTACGATGCTTTATTTCATCTCATAAAGTTTAAGTGTTTCCAATATGTACGTTTTCGTCTTTACTCAGCAACACTGTACTTCCTTATAAAGTGGTATTCGTAACTATTCTTTCGAGAGAAAACTCTCCTGTGCGTTCTCTCTTGAGGCTACATGCTTAGACATACACGCAACACCAAAGCTTTTCGAGTTACAACGTGTTGTTCAGGAATAACAAGATAATTTCGCACGATGCTGGGTTTCCTTAATACGTGGTTTTCTGACAAATTTTGACCAAAGAAAATTCTCCTGTGGGTTCTCTTTTGAGGCTACACGTTTAGCCGTACACGCCACACCAAATCTTTTCGAGTTACAACCTGTTGTTTAAGAGATACAAGCTAATTTTTTTACGATGCGTTATTTCTTCTCGTAAAGTGTTTCCAATAAGTGCATATTTGTCTTTACTCTGCAACACTGTGTTTCCTTATAACGTGGTATTCTTACATATTCTTTCGAGAGAAAACTCTCCTGTGCGTTCTCTTTTGAGGCTACATGCTTAGACATACACGCAACACCTAAGCTTTTCGAGTTACAATGTGTTTTTTAGGAAGAACAAGATAATTTCTCATGATGCGGGATTTCCTTAAAACGTGGTTTTCTGACAAATTTTGACGAAAGAAATTTGTCCTGTGGTTCTCTTTGAGGCTACACGTTTAGATGTACACGCCACACCAAATCTTTTCGAGTTACAACGTGTTGTTTAGGAGATATAAGCTAATTTTGTACGATGCTTTATTTATCTCATAAAATTTATGGGTTTCCAATACGAAAGTATTTGTCATTATTCTGCAACAGTGTACTTCCTTATAACGTGGTATTCTTACATATTCAGTCGAGAGAAAACTCTCCTGTGTGTTCTCTTTTGAGGCTACACGCTTAGACATACAGGCAACACCAAAGCTTTTCGAGTAATAACGCGTTGTTTAGGAAAAGCAAGATAATTTCGCACGATGCGGGATTTCCTTAATACGTGGTTTTCTGACAAATTTTGTCAGAAAATTCTCCTGTGGGTTCTCTTTTGAGGCTACACGTTTAGGCGTACAGGTTACACCAAATCTTTTCGAGTTACAACGTGTTGTTTAGGAGATACAAGCTAATTTTTTACGATGCGTTATTTCTTCTCATAAAGTGTTTCCAATAAGTATGTATTTGTCTTTACTCTGCAACACTGTATTTTCTTATAACGTGGTATTCTTACACATTCTTTCGAGAGAAAACTCTCCTGTGTGCTCTCTTTTGAGTCTACACGCTTAAACATACATGCAACACCAAAGCTTTTCGAGTTACAAGGTGTTGTTTAGAAAAAACAAGATAATTTCGCACGATGCGGGATTTCCTTAAAACGTGGTTTTCTGAATATTTGACGAAAGAAAATTCTCCTATGGGTTCTCTCTTGAGGCTACACGTTTAGACGTACACGCCACACCAAATCTTTTCGAGTTACAACATGTTGTTTAGGAGATACGAGCTAATTTTGTACGATGCTTTATTTCATCTCGTAAAGTTTAAGGGTTTCCAATACGTACCTATTTGTCTTTACTCTGCAACACTGTATTTCCTTATAACGTGGTATTCTTACATATTCTTTCGAGAGAAAACTCTCCTGTGTGTTCTCTTTTGAGGCTACACGCTGAGACATACACGCAACACCAAAGCTCTTCGAGTTAAAACGTGTTGTTTAGGAAAAACAAGATAATTTTGCACGATGTAGGTTTTCCTTAATACGTGGTTTTCTGACAAATTTGACCAAAGAAAATTCTCCTGTGGGTTCTCTTTTGAGGCTACACGTTTAGACGTACACGCCACACCAAATCATTTAGAGTTACAACGTGTTGTTTAGGAGATACAAGCTAATTTTGTACGATGCGTTATTTCTTCTTGTAAAATATTTCTAATATGTACGTATTTGTCTTTACTCTGCAACACTGTATTTCCTTATAACGTGGTATTCTTATATATTCTTTCGAGAAAGAACTCTCCTTTGCCTTCTCTTTTGAGGCTACATGCTTAGACATACACGCAACACCAAAGCTTTTCGAGTTACAAAGTGTTATTTAAGAAAAACAAGATAATTTTGCACGATGAGGGATTTCCTTAAAACGTAGTTTTCTCACAAATTTTGACGATAGAAAATTCTCCTGTGGGTTCTCTTTTGAGGCTACACGTTTAGACGTACATGCCCCACCAAATCCTTTCGAGTTACAACCTGTTGTTTAGGAGATACAAACTAATTTTGTATGATGCGTTATTTCTTCTCGTAAAGTGTTTCCAATAAGTACGTATTTGTCTTTACTCTGCAACACTGTATTTCCTTATAACCTGGTATTCTTACATATTCTTTCTAGTGAAAACTCTCCTGTGTGTTCTCTTTTGAGGCTACACACTGAGGCAAACACGCAACTCCAAATCTTTTCGAGTTACAACGTGTTGTTTAGGAAAAACAAGATAATTTCCCACGATGCAGGATTTCCTTAATACGTAGTTTTCTGACAAATTTGACCAAACAAAATTCGCCTGTGGGTTCTCTTTTGAGGCTACACGTTTAGACGTACACACCACATCAAATCTTTTCGAGTTACAACGTGTTGTTTAGGAGATACAAGCTAATTTTGTATGATGCATTATTTCTTCTCGTAAAGTGTTTCCAATATGTACGTATTTGTCTTTACTCTGCAACACTGTATTTCCTTATAACGTGGTATTCTTACATATTCTTTCGAGAAAAAACTCTCCTTTGCATTCTCTTTTGAGGCTACACGCTTAGACATACACGCAACACCAAAGCTTTTCGAGTTACAACTTGTTGTTTAGGAAAAACAAGATAATTTTTCACGCTGAGGGATTTCCTTAAAACGTGGTTTTCTTACATATTTTGACGATAAAAAATTCTCCTGTCGGTTCTCTTTTGAGGGAACACGTTTAGAAGTACACGTCACACCAAATATTTTCGAGTTATAATGTGTTGTTTATGAGATACAAGCTAATTTTGTACGAATTTTTATTTCTTCTCTTAAAGTGTTTACAATATGTACGTATTTGTCTTTACTCTGCAACACTGTATTTCCTTATAACGTGGTATTCTTACATATTCTTTCGAAAGAAAACTCTCCTTGCATTCCCTTTAGAGGCTACACACTTAAACATACACGCAACACCAAAGCTTTTCGAGTTACAACGTGTTGTTTAGGAAAAACAAGATAATTTCGCACGATGCGGAATTTCCTTAAAACGTGGTTTTCTGACAAATTTTGACGAAAGAAAACTCTCCTGTGGGTTCTCTTTTGAGGATACACGTTTAGACGTACACGCCACACCAAATCTTTTCGAGTTACAACATGTTGTTTAGGACCTACAAGCTAATTTTGCAAGATGCGTTATTTCGCTCATAAAGTGTTTCCAGTACGTACGTATTTGTCTTTACTCTGATACACTGTATTTCCTTATAACGTGGTATTCTTACATATTCTTTCGAGAGAAAACTCTCCTATGCGTTCTCTTTTGGGGCTACACGCTTAGACATACACCCAACACCAAAGCTTTTCAAGTTAAAACGTGTTGTTTAGGAAGAACAAGATAATTTCTCACGATGCGGTATTTCCTTAAAACGTGGTTGCTGAAAAATTTTGACGAAAGAAAATTGTCCTGTGGGTTCTCTTTTGAGGGTACACGTTTAGACGTACATGCCACACCAAATCTTTTCGAGTTACAACGTGTTGTTTAGGAGATACAAGCTAATTTTGTACGATGCTTTATTTCATCTCGTAAAGTTTAAGGGTTTCCAATACATACGTGTTTGTCTTTACTCTGCAACACTGTATTTCCTTATAACGTGGTATTCTTTCATATTCTTTCGAGAGAAAACTCTCCTGTGCGTTCTCTTTTGAGGCTACAAGTTTAGACATACACGCAACGGCAAAGCTTTTCGAGTTACAACATGTTGTTTAGGAAGAACAAGATAATTTCCCACGATGCAGGATTTCCTTAAAACGTGGTGTTCTGACAAATTTTGACGAAAGAAAATTCTCCTGTGGGTTCTCTTTTGAGGCTACACCTTTAGACGTATACACCACACCAAATCTTTTGAGTTACACCGTGCTGTTTAGGAGATACAAGCTAATTTTTTTTACGATGCGTTATTTCTTCTCGTAAAGTTTAAGTGTTTCCAATACATACGTTTTTGCCTTTACTCTGCAACTCTGTAATTCCTAATAACGTGGTATTCTTACATATTCTTTCGAGAGAAAACTCTCCTGTGCGTTCTCTTTTGAGGCTACACGCTTAGACATACACGCAACACCACAGTTTTTCGAGTTACAATGTGTTGTTTAGGAAAAACAAGATAATTTAGCACGATGCGGGATTTCCTTAAAACATGGTTTTCTGACAAATTTTGACGAAAGAAAATACTCCTGAGGGTTCTCTTTTGAGGCTACACGTTTAGTCGTACACGCCACACCAAATCTTTTCAAGTTACAACGTGTTGTTTAGGAGATACAAGCTAATTTTTTAAGATGTGTTATTTCTTCTCGTAAAGTTTAAGTGTTTCCAATACGTACGTATTTGCCTTTACTCTGCAACACTGTTTTCCTTATAACGTGGTATTCTTGCATATTCTTTCGAGAGAAAACTCTCCTGTGCATTCTCCTTTGAGGCTACACGCTTAGACATACATGCAACACCAAAGCTTTTCGAGTTACAACGTGTTGTTTAGGAAGAACATGATAATTTCTCACGATGCGGGATTTCCTTAAAACGTGGTTTGCTGACAAATTTTGATGAAATAAAATTGTCCTGTGGGTTCTCTTTTGGGGCTACACATTTAGACGTACAAGCCACACCAAATCTTTTCCAGTAAAAACGTGTTGTTTAGGAGATACAAGCTAATATTGTACGATGCTTTATTTCATCTCATAAAGTTTAAGTGTTTCCAATATGTACGTTTTCGTCTTTACTCAGCAACACTGTACTTCCTTATAAAGTGGTATTCGTAACTATTCTTTCGAGAGAAAACTCTCCTGTGCGTTCTCTCTTGAGGCTACATGCTTAGACATACACGCAACACCAAAGCTTTTCGAGTTACAACGTGTTGTTCAGGAATAACAAGATAATTTCGCACGATGCTGGGTTTCCTTAATACGTGGTTTTCTGACAAATTTTGACCAAAGAAAATTCTCCTGTGGGTTCTCTTTTGAGGCTACACGTTTAGCCGTACACGCCACACCAAATCTTTTCGAGTTACAACCTGTTGTTTAAGAGATACAAGCTAATTTTTTTACGATGCGTTATTTCTTCTCGTAAAGTGTTTCCAATAAGTGCATATTTGTCTTTACTCTGCAACACTGTGTTTCCTTATAACGTGGTATTCTTACATATTCTTTCGAGAGAAAACTCTCCTGTGCGTTCTCTTTTGAGGCTACATGCTTAGACATACACGCAACACCTAAGCTTTTCGAGTTACAATGTGTTTTTTAGGAAGAACAAGATAATTTCTCATGATGCGGGATTTCCTTAAAACGTGGTTTTCTGACAAATTTTGACGAAAGAAATTTGTCCTGTGGTTCTCTTTGAGGCTACACGTTTAGATGTACACGCCACACCAAATCTTTTCGAGTTACAACGTGTTGTTTAGGAGATATAAGCTAATTTTGTACGATGCTTTATTTATCTCATAAAATTTATGGGTTTCCAATACGAAAGTATTTGTCATTATTCTGCAACAGTGTACTTCCTTATAACGTGGTATTCTTACATATTCAGTCGAGAGAAAACTCTCCTGTGTGTTCTCTTTTGAGGCTACACGCTTAGACATACAGGCAACACCAAAGCTTTTCGAGTAATAACGCGTTGTTTAGGAAAAGCAAGATAATTTCGCACGATGCGGGATTTCCTTAATACGTGGTTTTCTGACAAATTTTGTCAGAAAATTCTCCTGTGGGTTCTCTTTTGAGGCTACACGTTTAGGCGTACAGGTTACACCAAATCTTTTCGAGTTACAACGTGTTGTTTAGGAGATACAAGCTAATTTTTTACGATGCGTTATTTCTTCTCATAAAGTGTTTCCAATAAGTATGTATTTGTCTTTACTCTGCAACACTGTATTTTCTTATAACGTGGTATTCTTACACATTCTTTCGAGAGAAAACTCTCCTGTGTGCTCTCTTTTGAGTCTACACGCTTAAACATACATGCAACACCAAAGCTTTTCGAGTTACAAGGTGTTGTTTAGAAAAAACAAGATAATTTCGCACGATGCGGGATTTCCTTAAAACGTGGTTTTCTGAATATTTGACGAAAGAAAATTCTCCTATGGGTTCTCTCTTGAGGCTACACGTTTAGACGTACACGCCACACCAAATCTTTTCGAGTTACAACATGTTGTTTAGGAGATACGAGCTAATTTTGTACGATGCTTTATTTCATCTCGTAAAGTTTAAGGGTTTCCAATACGTACCTATTTGTCTTTACTCTGCAACACTGTATTTCCTTATAACGTGGTATTCTTACATATTCTTTCGAGAGAAAACTCTCCTGTGTGTTCTCTTTTGAGGCTACACGCTGAGACATACACGCAACACCAAAGCTCTTCGAGTTAAAACGTGTTGTTTAGGAAAAACAAGATAATTTTGCACGATGTAGGTTTTCCTTAATACGTGGTTTTCTGACAAATTTGACCAAAGAAAATTCTCCTGTGGGTTCTCTTTTGAGGCTACACGTTTAGACGTACACGCCACACCAAATCATTTAGAGTTACAACGTGTTGTTTAGGAGATACAAGCTAATTTTGTACGATGCGTTATTTCTTCTTGTAAAATATTTCTAATATGTACGTATTTGTCTTTACTCTGCAACACTGTATTTCCTTATAACGTGGTATTCTTATATATTCTTTCGAGAAAGAACTCTCCTTTGCCTTCTCTTTTGAGGCTACATGCTTAGACATACACGCAACACCAAAGCTTTTCGAGTTACAAAGTGTTATTTAAGAAAAACAAGATAATTTTGCACGATGAGGGATTTCCTTAAAACGTAGTTTTCTCACAAATTTTGACGATAGAAAATTCTCCTGTGGGTTCTCTTTTGAGGCTACACGTTTAGACGTACATGCCCCACCAAATCCTTTCGAGTTACAACCTGTTGTTTAGGAGATACAAACTAATTTTGTATGATGCGTTATTTCTTCTCGTAAAGTGTTTCCAATAAGTACGTATTTGTCTTTACTCTGCAACACTGTATTTCCTTATAACCTGGTATTCTTACATATTCTTTCTAGTGAAAACTCTCCTGTGTGTTCTCTTTTGAGGCTACACACTGAGGCAAACACGCAACTCCAAATCTTTTCGAGTTACAACGTGTTGTTTAGGAAAAACAAGATAATTTCCCACGATGCAGGATTTCCTTAATACGTAGTTTTCTGACAAATTTGACCAAACAAAATTCGCCTGTGGGTTCTCTTTTGAGGCTACACGTTTAGACGTACACACCACATCAAATCTTTTCGAGTTACAACGTGTTGTTTAGGAGATACAAGCTAATTTTGTATGATGCATTATTTCTTCTCGTAAAGTGTTTCCAATATGTACGTATTTGTCTTTACTCTGCAACACTGTATTTCCTTATAACGTGGTATTCTTACATATTCTTTCGAGAAAAAACTCTCCTTTGCATTCTCTTTTGAGGCTACACGCTTAGACATACACGCAACACCAAAGCTTTTCGAGTTACAACTTGTTGTTTAGGAAAAACAAGATAATTTTTCACGCTGAGGGATTTCCTTAAAACGTGGTTTTCTTACATATTTTGACGATAAAAAATTCTCCTGTCGGTTCTCTTTTGAGGGAACACGTTTAGAAGTACACGTCACACCAAATATTTTCGAGTTATAATGTGTTGTTTATGAGATACAAGCTAATTTTGTACGAATTTTTATTTCTTCTCTTAAAGTGTTTACAATATGTACGTATTTGTCTTTACTCTGCAACACTGTATTTCCTTATAACGTGGTATTCTTACATATTCTTTCGAAAGAAAACTCTCCTTGCATTCCCTTTAGAGGCTACACACTTAAACATACACGCAACACCAAAGCTTTTCGAGTTACAACGTGTTGTTTAGGAAAAACAAGATAATTTCGCACGATGCGGAATTTCCTTAAAACGTGGTTTTCTGACAAATTTTGACGAAAGAAAACTCTCCTGTGGGTTCTCTTTTGAGGATACACGTTTAGACGTACACGCCACACCAAATCTTTTCGAGTTACAACATGTTGTTTAGGACCTACAAGCTAATTTTGCAAGATGCGTTATTTCGCTCATAAAGTGTTTCCAGTACGTACGTATTTGTCTTTACTCTGATACACTGTATTTCCTTATAACGTGGTATTCTTACATATTCTTTCGAGAGAAAACTCTCCTATGCGTTCTCTTTTGGGGCTACACGCTTAGACATACACCCAACACCAAAGCTTTTCAAGTTAAAACGTGTTGTTTAGGAAGAACAAGATAATTTCTCACGATGCGGTATTTCCTTAAAACGTGGTTGCTGAAAAATTTTGACGAAAGAAAATTGTCCTGTGGGTTCTCTTTTGAGGGTACACGTTTAGACGTACATGCCACACCAAATCTTTTCGAGTTACAACGTGTTGTTTAGGAGATACAAGCTAATTTTGTACGATGCTTTATTTCATCTCGTAAAGTTTAAGGGTTTCCAATACATACGTGTTTGTCTTTACTCTGCAACACTGTATTTCCTTATAACGTGGTATTCTTTCATATTCTTTCGAGAGAAAACTCTCCTGTGCGTTCTCTTTTGAGGCTACAAGTTTAGACATACACGCAACGGCAAAGCTTTTCGAGTTACAACATGTTGTTTAGGAAGAACAAGATAATTTCCCACGATGCAGGATTTCCTTAAAACGTGGTGTTCTGACAAATTTTGACGAAAGAAAATTCTCCTGTGGGTTCTCTTTTGAGGCTACACCTTTAGACGTATACACCACACCAAATCTTTTGAGTTACACCGTGCTGTTTAGGAGATACAAGCTAATTTTTTTTACGATGCGTTATTTCTTCTCGTAAAGTTTAAGTGTTTCCAATACATACGTTTTTGCCTTTACTCTGCAACTCTGTAATTCCTAATAACGTGGTATTCTTACATATTCTTTCGAGAGAAAACTCTCCTGTGCGTTCTCTTTTGAGGCTACACGCTTAGACATACACGCAACACCACAGTTTTTCGAGTTACAATGTGTTGTTTAGGAAAAACAAGATAATTTAGCACGATGCGGGATTTCCTTAAAACATGGTTTTCTGACAAATTTTGACGAAAGAAAATACTCCTGAGGGTTCTCTTTTGAGGCTACACGTTTAGTCGTACACGCCACACCAAATCTTTTCGAGTTACAACGTGTTGTTTAGGAGATACAAGCTAATTTTTTAAGATGTGTTATTTCTCTCGTAAAGATTAAGTGTTTCAAATACGTACGTATTTGCCTTTACTCTGCAACACTGTTTTCCTTATAACATGGTATTCTTGCATATTCTTTCGAGAGAAAACTTTCCTGTGCGTTCTCTTTTGAGGCTACACGCTTAGACATACAAGCAACACCAAAGCTTTTCGAGTTACAACTTGTTGTTTTGGAAGAACAAGATAATTTCTCACGATGCGGGATTTCCTTAAAACGTGGTTTGCTGACAAATTTTGACGAAAGAAAATAGTCCTGTGGGCTCTCTTTTGGGGCTACACGTTCAGACGTACAAGCCACACCAAATCTTTTCCAGTAAAAACGTGTTGTTTAGGAGATACAAGCTAATTTTGCACGATGCTTTATTTCATCTCGTAAGTTTAAGGGTTTCCAATATGTACGTTTTCGTCTTTACTCAGCAACACTGTACTTCCTTATAAAGTGGTATTCTTAACTATTCTTTCGAGAGAAAACTCTTCTGTGCGTTTTCTTTTGAGGCTACACGCTTAGACATACATGCAACACCAAAGCTTTTCGAGTTACAACGTGTTGTTTAGAAAAAACAAGATAATTTCACACGATGCGGGGTTTCCTTAATACGTGGTTTTCTGACAAATTTTGACCAAAGAAAATTCTCCTGTGGGTTCTCTTTTGAGGCTACACGTTTAGCCGTACATGCCACATCAATTTTTTTCGAGTTACAACCTGTTGTTTGGGAGATACAAGCTAATTTTGAACGATGCGTTATTTCATCTCTAAAAGTGTTTCCAATAAGTACGTATTTGTCTTTACTCTGCAACACTGTATTTCCTTATAACGTGGTATTCTTACATATTCTTTCGAGAGAAAACTCTCCTGTGCGTTCTCTTTTGAGGCTACATGCTTAGACATACACGCAACACCAAAGCTTTTCGAGTTACAACGTGTTTTTTAGGAAGAACAAGATAATTTCTCACGATGCGGGATTTCCTTAAAACGTGGTTTTCTGACAAATTTTGACGAAAGAAAATTGTCCTGTGGTTCTCTTTTGAGGCTACACGTTTAGATGTACACGCCACACCAAATCTTTTCGAGTTACAACGTGTTGTTTAGGAGATACAAGCTAATTTTGTACGATGCTTTATTTCATCTCTTAAAGTTTAAGGGTTTCCAATACGTAAGTATTTGTCATTATTCTGCAACAGTGTATTTCCTTATAACGTGGTAGTCTTACATATTCTTTCGAGAGAAAACACTCCTGTGTGTTCTCCTTTGAGGCTACACGCTTAGACATACACGCAACACCAAAGCTTTTCGAGTTACAACGCGTTGTTTAGGAAAAAACAAGATAATTTCTCACTATGCTGGATTTCCTTAATACGTGGTTTTCTGACAAATTTGACCAAAGAAAATTGTCCTGTGGGTTCTCTTTTGAGGCTACACATTTGGACGTACACGCCACAGCAAATCATTTAGAGTTACAACGTGTTGTTTAGGAGATACAAGCTAATTTTGTAAGATGCGTTATTTCTTCTCGTAAAGTGTTTCCAATATGTACGTATTTGTCTTTACTCTGCAACACTGTATTTCCTTATAATGTGGTATTCTTATATATTCTTTCGAGAAAGAACTCTCCTTTGCATTCTCTTTTGAGGCTACATGCTTAGACATACACGCAACACCAAAGCTTTTCGAGTTACAACGTGTTGTTTAAGAAAAACACGATAATTTTGCACGATGAGGGATTTCCTTAAAACGTGGTTTTCTCACAAATTTTGACGATAGAAAATTCTTCTGTGGGTTCTCTTTTGAGGCTACACGTTTAGACATACATGCCACACCAAATCCTTTCGAGTTACAACCTGTTGTTTAGGAGATACAAGCTAATTTTGTATGATGCGTTATTTCTTCTTGTAAAGTGTTTCCAATAAGTACGTATTTGTCTTTACTCTGCAACACTGTATTTCCTTATAACCTGGTATTCTTACATACTTTTTCTAGTGAAAACTCTCCTGTGTGTTCTCTTTTGAGGCTACACACTGAGACAAACACGCAACACCAAATCTTTTCGAGTTACAACGTGTTGTTTAGGAAAAACAAGATAATTTCCCACGATGCAGGATTTCCTTAATACGTGGTTTTCTGACAAATTTGACCAAAGAAAATTCTCCTGTGGGTTCTCTTTTGAGGCTACACCTTTATACGTACATGCCACATCAAATCTTTTCGAGTTACAACGTGTTGTTTAGGAGTACAAGTTAATTTTGTATGATGCGTTATTTCTTCTCTTAAAGTGTTTCCAATATGTACGTATTTGTCTTTACTCTGCAACTCTGTATTTCCTTATAACGTGGTATTCTTACATATTCTTTCGAGAAAAAACTCTCCTTTGCATTCTCTTTTGAGGCTACACGCTTAGACATACACGCAACACCAAAGATTTCGAGTTACAACTTGTTGTTTAGGAAAAACAAGATAATATTGCATGATGAGGGATTTCCTTAAAACGTGGTTTTCTCACATATTTTGACGATAAAAAAATTCTCCTGTCAGTTCTTTTTTGAGGCTACACGTTTAGACGTACACATCACACCAAATCTTTTCGAGTTACAAGGTGTTGTTTAGGAGATACAATCTAATTTTGTACGATCTATTATTTCTTCTCTTAAAGTGTTTCCAATATGTACGTATTTGTCTTTACTCTGCAACACTGTATTTCCTTATAACGTGGTATTCTTACATATTCTTTCGAGAGAAAACTCTCCTGTGCATTCCCTTTTGTGGCTACACACTTAGACATACACGCAACACCAAAGCTTTTCGAGTTACAACTTGTTGTTTAGGAAAAACAAGATAATTTCGCAGGATGCGGGATTTCGTTAAAACGTGATTTTCTGACAAATTTTGAAGAAAGAAAATTCTCCAATGGGTTCTCTTTTGAGGCTACACGTTTAGACGTACACGCCACATGAAGTCCTTTCGAGTTACCACGTGTTGTTTAGTAGATACAAGCTAATTTTTTACGATGCATTATTTCTTCTTGTAAAGTGTTTCCAACAAGTATGTATTTGTCTTTACTCTGCAACACTGTATTTCCTTATAACGTTTTATTCTTACATGTTCTTTCTAGAGAAAACTCTCCTGTGCATACTCTTTAGAGGCTACACGCTTAGACATACACGCAACAACAAAGCTTTTCGAGTTACAACGTGTTGTTTAGGAAAAACAAGATAATTTTGCACGATGCGGGATTTACTTAAAACGTGGTTTTTCTGACAAATTTTGAAGAAAGAAAGTTATCCTGTGGGTCCTCTTTTGAGGCTACACGGGTAGACGTACGAGCCACACCAAATCTTTTCGAGTTACAACGTGTTGTTTAGGAGATACAAGCTAATTTTGTATGATGCATTATTTCTTCTCTTAAAGTGTTTCCAATAGGTACGTAATTGTCTTTTCTGAGCAACACTGTATTTCCTTATAACGTGGTATTCTTACATGTTCGTTCAAGAGAAAACTCTCCTGTGCATTCTCTTTTGAGGCTACACGCTTAGACATACACGCAACACCAAAGCTTTTCGAGTTACAACGTGTTGTTTAGGAAAAACTAGAAAATTTCGCACGAAGCGAGATTTCCATACAACGTGGTTTCTGACAAATTTTGATGAAAGAACATTCTCCTATGGGTTCTCTTTTGAGGCTACACGTTTAGACGTACACGCCACACCAATTCTTTTCGAGTTACCATGTGTTGTTTAGGAGATACAAGCTAATTTTTTACAATGAATTATTTCTTCTCGTAAAGTGTTTCCAACAAGTATGTATTTGTCTTTACTCTGCAACACTGTATTCCTTATAACGTTGTATTCTTACATGTTCTTTCGAGAGAAAACTCTCCTGTGTGTACTCTTTAGAGGCTACACGCTTAGACATACACGCAACACCAAAGCTTTTCGAGTTACAACGTGTTGTTTAGGAAAAACAAGATAATTTTGCACGATGCGGGCTTTCCTTAAGACGTGGTTTTCTGACAAATTTTGACGAAAGAAAGTTCTCCTGTGGGTTCTCTTTTGAGGCTACAAGTGTAGTCGTACGAGCCACACCAAATCTTTTCTAGTTACAACGTGTTGTTTAGGAGATACAAGCTAATTTTTTACGGTGCATTATTTCTTCTCTTAAAGTGTTTCCAATAGGTACGTATTTGTCTTTACTCTGCAACACTGTATTTCCTTATAACGAGGTATTCTTACATATCCTTTCAAGAGAAAACTCTCCTGTGCGTTCTCTTTTGAGGCTACATGCTTAGACATACACGCAACACCAAAGCTTTTCGAGTTACAACGTGTTGTTTAGGAAAAACAAGATAATTTCGCACGATTTGAGATTTCCTTAAAACGTGGTTTCTGACAAATTTTGATGAAAGAAAATTCTCCTGTGGGTTCGCTTTTGAGGCTACACGTTTAGACGTACACGTCACATCAAATCTTTTCGAGTTACAACGTGTTGTTTAGGAGATACAAGCTATTTTTTTACGATGCATTATTTCTTCTCGTAAAGTGTTTCCAATATGTACGTATTTGTCTTTACTCTGCAACACTGTATTTCCTTATAACGTGGTATTCTTACATATTCGTTCGATAGAAAACTCTCCTGGGCATTCCCTTTAGAGGCTACACACTTAGACATACAAGAAACACCAAAGCTTTTCGAGTTACAACTTGTTGTTTAGGAAAAACAAGATAATTTCGCACGATGCGGGATTTCCTTATAACGTGGTTTTCTGACAAATTTTGAAGAAAGAAAATTCTCTTGTGGGGTCTCTTTTGAGGCTACACTTTGAGACGTACATGCCAAACCAAATCTTTTCGAGTTACCACTTGTTGTTTAGGAGATACAAGCTTATATTTTATGATCCGTCATTTCTTCTCGTAAAGTGTTTGCAATATTTATGTTTTTGTCTTTACTCTGCAACACTGTATTTCCTTATAACGTTGTAGTCTTACATGTTCCTTCGAGAGAAAACTCTCCTGTGCATTCTCTTTTGGGGCTACACGCTTAGATATACACGCAACACCAAAGCTTTTTGAGTTACAACGTGTTGTTTAGGAAAAACAAGATAATTTTGCACGATGCGGGATTTCCTTAAAACGTTGTTATCTAATTTTGATGAAAGAAAATTCTCCTGTTGGTTCTCTTTTGAGGCTACACGTTTAGACGTACACGCCAAACCAAATCTTTTCGAGTTACCACGTGTTGTTTAGGAGATACAAGGTAATTTTGTATGATGTATTATTTCTTCTCGTAAAGTGTTTCCAATATGTACTTATTTGTCTTTACTCTGCAAAATTGTATTTCCTAATAACGTGGTATTCTTACATATTCTCTCGAGAGAAAACTATCCTGTGCCTTCTCTTTTGAGGCTCCACGCTTAGACATACACGCAACACTAAAGCTTTTCGAGTTACAATATGTTGTTTAGGAAAAAGAAGATGATTTCACACGATGCGGGATTTCCTTAAAACATGGTTCTGTGAAAAATTTTGATGAAAGAAAATTCTCCTGTGGTTTCTCCTTTGAGGCTACACGTTTAGACGTACAGGCCACACCAAATCTTTTCGAGATACAACTTGTTGTTTAGGAGATACAAGCTAATTTTGTACTATGCGTTAATTCTTCTCGTAAAGTGTTTCCAATACGTACGTGTTTGTCTTTACACTGCAACATTGTATTTCCTTATAACGTGGCATTCTTACATATTCTTTCGAGAGAAAGCTCTCCTGTGCTTTCTCTTTTGAGGCTACACGCTTAGACATACACGCAACACCAGAGCTTTTCGAGTTACAACATGTTGTTTAGGAAAAACAAGATAATTTCGCACAATGCGAGATTTCCTTAAAACGTGGTTTCTGACAAATTTTGATGAAAGAAAATTCTCCTGTGGGATCTCTTTTGAGGCTACACGTTTAGACGTACACGCCACACCAAATCTTTTCGAGTAACAAGGTGTTGTTTAGGAGATTCAAGCTAATTTTGTACGATGCGTTAATTCTTCTCGTAAAGTGTTTCCAATATGTACGTATTTGTCTTTACTCTGCAACACTGTATTTCCTTATAACGGGGTATTCTTACATATTCTTTCGAGAGAAAACTCTCCTGTGCATTCGCTTTTGAGGCTACACACTTAGACATACACGCAAATCAAAGCTTTTCGAGTTACAACTTGTTGTTTAGGAAAAACAAGATGATTTCGCAGGAGGCGGGATTTCGTTAAAACGTGGTTTTCTGACAAATTTTGAAGAAAGAAAATTCTCCAGTGGTTTCTCTTTTGAGGCTACACTTTTAGACGTACACGCCAAACCAAATGTTTTCGAGTTTCCACTTTTTCTTTAGGAGATACAAGCTAATATTGTATGATGCGTAATTTCTTCTCTTAAAGTGTTTCCAATAAGTACGTATTTGTCTTTACTCTGCAACACTGTATTTCCTTATAACTTTGTATTCTTACATGTTCTTTCG
Organism: Apodemus sylvaticus; assembly: GCF_947179515.1. Classification (NCBI taxonomy): domain Eukaryota; kingdom Metazoa; phylum Chordata; class Mammalia; order Rodentia; family Muridae; genus Apodemus; species Apodemus sylvaticus. Next base: position 467,421 of record NW_026263416.1, read on the forward strand.
AGAGAAAACTCTCCTGTGCATTCTCTTTTGAGGCTACATGCTGAGACATACACGCAACACCAAAGCGTTTCGAGGTACAAGGTGTTGTTTAGGAAAAAAAAGATAATTTCGCACGATGCGGGATTTCCTTAAAACGTGGTTTTCTGACAAATTTTGACGAAAGAAAATTCTCCTTTGTGTTCTCTTTTGAGGCTACACGTTTAGACGTACACGCCAAACCAAATCTTTTCGAGTTACCACGTGTTGTTTAGGAGATACAAGCTAATTATGTACGATGCGTTATTTCTTCTCCTAAAGTGTTTCCAATATGTACTTATTTGCCTTTACTCTGCAAAATTGTATTTCTTTATAACGTGGTATTCTTACATATTCTTTCGAGAGAAAACTCTCCTGTGCCTTCGCTTTTGAGGCTCCACGCTTAGACATACACGCAACACCAAAGCTTTTTGAGTTACAACATGTTGTTTAGGAAAAAGAAGATGATTTCGCACGATGCGGGATTTCCTTAAAACGTGGTTTTCTGAAAAGTTTTAACGAAAGAAAATTGTCCTTTGGGTTCTCTTTTGAGGCAACACGTTTAGACGTACACGCCACACCAAATCTTTTCGAGTTACAACGTGTTGTTTAGGAGATACAAGTTAATTTTTTCGATGCGTTATTTCTTCTCATAAAGTGTTTCCAATATGTACGTATCTGTCTTTACTCTGCAACACTCTATTTCCTTATAACGTGGTATTCTTACATATTCTTTCTAGAAAAAACTCTCCTTTACATTCTCTTTTGAGGCTACACGCATAGACATACACACAACACCAAAGCTTTTCGAGTTACAACGTGTTGTTTAGGAAAAACAAGATAATTTTGCATGATGAGGGATTTCCTTATAACGTGGTTTTCTGACAAATTTTGAAGAAAGAAAATTCTCCTGTGGGGTCTCTTTTGAGGCTACACTTTTAGACTTAAACGCCAAACCAAATCTTTTCGAGTTACCACTTGTTGTTTAGGAGATACAAGCTTATATTTTATGATGTGTCATTTCTTCTCGTAAAGTGTTTCCAATATGTACGTATTTGTCTTTACTCTCCAACACTGTATTTCCTTATAACGTTGTATTCTTACATGTTCTTTCGAGAGAAAACTCTCCTGTGCATTCGCTTTTGAGGCTACATGCTGAGACATACACGCTACACCAAAGCTTTTCGTGTTACAAGTTGTTGTTTAGGAAAAACAAGATAATTTCGCACGATGGGGAATTTCCTTAAAATGTGGTTTTCTGACAAATTTTGACGAAAGAAAATTCTCCTTTGTGTTCTCTTTGGCGGCTACACGTTTAGACGTACACGCCAAACCAAACCTTTTCGAGTTACCACGTGTTGTTTAGGAGATACAAGCTAATTTTGTCCGATGTGTTATTTCTTCTCCTAAAGTGTTTCCAATATGTACTTATTTGCCTTTACTCGGCCTAATTGTATTTCTTTATAACGTCTATTCTTACATATTCTTTCGAGAGAAAACTCTCCTGTGCCTTCGCTTTTGAGGCTCCACGCTTAGACATACACGCAACACCAAAGTTTTTTGAGTTACAACATGTTGTTTAGGAAAAAGAAGATGATTTCGCATGATGCGGGATTTCCTTAAAACGTGGTTTTCTGAAAAAATTTAACGAAAGAAAATTGTCCTGTGGGTTGTCTTTTGAGGCTACACGTTTTGACGTACACGCCACACCAAATCATTTCGAGTTACAACGTGTTGTTTAGGTGATACAAGTTAATTTTTTACGATGCGTTATTTCTTCTCGTAAAGAGTTTCCAATATGTACGTATTTGTCTTTACTCTGCAACAATGTATTTCCTTATAACGTGGTATTCTAACATATTCTTTCGAGAAAAAAACTCTCCTTTACATTCTCTTTTGAGGCTACACGCTTAGACATACACGCAACACCAAAGCTTTTTGAGTTACAACTTGTTGTTTAGGAAAAACAAGATAATTTTGCACGATGAGGGATTTTCTTAAAACGTGGTTTTCTCACATATTTTGACGAAAGAAAATTCTCCTGTGGGTTCTCTTTTGAGGCTACACGTTTAGCCGTACACGCCACACCAAATCCTTTCGAGTTACAACCTGTTGTTTAGGAGATACAAGCTAATTTTGTATGATGCATTATTTCTTCTCATAAAGTGTTTCCAATACATACGTATTTGTCTTTACTCTGCAACACTGTATTTCCTTATAATGTGATATTCTTACATATTCTTTCGAGGGAAACCTCTCCTGTGTGTTCTCTTTTGAGGCTACATGCTTAGACATACACACAACACCAAAGCTTTTCGAGTTACAGCGTGTTGTGTAGGAAAAATTAGATAATTTCGCACAATGCGTGATTTCCTTAAAACGTGGTTTCTGACAAATTTTGATGAAAGAAAATTCTCCTGTGGGTTCTCTTTTGAGGCTACACGTTGAGACGTACATGTCACACCAAATCTTTTCGAGTTACAACGAGTTGTTTAGGAGACACAAGCTAATTTTGTAAGATGCGATATTTCTTCTCTTAAAGTGTTTCCAATATGTACGTATTTGTCTTTACTCTGCAACACTGTATTTCCTTATAACGTGGTATTCTTACATATTCTTTCGAGAGAAAACTCTCCTGTGCATTCCCTTTTGTGGCTACACACTTAGTCATACACGCAACACCAAAGCTTTTCGAATTACAACTTGTTGTTTAGGAAAAACAAGATAATTTCGCAGGATGCAGGATTTCGTTAAAACGTGATTTTCTGACAAATTTTGAAGAAAGAAAATTCTCCTATGGGTTCTCTTTTGAGGCTACACGTTTAGACGTACACGCCACACCAAGTCCTTTCGAGTTACCACGTGTTGTTTAGGAGATACAAGCTAATTGTTTACAATGCGTTATTTCTTCTCGTAAAGTGTTTCCATCAAGTATGTATTTGACTTTACTCTGCAACACTGTATTCCCTTATAACGTTGTATTCTTACATGTTCTTTTGAGAGAAAACTCTCCTGTGCGTACTCTTTAGAGGCTACACGCTTAGACATACACGCAATGCCAAAGCTTTTCGAGTTACAATGTGTTGTTTAGGAAAAGCAAGATAATTTCGCACGATGCGAGATTTCCATAAAACGTGGTTTTCTGAAAAATTTTGACGAAAGAAAGTTTTCCTGTGGGTTCTCTTTTGAGGCTACACGTATAGAGGTACGAGCCACAACAAATCTTTTCGAGTTCCAATTGTTGTTTAGGAGATACAAGATAATTTTGTACGATGTGTTATTTCTTCTCTTAAAGTGTTTCCAATACGTACGTATTTGTCTTTACTCTACAACACTGTATTTTTTTATAACATGGTATTCTTACATATTCTTTCGAGAGAAAACTCTCCTGTGCATTCTCTTTTGAGGCTACAAGCTTAGACATACACGCAACACCAAAGCTTTTCGAATTACAACATGTTGTTCAGGAAAAAGAAGATGATTTGGCACGATGCGGGATTTCCTTAAAACGTGGTTTTCTGAAAAATTTTGACGAAAGAAAATTCTCCTGTGGGTTCTCTTTTGAGGCTACACGTTTAGACGTACACGCCGCACCAAATCTTTTCGAGTTACAACGTTTTGTTTAGGAGATACAAGCTAATTTTCTACGATGCGTTACTTCTTCTCATAAAGTGTTTCCAATATGTACGTATTTGTCTACTCTGCAACACTGTATTTCCTTATAACGTGTTATTCTTACATATTCTTTCGAGAGAAAACTATCCTGTGCATTCCCTTTTGAGGCTACACACTTAGACATACAGGCAACACCAAAGCTTTTCGAGTTACAACATGTCGTTTAGGAAAAACCAGATAATTTCGCACGATGCAGGATTTCCTTAAAACGTGGTTTTCTGACAAATTTTGACGAAAGAAAATTCTCCTGTCGGTTCTCTTTTGAGGCTACACATTTAGCCGTACACGCCACACCAAATCCTTTAGAGTTACCACGTGTTGTTTAGGAGATACAAGCTAATTTTGTATGATGCGTTATTTCTTCTCATAAAGTGTTTCCAATACGTACGTATTTGTCTTTACTCTGCAACCCTGTATTTCCTTTTAACATTGTATTCTTACATGTTCTTCTGAGAGAAAACTCTCCTGTGCATTGTCTTTAGAGGCAACATGCTCAGACATACACGCAACACCAAAGCTTTTCGAGTTACAAAGTGTTGTTTAGGAAAAACAAGATAATATTGCACGATGCGGGATTTCCTTAAAACGTGTTTTTTTGACAAATTTTGACGAAAGAAAGTTCTCCTGTTGGTTCTCTTTTGAGGCTACACGTGTAGAAGTACGAGCCACACCAAATACTTTCGAGTTATAACGTGTTGTTTAGGAGATACAAGCAAATTTTGTACAATGCGTTATTTCTTCCCTAAATTGTTTCCAATATGTCGTTATTTATCTTTACTCTGCAACACTGTATTTTCTTATAACGTGGTATTCTTACATATTCTTTCAAGGGAAAACTCTCCTGTGCATGCTCTTTTGAGGCTACACGCTTAGACAAACACGCACGCCAAACTATTCGAGTTACAACGTGTTGTTTAGGAAAAACAAGATAATTTCGCACGATGCGAGATTTCCATAAAACGTGGTTTTCAGACAAATTTTGACGAAAGAAAGTTCTTCTCTGGGTTCTCTTTTGAGGCTACACGTGTAGAGGTACGAGCCACACCAAATCTTTTCGAGTTACAATGTGATGTTTAGGAGATACAAGCTAATTTTTTACAATGCGTTATTTCTTCTCTTAAAGTGTTTCCAATACGTACGTAGTTGTCTTTATTCTGCAACACTGTATTTCCTCATAATGTGGTATTCTTACATATTCTTTCGAGAGAAAACTCTCCTGTGTATTCTCTTTTGAGGCTACATGCTTAGACATACACGCAACACCAAAGCTTTTCGAGTTACAATGTGTTGTTTAGGAAAAACAAGATAATTTCGCACGATGCGCTATTTCCTTAAAACGTGGTTTCAGACAAATTTTGATGAAAGAAAATTCTCCTGTCGGTTCTCGTTTGAGGCTACACTTTTAGACGTACATGCCACACCAAATCTTTTCGAGTTACAACGTGTTGTTTAGGAGATACAAGCTAATTTTTTACGATGCGTTATTTCTTCTCGTAAAGTGTTTCCAATATGTACTTATTTGTCTTTACTCTGCAAAATTGTATTTCCTTTTAACGTGGTATTCTTACATATTCTTTCAAGAGAACACTCTCCTGTGCCTTCTCTTTTGAGTCTCCACGCTTACACATACACGCAACACCAACGCTTTTCGAGTTACAACATGTTGTTTAGGAAAAAGAAAATGATTTCGCACGATGCGGGATTTCCTTAAAACGTGGTTTTCTGAAAAATTTTGACGAAAGAAAATTCTCCTGTGGGTTCTCTTTTGAGGCTACATGTTTAGATGTACACGCCACACCAAATCTTTTCGAGTTACAACGTTTTGTTTAGGAGATACAAGCTAATTTTGTAGGATGCGTTAATTCTTCTCATAAAGTGTTTCCAATACGTACGTATTTGTCTTTATTCTGCAACACTGTATTTCCTTATAACGTGGTATTCTTACATATTCTTTCGAGGGAAAACTCTCCTGTGCGTTCTCTTTCGAGGCTACACGCTTAGACAAACACGCAACACCAAAGCTTTTCAAGTTACAACGTGTTGTTTAGGAAAAAACAAGATAATTTTGCACGATGCGAGATTTTCATAAATCGTGGTTTTCTAAAAAATTTTGACGAAAGAATTTCCTCCTGTGGGTTCTCTTTTGAGGCTACACTTGTAGAGGTACGAGCCACACCAAATCTTTTCGAGTTACAAAGTTTTGTTTAGGAGATACAAGCTATTTTTGTACGATGCGTTATTTCTTCTCTTAACGTGTTTCCAATATGTACGTATTTGTCTTTACTCTGCCACACTGTATTTCCTCATAACGTGGTATTCCTACATTTTCTTTCGAGAGAAAACTCTCCTGTGCGTTCTCTTTTGAGGCTACACGCTTAGACATACACGCAACACCAAACTTTTCGATTTACAACGTGTTGTTTATGAAAAACAAGATAATTTCACACGATGCGAGATTTCCTTAAAACGTGGTTTCTGACAAATTTTGATGAAAGAAAATTCTTGGGCCTGGGAGCGGCGGCAGCAGCAGCAGTAGCAGCAGCAGCGGCTGGTCCAGAGGAAGGGCCAACAGCAGTAGAACCAAGCGGACAGGGTCCAGACAGACCCGGTGCCCACGACCACTGGCCATCGCTGGCCAGCCAGGCTGCAAGCAGCGGCGGATTTACGGTGCCTTTCACCACACAGAAGCCACATCAGAACTCTGCCTCCCGCCAGTCAGTTATGAGGGCTCCATATTGGTTCTCGGTTGCCAGAGAAATCAGACTGAGGTACGCAAATATAACCCGAGACCAACATCGCGGGGGTCTAAGCCCGACGGGCGTTGGCCTGCACCCAGGCCCTGAGCTGATCGGGGGTCCACCGGGGTGCAAACCCGGCCAGGAGGTTTTTTTCCTCCCGGGCCGGCGCGCGCACCACCACCATTTTGCCTGGGGGAAGCCAGGGAGACCTAGCAGGCAAAACCAAACCGGCTAACAGGCATAGCCCGAGGCGGACATAGCAGGGGTCTCAGACGGTCAGGCCCTGGACTGCCCCCAGGTCCTGGGCTGCTCGGCAGGCCATCTGTGTGCCGACCCAGCCAGGAGCTTGTTTGCCTCGGCCGGCGCACACCGCCGCCATTTTGCCTACAGGAAGCCGGAGAGACCTAGCAGGCAAAACCAAACCAGCGAACAGTCATAGCCCAAGGCGGACATAGCAGGGGTCTCAGACGGTCAGGCCCTGGACTGCCCCCAGGCCCAGGACTGCTCGGTGGGCCATCTGTGTGCTGACCCGGCCAGGAGGTTGTTTATCAGAGCCGTTTGCACACCACCGCCATTTTGCCTACGGGAAGCCAGAGAGACCTAGCAGGCAAAGCCAAACTGGCTAATAGGCATAGCCCGAGGCAGACATAGCAGGGGTCTCAGAAGGTCAGGCCCTGGACTGCCCCCAGGTCCTGGGCTGCTCGGTGGGCCATCTGTGTGCTGACCCAGCCAGGAACTTGTTTGCCCGGGCAGGTGCGCACCACCGCCATTTTGCCTGCGGGAAGCCAGAGAGACTAGCAGACAAAACCAAACCAGCTAACAGGCATAGCCCAAGGCAGACAAAGCAGGGGTCTCAGACGGTCAGGCCCTGGGCTGCCCCCAGGCCCTGGGCTGCTCGGTGCGCCATCTGTGTGCCGACCCGGCCAGGAGGTTGTTTATCCGGGCCAGTTTGCGCACCACCGCCATTTTGCCTACGGGAAGCCAGAGAGACCTAGCAGGCAAAACCAAACCAGCTAACAGGCATAGCCCGAGGCGGACATAGCAGGGGTCTCAGACGGTCAGGCCCTGGACTGCCCCCCAGGCCCTGGGCTGCTCGTTGGGCCATCTGTGTGCTGACCCAGCCAGGAGGTTGTTAGCCCAGCAGACTCTCCCAGCACTCTCAGGGAACTCGCACACGCCACCATCCTAGCCACCTGACACACCCAATTAACACCCACAGCTGAGGGGAACTTTGCACCGACATTGGCCTGCCAGGCTTTTGCCTAGACTCAGGGCCTGGGCAGCTAGGCTAGCCTTGTGTGCACCAACCCAGTTGGGAGTTCTGCTGCCCAGATCAGCCTGGGCGGCAGCACCACATCTCCAAGTCCTGCAAGTGGCTAGCTGGGTTTCCGGGCGGCCAGCTGGGAGAAGTCAGTGTGCTCCAGTGAATCCAGTGGGCCCCAGCAGGAGCCTTCGGGTGCCTGCTTTGGGATCTGAACAGCCTGGGCAGCAGCACCCTGTCTACAAGCAGTGCAGGAGGTAAGCTGTGCACCAGAGGCCAACGGGGAAGGGGCAGCTTGCACTGGTGAGTCCAGCACTGACAAGACAAACTAACACCAGTGAGAACTAGATGGCAAAAGGCAAACGCAGGAACGTCACTAACAGAAATCAAGGCAATATGGCAACATCTGAACCCAATTCTCCTCTACCAACACGTCCTGGATACCCCATCACACCAGTAAAACAAGATTTGGATTTAAAATAACTGGACATGATGCTGGTACAGGAACACATGAAGGACATACTTAAAGAAATTCAGGAGAAAATGGATCAAAAGTTAGAAGCCCTTGCAAGGGAAACACAAAAATCATTGAAAGAAATCCAGGAGAATACAAAAGCCAACAAGGAGGAAATGCAAAAAAAACTTAAAGAAATACAGGAGAACTTTGGTCAACAGGCTGAGGTCATGAAAGACGAAACACAAAAATCTCTTAAAGAAATACAGGGGAACTTTGGTCAACAGGCTGAGCTCATGAAAGAGGAAACACAAAAATCTCTTAAAGAATTACAGGAAAACACAAACATGCAAGTGAAGGAGCTAAGCAAAACCATCCAGGATCTAAAATCAGAAGTAGAAACAACTAAGAAAACTCAAAGGGAGACAACTTTGGAGATAGAAAGCCTTGGGAAGAAATCAGGGGACAGAGATGCAAATATCAACAACAGAATACAAGAGATAGAAGAAAGAATCTCAGATGCTGAAGATTCCATAGAAACCATGGACTCAACAGTTAAAGAAAATGCAAAATGCAAAAAGCTTGTAACCCAAAATATCCAGGAAATCCAGGACACAATGAGAAGACCAAACCTAAGGATTATAGGCATAGATGAGAGTGAAGATTTACAACTTAAAGGGCCAGCAAATATCTTCAATAAAATTATGGAAGAAAACTTCCCTAACCTAAAGAGAGAGATGCCCATGAATATACAAGAAGCCTACAGAACTCCAAACAGACTGGACCAGAAGAGAAATACTTCCCGTCACATAAAAATCAAAACACCAAATGTTCTAAACAAAGAAAGAATACTAAAGGCAGTAAGAGAAAAAGGCCAAGTAACATATAAAGGAAGACCTATCAGAATCACAGCAGACTTTTCACCGGAGACTATGAAGGCTAGAAGGTCCTGGGCAGATCTCATGCAGACTCTAAGAGAACACAAATGCCAACCAAAACTACTATATACAGCAAAACTCTCAATCACCATAGATGGAGAAACTAAGATATTTCATGACAAAACCAAGTTTACCCAATATCTATCCACAAACCCGGCCCTAAAAAGGATAATAGGAGGACAACACCAATACAAGGAGGGAAACTTCACCCTGGAAAAAGCAAGATAGTAACCTTTCATCAAACCCAAAAGAAGTTAAGCATTCAAATTTAAAAATAACGTCAAAAATGATAGGAAGTAACAATCACTATTCCTTAATATCTCTTAACATCAATGGACTTAATGCCCCAATAAAAAGACACAGACTAACTGAATGGATACGTAAACAGGACCCTACATTTTGCTGCTTACAGGAAACACACCTCAGGGTCAAAGACAAACACTACCTTAGAGTAAAAGGCTGGAAGACAATTTTACAAGCAAATGGTCTCAGGAAACAAGCTGGAGTAGCCATTTTAATATCAGATAAAATTGACTTTCAACCCAAAGTCATCAAAAGAGACGCTGAGGGACACTTATTGCTGGTCAAAGGAAAAATACAAAAAGAAGAACTGTCAATCCTTAACATCTATGCCCCAAATGCAAGGGCACCCTCTTTCGTAAAAGAAACTTTATTAAAACTAAAAGCACACATTGCACCTAACACAATAATTGTGGGTGACTTCAACACTGCACTTTCCTCAATGGACCGATCAGGAAAACAGAAACTAAACAGGGACACAATGAAACTAATTGAAGCTTTGGACCAATTAGATTTAACAGATATATATAGAACATTCTATCCTAAAACAAAAGAATATACCTTTTTCTCAGCACCTCATGGTACCTTCTCCAAAATCGACCATATAATTGGTCACAAGACAGACCTCAACAAATATAAGAAGATAGAACTAATCCCATGCCTCCTATCTGATCACTATGGAGTAGAAGTGGTCTTCAATAGCAACAGAAACAACAGAAAACCCACATACACGTGGAAACTGAACAATACTCTACTCAATGATACCTTGGTCAAGGAAGAAATAAAGAAAGAAATTAAAGACTTTTTAGAACACAATGAAAATGAAAACACAACATACCCAAATCTATGGGACACAATGAAAGCAGTGCTAAGAGGAAAACTCATAGCCCTGAGTGCCTCCACAAAGAAAATGGAGAGAGCATACATTACCAGCTTAATGACACACCTGAACTCCTAGAACAAAAAGAAGCTATTTCGCCCAGGAGGAGTAGAAGTCAGGAAATCATCAAACTCAGGGCCGAAATCAATCAAGTAGAAACAAAGAGAACCATTCAAAAAATCAACAAAACCAGGAGCTGGTTCTTTGAGAAAATCAACAAGATAGATAAACCCTTAGCCAGACTGACCAAAGGGCACAGAGAAAGTATCCAAATTAACAAACTTAGAAATGAAAAGGGAGATATAACAACGGAAACTGAGGAAATCCAAAAAATCATCAGATCCTACTACAAGAGCCTGTACTCAACACAACTGGAGAATCTGGAGAAAATGGACAATTTCCTTGACAGATACCAAATACGAAAATTAAATCAGGACCAACTAGACCATCTAAACAGTCCCATAATGCCTAAAGAAATAGAAGGAGTCATAGAAAGTCTTCCAACCAAAAAAAGCACAGGACCAGATGGCTTCAGTGCAGAATTCTACCAGACCTTCAAAGAAGAGTTAACACCTATACTCTTCAAACTATTCCACAAAATAGAAACAGAAGGAACACTACCCAATTCCTTCTACGAAGCCACAATTCCGCTGATACCAAAGCCACAAAAAGATCCAACAAAGAAAGAGAACTTCAGACCAATTTCCCTTATGAACATCGATGCAAAAATACTCAATAAAATTCTTGTCAACCGAATCCAAGAACACATCAAAACGATCATCCACCATGATCAAGTAGGCTTTTTCCCGGGAATGCAGGGTTGGTTCAATATACGGAAATCCATCAATACAATCAACTACATAAACAAACTCAAAGAACAAAACCACATGGTCATTTCATTGGATGCTGAAAAAGCATTTGACAAAATTCAGCATCCCTTCATGCTTAAAGTCTTGGAGAGAACAGGAATTCAAGGCCCATACCTAAACATAGTAAAAGCAATATACAGCAAACCGGTAGCCAGCATCAAACTAAATGGAGAGAAACTTGAAGCAATCCCACTGAAATCAGGGACCAGACAAGGCTGCCCCCTTTCTCCTTATCTTTTCAATATTGTACTTGAGGTACTAGCTCGGGCAATTCGACAACATAAGGAGGTCAAAGGGATACAAATTGGAAAGGAAGAAGTCAAACTATCATTATTTGCAGACGACATGATCGTCTACCTAAGTGACCCAAAGAACTCCACTAGAGAGCTCCTACAGCTGATAAACAACTTCAGCAAAGTGGCAGGTTATAAAATCATCTCCAGCAAATCAGTGGCCTTCCTATACTCAAAGGATAAGCAGGCTGAGAAAGAAATTAGGGAAATGACCCCCTTCACAATATCTTGTTTTTTCTAATCAACACATTGTAACACGAAAATCTTTGGTTTTGCGTGTAAGTCTAAGCGTGTAGCCTCAAAAAAGAATGCACAGGAGAGTTTTATCTCGTGAGAATATGTAAGAATACCACGTTATAAGGAAATACAGTGTTTCAGAGTACAGACATATACATATGTATTGGAAACACTTTACGAGAAGAAATAACGCTTCATACAAAATTAGCTTGTATCTCCTATACAACAAGTGGTAACTCGAAAAGATTTGGTGTGGCGTGTAGGTCTAAATGGGTAGCCTCAAAACAGAACCCACAGGAGAATTTTCTTTCGTCAAAATTTTCAGAAAACCACGTTTGAAGGACATCCCGCATCGTGCGAAATTATCATGTTTTTCTTAAACAACACGTTGTAACTCGAAAAGCTTTTGTGTTGCGTGTATTTCTCAGAGTGTAGCCTCAAAAGAGAACACACAGGAGAGTTTTCTTTCGAAAGAATATGTAAGAATACCACGTTATAAGGAAATACATTGTTGCAGAGTAAAGACAAATACGTATGTATTGGAAACACTTTAGGAGAAGAAATAATGCATCATACAAAATTAGCTTGTATCTCCTAAACAACACGTTGTAACTCGAAAGGATTTGGTGTGGCGTGTACGTCTAAATTGGTAGCCTCAAAAGAGAACCCACAGGAGAATTTTCTTTCGTCAACATTTGTCAGAAACCCACGTTTTAAGGAAATCCCGCATCATGTGAAATTATCTTATTTTTCCTAATCAACACGTTGTAACACGAAATGCTTTGGTTTGCCTGTATGTCTAAGCGTGTAGCCTCAAAAGAGAAGGCACAGGAGAGTTTTCTCTCGAAAGAATATGTAAGAATACCACCTTATAAGGAAGTACAGTGTTGCAGAGTAAAGACAAATACATACATATTGGAAACACTTTAAGAGAAGAAATAAGGCATCGTAAAAATTAGCTTGTATCTCCTAAACTACACGTTGTAACTCGAAAAGATTTGGTGTGGCGTGTACGTCTAAACGTGTAGCCTCAAAAGAGAACCCACAGGAGAATTTTCTTTCTTCAAAATTTGTCAGAAAACCATGTTTTAAGGAAATCCCGCATCGTGCGAAATTATCTTGTTTTTTCTAATCAACACATTGTAACGCGAAAATCTTTGGTGTTGCGTGTATGTCTAAGCATGTAGCCTCAAAAGAGAATGTACAGGAGAGTTTTATCTCGAAAGAATATGTAAGAATACCACGTTATAAAGAAATACAGTGTTGCAGAGTAAGGACAAATACGTATGTATTGGAAACACTTTACGAGAAGAAATATCGCTTCATACAAAATTAGCTTGTATCTCCTATACAACAAGTGGTAACTCGAAAAAATTTGGTGTGGCGTGTACGTCTAAACATGTAGCCTCAAAAGAGAACCAACAGGAGAATTTTCTTTCGTCAAATTTGTCAGAAAACCACGTTTTAAAGAAATCCTGCATCGTGCGAAATTATCTTATTTTTCCTAATCAACACGTTGTAACACGAAATGCTTTGGTTTTGCCTGTATGTCTAAGTGTGTAGTCTCAAAAGAGAAGGCACAGGAGAGTTTTCTCTTGAAAGAATATGTAAGAATAGCACGTTATAAGGAAATACAGTGTTGCAGAGTAAAGACAAATACATACTTATTGGAAACACTTCAAGAGAAGAAATAACGCATCGTACAAAATTAACTTGTATCTCCTAAAGAACACGTTGTAAGTCGAAAAGATTTGGTGTGGCGTGTACGGCTAAACGTGTAGCCTCAAAAGAGAACCCACAGGAGAATTTTCTTTCGTCAAAATTTGTCAGAAATCCACGTTTTATGGAAATCCCGCATGGGGGAAATTATCTAGTTTTTCCTAAACTACACATTGTATCTCGAAATGCTTTGGTGTTGCCTGTATGACTAAGCATGTAGCCTCAAAAGGGAAGGCACAGCAGAGTTTTCTCTCGAAAGAATATGTAAGAATACCACGATATAAGGAAATACAGTGTTGCAGAGTAAAGACAAATACATAAGTATTGGAAACACTTTACAAGAAGAAATAACGCATCGTGAAAATTAGCTTGTATCTCCTAAACTACACGTTGTAACTCGAAAAGATTTGGTGTGGTGTGTATGTCTAAAGGTGTAGCCTCAAAACAGAACCCACAGGAGAATTTTCTTTCGTCAAAATTTTTCAGAAAACCACGTTTTAAGGAAATCCCGCGTCGTGCGAAATTATCATGTTTTTCCTAAAAAACACGTTGTCACTCGAAAAGCTTTGGTATTGCGTGTATGTCTTAGCGTGTAGCCTCAAAAGAGAACCAACAGGAGAATTTTCTTTCATCAAAATTTGTCAGAAAACCACGTTTTAAGGAAATCCCGCATCGTGCGAAATTATCTTATTTTTCCTAATCAACACGGTGTAACATGAAATGCTTTGGTTTTGCCTGTATGTCTAAGCGTGTAGCCTCAAAAGAGTAGGCACAGGAGAGTTTTCTCTCAAAAGAATATGTAAGAATACCTCGTTATAAGGAAATACAATGTTGCAGATTAAAGACAAATACGTACGTATTGGAAACACTTTAAGAGAAGAAATAAAGCATCGTACATAATTAGCTTGTATCTCCTAAACAGCAAGTTGTAACTCGAAAAGATTTGATGTGGCGTGTACGTCTAAACATGTAGCCTCAAAAGAGAACCCACAGGAGAATTTTCTTTCGTCAAAATTTGTCAGAAAAGCACGTTTTATGAAATCCGGCATAGTGCTAAATGATCTTGTTTTTCCTAAACAACACGTCGTAACTGGAAAAGCTTTGGTGTTGTGTTTATGGGTAAGCGTGTAGCCTCAAAAGAGTAGGCACAGGAGAGTTTTCTCTCGAAAGAACATGTAAGCATACCATGTTATAAGGATGCTACACGCTTAGACATACACGCAACACCAAAGCTTTTTGAGTTACAACTTTTTGTTTAGGAAAAACAAGATAATTTCGCACGATGCGGGATTTCCTTAAATCGTGGTTTTCTGAAAAAATGTTGACTAAAGAAAATTCTCCTGTGGGTTCTCTTTTGAGGCTACACGTTTAGACGTACACGCCACACCAAATATTTCGAGTTACAACGTGTTGTTTAGGAGATACAAGCTAATTTTTACGATGCGTAATTTCTTCTCGTAAAGTGTTTACAATATATATGCATTTGTCTTTACTCTGCAACACTGTATTTCTTATAACGTAGTATTCTTACATATTCTTTCGAGATAAAACTCTCCTGTGCATTTTCTTTTGAGGCTACACGCTTAGACATACACGCAACACCAAAGCTTTTCGAGTTACAACATGCTGTTTAGGAAAAACAAGATAATGTCGCACGATGCGGGATTTCCTTAAAACGTGGTTTTCAGACAAAATTTTATGAAAGAAAATTCTCCTGTGGGTTCTCTTTTGAGGCTACAAGTTTAGATGTACACGCCACACCAAATCCTTTCGAGTTACAACGTGTTGTTTAGGAGATACAACCTAATTTTGTACTATGCGTTATTTCTACTTTTAAATTTTTTCCAATACGTACCTATTTGTCTTTACTCTGCAACAATGTATTTCCTTATAACGTGGTATTCTTACATATTCTTTCGAGAGAAAAATGTCCTGAGCATTTCCTTTGAGGCTACACACTTAGACATACACGCAACACCAAAGCTTTTCGAGTTCCAACCTGTTGTTTAGGAAAAACAAGATAATTTCGCATGATGCGGGATTTCCTTAAAACGTGGTTTTCTGACAAATTTTTACAAAAGAAAATTCTCCTGTGGGTTCTCTTTTGAGGCTACACGCTTAGAAGTACACGTCACACCAAATATTTTCGAGTTACAACGTGTGTTTAGGAGATACAAGCTAATTTTGAACGATGCGTTATTTCTTCTCGTAAGGTGTTTCCAATACTTACGTATTTGTCTTTACTCTGCAACACTGTATTTCCTTATAACGTGGTATTCTTACTTATTCCCTCAAGAGAAAACTCTCCTGTGCCTTCACTTTTGAGGCTACACGATTAGACATACACGCAACACCAAAGCTTTTTGAGTTACAACGTGTTGTTTTGGAAAAACAAGATAATTTCGCACGATGCGGGATTTCCTTAAAACGTGGTTTTCTGAAAAAATGTTGACTAAAGAAAATTCTCCTGTGGGTTCTCTTTTGAGGTTACACGTTAAGACATACACGCAACACCAAAGCTTTTCGAGTTACAACGTGCTGTTTGGGAGATACAAGCTAATTTTGTAAGATGCGTTACTTCTCTTCATAAAGTGTTTCAAATAGGTACGTTTTTGTCTTTACTCTGCAACACTGTATTTCCTTATGAGGTGGTATTCTTACATATTATTTCGAGAGAAAACTCTCCTGTGTGTTCTCTTTTGAGGCTACACGCTTATACATACACGCAACACCAAAGCTTTTCGAGTTACAACATGTTGTTTAGGAAAAACAAGATAATTTCGCACGATGCGGGATTTCCTTAAAACGTGGTTTTCTGACAAATTTTGAAGAAAGAAAATTCTCCAGTGGGTTCTCATTTGAGGCTACACGTTTAGAAGTACACGTCACACCAAATCCTTTCGAGTTACAACATGTTGTTTAGGAGATACAATCTAATTTATGCGATGCGTTATATCATCTCGTAAAGTGTTTCCAATAAGTACATATTTGTCTTTACTCTGCAACACTGTATTTCCTTATAACGTGGTATTCTTACATATTCTTTCAAGAGAAAACTCTCCTGTGCCTTCTCTTTTGAGGCTACATGCTTACACATACAAAAAACACCAAAGCTTTTCGCGTTACAACGTGTTGATTAGGAAAAACAAGATAATTTCGCACGATGCGGGATTTCCTTAAAACGTGGTTTTCTGACAAATTTTGACGAAAGAAAATTCTCCAGTTGGTTCTCTTTTGAGGCTACACGTTTAGACGTACATGCCACACCAAATATTTTCGAGTTACAACGTGTTGTTTAGGAGATACAAGCTAATTTTGTACGATGCGTTATTTCTTCTCGTAAAGTGTTTACAATATATATGTATTTGTCTTTACTCTGCAACACTGTATTTCCTTATAACGTAGTATTCGTACATATTCTTTCGAGATAAAACTCTCCTGTGCATTCTCTTTTGAGGCTACACGCTTAGACATACACGCAACACCAAACTTTTCTAGTTACAACATGTTGTTTAGGAAAAACAAGATAATTTCGCACGAAGCGGGATTTCCTTAAAACGTGGTTTTCTGACAAAATTTTACGAAAGAAAATTCTCCTATGGGTTCTCTTTTGAGGCTACAAGTTTAGATGTACACGCCACACCAAATCCTTTCGAGTTACAACGTGTTGTTTAGGAGATACAACCTAATTTTGTACTATGCGTTATTTCTTCTTGTAAAGTGTTTCCAATACGTACGTATTTGTCTTTACTCTGCAACACTGTGTTTCCTTATATCGTGGTGTTCTTACATATTCTTTCGAGAGAAAACTGTCCTGTACGTTTTCTTTTGAGGCTACACACTTAGACATACACGCAACACCAAAGCTTTTCGAGTTCCAACGTGTTGTTTAGGAAAAACAAGATAATTTAACACGATGCGGGATTTCCTTAAAACGTGGTTCTCTGACAAATTTTTACGAAAGAAAATTCTCCTGTGGGTTCTCTTTTGAGGCTACACGTTTAGAAGTACACGTCACACCAAATCATTTCGAGTTACAACGTGTTGTTTAGGAGATACAAGCTAATTTTGTACGATGCATTATTTCTTCTCGTAAAGTGTTTCCAATACTTGTGTATTTGTCTTTACTCTGCAACACTGTATTTCCTTATAACGTGATATTCTTACTTATTCCTTCAAGAGAAACCTCTCCTGTGCCTTCTCTTTTGAGGCTACACGATTAGACATACACGCACCACCAAAGCTTTTTGAGTTACAACGTGTTGTTTTGGAAAAACAAGATAATTTCGCACGATGCGGGATTTCCTTAAAATGTGGTTTTGTGAAAAATTGTTGATTAAAGAAAATTATCCTGTGGGTTCTCTTTTGAGGCTACACGTTAAGACATACACGCAACACCAAAGCTTTTGGAGTTACAACGTGCTGTTTAGGAGATACAAGCTGATTTTGTAACATGCGTTATTTCACTTCGTAAAGTGTTTCCAATAGGTACGTATTTGTCTTTACTCTGCAACATTGTATTTCCTTATAAGGTGGTATTCTTACATATTCTTTCGAGAGAAAACTCTCCTGAGTGTTCTATTTTGAGGCTACACGCTTAGACATACACGCAACACCAAAGCTTTTCGAGTTACAACATGTTGTTTAGGAAAAACAAGATAATTTCGCACGATGCGGGATTTCCTTAAAACGTGGATTTCTGACAAATTTTGACGAAAGAAAATTCTCCTTTGCTTCTCTTTTGAGGCTACACGTTTAGAAGTACACGTCACACCAAATATTTTCGAGTTACAACGTGTTGTTTAGGAGATACAATCTAATTTTTGCGATGCGCTATTTCTTCTCGTAAAGTGTTTCCAATAAGTACGTATTTGTCTTTACTCTGCAACACTGTATTTCCTTATAACATAGTATTCTTGCATATTCTTTCGAGAGAAAACTCTCCTGTGCCTTCTCTTTTGAGGCTACACACTTAGACAGACACGCAACACGAAAGCTTTTCGAGTTACGACGTGTTGTTTAGGAAAAACAGGATAATTTCCCACGATACGGGATTTCCTCCAAACTTGGTTTTCTGACAAATTTTGACGAAAGAAAATTCTCCTGTGGGTTCTCTTTTGAGGCTACACGTTTAGACGTACACGCCACACCAAATCTTTTCGAGTTACAACGTGTTGATTAGGAGATACAAGCTAATTTTGTACGATGCGTTATTTCTTCTCTTAAAGTGTTTCCAATAAGTACGTATTTGTCTTTACTCTGCAACACTGTATTTCCTTTTAACGTGGTATGCTTACATATTCTTTCGAGAGATAATTCTCCTGTGCCTACTCTTTTGAGGCTACACGCTTACCCATACACGCAATACCAAAGCTTTTCGAGTTTCGACGTGTTGTTTCGGAAAAACAAGATCGTTTCACACGATGCTGGATTTCCTTAAAACGTGCTTTCCTGAAAAATTTTGACGAGAGAAAATTCTCCTGTGGGTTCTCTTTTGAGGCTACACGTTTAGACGTACACGCCACACCCAAACCTTTCTAGTTGCAACGTGTTGTTTAGGAGATAAAAGCTAATTTTGTATGATGCTTTATTTCTTCTCGTAAAGTGTTTCCAATACGTACGTATTTGTCTTTCCTCTGCAACATTGTATTTTCTTATAACGTGGTATTCTTACATATTCTTTCGAGAGAAAACTCTCCTGTGCCTTCTCTTTTGAGGGTACACGCTTAGGCATACAGGCAAAACCAAAGCATTTCGTGTTACAACATGTTGATTAGGAAAAATAAGATAATTTCTCACGATGCGGGATTTCCATAAAACGTGGTTTTCTGACAAATTTTGACGGAAGAAAATTCTCCTGTTGGTTCTCTTTTGAGGCTACACGTTTAGACGTACACGACACACCAAATCTTTTCAAGTTACAACGTGTTGTATAGGAGATACAAGCTAATTTTGTTAGAAGCGTTATTTCTTCTCGTAAAGTGTTTCCAATACGTATGTATTTGTCTTTACTCTGCAACACTGTATTTCCTTATAACGTGGTATTCTTACATATTCTTTTGAGAGAAAACTCTCCTGTACCTTCTATTTTGAGGCTACATACTTAGACATACACGCAACACCGAAGCTTTTCGAGTTACAACGTGTAGTTTAGGAGATACAAGCTAATTTTGTACGATGCGTTATTTCTTCTCATAAAGTGTTTCCAATACGTACGTTTTTGTCTTTACTCTGCAACACTGTATTTCCTTATAAGGTGGTATTCTTACATATTCTTTCGATAGAAAACTCTCTTGTGCATTCTCTTTTGAGGCTACAAACTTAGTCATACACGCAACACCAAAGCATTTAGCGTTACAACATGTTGATTAGGAAAAAAAAAGATACTTTCCTTAAAACGTGGTTTTCTGAAAAATTTTGACGAAAGGAAATTCTCCTGTGGGTTCTGTTTTGAGGCTACACGTGTACACGTACACGCCCCACCAAATCCTTTCGAGTTACAACGTGCTGTTTAGGAGATACAAGCTAATTTTGTATGATAAGTTATTTCTTTTCGTAAAGTGTTTCCAATAGAGTATGTATTTGTCTTTGCTCTGAGACACTGTGTTTCCTAATAAAGTGGTATTCTTACATATTCTTTCCATAGAAAACTCACCTGTGCGTTCTCCTTTGAGGCTACACGCTTTGACATACATGCAACACCAAAGCTTTTCGCATTACAACGTGTTGATTAGGAAAAATAAGATAATTTCGCAGGATGCGGGATTTCCTTAAAACGTGGTTTTCTGACAATTTTGACGAAAGAAAACTCTCCTGTGGGTTCTCTTTATAGGCTACACGTTTAGACGTACACGCCACACCAAATCTTTTCGAGTTACAACGTGTTGTTTAGGAGATACAAGCTAATTTTGTTTTTTTCGTCAAAATTTGTCAGAAAACCACGTTTTAAGGAAATCCCGCATCGTGCGAAATTAACTTTTTTTTTCCTAAACAACACGTTTTAACAGGAAAAGCTTTGCTGTTGCGAGTATATCTAAGCATGTAGCCTCAAAAGAGATCGCACATGAGAGTTTGCTCTCGAAAGAATATGTAAGAATACAACGTTATAAGGAAATACATTGTTGCAGAGTAAAGACAAATACATACGTATTGGAAACACTTTACAAGAAGAAATAACGCCTCATACAAAATTAGCTTGTATCGCCTAAACAACACTTTGTAACTCGAAAACATTTGGTGTGGCATGTACGTCTAAACGTGTAGCCTCAAAAGAGAACCAACAGGAGAATTTTCTGTCGTCCAAATTTGTCAGAAAACAACGTTTTAAGGAAATCCCGCATCGTGCGAAATTATCTTGTTTTTCCTAAACAAAGTGTTATAACTCGAAAAGCTTTGGTGTTGCGTGTATGTCTAAGCATGTAGCCTCAAAAGAGAAGGCACAGGAGAGTTTTCTCTTGAAAGAATATGTAATAATACCACGTTATAAGGATATACAGTATTGCAGAGTAAAGACAAATACGTATTGGAAACACTTTACTAGAAGAAATAACGCATCTTACAAAATTAGCTTGCATCTCCTAAACAACACGTTGTAACTCGAAAAGATTTGGTGTGGCCTGTACGTTTAAATATGTAGCCTCAAAGGAGAAATCACAGGAGAATTTTCTTTCATCAAAATTTGTCAGAAAACCACGTTTTAAGGAAATCCCAAATCGTGCGAAATTATCTTGTTTTTCCTAAACAACACATCGTATCTCGAAAAGCTTTGGTGTTGCGTGTATGTCTAAGCGTGTAGCCTCAAAACAGAAGGCGCAGGAGAGTTTTCTCTCGAAAGAATATGTAAGAATACCACATTATAAGGAAATACAGTGTTGCAGAGTAAAGACAAACATGTACGTATTGGAAAGACTTTACAAGAAGAAATAACGCATCATAAAAATTAGCTTGTTTCTCTTAAACTACACGTTGTAACTTGAAAAGATTTGGTGTAGCTTGTATGTCTAAACGTGTAGCCTCAAAAGAGAACCCACAGGATAATTTTCTTTCGTCAATTTTTTTTCAGAAACCACGTTTTAAGGAAATCCCGCAACATGTGAAATTTTCTTGTTTTTCCTAAACAACACGTTGTAACTCGAAAAGCTTTGGTGTTCTGTATATGTCTAAGCGTGCAGCCTCAAAAGAGAAGTCACAGGAGAGTTTTCTCTCGAAAGAATATGTAATAATACCACGTTATATGGAAATACAGTGTTGCAGAGTAAAGACATATAGGTACATGTTGGAAACACTTTATGAGAAGAAATAACGCATCGTAAAAAATTAGCTTGTATCTCCTAAACAACACGTTGTAACTCGAAAAGCTTTGGTGTTAAGTGTATATTTAAGCGTGTAGCTTCAAAAGAGAACACACAGGAGAGTTTTCTCTCGAAAGAATATGTAAGAATACCACATTATTATTAAATACAGTGCTGCAGAGTAAAGACAAATATGTATATATTGGAAACACTTTACGAGAAGAAATAACGCATCGTACAAAATTAGCTTGTAACTCCTAAACAACACGTTGTACTCGAAAATATTTGGTGTGGCATGTACGTCTAAACGTGTAGCCTCAAAAGAGAACACACAGGAGAAATTTCTTTCGTCAAAATTTGTCACAAAACAAAGTTTTGATGAAATCCCGCATCGTGAGAAATTATCTTGTTTTTCCTAATCAACAAGTTGTAACTCGAAAAGCTTTGGTGTTGCGTGTATGTCTAAGCGTGTAGCCTCAAAAGAGAAGGCACAGGAGAGTTTTCTCTTGAAAGAATACGTAAGAATACCACGTTATAAGGAAATACAGTGTTGCAGAGTAAAGACAAATACGTACCTATTGGAAACACTTAAACTTTACGAGAATAAAAAATGCATCGTAAAAAATTAGCTTGTATCTCATAAACAACACGTTGTAACTCGAAAAGATTTGGTGTGGCGTGTACGTCTAAACGTGTAGCCTCAAAAGAGAACCCACAGGAGAATTTTCTTTCGTCAAAATTTGTCAGAAAACCACGTTATAAGGAAATCCCGCATTGTGCGAAATTATCTTGTTTTTCCTAAACAACACGTTGTAACTCGAAAATCTTTGGTGTTGCGTGTATGTCTAAGCGTGTAGCCTCAAAAGAGAAGGCACAGGAGAGTTTTCTCTCGAAAGAATATGTAAGAATACCATGTTATAAGGAAATACAGTGTTGCAGAGTAAAGACAAATACTTATGTATTGGAAACTCTTTAAGAGAAGAAATAACGCATCTTAAAAAATTAGGTGATATCTCCTAAACAACACGTTGTAACTCAAAAAGATTTCGTGTGGCATGTACGTCTAAACGTGTAGCCTTCAAAAGAGAACCCACAGGAGAATTTTCTTTTGTCAAAATTTGTCTGAAAACCACGTTTTAAGGAAATCCAGCTTCGCGCGAAATTATCTTGTTTTTCCTAAACAACACGTTGTAACCCGAAACGCTTTGGTGTTGCCTGTATGTCTAAGCATGTAGCTTCAAAAGAGAAGGCACAGGAGAGTTTTCTCTCAAAAGAATATGTAAGAATACCACGTTATAAGGAAATACAGTGTTGCAGAGTAAAGAGAAGTACGTATGTACTGGAAACACTTTACGAGAAGAAATAACGCATCTTACAAAATTAGGTTGTATCTCCTAAACAACACGTTGTAACTCGAAAAGATTTGGTGTGGCGTGTATGTCTAAACGTGTAGCCTCAAAAGAGAGCCCACAGGAGAATTTTCTTTTGTCAATATTTGTCAGAAAACCACGTTTTAAGGAAATCCCGCATCGGGCGAAATTATCTTGTTTTTCCTAAACAACATGTTGTAACTCGAAAAGCTTTCGTATTGCGTGTATGTCTAAGAGTGTAGCCTCAAAAGAGAAGGCACAGGAGAGTTTTCTCTCAAAAGAATATGTAAGAATAACACGTTATAAGGAAATACAATGTTGTAGAGAAAAGACAAATACGTACATATTGGAAACACTTAAACTATACGAGAAGAAATAATGCATCGTACAAAATTAGTTTGTATCTCCTAAACAGCACGTTGTAACTCGAAAAGATTTGGTGTGGCGTGTACGTCTAAACGTGTAGCCTCAAAGAGAACGCACAGGAAAATTTTCATTCATCAAAATTTGTCAGAAACCACGTTTTAAAGAAATCCCGCATTGTGCGAAATTATCTTATTTTTCCTAAACAACATGTTATAAATCGAAAAGCTTTGGTGTTGCGTTTATGTCTAAGCATGTAGCCTCAAAAGAGAAGGCACAGGAGAGTTTTCTCAAAAGAATATGTAAGAATACAACGTTATAAGGAAATACTGTGTTGCAGAGTAAAGACAAATACGTACATATTGGAAACACTTTACAAGAAGAAATAACCCATCGTACAAAATTAGCTTGTATCTCCTAAACTACACGTTGTAACTCGAAAAGATTTGGTGTGGCGTGTACGTCTAAACGTGTAGCCTCAAATGAGAACCCACTGGAGATTTTCGTTCTTCAAATTTTTTTTAGAAAACCACGTTTTAAGGAAATCACGCATCGTGTGAAATTATCTTGTTTTTCCTAAATAACAAATTTTAACTCGAAAAGCTTTGTTGTTGCGTGTATGTCTAAGCGAGTAGCATCAAAAAAGAAGAGGCACAGGAGAGTATTCTCTCGAAAGAATACATAAGAATACCACATTATATGGAAATACAGTGTGGCAGAGTAAAGACAGATACATACATAGTGGAAACACTTTACAAGAAGAAATAACGCATCGTACAAAATTAGGTTGTATCTCTTAAACAGCACTTTGTAACTCGAAAAGATTTGGTGTGGCGTGTACATCTAAACGTGTAGCCTCAAAGGAGAACCCACAGGAGAATTTTCTTTCGTCAAAATTTGTCAGAAAACCACGTTTAAGGAAATCCCGCATCGTGTGAAATTATCTTGTTTTTCCTAAAGAACACGTTGTAACTCGAAAAGCTTTGGTGTTGCGTGTATGTCTAAGATTGTAGCCTCAAAAGAGAAGGCAAAGGAGAGTTTTCTCTCAAAAGAATATGTATGAATACCACGTTATAAGGAAATACAGTGTTGCAAAGTAAAGACAAATACGTACATTTTGGAAATATTTTACGAGAAGAATTAACGCCTCGTTCAAAATTAGTTTGTATCTCCTAAACAACACGTTGTAACTCGAAAAGATTTGGAGTGGCTTGTACGTCTAAACGTGTAGCCTCAAAAGAGAACCCACAGGAGAATTTTCTTTCGTCAAAATTTGTCAGAAAACCACGTTTTAAGGAAATCCGGCATCGTGCGAATTTATCTTGTTTTCCTAATCAACACGTTGTAACACAAAATGCTTTGGTTTTGCGTGTATGTCTAAGCGCGTAGCCTCAAAAGAAAAGGCACAGGAGAGTTTTCTCTCGAAAGAATATGTAGGAATACCACTTTATAAGGAAATATAGTGTTGCAGAGTAAAGACAAATATGTACCTATTGGAAACACTTAAAATTTACAAGAATAAAAAATGCATCGTAAAAAATTAGCTTGTATCTCATAAACAGCACATTGTAACTCGAAAAGATTTGGTGTGGCGTGTATGTCTAAACATGTAGCCTCAAAAGAGAACCCACAGGAGAATTTTCTTTCATCAAAATTTGTCAGAAAACCAAGTTTTAAGGAAATCCCGCATCGTGCGAAATTATCTTGTATTTCCTAAACAACATGTTGTAACTCAAAAGCTTTGGTGTTGCGTGTATGTCTAAGCGTGTAGCCTCAAAAGAGAAGGCACAGGAGAGTTTTCTCTCGAAAGAATATGTAAGAATACCACGTTATAAGGAAATACAGTTTTGCAGAATAAAGACAAATACGTACCTATTGGAAACACTTAAAGTTTATGAGAAGAAATAACGCATCTTAAAAAATTAGCTTGTATCTCCTAAACAACACATTGTAACTCGAAAAGACTTGGTGTGGCGTGTACATCTAAACGTGTAGCCTCAAAAGAGAACCTACAGGAGAATTTTCTTTCGTCAAAATTTGTCAGAAAACCACGTTTTAAGGAAATCCCATATCGTGCGAAATTATCTTATTTTTCCTAAACAACATGTTCTAACATGAAAAGCATTGGTGTTGTGAGTATGTCTTAGCATGTAGCCTCAAAGGAGAACGCACAGGAGAGTTTTGTCTCGAAAAAATATGTAAGAATACCACGTTATAAGGAAATCGAATGTTTCAGAGTAAAGACAAATACATACTTATTGGAAACACGTTCCGAGAAGAAATAACGCATCGTAAAAATTAGCTTGTATCTCCTAAACAACACGTTGTAACTCGAAAAGATTTGGTGGGGCGTGTACGTCTAAACGTGTAGCCTCAAAAGAGAACCCACAGGATAATTTTCTTTCGTCAAAATTTGTCAGAAAACCATGTTTTAAGGTAATCCCGCATCGTGCGAAATTATCTTGTTTTTCCTAATCAACATGTTGTAACTCGAAAAGCTTTGGTGTTGTGTGTATGTCTAAGCGTGTAGCCTCAAAAGAGAAGGCACAGGAGAGTTTTCTCTCAAAGAATATGTAAGAATACCACGTTATAAAGAAATACAGTTTTGCAGAGTAAAGACAAATATGTATGCATTGGAGAAACTTTAGGAGTAGAAATAACGCATCGTACAAAATTAGCTTGTATCTCCTAAACAACACGTTGTAACTCGAAAATATTTGGTATGGCGTGTATGTCTAAACATGTAGCCTCAAAAGAGAACCCACAGGAGAATTTTCATTCGTCAAAATTTGTCAGAAAACCACGTTTTAGGGAAATCCTGCATCGTGACAAATTATCTTGTTTTGCCTAAACAACACGTTGTAATTCGAAAAGCTTTGGTGTTGCGTGTATGTCTAACCGTGTAGCCTCAAAAGAGAAGGCACAGGAGAGTTTTCTCTCGAAAGAATATGTAAGAATACCACGTAAATAGGAACTACAGTGTTGCAGAGTAAAGACAAGTACATACGTATTGGAAACACTTTAGGAGAAGAAATAACGCATCGTAAAAAATTAGCTTGTATCTCCTAAACAACACGTTGTAACTCGAAAATATTTGGTGTGGCGTGTGCGTCTAAACGTGTAGCATCAAAAGAGAACCCACAGGAGAATTTTCTTTCTTCAAAATTTGTCAGAAATCCACGTTTTAAGGAAATCTCGCATCGTGCGAAATTATCTTGTTTTTCCTAATCAACACGTTGTAACTCGAAAAGATTTGGTGTTGCGTGTATGTCTAAGCGTGTAGCCTCAAAAGAGAAGGCACAGGAGAGTTTTCTCTCAAAAGAATATGTAAGAATACCAAGTTATAAGGAAATACAGTGTTGCAGAGTAAAGACAAATACTTACTTATTGGAAACACTTAAACTTTATGAGAAGAAATAACTTATCATACAAATTTAGCTTGTATCTCCTAAACAGCACGTTGTAACTTAAAAAGATTTGGTGTGTCGTGTAATTCTAAACGTGTAGCCTCAAAAGAGAACCCACAGGAGAATTTTCTTTCATCAAAATTTGTCAGAAAACCATGTTATAAGGAAATCCCGCATCGTGCAAAATTATCTTGTTTTTCCTAAACAACACATCTTAACTCGAAAAGCTTTGGTGTTGCGTGTATGTCTAAGCGTGTAGCCTCAAAAGAGAAGGCACAGGAGAGTTTTCACTCAAAACAATATGTAAGAATACCACGTTATAAGGAAATACAGTGTGGCAGAGTAAAGACAAATACCTACTAATTAGAAACACTTAAACTTTACGAGAAGTAATAACGCATCATTTAAAATTAGCTTATATCTCCTAAACAACACGTTGTAAATGGAAAAGATTTGGTCTGGCGTTTACAACTAAACATGTAGGCTTAAAAGAGAACCCACAGGAGAATTTTTTTTCGTCAAAATTTGCCAGAAAAACGTGTTTTAAGGAAATCCCGCATTGTGCGAAATTATCTTGTTTTTCCTAAACAACACATCGTAACTCGAAAAGCTTTGGTGTTGCGTGTATGTCTAGGCGTGTAGCCTCAAAAGAGAAGGCACAGGAGAGTTTTCTCTCGAAAGAAAATGTAAGAATACCACGTTATAAGGAAATACAGTGTTGCAGAGTAAAGACAAATACGCACTTATTAGAAACACTTAAACTTTATGAGAAGAAATAATGCATCGTACAAAATTAGCTTGTATCTCCTAAACAGCACGTTGTAACTTGAAAAGATTTGGTGTGGCGTGTACACCTAAACGTGTAGCCTCAAAAGAGAACCCACAGGAGAATTTTCTTTCATCAAAATATGTCAGAAAACCACGTTTTAAGGAAATCCCTCATCGTGTGAAATTATCTTGTTTTTCCTAAACAACATGTTGTAACTCGTAAAGCTTTGGTGTTGCGTGTAAGTCTTAGCGTGTAGCCTCAAAAGAGAAGGCAATGGAGAGTTTTCTCTAGAAAGAATATGTAAGAATACCACGTTATAAGGAAATACAGTGTTGCAGAGTAAAGACAAATACTTACATATTGGAAACACTTTAACGTTATGAGAAAAAATAACACATCGTAAAAAATAGCTTGTATCTCCTCAACAACACGTTGTAACTTGAAAAGACTTGGTGTGGCATGTATGACTAAACGTGTAGCCTCAAAAGAAAACCCATAGGAGAATTTTCTTTCGTCAATATTTGTCAGAAAACCACATTTTAAGGAAATCTCACATCGTGCGAAATTATCTTGTTTTTCCTAAACAACACGTTGTAACTCGAAAAGCTTTGGTGTTGCGTGTATTTCTAAGCTTGTATCCTCAAAAGAGAACGCACAGGAGAGTTTTCTCTCGAAAGAATATGTAAGAATACCACGTTATAAGGAAATACCGTGTTGCAGAGTAAAGACAACTACGTACGTATTGGAAATCTTTAAGAGAAGAAATAACGCATCGTACAAAATTAGCTTGTATCTCCTAAACAACACGTTATAACCCGAAAAGATTTGGTGTGGCGTGTGTGTCTAAACGTGTAGCATCAAAATAGAACCCACAGGAGAATTTTCTTTCGTCAAAATTTTTCAGAAAACCACGTTTTATGGAAATCTCGCATCGTGCAAAATTTCCTTCTTTTTCCTAAACAACACGTGGTAACTCGAAAAGCTTTGGAGTTGCGTGTTTGTCTAAGCTTCTAGCCTCAAAAGAGAATGTACAGGAGAGTTTTCCCTCGAAAGAATATGTAAGAATACCACGTTATAAGGAAATACAGTGTTGCAGAGTAAAGACAAATAAGTACATATTGGAAACACTTTACGAGAAGAAATAACGCATCATACAATATTTGCTTGTATCTCCTAACAACACGTTGTAACTCAAAAATATTTGGTGTGGCTCGTACCTCTACACGTGTAGCCTCAAAAGAGAACCTACAGGAGAACTTTCTTTCGTCAAAATTTGTCAAAAAACCACGTTTTAAGGAAATCCCACATCGTGCAAAATTATCTTGTTTTTCCTTAACAACACGTTGTAACTCGAAAAGCTTTGGTGTTGTGTGAATGTCTGAGCATGTAGTCTCTAAAGAGAATGCACAGGAGAGTTTTCTCTCGAAAGAACATGTAAGAATACGATGTCATAAGGAAAAACAGTGTTGCAGAGTAAAGACAAATATGTACATAAGGGAAACACTTTACGAGAAAAAATAACGCATCGTACAAAATTAGCTTGTATCTCCTAAACAACACGTGGTAACTCGAAAGGATTTGGTGTGGCGTGTACGTCTATACAGGGAGCCTCAAAAGAGAACCCACAGGAGAATTTTCTTTCGTCAAAATTTTTCCTAAAACCACGTTTTAAGGAAATCCCGCATCTTGCGAAATTATCTTGTTTTTCATAAACAACACGTTGTAACTCGAAAAGCTTTGGTGTTGCCTGTATGTCTAAGTGTGTAGCCTCAAAAGGGAACGCACAGGATAGTTTTCTCTCGAAAGAATATGCATGAATTCCACCTTATAAGGAAATACAATGTTGCAGAATAAAGACAAATATGTACGTATGGGAAACACTTTACGAAAAGAATTAACGCAACGTAAAAAATTAACTTGTATCTCCTAAACAACACGTTGTAACTCGAAAAGATTTGGTATGGCATGTACGTCTAAACGTGTAGCCTCAAAAGAAAACCCACAGGAGAATTTTCTTTCGTCAAAATTTTTCAGAAAACCACGTTTTAAGGAAATCCCGCATCGTGCGAAATCATCTTGTTTTTCCTAAACAACATGTTGTAACTCGAAAAGCTTTGGTGTTGCGTGTATGTGTAAGCATGGAGCCTCAAAAGAGAAGGCACAGGAGTGTTTTCTCTCAAAAGAATAGGTAAGTATACCATGTTATAAGGAAATACAATTTTGCAGAGTAAAGACAAATAAGTACATATTGGAAACACTTTACAAGAAGAAATAACGCATCGTACAAAATTAGCTTGTATCTCCTAAACAACACGTTGTAACTCGAAAAGATTTGGTGTGACGTGTACGTCTAAACGTGTAGCCTCAAAAGAGAACCCACAGGAGAATTTTCTTTCATCAAAATTTGTCAGAAACCACGTTTTAAAGAAATCTCGCATCGTGCAAAATTATCTTGTTTTTCCTAAACAACAGGTTGTAACTGGAAAATCTTTGGTGTTGCCTGTATGTCTAAGCTTGTAGCCTCAAAAGAGAACTCACAGGAGAGTTTTCTCTCGAAAGAATATGTAAGAATACCACGTTATAAGGAAATACAGTGTTGCAGAGTAAAGACAAATATGTACGTATTGGAAACACTTTAAGAGAAGAAATAACGCATCGTACAAAATTAGCTTGTATCTCCTAAACAACACGTTGTAACTCGAAAAGATTTGGTATGGCCTATATGTCTAAACGTGTAGCCTCAAAAGAGAAGCCACAGGAGAATTTTCTTTCGTCAAAATTGGTCAGTAAACCACATTTTAAGGAAATCCCGCATCATGCGAAATTATCTTGTTTTTCCTAAACAACCGGTCGTAACTCGAAAAGCTTTGGTGTTGCGAGTATGTCTAAGCATGTAGCCTCAAAAGAGAAGGCATAGGAAGAGAGTTTTCCCTTAAAGAAAATGTAAGAATACCACGTTAAAAAGAAATACAGTGTTGCAGAGTAAAGACAAATACGTACATATTGGAAACACTTTACAAGAAGAAATAATGCATCGTAAAAAATTAGCTTGTATCTCCTAAACTACACGTTATAACTCGAAAAGATTTGGTGTGGCATGTACATCTAAACGTGTAGCCTCAAAAGAGAACCCACAGGAGTATTTTCTTTCGTCAAAATTTTTTCAGAAAACCACGATTTTAGGAAATCCCGCATCGTGCGAAATTATCTTGTTTTTCCTAAACAACACGTTGTAACTCGTGTGCTTTGGTGTTGCATGTATGTCTAAGCATGTAGCCTTCAAAAGAGAATGCACAGGAGAGTTTTCTCTCGAAAGAATATGTAAGAATACCACGTTATAAGGAAATACAGTGTTGCAGAGTAAAGACAAATACGTATGTATTGGAAACACTTTACGAGAAGAAATAAAGCATCGTAAAAAATTAGCTTGTATCTCCTAAACAACACGTTGTAACTCGAAAATATTTGGTGTGGTGTGTGCGTCTAATCGTGTAGCCTCAAAAGAGATCCCACAGGAGAATTTTCGTTCGTCAAAATTTTTCAGAAAACCACGTTTTAAGGAAATCCCGCATCCTGCGAAATTATCTTGGTTTTCCCAAACAAAACGTCGTAACTCGAAAAGATTTGGTGTTGCCTCTATGTCTAAGCGTGTAGCCTCAAAAGAGAAGGCACAGGAGAGTTTTCTCTATAAAGAATATGTAAGAATACCACGTTATAAGGAAATACATTGTTGCAGAGTAAAGACAAATACGTTCGTATTGGAAACACTTTACGAGAAGAAATAACGCTTCGTACAAGCTTGTATCTCCTAAACAACACGTTTTAACTCGAAATGATTTGGTGTGGCGTGTACGTCTAAACATGTAGCCTCAAAAGAGAACCCACAGGAGAATTTTCTTTCGTCAAAATTTGTAAGAAAACCACGTTTTAAGGAAAGCCCGCATCATGCGAAATTATATTGTTTTTCCTAATCAACACGTGTAAATCAAAAAGATTTGGTTTTGCGTGTATGTCTAAGCATGTAGCCTCAAATGAGAAGGCACAGGAGAATTTTCTCTCGAAAGAATATGCAAGAATACCACGTTATAAGGAAATACAGTGTTGCAGAGTAAAGACAAATACGTACGTATTGGAAACACTTTACGAGAAGAAATAATGCATTGTACAAAATTAGCATGTATCTCCTAAACTACACGTTATAACTCGAAAAGATTTGGTGTGACGTGTACATCTAAACGTGTAGCCTCAAAAGAGAACCCACAGGAGTATTTTCTTTGGTCAAATTTTTTTCAGAAAACCACGATTTTAGAAAATCCCACATCGTGCGAAATTATCTTGTTTTTCCTAAACAACACGTTGTAACTCGAATAGCTTTGGTGTTGCGTGTATGTCTAAGCGTGTAGCCTCAAAAGAGAACGCACAGGACAGTTTTCTCTCGAAAGAATATGTAAGAATACCACGTTATGAGGAAATACAATGTTGCAGAGTAAAGACAAATATGTACATACTGGAAACACTTAAACTTTACGAGAAGAAATAATGCATCAGAAAAAATTAGCTTGTAACTCCTAAACAGCACGTTGTAACTCGAAAAGATTTGGTGTGGTGTGTACGTCTAAACGTGTAGCCTCAAAAGAGAACCCACAGGAGAATTTTCTTTGGTCAAATTTTTTTCAGAAAACCACGATTTTAGAAAATCCCACATCGTGCGAAATTATCTTGTTTTTCCTAAACAACACGTTGTAACTCGAATAGCTTTGGTGTTGCGTGTATGTCTAAGCGTGTAGCCTCAAAAGAGAACGCACAGGACAGTTTTCTCTCGAAAGAATATGTAAGAATACCACGTTATGAGGAAATACAATGTTGCAGAGTAAACACAAATATGTACATATTGGAAACACTTAAACTTTACGAGAAGAAATAATGCATCATAAAAAATTAGCTTGTAACTCCTAAACAGCACGTTGTAACTTGAAAAGATTTGGTGTGGTGTGTACGTCTAAATGTGCAGCCTCAAAAGAGAACCCACAGGAAAATTTTCTTTCGTCAAAATTTGTCAGAAAACCACGTTTTAAGAAAATCCCACATCATGCGAAATTATCTTGTTTTTCCTAAACATCACGGTGTCACTCGAAAATCTTTGGTGTTGCGTGTATGTCTAAGCGTGTAGCCTCAAAAGAGAAGGCACAGGAGAATTTTCTGTCAAAAGAATATGTAAGAATACCACGTTATTAGGAAATACAGTATTGCACACTAAAGAAAATACATACTTATTGGAAACACTTTACAAGAAGAAATAACGCATCGTACAAAATTAGCTTGTATCTCCTGAACAACACATGGTAACTCGAAATGATTCGGTATTGCGTGCACGTCTAAACGTGTAGCCTCAAAAGAGAACCCACAGGAGAATTTTCTTTCCTCAAAAGTTGTCAGAACACCACGTTTTAAGGAAATCTCGCATCGTGCGAAATTATCTTGTTTTTCATAAAAACACGTTGTAACTCGAAAAGCTTTGGTGTTGCCTGTATGTCTAAGTGTGTAGCCTCAAAAGGGAACGCACAGTATAGTTTTCTCTCGAAACAATATGTAAGAAAACCACGTGATAAGGAAATACAGTGTTGCAGCGTAAAGACAAATACATACATATTGGAAACGCTTTACTAGAAGAATTAACGCATCGTACAAAATTAGCTTGTATCTCCTAAACAACACGTTGTAACACGAAAAAATTTGGTGTGGCGTGTACATCTAAAAATGTAGCCTCAAAAGAGAACCCAAAGGAGAATTTTCTTTCGTCAAAATTTGTCAGAAAACCACGTTTTAAGGAAATCCCGCATCGTGCGATATCATCTTCTTCCTAAACAACATGTTGTAACTCGAAAAGCTTTGGTGTTGCGTGTATGTGTAAGCGTGGAGCCTCAAAAGAGAAGGCACAGGAGAGTTTTCTCTTGAAAGAATATGTAAGAATACCACGTTATAAGAAAATACAATTTTGCAGGGTAAAGACAAATAACAACTTATTGGAAACACATTACAATAAGAAATAACGTATCGTAGAAAATTAGCTTGTATCTCCTAAACAACAAAAAGATTTGGTGTGACGTGTACGTCTAAATGTGTAGCCTCAAAAGAGAACCCACAGGAGAATTTTCTTTCATCAAAATTTGTCAGAAACCACGTTTTATGGAAATCTCGCATCGTGCGAAATTATCTTGTTTTTCCTAAACAACACGTTGTAACTCGAAAAGCTTTGGTGTTGCCTGTATGTCTAAGCGTGTAGCCTCAAAAGAGAACACACAGGAGAGTTTTCTCTCGAAAGAATATGTAAGAATACCACGTTATAAGGAAATACAGTGTTGCAGAGTAAAGACAAATACATACGTATTGGAAACACTGTACGAGAAGAATTAAAGTATGGTACAAAATTAGCTTGTATCTCCTAAACAACACCTTGTAACTCGATAAGATTTAGTGTGGCTCGTACCCCTACACGTGTAGCCTCAAAAGAGAACCCACAGGAGAATTTTCTTTCGTCAAAATTTTTCAGAAAACCACGTTTTATGGAAATCTCGCATCGTGCGAAATTATCTTGTTTTTACTAAACAACACATTGTTACTCGAAAATCGTTGTCATTGCGTGTATGTCTAAGCATGTAGCCTCAAAAGAGCACGCACAGGAGAGTTTTCCCTCAAAGTATATATAAGAATACCACGTTATAAGGAAATACAGTGTTGCAGACTAAATACAAATAAGTACGTATTGGAAACAATTTATGAGAAGAAATAACGCATCGTACAAAATTAGCTTGTATCTCCTAAACAACACGTTGTAACTCGAAAAGATTTGGTGTGACGTGTACGTCTAAACGTGTAGCCTCAAAAGAGAACCCACAGGAGAATTTTCTTTCCTCAAAAGTTGTCTGAAACCACGTTTTAAGGGAATCTCGCATCGTGCGAAATTATCTTGTTTTTCCTAAAGAACACGTTGTAACTCGAAAAGCTTTGGTGTTGCGTGTATGTCTAAGCGTGTAACCTCAAAAGAGAACTCAAAGGAGAGTTTTCTCTCGAAAGAATATGTAAGAATACCACGTTATATGGAAATACAGTGTTGCAGAGTAAAGACAAATATGTACGTATTGGAAACACTTTAAGAGAAGAAATAATGCATTGTACAACATTAGCTTGTATCTCCTAAACAACACGTTGTAGCTCGAAAAGATTTGGTGTGGCTCATACCTCCACACGTGTAGCCTCAAAAGAGAACCCACAGGAGAACTTTCTTTCGTCAAAATTTTTCAGAAAACCACGTTTTATGGAAATCTGGCATCGTGCGAAATATTCTTGTTTTTCCTAAACAACACATTGTAACTCAAAAAGCTTTGGCGTTGTGTGTTTGTGTAAGCATGGAGCCTCAAAAGGGAAGGCACAGGAGAGTTTTCTCTCGAAAGAATATGTAAGAATACCACGTTAAAAGGAAATACAATTTTGCAGAGTAAAGACAAATAAGTACATATTGGAAACACTTTACGAGAAGAAATAACGCATCGTACAAAATTAGCTTGTATCTCCTAAACAACAACTTGTAACTCAAAAAGATTTGGTGTGAAGTGTACGTCTAAACTTGCAGCCTCAAAAGAGAACCCACAGGAGAATTTTCCTTCATCCAATTTGTCAGAAACCACGTTTAAATGAAATCTCGCACCGTGCGAAATTATCTTGTTTTTCCTAAACAACACGTTGTAACTCGAAAAGCTTTGGTGTTGCGTGTATGTCTAAGCGTGTCACCTCAAAAGAGAACGCACAGGAGAGTTTTCTCTCGAAAGAATATATAAGAATACCACGTTATAAGGAAATACAGTGTTGCAGAGTAAAGACAAATACGTACATATTGGATACACTTTACGAGAAGAAATAACGCATCGTACAAAATTAGCTTGTATCTCCTAAACAACACATTGCAACTCGAAAAGATTTGGTGTGGCCTGTACCTCTACACGTGTAGCCTCAAAAGAGAACCCACAGGAGAACTTTCTTTCGTCAAAATATGTCAGAAAATCATGTTTTATGGACATCTCGCATCCTGCGAAATTATCTTGTTTTTCCTAAACAACAAGTTGTAACTCGAAAAGCTTTGGGGTTGCATGTATGTCTAAGCATGTAGCCTCAAAAGAGAACGCACAGGAGAGTTTTCCCTCGAAAGAATATGTAAGAATACCACGTTATAAGGAAATACAGTGTTGCAGAGTAAAGACAAATACGTACGTATTGGAAACACTTTATGAGAAGAAATAACACATCGTACAAAATTTGCTTGTATCTCCTAAACAACACGTTGTAACTAGAAAAGATTTGGTGTGGCTCGTACGTCTACACGTGTTGACTCAAAAGAACACCAACAGGGGAACTTTCGTCAAAATTTGTCAGAAAACCACGTTTTAAGGTAATCCCGCATCGTGCAAAATTATCTTGTTTTTCCTAAACAACACGTTGTAACTCGAAAAGCTTTGGTGTTGCGTGTATGTCTAAAGGTGTGGCCTCAAAAGAGAACGCACAGGAGAGTTTTCTCTCGAAAGAATCTGTATGAATACCACGTTATAAGGAAATACAATTTTGCAGAGTAAAGACAAATAAGTACATATTGGAAACACTTTAGTAAAAGAAATACTGCTTCATAAAAAATTAGCTTGTATCTCCTAAACAACACGTTGTAACTCGAAAAGATCTGGTGTGACATGTACGTCTAAACCTGTAGCCTCAAAAGAGAACACACAGGAGAATTTTCTTTCATCAAAATTTGTCAGAAACCACGTTTTAAGGAAATCTTGCATCGTGCGAAATTATCTTGTTTTTCCTAAACAACATGTTGTATCTCGAAAAGCTTTGCTGTTGCGTGTATGTCTAAGCGTGTAGCCTCACAACAGAACGCACAGGAGAGTTTTCTCTCGAAAGAATATGTAAGAATACCACGTTATAAGGAAATACAGTGTTGCAGAGTAAAGACAAATACGTACGTATTGGAAACACTTTAAGAGAAGAAATAATGCATCGTAAAAAAATAGCTTGTATCTTCTAAACAACACGTTGTAACTCGAAAAGATTTGTTTTGGCTCCTACGACTACACGTGTAGCCTCAAAAGAGAATGCACAGGAGAACTTTCTTTGGTCAAAATTTTTCAGAAAACCACGTTTTATGGAAATCTCGCATCGTGCGAAATTATCTTCTTTTTCCTAAACAAAACGTTGTAACTCGAAAAGCTTTGGCGTTGCGTGTATGCCTAAGCATGTAGCCTCAAAAGAGAACACACAGGAGAGTTTTCCCTCGAAAGAATATGTAAGAATACCACGTTATAGGGAAATACAATGTTGCAGAGTAAAGAGAAATAAGTACGTATTGGAAACACTTTACAAGAAGAAATAACGCATCATAAAAAATTAGCTTGTGTCTCCTAAACAACACGTAGTAACTCGAAAGGATTTGGTGTGGCGTGTACGTCTAAACGTGTAGCCTCAAAAGAGAACCCACAGGATAATTTTCTTTCGTCAAAATTTGTGAGAAAACCACATTTTAAGGAAATCACGCATCGTGCGAAATAATCTTGATTTTCATAAACAACACGTTGTAACTCGAAAAGCTTTGGTGATGCCTGTATGTCTAAGTGTGTAGCCTCAAAAGGGAACGCACAGGATAGTTTTCTCTCGAAAGAATATGTAAGAATACCAAGTTATAAGGAAATACAGTGTTGCAGAGTAAAGAAAAATATGTACGTATTGGAAAACTTTACGAGAAGAAATAACGCATCGTACAAAATTAGCTTGTATCTCCTAAACAACACGTTGTAACTCGAAAAGATTTGGTGCGGCGTGTCCGTCTAAATGTGTAGCTTCAAAAGAGAACACACAGGAGAATTTTCTTTCGTTAAAATTTTTCAGAAAACCACGTTTTAAGGAAATCCCGCATCGTGCGAAATCATCTTCTTTTTCCTAAACAACAAGCTGTAACTCGAAAAGCTTTGGTGTTGCGCGTATGTCTAAGCGTGGAGCCTCAAAAGAGAAGGCACAGGAGAGTTTTCTCTTGAAAGAATATGTAAGAATACCACGTTATAAGGAAATAAAATTTTGATGAGTAAAGACAAATAAGTACATATTGGAAACACTTTACGAGAAGAAATAACGCATCATACAAAATTAGCTTGTATCTCCTAAACAACACGTTGTTACTCGAAAACATTTGGTGTGACGTGTATGTCTAAACGTGTACCCTCAAAAGAGAACCCACAGGAGAGTTTTCTTTCATCAAAATTTGTCAGAAACCTCGTTTTAAGGAAATCTCGCATCGTGCGAAATTATCTTGTTTTTCCTAAACAACACGTTGTAACTCGAAAAGCTTTGGTGTTGCATGTATGTCTAAGCGTGTAGCCCCACAGAGAATGCAAAGGAGAGTTTTCTCTCGAAAGAATATGTAAGAATATCACGTTATAAGGAAATACAGTGTTGCAGAGTAAAGATAAACACGTACGTATTGGAAACACTTTACTAGAAGAATTAGCGCATAGTAAAAAATTAACATGTATCTCCTAAACAAAACGTTGTAACTCAAAAAGATCTGGTGTGGCGTGTATGTCTAAACGTGTAGCCTCAAAAGAGAACCCACAGGAGAATTTTCTTTCTTCAAAATTTTTGAGAAAACCACGTTTTAAGGAAATCCTGCATCGTGCGAAATCATCTTCTTTTTCCTAAACAACATGTTGTAACTCAAAAAGCTTTAGTGTTGCGTGTATGTCTAAACATGGAGCCTCAAAAGAGAAGGCACAGGAGTTTTCTCTCGAACGAATATGTAAGAACACCACGCTATTAGGAAATACAATTTTGCAGAGTAAAGACAAATACGTACATATTGGGAACACTTTACGAGAAGAAATAATGCATTATTAAAAATTAGCTTTTATCTCCTAAACAACACGTTGTAACTCGAAAAGATTTGGTTTGGCATGTAAGTCTAAACGTGTAGCCTCAAAAGAGAACCAACAGGAGAATTTTCTTTCGTCAAAATTTGTCAGAAAACCACGTTTTAAGGAAATCCCGAATCGTGCGAAATTATTTGTTTTTCCTAAACAACACGTTGTAACTCGAAAAGCTTTGGTGTTGCGTGTATGTCTAAGCGTGTAGCCTCAAAAGAGAATGCACAGGAGAGTTTTC
Source organism: Apodemus sylvaticus (assembly GCF_947179515.1). Classification (NCBI taxonomy): domain Eukaryota; kingdom Metazoa; phylum Chordata; class Mammalia; order Rodentia; family Muridae; genus Apodemus; species Apodemus sylvaticus. The sequence continues at coordinate 506,199 of NW_026263416.1, forward strand.
TCTCGGAAGAACATGTAAGAATACCACGTTATAAGGAAATACAGTGTTGCAGAGTAAAGACAAAAACGTACATATTGGAAACACTTTACGAGAAGAAATAACGCATCATAAATTATTAACTTGTAGCTCCTAAACAACAAGTGGTAACTCGAAAAGATTTGGTTTGGCGTGTACGTCTAAAAGTGTAGCCTCAAAGACAACGAACAGGAGAATTTTCTTTCGTCAAAATTTGTGAGAAAACCACGTTTTAAGGAAATCCTGCATCCTGCAAAATTATCTTGTTTTTCCTAAACAACACGTTGTAATTCAAAAAAGCTTTGGTGTTGCGTGTATATCTAAGCTTGTAGCCTCAAAAGAGAACGCACAGTAGAGTATTCTCTCGAAACAATATGTGAGAATACCACGTTATAAGGAAATACAGTGTTGCAGACTAAAGACAAATACGTAAGTATTGGAAAAAACTTTAGGAAAAGATATAATGCATCATACAAAATTAGCTTGTATCTCCTAAACAACACGTTGTAACTCGAAAGGATTTGGTGTGGCATGTACGGCTAAACGTGTAGCCTCAAAAATGAAACCACAGGAGGATTTTCCTTCGTCAAAATTTGTCAGAAACCCACGTTTTATGGAAATCCCGCATCGTGCGAAATTATCTTGTTTCTCCTAAACAACACGTTGTAATTCGAAAAGCTTTGGTGTTGCATGTATGTCTAAGCGTGTGGCCTCAAAAGAGAATTCACGGGAGAGTTTCTGTCGAAAGAATATGTAAGAATACCACGTTATAAGGAAATACAGTGTTGCAGCATAAAGACAAATACGTACGTATTGGAAACACTTTATGAGAAGAAATAACGCATCGTACAAAATTAGCTTGTATCTCCTAACCAACACGTTGTAACTCGAAAAGATTTCGTGTGGCGTGTACGTCTAAACGTGTAGCCTCAAAAGAGAACCCACAAGAGAATTTTCTTTCGTCAAAATTTGTTAGAAAACCATGTTTTAAGGAAATACCTCATCGTGCGAAATTACCTTGTTTTTCCTAAACTACACGTTGTAACTCGAAAAGCTTTGGTGTTGCGTGTATGTCTAAGCGTGTAGCCTCAAAAGAGGACACAGGAGAGTTTTCTCTCGAAAGAATATGTAGGAATACCACGTTATAAGGAAATACAGTGTTGCAGAGTAAAGATAAATAGGTAGTAATTGTAAATACTTTATGAGAAGAAATGACGCATGGTACAAAATTAGCTTGTATCTCCTAAACAACACGTTGTAATTCGAAAATATTTGGTGTGGCGTGTGCGTCTAAACGTGTAGCCTCAAAAGAGAACCCACAGGAGAATTTTCTTTCTTCAAAATTTGTCAGAAAACCACGTTTTAAGGAAATCCCTCATCGTGCGAACTTATCTTGTTTTTCCTAAACAACACATTGTAACTCGAAAAGCTTTGGTGTTCGTGTATGTCTAAGCATGTAGCCTCAAAAGAGAATGCACAGGAGAGTTTTCTCTCGATAGAATATATAAGAATACCATGTTATAAGGAAATACAGTGTTGCAAAATAAAGACAAATACGTACGTATTGGAAACACTTTACGAGAAGAAATAATGCATCGTACAAAATTAGCTTGTTTCTCCTAAAGAACACGTTGTAACTCGAAAATATTTGGCGTGGTGTGTACGTCTAAACATGTAGCCTCAAAAGAGAACCCACAGGAGAAATTTCTTTCGTCAAATTTGTCAGAAAACCACGTTTTAAGGAAATCCCGCATCATGCGAAATTATCTTGTTTTTCCTAAACAACACGTTGTAACTCGAAAAGCTTTGGTGTTTCGTGTATGTCTAAGCATGTAGCCTCAAAAGAGAAGGCACAGGAGAGTTTTCTCTCAAAATAATATGCAAGAATACCACGTTATAAGGAAATACAGTGTTGCACAATAAAGACAAATACGTATGTATTGGAAACACTTTAGGAGAAGAAATAACGAATCTTACACAATTAGCTTGTATCTCCAAAACAACACGTTGTAACTCGAAAAGATTTGGTGTGGCATATTCCTCTCAACGTGTAGCCTCAAAAGAGAACCCACAGGAGAATTTTCTTTGGTCAAAATTTGTCAGAAAACCAGGTTTTAACGAAATCCCATATCGTGCGAAATTATCTTGTTTTTCCTAAACAACACGTTGTAACTCGAAAAGATTTGGTGTGGCCTGTACTTCTAAACGTGTGGCCTCAAAAGAGAACCCACAGGACAATTTTCTTTCCTCAAAATTTTTCAGACAATCACGTTTTAAGGAAATCCCACATCTTGCGTAATTATCTGGTTTTTCCTAAACCACACGTTGCAACTCAAAAAACTTTGGTGTTGCGCATATGTCTAAGTGTGTAGCATCAAAAAAGAAGGCACAGGATAGTTTTCTCTTGAAAGAATATGTAAGAACACCAAGTTATAAGGAAATACAGTGTTGCAGAGTAAAGACAAATACATACGTATTGGAAACACTTTATGAGAAGAAATAACGCATCATACAAAATTAGCTTGTATCTCCTAAACAACACGTTGTAACTCGAAAAGCTTTGGTGTTGCGTGTATGTGTGAGCATGTAGCCTCTAAAGAGAATGCACAGGAGAGTTTTCTCTCGAAAGAACATGTAAGAATTCAACATTATAAGGAAATACAGTGTTGCAGTGTAAAGACAAATACGTACGTTTGGAAACACTTTACGAGAAGAAATAACGCATCGTACAAAATTAGCTTGTATCTCCTAAACAACACGTGGTAACTCGTAAGGATTTGGTGTGGCGTGTACCTATAAACGTGTAGCCTCAAAAGAGAACCCACAGGAGAATTTTCTTTCGTCAAAATGTGTCAGAACACCACGTTTTAAGGAAATCCCGCATCGTGCGAAATTATCTAGTTTTTCATAAACAACACGTTGTAACTCGAAATGCTTTGGTGTTGCCTGTATGTCTAAGTGTGTAGCCTCAAAGGGGAACACACAGGATAGTTTTCTATTGAAAGAATATGTAAGAATACCACGTTATAAGGAAATACAATGTTGCAGAGTAAAGACAAATGCATATGTATTAGAAACATTTTACGAGAATAATTAACACATCGTAAAAAATTAGCTTGTATCTCCTAAACAACACGTTGTAACTCGACATGATTTGGTGTGGCCTGTATGTCTAAATGTGTAGCCTCAAAAGTGAACCCACAGGAGAATTTTCTTTCGTCAAAATTTTTCAGAAAACCTCGTTTTAAGGAAATCCCGCATTATGCGAAATCATATTCTTTTTCCTAAACAACATGTTGTAACTCGAAAAGCTGTGCTGTTGCTTGTATGTGTAAGCGTGGAGCCTCAAAAGAGAAGGCACAGGAGAGTTTTCTCTCGAAAGAATATGTAAGAATACCACGTTATAAGGAAATACAATTTTGGAGAGCAACGACAAATAAGTACTTATTGGAAACACTTTATGAGAAGAAATAACTCATCGTACAAGTTTAGCTTGTATCTCCTAAACAAAACGTTGTAACTCGAAAAGATTTGGTGTGACGTGTATGTCTAAACATGTAGCCTCAAAAGAGAACCCACAGGAGAACTTTCTGTGGTCAAAAGTTTTCAGAAAACCACGTTTTATGGAAATCTCGCATCGTGCGAAATTATCTTGTTTTTCCTAAACAACACTTTGTAACTCGAAAAGATTTGGCGTTGCGTGTATGTCTAAGAATGTAGCCTCAAAAGAGAACGCACAGGAGAGTTTTCCCTCGAAAGAATGTGTAAGAATACCACGTTATAAGGAAATACAGTGTTGCAGAGTAAAGACAGATAAGTACTTATTGGAAACACTTTACAAGAAGAAATAACGCATCGTACAAAATTTGCTATTATCTCCTAAACAACAAGTTGTAACTCGAAATATTTGGTGTGGCTCGTACGCCTAAATGTGTAGCCTCAAAAGAGAACCCACAGGAGAATTTTCTTTCGTCAAAATTTGTCTGAACACCAAGTTTTAAGGAAATCCCGCATCGTGCGAAATTATCTTGTTTTTCATAAACAACACGTTGTAACTCGAAAAGCTTTGGTGTTGCCTGTATGTCTCAGTGTGTAGCCTCAAAAGGGAACGCACAGGATAGTTTTCTCTCGAAAGAATATGTAAGAATACCACGTTATAAGGAAATACAGTGTTGCAGAGTAAAGACAAATACGTACGTATTGGAAACACTTTACGAGAAGAAATAACGCATCGTACAAAATTAACTTGTATCTCCTAAACAACACGTTGTAACTCGAAAATATTTGGTGTGACGTGCACGTCTAAAAGTGTAGCCTCAAACGAGAACCCACAGGAGAATTTTCTTTCATCAAAATTTTTCAGAAAACCACGTTTTATGGAAATCTCGCATCATGCGAAATTATCTTGTTTTTTATAAACAACACGTTGTAACTCGAAAAGCTTTGGCGTTGCATATTTGTCTAAGTGTGTAGCCTCAAAAGAGAACGCACAGGCAAGTTTTCTCTCGAAAGAATATGTAAGAATACCATGTTATAAGGAAATACAGTGTTGCAGAGTAAAGACAAATACTACTGGAAACACTTTAAGAGAAGAAATAAAGCATCATAAAAAATTAGCTTGTATCTCCTAAACAACACGTTGTAACTCGAGTAGATTTGGTGTGGCTCGTACCTCTACACGTGTAGCCTCAAAAGAGAACCCACAGAAGAACTTTCTTTGGTCAAAATTTTTCAGAAAACCACGTTTTATGGAAATCTCGCATAGTGCGGAATTATCTTGTTTTTCCTAAACAACACATTGTAACTCGAAATGCTTTGGCGTTTCGTGTATGTCTAAGCGTGTAGCCTCAAAAGAGAACGCACAGGAGAGTTTTCTCTCGAAAGAATATGTAAGAATACCACGTTATAAGGGAATACAGTGTTGCAGAGTAAAGACAACTATGTAAGTATTGGAAAAACTTTAAGAGAAGAAATAACACATCGTACAAAATTAGCTTGTATCTCCTAAACAACACATGGTAACTCGAAAAGATTTGGTGTGGCTCGTACTTCTACACGTGTAGCCTCAAAAGAGAACAGACAAGAGACATTTCTTTCGTAAAAATTTTTCAGAAAACCACGTTTTATGGAAATCCTGCATCGTGCGAAATTATCTTGCTTTCCTAAACAACACGTTGTAACTCGAAAAGCTTTGGCGTTGCGTATTTGTCTAAGAGTGTAGCCTCAAAAGAGAACGCACAGGCAAGTTTTCTCTCGAAAGAATATGTAAGAATACCATGTTATAAGGAAATACATTGTTGCAGAGTAAAGACAAATACTACTGGAAACACTTTAAGAGAAGAAATAACGCATCGTGCAAAATTAGCTTGTATCTCCTAAACAACACGTTGTAACTCGAATAGATTTGGTGTGTCTCGTACCTCTACATGTGTAGCCTCAAAAGAGAACCCACAGGAGAACTTTCTTTGGTCAAAATTTTTCAGAAAACCACGTTTTATGGAAATCTCGCATCGTGCGTAATTATCTTGTTTTTCCTAAACAACACATTGTAACTCGAAAAGCTTTACGTTGCTTGTATGTCTAAGCGTGTAGCCTCTAAAGAGAACGCACAGGAGAGTTTTCTCTCGAAAGAATATGTAAGAATACAAAGTTATAAGGAAATACAGTGTTGCAGAGTAAAGACAAATACGTACATGTTGGAAACACTTAATGAGAAGAAATAACGTATCTTAAAATATTAGCTTGTATCTCCTAAACCACACGTGGTAACTCGAAAGGATTTGGTGTGGCGTGAACGTCTAAACGTGTAGCCTCAAAAGAGAACCCACTGAAGAATTTTCTTTCGTCAAAATTTTTCAGAAAACTACGTTTTAAGGAAATCCCGCATCGTGCGAAATTATCTTGTTTTTCATAAACAACACGTTGTAACTCAGAAAGCTGTGGTGTTGCCTGTATGTCTAAGTGTGTAGACTAAAAAGGGAACACACAGGATAGTTTTCTCTCGAACGAATATGTAAGAATACCACGTTATAAGGAAATACAGTGTTGCAGAGTAAAGACAAATAAGAACGTATTGGAAACACTTTAAGAGAAGAAGTAACTCATCTTACAAAATTACCTTGTATCTCCGTAACAACACGTTGTAACTCGAAAAGATTTGGTGTGCCGTGTACGTCTAAACGTGTAGCCTCAAAAGAGAACCCACAGGAGAATTTTCTTTCGTCAAAATTTTTCAGAAAGCCACGTTTTAAGGAAATCCCGCATCGTGCGAAATCATCTTCTTTTTCCTAAACAACATGTTGTAACTCGAAAAGCTTTGGTGTTGCGTGTATGTGTAAGCGTGGAGCCTCAAAAGAGAAGGCACAGGAGAATTTTCTCTCGAAAGATTATGTAAGAATACCACGTTATAAGGAAATACAATTTTGCAGAGTAAAGACAAATAAGTACATATTGGAAACACTTTACAAGAAGAAATAACGCATCGTACAAAATTAGCTTGTGTCTCCTAAACAACACGTTGTAACTCGAAAAGATTTGGTGTGACGTGTACGTCTAAGCGTGTAGCATCAAAAGGGAACCCACAAGAGAATTTTCTTTCATCAAAATTTGTCAGCAACCACGTTTTAAGGAAATCTCGCATCATGCGAAATTATCTTGTTTTTCCTAAACAACACGTTGTAACTCGAAAAGCTTTGGAGTTGCGTGTATGTCTAAGCATGTAGCCTCAAAACAGAATGTAAAGGAGAGTTTTTTCTCGAAAGAATATGTAAGAATACCACGTTATAAGGAAATACAGTGTTGCAGAGTAAAGACAAATACGTACATATTGGAAACACATTACGAGAAGAAATAACGCATCGTACAAAATTAGCTTGTATCTCCTAAACAACACGTTGTAACTCGAAAAGATTCGGTGTGGCTTGTACATCTAAACGTGTAGCCTCAAAAGAGAACACACAGGAGAATTTTCTTTCGTTAAAATTTTTCAGAAAGCCACGTTTTAAAGAAATCCCGCATCGTGCGAAATCACCTTCTTTTTCCTAAAAAACATGTTGTAACTCGAAAAGCTTTAGTGTTGCGTGTATGTCTAAGCGTGGAGCCTCAAAAGAGAAGGCACAGGAGAGTTTTCTCTCGAAAGAATAATACCACGTTATAAGGAAATACAATTTTTCAGAATAAAGACAAATAAGTACATATTGGAAACTCTTTACAAGAAGAAATAATGCATCATACAAAATTAGCTTGTATCTCCTAAACAACACGTTGTAACTCAAAAGGATTTGGTGTGACGTGTACGTCTAAATGTATAGCCTCAAAAGAGAACCCACAGGTGAATTTTCTTTCATCAAAATTTGTCAGAAACCACGTTTTAAGGAAATCTCGCATCGTGCGAAATTATATTGTTTTTCCTAAATAACATGTTCTTACTCGAAAAGGTTTGGTGTTGCGTGAATGTCTAAGTGTGTAACCTCAAAAGAGAACGCACAGGATAGTTTTCTCTCGAAAGAATATGTAAGAATACCACGTTATAAGGAAATACAATGTTGCAGAGTAAAGACAAATAAGTATGTATTGGAAACACATTACGAGAAGAATTAACGCATCGTAAAAAATTAGGTTTTATCTCCTAAACAAGACGTTGTAACTCGAAAAGATTTGGTGTTGCATGCACGTCTGAACGTGTATCCTCAAAAGAGAACCTACAGGAGAATTTTCTTTCTTCAAATTTTTTCAGAAAACCACGTTTTAAGGAAATCCCGCATCGTGGGAAATCATCTTCTTTTTCTAAACAACATGTTGTAACTCAAAAAGCTTTGGTGTTGCGTGTATGTGTAAGCGTGGAGCCTCAAAAAAGAAGGCACAGGAGAGTTTTCTCTCGAAAGAATATGTAAGAATACCACGTTATAAGGAAATACAATTTTGCAGAGTAAAGACAAATAAGTACATATTGGAAACACTTTACCAGAAGAAATAACGCAACGTACAAAATTAGCTTGTATCTCCTAAACTTTACGAGGTAACTCGAAAGGATTTGGTGTGGCGTGTACGTCTAAATGTGTAGCCCCAAAAGAGAACACACAGGAGAATTTTCTTTTTTCAAAATTTTTCAGAACACCACGTTTTAAGGAAATCCCGCATCGTGCGAAATCATCTTCCTTTTCCTAAACAACATGTTGTAACTCGAAAAGCATTGGTGTTGCGTGTATGTGTAAGTGTGTAGCCTGAAAAGAGAAGGCACAGGAGAGTTTTCTCTCAAAAGAATATGTAAGAATACCATGTTATAAGGAAATACAATTTTGCAGAGTAAAGACAAATAAGTACATATTGGAAACACTTTACGAGAAGAAATAACGCATCGTTCAAAATTACCTTGTATCTCCTAAACAACACGTTGAAACTCGAAAAGATTTGGTGTGACGTATACGTCAAAAGTGTAGCCTCAAACGAGAACCCACAGGAGAATTTTCTTTCATCAAAATTTGTCAGAAACCACGTTTTAAGGAAATCTTGCATCGTGCGAAATTATCTTGTTTTTCCTAAACAACACGTTGTAACTCGAAAAGCTTTGGTGTTGCGTGTATGTCTAAGCGTGTAGCCTCAAAAGAGAAGGCACAGGAGACTTTTCTCTCGAAAGAATATGTAAGAATACCACGTTATAAGGAAATACAGGATTGCAGAGTAAAGACAAATACTATTGGAAACACTTTAAGAGAAGAAGTAACGCATCGTAAAAAATTAGCTTGTATCTCCTAAACAACACGTTGTCACTCGAAAAGATTTGGTGTGGCTTGTACCTCTACACGTGTAGCCTCAAAAGAGAACCCACAGGATAACTTTCTTCTCTCAAAATTTTTCAGAAAACCACGTTTTATGGAAATCTCGCATCGTGCGAAATTATCTTGTTTTTCCTAAACAACACATTGTAACTCGAAATGCTTTGGCGTTGCGTGTATGTCTAAGCGTGTAGCCTCTAAAGAGAACGCACAGGAGAGTTTTCTCTCGAAAGAATATGTAAGAATACAACTTTATAAGGAAATACAGTGTTGCAGAGTAAAGACAAATACGTACGTATTGGAAACACATTATGAGAAGAAATAATGCATCGTACAAAATTAGCTTGTATCTCCTAAACAACACGTGGTAACTCGAAAGGATTTGGTGTGGCATGTACGTCTAAAAGTGTAGCCTCAAAAGAAAACACACTGGAGAATTTTCTTTCGTCAAAATGTTTCAGAAAACCACGTTTTAAGGAAATCCCGCATCGTGAGAAATTATCTTGTTTTTCATAAACAACACGTTGTAATTCGAAAAGCTTTGGTGTTGCCTGTATGTCTAAGTGTGTAGCCTAAAACGGGAAAGCACGGGATAGTTTTCTCTCAAAAGAATATGTAAGAATACCACGTTATAAGGAAATACAGTGTTGCAGAGTAAAGACAAATATGTACGTATTGGACACACTTTACAAGAAGAAGTAACGCATCCTAAAAAATTAGCTTGTATCTCCGAAACAGCACGTTGTAACTCGAAAAGATTTCGTGTGGCGTGTACGTCTAAACGTGTAGCCTCAAAAGAGAACCCACAGGAGAATTTTATTTCTTCAAAATTTTTCAGAAAACCACCTTATAAGGAAATCCCGCATCATGCGAAATCATCTTGTTTTCCTAAAAAACATGTTGTAACTCGAAAAGCTTTGGTGTTGCGTGTATGTCTAAGTGTGTAGCCTCAGAAGAGAAGGCACAGGAGAGTTTTCTCTTGAAAGATTATGTAAGAATACCACGTTAAGAAAATACAATTTTGCAGAGTAAAGACAAATAAGTACATATTGGAAACACTTTACGAGAAGAAATAACGCATCGTAAAATATTAGCTTGTATCTCCTAAACAACACGTTGTAACTCGAAAAGATTTGGTGTGACGTGTACGTCTAAACGTGTAACCTCAACAGAGAACCCACAGGAGAATTTTCTTTCATCAAAATTTGTCAGAAACCACGTTTTAAGGAAATATAGTATCGTGCGAAATTATCTTGTTTTTCCTAAACAACACGTTGTAACTCGAAAAGGTTTGGTGTTGCCTGTATGTCTAAGCGTGTAACTTCAAAAGAGAACGCACAGGAAGTTTTCTCTCGAAAGAATATGTAAGAATACCACGTTATAAGGAAATACAATGTTGCAGAGTAAAGACAAATACATACTTATTGGAAAAACTTTACGAGAAAAATTAAGGCATCTTAAAAAATTAGCTTGTATCTCCTAAACAACACGTTGTAACTCGAAAAGATTTGGTATGGCATGTACTTCTACACGTGTAGCCTCAAAACAGAAACCACAGGAGAATTTTCTTTCGTCAAAATTTTTCAGAAAACCACGTTTTAAGGAAATCCCGCATCGTGCAAAATTATCTTGTTTTTCCTAAACAACACGTTGTAACTCGAAAAGCTTTGTTGTTGCGTGTATGTCTGAGCATGTTTCCTCTAAAGACAATGCACAAGAGAGTTTTCTCTCGAAAGAACCTGTAAGAATACAACGTTATAAGGAAATACAGTGTTGCAGAGTAAAGACAAATACGTACATATTGGAAACACTTTACGAGAAGAAATAACGCATCGTACAAAATTAGCGTCTATCTCCTAAACAACACGTGGTAACTCGAAAGGATTTGGTGTGGCATGTACGTCTAAACGTGTAGCCTCAAAGGAGAAACGACAGGAGAATTTTCTTTCTTCAAAATTTGTCAGAAAACCACGTTTTAAGGAAATCCTTCATCGTGCGAAATTATCTTGTTTTTCGTAAACAACACGTTGTAACTTGAAAAGCTTTGATGTTGCCTGTATGTCTCAGTATGTAGCCTCAAAAGGGAACGCACAGGATAGTTTTCTCTCGAAAGAATATGTAAGAGTACCACGTTATAAGGAAATACAGTGTTGCAGAGTAAAGACAAATACATACATATTGGAAACACTTTATGAGAAGAAGTAATGCATCGTACAAAATTAGCTTGTATCTCCTAAACACAACGTTGTAACTCGAAAATATTTGGTGCGGCGTGTACGTCTTAATGTGTAGCCTCAAAAGAGAACCCACAGGAGAATTTTCTTTCGTCAAATTTTTTCAGAAAACCACATTTTAAGGATATCCCGCATCATGCGAAATCATCTTCTTTTTTCTAAACAACATGTTGTAACTCCAAAAGCTTTGGTATTGCGTGTATGTGTAAGCGTAGAGCCTCAAAAGAGAAGGCACAGGAGAGTATTCTCTTGAAAGATTATGTAAGAATACCACGTTATAAGGAAATACAATTTTGCAGAGTAAAGACAGTAAGTACATATTGGAAACACTTTACGAGAAGAAATAACGCATCGTACAAAATTAGCTTGTATCTCCTAAACAACACGTTGTAACTCAAAAAGATTTGGTGTGGCTCATACCTCTACACGTGTAGCCTCAAATAGAACACAGGGCAGAACTTTCTTTCGTCAAAATATATCAGAAAACCACGTTTTATGGAAATATCGCTCGTGCGATATTATCTTGTTTTTCCTAAACAACACGTTGTAACTCGAAAAGCTTTGGCGTTGCATGTATGTCTAAGCGTGTAGCCCCAAAGGAGAACGCACAGGAGAGTTTTCCCTCGAAAGAATATGTAAGAATACCACGTTATAAGGAAATAAAGTGTTGCAGAGTAAAGAAAAATATGTACTTATTGGAAACACTTTATGAGAAGAAATAATGCATCGAACAAAATTTGCTTGTATCTCCTAAACAACACGTTGTAATTCGAAAAGAATTGGTGTGGCTCGTACGTCTACATGTGTAGACTCAAACGAACACAAACAGGAGAACTTTCTTTCGTCAAAATTTGTCAGAAAACCACGTTTTAAGGAAATCCCGTATCGTGCAAAGTTATCTTGTTTTTCCTAAACAACACGTTGTAATTCGAAAAGCTTTGGTGTTGCGAGTATGTCTAAACGTGTGGCCTCAAAAGAGAACGCACAGGAGAGTTTTGTCTCGAAAGAACATGTAAGAATACAACGTTATAAGGAAATACAGTGTTGCAGTGTAAAGACAAATACGTACATATTGGAAACACTTTAGGAGAAGAAATAACGCATCATACAATATTAGCTTGTATCTCCTAAACAACACATTGTAACTCGACAAGATTTGGTGTGGAGTGTACGTCGAAACATGTAGCCTCAACAGAGAACCCACAGGAGAATTTTCTTTCGTCAAAATTTGTCAGAAAATCACGTATTAAGGAAATCCTGTATAGTGCGAAATTATCTTGGTTTTCATAAACAACACGTTGTAACTCGAAAACTTTGGTGTTGCCTGTATGTCTAAGTGTGTAGCCTCAAAAGGGAACGCACAGGATAGTTTTCTCTAGAAAGAATATGTAAGAATACCACATTATAAGGAAATACAGTGCTGCAGAGTAAAGACAAATACTTACATATTGGAAACACTTTAAGAGAAGAATTAACACATCTTGCAAAATTAGCTTGTGTCTCCTAAACAACACGTTGTAACTCGAAAAGATTTAGTGTGGCGTGTACGTCTAAACGTGTAGCCTCAAAAGAGAACCCACAGAAGAATTTTCTTTCGTCAAAATTTTTCAGAAAACCACGTTTTAAGGAAATCCTGCATCGTGCGAAATCATCTTGTTTTTCCTAAACAACATGTTGTAACTCAAAAAACTTTGGTGTTGCTTGTATGTGTAAGCGTGGAGCCTCAAAAGAGAAGGCGCAGGAGAGTTTTCTCTCGAAGGAATATGAAAGAATACCACGTTATAAGGAAATACAATTTTGCAGAGTAAAGACAAATAAGTACATATTGGAAACACTTTACTAGAAGAAATAACGCATCATACAAAATTAGCTTGTATCTCCTAAACAACAAGTTGTAACTCGAAAAGATTTGGTGTGACGTGTACATCTAAATGTGTAGCCTCAAAAGAGAACACACAGGAGAATTTTTTTTCATCAAAATTTGTCAGAAACCATGTTTTAAGGAAATCTCACATCGTGGGAAATTATCTTGTTTTTCCTAAACAACACGTTGTTACTCGAAAAGCTATGGTGTTGCGTGTATGTCTAAGCGTGTAGCCTCAAAAGATAACGCACAGGAGAGTTTTCTCTCAAAAGAATATGTAAGAATACCACGTTATAAGGAAATACAGTGTTGCAGAGTAAAGACAAATAGGTACGTATTGGAAACACTTTAAGAGAAGAAATAAAGCAACGTAAAAAATTAGCTTGTATCTCCTGAACAACACGTTGTAACTCGAAAAGATTTGGTGTGGCTCGTACCTCTACATGTGTAGCCTCAAAAGAGAACCAACAGGAGAACTTTCTTTCGTCAAAATTTGTCAGAAAACCACGTTTTATGGAAATCTCGCATCGTGCGAAATTATCTTGTTTTTCCTAAACAACACGTTGTAACTCGAAAAGCTTTGGAGTTGCGTGTATGTCTAAGCATGTAGCCTCAAAAGAGAACGCACAAGAGAGTTTTCCCTCGAAAGAATATGTAAGAATACCATGTTATAAGGAAATACAGTGATGCAGAGTAAAGACAAATAAGTACGTATTGGAAACACTTTATGAGAAGAAATAACGCATCATACAAAAATAGCTTGTATCTCCTAAACAACACGTGCTAACTAGAAAGGATTTGGTGTGGTGTGTACGTCTAAACGTGTAGCATCAAAAGAGAAACCACAGGAGAATTTTCTTTTGTCAAAATTTGTCAGAAAACCACATTTTAAGAAAATCACTCATCGTGCGAAATAATCTTGTTTTTCAAAAACAAGATGTAACTGGAAAAGCGTTGGTGTTGCCTGTATGTCTAAGTGTGTAGCTTCAAAAGGGTACATACAGGATAGTTTTCTCTCGAAAGAATATGTAAGAATACCACGTTATAAGGAAATACAGTGTTGCAGAGTAAAGACAAATAAGTACTTATTGGAAACACTTTATGAGAAGAAATAACGCATCGTAAAAAAATAGCTTGTATCTCCTAAACAACACGTTGTAACTCGAAAAGATTTGGTGTGACATGTACGTCTAAAAGTGTAGCCTCAAACGAGAACCGACAGGAGAATATTCTTTCATCAAAATTTGTCAGAAACCACGTTTTAAGGAAAATTCGCATCGTGCGAAATTATCTTGTTTTTCCTAAACAACAAGTTCTAACTCGAAAAGCTTTGGTGTTGCGTGTATGTCTAAGCGTGTAGCCTCAAAAGAGAATGCACAGGAGAGTTTGCTCTCGAAAGAATATGTAAGAATACCACGTTATAAGGAAATACAGTGTTGCAGAGTAAAGACAAATACATACGTATTGGAAACACTTTAAGAGAAGAAATAAAGCATAATACAAAATTAGCTTGTATCTCCTAAACAACAGGTTATAACTCGAAAAGATTTGGTGTGGCTCGTACCTCTACACGCGTAGCCTCAAAAGAGAACCCACAGGAGAACTTTCTTTCGTCAAAATTTGTCAGAAAACCACGTTTTATGGAAATCTCGCATCGTGCGAAATTATCTTGTTTTTCCTAAACAACACGTTGTAACTCGAAAAGCTTTGGCGTTGCTTGTTTGTCTAAGCGTGTAGCCTCAAAAGAGAATGCACAGGAGAGTTTTCCCTAGAAAGAATATGTAAGAATACCACGTTATAAGAAAATACTGTATTGCAGAGTAAAGACAAATAAGTACATATTGGAAACACTTTAGGGAAGAAATAACGCATCGTACAATATTTGCTTGTATCTCCTAAACAACACGTTGTAACTCGAAAATATTTGGTGTGGCTCGTACGTCTACACGTGTAGCCTCAAAACAGAAACCACAGGAGAATTTTCTTTCGTCAAAATTTGTCAAAAAACCACGTTTTAAGGAAATCCCGCATTGTGCAAAATTATCTTGTTTTTCCTAAACAACACATTGTAACTCGAAAAGCTTTGTTGTTGCGTGTATGTCTGAGCATGTTTCCTCTAAAGACAATGCACAAGAGAGTTTTCTCTCGAAAGAACATGTAAGAATACAACGTTATAAGGAAATACAGTGTTGCAGAGTAAAGACAAATACGTACATATTGGAAACACATTACGAGAAGAAATAACGCATCGTACAAAATTAGCGTGTATCTCCTAAACAACACGTGGTAACTCGAAAGGATTTGGTGTGGCATGTACGTCTAAACGTGTAGCCTCAAAGGAGAACCGACAGGAGAATTTTCTTTCTTCAAAATTTGTCAGAAAACCACGTTTTAAGGAAATCCTGCATCGTGCGAAATTATCTTGTTTTTCGTAAACAACACGTTGTAACTCGAAAAGCTTTGGTGTTGTCTGTATGTCTCAGTGTGTAGCCTCAAAAGGGAACGCACAGGATAGTTTTCTCTCGAAAGAATATGTAAGAGTACCACGTTATAAGGAAATACAGTGTTGCAGAGTAAAGACAAATACCTACATATTGGAAACACTTTATGAGAAGAAGTAATGCATCGTACAAAATTAGCTTGTATCTCCTAAACCAAACATTGTAACTCGAAAATATTTGGTGCGGCGTGTACGTCTTAACGTGTAGCCTCAAAAGAGAACCCACAGGAGAATTTTCTTTCGTCAATTTTTTTCAGAAAACCACATTTTAAGGATATGACGCATCATGCGAAATCATCTACTTTTTTCTAAACAAAATGTTGTAACTCCAAAAGCTTTGGTATTGCGTGTATGTGTAAGCGTGGAGCCTCAAAAGAGAAGGCACAAGAGTTTTCTCTCGAAAGAATATGTAAGAATACCACGTTATGAGGAAATACAGTGCTGCAGAGTAAAGACAAATAAGTATATATTGGAAACACTTTACAAAAAGATATAATGCATCCTACAAAATTAGCTTGTATCTCCTAAACAACACGTTGTAACTCGAAGCGATTCGGTGTGACGTGTACGTCTAAAAGTGTAGCCTCAAACGATAACCCACAGGAGAATATTCTTTCATCAAAATTTGTCAGAAACCACGTTTTAAGGAAATCTCGCATCGTGAAAAATTATCTTGTTTTTCCTAAACAACACATTGCAACACGAAAAGCTTTGGTGTTGCGTGTATGTCTAAGCGTGTAGCCTCAAAAGAGAATGCACCGGAGAGTTTTCTCTCGAAAGAATATGTAAGAATACCACATTATAAGGAAAAACAGTGTTGCAGAGTAAAGACAACTATGTACGTATTGGAAACACTTTAAGAGAAGAAATAAAGCATAATACAAAATTAGCTTGTATCTCCTAAACAACAGGTTATAATTCGAAAAGATTTGTTGTGGCTCGTACCTCTACACGTGTTGCATCAAAAGAGAACCCACAGGAGAACTTTCTTTCATCAAAATTTGTCAGAAAACCACGTTTTATGGAAATCTCGCATCGTGCGAAATTATCTTGTTTTTCCTAAACAACACGTTGTAACTCGAAAAGCTTTGGCGTTGCTTGTTTGTCTAAGCGTGTAGCCTCAAAAGAGAATGCACAGGAGAGTTTTCCCTAGAAAGAATATGTAAGAATACCACGTTATAAGAAAATACAATATTGCAGAGTAAAGACAAATAAGTACATATTGGAAACACTTTAGGGAAGAAATAACGCATCGTACAATATTTGCTTGTATCTCCTAAACAACACGTTGTAACTCGAAAATATTTGGTGTGGCTCGTACGTCTACACGTGTAGCCTCAAAACAGAAACCACAGGAGAATTTTCTTTCGTCAAAATTTGTCAAAAAACCACGTTTTAAGGAAATCCCGCATCGTGCAAAATTATCTTGTTTTTCCTAAACAACACATTGTAACTCGAAAAGCTTTGTTGTTGCGTGTATGTCTGAGCATGTTTCCTCTAAAGACAATGCACAAGAGACTTTTCTCTCGAAAGAACATGTAAGAATACAACGTTATAAGGAAATACAGTGTTACAGAGTAAAGACAAATACGTACATATTGGAAACACTTTACGAGAAGAAATAACGCATCGTACAAAATTAGCTTGTATCTCCTAAACAACACGTGGTAACTCGAAAGGATTTGGTGTGGCATGTACGTCTAAACGTGTAGCCTCAAAGGAGAACCGACAGGAGAATTTTCTTTCTTCAAAATTTGTCAGAAAACCACGTTTTAAGGAAATCCTGCATCGTGCGAAATTATCTTGTTTTTCGTAAACAACACGTTGTAACTCGAAAAGCTTTGGTGTTGCCTGTATGTCTCAGTGTGTAGCCTAAAAAGGGAACGCACAGGATAGTTTTCTCTCGAAAGAATATGTAAGAGTACCACGTTATAAGGAAATACAGTGTTGCAGAGTAAAGACAAATACCTACATATTGGAAACACTTTATGAGAAGAAGTAATGCATCGTACAAAATTAGCTTGTATCTCCTAAACAAAACGTTGTAACTCGAAAATATTTGGTGCGGCGTGTACATCTTAACGTGTATCCTCAAAAGAGAACCCACAGGAATATTTTCTTTCGTCAATTTTTTTCAGAAAACCACATTTTAAGGATATGCCGCATCATGCGAAATCATCTTCTTTTTTCTAAACAAAATGTTGTAACTCCAAAAGCATTGGTATTGCGTGTATGTGTAAGCGTGGAGCCTCAAAAGAGAAGGCACAGGAGAGTTTTCTCTCGAAAGAATATGTAAGAATACCACGTTATGAGGAAATACAGTGTTACAGAGTAAAGACAAATAAGTATATATTGGAAACACTTTACAAAAAGAAATAATGCATCGTACAAAATTAGCTTGTATCTCCTAAACAACACGTTGTAACTCGAAAAGATTCGGTGTGACGTGTACGTCTAAAAGTGTAGCCTCAAACGAGAACCCACAGGAGAATTTTCTTTCATCAAAATTTGTCAGAAACCACGTTTTAAGGAAATATCGCATCGTGAAAAATTATCTTGTTTTTCCTAAACAACACATTGCAACACGAAAAGCTTTGGTGTTGCGTGTATGTCTAAGCGTGTAGCCTCAAAAGAGAATGCACAGGAGAGTTTTCTCTCGAAAGAATATGTAAGAATACCACATTATAAGGAAATACAGTGTTGCAGAGTAAAGACAACTACGAACGTATTGGAAACACTTTAGGAGAGGAAATAAAGCATAATACAAAATTAGCTTGTATCTCCTAAACAACAGGTTATAATTCGAAAAGATTTGGTGTGGCTCGTACCTCTACACGTGTTGCCTCAAAAGAGAACCCACAGGAGAACTTTCTTTCGTCAAAATTTGTCAGAAAACCACGTTTTATGGAAATCTCGCATCCTGCGAAATTATCTTGTTTTTCCTAAACAACACGTTGTAACTCGAAAAGCTTTGGCATTGCGTGTTTGTCTAAGCGTGTAGCCTCAAAAGAGAATGCACAGGAGAGTTTTCCCTAGATAGAATATGTAAGAATACCACGTTATAAGAAAATACAGTGTTGCAGAGTAAAGACAAATAAGTACATATTGGAAACACTTTAGGGAAGAAATAATGCATCGTACAATATTTGCTTGTATCTCCTAAACAACACGTTGTAACTTGAAAATATTTGGTGTGGCTCGTACGTCTACACGTGTTTCTCAAAAGAGAAACCACAGGAGAATTTTCATTCTTCAAAATGTGTCAAAAAACCACGTTTTAAGGAAATCCCGCATCGTGCAAAATTATCTTGTTTTTCCTAAACAACACGTTGTAACTCGAAAAGCTTTGGTGTTGCGTGTATGTCTGAGCATGTTGCCTCTAAAGACAATGCACAAGAGAGTTTTCTCTCGAAAGAACATGTAAGAATACAACGTTATTAGGAAATACAGTGTTGCAGAGTAAAGACAAATACGTACATATTGGAAACACATTACGAGAAGAAATAACGCATCGTACAAAATTAGCTAGTATCTCCTAAACAACACGTGGTAACTCGAAAGGATTTGGTGTGGCGTGTGCTTCTAAACGTGTAGCCTCAAAAGAGAACCGACTGGAGAATTTTCTTTCTTCAAAATTTGTCAGAAAACCACGTTTTAAGGAAATCCTGCATCGTGCGAAATTATCTTGTTTTTCATAAACAACACGTTGTAACTCGAAAAGCTTTGGTGTTGCCTGTATGTCTCAGTGTGTACCCTCAAAAGGGAACGCACAGGATAGTTTTCTCTCGAAAGAATATGTAAGAATACCACGTTATAAGGAAATACAATGTTGCAGAGTAAAGACAAATATGTATGTATTGGAAACACTTTACGAAAAGAACACATCGTAGAAAATTAGCTTGTATCTCCTAAACAAAAGGTTGTACCTCGAAAAGATTTGGTGTGGCATGTACGTGTAAATGTGTAGCATCAAAAGAGAACCCACAGGAGAATTTTCTTCCTTCAAAATTTTTCAGAAAACCACGTTTTAAGGAAATCCCTCATCGTACGAAATCATCTTTTTCCTAAAC
Source organism: Apodemus sylvaticus (assembly GCF_947179515.1). Classification (NCBI taxonomy): domain Eukaryota; kingdom Metazoa; phylum Chordata; class Mammalia; order Rodentia; family Muridae; genus Apodemus; species Apodemus sylvaticus. The sequence goes on from NW_026263416.1 coordinate 525,656, forward strand.
AACATGTTGTAACTCGAAAAGCTTTCGTGTTGCGTGTATGTGTAAGCGTGGAGCCTCCAAAGTGAAGGCACAGGAGAGTTTTCTCTCGAAAGAATATGTAAGAATACCACGTTAAAAGGAAATACAATTTTGCAGACTAAAGACAAATAAGTACATATTGGAAACACTTTACGAGAAGAAATAACGCATCTTAAAAAAGTAGTTTGTATCTCCTAAACAACACGTTGTAACTCGAAAAGATTTGGTGTGACATGTACGTCTAAAAGTGTAGCCTCAAACGAGAACCGACAGGAGAATATTCTTTCATCAAAATTTGTCAGAAACCACGTTTTAAGGAAATCTCGCATCTTGCGAAATTATCTTGTTTTTCCTAAACAACAAGTTGTAACTCGAAAAGCTTTGGTGTTGCGTGTATGTCTAAGTGTGTAGCCTCAAAAGAGAATGCACAGGAGAGTTTTCTCTCGAAAGTATATGTAAGAATACCACGTTATAAGGAAATACAGTGTTGCAGAGTAAAGACAAATATGTACGAATTGGAAACACATTAAGAGAAGAAATAAAGCATAATACAAAATTAGCTTGTATCTCCTAAATAACAGGTTATAACTCGAAAAGATTTGGTGTGGCTCGTACCTCTACACGTGTAGCCTCAAAAGAGAACCCCGAGGAGAACTTTCTTTCGTCAAAATTTGTCAGAAATCCACGTTTTATGGAAATCTCGCATCGTGCGAAATTATCTTGTTTTTCCTAAACAACACGTTGTAACTCGAAAAGCTTTGGTGTTCCTTGTTTGTCTAAGCGTGTAGCCTCAAAAGAGAATGCACAGGAGAGTTTTCCCTAGAAAGAATATGTAAGAATACCACGTTATAAGAAAATACAGTTTTGCAGAGTAAAGACAAATAAGTACATATTGGAAACACTTTAGGGAAGAAATAACGCATCGTACAATATTTGCTTGTATCTCCTAAACAACACGTTGTAACTCGAAAATATTTGGTGTGGCTCGTACGTCTACACGTGTAGCCTCAAAACAGAAGCCACAGGAGAATTTTCTTTCATCAAAAAGTGTCAAAAAACCACGTTTTAAGGAAATCCCGCATCGTGCAAAATTATCTTGTTTTTCCTAAACAACACGTTGTAACTCGAAAAGCTTTGTTGTTGCGTGTATGTCTGAGCATGTTTCCTCTAAAGACAATGCACAAGAGAGTTTTCTCTCGAAAGAACCTGTAAGAATACAACGTTATAAGGAAATACAGTGTTGCAGAGTAAAGACAAATACGTACATATTGGAAACACTATACGAGAAGAAATAACGCATCGTACAAAATTAGCGTGTATCTCCTAAACAACACGTGGTAACTCGAAAGTATTTGGTGTGGCATGTACGTCTAAACGTGTAGCCTCAAAGGAGAACCGACAGGAGAATTTTCTTTCTTCAAAATTTGTCAGAAAACCACGTTTTAAGGAAATCTTGCATCGTGCGAAATTATCTTGTTTTTCGTAAACAACACGTTGTAACTCGAATAGCTTTGGTGTTGCCTGTATATCTCAGTGTGTAGCCTCAAAAGGGAACGCACAGGATAGTTTTCTCTCGAAAGAATATGTAAGAGTACCACGTTATAAGGAAATACAGTGTTGCAGAGTAAAGACAAATACATACATATTGGAAATACTTTATGAGAAGAAGTAATGCATCGTACAAAATTAGCTTGTATCTCCTAAACAAAATGTTGTAACTCGAAAATATTTGGTGCGGCGTGTACGTCTTAACGTGTAGCCTCAAAAGAGAACCCACAGGAGAATTTTCTTTCGTCAAATTTTTTCAGAAAACCACATTTTAAGGATATCCCGCATCATGCGAAATCATCTTCTTTTTTCTAAACAACATGTTGTAACTCCAAAAGCTTTGGTATTGCGTGTATGTGTAAGCGTGGAGCCTCAAAAGAGAAGGCACAGGAGAGTTTTCTCTCGAAAGAATATGTAAGAATACCACGTTATAAGGAAATACAATTTTGCAGAGTAAAGACAGTAAGTACATATTGGAAACACTTTACGAGAAGAAATACGCATCGTACAAAATTAGCTTGTATCTCCTAAACAACACGTTGTAACTCAAAAAGATTTGGTGTGGCTCATACCTCTACACGTGTAGCCTCAAATAGAACACAGGGCAGAACTTTCTTTCGTCAAAATATATCAGAAAACCACGTTTTATGGAAATATCGCATCGTGCGAAATTATCTTGTTTTTCCTAAACAACACGTTGTAACTCAAAAAGCTTTGGCGTTGCATGTATGTCTAAGCGTGTAGCCCCAAAGGAGAACGCACAGGAGAGTTTTCTCTCGAAAGAATATGTAAGAATACCACGTTATAAGGAAATAAAGTGTTGCAGAGTAAAGACAAATATGTACTTATTGGAAACACTTTATGAGAAGAAATAATGCATCGAAAAAAATTTGCTTGTATCTCCTAAACAACACGTTGTAATTCGAAAAGAATTGGTGTGGCTCGTACGTCTACATGTGTAGACTCAAACGAACACAAACAGGAGAACTTTCTTTCGTCAAAATTTGTCAGAAAACAACGTTTTAAGGAAATCCCGTATCATGCAAAGTTATCTTGTTTTTCCTAAACAACACGTTGTAACTCGAAAATCTTTGGTGATGCGTGTATGTCTAAACGTGTGGCCTCAAAAGAGAACGCACAGGAGAGTTTTGTCTCGAAAGAACATGTAAGAATACAACGTTATAAGGAAATACAGTGTTGCAGTGTAAAGACAAATACGTACGTATTGGAAACACTTTAGGAGAAGAAATAACGCATCATACAATATTAGCTTGTATCTCCTAAACAACACGTTGTGACTCGACAAGATTTGGTGTGGAGTGTACGTCGAAACATGAAGCCTCAACAGAGAACCCACAGGAGAATTTTCTTTCGTCAAAATTTGTCAGAAAATCACGTTTTAAGGAAATCCTTTATAGTGCGAAATTATCTTGGTTTTCATAAACAACACGTTGTAACTTGAAAACCTTTGGTGTTGCCTGTATGTCTAAGTGTGTAGCCTCAAAAGGGAACGCACAGGATAGTTTTCTCTAGAAAGAATATGTAAGAATACCACGTTATAAGGAAATACAGTGTTGCAGAGTAAAGACAAATACTTACATATTGGAAACACTTTAAGAGAAGAATTAACGCATCGTGCAAAATTAGCTTGTATCTCCTAAACAACACGTTGTAACTCGAAAAGATTTGGTGTGGCGTGTACGTCTAAACGTGTAGCCTCAAAAGAGAACCCACAGAAGAATTTTCTTTCGTCAAAATTTTTCAGAAAACCACGTTTTAAGGAAATCCTGCATCGTGCGAAATCATCTTGTTTTTCCTAAACAACATGTTGTAACTCAAAAAAATTTGGTGTTGCTTGTATGTGTAAGCGTGGGGCCTCAAAAGAGAAGGCACAGGAGAGTTTTCTCTCGAAGGAATATGAAAGAATACCACGTTATAAGGAAATACAATTTTGCAGAGTAAAGACAAATAAGTACATATTGGAAACACTTTACTAGAAGAAATAACGCATCATACAAAATTAGCTTGTATCTCCTAAACAAGTTGTAACTCGAAAAGATTTGGTGTGACGTGTACGTCTAAATGTGTAGCCTCAAAAGAGAACACACAGGAGAATTTTTTTTCATCAAAATTTGTCAGAAACCATGTTTTAAGGAAATCTCGCATCGTGGGAAATTATCTTGTTTTTCCTAAACAACACGTTGTAACTCGGAAAGCTTTGGTGTTGCGTGTATGTCTAAGCGTGTAGCCTCAAAAGAGAACGCACAGGAGAGTTTTCTCTCAAAAGATTATGTAAGAATACCACGTTATATGGAAATACAGTGTTGCAGAGTAAAGACAAATAGGTACGTATTGGAAACACTTTAAGAGAAGAAATAAAGCAACGTAAAAAATTAGCTTGTATCTCCTGAACAACACGTTGTAACTCGAAAAGATTTGGTGTGGCTCGTACCTCTACATGTGTAGCCTCAAAAGAGAACCAACAGGAGAACTTTCTTTCGTCAAAATTTGTCAGAAAACCACGTTTTATGGAAATCTCGCATCGTGCGAAATTATCTTGTTTTTCCCAAACAACACGTTGTAACTCGAAAAGCTTTGGAGTTGCGTGTATGTCTAAGCATGTAGCCTCAAAAGAGAACGCACAGGAGAGTTTTCCCTCGAAAGAATATGTAAGAATACCATGTTATAAGCAAATACAGTGATGCAGAGTAAAGACAAATAAGTACGTATTGGAAACACTTTATGAGAAGAAATAACGCATCATACAAAATTAGCTTGTATCTCCTAAACAACACGTGCTAACTAGAAAGGATTTGGTGTGGCGTGTACGTCTAAACGTGTAGCATCAAAAGAGAAACCACAGGAGAATTTTCTTTTGTCAAAATTTGTCAGAAAATCACATTTTAAGAAAATCACTCATCGTGCGAAATAATCTTGTTTTTCAAAAACAACAAGATGTAACTGGAAAAGCGTTGGTGTTGCCTGTATGTCTAAGTGTGTAGCCTCAAAAGGGAACGCACAGGATAGTTTTCTCACGAAAGAATATGTAAAAATACCACGTTATAAGGAAATACAGTGTTGCAGAGTAAAGACAAATAAGTACTTATTGGAAACACTTTATGAGAAGAAATAACGCATCGTAAAAAAATAGCTTGTATCTCCTAAACAACACGTTGTAACTCGAAAAGATTTCGTGTGGCGTGTACGTCTAAACGTGTAGCCTCAAAAGAGAACCCACAGGAGAATTTTCTTTGGTCAAAATTTGTCAGAAAACCACATATTAAGGAAATCCCGCATCGTGCGAAATTATCTTGTTTTTCCTAAACAACGCATTGTAACTCGAAAAGCTTTGGTGTTGCGTGTATATCTAAGCGTGTAGCCTCAAAAGAGAACACACAGGAGACTTTTCTCTCGAAAGAATATGTGAGAATACCACGATATAAGGAAGTCCACTGTTGCAGAATAATGACAAATACTTACGTATTGGAAACCCTTAAACTTTATGAGATGAAATAAAGCATCGTACAAAATTAGCTTGTATCTCCTAAACAACACGTTGTAACTCGAAAAGATTTGGTGTGGCGTGTACGTCTAAACGTGTAGCCTCAAAAAGAACCCAGAGACGAATTTTCTTTCGTTAAAATTTTTTCAGAACACCAAGTTTTAAGGAAATCCCGCATCGTGCGAAATCATCTTCTTTTTCCTAAACAACATGTTGTAACTCGAAAAGCTTTGGTGTTTCGTGTATGTCTAAGCGTGGAGCCTCAAAAGAGAAGGCACAGGAGAGTTTTCTCTCGAAAGAATATGTAAGAATACCACGATATAAAGAAATACAATTTTGTAGAGTAAAGGCAAATAAGTACATATTGGAAACACTTTACGAGAAGAAATAATGCATCGTACAAAATTAGCTTGTATCTCCTAAACAACACGTTGTAACTCGAAAAGATTTGGTGTGACGTGTACGTCTATACGTGTAGCCTCAAAGGAAAGCCCACAGAAGAATTTTCCTTTGTCAAATTTTTCAGAAAACCACGTTTTAAATAAATCCCGCATCGTGCGAAATTATCTTTTTATTCATTAACAACACGTTGTAACTCGAAAAGCTTTGGTGTTGCCTGTATGTCTAAGTGTGTAGCCGCAAAACGGAACGCACAAGATAGTTTTCTCTCGAAAGAATATGTAAGAATACCACGTTATAAGGAAATACAGTGTTTCAGAGTAAAGACAAATACTTACATATTGGGAACATTTTATGAGAAGAAATAACGCATCGAACAAAATTAGCTTGTATCTCCTAAACAACACATTGTAAGTCGAAAAGATTTGGTTTGGCGTGTATGTCTAAACGTGAAGCCTCAAAGGAGAACACAAAGGAGAATTTTCTTTCGTCAAAATTTGTCAGAAAACCACGTTTTAAGGAAATACCGCATCGTGGGAAATTATCTTGTTTTTCCTAAACAACAAGTGGTAACTCGAAAAGCTTTGGTGTTGCGTGTATGTCTAAGCGTGTAGCCTCAAAAGAGAATGCACAGGAGAGTTTTCTCTCATTAGAACATGTAAGAATTCAACGTTATAAGGAAATACAGTGTTGCAGAGTAAAGACAAATACATACATATTGGAAACACATTACGAGAAGAAATTAAGCATCACACAATATTAGCTTGTATCTCCTAAACAACAAGTGGAAACTCGAAAACATTTAGTTTGGCGTGTATGTCTAAAAGTTTAGCCTCAAAAGAGAACCGACTGGAGAATTTTCTTTCGTCAAAATTGGTCAGAAAACAAGGTATTAACGAAATCCCGCATCCTGCGAAATTATCTTGTTTTTCCTAAACAACACGTTGTAACTCACAAAGCTTGGGTGTTGTGTGTATGTCTCAGTGTGTAGCCTCAAAAGAGAACACACAGGAGAGTTTTCACTCAAAAGAATAAGTAAGAATACCAGGTTATAAGGAAATACAGTGTTGCAGAGTAAAGACAAATACGCACGTATTGGAAACACTTTACGTGAAGAAATAACGCATCATAAAAAATTAGCTTGTATCTCCTAAACAACACGTTGTAACTCGAAAATGTTTGGTGTGGCAGGTACGTCTAAACGTGTAGCCTCAAAAAGAGAACACACAGGAGAATTTTCTTTGGTCAAATTTGTCACAAAACCACGTATTAAGGAAATCCTACATCGTGCGAAATTATCTTGTTTTTCCTAAACAACACGTTGTAACTCGAAAACCTTTGGTGTTGCGTGTATGTCTCAGCGTGTAGCCTTAAAAGAGAACACACAGGGGAGTTTTCTCTGAAAAGAATATGTAAGAATACCACGTTATAAGGAAATACAATGTTGCAGAGTAAAGAAAAATACGTACTTATTGTAAACCCTTAAACTTTACGAGATGAAATAAAGCATCGTACAAAATTAGCTCGTATCTCCTAAACAACACTTTGTAACTCGAAAAGATTTGGTGTGGCGTGTACGTCTAAACTTGTAGCCTCAAAAGAGAACCCATAGGAGAATTTTCTTTGGTCAAAGTTTCAGAAAACCACGTTTTAAGGAAATCCAGCATCGTGCGAAATTATCTTGTTTTTCCTAAACAACACGTAGTAACTCGAAAATCTTTGGTGATGCGTGTATGTCTAAGCGTGTAGCCTCAAAAGAGAACACACAGGAGAGTTTTCTCTCGAAAGAATATGTGAGAATACCACGTTATAAGGAAGTACAGTGTTGCAGAATAAAGACAAATACTTACGTATTGGAAACCCTTAAACTTTACTAGATGAAATAAACCATCATACAAAATTAGCTTGTATCTCCTAAACAACACGTTGTAACTCGAAAAGATTTGGTGTGGCGTGTACGTCTAAAGGTGTAGCCTCAAAAGAGAACCACAGGACAATTTTCTTACGTCAAAATTTGTCAGAAAACCACGTTTTAAGGAAATCCCGCATCATGCTAAATTATCTTGTTTTTCCTAAACAACACATTGTAACTCGAAAAACTTTGGTGTTGCGTGTATGTCAAAGCGTATAGCCTCAAAAGAGAACGCACAGGACAGTTTTCTCTCGAAAGAATATGTAAGAATACCACGTTATAAGGAAATACAGTGTTGCAGAGTAAAGACAAATACGTACTTATTGGAAAAACTTAAACTTTACGAGAAGAAATAAGGCATCTTACAAAATTAGCTTGTATCTCCTAAACAACACGTTATAACTCGAAAAGATTTGGTGTGGTGTGTACGTCTAAACGTGTAGCCTAAAAAGAGAACCCACAGGATAATTTTCTTTCGTCAAAATTTGTCAGAAAACCACGTTTTAAGGAAATCCCGCATCGTGTGAAATTATCTTGTTTTTCCTAAAAAACACGTTGTAACTCGAAATGCTTTGGTGTTGCGTGTATGTCTAAGCACGTAGCCTCAAAGGGGAACGCACAGGAGAGTTTTCTCTCGAAAGAATATGCAAGAATACCACATTATAAGGAAATACAGTGTTGCAGAGTAAAGGCAAATATGTACGTAATGGAAACACTTAAAACTTTATGAGAAGAAATAACGCACCATAAAAAAATTAGCTTGTATCTCCTAAACAACACGTTGTAACTCGAAAAGATTTGGTGTGGTGTGTACGTCTAAATGTGTAGCCTCAAAAGAGAACCCACAGGAGTATTTTCTTTCGTCAAAATTTGTCAGAAAACCACGTTTTAAGGAAATCCCGCATCGTGCGAAATTATCTTGTTTTTCCGAAACAACACGTTGTAACTCGAAAAGCTTTGGTGTTGCGTGTATGTCTAAGCATGTAGCCTCAAAAGAGAACGCAAAGGAGAGTTTTTTTCTCGAAAGAATATGTAAGAATACCACGTTATTAGGAAATACAGTGTTGCAGAGTAAAGACAAATACTTACGTCTTGGAAAAACTTTACGAGAAGAAATAACGCATCGTAAGAAATTAGCTTGTATCTCCTAAACAACACGTTGTAACTCGAAAAGCTTTGGTGTTGCGTCTATGTGTAAGCGTGTAGCCTCAAAGGAGAACGCAAAGGAGAGTTTTTTCTCGAAAGAATATGTAAGAATACCACGTTATTAGAAAATACAGTGTTGCAGAGTAAAGACAAATACTTATGTATTGGAAAAACTTTACGAGAAGAAATAACGCATCGTAAAAAATTAGCTTGTATCTACTAAACAACACGTTGCAACTTAAAAAGATTTGGTGTGGCCTGTACGTCTAAACGTGTAGCCTGAAAAGAGAACCCATAGGAGAATTTGCTTTGGTCAAAATTTGTCAGAAAACCACGTATTAAGGTAATCCCGCATCGTGCGAAATTATCTTGTTTTTCCTAAACAAAATGTTTTAACACGAAATACTTTGGTGTTGCGTGTATGTCTAAGCGTTTAGCCTCAAAAGAGAACGCACAGGAGAGTTTTCTCTCGAAAGAATATGTAAGAATACCACGTTATAAGGAAATAGAGTGTTGCAGAGTAAAGACAAATACATACTTAATGGAAAAAACTTAAACTTTACGAGAAGAAATAACGCATCGTAAAAAATTAGCTTGTATCTACTAAACAACACGTTGCAACTTAAAAAGATTTGGTGTGGCCTGTACGTCTAAACGTGTAGCCTGAAAAGAGAACCCATAGGAGAATTTGCTTTGGTCAAAATTTGTCAGAAAACCACGTATTAAGGTAATCCCGCATCGTGCGAAATTATCTTGTTTTTCCTAAACAAAATGTTTTAACACGAAATACTTTGGTGTTGCGTGTATGTCTAAGCGTTTAGCCTCAAAAGAGAACGCACAGGAGAGTTTTCTCTCGAAAGAATATGTAAGAATACCACGTTATAAGGAAATAGAGTGTTGCAGAGTAAAGACAAATACATACTTAATGGAAAAAACTTAAACTTTACGAGAAGAAATAACGCATCGTACAAAATTAGCTTGTATCTCCTAAACAACACGTTGTAACTTGAAAAGATTTGGTGTGGCTTGTACGTCTAAACGTGTAGCCTCAAAAGAGTACCCACAGGAGAGTTTTATTTCGTCAAAATTTGTCAGAAAACCACGTTTTAAGGAAATCCCGCATCGTGCGAAATTATCTTGTTTTTCCTAAACAACACGTTGTAACTCGAAAAGCTTTGGTGTTGCGTGAATGTCTAAGCATGTAGCCTCAAAGGAGAATGCACAGGAGAGTTTTCTCTCGAAAGAATATGCAAGAATACCACGTTATAAGGAAATACAGTGTTGCAGAGTAAAGGCAAATATGTACGTAATGGAAACACTTAAACTTTATGAGAAGAAATAACGCATCGTAGAAAAATTACCTTGTTTCTCCTAAACAACACGTTGTAACTCGAAAAGATTTGGTGTGGCGTGTACGTCTAAATGTGTAGCCTCAAAAGAGAACCGACAGGAGAATTTTCTTTCGTCAAAATTTGTCAGAAAACCACGTTTTAAGGAAATCCCGCATCGTGCAAAAATATCTTGTTTTTCCTAAACAACACGTTGTAACTCGAAAAGCTTTGGTGTTGCGTGTATGTCTAAGCATGTAGCCTCAAAAGAGAACGCAAAGGAGAGTTTTTTCTCGAAAGAATATGTAAGAATACCACGTTATTAGGAAATACAGTGTTGCAGAGTAAAGACAAATACTTACGTCTTGGAAAAACTTTACGAGAAGAAATAACGCATCGTAAGAAATTAGCTTGTATCTCCTATACAACACGTTGTAAAATAAAAAGATTTGGTGTGGCCTTTACGTTTAAACGTGTAGCCTGAAAAGAGAACCCATAGGTGAATTTTCTTTGGTCAAATTTTGTCAGAAAACCATGTATTAAGGAAATCCCGCATAGTGCGACATTATCTTGTTTTTCCTAAACCAAACGTTTTAACTCGAAAAGCTTTCGTGTTGCGTGTATGTCTAAGCGTGTAGCCTCAAAAGAGAACACACAGGAGAGTTTTCTCTCGAAAGAATATGTAAGAATACCACGTTATAAGGAAATACAGTGTTGCAGAGTAAAGACAAATACGTACTTATTGGAAAAACTTAAACTTTACGAGAAGAAATAAGGCATCTTACAAAATTAGTTTGTATCTCCTAAACAACACGTTATAACTTGAAAAGATTTGGTGTGGTTTGTACGTCTAAACTTGTAGCCTCAAAAGAGAACCCACAGGATAATTTTCTTTCGTCAAAATTTGTCAGAAAACCACGTTTTAAGGAAATCCCGCATCTTGCGAAATTATCTTGTTTTTCCTAAACAACACGTTGTACCTCGAAAGTTTTGGTGTTGCGTGTATGTCTAAGCTTGTAGCCTCAAAAGAGAACGCACAGGAGAGTTTTCTCTCGAAAGAATATGTAAGGATACCACGTTATAAGGAAATACAGTGTTGCAGAATAAAGACAAATACGTACGTATTGGAAACACTTTATGAGAGAAATAACGCATCTGGCAAAATTAGCTTGTATGTCCTAAACAACTCGTTATAACTCGAAAAGATTTGGTGTGGGGTGCACGTCTAAACGTGTAGCCTCAAAAGAGTACCCACAGGAGAGTTTTATTTCGTCAAAATTTGTCAGAAAACCATATTTTAAAGAAATCCCGCATCTTGCGAAATTATCTTGTTTTTCCTAAACAACACGTTGTAAATCGAAAAGTTTTGGTGTGGCGTGAATGTCTAAGCATGTAGCCTCAAAGGAGAACGCACAGGAGAGTTTTCTCTCGAAAGAATATGCAAGAATACCACGTTATAAGGAAATACAGTGTTGCAGAGTAAAGGCAAATATGTACGTAATGGAAACACTAAAACTTTATGAGAAGAAATAAAGCATCGTAAAAAATTAGCTTGTTTCTCCTAAACAACACGTTGTAACTCGAAATGATTTGGTGTGGCATGTACGTCTAAATGTGTAGCCTCAAAAGAGAACCCACAGGAGTATTTTCTTTCGTCCAAATTTGTCAGAAAACCACGTTTTAAGGAAATCCCGCATCGTGCGAAATTATCTTGTTTTTCCTAAAAAACACGTTGTAACTCGAAAAGCTTTGGTGTTGCGTGTATGTCTAAGCGTGTAGCCTCAAAAGAGAACGCAAAGGAGAGTTTTTTCTCGAAAGAATGTGTAAGAATACGACGTTATTAGGAAATACAGTGTTGCAGAGTAAAGAAAAATACTTACATATTGGAAAAAACTTTACGAGAAGAAATAACGCATCGTAAGAAATTAGCTTGTATCTCCTAAACAACACGTTGTAACTTAAAAAGATTTGGTGTGGCCTGTATGTCTTAACGTGTAGCCTGAAAAGAGAACCCAAAGGAGAATTTTCTTTGGTCAAAATATGTCAGAAAACCACGTATTAAGGAAATCCCGCATAGTGCGAAATTATCTTGTTTTTTCTAAACCAAACGTTTTAACTCGAAAAGCTTTGGTGTTGCGTGTATGTCTAAGCGTGTAGCCTCAAAAGAGAACGCACAGGAGAGTATTCTCTCGAAAGAATATGTAAGAATACCATGTTATAAGGAAATACAGTGTTGCAGAGTAAAGACAAATACGTACTTATTGGAAACACTTAAACTTTACGAGAAGAAATAAGGCATCGTACAAAATTAGTATGTATCTCCTAAACAACACGATATAACTCGGAAAGATTTGGTGTGGTGTGTATGTCTAAACATGTAGCCTCAAAAGATAACCCACAGGAGAATTTTTGTTCGTTAAATTTTGTCAGAAAACCACGTTTTAAGGAAATCCCGCATTGTGCGAAATTATCTTGTTTTTCCTAAACAACACGTTGTAACTCGAAAAGCTTTGGTGTTGCGTGTATGTCTAAGCCTGTAACCTCAAAGGAGAATGCCCAGGAGAGTTTTCTCTCGAAAGAATATGTAAGAATACCACGTTAAAGGAAATAGAGTGTTGCAGAGTAAAGACAAATACGTACTTATTGGAAAAACTTAAACTTTACGAGAAGAAATAAGGCATCTTACAAAATTAGTTTGTATCTCCTAAACAACACGTTATAACTTGAAAAGATTTGGTGTGGTTTGTACGTCTAAACTTGTAGCCTCAAAAGAGAACCCACAGGATAATTTTCTTTCGTCAAAATTTGTCAGAAAACCACGTTTTAAGGAAATCCCGCATCTTGCGAAATTATCTTGTTTTTCCTAAACAACACGTTGTACCTCGAAAGTTTTGGTGTTGCGTGTATGTCTAAGCTTGTAGCCTCAAAAGAGAACGCACAGGAGAGTTTTCTCTCGAAAGAATATGTAAGGATACCACGTTATAAGGAAATACAGTGTTGCAGAATAAAGACAAATACGTACGTATTGGAAACACTTTATGAGAGAAATAACGCATCTGGCAAAATTAGCTTGTATGTCCTAAACAACTCGTTATAACTCGAAAAGATTTGGTGTGGGGTGCACGTCTAAACGTGTAGCCTCAAAAGAGTACCCACAGGAGAGTTTTATTTCGTCAAAATTTGTCAGAAAACCATATTTTAAGGAAATCCCGCATCTTGCGAAATTATCTTGTTTTTCCTAAACAACACGTTGTAAATCGAAAAGCTTTGGTGTGGCGTGAATGTCTAAGCATGTAGCCTCAAAGGAGAATGCACAGGAGAGTTTTCTCTCGAAAGAATATGCAAGAATACCACGTTATAAGGAAATACAGTGTTGCAGAGTAAAGGCAAATATGTACGTAATGGAAACACTAAAACTTTATGAGAAGAAATAAAGCATCGTAAAAAATTAGCTTGTTTCTCCTAAACAACACGTTGTAACTCGAAATGATTTGGTGTGGCATGTACGTCTAAATGTGTAGCCTCAAAAGAGAACCCACAGGAGTATTTTCTTTCGTCCAAATTTGTCAGAAAACCACGTTTTAAGGAAATCCCGCATCGTGCGAAATTATCTTGTTTTTCCTAAAAAACACGTTGTAACTCGAAAAGCTTTGGTGTTGCGTGTATGTCTAAGCGTGTAGCCTCAAAAGAGAACGCAAAGGAGAGTTTTTTCTCGAAAGAATGTGTAAGAATACGACGTTATTAGGAAATACAGTGTTGCAGAGTAAAGAAAAATACTTACATATTGGAAAAAACTTTACGAGAAGAAATAACGCATCGTAAGAAATTAGCTTGTATCTCCTAAACAACACGTTGTAACTTAAAAAGATTTGGTGTGGCCTGTATGTCTTAACGTGTAGCCTGAAAAGAGAACCCAAAGGAGAATTTTCTTTGGTCAAAATATGTCAGAAAACCACGTATTAAGGAAATCCCGCATAGTGCGAAATTATCTTGTTTTTTCTAAACCAAACGTTTTAACTCGAAAAGCTTTGGTGTTGCGTGTATGTCTAAGCGTGTAGCCTCAAAAGAGAACGCACAGGAGAGTATTCTCTCGAAAGAATATGTAAGAATACCACGTTATAAGGAAATACAGTGTTGCAGAGTAAAGACAAATACGTACTTATTGGAAACACTTAAACTTTACGAGAAGAAATAAGGCATCGTACAAAATTAGTATGTATCTCCTAAACAACACGATATAACTCGGAAAGATTTGGTGTGGTGTGTATGTCTAAACATGTAGCCTCAAAAGATAACCCACAGGAGAATTTTTGTTCGTTAAATTTTGTCAGAAAACCACGTTTTAAGGAAATCCCGCATTGTGCGAAATTATCTTGTTTTTCCTAAACAACATGTTGTAACTCGAAAAGCTTTGGTGTTGCGTGAATGTCTAAGCATGTAGCCTCAAAGGAGAATGCACAGGAGAGTTTTCTCTCGAAAGAATATGCAAGAATACCACGTTATAAGGAAATACAGTGTTGCAGAGTAAAGGCAAATATGTACGTAATGGAAACACTTAAACTTTATGAGAAGAAATAACGCATCGTAGAAAAATTACCTTGTTTCTCCTAAACAACACGTTGTAACTCGAAAAGATTTGGTGTGGCGTGTACGTCTAAATGTGTAGCCTCAAAATAGAACCGACAGGAGTATTTTCTTTCGTCAAAATTTGTCAGAAAACCACGTTTTAAGGAAATCCCGCATCGTGCAAAAATATCTTGTTTTTCCTAAACAACACGTTGTAACTCGAAAAGCTTTGGTGTTGCGTGTATGTCTAAGCATGTAGCCTCAAAAGAGAACGCAAAGGAGAGTTTTTTCTCGAAAGAATATGTAAGAATACCACGTTATTAGGAAATACAGTGTTGCAGAGTAAAGACAAATACTTACGTCTTGGAAAAACTTTACGAGAAGAAATAACGCATCGTAAGAAATTAGCTTGTATCTCCTATACAACACGTTGTAAAATAAAAAGATTTGGTGTGGCCTGTACGTTTAAACGTGTAGCCTGAAAAGAGAACCCATAGGAGAATTTTCTTTGGTCAAAATTTGTCAGAAAACCATGTATTAAGGAAATCCCGCATAGTGCGACATTATCTTGTTTTTCCTAAACCAAACGTTTTAACTCGAAAAGCTTTCGTGTTGCGTGTATGTCTAAGCGTGTAGCCTCAAAAGAGAACACACAGGAGAGTTTTCTCTCGAAAGAATATGTAAGAATACCACGTTATAAGGAAATACAGTGTTGCAGAGTAAAGACAAATACGTACTTATTGGAAAAACTTAAACCTTACGAGAAGAAATAAGGCATCTTACAAAATTAGTTTGTATCTCCTAAACAACACATTATAACTCGAAAAGATTTGGTGTGGTGTGTATGTCTAAACGTGTAGCCTCAAAAGAGAACCCACAGGAAAATTTTCTTTCGTCAAAATTTGTCAGAAAACCACGTTTTAAGGAAATCCCGCATTCTGCGAAATTATCTTGTTTTTCTTAAACAAAACGTTTTAACTCGAAAATCTTTGGTGTTGCGTGTATGTCTAAGCGTGTAGCCTCAAAAGAGAACGCACAGGAGAGTTTTCTCTCGAAAGAATATGTAAGAATACCACGTTATAAGGAAATACAGTGTTGCAGAGTAAAGACAAATACGTACTTATTGGAAAAACTTAAACTTAAGAGAAGAAATAACGCATCGTACAAAATTAGCTTGTATCTCCTAAACAACACGTTGTAACTTAAAAAGATTTGGTGTGGCCTGTACGTCTAAACGTGTAGCCTCAAAAGAGAACCCATAGGAGATTTTTCTTTGGTCAAAATTTGTCAGAAAACCACGTATTAAGGAAATTCCGCATCGTGCGAAATTATCTTGTTTTTCCTAAACAAAACATTTTAACTCGAAAAGCTTTGGTGTTGCATGTATGTCTAAGCCTGTAACCTCAAAGGAGAATGCCCAGGAGAGTTTTCTCTCGAAAGAATATGTAAGAATACCACGTTATAAGGAAATACAGTGTTGCAGAGTAAAGACAAATACGTACTTATTGGAAAAACTTAAACTTTATGAGAAGAAATAAGGCATCTTACAAAATTAGTTTGTATCTCCTAAACAACACGTTATAACTTGAAAAGATTTGGTGTGGTGTGTACGTCTAAACTTGTAGCCTCAAAAGAGAACCCACAGGATAATTTTCTTTCGTCAAAATTTGTCAGAAAACCACGTTTTAAGGAAATCCCGCATCTTGCGAAATTATCTTGTTTTTCCTAAACAACACGTTGTAACTCGAAAGCTTTGGTGTTGCGTGTATGTCTAAGCTTGTAGCCTCAAAAGAGAACGCACAGGAGAGTTTTCTCTCGAAAGAATATGTAAGGATACCACGTTATAAGGAAATACAGTGTTGCAGAATAAAGACAAATACGTACGTATTGGAAACACATTATGAGAGAAATAACGCATCTGGCAAAATTAGCTTGTATGTCCTAAACAACTCGTTATAACTCGAAAAGATTTGGTGTGGGGTGCACATCTAAACGTGTAGCCTCAAAAGAGTACCCACAGGAGAGTTTTATTTCGTCAAAATTTGTCAGAAAACCATGTTTTAAGGAAATCCCGCATCTTGCGAAATTATCTTGTTTTTCCTAAACAACACGTTGTAAATCGAAAAGCTTTGGTGTGGCGTGAATGTCTAAGCATGTAGCCTCAAAGGAGAATGCACAGGAGAGTTTTCTCTCGAAAGAATATGCAAGAATACCACGTTATAAGGAAATACAGTGTTGCAGAGTAAAGGCAAATATGTACGTAATGGAAACACTAAAACTTTATGAGAAGAAATAAAGCATCGTAAAAAATTAGCTTGTTTCTCCTAAACAACACGTTGTAACTCGAAATGATTTGGTGTGGCATGTACGTCTAAATGTGTAGCCTCAAAAGAGAACCCACAGGAGTATTTTCTTTCGTCCAAATTTGTCAGAAAACCACGTTTTAAGGAAATCCCGCATCGTGCGAAATTATCTTGTTTTTCCTAAAAAACACGTTGTAACTCGAAAAGCTTTGGTGTTGCGTGTATGTCTAAGCGTGTAGCCTCAAAAGATAACGCAAAGGAGAGTTTTTTCTCGAAAGAATGTGTAAGAATAAGACGTTATTAGGAAATACAGTGTTGCAGAGTAAAGAAAAATACTTACGTATTGGAAAAAACTTTACGAGAAGAAATAACGCATCGTAAGAAATTAGCTTGTATCTCCTAAACAACACGTTGTAACTTAAAAAGATTTGGTGTGGCCTGTATGTCTTAACGTGTAGCCTGAAAAGAGAACCCATAGGAGAATTTTCTTTGGTGAAAATATGTCAGAAAACCACGTATTAAGGAAATCCCGCATAGTGCGAAATTATCTTGTTTTTTCTAAACCAAATGTTTTAACTCGAAAAGCTTTGGTGTTGCGTGTATGTCTAAGCGTGTAGCCTCAAAAGAGAACGCACAGGAGAGTATTCTCTCGAAAGAATATGTAAGAATACCACGTTATAAGGAAATACAGTGTTGCAGAGTAAAGACAAATACGTACTTATTGGAAACACTTAAACTTTACGAGAAGAAATAAGGCATCGTACAAAATTAGTATGTATGTCCTAAACAACACGATATAACTCGGAAAGATTTGGTGTGGTGTGTATGTCTAAACATGTAGCCTCAAAAGAGAACCCACAGGAGAATTTTTGTTCGTTAAATTTTGTCAGAAAACCACGTTTTATGGAAATCCCGCATTGTGCGAAATTATCTTGTTTTTCCTAAACAACACGTTGTAACTCGAAAAGCTTTGGTGCTGCTTGTATGTCTAAGCGTATAGCCTCAAAAGAGAACGCAAAGGAGAGTTTTTTCTCGAAAGAATATGTAAGAATACCACGTTATAAGGAAATACAGTGTTGCAGAGTAAAGACAATACTTACGTCTTGGAAAAACTTTACCAGAAGAAATAACGCATCGTAAGAAATTAGCTTGTATCTCCTAAACAACACGTTGTAACTCGAAAAGCTTTGGTGTTGCGTCTATGTGTAAGCGTGTAGCCTCAAAGGAGAACGCAAAGGAGAGTTTTTTTCTCGAAAGAATATGTAAGAATACCACGTTATTAGGAAATACAGTGTTGCAGAGTAAAGACAAATACTTATGTATTGGAAAAACTTTACGAGAAGAAATAACGCATCGTACAAAATTAGCTTGTATCTACTAAACAACACGTTGCAACTTAAAAAGATTTGGTGTGGCGTGTACGTCTAAACGTGTAGCCTCAAAAGAGAACCCACAGGAGAATTTTCTTTCGTCAAAATTTGTCAGAAAACCACGTTACAAGGAAATCCCGCATTGTGCGAAATTATCTTGTTTTTCCTAAACAAAACGTTTTAACTCGAAATGCTTTGGTGTTGCGTGTATGTCTAAGCGTGTAGCCTCAAAAGAGAACGCACAGGAGAGTTTTTCTCTCGAAAGAATATGTAAGAATACCACGTTATAAGGAAATACAGTGTTGCAGAGTAAAGACAAATACGTACTTATTGGAAAAACTTAAACTTTACGAGAAGAAATAACGCATCGTACAAAATTCGCTTGTATCTCCTAAACAACACGTTGAAACTTGAAAAGATTTGGTGTGGCTTGTACGTCTAAACGTGTAGCCTCAAAAGATTACCCACAGGAGCGTTTTATTTCGTCAAAATTTGTCAGAAAACCACGTTTTAAGGAAATCCCGCATCTTGCGAAATTATCTTGTTTTTCCTAAACAACACGTTGTAAATCAAAAAGCTTTGGTGTTGCGTGAATGTCTAAGCATGTAGCCTCAAAGGAGAACGCACAGGAGAGTTTTCTCTCGAAAGAATATGCAAGAATACCACGTTATAAGGAATTAGTGTTGCAGAGTAAAGGCAAATATGTACGTAATGGAAACACTTAAACTTTATGAGAAGAAATAACGCATCGTAGAAAAATTACCTTGTTTCTCCTAAACAACACGTTGTAACTCGAAAAGATTTGGTGTGGCGTGTACGTCTAAATGTGTAGCCTCAAAAGAGAACCGACAGGAGTATTTTCTTTCGTCAAAATTTGTCAGAAAACCACGTTTTAAGGAAATCCTGCATCGTGCAAAAATATCTTGTTTTTCCTAAACAACACGTTGTAACTCGAAAAGCTTTGGTGTTGCGTGTATGTCTAAGCGTGTAGCCTCAAAAGAGAACGCAAAGGAGAGTTTTTTCTCAAAGGAATATGTAAGAATACCACGTTATTAGGAAATACAGTGTTGCAGAGTAAAGACAAATACTTACGTCTTGGAAAAACTTTACGAGAAGAAATAACGCATCGTAAGAAATTAGCTTGTATCTCCTAAACAACACGTTGTAACATAAAAAGATTTGGTGTGGCCTGTACGTCTAAACGTGTAGCCTGAAAAGAGAACCCAGAGGAGAATTTTCTTTGGTCAAAATTTGTCAGAAAACCATGTATTAAGGAAATCCCGCATAGTGCGACATTATCTTGTTTTTCCTAAACCAAACGTTTTAACTCGAAAAGCTTTCGTGTTGCGTGTATGTCTAAGCGTGTAGCCTCAAAAGAGAACACACAGGAGAGTTTTCTCTCGAAAGAATATGTAAGAATACCACGTTATAAGGAAATACAGTGTTGCAGAGTAAAGACAAATACGTACTTATTGGAAAAACTTAAACCTTACGAGAAGAAATAAGGCATCTTACAAAATTAGTTTGTATCTCCTAAACAACACATTATAACTCGAAAAGATTTGGTGTGGTGTGTATGTCTAAACGTGTAGCCTCAAAAGAGAACCCACAGGAAAATTTTCTTTCGTCAAAATTTGTCAGAAAACCACGTTTTAAGGAAATCCCGCATTCTGCGAAATTATCTTGTTTTTCTTAAACAAAACGTTTTAACTCGAAAAGCTTTGGTGTTGCGTGTATGTCTAAGCGTGTAGCCTCAAAAGAGAATGCACATGAGAGTTTTCTCTCGAGGAATATGTAAGAATACCACGTTATAAGGAAATACAGTGTTGCAGAGTAAAGACAAATACGTACTTATTGGAAAAACTTAAACTTAAGAGAAGAAATAACGCATCGTACAAAATTAGCATGTATCTCCTAAACAACACGTTGTAACTTAAAAAGATTTGGTGTGGCCTGTACGTCTAAATGTGTAGCCTCAAAAGAGAACCCATAGGAGAATTTTCTTTGGTCAAAATTTGTCAGAAAACCACGTATTAAGGAAATTCCGCATCGTGCGAAATTATCTCGTTTTTCCTATACAAAACATTTTAACTCGAAAAGCTTTGGTGTTGCGTGTATGTCTAAGCCTGTAACCTCAAAGGAGAATGCCCAGGAGAGTTTTCTCTCGAAAGAATATGTAAGAATATCACGTTATAAGGAAATACAGTGTTGCAGAGTAAAGACAAATACGTACTTATTGGAAAAACTTAAACTTTACGAGAAGAAATAAGGCATCTTACAAAATTAGTTTGTATCTCCTAAACAACACGTTATAACTTGAAAAGATTTGGTGTGGTGTGTACGTCTAAACTTGTAGCCTCAAAAGAGAACCCACAGGATAATTTTCTTTCGTCAAAATTTGTCAGAAAACCACGTTTTAAGGAAATCCCGCATCTTGCGAAATTATCTTGTTTTTCCTAAACAACACGTTGTAACTCGAAAGCTTTGGTGTTGCGTGTATGTCTAAGCGTGTAGCCTCAAAAGAGAACGCACAGGAGAGTTTTCTCTCGAAAGAATATGTAAGGATACCACGTTATAAGGAAATACAGTGTTGCAGAATAAAGACAAATACGTACGTATTGGAAACACTTTATGAGAGAAATAACGCATCTGGCAAAATTAGCTTGTATGTCCTAAACAACTCGTTGTAACTCGAAAAGATTTGGTGTGGGGTGCACGTCTAAACGTGTAGCCTCAAAAGAGTACCCACAGGAGAGTTTTATTTCGTCAAAATTTGTCAGAAAACCACGTTTTAAGGAAATCCCGCATCTTGCGAAATTATCTTGTTTTTCCTAAACAACACGTTGTAAATCGAAAAGCTTTGGTGTTGCGTGAATGTCTAAGCATGTAGCCTCAAAGGAGAACGCACAGGAGAGTTTTCTCTCGAAAGAATATGCAAAAATACCACGTTATAAGGAAATACAGTGTTGCAGAGTAAAGGCAAATATGTACGTAATGGAAACACTAAAACTTTATGAGAAGAAATAACGCATCGTAAAAAATTAGCTTGTTTCTCCTAAACAACACGTTGTAACTCGAAATGATTTGGTGTGGCATGTACGTCTAAATGTGTAGCCTCAAAAGAGAACCCACAGGAGTATTTTCTTTCGTCAAAATTTGTCAGAAAACCACGTTTTAAGGAAATACCGCATCGTGCGAAATTATCTTGTTTTTCCTAAACAACACGTTGTAACTCGAAAAGCTTTGGTGTTGCGTGTATGTCTAAGCGTGTAGCCTCAAAAGAGAACGCAAAGGAGAGTTTTTTCTCGAAAGAATGTGTAAGAATTCCACGTTATTAGGAAATACAGTGTTGCAGAATAAAGACAAATACTTATGTATTGGAAAAAACTTTATGAGAAGAAATAATGCATCGTAAGAAATTAGCTTGTATCTCCTAAACAACACGTTGTAACTTAAAAAGATTTGGTGTGGCCTGTACGTCTAAACGTGTAGCCTGAAAAGAGAACCCATAGGAGAATTTTCTTTGGTCAAAATATGTCAGAAAACCACGTATTAAGGAAATCCCGCATAGTGCGAACTTATCTTGTTTTTTCTAAACCAAACGTTTTAACTCGAAAAGCTTTGGTGTTGCGTGTATGTCTAAGCGTGTAGCCTCAAAAGAGAACGCACAGGAGAGTTTTCTCTCGAAAGAATATGTAAGAATACCACGTTATAAGGAAATACAGTGTTGCAGAGTAAAGACGAATAAGTACTTATTGGAAACACTTAAACTTTACGAGAAGAAATAAGGCATCGTACAAAATTAGTATGTATCTCCTAAACAACACGATGTAACTCGGAAAGATTTGGTGTGGTGTGTATGTCTAAACATGTAGCCTCAAAAGAGAACCCACAGGAGAATTTTTGTTCGTTAAATTTTGTCAGAAAACCACGTTTTAAGGAAATCCCGCATTGTGCGAAATTATCTTGTTTTTCTAAAACAACACATTGTAACTTGAAAAGCTTTGGTGCTGCGTGTATGTCTAAGCGTATAGCCTCAAAAGAGAACGCAAAGGAGAGTTTTTTCTCGAAAGAATATGTAAGAATACCACGTTATTAGGAAATACAGTGTTGCAGAGTAAAGACAAATACTTACGTCTTGGAAAAACTTTAGGAGAAGAAATAACGCATCGTAAGAAATTAGCTTGTATCTCCTAAACAACACATTGTAACTCGAAAAGCTTTGGTGTTGCGTGTATGTGTAAGCGTGTAGCCTCAAAGGAGAATGCAAAGGAGAGTTTTTTCTCGAAAGAATATGTAAGAATACCACGTTATTAGGAAATACAGTGTTGCAGAGTAAAGACAAATACTTATGTATTGGAAAAACTTTATGAGAAGAAATAACGCATCGTACAAAATTAGCTTGTATCTCCTAAACAACACGTTGTAACTTAAAAAGATTTGGTGTGGCCTGTACGTCTAAACGTGTAGCCTGAAAAGAGAAGTCATAGGAGAATTTTCTTTGGTCAAAATTTGTCAGAAAACCACGTTTTAAGGAAATCCCGCATTGTGTGAAATTATCTTGTTTTTCCTAAACAACACGTTGTAACTCGAAAAGCTACACGCAACACCAAAGCTTTTCGAGTTACAACGTGCTGTTTAGGAGATACAAGCTAATTTTGTAAGATGCGTTATTTCACTTCGTAAAGTGTTTCCAATAGGTACGTATTTGTCTTTACTCTGCAACACTGTATTTCCTTATAAGGTGGTATTCTTACATATTCTTTCGAGAGAAAACTCTCCTGAGTGTTCTATTTTGAGGCTACACGCTTAGACATACACGCAACACCAAAGCTTTTCGAGTTACAACATGTTGTTTAGGAAAAACAAGATAATTTCGCACTATGCGGGATTTCCTTAAAACGTGGATTTCTGACAAATTTTGACGAAAGAATATTCTCCTTGGCTTCTCTTTTGAGGCTACACGTTTAGAAGTACACGTCACACCAAATATTTTCGAGTTACAACGTGTTGTTTAGGAGATACAATCTAATTTTTGCGATGCGCTATTTCTTCTCGTAAAGTGTTTCCAATAAGTACGTATTTGTCTTTACTCTGCAACACTGTATTTCCTTATAACGTAGTATTCTTGCATATTCTTTCGAGAGAAAACTCTCCTGTGCCTTCTCTTTTGAGGCTACACACTTAGACAGACACGCAACACGAAAGCTTTTCGAGTTACGACGTGTTGTTTAGGAAAAACAGGATAATTTCCCACGATGCGGGATTTTCTCCAAACTTGGTTTTCTGACAAATTTTGACAAAAGAAAATTCTCCTGTGGGTTCTCTTTTGAGGCTACACGTTTAGACGTACACGCCACACCAAATCTTTTCGAGTTACAACGTGTTGATTAGGAGATACAAGCTAATTTTGTACGATGCGTTATTTCTTCTCTTAAAGTGTTTCCAATAAGTACGTATTTGTCTTTACTCTGCAACACTGTATTTCCTTTTAACGTGGTATGCTTACATATTCTTTCGAGAGATAATTCTCCTGTGCCTACTCTTTTGAGGCTACACGCTTACCCATACACGCAATACCAAAGCTTTTCGAGTTTCGACGTGTTGTTTCGGAAAAACAAGATCGTTTCACACGATGCTGGATTTCCTTAAAACGTGCTTTTCTGAAAAATTTTGACGAGAGAAAATTCTCCTGTGGGTTCTCTTTTGAGGCTACACGTTGAGACGTACACGCCACACCAAAACTTTTCGAGTTAAAACTTGTTGTTTAGGAGATAAAAGCTAATTTTGTAGGATGCTTTATTTCTTCTCGTAAAGTTTTTCCAATACGTATGTATTTGTCTTTACTCTGCAACACTGTATTTCCTTATAACGTGGTATTCTTACATATTCTTTCGAGAGAAAACTCTCCTGTGCCTTCTCTTTTGAGGCTACATGCTTAGACATACAGGCAAAACCAAAGCATTTCGTGTTACAACGTGTTGATAAGGAAAAATATGATAATTTTGCACGATGCGGGATTTCCTTAAAACGTGGTTTTCTGAAAAAGTTTGACGAAAGAAAATTCTGCTGTTGGTTCTCTTTTGAGGCTACACATTTAGACGTACACGCCACACCAAAACCTTTCGAGTTGCAACGTGTTGTTTAGGAGATACAAGCTAATTTTGTATGATGCTTTATTTCTTCTCGTAAAGTGTTTCCAATATGTACGTATTTGTCTTTATTCTGCAACATTGTATTTTTTTTATAACGTGGTATTCTTACATATTCTTTCGAGAGAAAACTCTCCTGTGCCTTCTCTTTTGAGGGTACACGCTTAGGCATACAGGCAAAACCAAAGCATTTCGTGTTACAACATGTTGATTAGGAAAAATAAGATAATTTCTCATGATGCGGGATTTCCATAAAACGTGGTTTTCTGACAAATTTTGAGGGAAGAAAATTCTCCTGTTGGTTCTCTTTTGAGGCTACACGTTTAGACATACACGACACACCAGATCTTTTCGAGTTACAACGTGTTGTATAGGAGATACAAGCTAATTTTGTGAGAAGGGTTATTTCTTCTCGTAAAGTGTTTCCAATACGTATGTATTGGTCTTTACTCTGCAACACTGTATTTCCTTATAACGTGGTATTCTTACATATTCTTTCGAGAGAAAACTCTCCTGTACCTTCTATTTTGAGGCTACATGCTTAGACATACACGCAACACCGAAGCTTTTCGAGTTACAACGTGTTGTATAGGAGATACAAGCTAATTTTGTTAGAAGCGTTATTTCTTCTCGTAAAGTGTTTCCAATACGTATGTATTTGCCTTTACTCTGCAACACTGTATTTCCTTATAACGTGGTATTCTTACATATTCTTTCGAGAGAAAACTCTCCTGTACCTTCTATTTTGAAGCTACATGCTTAGACATACACGCAACACCGAAGCTTTTCGAATTACAACGTGTAGTTTAGGAGATACAAGCTAATTTTGTACGATGCGTTATTTCTTCTCATAAAGTGTTTCCAATACGTACGTATTTGTCTTTACTCTGCACCACTGTATTTCCTTATAAGGTGGTATTCTTACATATTCTTTCGATAGAAAACTCTCTTGTGCATTCTCTTTTGAGGCTACAAACTTAGTCATACACGCAACACCAAAGCATTTAGCGTTACAACATGTTGATTAGGAAAAAAAAGATACTTTCCTTAAAACGTGGTTTTCTGAAAAATTTTGACGAAAGAAAATTCTCCTGTGG
This sequence comes from Apodemus sylvaticus, assembly GCF_947179515.1. Lineage (NCBI taxonomy): Eukaryota > Metazoa > Chordata > Mammalia > Rodentia > Muridae > Apodemus > Apodemus sylvaticus. The sequence continues at coordinate 550,997 of NW_026263416.1, forward strand.
GTTCTGTTTTGAGGCTACACGTGTACACGTACACGCCCCACCAAATCCTTTCGAGTTACAACGTGCTGTTTAGGAGATACAAGCTTATTTTGTATGATGCGTTATTTCTTTTCGTAAAGTGTTTCCAATAGAGTACGTATTTGTCTTTGCTCTGAGACACTGTGTTTCCTAATAAAGTGGTATTCTTACATATTCTTTCCATAGAAAACTCACCTGTGCGTTCTCCTTTGAGGCTACACGCTTTGACATACATGCAACACCAAAGCTTTTCGCATTACAACGTGTTGATTAGGAAAAACAAGATAATTTCGCAGGATGGGGGATTTCCTTAAAACGTGGTTTTCTGACAATTTTGACGAAAGAAAATTCTCCTGTGGGTTCTCTTTATAGGCTACACGTTTAGACGTACACGCCACACCAAATCTTTTCGAGTTACAACGTGTTGTTTAGGAGATACAAGCTAATTTTGTTTTTTTCGTCAAAATTTGTCAGAAAACCACGTTTTAAGGAAATCCCGCATCGTGCGAAATTAACTTATTTTTCCTAAACAACACGTTTTAACAGGAAAAGCTTTGCTGTTGCGAGTATATCTAAGCATGTAGCCTCAAAAGAGATCGCACATGAGAGTTTTCTCTTGAAAGAATATGTAACAATACCACGTTATAAGGATATACAGTATTGCAGAGTAAAGACAAATACGTATTGGAAACACTTTACTAGAAGAAATAACGCATCTTACAAAATTAGCTTGCATCTCCTAAACAACACGTTGTAACTCGAATAGATTTGGTGTGGCCTGTACGTTTAAATATGTAGCCTCAAAGGAGAAATCACAGGAGAATTTTCTTTCATCAAAATTTGTCAGAAAACCACGTTTTAAGGAAATCCCAAATCGTGGGAAATTATCTTGTTTTTCCTAAACAACACATCGTATCTCGAAAAGCTTTGGTGTTGCGTGTATGTCTAAGCGTGTAGCCTCAAAACAGAAGGCGCAGGAGAGTTTTCTCTCGAAAGAATATGTAAGAATACCACATTATAAGGAAATACAGTGTTGCAGAGTAAAGACAAACATGTACGTATTGGAAAGACTTTACAAGAAGAAATAACGCATCATAAAAATTAGCTTGTATCTCCTAAACTACACGTTGTAACTTGAAAAGATTTGGTGTAGCTTGTATGTCTAAACGTGTAGCCTCAAAAGAGAACCCACAGGAGAATTTTCTTTCGTCAATTTTTTTTCAGAAAACCACGTTTTAAGGAAATTCCGCAACATGCGAAATTATCTTGTTCTTCCTAAACAACACGTTGTAACTCGAAAAGCTTTGGTGTTCTGTCTATGTCTAAGCGTGCAGCCTCAAAAGAGAAGTCACAGGAGAGTTTTCTCTCGAAAGAATATGTAAGAATACCACGTTATATGGAAATACAGTGTTGCAGAGTAAAGACATATAGGTACATGTTGGAAACACTTTATGAGAAGAAATAACGCATCGTAAAAAATTAGCTTGTATCTCCTAAACAACACGTTGTAACTCGAAAAGCTTTGGTGTTGCGTGTATATTTAAGCGTGTAGCTTCAAAAGAGAACACACAGGAGAGTTTTCTCTCGAAAGAATATGTAAGAATACCACATTATTATTAAATACAGTGCTGCAGAGTAAAGACAAATATGTATATATTGGAAACACTTTACGAGAAGAAATAACGCATCGTACAAAATTAGCTTGTAACTCCTAAACAACACGTTGTAACATAAAAAGATTTGGTGTGGCATGTACGTCTAAACGTGTAGCCTCAAAAGAGAACACACAGTAGAAGTTTCTTTCGTCAAAATTTGTCACAAAACAAAGTTTTGATGAAATCCCGCATCGTGAGATATTATCTTGTTTTTCCTAATCAACAAGTTGTAACTCGAAAAGCTTTGGTGTTGCGTGTATGTCTAAGCATGTAGCCTCAAAAGAGAAGGCACAGGAGAGTTTTCTCTTGAAAGAATTCGTAAGAATACCACGTTATAAGGAAATACAGTGTTGCAGAGTAAAGACAAATACGTACCTATTGGAAACACTTAAACTTTATGAGAATAAAAAATGCATCGTAAAAAATTAGCTTGTATCTCATAAACAACACGTTGTAACTCGAAAAGATTTGGTGTGGCGTGTACGTCTAAACGTGTAGCCTCAAAAGAGAACCCACAGGAGAATTTTCTTTCGTCAAAATTTGTCAGAAAACCACGTTATAAGGAAATCCCGCATTGTGCGAAATTATCTTGTTTTTCCTAAACAACACGTTGTAACTCGAAAATCTTTGGTGTTGCGTGTATGTCTAAGCGTGTAGCCTCAAAAGAGAAGGCACAGGAGAGTTTTCTCTCGAAAGAATGTGTAAGAATACGTTATAAGGAAATACAGTGTTGCAGAGTAAAGACAAATACTTACATATTGGAAACACTTTAAGAGAAGAAATAACGCATCTTAAAAAATTAGCTGATATCTCCTAAACAACACGTTGTAACTCGAAAAGATTTCGTGTGGCATGTACGTCTAAACGTGTAGCCTTCAAAAGTGAACCCACAGGAGAATTTTCTTTTGTCAAAATTTGTCTGAAAACCACGTTTTAAGGAAATCCAGCTTCGCGCGAAATTATCTTGTTTTTCCTAAACAACACGTTGTAACCCGAAACGCTTTGGTGTTGCGTGTATGTCTAAGCATGTAGCTTCAAAAGAGAAGGCACAGGAGAGTTTTCTCTCAAAAGAATATGTAAGAATACCACGTTATAAGGAAATACAGTGTTGCAGAGTAAAGAGAAGTATGTATGTACTGGAAACACTTACGAGAAGAAATAACGCATCTTACAAAATTAGGTTGTATCTCCTAAACAACACGTTGTAACTCGAAAAGATTTGGTGTGGCGTGTATGTCTAAACGTGTAGCCTCAAAAGAGAGCCCACAGGAGAATTTTCTTTTGTCAATATTTGTCAGAAAACCACGTTTTAAGGAAATCCCGCATCGGGTGAAATTATCTTGTTTTTCCTAAACAACATGTTGTAACTCGAAAAGCTTTCGTATTGCGTGTATGTCTAAGCGTGTAGCCTCAAAAGAGAAGGCACAGGAGAGTTTTCTCTCAAAAGAATATGTAAGAATAACACGTTATAAGGAAATACAATGTTGTAGAGAAAAGACAAATACGTACATATTGGAAACACTTAAACTATACGAGAAGAAATAATGCATTGTACAAAATTAGTTTGTATCTCCTAAACAGCACGTTGTAACTCGAAAAGATTTGGTGTGGCATGTACGTCTAAACGTGTAGCCTCAAAGAGAACGCACAGGAAAATTTTCATTCATCAAAATTTGTCAGAAACCACGTTTTAAAGAAATCCCGCATTGTGCAAAATTATCTTATTTTTCCTAAACAACATGTTATAAATCGAAAAGCTTTGGTGTTGCGTGTATGTCTAAGCATGTAGCCTCAAAAGAGAAGGCACAGGAGAGTTTTCTCGAAAGAATATGTAAGAATACCACGTTATAAGGAAATACAGTGTTGCAGAGTAAAGACAAATACGTACATATTGGAAACACTTTACAAGAAGAAATAACCCATCGTTCAAAATTAGCTTGTATCTCCTAAACTACACGTTGTAACTCGAAAAGATTTGGTGTGGCGTGTACGTCTAAACGTGTAGCCTCAAATGAGAACCCACTGGAGAATTTTCGTTCTTCAAATTTTTTTTAGAAAACCACGTTTTAAGGAAATCACGCATCGTGTGAAATTATCTTGTTTTTCCTAAACAACAAATTTTAACTCGAAAAGCTTTGTTGTTGCGTGTATGTCTAAGCGAGTAGCATCAAAAAAGAAGAGGCACAGGAGAGTATTCTCTCGAAAGAATACATAAGAATACCACATTATAAGGAAATACAGTGTGGCAGAGTAAAGACAAATACATACATAGTGGAAACACTTTACAAGAAGAAATAACGCATCGTACAAAATTAGGTTGTATCTCTTAAACAGCACTTTGTAACTCGAAAAGATTTGGTGTGGCGTGTACATCTAAACGTGTAGCCTCAAAGGAGAACCCACAGGAGAATTTTCTTTCATCAAAATTTGTCAGAAAACCACGTTTAAGGAAATCCCGCATCGTGTGAAATTATCTTGTTTTTCCTAAAGAACACGTTGTAACTCGAAAAGCTTTGGTGTTGCGTGTATGTCTAAGCTTGTAGCCTCAAAAGAGAAGGCAAAGGAGAGTTTTCTCTCAAAAGAATATGTAAGAATACCACGTTATAAGGAAATACAGTGTTGCAAAGTAAAGACAAATACGTACATTTTGGAAACACTTTACGAGAAGAATTAACGCCTCGTACAAAATTGGTTTGTATCTCCTAAACAACACGTTGTAACTCGAAAAGATTTGGAGTGGCTTGTACGTCTAAACGTGTAGCCTCAAAAGAGAACCCACAGGAGAATTTTCTTTCGTCAAAATTTGTCAGAAAACCACGTTTTAAGGAAATCCGGCATCGTGCGAATTTATCTTGTTTTTCCTAATCAACACGTTGTAACACAAAATGCTTTGGTTTTGCGTGTATGTCTAAGCGCGTAGCCTCAAAAGAAAAAGCACAGGAGAGTTTTCTCTCGAAAGAATATGTAGGAAAACCTCGTTATAAGGAAATACAGTGTTGCAGAGTAAAGACAAATACTTACCTATTGGAAACACTTAAACTTTACGAGAATAAAAAATGCATCGTAAAAAATTAGCTTGTATCTCATAAACAGCACGTTGTAACTCGAAAAGATTTGGTGTGGCGTGTATGTCTAAACGTGTAGCCTCAAAAGAGAACCCACAGGAGAATTTTCTTTCATCAAAATTTGTCAGAAAACCAAGTTTTAAGGAAATCCCGCATCGTGCGAAATTATCTTGTTTTTCCTAAACAACATGTTGTAACTCAAAAGCTTTGGTGTTGCGTGTATGTCTAAGCGTGTAGCCTCAAAAGAGAAGGCACAGGAGAGTTTACTCACGAAAGAATATGTAAGAATACCACGTTATAAGGAAATACAGTTTTGCAGAATAAAGACAAATACGTACCTATTGGAAACACTTAAAGTTTATGAGAAGAAATAACGCATCTTAAAAAATTAGCTTGTATCTCCTAAATAACACATTGTAACTCGAAAAGACTTGGTGTGGCGTGTACATCTAAACGTGTAGCCTCAAAAGGGAACCTACAGGAGAATTTTCTTTCGTCAAAATTTGTCAGAAAACCACGTTTTAAGGAAATCCCATATCGTGCGAAATTATCTTATTTTTCCTAAACAACATGTTGTAACATGAAAAGCATTGGTCTTGTGAGTATGTCTTAGCATGTAGCCTCAAAGGAGAACACACAGGAGAGTTTTGTCTCGAAAAAATATGTAAGAATACCACGTTATAAGGAAATCGAATGTTGCAGAGTAAAGACAAATACATACTTATTGGAAACACGTTCCGAAAAGAAATAACGCATCGTAAAAATTAGCTTGTATCTCCTAAACAACACGTTGTAACTCGAAAAGATTTGGTGGGGCGTGTACGTCTAAACGTGTAGCCTCAAAAGAGAACCCACAGGATAATTTTCTTTCGTCAAAATTTGTCAGAAAACCATGTTTTATGGTAATCCCGCATCGTGCAAATTATCTTGTTTTTCCTAATCAACATGTTGTAACTCGAAAAGCTTTGGTGTTGCGTGTATGTCTAAGCGTGTAGCCTCAAAAGAGAAGGCACAGGAGAGTTTTCTCTCGAAAGAATATGTAAGAATACCACGTTATAAAGAAATACAGTTTTGCAGAGTAAAGACAAATATGTATGCATTGGAGAAACTTTAGGAGTAGAAATAACGCATCGTACAAAATTAGCTTGTATCTCCTAAACAACACGTTGTAACTCGAAAATATTTGGTATGGCGTGTATGTCTAAACATGTAGCCTCAAAAGAGAACCCACAGGAGAATTTTCATTCGTCAAAATTTGTCAGAAAACCACGTTTTAAGGAAATCCTGCATCGTGAAAAATTATCTTGTTTTGCCTAAACAACACATTGTAATTCGAAAAGCTTTGGTGTTGCGTGTATGTCTAACCGTTTAGCCTCAAAAGAGAAGGCACAGGAGAGTTTTCTCTCGAAAGAATATGTAAGAATACCACGTTATAAGGAAATACAGTGTTGCAGATAAAGACAAATACATACGTATTGGAAACACTTAAACTTTACGAGAAGAAATAACTTATCGTAAAAAATTAGCTTGTATCTCCTAAACAACACGTTGTAACTCGAAAAGATTTGGTGTGGCGTGTAAGTCTAAACGTGTAGCCTCAAAAGAGAACCCACAGGAGAATTTTCTTTGTCAAAATTTGTCAGAAAACCATGTTTTAAGGAAATCCCGCATCTTGCAAAATTATCTTTTTCCTAAACAACTCATCTTAACGCATAAAGCTTTGGTGTTGCGTGTATGTCTAAGCGTGTAGCCTCAAAAGAGAAGGCACAGGAGAGTTTTCTCTCGAAACAATATGTAAGAATACCACGTTATAAGGAAATACAGTGTTGCAGAGTAAAGACAATTACGTACGTATTGGAAACACTTAAGCATTAGAGAAGAAATAAAGCATCATACAAAATTAGCTTATATCTCCTAAACAACACGTTGTAACTCGAAACGATTTGGTGTGGCGTTTACAACTAAACATGTAGCCTTAAAAGAGAACCCACAGGAGAATTTTCTTCGTCAAAATTTGTCAGAAAACCATGTTTTAAGGAAATCCCGCATCGTTCGAAAATATCTTGTTTTTTCTAAACAACACATCGTAACTCGAAAAGCTTTGGTGTTGCGTGTATGTCTAGGCGTGTAGCCTCAAAAGAGACGGCAATGGAGAGTTTTCTCTCGAAAGAATATGTAAGAATACCACGTTATAAGGAAATACAGTGTTGCAGAGTAAAGACAAATAAGCACTTATTGGAAACACTTAAACTTTACGAGAAGAAATGATGCATCATACAAAATTAGCTTGTATCTCCGAAACAGCACGTTGTAACTTGAAAAGATTTGGTGTGGCGTGTATATCTAAACGTGTAGCCTCAAAAGAGAACCCACAAGAGAATTTTCTTTCCTCAAAATTTGTCAGAAAACCACGTTTTAAGGAAATCCCGCATCGTGTGTAATTATCTTGTTTTTCCTAAACAACACGTTGTAACTCGAAAAGCTTTGGTGTTGCGTGTAAGTCTTAGCGTGTAGCCTCAAAAGAGACGGCAATGGAGAGTTTTCTCTCGAAAGAATATGTAAGAATACCACGTTATAAGGAAATAAAGTGTTGCAGAGTAAAGACAAATAAGTACGTAATGGAAAAACTTAAACTTTATGAGAAATAATAACACATCGTAAAAAATAGCTTGTATCTCCTAAACAACACGTTGTAACTCGAAAGGATTTGGTGCGGCATATATGACAAAACGTGTAGCCTCAAAAGACAACCCATAGGAGAATTTTCTTTCGTCAATATTTGTCAGAAAACCACATTTTAAGGAAATCCCGCATCGTGCGAAATTATCTTGTTTTTCCTAAACAACACGTTGTAACTTGAAAAGCTTTGGTGTTGCGTGTATTTCTAAGCGTGTAGCATCAAAAGAGAAGGCACAGGAGAGTTTTCTCTCGAAAGGATATGTAAGAATACCACGTTATAAGGAAATACAGTGTTGCAGAGTAAAGACAAATACGTACATATTGGAAACACTTAAACTTTACGAGAAGAAATAACTTATCGTACAAAATTAGCTTGTATCTCCTAAACAACATGTTGTAACTCGAAAAGATTTGGTGTGGCATGTGCGTCTAAACGTGTAGCCTCAAAAGAGAACCCACAGTAGAATTTTCTTTCGTCAAAATTTTTCAGACAACCACATTTTAAGGAAATCCGGCATTGTGCGAAATTATCTATTTTTTCCTAAACAAAACGTCCTGACTCGAAAATCTTTGGTGTTGCGTGTATGTCTAAGCGTGTAGCCTCAAAAGAGAAGGCACAGGAGAGTTTTCCCTCGAAAGAATATGTAAGAATACCATGTTATAAGGAAATACAGTGTTGCAGATTAAAGACAAATACGTATATATTGGAAACATTTTACGAGAAGAAATAATGCTTCGTACAAGCTTGTATCTCCTAAACAACACGTTTTAACTCAAAATGATTTGGTGTGGCGGTTACGTCTAAACCTGTAGCCTCAAAAGAGAACCCACAGGAGAATTTTCTTTCGTCAAAATTTGTTAGAAAACCACATTTTAAGGAAATACTGCATCGTGCGAAATTATCTTGTTTTTCCTAAACAACACTTCGTAACTCGAAAAGCTTTGGTTTTGTGTGTATGTCTAATCATGTAGCCTCAAAGAAGAAGGCACAGGAGAGTTTTCTCTCGAACGAATATGTAAGAATACCACCTTATAAGGATATACAGTGTTGCAGAGAAAAGACAAATACGTACATATTGGAAACACTTAAACTTTACGAGAAGAAATAATGCATCGTACAAAATTAGCTTGTACCTCCTAAACAACACGTTGTAACTCGGAAAGATTTGATGTGGCTTGTACGTCTAAAAGTGTAGCCTCAAAAAAGAACCCACAGGAGAATATTCTTAGGTCAAAATTTGTCAGAAAACCACGCTTTAAGGAAATCCCGCATCGTGCGAAATTATCTTGTTTTTCCTAAACAACACGTTGTAACTCCAAAAGCTTTGGTGTTGCATGTATGTCTAAGCATGTAGCCACAAAAGGGAATGCGCAGGAGAGTTTTCTCTCCAAACAATATGTAAGAATACCACGTTATAAGGAAATACAGTGTTGCAGAGTAAAGACAATTACATATATATTGGAAACACTTAAACTTTATGAGAAGAAATAATGCATCATACAAAATTAGCTTGTATCTCCTAACAGCACGTTGTAACTCGAAAAGATTTGGTGTGGCGTGTACTTCTAAACGTGTAGCCTCAAAAGAGAACCACACAGGAGAATTTTCTTTCGTCACAATTGGTCAGTAAACCACGTTTTAAGGAAATCCCACATCTAGCGAAATTATCTTGTTTTTCCTAAACAACACGTGGTAACTCGAAAAGCTTTGGTGTTGCGTGTATGTCTAAGCGTGTAGCCTCAAAAGAGAAGGCACAGGAGAGTTTTCTCTCTAAAGAATATGTAAGAATACCACGTTATAAGGAAATACAGTGTTGCAGAGTAAAGACAAATACCTACGTATTGGAAACACTTTAGAAGAAGAAAAAATGCATCGTACAAAATTAGCTTGTATCTCCTAAACTACACGTTATAACTCGAAAAGATTTGGTGTGGGGTGTACGTATAAACGTGTAGCCTCAAAAGAGAACCCACAGGAGTATTTTCTTTCATCAAAATTTTTTCAGAAAACCACGTATTAAGGAAATCCCGCATCGTGCGAAATTATCTTGTTTTTCCTAAACAACACGTTGTAACTCGAAAAGCTTTGGTGTTGCATGTATGTCTAAGCATGTAGCCACAAAAGGGAATGCACAGGAGAGTTTTCTCTCCAAAGAATATGTAAGAATACCACGTTATAAGGAAATACAGTGTTGCAGAGTAAAGACAAATACATACATATTGGAAATACTTAAACTTTATGAGAAGAAATAATGCATCATACAAAATTAGCTTGTATCTCCTAACAGCACGTTGTAACTCGAAAAGATTTGGTGTGGCGTGTACTTCTAAACGTGTAGCCTCAAAAGAGAACCACACAGGAGAATTTTCTTTTGTCAAAATTTGTCTGAAAACCATATTTTAAGGAAATCCCGCATCGTTGGAAATTACCTTGTTTTTCCTAAACAACACGTAGTCACTCGAAAAGCTTTGGTGTTGCGTGTATGTCTAAGCGTATAGCCTCAAAAGAGAAGGCACAGGAGAGTTTTCTCTCGAAATAATATGTAAGAATACCACGTTATAAGGAATTACAGTGTTGCAGAGTAAAGCAAATACATACGTATTGGAAACACTGTACAAGAAGAAATAACGCATCATACAAAATTAGCTTGTATCTCCTAAACAATACGTTGTAACTCGGAAAGATTTGATGTGGCTTGTACGTCTAAATGTGTGGCCTCAAAGGAGAACCCACAGGATAATATTCTTTAGTCAAAATTAGTAAGAAAACAACCTTTTTAGGAAATCCCGCATCGTGCGAAATTATCTTGGTTTTCCTAAAGAACACGTTGTAACTCGAAAAGCTTTGCTGTTGCGTGAATGTCTAAGCGCGAAGCCTCAAAAGAGAAGGCACAGGAGAGTTTTCTCTTGAAAGAATATGTAAGAATACCAAGTTATAAGGAAATACAGTGTTGCAGAGTAAAGACAAATACGTAATTATTGGAAACACTTTACAAGAAGAAATAACGCATCATAAAAAATTAGCTTGTTTCTCCTAAGCTACACGTTGTAACTCGAAAAGATTTGGTGTGGCGTGTACATCTAAACGTGTAGCCTCAAAAGAGAACACACAGGAGAGTTTTCTTTCGTCAAATTTTTTTCAGAAAACCACGTTTTAAGGAAATCCCGCATCGTGCTAAATTATCTTGTTTTTCGTAAACAACACGTTGTCACTCGAAAAGCTTTGGTGTTGCGAGTATGTCTAAGCTTGTATCCCCAAAGAGAACGCACAGGAGAGTTTTCTCACGAAAGAATATGTAAGAATACCACGTTATAAGGAAGGACAGTGTTGCAGAGTAAAGCAAATACATACGTATTGGAAACACTTTACAAGAAGAAATAACGCATCATACAAAATTAGCTTGTATCTCCTAAACAACACATTGTAACTCAGAAAGATTTGATGTGGCTTGTATGTCTAAACGTGTAGCCCCAAAGGAGAACCCACAGGAGAATATTCTTTAGTCAAAATTGGTCAGAAAACCACGTTTTAAGGAAATCCCGCATTGTGCGAAATTATCTTGTTTTTCCTAAAGAACACTTTGTAACTCGAAAAGCTTTGGTGTTGTATGTATGTCTAAGCGTGTAGCCTCAAAAGAGAAGGCACAGGAGAGTTTTTTCTCGAAAGAATACGTAAGAATATCACGTTATATGGAAATACAGTGTTGCAGAGTAAAGACAAATACGTACATATTCGAAACACTTTACAAGAAGAAATAACGCATCGTACAAAATTACGTTGTATCTCCTAAATTACACGTTGTAACTCGAAAAGATTTCGTATGGCGTGTACGTCTAAACATGTAGCCTGAAAAGAGAACCCACAGGAGAATTTTCTTTCGTCAAAATTTTTTCAGAAAACCACGTTTTAAGGAAATCCCGCATCATGCGAAATTATCTTGTTTTTCCTAAAGAACACGTTGTAACTCGAAAAGCTTTGGTGTTTAGTGTATGTCTAAGCGTGTAGCTTCAAAAGAGAACGCACAGGAGTGTTTTCTCTCGAAAGAATATGTAAGCATACCACGTTATTAGGAAATACAGTGTTGCAGAGTCAAGAAAAATATGTACGTATTGGAAACACTTTACGAGAAGAAATAAGGCATCAAACAAAATTAGCTTGTATCTCCTAAACAACACGTTGTAACTCGAAATGATTTGGCATGGCATGTACGTCTAAACGTGTAGCCTCAAAAGAGAACCTACAGAAGAATTTTCTTTCGTCAAAATTTGTCAGAAAACAATTTTTTAAGGAAATCCCGCATCGTGCGAAATTATCTTGTGTTTCCAAAACAACACATCGTAACTCGCAAAGCTTTGATGTTGCGTGTTTGTCTAAGAGTGTACCCTCAAAAGAGAAGGCACAGGAGAGTTTTCTCTCAAAAGAATAGGTAAGAATACCACGTTATAAAGAAATACAGTGTTGCAGACTAAAGACAAATACGTACGTATTGGAAACACTTAAACTTTACGAGAAGAAATAACTTATCATACAAAATTAGCTTGTATCTCCTAAACAGCACGTTGTAACTCGAAAAGATTTGGTGTGGCATGTACGTCTAAATGTGTAGCCGTAAAAGAGAACCCCCAGGAGAATTTTCTTTCGTCAAAATTTTTCAGAAAACCACGTTTTAAGTAAATCCCGCATCGTGCGAAATTATCTTGTTTTTCCTAAACAACACGTCGTTACTAGAAAAGCTTTGGTGTTGCGTGTATGTCTAAGCATGTAGCCTCAAAAGAGAATGCACTGGAGAGTTTTCTCTCGAAAGAATATGTAAGAATACCACAATATAAGGAAATACAGTGTTGCAGAGTAAAGACAAATATGTACTTATTGGAAACACTTTACGAGGAGAAAAACGCATAGTAAAAAAATTAGCTTGTATCTCCTAAACAACACATTGTAACTCGAAAACATTTGGTGTGGCGTGTACGTCTAAAGGTGTAGCCTCAAAAGAGTACCCACAGGAAAATTTTCTTTCGTCAAAATTTGTCACAAAACCACGTTTTAAGGAAATCACGCATCGTGCGAAAAATCTTGTTTTTCCTAAACAACACGTTGTAACTCGAAAAGCTTTGGTGTTGCGTGTATGTCTATGCGTGTAGCCTCAAAAGAGAAGGCACAGGAGAGTTTTCTCTGGAAACAATATGTAACAATACCACGTTATAAGGAAATACAGTGTTGCAGAATAAAGACAAATCCATACATATTGGAAACACTTAAACTTTACGAGAAGAAATAATGCGTCGTGCAAAACTAGCTTGTATCTCTTAACAGCACGTTGTAACTAGACATGATTTGGTGTGGCGTGTACTTCTAAACGTGTAGCCTCAAAAGAGAACCCACAGGAGAATTTTCTTGCGTCAAAATTTGTCAGAAAACCACGGTTTAAGGAAATCCCGCATCATGCGAAATTATCTGGTTATTCCTAAACAACACGTTGTAACTCGAAAAGCTTTGGTGTTTCGTGTAAGTCTTAGCGTGTAGCCTCAAAAGAGAAGGCAACGGAGAGTTTTCTCTCAAAAGAATATGTAAGAATATCACGTAAATAGGAACTACAGTGTTGCAGAGTAAAGACAAGTACATACGTATTGGAAACACTTTAGGAGAAGAAATAACGCATCATAAAAAATTAGCTTGTATCTCCTAAACAACACGTTGTAACTCGAAAATATTTGGTGTGGCGTGTGCGTCTAAACGTGTAGCATCAAAAGAGAACCCACAGGAGAATTTTCTTTCGTCAAAATTTATCAGAAAACCACGTTTTAAGGAAATCCCGCATCGTGCGAAATTATCTTGTTTTTCCTAAACAAAACATCGTAACTCGAAAAGCTTTGGCGTTGCTTGTATATCTAATCGTGTAGCCTCAAAAGAGAAGGCACAGGAGAGTTTTCTCTCGAAAGAATATGTAAGAATACCACATTATAAGGAAATACAGTGTTGCAGAGCAAAGACAAATACGTACGTTTTGGAAACATTTTAGGAGAAGAAATAATGCTTCGTACAAGCTTGTATCTCCTAAACAACACGTTTTAACTCGAAATGATTTGGTGTGGCGTGTACGTCTAAACGTGTAGCCTCAAAAGTGAACCCACAGGAGAATTTTCTTTCTTCAAAATTTGTCAGAAATCCACGTTTTAAGGAAATCTCGCATCGTGCGAAATTATCTTGTTTTTCCTAATCAACACGTTGTAACTCGAAAAGATTTGGTGTTGCGTGTATGTCTAAGCGTGTAGCCTCAAAAGAGAAGGCACAGGAGAGTTTTCTCTCAAAAGAATATGTAAGAATACCACGTTATAAGGAAATACAGTGTTGCAGAGTAAAGACAAATACTTACTTATTGGAAACACTTAAACTTTATGAGAAGAAATAACTTATCATACAAATTTAGCTTGTATCTCCTAAACAGCACGTTGTAACTTAAAAAGATTTGGTGTGTCGTGTAATTCTAAACGTGTAACCTCAAAAGAGAACCCACAGGAGAATTTTCTTTCATCAAAATTTGTCAGAAAGCCATGTTATAAGGAAATCCCGCATCGTGCAAAATTATCTTGTTTTTCCTAAACAACACATCTTAACTCGAAAAGCTTTGGTGTTGCGTGTATGTCTAAGCGTGTAGCCTCAAAAGAGAAGGCACAGGAGAGTTTTCACTCAAAACAATATGTAAGAATACCACGTTATAAGGAAATACAGTGTGGCAGAGTAAAGACAAATACCTACTAATTAGAAACACTTAAACTTTACGAGAAGTAATAACGCATCATTTAAAATTAGCTTATATTTCCTAAACAACACGTTGTAAATGGAAAAGATTTGGTCTGGCGTTTACAACTAAACATGTAGGCTTAAAAGAGAACCCACAGGAGAATTTTTTTTCGTCAAAATTTGCCAGAAAAACGTGTTTTAAGGAAATCCCGCATTGTGCGAAATTATCTTGTTTTTCCTAAACAACACATCGTAACTCGAAATGCTTTGGTGTTGCGTGTATGTCTAGGCGTGTAGCCTCAAAAGAGAAGGCACAGGAGAGTTTTCTCTCGAAAGAATATGTAAGAATACCACGTTATAAGGAAATACAGTGTTGCAGAGTAAAGACAAATACGCACTTATTAGAAACACTTAAGCTTTATGAGAAGAAATAATGCATCGTACAAAATTAGCTTGTATCTCCTAAACAGCACGTTGTAACTTGAAAAGATTTGGTGTGGCGTGTACACCTAAACGTGTAGCCTCAAAAGAGAACCCACAGGAGAATTTTCTTTCATCAAAATATGTCAGAAAACCACGTTTTAAGGAAATCCCTCATCGTGTGAAATTATCTTGTTTTTCCTAAACAACATGTTGTAACTCGAAAAGCTTTGGTGTTGCGTGTAAGTCTTAGCGTGTAGCCTCAAAAGAGAAGGCAATGGAGAGTTTTCTCTAGAAAGAATATGTAAGAATACCACGTTATAAGGAAATACAGTGTTGCAGAGTAAAGACAAATACTTACATATTGGAAACACTTTAACATTATGAGAAAAAATAACACATCGTAAAAAATAGCTTGTATCTCCTCAACAACACGTTGTAACTCGAAAAGACTTGGTGTGGCATGTATGACTAAACGTGTAGCCTCAAAAGAAAACCCATAGGAGAATTTTCTTTCGTCAATATTTGTCAGAAAACCACATTTTAAGGAAATCTCACATCGTGCGAAATTATCTTGTTTTTCCTAAACAACACGTTGTAACTCGAAAAGCTTTGGTGTTGCGTGTATTTCTAAGCTTGTAGCCTCAAAAGAGAACGCACAGGAGAGTTTTCTCTCGAAAGAATATGTAAGAATACCACGTTATAAGGAAATACCGTGTTGCAGAGTAAAGACAACTACGTACGTATTGGAAATCTTTAAGAGAAGAAATAACGCATCGTACAAAATTAGCTTGTATCTCCTAAACAACACGTTATAACCCGAAAAGATTTGGTGTGGCGTGTGTGTCTAAACGTGTAGCATCAAAATAGAACCCACAGGAGAATTTTCTTTCGTCAAAATTTTTCAGAAAACCACGTTTTATGGAAATCTCGCATCGTGCAAAATTTCCTTCTTTTTCCTAAACAACACGTGGTAACTCGAAAAGCTTTGGAGTTGCGTGTTTGTCTAAGCTTCTAGCCTCAAAAGAGAATGTACAGGAGAGTTTTCCCTCGAAAGAATATGTAAGAATACCACGTTATAAGGAAATACAGTGTTGCAGAGTAAAGACAAATAAGTACATATTGGAAACACTTTACGAGAAGAAATAACGCATCATACAATATTTGCTTGTATCTCCTAACAACACGTTGTAACTCAAAAATATTTGGTGTGGCTCGTACCTCTACACGTGTAGCCTCAAAAGAGAACCTACAGGAGAACTTTCTTTCGTCAAAATTTGTCAAAAAACCACGTTTTAAGGAAATCCCACATCGTGCAAAATTATCTTGTTTTTCCTTAACAACACGTTGTAACTCGAAAAGCTTTGGTGTTGTGTGAATGTCTGAGCATGTAGTCTCTAAAGAGAATGCACAGGAGAGTTTTCTCTCGAAAGAACATGTAAGAATACGATGTCATAAGGAAAAACAGTGTTGCAGAGTAAAGACAAATATGTACATAAGGGAAACACTTTACGAGAAAAAATAACGCATCGTACAAAATTAGCTTGTATCTCCTAAACAACACGTGGTAACTCGAAAGGATTTGGTGTGGCGTGTACGTCTATACAGGGAGCCTCATAAGAGAACCCACTGGAGAATTTTCTTTCGTCAAAATTTTTCCTAAAACCACGTTTTAAGGAAATCCCGCATCTTGCGAAATTATCTTGTTTTTCATAAACAACACGTTGTAACTCGAAAAGCTTTGGTGTTGCCTGTATGTCTAAGTGTGTAGCCTCAAAAGGGAACGCACAGGATAGTTTTCTCTCGAAAGAATATGCATGAATTCCACCTTATAAGGAAATACAATGTTGCAGAATAAAGACAAATATGTACGTATGGGAAACACTTTACGAAAAGAATTAACGCAACGTAAAAAATTAACTTGTATCTCCTAAACAACACGTTGTAACTCGAAAAGATTTGGTATGGCATGTACGTCTAAACGTGTAGCCTCAAAAGAAAACCCACAGGAGAATTTTCTTTCGTCAAAATTTTTCAGAAAACCACGTTTTAAGGAAATCCCGCATCGTGCGAAATCATCTTGTTTTTCCTAAACAACATGTTGTAACTCGAAAAGCTTTGGTGTTGCTTGTATGTGTAAGCATGGAGCCTCAAAAGAGAAGGCACAGGAGAGTTTTCTCTCAAAAGAATAGGTAAGTATACCATGTTATAAGGAAATACAATTTTGCAGAGTAAAGACAAATAAGTACATATTGGAAACACTTTACAAGAAGAAATAACGCATCGTACAAAATTAGCTTGTATCTCCTAAACAACACGTTGTAACTCGAAAAGATTTGGTGTGACGTGTACGTCTAAACGTGTAGCCTCAAAAGAGAACCCACAGGAGAATTTTCTTTCATCAAAATTTGTCAGAAACCACGTTTTAAAGAAATCTCGCATCGTGCAAAATTATCTTGTTTTTCCTAAACAACAGGTTGTAACTGGAAAATCTTTGGTGTTGCCTGTATGTCTAAGCTTGTAGCCTCAAAAGAGAACTCACAGGAGAGTTTTCTCTCGAAAGAATATGTAAGAATCCCACGTTATAAGGAAATACAGTGTTGCAGAGTAAAGACAAATACGTACGTATTGGAAACACTTTAAGAGAAGAAATAACGCATCGTACAAAATTAGCTTGTATCTCCTAAACAACACGTTGTAACTCGGAAAGATTTGGTGTGGCGTGTAGCCTCAAAAGAGAACCCATAGGAGAATTTTCTTTCCTCAAAATTTTTCAGACAATCACGTTTTAAGGAAATCCCACATCTTGCGAAATTATCTGGTTTTTCCTAAACCACACGTTGCAACTCAAAAAACTTTGGTGTTGCGCATATGTCTAAGTGTGTAGCCTCAAAAAAGAAGGCACAGGATAGTTTTCTCTTGAAAGAATATGTAAGAACACCAAGTTATAAGGAAATACAGTGTTGCAGAGTAAAGACAAATACATACGTATTGGAAACACTTTACGAGAAGAAATAACGCATCATACAAAATTAGCTTCTATCTCCTAAACAACACGTTGTAACTCGAAAGGAATTGGTGTGGCGTGTACGTCTAAACGTGTAGCCTCTTAAGAGAACCCATAGGAGAATTTTCTTTCGTCAAAATTTTTCAGGATTTCCATAAAACCTGGTTTTCTGACAAATTTTGACCAAAGAAAATTCTCCTGTGGGTTCTCTTTTGAGGCTACACGTTTAGAAATGCACGCCACACCAAATCTTTTCGAGTTACAACGTGTTGTTTAGGAGATACAAGCTAATTTTTACAATGCACTATTTCTTATTGTAAAGTGTTTCCAATGCGTAGGTATTTCTCTTTACTCTGCAACACTGTATTTCCTCATAACGTGGTATTCTTACATATTCTTTCGCAGGAAACTGTCCTGTGCGTTCTCCTTTGAGGCTACAAGCTTAGACATACACGCAACACCAAAGCTTTTCGAGTTACAACGTGTTGTTTAGGAAAAACAAGATAATTTCGCATGATGTGGGATTTCCGTAAAACATGGTATTCTGAAAAATTTTGACGAAAGAAAATTCTCCTGTGGGTTCCCTTTTGAGGCTACACGTTTAGATGCAAACGTCACATCAAATCTTTTCGAGTTACAACGAGTTGTTTAGGAGGTACAAGCTAATTTTGTACCATGCGTTATTTCTTCTCGTAACGTGTTTCCAATACGTAAGTATTTGTCATTACTCTGCAACACTGTATTTCCTTATACCGTGGTATTCTTACATATTCTTTCGAGAGAAAACTCTCCTGTGCATTCTCTTTTGAGGCTACATGCTTAGACATACACGCAACACCAAAGCTTTTCGAGTTACAACGTGTTGTTTAGGAAAAACAAGATAATTTCGCACGATGCGGGATTTCCTTAAAACGTGGCTTGCTGAAAAATTTTGACCAAAGAAAATTCTCCGGTGGCTTCTCTTTTGAGGCTACACCTTTAGACTTACATGCCAAACAAAATCTTTTCGAGTTACAAGGTGTTGTTTAGGAGATACAAGCTAATTTTGTACAAATGCGTTATTTCTTCTCGTAAAGTTTTTCCAATATGTACGTATTTTTCTTTACTCTGCAACACTGTATTTCCTTATAATGTGGTTTTCTTACATATTCTTTCGAGAGAAAACTCTCTTGTGCGCTCTCTTTTGAGGCTACATGCTTAGACATACACGCAACACCAAAGCTTTTCAAGTTGCAACGTGTAGTTTAGGAAAAACAAGATAATTTCGCACGATGCGTGATTTCCTTAGAAAATGTTTTTCAGACAAATTTTGACGGAAGAAAATTCTCCTGTGGGTTCTCTTTTGAGGCTACACGTTTAGACGTACACACCACACCAAATATTTTCGAGTTACAACGTGTTGTTTAGGAGATGCAAGCTAATTTTGTACGATGCGTTATTTCTTCTCATAAAGTGTTTTCTATGCGTACATATTTGTCTTTATTCTGCAACACTGTATTTCCTTATAACTTGGTAGTCTTACATATTCTTTCGAGAGAAAACTCTTTTGTAATATGCGTTATTTCTTCTCGTAAAGTATTTACAATAACTACCTATTTATCTTTACTCTGCAACACTGTATTTACTTATAACGTGGTATTCTTACATATTCTTTCGAGAGAAAACTCTCCTGTGCATTCTCTTTTGAGGCTACACGCATAGACGTACACGCAACACCAAAGCTTTTCGAGTTACAATGTGTTGTTTAGGAAAAACAAGATAATTTTGCACGATACGGGATTTCCTTAATACATGGTTTTCTGACAAATTTTGACGAAAGAAAATTCTCCTGTGGGTTCTCTTTTGAGGCTACACGTTTAGACGTACATGCCACACCAAATCTTTCGAGTTACAAAGTGTTGTTTAGGAGATAAAAGCTTAATTTTTACGATGCTTTATTTCTTCTCATAAAGTGTTTCCAATACGTACATATTTGTCTTTACTCTGCAACACTGTATTTCCTTATAACATTGTATTCTTACATATTCTTTCGAGAGAAAACTCTCCTGTGCATTGTCTTTTGAGGCTACATGCTTAGACATACAGGCAACACCAAAGCTTTTCGAGTTACAACGTGTTGTTTAGGAAAAACAAGATAATTTCGCACAATGAGGGATTTCATTAAAACGTGATTTCTGAAAAATTTTGACGAAAGAAAATTCTCCTGTCGGTCCTCTTTTGAGGCTACACGTTTAGACGTACATGCCACACCAAATATTTTCGAATTCCAACGTGTTGTTTAGGAGATACAATCTAATTTTGTACCATGCGTCATTTCTTCTCGTAAAGTATTTACAATAACTACCTATTTATCTTTACTCTTCAACACGGTATTTCCTTATAACGTGGTATTCTTACATATTCTTTCGAGAGAAAACTCTCCTGTGCGTTCTCTTTTGAGGCTACACGCTTAGACATACACGCAACACCAAAGCTTTTCGAGTTACAACGTGTTGTTTAGGAAAAACAAGATAATTTCGCACGATGCGGGATTTCCTTAAAACGTGGTTTTCTGTCAAATTTTGACCAAAGAAAATTCTCCTTTGGGTTCTCTTTTGAGGCTACACATTTAGACGTACACGCCACACCAAATCCTTTCGAGTTACAAGGTGTTGTTTACGATATACTAGCTAATTTTGTATGATGCGTTATTTCTTCTCATAAAGTTTTTCCAATACGTACGTATTTTTCTTTACTCTGCAACACTGTATTTCCTTATAACGTGGTATTCTTACATATTCTTTCGAGAGAATACTCTCCTGTGCGCTCTCTTTTGATGCTACATGCTTAGACATACACGCAACACCAAAGCTTTTCGAGTTACATTGTGCTGTTTAGGAAAAACAAGATAATTTCGCACGATGAGGGATTACTTTAAAACGTGGTTTTCTGAAAAATTTTGACGAAAGAAAATACTCCTGTGGGTTCTCTTTTGAGGCTACACATTTAGACGTAACCGCCACACCAAATATTTTCGAATTACAACGTGTTGTTTAAGAGATACAAGCTAATTTTGTACCATGCGTTATTTTTTCTCGTAAAGTATTTACAATAACTACCTATTGATCTTTACTCTGCAACACTGTATTTCCTTATAACATGGTATTCTTACATATTCTTTCGAGAGAAAACTCTCCTGTGCGTTCTCTTTTGAAGCTACACTCTTAGACATACACTCAACACCAAAGCTTTACGAGTTACAAAGTATTGTTTAGGAAAAACAATATAATTTCGCACGATGAGGGATTTCCTTAAAACGTGATTTTCTGACAAATTTTGACCAAAGAAAATTCTCCTGTGGGTTCTCTTTTGAGGCTACACGTTTGACGTACACGCCACACCAAATCCTTTCGAGTTACAAGGTGTTGTTTAGGAGATACAAGCTAATTTTGTAGGATGCGTTATTTCTTCTCGTAAAGTTTTTCCAATACGTACGTATTTTTCTTTACTCTGCAACACTGTATTTCCTTATAACGTGGAATTCTTACATATTCTTTCGAGAGAAAACTCTCCTGTGCGTTCTCTTTTGAGGCTAAACACTTAGACATACACGCAACACCAAAGCTTTTCGAGTTAAAACGTGTTGTTTAGGAAAAACCAGATAATTTCGCACGATGCGGGATTTCCTTAATACATGGTTTTCTGACAAATTTTGACGAAAGAAAATTCTCCTGTGGGTTCTCTTTTGAGGCTACACGTTTAGACGTACACGCCACACCAAATCTTTCGAGTTACAAAGTGTTGTTTAGGAGATAAAAGCTTAATTTTTACGATGCTTTATTTCTTCTCAAAAAGTGTTTCCAATACGTACATATTTGTCTTTATTCTGCAACACTGTATTTCCTTATAACATTGTATTCTTACATATTCTTTCGAGAGAAAACTCTCCTGTGCATTGTCTTTTGAGGCTACACGCTTAGACATACAGGCAACACCAAAGCTTTTCGAGTTACAACGTGTAGTTTAGGAAAAACAAGATAATTTCGCACAATGAGGGATTTCATTAAAACGTGATTTCTGAAAAATTTTGACGAAAGAAAATTCTCCTGTCGGTCCTCTTTTGAGGCTACACGTTTAGACGTACATGCCACACCAAATATTTTCGAATTCCAACGTGTTGTTTAGGAGATACAATCTAATTTTGTACCATGCGTCATTTCTTCTCGTAAAGTATTTACAATAACTACCTATTTATCTTTACTCTTCAACACGGTATTTCCTTATAACGTGGTATTCTTACATATTCTTTCGAGAGAAAACTCTCCTGTGCGTTCTCTTTTGAGGCTACACGCTTAGACATACACGCAACACCAAAGCTTTTCGAGTTACAACGTGTTGTTTAGGAAAAACAAGATAATTTCGCACGATGCGGGATTTCCTTAAAACGTGGTTTTCTGTCAAATTTTGACCAAAGAAAATTCTCCTTTGGGTTCTCTTTTGAGGCTACACATTTAGACGTACACGCCACACCAAATCCTTTCGAGTTACAAGGTGTTGTTTACGATATACTAGCTAATTTTGTACGATGCGTTATTTCTTCTCATAAAGTTTTTCCAATACGTACGTATTTTTCTTTACTCTGCAACACTGTATTTCCTTATAACGTGGTATTCTTACATATTCTTTCGAGAGAATACTCTCCTGTGCGCTCTCTTTTGATGCTACATGCTTAGACATACACGCAACACCAAAGCTTTTCGAGTTACATTGTGCTGTTTAGGAAAAACAAGATAATTTCGCACGATGAGGGATTACCTTAAAACGTGGTTTTCTGAAAAATTTTGACGAAAGAAAATTCTCCTGTGGGTTCTCTTTTGAGGCTACACATTTAGACATACACGCCACACCAAATATTTTCGAATTACAACGTGTTGTTTAAGAGATACAAGCTAATTTTGTACCTTGCGTTATTTTTTCTCGTAAAGTATTTACAATAACTACCTATTGATCTTTACTCTGCAACACTGTATTTCCTTATAACATGGTATTCTTACATATTCTTTCGAGAGAAAACTCTCCTGTGCGTTCTCTTTTGAAGCTACACTCTTAGACATACACGCAACACCAAAGCTTTACGAGTTACAAAGTATTGTTTAGGAAAAACAATATAATTTCGCACGATGAGGGATTTCCTTAAAACGTGATTTTCTGACAAATTTTGACCAAAGAAAATTCTCCTGTGGGTTCTCTTTTGAGGCTACACGTTTGACGTACACGCCACACCAAATCCTTTCGAGTTACAAGGTGTTGTTTAGGAGATACAAGCTAATTTTGTAGGATGCGTTATTTCTTCTCGTAAAGTTTTTCCAATACGTACGTATTTTTCTTTACTCTGCAACACTGTATTTCCTTATAACGTGGAATTCTTACATATTCTTTCGAGAGAAAACTCTCCTGTGCGTTCTCTTTTGAGGCTAAACACTTAGACATACACGCAACACCAAAGCTTTTCGAGTTAAAACGTGTTGTTTAGGAAAAACCAGATAATTTCGCACGATGCGGGATTTCCTTAAAACGTGGTTTTCTGACAAATTTTGACCAAAGAAAATTCTCTTGTGGGTTCTCTTTTGAGGCTACACGTTTAGACGTACACGCCACACCAAATCCTTTCGAGTTACAAGGTGTTGTTTAGGAGATACAAGCTAATTTTGTAGGATGCGTTATTTCTTCTCGTAAAGTTTTTCCAATATGAACGTATTTTTCTTTACTCTGCAACACTGTATTTCCTTATAACGTGGTATTCTTACATATTCTTTCGAGAGAAAACTCTCCTGTGCGCTCTCTTTTGAGGCTACATGCTTAGTCATACACGCAACACCAAATCTTTTCGAGTTACAACGTATTGTTTAGGAGATACAAGCTAATTTTCAATGATGCATTATTTCTTCTCGTAACGTTTAAGTGTTTCCAAAAGGTATGTATTTTTCTTTATTTTGCAACACTGTATTTCCTTATGACGTGGTATTCTTACATATTTTTTCGAGAGAAAACTCTCCTGTGCGTTCTCTTTTGAAGCTACACGCTTAGACATACACGCAACACCAAAGATTTTCGAGTTACAACGTGCTGTTTAGGAGATACAAGCTAATTTTGAATGATGCGTTATTTCTTATCCTAAAGTGTTTCCAAAACGTACGTATTTGTCTTTCCTCTACAACACTGTATTTCCTTATAATATGGTATTCGTACATATTCTTTCGAGACAAAACTCTCCTGTGCATTCTCTTTTGAGGCTACACGCTTAGACATACACGCAACACCAATGCATTTCGAGTTAGATCGTGTTGTTTATGAAAAACAAGATAATTTCGCAAGATGCGGGAATTCCTTAAAACGTGGTTTTCTGAAAAATTTTGACGAAAGAAAATTCTCCTGTGGGTTTTCATTTGAGGCTACACGCTTAGACGTACACGCCACACCAAATCTTTTCGAGTTACAACGTGTTGTTTAGGAGATACAAGCTAATTTTGTACGATGCGTTATTTCTTCTCCTAAAGTGTTTCCAATACGTACGTATTTGTCTTTACTCTACAACATTGTATTTCCTTATAACATGGTATTTGTACATATTCTTTCATGAGAAAACTCTCCTGTGCGTTCTCTTTTGAGGCTAGACGCTTAGACATACACGCAACACCAAAGCATTTCGAGTTAGAACATGTTGTTTAGGAAAAACAAGATAATTTCGCAAGATGCGGGAATTCTTTAAAACGTAGTTTTCTGACAAATTTTGACGAAAGAAAATTCTCCTGTGGGTTTTCATTTGAGGCTACACATTTAGACGTACACGCCACACCAAATCTTTTCGAGTTACAACGTGTTGTTTAGGAGATACAAGCTAATTTTTTACGATGCTTTATATCTTCTCGTAAAGTTTAAGTGTTTCCAAAAGCTACATATTTATCTTTAATTTGCCACACTGTATTTCCTTATAACGTGGTATTCTTACATACTCGTTCGAGAGAAATCTCTCCTGTGCGTTCTCTTTTGAGGCTACATGCTTAGACATACATGCAACATCAAAAATTTTCGAGTTACAATGTGTTGTTTAGGAAAAACAAGATAGTTTCGCACGATGCGAGATTTCCTTAATAAGTGGTTTTCTGACAAATTTTGATGAAAGAAAATTCTCCTGTGGGTTCTCCTTTGAGGCTACACGTTTAGACGTACACGCCACACCAACTCTTTTCGAGTTACAATGTGTTGTTTAGGAGATACAAACTAAATTTTACGATGCGTTATTTCTTCTCGTAAAGTGTTTCAAATACATACGTATTTGTCTTTACTCTGCAAAATTGTATTTCCTTATAATGTGGTATTCTTACATGTTCTTTTGAGAGAAAACTCTCCTGTGAGTTCTCTTTTGAGGCTACACGCTTAGACATACACGCAACATCAAAGCTTTTCGAGTTACAACGTGTTGTTTAGGAAAAACATGATAATTTCTCACGATGAGTGATTTCCTTAAAACATGGTTTTCTGACAAATTTTAACGAAAAACAATTCTCCTGTGGGTTCTCTTTTGAGGCTACACGTTTAGACGTACACGCCACACCAAATCTTTTCGAGTTACAACATGTTGTTTAGGAGATACAAGCTAATTTTGTACGATGCATTATTTCTTCTCGTAAAGTGTTTCCAATACGTACTAATTTGTCTTTACTCTGCATCACTGTATTTCCTTATAACGTGGTATTCTTACATATTCTTTCGAGAGAAAAGTCTCCTGTGCGTTCTCTTTTGAGGCTACATGATTAGACATACACGCAACACCAAAGTTTTCGGGTTACAACGTGTTGTTTAGGAAAAACAAGATAATTTCGCACGATGCGGGATTTCCTTAAAACGAGGTTTTCTGACAAATTTTGACCAAAGAAAATTCTCCTGTGTGTTCTCTTTTGAGGCTACACGTTTAGACGTACACGCCACACCAAATCTTTTCGAGTAACAACATGTTGTTTAGGAGATACGAGCTAATTTTTTGCGATGCATTCTTTCTTCCTGTGCCTTCTCTTTTGAGGCTACATGCTCATAAATGCGCGCAACACCAAAGCTTTTCGAGTTACAACGTGTTGTTTAAGAGATACAAGCTAATTTTGTACTATGCTTTACTTCTCGTAAAGTTTAAGTGTTTCCAAAAGGTACGTATTTGTCTTTACTTTGCAGCACTGTATTTTCTTATAACGTGTTATTCTTATATATTCTTTCGAGAGAAAACTCTCCTCTGCGTTCTCTTTTCTGACAAATTTTAACGAAAGAAAATTCTCCTGTGGCTTCTCTTTTGAGGCTACACGTTTAGACGTACATGCCAAACCAAATCTTTTCGAATTACAAAGTGTTGTTTAGGAGACACAAGCTAATTTTGTACGATGCGTTATTTTTTCTTGTAAAGTGTTTCCAATAGGTACATATTTGTCTTTACTCTGCAACACTGTATTTCCTTATAATGTGCGGGATTTCCTTAAAACATGGTTTTCTGACAAATTTTGACCTAAGAAAATTCTCCTGTTGGTTCTCTTTTGAGGCTACACGTTTAGACGTACATGCCACACCAAATCTTTTCGGTTACAACGTGTTGTTTAGGAGATACAAGCTAATTTTTTATGATGTGTTATTTCTTCTCGTATAGTGTTTCCAATACGTACATGTTTGTCTTTACTCTGAAACACTGTAATTCCTTATAACGTGGTTTTCTTACATATTCTTTCGAGAGAAAACTCTCCTGTGCATTCTCTTTTGAGGCTACACACTTAGACATACACGCAACACCAAAGCTTTTCGAGTTACAACGTGTTGTTTAGGAAAAACAAAATAATGTCGCACAATGCGGGATTTCCTTAAAACGTGGTTTTCTGAAAAATTTTGACAAAAGAAAATTTTCCTGTGAGTTCCCGTTTGAGGCTAGACGTTTAGACGTACACGCCACACCAAATCTTTTCGAGTTACAAAATGTTGTTTAGGAGATACAAGCTAATTTTTGCGATGCGTTATTTCTTCTCATAAAGTGTTTCCAATATGTATGTATTTGTCTTTACTCTGCAACACTGTATTTCCTTGTAACGTGGTATTCTTATATATTCTTTCCAGAGAAAACTCTCCTGTGCCTTCTCTTTTGAGGCTACACACTTTGAAATGCACGCAACACCAAAGCTTTTCGAGTTACAAAGTGTTGTTTAAGAGATACAAGCTAATTTTGTACGATGCGTTATTTCTTCTCGTAAAGTTTAAGTGTTTCCAATATGTACATATTTGTCTTTATTCTACAACACTGTAATTCCTTATAACATGGTATTCTTACTTATTCATTCGAGAGAAAACTCTCCTCTGCGTTCTCTTTTGAGGCTACACGCTTAAACATACACGCAACACCAAAGCTTTTCGAGTTACGACGTGTTGTTTAGGAAAAACAAGAATATTTCGCACTATGCAGGATTTCCTTAAAACGTGGTTTTCTGACAAATTTTGACGAAACAAAATTCTCCTGTGGGTTCTCTTTTGAGGCTACACGTTAAGATGTACACGCCACACCAAATGTCTTCAAGTTACAGCGTGTTGTTTAGGAGATTCAAGCTAATTTTGTACGATGCATTATTTCTTCTCCTAAAGTGTTTCCAATACGTACATATTTGTCTTTACTCTGCAACACTTTATATCCTTATAACATGGTTTTCTTACATATTATTTCGAGGGAAAACTCTCCTGTGCCTTCTCTTTGGAGGCTACACACTTAGACATACACGCAACACAAAAGCTTTTCGAGTTACAACGTGTTGTTTAGGAAAAAAAAGATAATTTTGCACGATGCGGGATTTCCTTAAAACGTGATTTTCTGAAAAATTTTGACGAAAGAAAATTCTCCTATGGGTTCTCCTTTGTGGCTACACGTTTAGACATACATGCCACACCAATTCATTTCGAGTTACAACGTGTTGTTTAGGAGATACAAGCTAATTTTGTAAGCCGCATCGTGAAAAATTATCTTGTTTTTCCTGAACAACACGTTGTAACTCGAAAAGCTTTGGTATTGCGTGTATGTGTGAGCATGTAGCCTCTAATAACAATGCACAGGAGAGTTTTCTCTCGAAAGAACATGTAAGAATACAACATTATAAGGAAATACAGTGTTGCAGAGTAAAGACAAATACGTACGTATTGGAAACACTTTACGAGAAGAAATAACGCATCGTACAAAATTAGCTGTATCTCCTAAACAACACGTGGTAACTCGAAAGGAATTGGTGTGGCGTGTACCTCTAAACGTGTAGCCTCAAAAGAGAACCCACAGGAGAATTTTCTTTCGTCAAAATTTGTCAGAAAACCACGTTTTAAGGAAATCCCGCATCGTGCGAAATTATCTTGTTTTTCATAAACAACACGTTGTAACTCGAAAAGCTTTGGCGTTGCCTATATGTCTACACGTGTAGCCTCAAAAGAGAACGCACAGGAGAGTTTTTCCTCGAAAGAATATGTAAGAATACCACATTATATGGAAATACAGTGTTGCAGAGTAAACACAATTAAGTACGTATTGGAAACACTTTACAAGAAGAAATAACGCATCGTACAAAATTTGCTTGTATCTCCTAAACAACTAGTTGTACCTCGAAAAGATTTGGTGTGGCTCGTAGGTCTAAACTTGTAGCCTCAAAAGACAACCCACAGGAGAACTTTCTTTCGTCAAAATTTGTCAGAAAACCACGTTTTAAGGAAATCCCGCATAGTGCAAAATTATCTTGTTTTTCCTGAACAACACGTTGTAACTCGAAAAGCTTTGGTGTTGCGTGTATGTGTGAGCATATAGCCTCTAAAGAGAATTCACAGGAGAGTTTTCTTTTGAAAGAACATGTAAGAATTCAACATTATAAGAAAATACAGTGTTGCAGTGTAAAGACAAATACGTACGTTTCGAAACACTTTACGAGAAGAAATAACGCATCGTACAAAATTAGCTTGTATCTCCTAAACAACACGTGGTAACTCGAAAGGATTTGGTGTGGCATGTACCTCTAAACATGTAGCCTCAAAAGAGAACCCACAGGAGAATTTTCTTTCGTCAAAATTTGTCAGAACACCACGTTTTAAGGAAATCCCGCATCGTGGGAAATTATCTTGTTTTTCATAAACAACACGTTGTAACTCGAAAAGCTTTGGTGTTGTCTGTATGTCTAAGTGTGTAGCCTCAAAGGGGAACGCACAGGATAGTTTTCTATCGAAAGAATATGTAAGAATACCACGTTATAACGAAATAAAATGTTGCAGAGTAAAGACAAATACGTATGTATTGGAACCACTTTATGAGAATAATTAACACATCGTAAAAAATTAGCTTGTATCTCCTAAACAACACGTTGTAACTCGACAAGATTTGGTGTGGCCTGTACATCTAAATGTGTAGCCTCAAAAGAGAACCCACAGGAGAATTTTCTTTCGTCAAAATT
This sequence comes from Apodemus sylvaticus, assembly GCF_947179515.1. Lineage (NCBI taxonomy): Eukaryota > Metazoa > Chordata > Mammalia > Rodentia > Muridae > Apodemus > Apodemus sylvaticus. Next base: position 580,060 of record NW_026263416.1, read on the forward strand.
TTTCAGAAAACCTCGTTTTAAGGAAATCCCGCATCATGCGAAATCATCTTCTTTTTAATAAACAACATGTTGTAACTCGAAAAGCTTTGGTGGTGCGTGTATGTGTAAGCGTGTAGCCTCAAAAGAAAAGGCACAGGAGAGTTTTCTCTCGGAAGAATATGTAAGAATACTACGTTATAAGGAAATACAATTTTGCAGAGTAAAGACAAATAAGTACTTATTGGAAACACTTTATGAGAAGAAATAACGCATCGTACAAAATTGGCTTGTATCTCCTAAACAACACGTTGTAATTCGAAAAGATTTGGTGTGACGTGTACGTCTAAACATGTAGCCTAAAAAGAGAACCCACAGGAGAACTTTCATTCGTCAAAATTTTTCAGAAAACCACGTTTTATGGAAATCTCGCATCATGCGAAATTATCTTGTTTTTCCTAAACAACACTTTGTAACTCGAAAAGCTTTGGCGTTGCGTGTATGTCTAAGCATGTAGCCTCAAAGAGAACGCACAGGAGAGTTTTCCCTTGAAACAATATGTAAGAATACCACGTTATAAGGAAATACAGTGTTGCAGATTAAAGACAGATAAGTACTTATTGGAAACACTTTACAAGAAGAAATAACACATCGTAAAAAATTAGCTTGTATCTCTTAAACAACACGTTGTAACTCGAAAAGATTTGGTGTGGCGTGTACGTCTAAACGTGCAGCCTCAAAAGAGAACCCACAGGAGAATTTTCTTTCGTTAAAATTTTTCAGAAAACCACGTTTTAAGGAAATCCTGCATCGTGCGAAATCATCTTCTTTTTCCTAAAAAACATGTTGCAACTCGAAAAGCTTTAGTGTTGCGTGTATGTCTAAGCGTGGAGCCTCAAAAGAGAAGGCACAGGAGCATTTTCTCTCGAAAGAATATGTAAGAATACCACGTTATAAGGTAATACAATTTTGCAGAGTAAAGACAAATAAGTACATATTGGAAACACTTTATGAGAAGAAATAACGCATCATACAAAATTAACTTGTATCTCCTAAACAACACGTTGTATCTCGAAAAGATTTGGTGTGACATGTATGTCTAAACGTGTAGCCTCAAAAGAGAACCCACAGCAGAATTTTCTTTCATCAAAATTTGTCAGAAACCACGTTTTAAGGAAATCTCGCATCGTGGGAAATTATCTTGTTTTTCCTAAACAACACGTAGTAAGTCGAAAAGCTTTGGCGTTGCGTGTATGTCTAAGCATGTAGCCTCAAAAGAGAACGCACAGGAGAGTTTTCCCTCGAAAGAATATGTAAGAATACCACGTTATAAGGAAATACAGTGTTGCAGAATAAAGACAAATACGTATGTATTGGAAAAACTTTCCAAGAAGAAATAACGCATCGTACAAAATTTGCTTGTATCTCCTAAACAAGAAGTTGTAACTCGAAAAGATTTGGTGTGGCATGTATGTCTAAACGTGTAGCCTCAAAAGACGACCCACAAGAGAACTTTCTTTCATCAAAATTTGTCAGAAACCACGTTTTAAGGAAATCCCGCATCGTGAAAAATTATCTTGTTTTTCCTAAACAACACGTTGTAACTCGAAAAGCTTTGGTATTGCATGTATGTGTGAGCATGTAGCCTCTAAAGACAATGCACAGGAGAGTTTTCTCTCGAAAGAACATGTAAGAATACAACATTATAAGGAAATACAGTGTTGCAGAGTAAAGACAAATACGTACGTATTGGAAACACTTTACGAGAAGAAATAATGCATCATACAAAATTAGCTGTATCTCCTAAACAACACGTGGTAACTCGAAAGGATTTTGTGTGGCGTGTACCTCTAAACGTGTAGCCTCAAAAGAGAACCCACAGGAGAATTTTCTTTCGTCAAAATTTGTCAGAAAACCACGTTTATGGAAATCCCGCATCGTGCGAAATTATCTTGTTTTTCATAAACAACATGTTGTAACTCGAAAAGCTTTGGCGTTGCCTATATGTCTAAGCATGTAGCCTCAAAAGAGAACGCACAGGAGAGTTTTCCCTCAAAAGAATATGTAAGAATACCACGTTATATGGAAATACAGTGTTGCAGAGTAAAGACAATTAAGTACGTATTGGAAACACTTTACAAGAAGAAATAACGCATCGTACAAAATTTGCTTGTATCTCCTAAACAACAAGTTGTACCTCGAAAAGATTTGGTGTGGCATGTACGTCTAAACCTGTAGCCTCAAAAGACAACCCACAGGAGAACTTTCTTTCGTCAAAATTTGTCAGAAAACCACGTTTTAAGGAAATCCCGCATAGTGCAAAATTATCTTGTTTTTCCTGAACAACACGTTGTAACTCGAAAAGCTTTGGTGTTGCGTGTATGAGTGAGCATGTAGCCTCTAAAGAGAATGCACAGGAGAGTGTTCTCTCGAAAGAACATGTAAGAATTCAACATTATAAGGAAATACAGTGTTGCAGTGTAAAGACAAATACGTACGTTTGGAAACACTTTATGAGAAGAAATAACGCATCGTACAAAATTAGCTTGTATCTCCTAAACAACACGTGGTAACTCGAAAGGATTTGGTGTGGCATGTACCTCTAAACGTGTAGCCTCAAAAGAGAACCCACAGGAGAATTTTCTTTCATCAAAATGTGTCAGAACACCACGTTTATGGAAATCCCGCATCGTGCGAAATTATCTAGTTTTTCATAAACAACACGTTGTAACTCGAAAAGCTTTGGTGTTGCCTGTATGTCTAAGTGTGTAGCCTCAAAGGGGAACACACAGGATAGTTTTCTATCGAAAGAATATGTAAGAATACCACGTTATAAGGAAATACAATGTTGCAGAGTAAAGACAAATGCGTATGTATTAGAAACATTTTACGAGAATAATTAACACATCGTAAAAAATTAGCTTGTATCTCCTAAACAACACGTTGTAACTCGACATGATTTGCTGTGTCCTGTATGTCTAAATGTGTAGCCTCAAAAGAGATCCCACAGGAGAATTTTCTTTCGTCAAAATTTTTCAGAAAACCTCGTTTTAAGGAAATCCCGCATTATGCGAAATCATCTTCTTTTTCCTAAACAACATGTTGTAACTCGAAAAGCTTTGCTGTTGCTTGTATGTGTAAGCGTGGAGCCTCAAAAGAGAAGGCACAGGAGAGTTTTCTCTCGAAAGAATATGTAAGAATACCACGTTATAAGGAAATACAATTTTGCAGAGTAACGACAAATAAGTACTTATTGGAAACACTGTATGAGAAGAAATAACTCATCGTACAAGTTTAGCTTGTATCTCCTAAACAACACGTTGTAACTCGAAAAGATTTGGTGTGACGTGTACGTCTAAACATGTAGCCACAAAAGAGAACCCACAGGAGAACTTTCTGTGGTCAAAATTTTTCAGAAAACCACGTTTTATGGAAATCTCGCATCGTGCGAAATTATCTTGTTTTTCCTAAACAACACTTTGTAACTCGAAAAGATTTGGCGTTGCGTGTATGTCTAAGAATGTAGCCTCAAAAGAGAATGCACAGGAGAGTTTTCCCTCGAAAGAATATGTAAGAATACCACGTTATAAGGAAATACAGTGTTGCAGAGTAAAGACAGATAAGTACTTATTGGAAACACTTTACAAGAAGAAATAACGCATCGTACAAAATTTGCTATTATCTCCTAAACAACAAGTTGTAACTCGAAATATTTGGTGTGGCTCGTACGCCTAAATGTGTAGCCTCAAAAGAGAAGACACAGGAGAATTTTCTTTCGTCAAAATTTGTCTGAACACCAAGTTTTAAGGAAATCCCGCATCGTGCGAAATTATCTTGTTTTTCATAAACAACACGTTGTAACTCGAAAAGCTTTGGTGTTGCCTGTATGTCTCACTGTGTAACCTCAAAAGGAACACACAGGATAGTTTTCTCTCGAAAGAATATGCAAGAATACCACGTTATAAGGAAATACAGTGTTGCAGAGTAAAGACAAATACGTACGTATTGGAAACACTTTACGAGAAGAAATAACGCATTGTACAAAATTAGCATGTATCTCCTAAACAACACGTGTTAACTCGAAAGGATTAGGTGTGGCGTGCACGTCTAAACGTGAAGCCTCAAAAGAGAACCCACAGAGTAATTTTCTTTCGTCAAAATTTGTCAGAAAATCATGTTTTAAGGAAATCAGGCATCGTGCGAAATTATCTTGTTTTTTATAAACAACTCGTTGTAACTCGAAAAGCTATGGTGTTGCCTCTATGTCTAAGTGTTTAGTCTCAAAAGGGAACGCACAGGATAGTTTTCTCTCGAAAGAATATGTAAGAATATCACGTTATAAGGAAATACAATGTTGCAGAGTAAAGACAAATACGTACATATTGGAAACACGTTACAAGAAGAATTAACGCATTATAAAATATTAGCTTGTCTCTGCTAAACAACATGTTGTAACCCGAAAAGATTTGGTGGCATGTACGTTTAAATATGTAGCCTCAAAAGAGAACCCACAGGAGAATTTTCTTTCGTAAAAAATTTTCAGAAAACCAGGTTTTAAGGAAATCCCGCATCGTGCGAAATCATCTTCTTTTTCCTAAACAACATGTTTTAACTCGAAAAGCTTTGGTGTTCCGTGTTTGTCTAATCGTGTAGCCTCAAAAGAGAATGCACAGGAGAGTTTTCCCTCGAAAGAATATGTAAGAATACCATGTTTTAAGGAAATACAGTGTTGCAGAGTAATGACAAATATGTACGTTTTGGAAACACTTTACGAGAAGAAATAACACATCATACAATATTTGCTTGTATCTCCTAAACAACACGTTGTAACTCAAAAATAGTTGGTGTGGCTCGTACGTCTACATGTGTAGCCTCAAAAGAGAACCGACAGGAGATCTTTCTTTCGTCAAAATTTGTCAGAAAACCACGTTTTAAGGAAATCCCGCATCGTACAAAATTATTTTGTTTTTCCTAAACAACACGTTGTAATTCGAAAAGCTTTAGTGTTGCGTGTATGTCTGAGCATATAGCCTCTAAAGAGAACGCACAGGAGAGTTTTCTCTCGAAAGAACATGTAAGAATACAACGTTATAAGGAAATACAGTGTTGCAGAGTAAAGACAAATATGTACGTATTGGAAACACTTTACGAAAAGAAATAACGCATCATACAAAATTAGCTTGTATCTCCTAAACAACACGTGGTAACTCGAAATGATTTGGTGTGGCATGCACGTCTAAACGTGTAGCCTCAAAAGAGAAGCCACAGGAGAATTTTCCTTCGTCAAAATTTGTCAGAAAACCACGTTTTAAGGAAATCCTGCATCGTGCGAAATTATCTTGTTTTCCATAAACAACACGTTGTAACTCGAAAAGCTTTGGTGTTGCCTGTATGTCTAAGTGTGTAGCCTCAAAATGGAACGCACAGGATCGTTTTCTCTTGGAGGAATATGTAAGAATACCACGTTATAAGGAAATATAATGTTGCAAAGACAAATAGGTACTTATTGGAAACACTTTATGAGAATAATTAACACATCGTAAAAAATTAGCTTGTATGTCCTAAACAACACATTGTAATTCGAAAAGATTTGGTGTGGCTCGTACCTCTACACGTGTAGCCTCAAAAGAGAACCCACAGGAGAACTTTCATTCGTCAAAATTTTTCAGAAAACCACCTTCTATGGAAATCTCGCATCGTGCTAAATTATCTCGTTTTTCCTAAACAACACATTGTAACTCGAAAAGCTTTGGCATTGCGTGTTTGTCTAAGCGTGTCGCCTCAAAGAGAACGCACATGAGAGTTTTCCCTAGAAAAAATACGTAAGAATACCACGTTATAAGGAAATACAGTGTTGCAGATTAAAGACAAATAAGTACGTATTGAAAACACTTTACGAGAAGAAATAATGCATCGTACAAAATTAGCTTGTATCTCCTAAACAACACGTGGTAACTTGAAAGAATTTGGTGTGGCATGTACGTCTGAACGTGTAGCCTCAAAAGAGAACCCACAGGAGAATTTTCTTTCTTCAATATTTTTCAGAAAACCACTTTTTAAGGAAATCCCGCATTGTGCGAAATCATCTTCTTTTTCCTAAATAACATGTTGTAACTCAAAAAGCTTTGGTGTTGCGTGTATGTGTAAGCGTGGAGCTTCAAAAGAGAAGGCACTGGAGAGTTTTCTCTCGAAAGAATATGTAAGAATACCACGTTATAAGGAAATACAATTTTGCAGAGTAAACACAAATAAGTACATATTGGAAACACTTTATGAGAAGAAATAACGCATCTTAAAATATTAGCTTGTATCTCCTAAACAACACGTTGTAACTCGAAAATATTTGGTGTGACGTGTACGTCTAAAAGTGTAGCCTCAAACGAGAACCCACAGGAGAATTTTCTTTCATCAAAATTTTTCAGAAAACCACGTTTTATGGAAATCTCGCATCGTGCGAAATTATCTTGTTTTCCTAAACAACATGTTGTAACTCGAAAAGCTTTGGCGTTGCATATTTGTCTAAGTGTGTAGCCTCAAAAGAGAACGCACAGGCGAATTTTCTCTCGAAAGAATATGTAAGAATACCATGTTATAAGGAAATACAGTGTTGCAGAGTAAAGACAAATACTACTGGAAACACTTTAAGAGAAGAAATAAAGCATCATAAAAAATTAGCTTGTATCTCCTAAACAACACGTTGTAACTCGAGTAGATTTGGTGTGGCTCGTACCTCTACACGTGTAGCCTCAAAAGATAATCCACAGGAGAACTTTCCTTGGTCAAAATTTTTCAGAAAACCACGTTTTATGGAAATCTCGCATAGTGCGGAATTATCTTGTTTTTCCTAAACAACACATTGTAACTCGAAATGCTTTGGCGTTTCGTGTATGTCTAAGCGTGTAGCCTCAAAAGAGAACGCACAAGAGTTTTCTCTCCAAAGAATATGTAAGAATACCACGTTATAAGGGAATACAGTGTTGCAGAGTAAAGACAACTACGTAAGTATTGGAAACACTTTAAGAGATGAAATAACACATCGTACAAAATTAGCTTGTATCTCCTAAACAACAGGTGGTAACTCGAAAAGATTTGGTGTGGCTCGTACTTCTACACGTGTAGCCTCAAAAGAGAACAGACAGGAGACATTTCTTTCGTCAAAATTTTTCAGAAAACCACGTTTTATGGAAATCCTGCATCGTGCGAAATTATCTTGTTTTCCTAAACAACACGTTGTAACTCGAAAAGCCTTGGCGTTGCGTATTTGTCTAAGCGTGTAGCCTCAAAAGAGAACGCACAGGCGAGTTTTCTCTCGAAAGAATATGTAAGAATACCATGTTATAAGGAAATACATTGTTGCAGAGTAAAGACAAATACTACTGGAAACACTTTAAGAGAAGAAATAACGCATCGTGCAAAATTAGCTTGTATCTCCTAAACAACACGTTGTAACTCGAATAGATTTGGTGTGTCTCGTACCTCTACATGTGTAGCCTCAAAAGAGAACCCACAGGAGAACTTTCTTTGGTCAAAATTTTTCAGAAAACCACGTTTTATGGAAATCTCGCATCGTGCGTAATTATCTTGTTTTTCCTAAACAACACATTGTAACTCGAAAAGCTTTGGCGTTGCTTGTATGTCTAAGCGTGTAGCCTCTAAAGAGAACGCACAGGAGAGTTTTCTCTCGAAAGAATATGTAAGAATACAAAGTTATAAGGAAATACAGTGTTGCAGAGTAAAGACAAATACGTACATGTTGGAAACACTTAATGAGAAGAAATAACGTATCTTAAAATATTAGCTTGTATGTCCTAAACCACACGTGCTAACTCGAAAGGATTTGGTGTGGCGTGTACGTCTAAACGTGTAGCCTCAAAAGAGAACACACTGAAGAATTTTCTTTCGTCAAAATTTTTCAGAAAACTACGTTTTAAGGAAATCCCGCTTCGTGCGAAATTATCTTGTTTTTCATAAACAACACGTTGTAACTCAGAAAGCTGTGGTGTTGCCTGTATGTCTAAGTGTGTAGACTAAAAAGGGAACACACAGGATAGGTTTCTCTCGAACGAATATGTAAGAATACCACGTTATAAGGAAATACAGTGTTGCAGAGTAAAGACAAATAAGAACATGTTGGAAACACTTTAAGAGAAGAAGTAACTCATCTTACAAAATTACCTTGTATCTCCGTAACAACACGTTGTAACTCGAAAAGATTTGGTGTGCCGTGTACATCTAAACGTGTAGCCTCAAAAGAGAACCCACAGGAGAATTTTCTTTCGTCAAAATTTGTCAGAAAACCACGTTTTAAGGAAATCCCGCATCGTGCGAAATCATCTTCTTTTTCCTAAACAACATGTTGTAACTCGAAAAGCTTTGGTGTTGCGTGTATGTGTAAGCGTGGAGCCTCAAAAGAGAAGGCACAGGAGAGTTTTCTCTCGAAAGATTATGTAAGAATACCACGTTATAAGGAAATACAATTTTGCAGAGTAAAGACCAATAAGTACATATTGGAAACACTTTACAAGAAGAAATAACGCATCGTACAAAATTAGTTTGTGTCTCCTAAACAACACGTTGTAACTCGAAAAGATTTGGTGTGACGTGTACGTCTAAGCGTGTAGCATCAAAAGGGAACCCACAAGAGAATTTTCTCTCATCAAAATTTGTCAGAATCCACGTTTTAAGGAAATCTCGCATCATGCGAAATTATCTTGTTTTTCCTAAACAACACATTGTAACTCGAAAAGCTTTGGTGTTGCGTGTATGTCTAAGCATGTAGCCTCAAAACAGAATGTAAAGGAGAGTTTTTTTCTCGAAAGAACATGTAAGAATACCACATTATAAGGAAATACAGTGTTGCAGAGTAAAGACAAATACGTATATATTGGAAACACATTACGAGAAGAAATAACGCATCTTACAAAATTAGCTTGTATCTCCTAAACAACACGTTGTAACTGGAAAAGATTTGGTGTGGCTTGTACGTCTAAACGTGTAGCCTCAAAAGAGAACCCACAGAAGAATATTCTTTCGTTAAAATTTTTCAGAAAGCCACATTTTAAGGAAATCCCGCATCGTGCGAAATCACCTTCTTTTTCCTAAAAAACATGTTGTAACTCGAAAAGCTTTAATGTTGCGTGTATGTCTAAGCATGGAGCCTCAAAAGAGAAGGCACAGGAGAGTTTTCTCTCGAAAGAATATGTAAGAATAACACGTTATAAGGAAATACAATTTTTCAGAATAAAGACAAATAAGCACATATTGGAAACACTTTACAAGAAGAAATAACGCATCATACAAAATTAGCTTGTATCTCCTAAACAACACGTTGTAACTCAATAGGATTTGGTGTGACGTGTACGTCTAAATGTATAGCCTCAAAAGAGAACCCACAGGTGAATTTTCTTTCATCAAAATTTGTCAGAAACCACGTTTTAAGGAAATCTCGCATCATGCGAAATTATCTTGTTTTTCCTAAACATCACGTTGTAACTTGAAAAGCTTTGGTGTTGCGTGTATGTCTAAGCATGTAGCCTCAAAAGAGAATGTAAAGGAGAGTTTTTTCTCGAAAGAATATGTAAGAATACCACGTTATAAGGAAATACAGTGTTGCAGAGTAAAGACAAATACGTACATATTGGAAACACATTACGAGAAGAAATAACGCATCGTACAAAATTAGCTTGTATCTCCTAAACAACACGTTGTAACTGGAAAAGATTTGGTGTGGCTTGTACGTCTAAACGTGTAGCCTCAAAAGAGAACCCACAGGAGAATTTTCTTTCGTTAAAATTTTTCAGAAAGCCACGTTTTAAAGAAATCCCGCATCGTGCGAAATCACCTTCTTTTTCCTAAAAAACAGGTTGTAACTCGAAAAGCTTTAGTGTTGCGTGTATGTCTAAGCGTGGAGCCTCAAAAGAGAAGGCACAGGAGAGTTTTCTCTCGAAAGAATATGTAAGAATACCACGTTATAAGGAAATACAATTTTTCAGAATAAAGACAAATAAGTACATATTGGAAACCCTTTACAAGAAGAAATAACGCATCATACAAAATTAGCTTGTATCTCCTAAACAACACGTTGTAACTCAAAAGGATTTGGTGTGACGTGTACGTCTAAATGTATAGCCTCAAAAGAGAACCCACAGGTGAATTTTCTTTCATCAAAATTTGTCAGAAACCACGTTTTAAGGAAATCTCGCATCGTGCGAAATTATATTGTTTTTCCAAAATAACACGTTCTTACTCGAAAAGGTTTGGTGTTGCGTCAATGTCTAAGTGTGTAACCTCAAAAGAGAACGCACAGGATAGTTTTCTCTCGAAAGAATATGTAAGAATACCACGTTATAAGGAAATACAATGTTGCAGAGTAAAGACAAATACGTATGTATTGGAAACACATTACGAGAAGAATTAACGCATCGTAAAAAATTAGGTTTTATCTCCTAAACAACACGTTGTAACTCGAAAAGATTTGGTGTGGCATGCACGTCTAAACGTGTAGCCTCAAAAGAGAACCTACAGGAGAATTTTCTTTCTTCAAAATTTTTCAGAAAACCACGTTTTAAGGAAATCCCGCATCGTGGGAAATCATCTTCTTTTTCTAAACAACATGTTGTAACTCAAAAAGCTTTGGTGTTGCGTGTATGTGTAAGCGTGGAGCCTCAAAAGAGAAGGCACAGGAGAGTTTTCTCTCGAAAGAATATGTAAGAACACCACGTTATAAGGAAATACAATTTTGCAGAGTAAAGACAAATAAGTACATATTGGAAACACTTTACGAGAAGAAATAACGCATCGTTCAAAATTACCTTGTATCTCCTAAACAACACGTTGTAACTCGAAAAGATTTGGTATGACGTATACGTCTAAAAGTGTAGCCTCAAACGAGAACCCACAGGAGAATTTTCTTTCATCAAAATTTGTCAGAAACCACGTTTTAAGGAAATCTCGCATCGTGCGAAATTATCTTGTTTTTCCTAAACAACACGTTGTAACTCGAAAGCTTTGGTGTTGCGTGTATGTCTAAGCGTGTAGCCTCAAAAGAGAAGGCACAGGAGACTTTTTTCTCGAAAGAATATGTAAGAATACCACGTTATAAGGAAATACAGGGTTGCAGAGTAAAGACAAATACTATTGGAAACACTTTAAGAGAAGAAGTAACGCATCGTAAAAAATTAGCTTGTATCTCCTAAACAACACGTTGTAACTCGAAAAGATTTGGTGTGGCTTGTACCTCTACACGTGTAGCCTCAAAAGAGAACCCACAGGATAACTTTCTTCCCTCAAAATTTTTCAGAAAACCACGTTTTATGGAAATCTCGCATCGTGCGAAATTATTTTGTTTTTCCTAAACAACACATTGTAACTCGAAATGCTTTGGCGTTGCGTGTATGTCTAAGCGTGTAGCCTCTAAAGAGAACGCACAGGAGAGTTTTCTCTCGAAAGAATATGTAAGAATACAACTTTATAAGGAAATACAGTGTTGCAGAGTAAAGACAAATACGTACGTATTGGAAACACTTTATGAGAAGAAATAATGCATCGTACAAAATTAGCTTGTATCTCCTAAACAACACGTGGTAACTCGAAAGGATTTGGTGTGGCGTGTACGTCTAAATGTGTAGCCTCAAAAGAAAACACACTGAAGAATTTTCTTTCGTCAAAATGTTTCAGAAAACCACGTTTTAAGGAAATCCCGCATCGTGCGAAATTATCTTGTTTTTCATAAACAACACGTTGTAATTCGAAAAGCTTTGGTGTTGCCTGTATGTCTAAGTGTGTAGCCTAAAACAGGAAAGCACGGGATAGTTTTCTCTCAAAAGAATATGTAAGAATACCACGTTATAAGGAAATACAGTGTTGTAGAGTAAAGACAAATATGTACGTATTGGACACACTTTACAAGACGAAGTAACGCATCCTAAAAAAATTAGCTTGTATCTCCGAAACAACACGTTGTAACTCGAAAAGATTTGGTGTGGCATGTACGTCTAAACGTGTAGCCTCAAAAGAGAACCCACAGGAGAATTTTATTTCTTCAAAATTTTTCAGAAAACCATGTTATAAGGAAATCCCGCATCATGCGAAATCATCTTCTTTTTCCTAAACAACATGTTGTAACTCGAAAAGCTTTGGTGTTGCGTGTATGTCTAAGTGTGTAGCCTCAGAAGAGAAGGCACAGGAGAGTTTTCTCTTGAAAGATTATGTAAGAATACCACGTTAAGGAAATACAATTTTGCAGAGTAAAGACAAATAAGTACATATTGGAAACACTTTACGAGAAGAAATAACGCATCGTGAAATATTAGCTTGTATCTCCTAAACAACACGTTGTAACTCGAAAAGATTTGGTGTGACGTGTACGTCTAAACGTGTAACCTCAACAGAGAACCCACAGGAGAATTTTCTTTCATCAAAATTTGTCAGAAACCACGTTTTAAGGAAATCTCGTATCGTGCGAAATTATCTTGTTTTTCCTAAACAACACGTTGTAACTCGAAAAGCTTTGGTGTTGCCTGTATGTCTAAGCATGTAACCTCAAAAGAGAACGCACAGGAAGTTTTCTCTCGAAAGAATATGTACGAATACCACGTTATAAGGAAATACAATGTTGCAGAATAAAGACAAATACATACTTATTGGAAACACTTTACAAGAAGAATTAAGGCATCTTAAAAAATTAGCTTGTATCTCCTAAACAACACGTTGTAACTCGAAAAGATTTGGTATGGCATGTACGTCTCAACGTGTAGCCTAAAAAAGAAAACCCACAGGAGAATTTTCTTTCTCTAAAATTTTTCAGAAAACCACGTTTTAAGGAAATCCCGCATCGTGCAAAATCATCTTCTTTTTCCTAAACAACATGATGTAACTCGAAAAGCTTTGGTGTTGCGTGTATGTGTAAGCGTGGAGCCTCCAAAGAGAAGGCACAGGAGAGTTTTCTCTCGAAAGAATATGTAAGAATACCACGTTATGAGGAAATACAGTGTTGCAGAGTAAAGACAAATAAGTACATATTGGAAACACTTTACAAAAAGAAATAATGCATCCTACAAAATTAACTTGTATCTCCTAAACAACACATTGTAACTCGAAAAGATTCGGTGTGACGTGTACGTCTAAAAGTGTAGCCTCAAACGAGAACCCACAGGAGAATTTTCTTTCATCAAAATTTGTCAGAAACCACGTTTTAAGGAAATCTCGCATCGTGAAAAATTATCTTGTTTTTCCTAAACAACACATTGCAACAGGAAAAGCTTTGGTGTTGCGTGTATGTCTAAGCGTTTAGCCTCAAAAGAGAATGCACAGGAGAGTTTTCTCTCGAAAGAATATGTAAGAATACCACATTATAAGGAAATACAGTGTTGCAGAGTAAAGACAACTACGTACGTATTGGAAACACTTTAAGAGAAGAAATAAAGCATAATACAAAATTAGCTTGTATCTCCTAAACAACAGGTTATAATTCGAAAAGATTTGGTGTGGCTCGTACCTCTACACGTGTTGCCTCAAAAGAGAACCCACAGGAGAACTTTCTTTCGTCAAAATTTGTCAGAAAACCACGTTTTATGGAAATCTCGCATCCTGCGAAATTATCTTGTTTTTCCTAAACAACACGTTGTAACTCGAAAAGCTTTGGCGTTCCTTGTTTGTCTAAGCGTGTAGCCTCAAAAGAGAATGCACAGGAGAGTTTTCCCTAGAAAGAATATGTAAGAATACCACGTTATAAGAAAATACAGTGTTGCAGAGTAAAGACAAATAAGTACATATTGGAAACACTTTAGGGAAGAAATAATGCATCGTACAATATTTGCTTGTATCTCCTAAACAACAAGTTCTAACTCGAAAATATTTGGTGTGGCTCGTACGTCTACACGTGTAGCCTCAAAACAGAAACCACAGGAGCATTTTCTTTCGTCAAAATGTGTCAAAAAACCACGTTTTAAGGAAATCCCGCATCGTGCAAAATTATCTTGTTTTTCCTAAACAACACGTTTTAACTCGAAAAGCTTTGGTGTTGCGTGTATGTCTGAGCATGTTGCCTCTAAAGACAATGCACAAGAGAGTTTTCTCTCGAAAGAACATGTAAGAATACAACGTTATAAGGAAATACAGTGTTGCAGAGTAAAGACAAATACGTACATATTGGAAACACTTTACGAGAAGAAATAACGCATTGTACAAAATTAGCGTGTATCTCCTAAACAACACGTGGTAACTCGAAAGGATTTGGTGTGTCGTGTATGTCTAAACGTGTAGCCTCAAAAGAGAACCGACAGGAGAATTTTCTTTCTTCAAAATTTGTCAGAAAACCACGTTTTAAGGAAATCCTGCATCGTGCGAAATTATCTTGTTTTTCATAAACAACACGTTGTAACTCGAAAAGCTTTGGTGTTGCCTGTATGTCTCAGTGTGTAGCCTCAAAAGGGAACGCACAGGATAGTTTTCTCTCGAAAGAATATGTAAAAATACCACGTTATAAGGAAATACAATGTTGCAGAGTAAAGACAAATATGTACGTATTGGAAACACTTTATGAAAAGAACACATCGTAGAAAATTAGCTTGTATCTCCTAAACAAAAGGTTGTACCTAGAAAAGATTTGGTGTGGCATGTACGTCTAAATGTGTAGCATCAAAAGAGAACCCACAGGAGAATTTTCTTCCTTCAAAATTTTTCAGAAAACCACGTTTTAAGGAAATCCCTCATCGTACGAAATCATCTTTTTCCTAAACAACATGTTGTAACTCGAAAAGCTTTGGTGTTGCGTGTATGTGTAAGCGTGGAGCCTCCAAAGAGAAGGCACAGGAGAGTTTTCTCTCGAAAGAATATGTAAGAATAACACGTTATGAGGAAATACAGTGTTGCAGAGTAAAGACAAATAAGTACATATTGGAAACACTTTACAAAAAGAAATAATGCATCCTACAAAATTAACTTGTATCTCCTAAACAACACGTTGTAACTCGAAAAGATTCGGTGTGACGTGTACGTCTAAAAGTGTAGCCTCAAACGAGAACCCACAGGAGAATTTTCTTTCATCGAAATTTGTCAGAAACCACGTTTTAAGGAAATCTCGCATCGTGAAAAATTATCTTGTTTTTCCTAAACAACACATTGCAACAGGAAAAGCTTTGGTGTTGCGTGTATGTCTAAGCGTGTAGCCTCAAAAGAGAATGCACAGGAGAGTTTTCTCTCGAAAGAATATGTAAGAATACCACATTATAAGGAAATACAGTGTTGCAGAGTAAAGACAACTACGTACGTATTGGAAACACTTTAAGAGAAGAAATAAAGCATAATACAAAATTAGCTTGTATCTCCTAAACAACAGGTTATAATTCGAAAAGATTTGGTGTGGCTCGTACCTCTACACGTGTTGCCTCAAAAGAGAACCCACAGGAGAACTTTCTTTCGTCAAAATTTGTCAGAAAACCACGTTTTATGGAAATCTCGCATCCTGCGAAATTATCTTGTTTTTCCTAAACAACACGTTGTAACTCGAAAAGCTTTGGCGTTCCTTGTTTGTCTAAGCGTGTAGCCTCAAAAGAGAATGTACAGGAGAGTTTTCCCTAGAAAGAATATGTAAGAATACCACGTTATAAGAAAATACAGTGTTGCAGAGTAAAGACAAATAAGTACATATTGGAAACACTTTAGGGAAGAAATAATGCATCGTACAATATTTGCTTGTATCTCCTAAACAACACGTTCTAACTCGAAAATATTTGGTGTGGCTCGTACGTCTACACGTGTAGCCTCAAAACAGAAACCACAGGAGCATTTTCTTTCGTCAAAATGTGTCAAAAAACCACGTTTTAAGGAAATCCCGCATCGTGCAAAATTATCTTGTTTTTCCTAAACAACACGTTTTAACTCGAAAAGCTTTGGTGTTGCGTGTATGTCTGAGCATGTTGCCTCTAAAGACAATGCACAAGAGAGTTTTCTCTCGAAAGAACATGTAAGAATACAACGTTATAAGGAAATACAGTGTTGCAGAGTAAAGACAAATACGTACATATTGGAAACACTTTACGAGAAGAAATAACGCATTGTACAAAATTAGCGTGTATCTCCTAAACAACACGTGGTAACTCGAAAGGATTTGGTGTGTCGTGTATGTCTAAACGTGTAGCCTCAAAAGAGAACCGACAGGAGAATTTTCATTCTTCAAAATTTGTCAGAAAACCACGTTTTAAGGAAATCCTGCATCGTGCGAAATTATCTTGTTTTTCATAAACAACACGTTGTAACTCGAAAAGCTTTGGTGTTGCCTGTATGTCTCAGTGTGTAGCCTCAAAAGGGAACGCACAGGATAGTTTTCTCTCGAAAGAATATGTAAAAATACCACGTTATAAGGAAATACAATGTTGCAGAGTAAAGACAAATATGTACGTATTGGAAACACTTTATGAAAAGAACACATCGTAGAAAATTAGCTTGTATCTCCTAAACAAAAGGTTGTACCTAGAAAAGATTTGGTGTGGCATGTACGTCTAAATGTGTAGCATCAAAAGAGAACCCACAGGAGAATTTTCTTCCTTCAAAATTTTTCAGAAAACCACGTTTTTAGGAAATCCCTCATCGTACGAAATCATCTTTTTCCTAAACAACATGTTGTAACTCGAAAAGCTTTGGTGTTGCGTGTATGTGTAAGCGTGGAGCCTCCAAAGAGAAGGCACAGGAGAGTTTTCTCTCGAAAGAATATGTAAGAATACCACGTTAAAAGGAAATACAATTTTGCAGAGTAAAGACAAATAAGTACATATTGGAAACACTTTACGAGAAGAAATAACGCATCTTAAAAAAGTAGCTTGTATCTCCTAAACAACACGTTGTAACTCGAAAAGATTTGGTGTGACATGTACGTCTAAATGTGTAGCCTCAAACGAGAACCGACAGGAGAATATTCTTTCATCAAAATTTGTCAGAAACCACGTTTTAAGGAAATCTCGCATCGTGCGAAATTATCTTGTTTTTTCTAAACAACAAGTTGTAACTCGAAAAGCTTTGGTGTTGCGTGTATATCTAAGTGTGTAGCCTCAAAAGAGAATGCACAGGAGAGTTTTCTCTCGAAAGAATATGTAAGAATACCACGTTATAAGGAAATACAGTGTTGCAGAGTAAAGACAAATACGTACGTATTGGAAACACTTTAAGAGAAGAAATAAAGCATAATAAAAAATTAGCTTGTATCTCCTAAACAACAGGTTTTAACTCGAAAAGATTTGGTGTGGCTCGTACCTCTACACGTGTAGCCTCAAAAGAGAACCCACAGGAGAACTTTCTTTCGTCAAAATTTGTCAGAAATCCACGTTTTATGGAAATCTCGCATCGTGCGAAATTATCTTGTTTTTCCTAAACAACACGTTGTAACTCGAAAAGCTTTGTCGTTCCTTGTTTGTCTAAGCATGTAGCCTCAAAAGAGAATGCACAGGAGAGTTTTCCCTAGAAAGAATATGTAAGAATACCACATTATAAGAAAATACAGTGTTGCAGAGTAAAGACAAATAAGTACATATTGGAAACACTTTAGGGAAGAAATAACGCATCGTACAATATTTGCTTGTATCTCCTAAACAACACGTTGTAACTCGAAAATATTTGGTGTGGCTTGTACGTCTACACGTGTAGCCTCAAAACAGAAACCACAGGAGAATTTTCTTTTGTCAAAATTTGTCAAAAAACCACGTTTTAAGGAAATCCCGCATCGTGCAAAATTATCTTGTTTTTCTTAAACAACACGTTGTAACTCGAAAGCTTTGTTGTTGCGTGTATGACTGAGCATGTTTCCTCTAAAGACAATGCACAAGAGAGTTTTCTCTCGAAAGACATGTAAGAATACAACGTTATAAGGAAATACATTGTTGCAGAGTAAAGACAAATACGTACATATTGGAAACACTTTACGAGAAGAAATAACGCATCGTACAAAATTAGCGTGTATCTCCTAAACAACACGTGGTAACTCGAAAGGATTTGGTGTGGCATGTACGTCTAAACGTGTAGCCTCAAAAGAGTACACACAGGAGAGTTTTATTTGGTCAAAATTTGTCAGAAAACCACATATTAAGGAAATCCCGCATCGTGCGAAATTATCTTGTTTTTCCTAAACAACGCATTGTAACTCGAAAAGCTTTGGTGTTGCGTGTATGTCTAAGTGTGTAGCCTCATAAGAGAAAACACAGGAGACTTTTCTCTCGAAAGAATATGTGAGAATACCACGTTATAAGGAAGTCCACTGTTGCAGAATAATGACAAATACTTACGTATTGGAAACCCTTAAACTTTATGAGATGAAATAAAGCATCGTACAAAATTAGCTTGTATCTCCTAAACAACACGTTGTAACTCGAAAAGATTTGGTGTGGCGTGTACGTCTAAACGTGTAGCCTCAAAAAGAACCCAGAGAAGAATTTTCTTTCGTTAAAATTTTTCAGAACACCACGTTTTAAGGAAATCCCACATCGTGCGAAATCATCTTCTTTTTCCTAAATAACATGTTGTAACTCGAAAAGCTTTGGTGTTGCGTGTATGTCTAAGCGTGGAGCCTCAAAAGAGAAGGCACAGGAGAGTTTTCTCTCGAAGGAATATGTAAGAATACCACGTTATAAAGAAATACAATTTTGTAGACTAAAGGCAAATAAGTACATATTGGAAACACTTTACGAGAAGAAATAATGCATCGTACAAAATTAGCTTGTATCTCCTAAACAACACGTTGTAACTCGAAAAGATTTGGTGTGACGTGTACGTCTATACGTGTAGCCTCAAAGGAAAGCCCACAGAAGAATTTTCCTTTGTCAAATTTTTCAGAAAACCACGTTTTAAATAAATCCCGCATCGTGCGAAATTATCTTTTTATTCATTAACAACACGTTGTAACTCGAAAAGCTTTGGTGTTGCCTGTATGTCTAAGTGTGTAGCCTCAAAACGGAACACACAAGATAGTTTTCTCTCGAAAGAATATGTAAGAATACCACGTTATAAGGAAATACAGTGTTTCAGAGTAAAGACAAATACTTACATATTGGGAACATTTTATGAGAAGAAATAACGCATCGAACAAAATTAGCTTGTATCTCCTAAACAACACATGGTAAGTCGAAAAGATTTCGTTTGGCATGTATGTCTAAACGTGTAGCCTCAAAGGAGAACACAAAGGAGAATTTTCTTTCGTCAAAATTTGTCAGAAAACCACGTTTTAAGGAAATACCGCATCGTGGGAAATTATCTTGTTTTTCCTAAACAACAAGTGGTAACTCGAAAAGCTTTGGTGTTGCGTGTATGTCTAAGCGTGTAGCCTCAAAAGAGAATGCACAGGAGAGTTTTCTCTCATTAGAACATGTAAGAATTCAACGTTATAAGGAAATACAGTGTTGCAGAGTAAAGACAAATACGTACATATTGGAAACACATTGCGAGAAGAAATTAAGCATCACACAATATTAGCTTGTATCTCCTAAACAACAAGTGGAAACTCGAAAACATTTAGTTTGGCGTGTATGTCTAAAAGTTTAGCCTCAAAAGAGAACACACTGGAGAATTTTCTTTCGTCAAAATTGGTCAGAAAACAAGGTTTTAACGAAATCCCGCATCCTGCGAAATTATCTTGTTTTTCCTAAACAACACGTTGTAACTCAAAAAGCTTGGGTGTTGCGTGTATGTCTCAGTGTGTAGCCTCAAAAGAGAACACACAGGAGAGTTTTCACTCAAAAGAATAAGTAAGAATACCAGGTTATAAGGAAATACAGTGTTGCAGAGTAAAGACAAATACGTACGTATTGGAAACACTTTACGTGAAGAAATAACGCATCATAAAAAATTAGCTTGTATCTCCTAAACAACACGTGGTAACTCGAAAATGTTTGGTGTGGCAGGTACGTCTAAACGTGTAGCCTCAAAAAGAGAACACACAGGAGAATTTTCTTTGGTCAAATTTGTCACAAAACCACGTATTAAGGAAATCATACATCGTGCGAAATTATCTTGTTTTTCCTAAACAACACGTTGTAACTCGAAAACCTTTGGTGTTGCGTGTATGTCTCAGCGTGTAGCCTTAAAAGAGAACACACAGGGGAGTTTTCTCTCAAAAGAATATGTAAGAAGACCACGTTATAAGGAAATACAGTGTTGCAGAGTAAAGAAAAACACGTACGTATTGGAAACCCTTAAACTTTACGAGATGAAATACAGCATCGTACAAAATTAGCTCGTATCTCCTAAACAACACTTTGTAACTCGAAAAGATTTGGTGTGGCATGTACGTCTAAACTTGTAGCCTCAAAAGAGAACCCATAGGAGAATTTTCTTTTGTCAAAGTTTCAGAAAAGCACGTTTTAAGGAAATCCAGCATCTTGCGAAATTATCTTGTTTTTCCTAAACAACACGTAGTAACTCAAAAATCTTTGGTGATGCGTGTATGTCTAAGCGTGTAGCCTCAAAAGAGAACACACAGGAGAGTTTTCTCTCGAAAGAATATGTGAGAATACCACGTTATAAGGAAGTACAGTGTTGCAGAATAAAGACAAATACTTACGTATTGGAAACCCTTAAACTTTACGAGATGAAATAAAGCATCGTACAAAATTAGCTTGTATCTCCTAAACAACACGTTGTAATTCGAAAAGATTTGGTGTGGCGTGTACGTCTAAAGGTGTAGCCTCAAAAGAGAACCACAGGACAATTTTCGTTCGTCAAAATTTGTCAGAAAACCACGTTTTAAGGAAATCCCGCATCGTGAGAAATTATCTTGTTCTTCATAAACAACACATTGTAACTCGAAAAGCTTTGGTGTTGCGTGTATGTTTAAGTGTGTACCCTCAAAAGAGAACGCACAGGAGAGTTTTCTCTCGAAAGAATATGTAAGAAATCCACGTATTAAGAAAATACCGTGTTGCAGAATAAAGACAAATACATACTTATTGGAAACACTTTACGAGAAGAAATAACGCATCGTAAAAAATTAGCTTGTATCTCCTAAACAACAGGTTGTAACTCGAAAAGATTTGGTGTGGCGTGTACGTCTAAAAGTGTAGCCTCAAAATAGTACACACAGGAGAGTTTTATTTGGTCAAAATTTGTCAGAAAACCACGTTTTAAGGAAATCCCGCATCGTGCGAAATTATGTTGTTTTTCCTAAACAACATGTTGTAACTCGAAAAGCTTTGGAGTTGAGTGTATGTCTAAGCATGTAGCCTCAAAGGAGACCGCACAGGAGAGTTTTATCTCGAAAGAATATGCAAGAATACCTTGTTATAAGGAAATACAGTGTTGCAGAGTAAAGCCAAATATTTACATAATGGAAACACTTAAACTTTATGAGAAGAAATAATGCATCGTAAAAAAATTAGCTTGTATCTCCTAAACAACACGTTGTAACTCGACAAGATTTAGTGTCTCGGGCACATCTAAATGTGTAGCCTCAAAAGAGAACCCACAGGAGTATTTTCTTTCGTCAAAATTTGTCAGAAAACCACGTTTTAAGGAAATCACGCATCATGCTAAATTATCTTGTTTTTCCTAAACAACACATTGTAACTCGAAAAACTTTGGTGTTGCGTGTATGTCAAAGCGTATAGCCTCAAAAGAGAACGCACAGGAGAGTTTTCTCTCGAAAGAATGTGTAAGAATACCACGTTATAAGGAAATACAGTGTTGCAGAGTAAAGACAAATACGTACATATTGGAAAATCTTAAACTTTACGAGAAGAAATAAGGCATCTTACAAAATTAGTTTGTATCTCCTAAACAACACGTTATAACTCGAAAAGATTTGGTGTGGTGTGTACGTCTAAACGTGTAGCCTAAAAAGAGAACCCACAGGATAATTTTCTTTCGTCAAAATTTGTCAGAAAACCACGTTTTAAGGAAATCCCGCATCGTGTGAAATTATCTTGTTTTTCCTAAAAAACACGTTGTAACTCGAAAAGCTTTGGTGTTGCGTGTATGTCTAAGCATGTAGCCTCAAAGGGGAACGCACAGGAGAGTTTTCTCTCGAAAGAATATGCAAGAATACCACGTTATAAGGAAATACAGTGTTGCAGAGTAAAGGCAAATATGTACGTAATGGAAACACTTAAACTTTATGAGAAGAAATAACGCATCGTAAAAAAATTAGCTTGTATCTCCTGAACAACACGTTGTAACTCGAAAAGATTTGGTGTTGCGTGAATGTCTAAGCATGTAGCCTCAAAGGAGAACGCACAGGAGAGTTTTCTCTCGAAAGAATATGCAAGAATACCACGTTATAAGGAAATACAGTGTTGCAGAGTAAAGGCAAATATGTACGTAATGGAAACGCTTAAACTTTATGAGAAGAAATAACGCATCGTAAAAAAATTAGCTTGTTTCTCCTAAACAACACGTTGTAACTCGAAAAGATTTGCTGTGGCGTGTACGTCTAAATGTGTAGCCTCAAAAGAGAACCCACAGGAGTATTTTCTTTCGTCAAAATTTGTCAGACAACCACGTTTTAAGGAAATCCCGCATCGTGCGAAATTATCTTGTTTTTCCTAAACAACACGTTGTAACTCGAAAAGCTTTGGTGTTGCGTGTATGTCTAAGCGTGTAGCCTCAAAAGAGAACGCAAAGGAGAGTTTTTTCTCGAAAGAATATGTAAGAATACCACGTTATTAGGAAATACAATGTTGCAGAGTAAAGACAAATACTTACGTCTTGGAAAAACTTTACGAGAAGAAATAACGCATCGTAAGAAATTAGCTTGTATCTCCTAAACAACACGTTGTAACTCGAAAAGCTTTGGTGTTGCGTGTATGTGTAAGCGTGTAGCCTCAAAGGAGAACGCAAAGGAGAGTTTTTTCTCGAAAGAATATGTAAGAATACCACGTTATTAGGAAATACAGTGTTGCAGAGTAAAGACAAATACTTATGTATTGGAAAAACTTTACGAGAAGAAATAACGCATCGTACAAAATTAGCTTGTATCTACTAAACAACACGTTGCAACTTAAAAAGATTTGGTGTGGCCTGTACGTCTAAACGTGTAGCCTGAAGAAAGAAGCCATAGGAGAATTTTCTTAGGTCAAAATTTGTCAGAAAACCACATATTAAGGAAATCCCGCATCGTGCGAAATTATCTTGTTTTTCCTAAACAAAACGTTTTAACTCGAAATGCTTTGGTGTTGCGTGTATGTCTAAGCGAGTAGCCTCAAAAGAGAACGTACAGGAGAGTTTTCTCTCGAAAGAATATGTAAGAATACCACGTTATAAGGAAATACAGTGTTGCAGAGTAAAGACAAATACGTACTTATTGGAAAAACTTAAACTTTACGAGAAGAAATAACGCATCGTACAAAATTAGCTTGTATCTCCTAAACAACACGTTGTAACTTGAAAAGATTTGGTGTGGCTTGTACGTCTAAACGTGTAGCCTCAAAAGAGTACCCACAGGAGAGTTTTATTTCGTCAAAATTTGTCAGAAAACCACGTTTTAAGGAAATCCCGCATCTTGCGAAATTATCTTGTTTTTCCTAAACAACACGTTGTAACTCGAAAAGCTTTGGTGTTGCGTGAATGTCTAAGCATGTAGCCTCAAAGGAGAACGCACAGGAGAGTTTTCTCTCGAAAGAATATGCAAGAATACCACGTTATAAGGAAATACAGTGTTGCAGAGTAAAGGCAAATATGTACGTAATGGAAACACTTAAACTTTATGAGAAGAAATAACGCATCGTAGAAAAATTAGCTTGTTTCTCCTAAACAACACGTTGTAACTCGAAAAGATTTGCTGTGGCGTGTACGTCTAAATGTGTAGCCTCAAAAGAGAACCCACAGGAGTATTTTCTTTCGTCAAAATTTGTCAGAAAACCATGTATTAAGGAAATTTCGTTTCGTGCGAAATTATCTTGTTTTTCCTAAACAAAACGTTTTAACTCGAAAAGCTTTGGTGTTGCGTGTATGTCTAAGCCTGTAACCTCAAAGGAGAATGCCCAGGAGAGTTTTCTCTCGAAAGAATATGTAAGAATACCACGTTATAAGGAAATACAGTGTTGCAGAGTAAAGACAATTACGTACTTATTGGAAAAACTTAAACTTTACGAGAAGAAATAAGGCATCTTACAAAATTAGTTTGTATCTCCTAAACAACACGTTATAACTTGAATAGATTTGGTGTGGTGTGTACGTCTACACTTGTAGCCTCAAAAGAGAACCCACAGGATAATTTTCTTTCGTCAAAATTTGTCAGAAAACCACGTTTTAAGGAAGTCCCGCATCATGCGAAATTATCTTGTTTTTCCTAAACAACACGTTGTAACTCGAAAGCTTTGGTGTTGCGTGTATGTCTAAGCGTGTAGCCTCAAAAGAGAACGCACAGGAGAGTTTTCTCTCAAAAGAATACGTAAGGATACCACGTTATAAGGAAATACAGTGTTGCAGAGTAAAGAAAAATACGTACGTATTGGAAACACTTTATGAGAGAAAAAACGCATCTGGCAAAATTAGATTGTATGTCCTAAACAACTCGTTGTAACTCGAAAAGATTTGGTGTGGGGTGCACGTCTAAACGTGTAGCCTCAAAAGAGTACCCACAGGAGAGTTTTATTTCGTCAAAATTTGTCAGAATACCACGTTTTAAGGAAATCCCGCATCTTGCGAAATTATCTTGTTTTTCCTAAACAACACGTTGTAAATCGAAAAGCTTTGGTGTTGCGTGAATGTTTAAGCATGTAGCCTCAAAGGAGAACGCACAGGAGAGTTTTCTCTCGAAAGAATATGCAAGAATACCACGTTATAAGGAAATACAGTGTTGCAGAGTAAAGGCAAATATGTACGTAATGGAAACACTAAAACTTTATGAGAAGAAATAACGCATCGTAAAAAATTAGCTTGTTTCTCCTAAACAACACGTTGTAACTCGAAATGATTTGGTGTGGCATGTACGTCTAAATGTGTAGCCTCAAAAGAGAACCCACAGGAGTATTTTCTTTCGTCAAAATTTGTCAGAAAACCACGTTTTAAGGAAATCCCGCATCGTGCGAAATTATCTTGTTTTTCCTAAACAACACGTTGTAACTCGAAAAGCTTTGGTGTTGCGTGTATGTCTAAGCGTGTAGCCTCAAAAGAGAACGCAAAGGAGAGTTTTTCCTCGAAAGAATGTGTAAGAATACCATGTTTTTTGGAAATACAGTGTTGCAGAGTAAAGACAAATACTTACATATTGGAAAAAACTTTACGAGAAGAAATAACGCATCGTAAGAAATTAGCTTGTATCTCCTAAACAACACGTTGTAGCTTAAAAAGATTTGGTGTGGCCTGTACGTCTAAACGTGTAGCCTGAAAAGAGAACCCATAGATGAATTTTCTATGGTCAAAATATGTCAGAAAACCACGTATTAAGGAAATCCCGCATAGTGCGACATTATCTTGTTTTTCCTAAACCAAACGTTTTAACTCGAAAAGCTTTCGTGTTGTGTGTATGTCTAAGCGTGTAGCCTCAAAAGAGAACGCACAGGAGAGTTTTCTCTCGAAAGAATATGTAAGAATACCACATTATAAGGAAATACAGTGTTGCAGAGTAAAGACAAATACGTACTTATTGGAAAAACTTAAACCTTACGAGAAGAAATAAGGCATCTTACAAAATTAGTTTGTATCTCCTAAACAACACATTATAACTCGAAAAGATTTGGTGTGGTATATATGTCTAAGCGAGTAGCCTCAAAAGAGAACCCACAGGAAATTTTTCTTTCGTCAAAATTTGTCAGAAAACCACGTTTTAAGGAAATCCCGCATTCTGCGAAATTATCTTGTTTTTCTTAAACAAAACATTTAAACTCGAAAAGCTTTGGTGTTGCATGTATGTCTAAGCGTGTAGCCTCAAAAGAGAACGCACAGGAGAGTTTTCTCTCGAAAGAATATGTAAGAATACCACGTTATAAGGAAATACAGTGTTGCAGAGTAAAGAGAAATACTTACTTATTGGAAAAACTTAAACTTAAGAGAAGAAATAACACATCGTACAAAATTAGCTTGTATCTCCTAAACAACACGTTGTAACTTAAAAAGATTTGGTGTGGCCTGTACGTCTAAACGTGTAGCCTCAAAAGAGAACCCATAGGAGAATTTTCTTTGGTCAAAATTTGTCAGAAAACCACATATTAAGGAAATTCCGCATCGTGCGAAATTATCTTGTTTTTCCTAAACAAAAGGTTTTAACTCGAAAAGCTTTGGTGTTGCGTGTATGTCTAAGCCTGTAACCTCAAAGGAGAATGCCCAGGAGAGTTTTCTCTCGAAAGAATATGTAAGAATACCACTTTATAAGGAAATACAGTGTTGCAGAGTAAAGACAAATACGTACTTATTGGAAAAACTTAAACTTACGAGAAGAAATAAGGCATCTTACAAAATTAGTTTCTATCTCCTAAACAACACGTTATAACTTGAATAGATTTGGTGTGGTGTGTACGTCTAAACTTGTAGCCTCAAAAGAGAACCCACAGGATAATTTTCTTTCGTCAAAATTTGTCAGAAAACCACGTTTTAAGGAAATCCCGCATCTTGCGAAATTATCTTGTTTTTCCTAAACAACACGTTGTAACTCGAAAGCTTTGGTGTTGCGTGTATGTCTAAGCGTGTAGCCTCAAAAGAGAACGCACAGGAGAGTTTTCTCTCGAAAGAATATGTAAGGATACCACATTATAAGGAAATACAGTGTTGCAGAGTAAAGACAAATACATACGTATTGGAAACACTTTATGAGAGAAATAACGCATCTGGCAAAATTAGCTTGTATGTCCTAAACAACTCGTTGTAACTCGAAAAGATTTGGTGTGGGGTGCACGTCTAAACGTGTAGCCTCAAAAGAGTACCCACAGGAGAGTTTTATTTCGTCAAAATTTGTCAGAAAACCACGTTTTAAGGAAATCCCGCATCTTGCGAAATTATCTTGTTTTCCTAAACAACACGTAGTAACTCGAAAATCTTTGGTGATGCGTGTATGTCTAAGCGTGTAGCCTCAAAAGAGAACACACAGGAGAGTTTTCTCTCGAAAGAATATGTGAGAATACCACGTTATAAGGAAGTACAGTGTTGCAGAATAAAGACAAATAATTACTTATTGGAAACCCTTAAACTTTACGAGATGAAATAAAGCATCGTACAAAATTAGCTTGTATCTCCTAAACAACACGTTGTAACTCGAAAAGATTTGGTGTGGCGTGTACGTCTAAAGGTGTAGCCTCAAAAGAGAACCACAGGACAATTTTCGTTCGTCAAAATTTGTCAGAAAACCACGTTTTAAGGAAATCTCGCATCGTGAGAAATTATCTTGTTCTTCATAAACAACACATTGAAACTCGAAAAGCTTTGGTGTTGCGTGTATGTTTAAGCGTGTACCCACAAAAGAGAACGCACAGGAGAGTTTTCTCTCGAAAGAATATGTAAGAATACCACGTATTAAGGAAATACCGTGTTGCAGAGTAAAGACAAATACGTACTTATTGGAAACACTTTACGAGAAGAAATAACGCATCGTAAAAAATTAGCTTGTATCTCCTAAACAACAGGTTGTAACTCGAAAAGATTTGGTGTGGCGTGTACGTCTAAACGTGTAGCCTCAAAAGAGTACACACAGGAGAGTTTTATTTGGTCAAAATTTGTCAGAAAACCACGTTTTAAGGAAATCCCGCATCGTGCGAAATTATGTTGTTTTTCCTAAACAACATGTTGTAATTCGAAAAGCTTTGGAGTTGAGTGTATGTCTAAGCATGTAGCCTCAAAGGAGACCGCACAGGAGAGTTTTCTCTCAAAAGAATATGCAAGAATACCTCGTTATAAGGAAATACAGTGTTGCAGAGTAAAGCCAAATTTTTACATAATGGAAACACTTAAACATTATGAGAAGAAATAATGCATCGTAAAAAAATTAGCTTGTATCTCCTAAACAACACGTTGTAACTCGACAAGATTTAGTGTCTCGGGCACGTCTAAATGTGTAGCCTCAAAAGAGAACCCACAGGAGTATTTTCTTTCGTCAAAATTTGTCAGAAAACCACGTTTTAAGGAAATCCCGCATCATGCTAAATTATCTTGTTTTTCCTAAACAACACATTGTAACTCGAAAAACTTTGGTGTTGCGTGTATGTCAAAGCGTATAGCCTCAAAAGAGAACGCACAGGAGAGTTTTCTCTCGAAAGAATATGTAAGAATACCACATTATAAGGAAATACAGTGTTGCAGAGTAAAGACAAATACGTACTTATTGGAAAAACTTAAACTTTACGAGAAGAAATAAGGCATCTTACAAAATTAGTTTCTATCTCCTAAACAACACGTTATAACTCGAAAAGATTTGGTGTGGTATGTACGTCTAAACGTGTAGCCTAAAAAGAGAACCCACAGGATAATTTTCTTTCGTCAAAATTTGTCAGAAAACCACGATTTAAGGAAATCCCGCATCGTGTGAAATTATCTTGTTTTTCCTAAAAAACACGTTGTAACTGGAAAAGCTTTGGTGTTGCGTGTATGTCTAAGCATGTAGCCCCAAAGGGGAACGCACAGGAGAGTTTTCTCTCGAAAGAATATGCAAGAATACCACGTTATAAGGAAATACAGTGTTGCAGAGTAAAGGCAAATATGTACGTAATGGAAACACTTAAACTTTATGAGAAGAAATAACGCATCGTAAAAAAATTAGCTTGTATCTCCTAAACAACACGTTGCAACTCGAAAAGATCTGGTGTTGCGTGAATGTCTAAGCATGTAGCCTCAAAGGAGAACGCACAGGAGAGTTTTCTCTCGAAAGAATATGCAAGAATACCACGTTATAAGGAAATACAGTGTTGCAGAGTAAAGGCAAATATGTACGTAATGGAAACACTTAAACTTTATGAGAAGATATAACGCATCGTAATAAAATTAGCTTGTTTCTCCTAAACAACACGTTGTAACTCGAAAAGATTTGGTGTGGCGTGTACGTCTAAATGTGTAGCCTCAAAAGAGAACCCACAGGAGTATTTTCTTTCGTCAAAATTTGTCAGAAAACCACGTTTTAAGGAAATCCCGCATCATGCGAAATTATCTTGTTTTTCCTAAACAACACGTTGTAAGTCGAAAAGCTTTGGTGTTGCGTGTATGTCTAAGCGTGTAGCCTCAAAAGAGAACACAAAGGAGAGTTTTTTCTCGAAAGAATATGTAAGAATACCACGTTATTAGGAAATACAGTGTTGCAGAGTAAAGACAAATACTTACGTCTTGGAAAAACTTTACGAGAAGAAATAACGCATCGTAAGAAATTAGCTTGTATCTCCTAAACAACACGTTGTAACTCGAAAAGCTTTGGTGTTGCGTGTATGTGTAAGCGTGTAGCCTCAAAGGAGAACGCAAAGGAGAGTTTTTTCTCGAAAGAATATGTAAGAATACCACGTTATTAGGAAATACAGTGTTGCAGAGTAAAGACAAATACTTATGTATTGGAAAAACTTTACGAGAAGAAATAACGCATCGTACAAAATTAGCTTGTATCTACTAAACAACACGTTGCAACTTAAAAAGATTTGGTGTGGCCTGTACGTCTAAACGTGTAGCCTGAAAAAAGAAGCCATAGGAGAATTTTCTTTGGTCAAAATTTGTCAGAAAACCACGTATTAAGGAAATCCCGCATCGTGCGAAATTATCTTGTTTTTCCTAAACAAAACGTTTTAACTCGAAATGCTTTGGTGTTGCGTGTATGTCTAAGCGTGTAGCCTCAAAAGAGAATGCTCAGGAGAGTTTTCTCTCAAAAGAATATGTAAGAATACCACGTTATAAGGAAATACAGTGTTGCAGAGTAAAGACAAATACGTACTTATTGGAAAAACTTAAACTTTACGAGAAGAAATAACGCATCGTAAAAAATTAGCTTGTATCTCCTAAACAACACGTTGTAACTTAAAAAGATTTGGTGTGGCCTGTACGTCTAAACGTGTAGCCTCAAAAGAGAACCCATAGGAGAATTTTCTTTGGTCAAAATTTGTCAGAAAACCACGTATTAAGGAAATTCCGTATCGTGCGAAATTATCTTGTTTTTCCTAAACAAAACGTTTTAACTCGAAAAGCTTTGGTGTTGCGTGTATGTCTAAGCCTGTAACCTCAAAGGAGAATGCCCAGGAGAGTTTTCTCTCGAAAGAATATGTAAGAATACCACGTTTAAGGAAATAGAGTGTTGCAGAGTAAAGACAAATACGTACTTATTGGAAAAACTTAAACTTTACGAGAAGAAATAAGGCATCTTACAAAATTAGTTTGTATCTCCTAAACAACAAGTTATAACTTGAAAAGATTTGGTGTGGTGTGTACGTCTAAACTTGTAGCCTCAAAAGAGAACCCACAGGATAATTTTCTTTCGTCAAAATTTGCCAGAAAACCACGTTTTAAGGAAATCCCGCATCTTGCGAAATTATCTTGTTTTTCCTAAACAACACGTTGTAACTCGAAAGCTTTGGTGTTGCGTGTATGTCTAAGCGTGTAGCCTCAAAAGAGAACGCACAGGAGAGTTTTCTCTCGAAAGAATATGTAAGGATACCACGTTATAAGGAAATACAGTGTTGCAGAGTAAAGACAAATACGTACGTATTGGAAACACTTTATGAGAGAAATAACGCATCTGGCAAAATTGGCTTGTATGTCCTAAACAACTCGTTGTAACTCGAAAAGATTTCGTGTGGGGTGCACGTCTAAACGTGTAGCCTCAAAAGAGTACCCACAGGAGAGTTTTATTTCGTCAAAATTTGTCAGAAAACCACGTTTTAAGGAAATCCTGCATCTTGCGAAATTATCTTGTTTTTCCTAAACAACACGTTGTAAATCGAAAAGCTTTGGTGTTGCGTGAATGTCTAAGCATGTAGCCTCAAAGGAGAACGCACAGGAGAGTTTTCTCTCGAAAGAATATGCAAGAATACCACGTTATAAGGAAATATAGTGTTGCAGAGTAAAGGCAAATATGCACGTAATGGAAACACTAAAACTTTATGAGAAGAAATAACGCATCGTAAAAAATTAGCTTGTTTCTCCTAAACAACACGTTGTAACTCGAAATGATTTGGTGTGGCATGTACGTCTAAATGTGTAGCCTCAAAAGAGAACCCACAGGAGTATTTTCTTTCGTCAAAATTTGTCAGAAAACCACGTTTTAAGGAAATCCCGCATCGTGCGAAATTATCTTGTTTTTCCTAAACAACACGTTGTAACTCGAAAAGCTTTGGTGTTGCGTGTATGTCTAAGCATGTAGCCTCAAAAGAGAACGCAAAGGAGAGTTTTTTCTCGAAAGAATATGTAAGAATACCACGTTATTAAGAAATACAGTGTTGCAGAGTAAAGACAAATACTTACGTCTTGGAAAAACTTTACGAGAAGAAATAATGCATCGTAAGAAATTAGCTTGTATCTCCTAAACAACACGTTGTAACTCGAAAAGCTTTGGTGTTGCGTGTATGTGTAAGCGTGTAGCCTCAAAGGAGAACGCAAAGGAGAGTTTTTTCTCGAAGGAATATGTAAGAATACCACGTTATTAAGAAATACAGTGTTGCAGAGTAAAGAAAAATACTTATGTATTGGAAAAACTTTACGAGAAGAAATAACGCATCGTACAAAATTAGCTTGTATCTACTAAACAACACGTTGCAACTTAAAAAGATTTGGTGTGGCCTGTAAGTCTAAACGTGTAGCCTGAAAAAAGAAGCCATAGGAGAATTTTCTTTGGTCAAAATTTGTCAGAAAACCACGTATTAAGGAAATCCCGCATAGTGCGAAATTATCTTGTTTTTTTCTAAACCAAACGTTTTAACTCGAAAAGCTTTGGTGTTGCGTGTATGTGTAAGCGTGTAACCTCAAAAGAGAAGGCACAGGAGAGTTTTCTCTCGAAAGAATATGTAAGAATACCACGTTATAAGGAAATACAGTGTTGCACAGTAAAGACAAATACGTACTTATTGGAAAAACTTAAACCTTACGAGAAGAAATAAGGCATCTTAAAAAATTAGTTTGTATCTCCTAAACAACACATTATAACTCGAAAAGATTTGGTGTGGTGTGTATGTCTAAACGTGTAGCCTCAAAAGGGAACCCACAGGAAAATTTTCTTTCGTCAAAATTTGTCAGAAAACCACGTTTTAAGGAAATCCCGCATTCTGCGAAATTATCTTGTTTTTCTTAAACAAAACGTTTTAACTCGAAAAGCTTTGGTGTTGCGTGTATGTCTAAGCGTGTAGCCTCAAAAGAGAACGCACAGGAGAGTTTTCTCTCGAAAGAATATGTAAGAATACAACGTTATAAGAAAATACAGTGGTGCAGAGTAAAGACAAATACGTACTTATTGGAAAAACTTAAACTTAAGAGAAGAAATAACGCATCGTACAAAATTAGCTTGTATCTCCTAAACAACACGTTGTAACTTCAAAAGATTTGGTGTGGCCTGTACGTCTAAACGTGTAGCCTCAAAAGAGAACCCATAGGAGAATTTTCTTTGGTCAAAATTTGTCAGAAAACCACGTATTAAGGAAATTCCGCATCGTGCGAAATTATCTTGTTTTTCCTAAACAAAACGTTTTAACTCGAAAAGCTTTGGTGTTGCGTGTATGTCTAAGCCTGTAACCTCAAAGGAGAATGCCCAGGAGAGTTTTCTCTCGAAAGAATATGTAAGAATACCACGTTATAAGGAAATACAGTGTTGCAGAGTAAAGACAAATACGTACTTATTGGAAAAACTTAAACTTTACGAGAAGAAATAAGGCATCTTACAAAATTAGTTTGTATCTCCTAAACAACACGTTATAACTTGAAAAGATTTGGTGTGGTGTGTACGTCTAAACTTGTAGCCTCAAAAGAGAACCCACAGGATAATTTTCTTTCGTCAAAATTTGTCAGAAAACCACGTTTTAAGGAAATCCCGCATCTTGCGAAATTATCTTGTTTTTCCTAAACAACACGTTGTAACTCGAAAGCTTTGGTGTTGCGTGTATGTCTAAGCGTGTAGCCTCAAAAGAGAACGCACAGGAGAGTTTTCTCTCGAAAGAATATGTAAGGATACCACGTTATAAGGAAATACAGTGTTGCAGAGTAAAGACAAATACGTACGTATTGGAAACACTTTATGAGAGAAATAACGCATCTGGCAAAATTAGCTTGTAAGTCCTAAACAACTCGTTGTAACTCGAAAAGATTTGGTGTGGGGTGCACGTCTAAACGTGTAGCCTCAAAAGAGTACCCACAGGAGAGTTTTATTTCGTCAAAATTTGTCAGAAAACCACGTTTTAAGGAAATCCCGCATGTTGCGAAATTATCTTGTTTTCCTAAACAACACGTAGTAACTCGAAAATCTTTGGTGATGCGTGTATGTCTAAGCGTGTAGCCTCAAAAGAGAACAAACACGAAAGTTTTCTCTCGAAAGAATATGTGAGAATACCACGTTATATGGAAGTACAGTGTTGCAGAATAAAGACAAATAATTACGTATTGGAAACCCTTAAACTTTACGAGATGAAATAAAGCATCGTACAAAATTAGCTTGTATCTCCTAAACAACACGTTGTAACTCGAAAAGATTTGGTGTGGCATGTACGTCTAAAGGTGTAGCCTCAAAAGAGAACCACAGGACAATTTTCGTTCGTCAAAATTTGTCAGAAAACCACGTTTTAAGGAAATCCCGCATCGTGAGAAATTATCTTGTTCTTCATAAACAACACATTGTAACTCGAAAAGCTTTGGTGTTGCGTGTATGTTTAAGCGTGTACCCTCAAAAGAGAACGCACAGGAGAGTTTTCTCTCCAAAGAATATGTAAGAATACCACTTATTAAGGAAATACCGTGTTGCAGAGTAAAGACAAATACGTACTTATTGGAAACACTTTACGAGAAGAAATAACGCTTCGTAAAAAATTAGCTTGTATCTCCTAAACAACAGGTTGTAACTCGAAAAGATTTGGTGTGGCGTGTACGTCTAAACGTGTAGCCTCAAAAGAGTACACACAGGAGAGTTTTATTTGGTCAAAATTTGTCAGAAAACCACGTTTTAAGGAAATCCCGCATCGTGCGAAATTATGTTGTTTTTCCTAAACAACATGTTGTAATTCGAAAAGCTTTGGAGTTGAGTGTATGTCTAAGCATGTAGCCTCAAAGGAGACCGCACAGGAGAGTTTTCTTTCAAAAGAATATGCAAGAATACCTCGTTATAAGGAAATACAGAGTTGCAGAGTAAAGCCAAATTTTTACATAATGGAAACACTTAAACTTTATGAGAAGAAATAATGCATCGTAAAAAAATTAGCTTGTATCTCCTAAACAACACGTTGTAACTCGACAAGATTTAGTGTCTCGGGCACGTCTAAATGTGTAGCCTCAAAAGAGAACCCACAGGAGTATTTTCTTTCGTCTAAATTTGTCAGAAAACCACGTTTTAAGGAAATCCCGCATCATGCTAAATTATCTTGTCTTTCCTAAACAACACATTTTAACTCGAAAAACTTTGGTGTTGCATGTATGTCAAAGCGTATAGCCTCAAAAGAGAACGCACAGGAGAGTTTTCTCTCGAAAGAATATGTAAGAATACCACGTTATAAGGAAATACAGTGTTGCAGAGTAAAGACAAATACGTACTTATTGGAAAAACTTAAACTTTACGAGAAGAAATAAGGCATCTTACAAAATTAGTTTCTATCTCCTAAACAACACGTTATAACTCGAAAAGATTTGGTGTGGTATGTACGTCTAAACGTGTAGCCTAAAAAGAGAACCCACAGGATAATTTTCTTTCGTCAAAATTTGTCAGAAAACCACGTTTTAAGGAAATCCCGCATCGTGTGAAATTATATTGTTTTTCCTAAAAAACACGTTGTAACTCGAAAAGCTTTGGTGTTGCCTGTATGTCTAAGCATGTAGCCTCAAAGGGGAACGCACAGGAGAGTTTTCTCTCGAAAGAATATGCAAGAATACCACGTTATAAGGAAATACAGTGTTGCAGAGTAAAGGCAAATATGTACGTAATGGAAACACTTAAACTTTATGAGAAGAAATAACGCATCGTAAAAAAATTAGCTTGTATCTCCTAAACAACACGTTGTAACTCGAAAAGATCTGGTGTTGCGTGAATGTCTAAGCATGTAGCCTCAAAGGAGAACGCACAGGAAAGTTTTCTCTCGAAACAATATGCAAGAATACCACGTTATAAGGAAATACAGTGTTGCAGAGTAAAGGAAAATATGTACGTAATGGAAACACTTAAACTTTATGAGAAGAAATAACGCATCGTAAAAAAATTAGCTTGTTTCTCCTAAACAACACGTTGTAACTCGAAAAGATTTGGTGTGGCGTGTACGTCTAAATGTGTAGCCTCAAAAGAGAACCCACAGGAGTATTTTCTTTCGTCAAAATTTGTCAGAAAACCACGTTTTAAGGAAATCCCGCATCATGCGAAATTATCTTGTTTATCCTAAACAACACGTTGTAACTCGAAAAGCTTTGGTGTTGCGTGTATGTCTAAGCGTGTAGCCTCAAAAGAGAACGCAAAGGAGAGTTTTTTCTCGAAAGAATATGTAAGAATACCACGATATTAGGAAATACAGTGTTGCAGAGTAAAGACAAATTCTTACGTCTTGGAAAAACTTTACGAGAAGGAATAACGCATCGTAAGAAATTAGCTTGTATCTCCTAAACAACACGTTGTAACTCGAAAAGATTTGGTGTGGCGTGTACGTCTAAATGTGTAGCCTCAAAAGAGAACCCACAGGAGTATTTTCTTTCGTCAAAATTTGTCAGAAAACCACGTTT
The DNA here is from genome assembly GCF_947179515.1 of Apodemus sylvaticus. Taxonomy (NCBI): domain Eukaryota; kingdom Metazoa; phylum Chordata; class Mammalia; order Rodentia; family Muridae; genus Apodemus; species Apodemus sylvaticus. The sequence continues at coordinate 615,799 of NW_026263416.1, forward strand.
TAAGGAAATCCCGCATCGTGCAAAAATATCTTGTTTTGCCTAAACAACACGTTGTAACTCGAAAAGCTTTGGTGTTGCGTGTATGTCTAAGCATGTAGCCTCAAAAGAGAACGCAAAGGAGAGTTTTTTCTCGAAAGAATATGTAAGAATACCACGTTATTAGGAAATACAGTGTTGCAGAGTAAAGACAAATACTTACGTCTTGGAAAAACTTTATGAGAAGAAATAACGCATCGTAAGAAATTAGCTTGTATCTCCTAAACAACACGTTGTAACATAAAAAGATTTGGTGTGGCCTGTACGTCTAAACGTGTAGCCTGAAAAGAGAACCCATAGGAGAATTTTCTTTGGTCAAAATTTGTCAGAAAACCATGTATTAAGGAAATCCCGCATAGTGCGACATTATCTTGTTTTTCCTAAACCAAACGTTTTAACTCGAAAAGCTTTCGTGTTGCGTGTATGTCTAAGCGTGTAGCCTCAAAAGAGAAGACACAGGAGAGTTTTCTCTCGAAAGAATATGTAAGAATACCACGTTATAAGGAAATACAGTGTTGCAGAGTAAAGACAAATACGTACTTATTGGAAAAACTTAAACCTTACGAGAAGAAATAAGGCATCTTACACAATTAGTTTGTATCTCCTAAACAACACATTATAACTCGAAAAGATTTGGTGTGGTGTGTATGTCTAAACGTGTAGCCTCAAAAGAGAACCCACAGGAAAATTTTCTTTCGTCAAAATTTGTCAGAAAACCACGTTTTAAGGAAATCCCGCATTCTGCGAAATTATCTTGTTTTTCTTAAACAAAACGTTTTAACTCGAAAAGCTTTGGTGTTGCGTGTATGTCTAAGCGTGTAGCCTCAAAAGAGAACGCACAGGAGAGTTTTCTCTCGAAAGAATATGTAAGAATACCACGTTATAAGGAAATACAGTGTTGCAGAGTAAAGACAAATTTGTACTTATTGGAAAAACTTAAACTTAAGAGAAGAAATAACGCATCGTACAAAATTAGCTTGTATCTCCTAAACAACACGTTGTAACTTAAAAAGATTTGGTGTGCCTGTACGTCTAAACGTGTAGCCTCAAAAGAGAACCCATAGGAGAATTTTCTTTGGTCAAAATTTGTCAGAAAACCACTTATTAAGGAAATTCCGCATCGTGCGAAATTATCTTGTTTTTCCTAAACAAAACGTTTTAACTCGAAAAGCTTTGGTGTTGCGTGTATGTCTAAGCCTGTAACCTCAAAGGAGAATGCCCAGGAGAGTTTTCTCTCGAAAGAATATGTAAGAATACCACGTTAAAGGAAATACAGTGTTGCAGAGCAAAGACAAATACGTACTTATTGGAAAAACTTAAACTTTAGGAGAAGAAATAAGGCATGTTGCAAAATTAGTTTGTATCTCCTAAACAACACGTTATAACTTGAAAAGATTTGGTGTGGTGTGTACGTCTAAACTTGTAGCCTCAAAAGAGAACCCACAGGATAATTTTCTTTCGTCAAAATTTGCCAGAAAACCACGTTTTAAGGAAATCCCGCATCTTGCGAAATTATCTTGTTTTTCCTAAACAACACGTTGTAACTCGAAAGCTTTGGTGTTGCGTGTATGTCTAAGCGTGTAGCCTCAAAAGAGAACGCACAGGAGAGTTTTCTCTCGAAAGAATATGTAAGGATACCACTTTATAAGGAAATACAGTGTTGCAGAGTAAAGACAAATACGTACGTATTGGAAATACTTTATGAGAGAAATAACGCATCTGGCAAAATTGGCTTGTATGTCCTAAACAACTCGTTGTAACTCGAAAAGATTTGGTGTGGGGTGCACGTCTAAACGTGTAGCCTCAAAAGAGTACCCACAGGAGAGTTTTATTTCGTCAAAATTTGTCAGAAAACCACGTTTTAAGGAAATCCCGCATCTTGCGAAATTATCTTGTTTTTCCTAAACAACACGTTGTAAATCGAAAAGCTTTGGTGTTGCGTGAATGTTTAAGCATGTAGCCTCAAAGGAGAACGCACAGGAGAGTTTTCTCTCGAAAGAATATGCAAGAATACCACGTTATAAGGAAATACAGTGTTGCAGAGTAAAGGCAAATATGTACGTAATGGAAACACTAAAACTTTATGAGAAGAAATAACGCATCGTAAAAAATTAGCTTGTTTCTCCTAAACAACACGTTGTAACTTGAAATGATTTGGTGTGGCATGTACGTCTAAATGTGTAGCCTCAAAAGAGAACCCACAGGAGTATTTTCTTTCGTCAAAATTTGTCAGAAAACCACGTTTTAAGGAAATCCCGCATCGTGCGAAATTATCTTGTTTTTCCTAAACAACACGTTGTAACTCGAAAAGCTTTGGTGTTGCGTGTATGTCTAAGCGTGTAGCCTCAAAAGAGAATGCAAAGGAGAGTTTTTTTCTCGAAAGAATGTGTAAGAATACCACGTTTTTAGGAAATACAGTGTTGCAGAGTAAAGACAAATACTTACGTAGTGGAAAAAACTTTACGAGAAGAAATAACGCATCGTAAGAAATTACCTTGTATCTCCTAAACAACACGTTGTAGCTTAAAAAGATTTGGTGTGGCCTGTACGTCTAAACGTGTAGCCTGAAAAGAGAACCCATAGATGAATTTTCTTTGCTCAAAATATGTCAGAAAACCACGTATTAAGGAAATCCCGCATAGTGCGAAATTATCTTGTTTTTTCTAAACCAAACGTTTTAACTCGAAAAGCTTTGGTGTTGCGTGTATGTCTAAGCGTGTAGCCTCAAAAGAGAATGCACAGGAGAGTTTTCTCTCGAAAGAATATGTAAGAATACCACGTATTAAGGAAATACCGTGTTGCAGAGTAAAGACAAATACGTACTTATTGGAAACACTTTACGAGAAGAAATAAAGCATCGTAAAAAATTAGCTTGTATCTCCTAAACAACAGGTTGTAACTCGAAAAGATTTGGTGTGGCGTGTACGTCTAAACGTGTAGCCTCAAAAGAGTACACACAGGAGAGTTTTATTTGGTCAAAATTTGTCAGAAAACCACGTTTTAAGGAAATCCCGCATCTTGCGAAATTATGTTGTTTTTCCTAAACAACATGTTGTAATTCGAAAAGCTTTGGAGTTGAGTGTATGTCTAAGCATGTAGCCTCAAAGGAGACCGCACAGGAGAGTTTTCTCTCAAAAGAATATGCAAGAATACCTCGTTATAAGGAAATACAGTGTTGCAGAGTAAAGCCAAATTTTTACATAATGGAATCACTTAAAATTTATGAGAAGAAATAATGCATCGTAAAAAAATTAGCTTGTATCTCCTAAACAACACGTTGTAACTCGACAAGATTTAGTGTCTCGGGCACGTCTAAATGTGTAGCCTCAAAAGAGAACCCACAGGAGTATTTTCTTTCGTCAAAATTTGTCAGAAAACCACGTTTTAAGGAAATCCCGCATCATGCTAAATTATCTTGTTTTTCCTAAACAACACATTGTAACTCGAAAAACTTTGGTGTTGCGTGTATGTCAAAGCGTATAGCCTCAAAAGAGAACGCACAGGAGAGTTTTCTCTCGAAAGAATATGTAAGAATACCACGTTATAAGGAAATACAGTGTTGCAGAGTAAAGACAAATACGTACTTATTGGAAAAACTTAAACTTTACGAGAAGAAATAAGGCATCTTACAAAATTAGTTTCTATCTCCTAAACAACACGTTATAACTCAAAAAGATTTGGTGTGGTATGTACGTCTAAACGTGTAGCCTAAAAAGAGAACCCACAGGATAATTTTCTTTCGTCAAAATTTGTCAGAAAACCACGTTTTAAGGAAATCTCGCATCGTGTGAAATTATCTTGTTTTTCCTAAAAAACACGTTGTAACTCGAAAAGCTTTGGTGTTGCGTGTATGTCTAAGCATGTAGCCTCAAAGGGGAACGCACAGGAGAGTTTTCTCTCGAAAGAATATGCAAGAATACCACGTTATAAGGAAATACAGTGTTGCAGAGTAAAGGCAAATATGTACGTAATGGAAACACAAACTTTATGAGAAGAAATAACGCATCGTAAAAAAATTAGCTTGTATCTCCTAAACAACACGTTGTAACTCGAAAAGATCTGGTGTTGCGTGAATGTCTAAGCATGTAGCCTCAAAGAAGAACGCACAGGAGAGTTTTCTCTCGAAAGAATATGCAAGAATACCACGTTATAAGGAAATACAGTGTTGCAGAGTAAAGGCAAATATGTACGTAATGGAAACACTTAAACTTTATGAGAAGAAATAATACATCGTAAAAAAATTAGCTTGTTTCTCCTAAACAACACGTTGTAACACGAAAAGATTTGGTGTGGCGTGTACGTCTAAATGTGTAGCCTCAAAAGAGAACCCACAGGAGTATTTTCTTTCGTCAAAATTTGTCAGAAAACCACATTTTAAGGAAATCCCGCATCATGCGAAATTATCTTGTTTTTCCTAAACAACACGTTGTAACTCGAAAAGCTTTGGTGTTGCGTGTATGTCTATGCGTGTAGCCTCAAAAGAGAACGCAAAGGAGAGTTTTTTCTCGAAAGAATATGTAAGAATACCACGTTATTAGGAAATACAGTGTTGCAGAGTAAAGACAAATACTTACGTCTTGGAAAAACTTTACGAGAAGAAATAATGCATCGTAAGAAATTAGCTTGTATCTCCTAAACAACACGTTGTAACTCGAAAAGCTTTGGTGTTGCGTGTATGTGTAAGCGTGTAGCCTCAAAGGAGAACGCAAAGGAGATTTTTTTCTCGAAGGAATATGTAAGAATACCACGTTATTAGGAAATACAGTGTTGCAGAGTAAAGACAAATACTTATGTATTGGAAAAACTTTACGAGAAGAAATAACGCATCGTACAAAATTAGCTTGTATCTACTAAACAACACGTTGCAACTTAAAAAGATTTGGTGTGGCCTGTACGTCTAAACGTGTAGCCTGAAAAAAGAAGCCATAGGAGAATTTTCTTTGGTCAAAATTTGTCAGAAAACCACGTATTAAGGAAATCCCGCATCGTGCGAAATTATCTTGTTTTTCCTAAACAAAACGTTTTAACTCGAAATGCTTTGGTGTTGCGTGTATGTCTAAGCATGTAGCCTCAAAAGAGAACGCTCAGGAGAGTTTTCTCTCGAAAGAATATGTAAGAATACCACGTTATAAGGAAATACAGTGTTGCAGAGTAAAGACAAATATGTACTTATTGGAAAAACTTAAACTTTACGAGAAGAAATAACGCATCGTACAAAATTAGCTTGTATCTCCTAAACACGTTGAAACTTGAAAAGATTTGGTGTGGCTTGTACGGCTAAACGTGTAGCCTCAAAAGAGTACCCACAGGAGAGTTTTATTTCGTCAAAATTTGTCAGAAAACCACGTTTTAAGGAAATCCCGCATCATGCGAAATTATCTTGTTTTTCCTAAACAACACGTTGTAAATCGAAAAGCTTTGGTGTTGCGTGAATGTCTAAGCATGTAGCCTCAAAGGAGAACGCACAGGAGAGTTTTCTCTCGAAAGAATATGCAAGAATACCACGTTATAAGGAAATACAGTGTTGCAGAGTAAAGGCAAATATGTACGTAATGGAAACACTTAAACTTTATGAGAAGAAATAACGCATCGTAGAAAAATTACCTTGTTGCTCCTAAACAACACGTTGTAACTCGAAAAGATTTGGTGTGGCGTGTACGTCTAAATGTGTAGCCTCAAAAGAGAACCCACAGGAGTATTTTCTTTCGTCAAAATTTGTCAGAAAACCACGTTTTAAGGAAATCCCGCATCGTGCAAAAATATCTTGTTTTTCCTAAACAACACGTTGTAACTCGAAAAGCTTTGGTGTTGCGCGTATGTCTAAGCATGTAGCCTCAAAAGAGAACACAAAGGAGAGTTTTTTCTCGAAAGAATATGTAAGAATACCACGTTATTAGGAAATACAGTGTTGCAGAGTAAATACAAATACTTACGTCTTGGAAAAACTTTACGAGAAGAAATAAGGCATCGTAAGAAATTAGCTTGTATCTCCTAAACAACACGTTGTAACATAAAAAGATTTGGTGTGGCCTGTACGTCTAAACGTGTAGCCTGAAAAGAGAACCCATAGGAGAATTTTCTTTGGTCAAAATTTGTCAGAAAACCATGTATTAAGGAAATCCCGCATAGTGCGACATTATCTTGTTTTTCCTAAACCAAACGTTTTAACTCGAAAAGCTTTCGTGTTGCGTGTATGTCTAAGCGTGTAGCCTCAAAAGAGAACACACAGGAGAGTTTTCTCTCGAAAGAATATGTAAGAATACCACGTTATAAGGAAATACAGTGTTGCAGAGTAAAGACAAATACGTACTTATTGGAAAAACTTAAACCTTACGAGAAGAAATAAGGCATCTTACAAAATTAGTTTGTATCTCCTAAACAACACTTTATAACTCGAAAAAATTTGGTGTGGTGTGTATGTCTAAACGTGTAGCCTCAAAAGATAACCCACAGGAAAATTTTCTTTCGTCAAAATTTGCCAGAAAACCACGTTTTAAGGAAATCCCGCATCTTGCGAAATTATCTTGTTTTTCCTAAACAACACGTTGTAACTCGAAAGCTTTGGTGTTGCGTGTATGTCTAAGCGTGTAGCCTCAAAAGAGAACGCACAGGAGAGTTTTCTCTCGAAAGAATATGTAAGGATACCACGTTATAAGGAAATACAGTGTTGCAGAGTAAAGAAAAATACGTACGTATTGGAAACACTTTATGAGAGAAATAACGCATCTGGCAAAATTGGCTTGTATGTCCTAAACAACTCGTTGTAACTCGAAAAGATTTCGTGTGGGGTGCACGTCTAAAGGTGTAGCCTCAAAAGAGTACCCACAGGAGAGTTTTATTTCGTCAAAATTTGTCAGAAAACCACGTTTTAAGGAAATCCCGCATCTTGCGAAATTATCTTGTTTTTCCTAAACAACACGTTGTAAATCGAAAAGCTTTGGTGTTGCGTGAATGTTTAAGCATGTAGCCTCAAAGGAGAACGCACAGGAGAGTTTTCTCTCGAAAGAATATGCAAGAATACCACGTTATAAGGAAATACAGTGTTGCAGAGTAAAGGCAAATATGTATGTAATGGAAACACTAAAACTTTATGAGAAGAAATAACGCATCGTAAAAAATTAGCTTGTTTCTCCTAAACAACACGTTGTAACTTGAAATGATTTGGTGTTGCATGTACGTCTAAATGTGTAGCCTCAAAAGAGAACACACAGGAGTATTTTCTTTCGTCAAAATTTGTCAGAAAACCACGTTCTAAGGAAATCCCGCATCATGCGAAATTATCTTGTTTTTCCTAAACAACACGTTGTAACTCGAAAAGCTTTGGTGTTGCGTGTATGTCTAAGCGTGTAGCCTCAAAAGAGAACGCAAAGGAGAGTTTTTTCTCGAAAGAATGTGTAAGAATACCACGTTTTTAGGAAATACAGTGTTGCAGAGTAAAGACAGATACTTACATATTGGAAAAAACTTTAGGAGAAGAAATAACGCATCGTAAGAAATTAGCTTGTGTCTCCTAAACAAAACGTTGTAGCTTAAAAAGATTTGGTGTGGCCTGTACGTCTAAACGTGTAGCCTGAAAAGAGAACCCATAGATGAATTTTCTTTGCTCAAAATATGTCAGAAAACCACGTATTAAGGAAACCCCACATAGTGCGAAATGATCTTGTTTTTTCTAAACCAAACGTTTTAACTCGAAAAGCTTTGGTGTTGCGTGTATGTCTAAGCGTGTAGCCTCAAAAGAGAACGCACAGGAGAGTTTTTTCTCGAAAGAATATGTAAGAATTCCACGTTATAAGGAAATACAGTGTTGCACAGTAAAGACAAATACGTACTTATTGGAAAAACTTAAACCTTACGAGAAGAAATAAGGCATCTTAAAAAATTAGTTTGTATCTCCTAAACAACACATTATAACTCGAAAAGATTTGGTGTGGTGTGTATGTCTAAACGTGTAGCCTCAAAAGAGAACCCACAGGAAAATTTTCTTTCGTCAAAATTTGTCAGAAAACCACGTTTTAAGGAAATCCCGCATTCTGCGAAATTATCTTGTTTTTCTTAAACAAAACGTTTTAACTCGAAAAGGTTTGGTGTTGCGTGTATGTCTAAGCGTGTAGCCTCAAAAGAGAACGCACAGGAGAGTTTTCTCTCGAAAGAATATGTAAGAATACAACGTTATAAGGAAATACAGTGGTGCAGAGTAAAGACAAATACGTACTTATTGGAAAAACTTAAACTTAAGAGAAGAAATAACGCATCGTACAAAATTAGCTTGTATCTCCTAAACAAAACATTGTAGCTTAAAAAGATTTGGTGTGGCCTGTACGTCTAAACGTGTAGCCTGAAAAGAGAACCCATAGATGAATTTTCTTTGCTCAAAATATGTCAGAAAACCACGTATTAAGGAAATCCCGCATAGTGCGAAATGATCTTGTTTTTTCTAAACCAAACGTTTTAACTCGAAAAGCTTTGGTGTTGCGTGTATGTCTAAGCGTGTAGCCTCAAAAGAGAACGCACAGGAGAGTTTTCTCTCGAAAGAATATGTAAGAATACCACGTTATAAGGAAATACAGTGTTGCACAGTAAAGACAAATACGTACTTATTGGAAAAACTTAAACCTTACGAGAAGAAATAAGGCATCTTAAAAAATTAGTTTGTATCTCCTAAACAACACATTATAACTCGAAAAGATTTGGTGTGGTGTGTATGTCTAAACGTGTAGCCTCGAAAGAGAACCCACAGGAAAATTTTCTTTCGTCAAAATTTGTCAGAAAACCACGTTTTAAGGAAATCCCACATTCTGCGAAATTATCTTGTTTTTCTTAAACAAAACGTTTTAACTCGAAAAGCTTTGGTGTTGCGTGTATGTCTAAGCGTGTAGCCTCAAAAGAGAACGCACAGGAGAGTTTTCTCTCGAAAGAATATGTAAGAATACAACGTTATAAGGAAATACAGTGGTGCAGAATAAAGACAAATACGTACTTATTGGAAAAACTTAAACTTAAGAGAAGAAATAACGCATCGTACAAAATTAGTTTGTATCTCCTAAACAACACGTTAACTTGAAAAGATTTGGTGTGGTGTGTACGTCTAAACTTGTAGCCTCAAAAGAGAACCCACAGGATAATTTTCTTTCGTCAAAATTTGTCAGAAAACCACGTTTTAAGGAAATCCCGCATCTTGCGAAATTATCTTGTTTTTCCTAAACAACACGTTGTAACTCGAAAGCTTTGGTGTTGCGTGTATGTCTAAGCGTGTAGCCTCAAAAGAGAACGCACAGGAGAGTTTTCTCTCGAAAGAATATGTAAGGATACCACGTTATAAGGAAATACAGTGTTGCAGAGTAAAGACAAATACGTACGTATTGGAAACACTTTATGAGAGAAATAACGCATCTGGCAAAATTAGCTTGTATGTCCTAAACAACTCATTGTAACTCGAAAAGATTTGGTGTGGGGTGCACGTCTAAACGTGTAGCCTCAAAAGAGTACCCACAGGAGAGTTTTATTTCGTCAAAATTTGTCAGAAAACCACGTTTTAAGGAAATCCCGCATCTTGCGAAATTATCTTGTTTTCCTAAACAACACATAGTAACTCGAAAATCTTGGTGATGCGTGTATGTCTAAGCGTGTAGCCTCAAAAGAGAACACACAGGAGAGTTTTCTCTCGAAAGAATATGTGAGAATACCACGTTATAAGGAAGTACAGTGTTGCAGAATAAAGACAAATAATTACGTATTGGAAACCCTTAAACTTTACGAGATGAAATAAAGCATCGTACAAAATTAGCTTGTATCTCCTAAACAACACGTTGTAACTCGAAAAGATTTGATGTGGCCTGTACGTCTAAAGGTGTAGCCTCAAAAGAGAACCACAGGACAATTTTCGTTCGTCAAAATTTGTCAGAAAACCACGTTTTAAGGAAATCCCGCATTGTGAGAAATTATCTTGTTCTTCATAAACAAAACATTGTAACTCGAAAAGCTTTGGTGTTGCGTGTATGTTTAAGCGTGTACCCTCAAAAGAGAACGCACAGGAGAGTTTTCTCTCCAAAGAATATGTAAGAATACCACGTATTAAGGAAATACCGTGTTGCAGAGTAAAGACAAATACGTACTTATTGGAAACACTTTACGAGAAGAAATAACGCTTCGTAAAAAATTAGCTTGTATCTCCTAAACAACAGGTTGTAACTCGAAAAGATTTGGTGTGGCGTGTACGTCTAAACGTGTAGCCTCAAAAGAGTACACACAGGAGAGTTTTATTTGGTCAAAATTTGTCAGAAAACCACGTTTTAAGGAAATCCCGCATCGTGCGAAATTATGTTGTTTTTCCTAAACAACATGTTGTAATTCGAAAAGCTTTGGAGTTGAGTGTATGTCTAAGCATGTAGCCTCAAAGGAGACCGCACAGGAGAGTTTTCTCTCAAAAGAATATGCAAGAATACCTCGTTATAAGGAAATACAGTGTTGCAGAGTAAAGCCAAATTTTTACATAATGGAAACACTTAAACTTTATGAGAAGAAATAATGCATCGTAAAAAAATTAGCTTGTATCTCCTAAACAACACGTTGTAACTCGATAAGATTTAGTGTCTCGGGCACGTCTAAATGTGTAGCCTCAAAAGAGAACCCACAGGAGTATTTTCTTTCGTCAAAATTTGTCAGAAAACCACGTTTTAAGGAAATCCCGCATCATGCTAAATTATCTTGTTTTTCCTAAACAACACATTGTAACTCGAAAAACTTTGGTGTTGCGTGTATGTCAAAGCGTATAGCCTCAAAAGAGAACGCACAGGAGAGTTTTCTCTCGAAAGAATATGTAAGAATACCACGTTATAAGGAAATACAGTGTTGCAGAGTAAAGACAAATACGTACTTATTGGAAAAACTTAAACTTTACGAGAAGAAATAAGGCATCTTACAAAATTAGTTTCTATCTCCTAAACAACACGTTATAACTCGAAAAGATTTGGTGTGGTATGTACGTCTAAACGTGTAGCCTAAAAAGAGAACCCACAGGATAATTTTCTTTCGTCAAAATTTGTCAGAAAACCACGTTTTAAGGAAATCCCGCATCGTGTGAAATTATCTTGTTTTTCCTAAAAAACACGTTGTAACTCGAAAAGCTTTGGTGTTGCGTGTATGTCTAAGCATGTAGCCTCAAAGGGGAACGCACAGGAGAGTTTTCTCTCGAAAGAATATGCAAGAATACCACGTTATAAGGAAATACAGTGTTGCAGAGTAAAGGCAAATATGTACGTAATGGAAACACTTAAACTTTATGAGAAGAAATAACGCATCGTAAAAAAATTAGCTTGTATCTCCTAAACAACACGTTGCAACTCGAAAAGATCTGGTGTTGCGTGAATGTCTAAGCATGTAGCCTCAAAGGAGAACGCACAGGAGAGTTTTCTCTCGAAAGAATATGCAAGAATACCACGTTATAAGGAAATACAGTGTTGCAGAGTAAAGGAAAATATGTACGTAATGGAAACACTTAAACTTTATGAGAAGAAATAACGCATCGTAAAAAAATTAGCTTGTTTCTCCTAAACAACACGTTGTAACTCGAAAAGATTTGGTGTGGCGTGTACGTCTAAATGTGTAGCCTCAAAAGAGAACCCACAGGATTATTTTCTTTCGTCAAAATTTGTCAGAAAACCACGTTTTAAGGAATTCCCGCATCATGCGAAATTATCTTGTTTTTCCTAAACAACACGTTGTAAGTCGAAAAGCTTTGGTGTTGCGTGTATGTCCAAGCGTGTAGCCTCAAAAGAGAACGCAAAGGAGAGTTTTTTCTCGAAAGAATATGTAATAATACCACGTTATTAGGAAATACAGTGTTGCAGAGTAAAGAGAAATACTTACTTATTGGAAAAAACTTTACGAGAAGAAATAACGCATCGTAAGAAATTAGCTTGTATCTCCTAAACAACACGTTGTAACATAAAAAGATTTGGTGTGGCCTGTACGTCTAAACGTGTAGCCTGAAAAGAGAACCCATAGGAGAATTTTCTTTGGTCAAAATTTGCCAGAAAACCACGTATTAAGGAAATCCAGCATAGTGCGAAATTATCTTGTTTTTCCTAAACCAAACGTTTTAACTCGAAAAGCTTTGGTGTTGCGTGTATGTCTAAGCGTGTAGCCTCAAAAGAGAACGCACAGGAGAGTTTTCTCTCGAAAGAATATATAAGAATACCACGTTATAAGGAAATACAGTGTTGCAGAGTAAAGACAAATACGTACTTATTGGAAAAACTTAAACTTTACGAGAAGAAATAATGCATCTTACAAAATTAGTTTGTATCTCCTAAACAACACGTTATAACTCGAAAAGATTTGGTGTGGTGTGTACGTCTAAACGTGTAGCCTCAAAAGAGAACCCACAGGATAATTTTCTTTCGTCAAAATTTGTCAGAAAACCACGTTTTAAGGAAATCCCGCATCATGCGAAATTATCTTGTTTTTCCTAAACAACACGTTGTACCTCGAAAAGCTTTGGTGTTGCGTGTATGTCTAAGCATGTAGCCTCAAAGGGGAACGCACAGGACAGTTTTCTCTTGAAAGAATATGCAAGAATACCACGTTATAAGGAAATACAGTGTTGCAGAGTAAAGGCAAATATGTACGTAATGGAAACACTTAAACTTTATGAGAAGAAATAACGCATCGTAAAAAAATTAGCTTGTATCTCCTAAACAACATGTTGTAACTAGAAAAGATTTGGTGTTGTGTGAATGTCTAAGCATGTAGCCTCAAAGGAGAACGCAAAGGAGAGTTTTCTCTCGAAAGAATATGCAAGAATACCACGTTATAAGGAAATACAGTGTTGCAGAGTAAAGGCAAATATGTATGTAATGGAAACACTTAAACTTTATGAGAAGAAATAACGCATAGTAAAAAAATTAGCTTGTTTCTCCTAAACAACACGTTGTAACTCGAAAAGATTTGGTGTGGCGTGTACGTCTAAATGTGTAGCCTCAAAAGAGAACCCACGGGAGTATTTTCTTTCGTCAAAATTTGTCAGAAAACCACGTTTTAAGGAAATCCCGCATCGTGCGAAATTATCTTGTTTTTCCTAAACAACACGTTGTAACTCGAAAAGCTTTGGTGTTGCGTGTATGTCTAAGCGTGTAGCCTCAAAAGAGAACGCAAAGGAGAGTTTTTTCTCGAAGGAATATGTAAGAATACCACGTTATTAGGAAATACAGTGTTGCAGAGTAAAGACAAATACTTACTTATTGGAAAAAACTTTAGAGAAGAAATAACGCATCGTAAGAAATTAGCTTGTATCTCCTAAACAACACGTTGTAACATAAAAAGATTTGGTGTGGCCTGTACGTCTAAACGTGTAGCCTGAAACAGAACCCATAGGAGAATTTTCTTTGGTCAAAATTTGTCAGAAAACCACGTATTATGGAAATCCCGCATCGTGCGAAATTATCTTGTTTTTCCTAAACCAAACGTTTTAACTCGAAAAGCTTTGATGTTGCGTGTATGTCTAAGCGTGTAGCCTCAAAAGAGAACGCACAGGAGAGTTTTCTCTCGAAAGAATATGTAAGAATACCACGTTATAAGGAAATACAGTGTTGCAGAGTAAAGACAAATACGTACTCATTGGAAAAACTTAAACTTTACGAGAAGAAATAAGGCATCTTACAATATTAGATTGTATCTCCTAAACAACACGTTATAACTCGAAAAGATTTGGTGTGGTGTGTACGTCTAAACGTGTAGCCTCAAAAGAGAACCCACAGGATAATTTTCTTTCGTCAAGAATTTGTCAGAAAACCACGTTTTAAGGAAATCCCGCATCGTGCGAAATTATCTTGTTTTCCTAAACAACACGTAGTAACTCGAAAATCTTTGGTGATGCGTGTATGTCTAAGCGTGTAGCCTCAAAAGAGAACACACAGGAGAGTTTTCTCTCGAAAGAATATGTGAGAATACCACCTTATAAGGAAGTACAGTGTTGCAGAATAAAGACAAATAATTACGTATTGGAAACCCTTAAACTTTACGAGATGAAATAAAGCATCGTACAAAATTAGCTTGTATCTCCTAAACAACACGTTGTAACTCGAAAAGATTTGGTGTGGCGTGTACGTCTAAAGGTGTAGCCTCAAAAGAGAACCACAGGACAATTTTCGTTCGTCAAAATTTGTCAGAAAACCACGTTTTAAGGAAAGCCCGCATTGTGAGAAATTATCTTGTTCTTCATAAACAACACATTGTAACTCGAAAAGCTTTGGTGTTGCGTGTATGTTTAAGCGTGTACCCTCAAAAGAGAACGCACAGGAGAGTTTTCTCTCCAAAGAATATGTAAGAATACCACGTATTAAGGAAATAACGTGTTGCAGAGTAAAGACAAATACGTACTTATTGGAAACACTTTACGAGAAGAAATAACGCTTCGTAAAAAATTAGCTTGTATCTCCTAAACAACAGGTTGTAACTCGAAAAGATTTGGTGTGGCGTGTACGTCTAAACGTGTAGCCTCAAAAGAGTACACACAGGAGAGTTTTATTTGGTCAAAATTTGTCAGAAAACCACGTTTTAAGGAAATCCCGCATCGTGCGAAATTATGTTGTTTTTCCTAAACAACATGTTGTAATTCGAAAAGCTTTGGAGTTGAGTGTATGTCTAAGCATGTAGCCTCAAAGGAGACCGCACAGGAGAGTTTTCTCTCAAAAGAATATGCAAGAATACCTCGTTATAAGGAAATACAGTGTTGCAGAGTAAAGCCAAATTTTTACATAATGGAAACACTTAAACTTTATGAGAAGAAATAATGCATCGTAAAAAAATTAGCTTGTATCTCCTAAACAACACGTTGTAACTCGATAAGATTTAGTGTCTCGGGCACGTCTAAATGTGTAGCCTCAAAAGAGAACCCACAGGAGTATTTTCTTTTGTCAAAATTTGTCAGAAAACCACGTTTTAAGGAAATCCCGCATCATGCTAAATTATCTTGTTTTTCCTAAACAACACATTGTAACTCGAAAAACTTTGGTGTTGCGTGTATGTCAAAGCGTATAGCCTCAAAAGAGAACGCACAGGAGAGTTTTCTCTCGAAAGAATATGTAAGAATACCACGTTATAAGGAAATACAGTGTTGCAGAGTAAAGACAAATACGTACTTATTGGAAAAACTTAAACTTTACGAGAAGAAATAAGGCATCTTACAAAATTAGTTTCTATCTCCTAAACAACACGTTATAACTCGAAAAGATTTGGTGTGGTATGTACGTCTAAACGTGTAGCCTAAAAAGAGAACCCACAGGATAATTTTCTTTCGTCAAAATTTGTCAGAAAACCACGTTTTAAGGAAATCCCGCATCGTGTGAAATTATCTTGTTTTTCCTAAAAAACACGTTGTAACTCGAAAAGCTTTGGTGTTGCGTGTATGTCTAAGCATGTAGCCTCAAAGGGGAACGCACAGGAGAGTTTTCTCTCGAAAGAATATGCAAGAATACCACGTTATAAGGAAATACAGTGTTGCAGAGTAAAGGCAAATATGTACGTAATGGAAACACTTAAACTTTATGAGAAGAAATAACGCATCGTAAAAAAATTAGCTTGTATCTCCTAAACAACACGTTGCAACTCGAAAAGATCTGGTGTTGCGTGAATGTCTAAGCATGTAGCCTCAAAGGAGAACGCACAGGAGAGTTTTCTCTCGAAAGAATATGCAAGAATACCACGTTATAAGGAAATACAGTGTTGCAGAATAAAGGCAAATATGTACGTAATGGAAACACTTAAACTTTATGAGAAGAAATAATGCATCGTAAAAAAATTAGCTTGATTTGGTGTGGCATGTACGTCTAAATGTGTAGCCTCAAAAGAGAACCCACAGTAGTAATTTTTTTCGTCAGAATTTGTCAGAATACCACGTTTTAAGGAAATCCCGCTTCGTGATAAATTATCTTGTTTTTTCTAAACAACACAATGTAACTCGAAAAACTTTGGTGTTTCGTGTATGTCAAAGCGTGTAGCCTCAAAAGAGAACACACAGGAGAGTTTTCTCTCGAAAGAATATGTAAGAATACCACGTTATAAGGAAATACAGTGTTGCAGAGTAAAGACAAATACGTACTTATTGGAAACACTTAAACTTTTCGAGAAGAAATAAGGCATCGTACAAAATTAGTATGTATCTCCTAAACAACACGTTATAACTCGGAAGGATTTGGTGTGGTGTGTACATCTAAACGTGTAGCCTCAAAAGAGAACCCACAGGAGAATTTTTGTTCCTTAAATTTTGTCAGAAAACCAAGTTTTAAGGAAATCCCGCATTGTGCGAAATTATCTTGTTTTTTTTAAACAACACGTTGTAACTCGAAAAGCTTTGGTGCTGCGTGTATGTCTAAGCGTATAGCCTCAAAAGAGGACGCAAAGGAGAGTTTTTTCTCGAAAGAATATGTAAGAATACCACATTATTAGGAAATACACTGTTGCAGAGTAAAGACAAATACTTACGTATTGGAAAAACTTTATGAGAAGAAATAACGCATCGTAAGAAATTAGCTTGTATCTCCTAAACAACACGTTGTAACTTAAAAAGATTTGGTGTGGCCTGTACGTCTAAACGTGTAGCCTGAAAAGAGAACCCATAGGAGAATTTTCTTTGGTCAAAATTTGTCAGAAAACCACGTAATAAGGAAATCCCGCATTGTGCGAAATTATCTTGTTTTTCCTAAACAAAACGTTTTAACTCGAAAAGCTTCGGTGTTGCATGTATGTCTAAGCGTTTAGCCTCAAAGGAGAACGCACAGGAGAGTTTTCTCTCGAAAGAATATGTAAGAATACCACGTTATAAGGAAATACAGTGTTTCAGAGTAAAGACAAATACATACTTATTGGAAAAACTTAAACTTTATGAGAAGAAATAATGCATCGCTCAAAACTAGTTTAATCTCCTAAAGAACACGTTATAACTCGAAAAGATTTGGTGTGGTGTGTACGTCTAAACGTGTAGCCTCAAAAGAGAACCCACAGGATAATTTTCTTTCGTCAAAATTAGTCAGAAAACCACGTTTTAAGGAAATCCCGCATCGTGCGAAATTATCTTGTTTTTCCTAAACAACACGTTGTAACTCGAAAAGCTTTGCTGTTGCGTGTATGTCTAAGCGTGTAGCCTCAAAAGATATTGCACAGGAGAGTTTTCTCTCGAAAGAATATGTAAGGATACCACGTTATAAGGAAATACAGTGTTGCAGAGTAAAGACAAATACGTACATATTGGAAACACTTTATGAGAGAAATAACGCATCTTGCAAAATTAGCTTTTATGTCCTAAACAACACGTTGTAACTCGAAAAGTTTTGGTGTGGCGTGTACGTCTAAACGTGTAGCCTCAAAAGAGTACCCACAGGAGAGTTTTATTTCGTCAAAATTTGTCAGAAAACCACGTTTTAAGGAAATCCCGCATCTTGCGAAATTATCTTGTTTTTCCTAAACAACACGTTGTAAATCGAAAAGCTTTGGTGTTGCGTGAATATCTAAGCATGTAGCCTCAAAGGAGAACGCACAGGAGAGTTTTCTCTCAAAAGAATATGCAAGAATACCACGTTATAAGGAAATACAGTGTTGCAGAGTAAAGGCAAATATGTACGTAATGGAAACACTTAAACTTTATGAGAAGAAATAAGGCATCGTAAAAAAATTAGCTTTTTTCTCCTAAACAACACGTAGTAACTCGAAAAGATTTGGTGTGGCGTGTACGTCTAAATGTGTAGCCTCAAAAGAGAACCCACAGGAATATTTTCTTTCGTCAAAATTTGTCAGAAAACCACGTTTTAAGGAAAACCCGCATCGTGCGAAATTATCTTGTTTTTCCTAAACAACACGTTGTAACTCGAAAAGCTTTGGTATTGCGTGTATGTCTAAGCGTGTAGCCTCAAAAGAGAACGCAAAGGAGAGTTTTTTCTCAAAAGAATATGTAAGAATACAACGTTATTAGGAAATACACTGTTGCAGAGTAATGACAAATACTTACGTATTGGAAAAAACTTTACGAGAAGAAATAACGCATCGTAAGAAATTAGCTTGTATCTCCTAAACAACACGTTGTAACTTAAAAAGATTTGGTGTGGCCTGTACGTCTAAACGTGTAGCCTGAAAAGAGAACCCATAGGAGAATTTTCTTTGGTCAAAATTTGTCAGAAAACCACTTATTAAGGAAATCCCGCATAGTGCGAAATTATCTTGTTTTTCCTAAACCAAATGTTTTAACTCGAAAAGCTTAGGTGTTGTGTGTATGTCTAAGCGTGTAGCCTCAAAAGAGAACGCACAGGAGAGTTTTCTCTCGAAAGAATATGTAAGAATACCACGTTATAAGGAAATACAGTGTTGCAGAGTAAAGACAAATACGTACTTATTGGAAAAACTTAAACTTTATGAGAAGAAATAAGGTATCTTACAAAATTAGTTTGTTTCTCCTAAACAACACGTTATAACTCGAAAAGATTTGGTGTGGGGTGTACGTCTAAACGTGTAGCCTCAAGCGAGAACCCACAGGATAATTTTCTTTTGTCAAAATTTGTCAGAAAACCACGTTTTAAGGAAATCCCGCATCGTGCGAAATTATCTTGTTTTTCCTAAACAACACGTTGTAACTCGAAAAGCTTTGGTGTTGCGTGTATGTCTAAGCGTGTAGCCTCAAAAGGGAACGCACAGGAGAGTTTTCTCTCGAAAGAATATGCAAGAATACCACGTTATAAGGAAATACAGTGTTGCAGAGTAAAGGCAAATATGTACGTAATGGAAACACTTAAACTTTATGAGAAGAAATAACGCATCGTAAAAAAATTAGCTTGTATCTCCTAAACAACACGTTGTAACTCGAAAAGATCTGGTGTTGCGTGAATGTCTAAGCATGTAGCCTCAAAGGAGAACGCACAGGAGAGTTTTCTCTCGAAAGAATATGCAAGAATACCACGTTATAAGGAAATACAGTGTTGCAGAGTAAAGGAAAATATGTACGTAATGGAAACACTTAAACTTTATGAGAAGAAATAACGCATAGTAAAAAAATTAGCTTGTTTCTCCTAAACAACATGTTGTAACTCGAAAAGATTTGGTGTGGCGTGTACGTCTAAATGTGTAGCCTCAAAAGAGAACCCACAGGAGTATTTTCTTTCGTCAAAATTTGTCAGAAAACCACGTTTTAAGGAAATCCCGCATCATGCGAAATTATCTTGTTTATCCTAAACAACACGTTGTAACTCGAAAAGCTTTGGTGTTGCGTGTATGTCTAAGCGTGTAGCCTCAAAAGAGAACCCAAAGGAGAGTTTTTTCTCGAAAGAATATGTAAGAATACCACGATATTAGGAAATACAGTGTTGCAGAGTAAAGACAAATACTTACGTCTTGGAAAAACTTTACGAGAAGAAATAACGCATCGTAAGAAATTAGCTTGTATCTCCTAAACAACACGTTGTAACTCAAAAGGTTTGGTGTGGCGTGTACGTCTAAATGTGTAGCCTCAAAAGAGAACCCACAGGAGTATTTTCTTTCGTCAAAATTTGTCAGAAAACCACGTTTTAAGGAAATCCCGCATCGTGCAAAAATATCTTGTTTTGCCTAAACAACACGTTGTAACTCGAAAAGCTTTGGTGTTGCGTGTATGTCTAAGCATGTAGCCTCAAAAGAGAACGCAAAGGAGAGTTTTTTCTCGAAAGAATATGTAAGAATACCACGTTATTAGGAAATACAGTGTTGCAGAGTAAAGACAAATACTTACGTCTTGGAAAAACTTTACGAGAAGAAATAACGCATCGTAAGAAATTAGCTTGTATCTCCTAAACAACACGTTGTAACATAAAAAGATTTGGTGTGGCCTGTACGTCTAAACCTGTAGCCTGAAAAGAGAACCCATAGGAGAATTTTCTTTGGTCAAAATTTGTCAGAAAACCATGTATTAAGGAAATCCCGCATAGTGCGACATTATCTTGTTTTTCCTAAACCAAACGTTTTAACTCGAAAAGCTTTCGTGTTGCGTGTATGTCTAAGCGTGTAGCCTCAAAAGAGAACACACAGGAGAGTTTTCTCTCGAAAGAATATGTAAGAATACCACGTTATAAGGAAATACAGTGTTGCAGAGTAAAGACAAATACGTACTTATTGGAAAAACTTAAACCTTACGAGAAGAAATAAGGCATCTTACAAAATTAGTTTGTATCTCCTAAACAACACATTATAACTCGAAAAGATTTGGTGTGGTGTGTATGTCTAAACGTGTAGCCTCAAAAGAGAACCCACAGGAAAATTTTCTTTCGTCAAAATTTGTCAGAAAACCACGTTTTAAGGAAATCCCGCATTCTGCGAAATTATCTTGTTTTTCTTAAACAAAACGTTTTAACTCGAAAAGCTTTGGTGTTGCGTGTATGTCTAAGCGTGTAGCCTCAAAAGAGAACGCACAGGAGAGTTTTCTCTCGAAAGAATATGTAAGAATACCACGTTATAAGGAAATACAGTGTTGCAGAGTAAAGACAAATTTGTACTTATTGGAAAAACTTAAACTTAAGAGAAGAAATAACGCATCGTACAAAATTAGCTTGTATCTCCTAAACAACACGTTGTAACTTAAAAAGATTTGGTGTGGCCTGTACGTCTAAACGTGTAGCCTCAAAAGAGAACCCATAGGAGAATTTTCTTTGGTCAAAATTTGTCAGAAAACCACTTATTAAGGAAATTCCGCATCGTGCGAAATTATCTTGTTTTTCCTAAACAAAACGTTTTAACTCGAAAAGCTTTGGTGTTGCGTGTATGTCTAAGCGTGTAACCTCAAAGGAGAATGCCCAGGAGAGTTTTCTCTCGAAAGAATATGTAAGAATACCACGTAAAAGGAAATACAGTGTTGCAGAGCAAAGACAAATACGTACTTATTGGAAAAACTTAAACTTTACGAGAAGAAATAAGGCATGTTACAAAATTAGTTTTTATCTCCTAAACAACACGTTATAACTTGAAAAGATTTGGTGTGGTGTGTACGTCTAAACTTGTAGCCTCAAAAGAGAACCCACAGGATAATTTTCTTTCGTCAAAATTTGCCAGAAAACCACGTTTTAAGGAAATCCCGCATCTTGCGAAATTATCTTGTTTTTCCTAAACAACACGTTGTAACTCGAAAGCTTTGGTGTTGCGTGTATGTCTAAGCGTGTAGCCTCAAAAGAGAACGCACAGGAGAGTTTTCTCTCGAAAGAATATGTAAGGATACCACGTTATAAGGAAATACAGTGTTGCAGAGTAAAGACAAATACGTACGTATTGGAAACACTTTATGAGAGAAATAACGCATCTGGCAAAATTGGCTTGTATGTCCTAAACAACTCGTTGTAACTCGAAAAGATTTGGTGTGGGGTGCACGTCTAAACGTGTAGCCTCAAAAGAGTACCCACAGGAGAGTTTTATTTCGTCAAAATTTGTCAGAAAACCACGTTTTAAGGAAATCCCGCATCTTGCGAAATTATCTTGTTTTTCCTAAACAACACGTTGTAAATCGAAAAGCTTTGGTGTTGCGTGAATGTTTAAGCATGTAGCCTCAAAGGAGAACGCACAGGAGAGTTTTCTCTCGAAAGAATATGCAAGAATACCACGTTATAAGGAAATACAGTGTTGCAGAGTAAAGGCAAATATGTACGTAATGGAAACACTAAAACTTTATGAGAAGAAATAACGCATCGTAAAAAATTAGCTTGTTTCTCCTAAACAACACGTTGTAACTTGAAATGATTTGGTGTGGCATGTACGTCTAAATGTGTAGCCTCAAAAGAGAACCCACAGGAGTATTTTCTTTCGTCAAAATTTGTCAGAAAACCACGTTTTAAGGAAATCCCGCATCGTGCGAAATTATCTTGTTTTTCCTAAACAACACGTTTTAACTCGAAAAGCTTTGGTGTTGCGTGTATGTCTAAGCATGTAGCCTCAAAAGAGAACGCAAAGGAGAGTTTTTTCTCGAAAGAATGTGTAAGAATACCACGTTTTTAGGAAATACAGTGTTGCAGAGTAAAGACAAATACTTACGTATTGTAAAAAACTTTAGGAGAAGAAATAACGCATCGTAAGAAATTACCTTGTATCTCCTAAACAACACGTTGTAGCTTAAAAAGATTTGGTGTGGCCTGTACGTCTAAACGTGTAGCCTGAAAAGAGAACCCATAGATGAATTTTCTTTGCTCAAAATATGTCAGAAAACCACGTATTAAGGAAATCCCGCATAGTGCGAAATTATCTTGTTTTTTCTAAACCAAACGTTTTAACTCGAAAAGCTTTGGTGTTGCGTGTATGTCTAAGCGTGTAGCCTCAAAAGAGAATGCACAGGAGAGTTTTCTCTCGAAAGAATATGTAAGAATACCACGTATTAAGGAAATACCCTGTTGCAGAGTAAAGACAAATACGTACTTATTGGAAACACTTTACGAGAAGAAATAAAGCATCGTAAAAAATTAGCTTGTATCTCCTAAACAACAGGTTGTAACTCGAAAAGATTTGGTGTGGCGTGTACGTCTAAACGTGTAGCCTCAAAAGAGTACACACAGGAGAGTTTTATTTGGTCAAAATTTGTCAGAAAACCACGTTTTAAGGAAATCCCGCATCGTGCGAAATTATGTTGTTTTTCCTAAACAACATGTTGTAATTCGAAAAGCTTTGGAGTTGAGTGTATGTCTAAGCATGTAGCCTCAAAGGAGACCGCACAGGAGAGTTTTCTCTCAAAAGAATATGCAAGAATACCTCGTTATAAGGAAATACAGTGTTGCAGAGTAAAGCCAAATTTTTACATAATGGAAACACTTAAAATTTATGAGAAGAAATAATGCATCGTAAAAAAATTAGCTTGTATCTCCTAAACAACACGTTGTAACTCGACAAGATTTAGTGTCTCGGGCACGTCTAAATGTGTAGCCTCAAAAGAGAACCCACAGGAGTATTTTCTTTCGTCAAAATTTGTCAGAAAACCACGTTTTAAGGAAATCCCGCATCATGCTAAATTATCTTGTTTTTCCTAAACAACACATTGTAACTCGAAAAACTTTGGTGTTGCGTGTATGTCAAAGCGTATAGCCTCAAAAGAGAACGCACAGGAGAGTTTTCTCTCGAAAGAATATGTAAGAATACCACGTTATAAGGAAATACAGTGTTGCAGAGTAAAGACAAATACGTACTTATTGGAAAAACTTAAACTTTACGAGAAGAAATAAGGCATCTTACAAAATTAGTTTCTATCTCCTAAACAACACGTTATAACTCGAAAAGATTTGGTGTGGTATGTACGTCTAAACGTGTAGCCTAAAAAGAGAACCCACAGGATAATTTTCTTTCGTCAAAATTTGTCAGAAAACCACGTTTTAAGGAAATCTCGCATCGTGTGAAATTATCTTGTTTTTCCTAAAAAACACGTTGTAACTCGAAAAGCTTTGGTGTTGCGTGTAAGTCTAAGCATGTAGCCTCAAAGGGGAACGCACAGGAGAGTTTTCTCTCGAAAGAATATGCAAGAATACCACGTTATAAGGAAATACAGTGTTGCAGAGTAAAGGCAAATATGTACGTAATGGAAACACAAACTTTATGAGAAGAAATAACGCATCGTAAAAAAATTAGCTTGTATCTCCTAAACAACACGTTGTAACTCGAAAAGATCTGGTGTTGCGTGAATGTCTAAGCATGTAGCCTCAAAGAAGAACGCACAGGAGAGTTTTCTCTCGAAAGAATATGCAAGAATACCACGTTATAAGGAAATACAGTGTTGCAGAGTAAAGGCAAATATGTACGTAATGGAAACACTTAAACTTTATGAGAAGAAATAACGCATCGTAAAAAAATTAGCTTGTTTCTCCTAAACAACACGTTGTAACTCGAAAAGATTTGGTGTGGCGTGTACGTCTAAATGTGTAGCCTCAAAAGAGAACCCACAGGAGTATTTTCTTTCGTCAAAATTTGTCAGAAACCCACGTTTTAAGGAAATTCCGCATCGTGCGAAATTATCTTGTTTTTCCTAAACAACACGTTGTAACTCGAAAAGCTTTGGTGTTGCGTGTATGTCTAAGCGTGTAGCCTCAAAAGGGAACGCACAGGAGAGTTTTCTCTCGAAAGAATATGCAAGAATACCACGTTATAAGGAAATACAGTGTTGCAGAATAAAGGCAAACATGTACGTAATGGAAAAACTTAAACTTTATGAGAAGAAATAACGCATCTTAAAATATTAGCTTGTATCTCCTAAACAACACGTTGTAATTCGAAAAGATTTGGTGTGGCATGTACGTCTAAACGTGTAGCCTCAAAAGAGATCCCACAGGAGAGTTTTCTTTGGTCAAAATTTGTCAGGAAAGCACGTTTTAAGGAAATCCCGCATCGTGCGAAATTATCTTGTTTTTCCTAAACAACATGTTGTAACTCGAAAAGCTTTGGTGTTGCGTGTATGTCTAAGCGTGTAGCCTCAAAAGTGAACGCACAGGAGAGTTTTCTCCCGAAAGAATATGTAGGAATACCACATTATAAGGAAATACAGTGTTGCAGAGTAAAGACAACTACATAATTATTGGAAACAATTAAACTTTACAAGAAGAAATAACGCATCGTAAAAAAATTAGCTTGTATCTCCTAAACAACACGTTGTAACTTAAAAAGATTTGGTGAGGCCTGTATGACTAAACGTGTAGCCTCAAAAGAGAACCAACAGGATAATTTTCTTTCGTCAAAATTTGTCAGAAAACCACGTTTTAAGGAAATCCCGCATCCTGCGAAATTATCTTGTTTTTCCTAAAAAACACGTTGTAACTCGAAAAGCTTTGGTGTTGCGTGTATGTCTAAGCGTGTAGCCTCAAAGGGGAACGCACAGGAGAGTTTTCTCTCGAAAGAATATGCAAGAATACCACGTTATAAGGAAATACAGTGTTGCAGAGTAAAGGCAAATATGTACGTAATGGAAAAACTTAAACTTTATGAGAAGAAATAACGCATCTTAAAATATTAGCTTGTATCTCCTAAACAACACGTTGTAATTCGAAAAGATTTGGTGTGGCGTGTACAGAGCCATATTGGGGCAGTCTTGCACTTGGTCAGAGTTTGACTTTGGTCAAGGTTAACTTCTCCCAGTTAGCCAGGATCCTGCTCCACCTAGGGTGGAGCGCTCGTAGTAAAGGTTAAGTTTATTGTTCCTCCAGGTATAGGGATTCCTGAATTAAACAGGTGACCCACCCAGCTGCCGGAGCAGTCAAGACGAAGACCTCCAAGAGAAGCTAGACAACTTCCACCGGAACTCAGCCTGGAGTCTGGGGGGAGGGTTTGCCCAAACTGTTAAAAGGTCCGGCGCCATTAAAGTTTACGGCTTTGATCAGTGAACATTGACTTGCCCGCACGTTCTTTTCGCTTCTCTTCCCTATGACCCCAAAATTCTCTCAACAGGTAACCCGGTTTACATGTGGCTGCGGGCAGCTACATATTGGCGCCTGAACGTGGGAGACCTGCCACGAGAGAATTTCCTGAGGTAGCCCTATCCAGCGAAGCTTCGCGGAAAAGGTGAAAATTAATGGTATCCTCACGGTAAGCAACATAGAGGTCAAAGCTAGCGCTAGTGAATTCGTGTCTATTGTTGTGAGTGCAGGAATGGATACAGTTTTTCAAGCATACTGTGTGGACCCAGCGCAGGACTGCTTGGGTTGATAAGATAGGGAAATATGGGGAAGGAATTTGGTAGGCATTTGCCCAAAGCTCGTAAGAGCTGATTTCGGCGAAAAGAAAGGGGTTTTTAAAAATAGGCATATGTCCACAGCTTCTAAGAGCTGTTTAAAGAGGAAAATGGATGCAATTGCTTAACAAGCACGCTTAACTTTCTGTGTATCTTTCCGTGTTTGTCCCGGTGCACCGACTGTCTATGTGTATGTTTATGTCCTCTCTGTGTCTTTGTGTGAATGACTGTTTCATGTTAAAAAGAAAAAATTGGTAAAGATTACATCTGCTGGTAACCTCTTGAGCTAGCCACAGTTTGTGTGGGGATTGATTCAAAGCCACGCTGCAGCAGCGTAGCTCACTCACCCAAGAGGCAAGCATGGCTGGGGAAAAAGCCGCTCTTAAAAGCCCAGAAACCTCGAGATTTGGGAAGACCTTGGTTTGGCTTGTGAAATTCATGTAGTCGCTTTATACATGTTTCTAATTGGTTTTAATGATATAAGGCTTTACATTTCTTGACTAAAGAGTTATAAATTAATTGGTTATTATGTAAAAGGTATAGTGTTATTAAGAAAAGGTTAGTTTAAAACTGGTGATTCAGTGTTAGAGCTATCTTAACTAACTACACGTGGCCTAACGCCACTCATGCCTTGTTCTTGTTTATAATTGGATTTAAAGGTATATTTTGCATGACTTGACTATAGAGTATTGGCTTAAGTCACTGGACATGATTTAAAAGGTATAATGTTATTAACAAATGTTAGGTGAAAGCTGGTAGTTTAGGGTAGTCGCCATTTTTAAACAAACACGTGGCATGACGATTAAGGCTGGTAGTTTAGGGTAGTCGCCATTTTGAACACCACGTGGCATGACGCAATCCAGGAAATACAGGCCTTTGGGATGCTCCTAAATTGGCATGGTGTTTCATGTGAATCTTGGCCTGGAGATTAGACTTAATGAAGATTAAGATTTAAAATATTGTCTCTTTAATAAGTTACACTGTTATACACTTGAACATAAGAACTGGCAGACAAACCTTGTGCTGTAAATATGTGTTTGCCATTGATTTTAAAGAAAATAGATTGTTTAAAATTGAGATTTGCTTCCAAAATTACAATTGTGCTCTAATATTGCAAGAAAACATTGAGTTACAATAAAAATCAGTGTGTCATTGGCTACAGTTTTCAGTTTGCAGGCTCGTAATTGTTAACATTTTGTAATTAAGATAATTTTGAGAGTGATGCAGCTATGGGTTTTAGAGGCCCATTGCCACTTTTCCACAAGTTTATAGGCTACAATGGTAGGAGCAAAATTTAACCCTCCAAGATTAAAAAGGAGATCTCAGTGAAAATGTATTTGATATCAAGTAGGTTCCTTTGACCATAGAATTACCGGTTTCTTTTGTTTAATCCTCAAAATGTCCTTGCAGGACAGATAGTTTGGGTCTGGTCTTAGATAAAAGGCTCAGATTAGAAGATATTTACTTTCCAGTAATCTCATACAATGTTCTTGCCAAGGACTCAGGGTGGATCCTAGGGCAGAATTTTTACATTTGAGTTAATGCAAAGCTTAGAGCTGCCTCAGGGGAAGCTAGTGAGGAAGCTTGAGAAATTGTTTCTGCCTTACAGGCCCCACCTAGGGAGTGTTTGGCTAAAAAAAAAAAAAAAAAGTTTTTGACTTATCCAGGTGTGGGTTAAAATGCTGTTCAAATCTATGAAAGGTCAAGGAGGCTATAAAGGCATTAACATTTGGCCTGTCTACTCCCTACAAAATTATTGTAAATTTAAAGGGTTGGTTTTTTACTTTACATTCTGATAATTATAAAAGCATTTGCTTCTAATTTTAAAGAAACAACAAAGCAATTTCATTAGAAAGTTTTTGCCTCAAGGAATGGCTAACAGCCTTATGTCCTGTGAGAAAAAAATGTTTGTCTCTCTTTCAATACAAGAGTTAGGATCTTACATTTTTCAGTCTATAATCATAGAATGTTTGTTACAGGCCTTTGCTCTAACTATAGACTTTTAGAATTTTTAGGTAAATGGCTTTCAAAGGTTGTTAAGATATATTAATTGGCTTTATCTTATATTTACCTCATTTTAAGCTTGCCACAGAAGGTCTTAAACCTCTGTTTTCAAGGTAGGAAACGTTTGTTCCTTGCTTCAAGCAACAATCAAATTTATTATTAATGGTTGGTCTATTACATGGCAAGCATTTTTAGGCAAAATTAATAATTGTTATCCAAAAGATAATTTGTACTATCAGATCACATGTTTATTCCTTTAAGTTTCTCCCTGCTTCAACACAGATACCTGAATTGGGTGCTATAGCAGCTATTTTTAAGATGTTAAAGGTCAAGCTTTTAATAATAGTAGATATACATAGCTCATGGTTTATAATTGCTTAAAATTGGTCCATTTTTAATACTGCTAATTCTTAATTTCTACAGTTTATACAAATGTGATTCAAATTTCTAAGAACAAAGGATATGTTCTCTAAATGACTGTCCTTTAGGTATTTGAAATAATTTTATATTTTGTGCACATCAAATTATAAAGATTTGTTCTTGATGTCCTCAATTTCTACCTCTACCACGTAATGGTGTTAATCCTAGAGGACTTAGTTATTACAGATAAATGATATTCATATTTCTAATTTAAAAGATTAAAAAAATATGTACATGTGACTAATGATTCATTTTTAGGCTGTCTAGTTGCAACTGCTCTAACAGAAAAAGCAACTATATTTTATATAATTACATAGTTATTGCCTATGTTATGGTTTATACTTTGTGTTCCAACTTAAATTAATAAAACAATATCTTCTTGGAAGAAAGAAGAGAGGGGAAATTGTGTCCCTGTGCATATAATTTAAATTATGCTTGCATGTTTTTAAGAAAATTTTAAAATTTGGATGCCAAGAAACTCCTTGCTAATTGTATATGACATCTTGTAATTAGACATATTGATGTCTAGGTGAAATGAAGGAATTCACTTACTAACATATGCCATGATCCTGATTTAATATTGGGGGAGAAGGCATGTCCTCTGTTTTTTCCACAGAATGCTGCAGAAGATATGCTGACTGTGCTTGCTGAATGCCCAGACCATGGTAACATAAGAGCTATATTGGGTATATGTTCTTGACTTACCTCAATTGTTAAATGTCCCAGGTTAGATAAATTGCCTAGCTTCAAGCTTTTAGACTTTGTGGGACAGAAAATAGAGACTGTTAAGCTAGCTTAGGAAAAATTAATCTAAAGAAGAGTTAAAATGACTCTTCTCCTTATTGTGTTCAGCTGACTCAACCATAGACTGGTCTAGAAATAATTCCAATATTGAAGATTCCAATTTTGAAGATGGCTAACAATCTTCAGCCAGCTGTGTTAATTTAACATATAGTCTCCACTTTTCCTGAGAAGTAACAGCTTATTTCTTGATTCACAAGGCTACCTCTCCTACCTCAGAGGCCAAGCATTGGGTCCTTAAAGTTGTTAATTTACAACTGAATTGGATACTTCTGGGACAAGTTAATCCTATTCCACCTTTAACTCTTGACCTTGTCTGTTAAGCAGACTGGCTGTCTCCACCCAGGCTCACCTGGATGGAGAGATTGCATGTCTGTTAAAGACACTTGCAGACCCCCCTGGCTTCAAAACTTACACAAGTGGATCTCCAAAGAGGGAGCCACATAGATCTCAGATCTATGTGTGTTTGTTTATGAACAAACATGGGTACCAGCGAGACGTGCGAGGCAAAGCACTGCATGGGGAGGTGAATTTCTGCTTCTGAGTCCCCAGGAAGTACACCTAATTGCATAGGGGTTAACGTCGAGAGGCTATCCTTAAAATAATAAGGGAGCCTATTACCCCTCCTCTGAAAAAGACGTTATACAATATTTAAGAGGAATTACGGTCAATGCTTCCCCTCCTGGTTAAGGCCCGCCTTCTTATGAAGGATATTTATCCACTTGTTTTCTACCTCCTCGTGTTCAAATTAATAAAAAAAGGGAGGACATGTACAGAGCCATATTGGGGCAGTCTTGCACTTGGTCAGAGTTTGACTTTGGTCAAGGTTAACTTCTCCCAGTTAGCCAGGATCCTGCTCCACCTAGGGTGGAGCGCTCGTAGTAAAGGTTAAGTTTATTGTTCCTCCAGGTATAGGGATTCCTGAATTAAACAGGTGACCCACCCAGCTGCCGGAGCAGTCAAGACGAAGACCTCCAAGAGAAGCTAGACAACTTCCACCGGAACTCAGCCTGGAGTCTGGGGGGAGGGTTTGCCCAAACTGTTAAAAGGTCCGGCGCCATTAAAGTTTACGGCTTTGATCAGTGAACATTGACTTGGCCGCACGTTCTTTTCGCTTCTCTTCCCTATGACCCCAAAATTCTCTCAACAGGTAACCCGGTTTACAAGTGGCTGCGGGCAGCTACAGTGGCGTGTAAGTCTAAACGTGTAGCCTCAAAAGAGATCCCACAGGAGAGTTTTCTTTGGTCAAAATTTGTCAGGAAAGCACGTTTTAAGGAAATCCCGCATCGTGCGAAATTATCTTGTTTTTCCTAAACAACATGTTGTAACTCGAAAAGCTTTGGTGTTGCGTGTATGTCTAAGCGTGTATCCTCAAAAGTGAACGCACAGGAGAGTTTTCTCCCGAAAGAATATGTAGGAATACCACATTATAAGGAAATACAGTGTTGCAGAGTAAAGACAACTACATAATGATTGGAAACACTTAAACTTTACAAGAAGAAATAACGCATCATAAAAAAATTAGCTTGTATCTCCTAAACAACACGTTGTAACTTAAAAAGATTTGGTGAGGCCTGTACGACTAAACGTGTAGCCTCAAAAGAGAACCCATAGGAGAAGTTTCTTTCGTCAAAATTTGTCAGAAAAGCCTGTATTAAGGAAATCCCGCATCGTGCGAAATTATCTTGTTTTTCCTAAACAACACGTTGTAACTCAAAAAGCTTTGGTGTTGCGTGAATGTCTAAGCATGTAGCCTCAAAGGAGAAAGCACAGGAGAGTTTTCTCTCGAAAGAATATGCAAGAATACCACGTTATAAGGAAATACAGTGTGGCAGAGTAAAGGCAAATATGTACGTAATGGAAACATTTAAACTTTATGAGAAGAATTAACACATCGAAAAAAAATTAGCTTGTTTCTCCTAAACAACAGGTTGTAACTCGAAAAGATTTGGTGTGGCGTGGATGTCTAAACGTGTAGCCTCAAAGGAAAACCCACAGGAGAGTTTTCTTTCGTCAAAATTTGTCAGCAAACCATGTTTTAAGGAAATCCCGCATCGTGCGAAATTATCTTGTTTTTCCTAAACAACACGTTGTAACTAGAAAAGCTTTGGTGTTGTGTGTATGTCTAAGCGTGTAGCTTCAAAGGAGAACGCAGAGGAGAGTTTTCTCTCGAAAGAATATGTAAGAATACCACGTTATAAGGAAATACAGTGTTGCAGAGTAAAGGCAAATACGTACATATTGGAAACAATTAAACTTTAAGAGAAGAAATAAAGCATCTTAAAAAATTAGCATGTATCTCCTAAACAACACGTTGTAATTCGAAAAGATTTGGTGTGGCGTGTACGTCTAAATGTGTAGCATCAAAAGGGATCCCACAGGTTCTCTTTGGAGGCTACATGCTTAGACATACACGCACCACCAAATCTTTTCGAGTTACAACGTGTTGATTAGGAAAAACAAGATAATTTCCCACGATGCGGGATTTCCTTAAAAAGTGGTTTTCTGACAAATTTTGACGTAAGAAAATTCTCCTGTGGGTTCTCTTTTGAGGCTACACATTTAGAGGTGCACGCCACACCAAATCTTTTTGAGTTACCACGTGTTGTTTAGGAGATACAAGCAAATTTTGTACCATGCATTATTTCTTCTCATAATATGTTTCCAATACGTATGTATTTGTCTTTACTCTGCAGCAATATATTTCCTTATAACGTGGTATTCTTACATATTCTTTCGAGAGAAAACTCTCCTGTGCATTCTCTTTTGAGGCTACATGCTTACACATACACCCAACACCAAAGCTTTTCGAGTTACAATGTTTTGTTTATGAAAAACAAGATAATTGCGCACAATGCGGAATTTCCTTAAAACGTGGTTTTCTGACAAATTTTGACGAAAGAAAATTCTCCTGTGGGTTCTCTTTTGAGGCTACATGTTTAGACGTACACGCCACACCAAATCTTTTCGAGTTAAAACGTGTTGTTTAGGAGATACAAGCTAATTTTGTACGATGCGTTATTTCTTCTCCTAAAGTGTTTCCAATATGTACGTATTTGTCCTTACTCTACAACACTGTATTTCCTTATAACGTGGTATTCGTACATATTCTTTCGAGAGAAAACTCTCCTGTGCATTCTCTTTTGAGGCTACACGCTTAGACATACACGCAACACCAAAGCATTTCGAGTTAGAACGTGTTGTTTAGGAAAAACAAGATAATTTCTCATGATGCGGGAATTCCTTAAAACGTGGTTTTCTGACAAATTTTGAGGAAAGAAAATTCTCCTGTGGGTTTTCATTTGAGGCTAAATGTTTAGACGTACACGCCACACCAAATGTTTTCGAGTTACAACGTGTTCTTTAGGAGATACAAGCTAATTTTTTATGATGCTTTATATCTTCTTGTAAAGTTTAAGTGTTTCCAAAAGGAACTTATTTATCTTTAATTTGCCACAATGTATTTCCTTATAACGTGGCATTCTTACATACTCGTTCGAGAGAAATCTCTACTGTGCGTTCTCTTTTGAGGCTACATGCTTAGACATACACCCAACACCAAAGATTTTCGAGTTCCAATGTGTTGTTTAGGAAAAACAAGATAGTTTCGCATGATGCGGGATTTCCTTAATAAGTGGTTTTCTGACAAATTTTGAAGAAAGAAAATTCTCCTGTGCGTTCTCTTTTGAGGCTACACGTTTAGACGTATACGCCACACCAAATCCTTTCGAGTTATAACGTGTTGTTTAGGATATACAAGCTAATTTTTTACTATGTGTTATTTCTTCTCGTAAAGCTTAAGTTTTCCAATAAGTATGTATTTGTCTTTACTCTGCAACACTGTATTTCCTTATAACGTGGTATTCCTACATATTCTTTCGGAAGAAAACTCTCCTGTGCGTTCTCTTTTGAGGCTACACGCTTAGACATACACGCAACACCAAAGCTTTTCGAGTTACAACGTGTTGTTTAGGAAAAACAAGATAATTTCGCATGATGCGTGATTTCCTTAAAACGTGGTTTTCTGACAAATATTGATGAAAGAAAATTCTCCTGTGGGTTCTCTTTTGAGGATACACGTTTAGACATACATGCCACACCAAATCTTGTCGAGTTACAACGTGTTGTTTAGGAGATACAAGCTAATTTTACATGATGCATTATTTCTTCTCGTAAAGTGTTTCCAATAAGTACATATTTGTCTATACTCTGCAACACTGTATTTCCTTATAACGTGGTATTCTTACATATTCTTTCGAGAGAAAACTATCCTGTACGTTCTCTTCGGAGGCTACACGCTTAGACATACACGCACCACCAAAGCTTTTCTAGTTACAACATGTTGATTAGGAAAAACAAGATAATTTCGCACGATGCGGGATTTCCTTAAAACGTGGTTTTCTGACAAATTTTGACGTAAGAAAATTCTCCTGTGGGTTCTCTTTTGAGGCTACAAGTTTAGATGTACACGCCACACCAAATATTTTTGAGTTACCACGTGTTGTTTCGGAGATACAAGCTAATTTTGTACCATGCGTTATTTCTTCGTTTAATGTGTTTCCAAAACGTATGTATTTGTCTTTACTCTGCAGCAATATGTTTCCTTATAACATGATAATCTTACATATTCTTTCGAGAGAAAACTCTCCTGTGCATTGTCTTTTGAGGCTACATGCTTAGACATACAGGCAACACCAAATCCTTTCGAGTTATAACGTGTTGTTTAGGATATACAAGCTAATTTTGTACTATGTTTTGTTTCTTCTCGTAAAGTTTAAGTGTTTCCAATAAGTATTTATTTGTCTTTACTCTGCAACACTGTATTTCCTTATAAAGTGGTATTCCTACATATTCTTTCGGGAGAAAACTCTCCTGTGCGTTCTCTTTTGAGGCTACACGCTTAGACATATACGCAACACCAAAGCTTTTCGAGTTACAACATGTTGTTTAGGAAAAACAACATAATTTCGCAGGATGCAGGATTTCCTTAAAACGTGGTTTTCTGACAAATTTTGACGAAAGAAAACTCTCCTGTGGGTTCTCCTTTGACGCTACACGTTTAGTCGTTCATGCCACACCAAATCTTTTCGAGTTACAACGTGTTGTTTAGGAGATACAAGCTAAGTTTGCATGATGTGTTATTTCTTTTCGTAAAGTGTTTCCAAGAAATACATATTTGTCTATACTCTGCAACACTGT
Organism: Apodemus sylvaticus; assembly: GCF_947179515.1. Lineage (NCBI taxonomy): Eukaryota > Metazoa > Chordata > Mammalia > Rodentia > Muridae > Apodemus > Apodemus sylvaticus. The sequence goes on from NW_026263416.1 coordinate 649,949, forward strand.
ATTTCCTTATAACGTGGTATTCTTACATATTCTTTTGAGAGAAAACTATCCCTTGCGTTCTCTTTGGAGGCTACACGCTTAGACATACACGCACCACCAAAGCTTTTCGAGTTACAACGTGTTGATTAGGAAAAACAAGATAATTTCCCACGATGCGGGATTTCCTTAAAAAGTGGTTTTCTGACAAATTTTGACGTAAGAAAATTCTCCTGTGGGTTCTCTTTTGAGGCTACACATTTAGAGGTGCACGCCACACCAAATCTTTTTGAGTTACCACGTGTTGTTTAGGAGATACAAGCAAATTTTGTACCATGCATTATTTCTTCTCATAATATGTTTCCAATACGTATGTATTTGTCTTTACTCTGCAGCAATATATTTCCTTATAACGTGGTATTCTTACATATTCTTTCGAGAGAAAACTCTCCTGTGCATTCTCTTTTGAGGCTACACGCTTACACATACACCCAACACCAAAGCTTTTCGAGTTACAATGTTTTGTTTATGAAAAACAAGATAATTGCGCACAATGCGGAATTTCCTTAAAACGTGGTTTTCTGACAAATTTTGACGAAAGAAAATTCTCCTGTGGGTTCTCTTTTGAGGCTACATGTTTAGACGTACACGCCACACCAAATCTTTTCGAGTTACAACGTGTTGTTTAGGAGATACAAGCTAATTTTTTAAGATGCGTTATTTCTTCTCCTAAAGTGTTTCCAATATGTACGTATTTGTCTTTACTCTACAACACTGTATTTCCTTATAACATGGTATTCGTACATATTCTTTCGAGAGAAAACTCTCCTGTGCATTCTCTTTTGAGGCTACACGCTTAGACATACACGCAACACCAAAGCATTTCGAGTTAGAACGTGTTGTTTAGGAAAAACAAGATAATTTCTCATGATGCGGGAATTCCTTAAAACGTGGTTTTCTGACAAATTTTGAGGAAAGAAAATTCTCCTGTGGGTTTTCATTTGAGGCTAAATGTTTAGACGTACACGCCACACCAAATGTTTTCGAGTTACAACGTGTTCTTTAGGAGATACAAGCTAATTTTTTACGATGCTTTATATCTTCTTGTAAAGTTTAAGTGTTTCCAAAAGGAACGTATTTATCTTTAATTTGCCACAATGTATTTCCTTATAACGTGGTATTCTTACATACTCGTTCGAGAGAAATCTCTACTGTGCGTTCCCTTTTGAGGCTACATGCTTAGACATACACGCAACACCAAAGATTTTCGAGTTCCAATGTGTTGTTTAGGAAAAACAAGATAGTTTCGCATGATGCGGGATTTCCTTAATAAGTGGTTTTCTGACAAATTTTGACGAAAGAAAATTCTCCTGTGGGTTCTCTTTTGAGGCTACACGTTTAGACTTACACGCCACACCACATCCTTTCGAGTTATAACGTGTTGTTTAGGATATACAAGCTAATTTTTTACTATGTGTTATTTCTTCTCGTAAAGCTTAAGTGTTTCCAATAAGTATGTATTTGTCTTTACTCTGCAACACTGTATTTCCTTATAACGTGGTATTCCTACATATTCTTTCGGAAGAAAACTCTCCTGTGCATTCTCTTTTGAGGCTACACGCTTAGACATACACGCAACACCAAAGCTTTTCGAGTTACAACGTGTTGTTTAGGAAAAACAAGATAATTTCGCATGATGCGTGATTTCCTTAAAACGTGGTTTTCTGACAAATATTGATGAAAGAAAATTCTCCTGTGGGTTCTCTTTTGAGGCTACACGTTTAGATGTACACGCCACACCTAATCCTTTCAAGTTATAACGTGTTGTTTAGGATATACAAACTAATTTTTACTATGTGTTATTTCCTCTCGTAAAGCTTAAGTGTTTCCAATAAGTATGCATTTGTCTTTACTCTGCAACACTGTATTTCCTTATAACGTAGTATTCCTACATATTCTTTCGGGAGAAAACTCTCCTGTGCGTTCTCTTTTGAGGCTACACGTTTAGACGTACACGCCACACCAAATCGTTTTGAGTTACAACTTGTTCTTTAGGAGGTACAAGCTTATTTTTTAACGATGAATTATTTCTTCTCTTAAAGTTTAAGTGTTTCCAATATGTATATATTTGCCTCTACTCTGCAACACTGTATTTCCTTATAACGTGGTATTCTTACATATTCTTTCGAGAGAAAACTCTCCTGTGCATTCTCTTTGGAGGCTACACGCTTAGACATTCACGCAACACCAAAGCTTTTCGAGTTACAACGTGTTGTTTAGGAAAAACAAGATAATTTCGCATGATGCGGGATTTCCTTAAAACGTGGTTTTCTGACAAATTTTGATGAAAGAAAATTCTTCTGTGGGTTCTCTTTTGAGGCTACACGTTTAGACGTACACGCAACACCAAATCCTTTCGAGTTATAACGTGTTGTTTAGGATATACAAACTAATATTTACTATGTGTTATTTCTTCTCGTAAAACTTAAGTGTTTCCAATAAGAATGCATTTGTCTTTACTCTGCAACACTGTATTTCCATATAACGTGGTATTCCTACATATTCTTTTGGAAGAAAACTCTCCTGTGCGTTCTCTTTTGAGGCTACACGCTTAGACATACACGCAACACCAAAGCTTTTCGAGTTACAACGTGTTGTTTAGGAAAAACAAGATAATTTCGCATGATGCGGGATTTCCTTAAAACGTGGTTTTCTGACAAATATTGATGAAAGAAAATTCTCCTGTGGGTTCTCTTTTGAGGCTACACGTTTAGACGTACACGCCACACCTAATCTTTTCAAGTTATAACGTGTTGTTTAGGATATACAAACTAATTTTTACTATGTGTTGTTTCCTCTCGTAAAGCTTAAGTGTTTCCAAGAAGTATGCATTTGTCTTTACTCTGCAACACTGTATTTCCTTATAACGTGGTATTCCTACATATTCTTTCGGAAGAAAACTCTCCTGTGCGTTCTCTTTTGAGGCTACACGCTTAGACATACACGCACCACCAAAGCTTTTCGAGTTACATGTTGTTTAGGAAAAACAAGATAATTCGCACGATGCGGTATTTCCTTAAAACGTGGTTTTCTGAAAAATTTTGATGAAAGAAAACTCTCCTGTGTGTTCTCTTTTGAGGCTACACGTTTAGACATACACGCCACACCAAACCTTGTCGAGTTACAACGTGTTGTTTAGGAGATACAAGCTAATTTTGCATGATGCGTTATTTCTTCTCCTAAAGTGTTTCCAATAAGTACATATTTGTCTAAATTCTGCAACACTGTATTTCCTTATAACGTGGTATTCTTACATATTCTTTCGAGAGAAAACTATCCTGTGCATTCTCTTTGGAGGCTACACGCTTAGACATACAAGCACCACCAAAGATTTTCGAGTTACAACGTGTTGATTAGGAAAAACAAGATAATTTCCCACGATGAGGGATTTCCTAAAAACGTGGTTTTCTAACAAATTTTGACGAAAGAAAACTCTCCTGTGGGTTCTCTTTTGAGGCTACACTTTTAGACTTACACGCCACACCAAATCTTTTCGAGTTACAACGTGTTGTGTAGGACATACAAGCTAGGTTTGCAAGATGCGTTATTTCTCTCATAAAGTGCTCCCATTACTTACGTGTTTTCTTTACTCTGCAACACAGTATTTCCTTATAACGTGGTATTCTTACATATTCTTTCGAGAGAAAACTCTCCTGTGCGTTCTCTTTGGAGGCTACACGCTTAGACATTCACGCAACACCAAAGCTCTTCGAGTTACAACGTGTTGTTTAGGAAAAACAAGATAATTTCGCATGATGCGGGATTCCCTTAAAACGTGGTTTTCTGAAAAGTGTTGACGAAAGAAAATTCTCCTGTGGGTTCTCTTTTGAGGCTACACGTTTAGATGTACACGCCACACCAAATCCTATCGAGTTATAACCTGTTGTTTAGGATATACAAGCTAATTTTGTACTATGTGTTATTTCTTCTCGTAAAGCTTAACTGTTTCCAATAAGTATGTATTTGTCTTTACTCTGCAACACTGTATTTCCTTATAACGTGGTATTCCTACAAATTCTTTCGGGAGAAAACTCCCCTGTGCGTTCTCTTTTGAGGCTACACTTTTAGACGTACACGCCACACCAAATCGTTTTGAGTTACAACTTGTTGTTTAGGAGATACAAGCTAATTTTTTTACGATGAATTATTTCTTCTCGTAAAGCTTAAGTGTTTCCAATACGTATGTACTTGCCTCTACTCTGCCACACTGTATTTCCTTATAACGTGATATTCTTACATATTCTTTCGAGAGAAAACTCTCCTGTGCGTTCTCTTTGGAGGCTACACGCTTAGACATTCACCCAACACCAAAGCTTTTCGAGTTACAACGTGTTGTTTAGGAAAAACAAGATAATTTCGCATGATGCGGGATTTCCTTAAAACGTGGTTTTCTGACAAATTTTGACGAAAGAAAATTCTCCTGTGGGTTCTCTTTTGAGGCTACACGTATAGTCGTACACGCCACACCAAATCCTATCGAGTTATAACCTGTTGTTTAGGATATACAAGCTAATTTTGTACTATGTGTTATTTCTTCTCGTAAAGCTTAACTGTTTCCAATAAGTATGTATTTGTCTTTACTCTGCAACACTGTATTTCCTTATAACGTGGTATTCCTACAAATTCTTTCGGGAGAAAACTCCCCTGTGCGTTCTCTTTTGAGGCTACACTTTTAGACGTACACGCCACACCAAATCTTTTTGAGTTACAACTTGTTGTTTAGGAGATACAAGCTAATTTTTTTACGATGAATTATTTCTTCTCGTAAAGTTTAAGTGTTTCCAATACGTATGTACTTGCCTCTACTCTGCCACACTGTATTTCCTTATAACGTGATATTCTTACATATTCTTTCGAGAGAAAACTCTCCTGTGCGTTCTCTTTGCAGGCTACACGCTTAGACATTCACCCAACACCAAAGCTTTTCGAGTTACAACGTGTTGTTTAGGAAAAACAAGATAATTTCGCATGATGCGGGATTTCCTTAAAACGTGGTTTTCTGACAAATTTTGACGAAAGAAAATTCTCCTGTGGGTTCTCTTTTGAGGCTACACGTTTAGTCGTACACGCCACACCAAATCCTTTCGAGTTATAACGTGTTGTTTAGGACATACAAGCTAATTTTGTACTATGTGTTATTTCTTCTCGTAAAGCTTAAGTGTTTCCAATAAGTATGTATTTGTCTTTACTCTGCAACACTGTATTTCCTTATAACGTGGTATTCCTACATATTCTTTCGGAAGAAAACTCTCCTGTGCGTTCTCTCTTGAGGCTCCACGCTTAGACATACACGCACCACCAAAGCTTTTCGAGTTACAACATGCTGTTTAGGATAAACAAGTTAATTTCGCACGATGCGGTATTTCCTTAAAACGTGGTTTTCTGACAAATTTTGACGAAAGAAAACTCTCCTGTGGGTTCTCTTTTGAGGCTACACGTTTAGACATACATGCCACACCAAATCTTGTCGAGTTACAACGTGTTGTTTAGGAGATACAAGCTAATTTTACATGATGCGTTATTTCTTCTCCTAAAGTGTTTCCAATAAGTACATATTTATCTATACTCTGCAACACTGTATTTCCTTATAACGTGGTATTCTTACATATTCTTTCGAGAGAAAACTATCCTGTGCGTTCTCTTTGGAGGCTACACGCTTAGACATACACGCACCACCAAAGCTTTTCGAGTTACAACGTGCTGATTAGGAAAAACAAGATAATTTCACACGATGCGGGATTTCCTTAAAACGTGGTTTTCTGACAAATTTTGACGTAAGAAAATTCTCCTGTGGGTTCTCTTTTGAGGCTACACGTTTAGATGTACACACCACACCAAATATTTTTGAGTTACCACGTGTTGTTTCGGAGATACAAGCTAATATTGTACCATGCGTTATTTCTTCTCTTAATGTGTTTCCAAAACGTCTGTATTTGTCTTTACTCTGCAGCAATATGTTTCCTTATAACATGGTATTCTTACATATTCTTTCGAGAGAAAACTCTCCTGTGCATTCTCTTTTGAGACTACATGCTTAGACATACACGCAACACCAAATCCTTTCGAGTTATAACGTGTTGTTTAGGATATACAAGCTAATTTTGTACTATGTTTTATTTCTTCTCGTAAAGTTTAAGTGTTTCCAATAAGTATTTATTTGTCTTTACTCTGCAACACTGTATTTCCTTATAACGTGGTATTCCTACATATTCTTTCGGGAGAAAACTCTCCTGTGCGTTCTCTTTTGAGGCTACACGCTTAGACATATATGCAACACCAAAGCTTTTCGAGTTACAACATGTTGTTTAGGAAAAACAAGATAATTTCGCAGGATGCAGGATTTCCTTAAAACGTGGTTTTCTGACAAATTTTGATGAAAGAAAACTCTCCTGTGGGTTCTCCTTTGAGGCTACACGTTTAGTCGTTCATGCCACACCAAATCTTTTCGAGTTACAACGTGTTGTTTAGGAGATACAAGCTAAGTTTGCATGATGCGTTATTTCTTTTCGTAAAGTGTTTCCAATAAGTACATATTTGTCTATACTCTGCAACATTGTATTTCCTCATAACGTGGTATTCTTACATATTCTTTCGAGAGAAAACTATCCCTTGCGTTCTCTTTGGAGGCTACACGCTTAGACATACACGCACCACCAAAGCTTTTCGAGTTACAACGTGTTGATTAGGAAAAACAAGATAATTTCCCACGATGCGGGATTTCCTTAAAAAGTGGTTTTCTGACAAATTTTGACGTAAGAAAATTCTCCTGTGGGTTCTCTTTTGAGGCTACACATTTAGACGTGCACGCCACACCAATTCTTTTTGAGTTACCACGTGTTGTTTAGGAGATACAAGCAAATTTTGTACCATGCATTATTTCTTCTCATAATATGTTTCCAATACGTATGTATTTGTCTTTACTCTGCAGCAATATATTTCCTTATAACGTGGTATTCTTACATATTCTTTCGAGAGAAAACTCTCCTGTGCATTCTCTTTTGAGGCTAAACGCTTACACATACACCCAACACCAAAGCTTTTCGAGTTACAATGTTTTGTTTATGAAAAACAAGATAATTGCGCACAATGCGGGATTTCCTTAAAACGTGGTTTTCTGACAAATTTTGACGAAAGAAAATTCTCCTGTGGGTTCTCTTTTGAGGCTACATGTTTAGACGTACACGCCACACCAAATCTTTTCGAGTTACAACGTGTTGTTTAGGAGATACAAGCTAATTTTGTACGATGCGTTATTTCTTCTCCTAAAGTGTTTCCAATATGTACGTATTTGTCTTTACTCTACAACACTGTATTTCCTTATAACATGGTATTCGTACATATTCTTTCGAGAGAAAACTCTCCTGTGCATTCTCTTTTGAGGCTACACGCTTAGACATACACGCAACACCAAAGCATTTCGAGTTAGAACGTGTTGTTTAGGAAAAACAAGATAATTTCTCATGATGCGGGAATTCCTTAAAACGTGGTTTTCTGACAAATTTTGAGGAAAGAAAATTCTCCTGTGGGTTTTCATTTGAGGCTAAATGTTTAGGCGTACACGCCACACCAAATGTTTTCGAGTTACAACGTGTTCTTTAGGAGATACAAGCTAATTTTTTACGATGCTTTATATCTTCTTGTAAAGTTTAAGTGTTTCCAAAAGGAACGTATTTATCTTTAATTTGCCACAATGTATTTCCTTATAACGTGGTATTCTTACATACTCGTTCGAGAGAAATCTCTCCTGTGCGTTCTCTTTTGAGGCTACATGGTTAGACATACACGCAAACCCAAAGATTTTCCAGTTACAATGTGTTGTTTAGGAAAAACAAGATAGTTTCGCATGATGCGGGATTTCCTTAATAAGTGGTTTACTGACAAATTTTGAAGAAAGAAAATTCTCCTGTGGGTTCTCTTTTGAGGCTACACGTTTAGACGTACATGCCACACCAAATCTTTTCGAGTTACAACGTGTTGTTTAGGAGATACAAACTAATCTTTTACGATGCGTCATTTCTTCTCATAGAGTGTTTCAAATACATATGTATTTGTCTTTACTCTGCAAAACTGTATTTCCTTATAATGTGGTATTCTTACATGTTCTTTCGAGAGAAAACTCTCCTGTGCGTTCTCTTTTGAGGCTACACGCTTAGACATACAGGCAACATCAAAACTTTTCGAGTTACAACGTGTTGTTTAGGAAAAACAAGATAATTTCGCACGATGAGTGATTTCCTTAAAACATGGATTTCTGACAAATTTTAACAAACAAAAATTCTCCTGTGGGTTCTCTTTTGAGGCTACACGTTTAGACGTACACGCCACACCAAAACTTTTCGAGTTACAATGTGTTGTTTAGGAGATCAAGATAATTTTGTATGATGCGTTATTTCTTCTCGTAAAGTGTTTCCAATACGTACGTATTTGCCTTTAGTCTGCAACACTGTATTTCCTTATAACGTGGTATTCTTACATATTCTTTCGAGAGAAAACTCTCCTGTGCGTCCACTTTTGAGGCTACACGCTTAGACATACACGCAACACCAAAGTTTTTCGCATTACAACGTGTTGTTTAGGAAAAACAAGATAATTTCGCACGATGAGGGATTTCCTTAATACGTGGTTTTCTGACAAATTTTGACAAAAGAAATTTCTCCTATTGGTTCTCTTTTGAGACTACACGTTTAGACGTACAGGTCACACCAAATCTTTTTAAGTTTCAACGTGATGTTTAGGAGATACAGGCTAATTTGGTACGATGCGTTATTTCTTCTCATAAAGTTTTCCAATAAGTAAGTATTTGTCTTTACTCTGCAACACTGTATTTCCTTATAAGGTGGTATTCTTACATATTTTTTCGAGAGAAAACTCTCCTGTGCATTCTCATATGAGGCTACACGCTGAAACATACATGCAACACCAAAGCTTTTCGAGTTACAACGTGTTGTTTAGGAAGAACAAGATAATTTCTCACGATGCTGGATCTCCTTAAAACGTGGTTTTCTGACGAATTTTGACGAAAGAAAATTCTCCTGTGGGTTCTCTTTTGAGGTTAAACATTTAGACGTACACGCCACACCAAATCTTTTTGAGTTACAACTTGTTGTTTAGGAGATACAAGCTAATTTTTTAACGATGAATTATATCTTCTCGTAAAGTTTAAGTGTTTCCAATACGTATATATTTGCCTCTACTCTGCAAGACTGTATTTCCTTATAACGTGGTATTCTTACATATTCTTTCGAGAGAAAACTCTCCTGTGCATTCTCTTTGGAGGCTACATACTTAGACATTCACGCAACACCAAAGCTTTTCGAGTTACAACGTGTTGTTTAGGAAAAACAAGATAATTTCGCATGATGCGGGATTTCCTTAAAACGTGGTTTTCTGACAAATTTTGACGAAAGAAAATTCTCCTGTGGGTTCTGTTTTGAGGCTTCACGTTTAGACGTACACGCCACACCAAATCCTTTCGAGTTCTAACGTGTTGTTTAGGATATACAAGCTAATTTTGTACTATGTGTTATTTCTTCTCGTAAAGTTTAAGTGTTTCCAATAAGAATGTATTTGTCTTTACTCTACAACACTGTATTTCCTTATAACGTAGTATTCCTACATATTCTTTCGGGAGAAAACTCTCCTGTGCGTTCTCTTTTGAGGCTACACGTTTAGACGTACACGCCACACCAAAACTTTTTGAGTTACAGCTTGTTGTTTAGAAGATACGAGCTAATTTTTTAACGATGAATTATTTCTTCTCGTAAAGTTTAAGTGTTTCCAATATGTATATATTTGCCTCTACTCTGCAACACTGTATTTCCTTATAACGTGGTATTCTTACATATTCTTTCGAGAGAAAACTCTCCTGTGCGTTCTCTTTGGAGGCTACACGCTTAGACATTCACGCAACACCAAAGCTTTTCGAGCTACAATGTGTGTTGATTAGGAAAAACGAGATAATTTTGCACGATGCGGGATTTCCTTAAAACGTGGTTTTCTGACAAATTTTGATGAAAGAAAATTCTCCTGTGGGTTCTCTTTTGAGGCTACACGTTTAGATGTACACGCCACACCAAATCTTTTTGAGTTTACACGTGTTGTTTCGGAGATACAAGCTAATTTTGTACCATGAGTTATTTCTTCTCATAATGTGTTTCCAATACGTACATATTTGTCTTTACTCTGCAGCAATATATTTCCTTATAACGTGGTATTCTTACATATTCTTTCAAGAGAAAACTCTCCTGTGCATTCTCTTTTGAGGGTACACGCTTAGGCATACAAGCAACACCAAAGATTTTCTAGTTTCAACGTGTTGTTTAGGAACAACAAGATAATTTCGCATGATGCGGGATTTCCTTAAAACGTGGTTGTTCTGACAAATTTTGAGGAAAGAAAACTCTCCTGTGGGTTCTCTTTTGAGGCTACACTTTTAGACGTACACGCCACACCAAATCTTTTCGAGTTACAACGTGTTGTTTAGGACATACATGCTAATTTTGCAAGATGCGTTATTTCTCTCATAAAGTGCTTCCATTACATATGTATTTGTCTTTACTCTGTCACACTGTATTTCCTTATAACGTGGTATTCTTACATATTCTTTTGAGAGAAAACTCTCCTGTGCGTTCTCTTTTGGGGCTACATGCTTACAGATACACCCAACACCAAAGCTTTTCAAGTTAAAACGTGTTGTTTAGGAACAACTAGATAATTTCTCACGAAGCGGGATTTCCTTAAAATGTGGTTTTCTGAAAAATTTTGACGAAAGAAAATTCTCCTGTGGGTTCTCTTTTGAGGCTACACGTTTAGACATACACGCCACACCAAATCCTTTCGAGTTACAAGTGTTGTTTAGGAGATACAAGCTAATTTTTTACGATGCTTTTTTTCATCTCTTAAAGTTTATGGGTTTCCAATACATACATATTTGTCTTTAATCAGCAACAATGTATTTCCTTATAACGTGGTATTCTTACATATCCTTTCAAGAGAAAACTCTCCTGTGCGTTCTTTTTTGAGGCTACACGCTTTGATACACACGCAACACCAAAGCTTTTCGCATTACAACATGTTGTTTAGGAAAAAACAAGATAATTTCGCACGATGAAGGATTTCCTTAATACTTGGTTTTCTGAAAATTTTGACCAAAGAAAATTCTCCTATGGGTTCTCTTTTGAGACTACACTTTTAGATGTACAGGCCACACCAAATCTTTTTAAGTTACAACGTGTTGTTTAGGAAATACAAGCTAATTTTGTACGATGCGTTATTTCTTCTCGTAAAGTTTTTCCAATAAATAAGTATTTGTCTTTACTCTGCAAAACTGTATTTCCTTATAACGTAGTATTCTTACATATTTTTGAGAGAAAACTCTCCTGTGCATTCTCATTTGAGGCTACACGCTTAGACATACACGCAACAGCAAAGCATTTCGAGTTACAACGTGTTGTTTAGGAAGAACAAGATAATTTCTCACGATGCAGGATTTCCTTAAAACGTGGTTTTCTGACAAATTTTGACGAAAGAAAATTCTCCTGTGGGTTCTCTTTTGAGGCTACACGTTTAGACGTACACGCCACACCAAATCTTTTCGAGATACAACGTGTTGTTTAGGAGATACAAGCTAATTTTGCATGATGCGTTATTTCTTCTCGTAAAGTGTTTCCAATAAGTACATATTTGTCTATACTCTGCAACACTGTATTTCCTTATATCGTGGTATTCCTACATATTCTTTCGAGAGAAAACTACCCTGTGCGTTCTCTTTGGAGGCTACACGCTTAGACATACATGCAACAACAAAGCTTTTCGAGTTACAACGTGTAGATTAGGAAAAACAGGATAATTTCTCACGATGCGGGATTTCCTTAAAATGTGGTTTTCTGACAAATTTTGATGTAAGAAAATTCTCCTGTGGGTTCTCATTTGAGGCTACACATTTAGACGTACACGCCACACCAAATCTTTTTGAGTTACCACGTGTTGTTTAGGAGATACAAGCTAATTTTGTACCATGCGTTATTTTTTCTCATAATATGTTTCCAATACGTATGTATTTGTCTTTACTCTGCAGCAATATATTACCTTTTAACGTGGTATTCTTACATATTCTTTCGAGAGAAAGCTCTCCTGTGCATTCTCTTTTGAGGCTACACGCTTACACATACACCCAACACCAAAGCTTTTCGAGTTACAATGTTTTGTTTATGAAAAGCAAAATAATTGCGCACAATGCGGGATTTCCTTAAAACGTGGTTTTCTGACAAATTTTGACGAAAGAAAATTCTCCTGTGGGTTCTCCTTTGAGGCTACATGTTTAGACGTACACGCCACACCAAATCTTTTCGAGTTACAACGTGTTGTTTAGGAGATACAAGCTAATTTTGTACGATGCAATATTTCTTCTCCTAAAGTGTTTCCAATACTTACATATTTGTCTTTATTCTACAACACTGTATTTCCTTATAACATGGTATTCGTACATATTCTTTCGAGAGAAAACTCCCCTGTGCATTCTCTTTTGAGGCTACACGCTTAGACATACATGCAACACCAAAGCATTTCGAGTTAGAACGTGTTGTTTAGGAGAAACAAGATAATTTCGCACGATGCGGGAATTCCTTAAAACGTGGTTTTCTGACAAATTTTGAGGAAAGAAAATTCTCCTGTGGGTTTTCATTTGAGGCTAAACGTTTAGACGTACACGCCACACCAAATGTTTTCGAGTTACAACGTGTTGGTTAGGAGATACAAGCTAATTTTTTACGATGCTTTATATCTTCTTGTAAAGTTTAAGTGTTTCCAAAAGGAACTAATTTATTTTTAATTTGTCACAATGTGTTTCCTTATAACGTGGTATTTTTACATACTCGTTCGAGAGAAAGCTCTCCGGTGATTTCTCTTTTGAGGCTACATGCTTAGACATACACGCAACACCAAAGATTTTCGAGTTACAATGTGTTGTTTAGGAAAAACAAGATAGTTTCGCACGATGCGGGATTTCCTTAATAAGTGGTTTTCTGACAAATTTTGATGAAAGAAAATTCTCCTGTGGGTTCTCTTTTGAGGCTACACATTTAGACGTACATGCCACACCAAATCTTTTCGAGTTACAACGTGTTGTTTAGGAGATACAAACTAATTTTTTACGATGCGTTATTTCTTCTCATAAAGTGTTTCAAATACATACGTATTTGTCTTTACTCTGCAAAACTGTATTTCCTTGTAATGTTGTATTCTTACATGTTCTTTCGAGAGAAAACTCTTCTGTGCATTCTCTTTTGAGGCTACACGCTTAGACATTCACACAACACCAAATCTTTTCGAGGTACAACGTGTTGTTTAGGAAAAACAAGATAATTTAACATGATGCGGGATTTCCATAAAACATGGTTTTCTGACAAATTTGGCAAAAGAAAATTCTCCTGTGGGTTCTCTTTTGAGGCTACACGTTTAGACGTACATGCCAAACCAAATCATTTTGAGTTACATCGTGTTGTTTAGGAGATACAAGCTAATTTTTTATGATGCGTTATTTCTTCTCGTAAAGTTTTTCCAATAAATAAGTATTTGTCTTTACTCTGCAAAACTGTATTTCCTTATAACATGGTATCTTACATATTCTTTCGAGAGAAAACTATCCTGTGCGTTCTCTTTGGAGGCCACACGCTTAGACATACACTCAAGACAAAAGCTTTTCGAGTTACAACGTGTTGATTAGGAAAAACAAGATAATTTCGCACGATGCGGGATTTCCTTAAAATGTGGTTTTCTGACAAATTTTGACGTAAGAAAATTCTCCTGTGGGTTCTCTTTTGAGGCTACACATTTAGACGTACACGCCACACCAAATCTTTTTGAGTTACCACGTGTTGTTTAGGAGATACAAGCTAATTTTGTACCATGCATTATTTCTTCTCATAATATGTTTCCAATACGTATGTATTTGCCTCTACTCTGCAGCAATGTATTTCCTTATAACGTGGTATTCTTACATATTCTTTCGAGAGAAAACTCTCCTGTGCATTCTCTTTTGAGGCCACACACTTGCACATACACCCAACACCAAAGCTTTTAGAGTTACAATGTTTTGTTTATGAAAAACAAGATAATTGCGCACAATGCGGGATTTCCTTAAAACGTGGATTTCTGACAAATTTTGATGAAAGAAAATTCTCCTGTGGGTTCTCTTTTGAGGCTACACGTTTAGATGTACACGCCACACCAAATCTTTTTGAGTTTACACGTGTTGTTTCGGAGATACAAGCTAATTTTGTACCATGAGTTATTTCTTCTCATAATGTGTTTCCAATACGTACATATTTGTCTTTACTCTGCAGCAATATATTTCCTTATAACGTGGTATTCTTACATATTCTTTCAAGAGAAAACTCTCCTGTGCATTCTCTTTTGAGGCTACACGCTTAGGCATACAAGCAACACCAAAGATTTTCTGGTTTCAACGTGTTGTTTAGGAACAACAAGATAATTTCGCATGATGCGGGATTTCCTTAAAACGTGGTTGTTCTGACAAATTTTGAGGAAAGAAAACTCTCCTGTGGGTTCTCTTTTGAGGCTACACTTTTAGACGTACACGCCACACCAAATCTTTTCGAGTTACAACGTGTTGTTTAGGACATACATGCTAATTTTGCAAGATGCGTTATTTCTCTCATAAAGTGCTTCCATTACATATGTATTTGTCTTTACTCTGTCACACTGTATTTCCTTATAACGTGGTATTCTTACATATTCTTTTGAGAGAAAACTCTCCTGTGCGTTCTCTTTTGGGGCTACATGCTTACAGATACACCCAACACCAAAGCTTTTCAAGTTAAAACGTGTTGTTTAGGAACAACTAGATAATTTCTCACGAAGCGGGATTTCCTTAAAATGTGGTTTTCTGAAAAATTTTGACGAAAGAAAATTCTCCTGTGGGTTCTCTTTTGAGGCTACACGTTTAGACGTACATGCCACACCAAATCCTTTCGAATTACAAGTGTTGTTTAGGAGATACAAGCTAATTTTTTACGATGCTTTTTTTCATCTCTTAAAGTTTATGGGTTTCCAATACATACATATTTGTCTTTAATCAGCAACAATGTATTTCCTTATAACGTGGTATTCTTACATATCCTTTCAAGAGAAAACTCTCCTGTGCGTTCTTTTTTGAGGCTACACGCTTTGATACACACGCAACACCAAAGCTTTTCGCGTTACAACATGTTGTTTAGGAAAAAACAAGATAATTTCGCACGATGAAGGATTTCCTTAATACGTGGTTTTCTGAAAATTTTGACCAAAGAAAATTCTCCTATGGGTTCTCTTTTGAGACTACACGTTTAGATGTACAAGCCACACCAAATCTTTTTAAGTTACAACGTGTTGTTTAGGAAATACAAGCTAATTTTGTACGATGCGTTATTTCTTCTCGTAAAGTTTTTCCAATAAATAAGTATTTGTCTTTACTCTGCAAAACTGTATTTCCTTATAACGTAGTATTCTTACATATTTTTGAGAGAAAACTCTCCTGTGCATTCTCATTTGAGGCTACACGCTTAGACATACACGCAATAGCAAAGCATTTCGAGTTACAACGTGTTGTTTAGGAAGAACAAGATAATTTCTCACGATGCAGGATTTCCTTAAAACGTGGTTTTCTGACAAATTTTGACGAAAGAAAATTCTCCTGTGGGTTCTCTTTTGAGGCTACACGTTTAGACGTACACGCCACACCAAATCTTTTCGAGATACAACGTGTTGTTTAGGAGATACAAGCTAATTTTGCATGATGCGTTATTTCTTCTCGTAAAGTGTTTCCAATAAGTACATATTTGTCTATACTCTGCAACACTGTATTTCCTTATATCGTGGTATTCCTACATATTCTTTCGAGAGAAAACTACCCTGTGCGTTCTCTTTGGAGGCTACACGCTTAGACATACATGCAACAACAAAGCTTTTCGAGTTACAACGTGTAGATTAGGAAAAACAGGATAATTTCTCACGATGCGGGATTTCCTTAAAATGTGGTTTTCTGACAAATTTTGACGTAAGAAAATTCTCCTGTGGGTTCTCATTTGAGGCTACACATTTAGACGTACACGCCACACCAAATCTTTTTGAGTTACCACGTGTTGTTTAGGAGATACAAGCTAATTTTGTACCATGCGTTATTTTTTCTCATAATATGTTTCCAATACGTATGTATTTGTCTTTACTCTGCAGCAATATATTACCTTTTAACGTGGTATTCTTACATATTCTTTCGAGAGAAAGCTCTCCTGTGCATTCTCTTTTGAGGCTACACGCTTACACATACACCCAACACCAAAGCTTTTCGAGTTACAATGTTTTGTTTATGAAAAACAAGATAATTGCGCACAATGCGGGATTTCCTTAAAACGTGGTTTTCTGACAAATTTTGACGAAAGAAAATTCTCCTGTGGGTTCTCCTTTGAGGCTACATGTTTAGACGTACACGCCACACCAAATCTTTTCGAGTTACAACGTGTTGTTTAGGAGATACAAGCTAATTTTGTACGATGCAATATTTCTTCTCCTAAAGTGTTTCCAATACTTACATATTTGTCTTTATTCTACAACACTGTATTTCCTTATAACATGGTATTCGTACATATTCTTTCGAGAGAAAACTCCCCTGTGCATTCTCTTTTGAGGCTACACGCTTAGACATACACGCAACACAAAAGCATTTCGAGTTAGAACGTGTTGTTTAGGAGAAACAAGATAATTTCGCACGATGCGGGAATTCCTTAAAACGTGGTTTTCTGACAAATTTTGAGGAAAGAAAATTCTCCTGTGGGTTTTCATTTGAGGCTAAACGTTTAGACGTACACGCCACACCAAATGTTTTCGAGTTACAACGTGTTGGTTAGGAGATACAAGCTAATTTTTTACGATGCTTTATATCTTCTTGTAAAGTTTAAGTGTTTCCAAAAGGAACTAATTTATTTTTAATTTGTCACAATGTATTTCCTTATAACGTGGTATTTTTACATACTCGTTCGAGAGAAAGCTCTCCGGTGATTTCTCTTTTGAGGCTACATGCTTAGACAGACACGCAACACCAAAGATTTTCGAGTTACAATGTGTTGTTTAGGAAAAACAAGATAGTTTCGCACGATGCGGGATTTCCTTAATAAGTGGTTTTCTGACAAATTTTGATGAAAGAAAATTCTCCTGTGGGTTCTCTTTTGAGGCTACACATTTAGACGTACATGCCACACCAAATCTTTTCGAGTTACGTGTTGTTTAGGAGATACAAACTAATTTTTTACGATGCGTTATTTCTTCTCATAAAGTGTTTCAAATACATACGTATTTGTCTTTACTCTGCAAAACTGTATTTCCTTATAATGTTGTATTCTTACATGTTCTTTCGAGAGAAAACTCTTCTGTGCATTCTCTTTTGAGGCTACACGCTTAGACATTCACACAACACCAAATCTTTTCGAGGTACAACGTGTTGTTTAGGAAAAACAAGATAATTTAACATGATGCGGGATTTCCATAAAACATGGTTTTCTGACAAATTTGGCAAAAGAAAATTCTCCTGTGGGTTCTCTTTTGAGGCTACACGTTTAGACGTACATGCCAAACCAAATCATTTTGAGTTACATCGTGTTGTTTAGGAGATACAAGCTAATTTTTTATGATGCGTTATTTCTTCTCGTAAAGTTTTTCCAATAAATAAGTATTTGTCTTTACTCTGCAAAACTGTATTTCCTTATAACATGGTATCTTACATATTCTTTCGAGAGAAAACTATCCTGTGCGTTCTCTTTGGAGGCCACACGCTTAGACATACACTCAAGACAAAAGCTTTTCGAGTTACAACGTGTTGATTAGGAAAAACAAGATAATTTCGCACGATGCGGGATTTCCTTAAAATGTGGTTTTCTGACAAATTTTGATGTAAGAAAATTCTCCTGTGGGTTCTCTTTTGAGGCTACACATTTAGACGTACACGCCACACCAAATCTTTTTGAGTTACCACGTGTTGTTTAGGAGATACAAGCTAATTTTGTACCATGCATTATTTCTTCTCATAATATGTTTCCAATACGTATGTATTTGCCTCTACTCTGCAGCAATGTATTTCCTTATAACGTGGTATTCTTACATATTCTTTCGAGAGAAAACTCTCCTGTGCATTCTCTTTTGAGGCCACACACTTGCACATACACCCAACACCAAAGCTTTTAGAGTTACAATGTTTTGTTTATGGAAAACAAGATAATTGCGCACAATGCGGGATTTCCTTAAAACGTGGATTTCTGACAAATTTTGATGAAAGAAAATTCTCCTGTGGGTTCTCTTTTGAGGCTACATGTTTAGACGTACACGCCACAACAAATCTTGTCGAGTTACAACGTGTTGTGTAGGAGATACAAGCTCATTTTGTACGATGATTTATTTCATCTCGTAAAGTTTATGGGTTTCCAATACATACGTATTTGTCTTTATTCTGCAACACTGTATTTCCTTATAACGTGGTATCCTTACAAATTCTATCAAGAAAAAACTCTCCTGTGCATTCTCTTTTGAGGCTACACGCTTAGACATACACGCAACACCAAAGCTTTCGAGTTACAACGTGTTGTTTAGGAAAAACAAGATAATTTCGCACGATGCGGGATTTACTTAAAACGTGGTTTCTGAAAAATTTTGACGAAAGAAAATTCTCCTGTGGGTTCTCTTTTGAGGCTACACGTTTAGACGTACACGCCACACCAAATCTTTTCGAGTTACAACGTGTTGTTTAGGAGATACAAGCTAATTTTGTACGATGCGTTATTTCTTCTAGTAAAGTGTTTCCAATACGTACGTATTTGGCTTTAGTCTGCAACACTGTATTTCCTTATAACGTGGTATTCTTACATATTCTTTCGAGAAAAAACTCTCCTGTGCATCCTTTTTTGAGGCTACACGCTTAGACATACACGCAACACCAAAGCTTTTCGCGTTACAACGTGTTGTTTAGGAAAAACCAGATAATTTCGCACAATGAGGGATTTCCTTAATACGTGGTTTTCTGACATATTTTGACCAAAGAAAATTCTCCTATGGGTTCTCTTTTGAGACTACACGTTTAGACGTACAGGCCAGTCCAAATCTTTTTTAAGTTACAACGTGTTGTTTAGGCGATACAAGCTAATTTTGTACGATGCGTTATTTCTTCTTGTAAAGTTTTTCCAATAAATAAGTATTTGTCTTTACTCTGCAACACTGTATTTCCTTATAACGTGTCATTCTTACATATTCTTTCGAGAAAAAACTCTCCTCTGCCTTCTCTTTTGGGGCTACATGCTTAGACATACACCCAACACCAAAGCTTTTCGAGTTAAAACGTGTTGTTTAGGAAGATCTAGATAATTTCTCACGATGCGTGATTTCCTTAAAACGTGGTTTTCTGACAAAATTTGATGAAAGAAAATTGTCCTATGTGTTCTCTTTTGAGGCTAAACGTTTAGACGTACACACCACACCAAATCTTTTCGAGTTACAACGTGTTGTTTAGGAGATACTAGCTAATTTTTTACGATGCTTTATTTCATCTCGTAAAGTTTATGGGTTTCCAATACATACGTATTTGTCTTTACTCTGCAACACTGTATTCCCTTATAACGTGGTATTCTTACATATTCTTTCGAGAGAAAACTCTCCTGTGTGTTCTCTTTTGAGGCTACACGCTTAGACATACACGCAACACCAAAGCTTTTCGAGTTACAATGTGTTGTTTAGGAAAAACAACATAATTTCGCACGATGCGGGATTTCCTTAAAACGTGGATTTCTGAAAATTTTTGAAGAAAGAAAATTGTCCTGTGTGTTCTCTTTTGAGGCTACACGTTTAGACGTACACGCCACACCAAATCCTTTCGAGTTACAACGTGTTGTTTAGGAGATACAAGCTAATTTTCTATGATGCGTTATTTCTTCTCGTAACGTGTTTCCAATACGTACATATTTGCCTTTAGTCTGCAACACTGTATTTCCTTATAACGTGGTATTCTTACATATTCTTTCGAGAGAAAACTCTCCTGTGTGTTCCCCTTTGAGGCTACACGCTTAGACATACAGGCAACACCAAAGCTTTTCGCGTTACAACGTGTTGATTAGGAAAAACAATATAATTTCGCGCGATGCGGGATTTCCTTAATAAGTGGTTTTCTGACAAATTTTGACCAAGGAAAATTCTCCTATGGGTTCTCTTTTGAGGCTACACGTTTAGACGTACAGGCCATACCTATTCTTTTTAAGGTACAACGTGTTGTTTAGGAGATACAAGCTAATTTTGTACGATAGGTGTTTTCTTCTCGGAAAGTATTTCTAATAAGTAAAAATATGTCTTTACTCTGCAACACTGTATTTCCTTATAACGTGGTATTCTTACATATTCTTTCGAGAGAAAACTCTCCTGTGCGTTCTCATTTGAGGCTACACGCTTAGACATACACGCAACACCAAAGTTTTTCGAGTTACAATGTGTTGTTTAGGAAGAACAAGATAATTTCCCACGATGCGGGATTTCCTTAAAACGTGGTTTTCTGACAAATTTTGATGAAAGAAAATTCTCCTGTGGGTTCTCTATTAAGGCTACACGTTTAGACGTACACACCACACCAAATCTTTTTGAGTTACAACGTGTTGTTTAGGAGATACAAGCTAATTTTTTTTATGATGCCTTATTTCTTCTCGTAAAGTTTAAGTGTTTCCAATACGTATGAATTTGCCTTTACTCTGCAACACTGTATTTCCTTATTACGTGGTATTCTTACATATTCTTTCGACAGTAAACTCTCCTGTGCGTTCTCTTTGGAGGCTACACGCCTAGACATACACGCCTGGACATACACGCAACACCAAAGCTTTTCGAGTTACAACGTGTTGTTTAGGAAAAACAAGATAATTTCGCATGATGCGGGATTTCCTTAAAACGTGGTTTTCTGACAAATTTTGACGAAAGAAAATTCTCCTGTGGTTTCTCTTTTGAGGGTACACGTTTAGACATACACGCCACACCAAATCCTTTCGAGTTATAACGTGTTGTTTAGGAGATACAAATTAATTTTTTACTATGTGTTATTTCTTCTCGTAAAGTTTAAGTGTTTCCAATAAGTATGTATTTGTCTTTACTCTGCAACACTATATTTCCTTATAACGTGGTATTCTTACATATTCTTTCCGGAGAAAACTCTCCTGTGCGTTCTCTTTTGAGGCTACACGCTTAGAAATACACGCAACACCAAAGCTTTTCGAGTTACAATGTGTTGTTTAGGAAAAACAAGATATTTTCGCACGATGCGGGATTTCCGTAAAACGTGGTTTTTGACAAATTTTGACCAAAGAAAACTCTCCTTTGGATTCTCTTTTGAGGCTACACGTTTAGACGTACACACCACACCAAATCTTTTCCAGTTACAACGTGTTGCTTAGGAGATACAAGCTAATTTTGCATGATGCTTTATTTCTTCTCGTAAAGTGTTTCCAATAAGTATGTATTTGTCTATACTCTGCAACACTGTATTTCCTTATAACGTGGTATTCTTACATATTCTTTCGAGAGAAAACTCTCCTGGGCATTCCCCTTTGAGGCTACGCACTTAGACATACACGCAACACCAAAGCTTTTCGAGTTACAACGTGTTGTTTAGGAAAAACAAGATAATTACGCACGATGCGGGATTTCCTTAATAAGTGGTTTTCTGACAAATTTTGACCAAGGAAAATTCCTCTATGGGTTCTCTTTTGTGGCTACACGTTTAGCCGTACAGGCCACACCAAATCTTTTTAAGTTACAACGTGTTGTTTAGGAGATACAAGCTAATTTTGTACGATGCGTTATTTCTTCTCCTAAAGTTTTTCCAATAAGTAAGTATATGTCTTTATTCTACAACGTGGTATTCTTACATATTCTTTCAAGAGAAAACTCTCCTGTGCGTTCTCATTTGAGGCTACACGCTTAGACATATACGCAACACCAACGCTTTTCGAGTTACAACGTGTTGTTTAGGAAGAACAAGATAATTTCGCATGATGCGGGATTTATGGGTTTCCAATACATACGTATTTGTCTTTATTCTGCAACACTGTATTTCCTTATAACGTGGTATCCTTACAAATTCTATCGAGAAAAAACTCTCCTGTGCGTTCTCTTTTGAGGCTACACGCTTAAACATACAAGCAACACCAAAGCTTTTCGAGTTACCACGTGTTGTTTAGGATTTCCTTAAAGCGGGATTTCCTTAAAACGTGGTTTTCTGAAAAATTTTGACGAAAGAAAATTCTCCTGTGGGTTCTCTTTTGAGGCTACACGTTTAGACGTACAGGCCACACCAAATCTTTTCGAGTTACAACGTGTTGTTTAGGAGATACAAGCTAATTTTGTACGTTGCGTTATTTCTTCTCGTAAAGTGTTTCCAATACGTATGTATTTGCCTTTACTCTGCGACACTGTATTTCCTTATAAAGTGGTATTCTTACATACTCTTTCGAGAGAAAACTCTCCTGTGCGTTCTCTTTTGAGGCTACACGCTTAGACATACACGCAACACCAAAGCTTTTCAGGTTAAAACGTGTTGTTTAGGAAAAAGAAGATAATTGCGCACGATGCGGGATTTCCTTAAAACGTGGGTTCTCTTTTGAGGGTACACGTTTAGACGTACAAGCCACACCAAATCCTTTCGAGTTATAACATGTTGTTTAGGAGATACAAGCTAATTTTTTACTATTTGTTATTCCACGTTATATGGAAAAACAGTGTTGCAGAGTAAAGACAAATATGTACGTATTGGAAACACTTTACGAGAAGAAATAACACAGGGTAAAAAATTAGCTTGTATCTCCTAAACAACACGTTGTAACTCAAAAGTATTTGGTGTGGTGTTTATCTAAAGGTGTAGCCTCAAAAGAGAACCCACAGGAGAATTTTCGTTGGTCAAAATTTTTTCAGAAAACCACGTTTTCTGGAAATCCCGCATCGTGCGAAATTATCTTGTTTTTCCTAAACAACACGTTGTAACTCGAAAAGCTTTGGTTTTGCATGTATGTCTAAGCGTGTAGCCTCAAAAGAGAACGCACAGGAGAGTATTCTCTTGAAAGAATATGTAAGAATACCACGTTATAAGGACATACAGTGTTGCACAGTAAAGACAGATACATACATATTGGAAACACTTTATGAGAAGGAATAATACATCATACAAAATTAGCTTGTATTTCCTAAACAACACGGTGTAACGCGAAAAGATTTTGTGTGGCGTGTACGTTGAAACGTGTAGCCTCAAAAGAGAACCCACAGGAGAATTTTCTTTCGTCAAAATATGTCGGAAAACCACGTTTTAAGGAAATCCCGCATCGTGCGATATTATCTTGTTTTTCCTAAACAACACGTTGTAACTCGAAAAGCTTTGGTGTAAACAACACGTTGTAACTCGAAAATATTTGGTGTTGTGTTTACATCTAAATGCGTAGCCTCAAAAGAGAACCCACAGGAGAATTTTCTTTGGTCAAAATTTTTTCAGAAAACCACGTTTTAAGGAAGTCCTGCATCATGCGAAATTATCTTGTTTTTCCTAAACAACACGTTGTAACTCGAAAAGCTTTGGTGTTGCGTGTATGTCTAATCATGTAGCCTCAAAAGAGAATGCACAGTAGAGTATTCTCTCGAAAGAATATGTAAGAATACCACGTTATAAGGAAATACAGTGTTGCAGAGTAAAGACAGATACTTACTTATTGGAAACACTTTACGAGAAGGAATAATACATCGTACAAAATTAGCTTGTATTTCCTAAACAACACGTTGTAACTTGAAGGATTTGGTGTGACGTGTAAGTTGAAACGTGTAGCCTCAAAAGAGAACCCACAGGAGAATTTTCTTTCGTCAAAATTTGTCAGAAAACCACGTTTTAAGGAAATCCCGCATTGTGCGAAATTATCTTGTTTTTCCTAAACAACACATTGTAACTCGAAAGCTTTGGTCTTGCATGTATGTCTAAACGTGTGGCCTCAAAAGATAACGCACAGGAGAGTTTTCTCTCGAAAGAATATATAAGAATACCACGTTATAAGGAAATACAGTGTTGCAGAGTAAAGACAAATACGTATGTATTGGAAACACTTTACGAGAAGAAATAACGCATCGTACAAAATTAGCTTGTATCTCCTAAACAAAACGATGTAACTCGAAAAGATTTGGTGTGGCGTGTACGTCTAAACGTGTAGCCTCAAAAGTGAACTTACAGGAGTATTTTCTTTCGTCAAAATTTGTCAGAAAACCACGTTTTATGGAAATCCCGCATCGTAGAAATTATCTTGTTTTTCCTAAACAACACGTTGTAACTCTAAAAGCTTTGGTGCTGCGTGTATGTCTAAGCGTGTAGCCTCAAAAGAGAACGCACAGGAGAGTTTTCTCTCGAAAGAATATGTAAGAATACCGCGTTATAAGGAAATACAGTGTTGCAGAGTAAAGACAAATAAGTAAGTATTGGACACAATTTATGAGAAGAAATAACGCATCGTAAAAAATTAGCTTGTATCTCCTAAACAACACGTTGTAACTCGAAAAGATTTGGTGTGACATGTACGTCTAAACATGTACCCTCAAAAGAGAACTCACAGGAGAATTTTCTTTCATCAAAATTTGTCAGAAAACACGTTTTAAGGAAATCTCGCATCGTGCAAAATTATCTTGTTTTTACTAAACAACAAGGTGTAACTCGAAAAGCTTTGGTGTTGAGTGTTTGTCTAAGCGTGTAGCCTCAAAAGAGAACGCACAGGAGAGTTTTCTCTCGAAAGAATATGTAAGAATACCACGTTATAAGGAAATACAGTGTTGCAGAGTAAAGACAAATAAGTACATATTGGAAACACTTTAGGAGAAGAAATAACGCATCGTAAAAAATTTGCTTGTATCTCGTAAACAACACGTTGTAACTCGAAAAGATTTGTTGTGGCTCATACGTCTAAACGTGTAGCCTCAAAAGAGAACCCACAGGAGAACTTTCTTTCGTCAAAATTTGTCAGAAAACCATGTTTTAAGGAAATCCCGCATCGTGCAAAATTATCTTGTTTTTCCTAAACAACACGTTGTAACTCGAAAAGCTTTGGTGCTGCATGTATGTCTATGCGTGTAGCCACTTAAGAGAAGGCACAGGAGATTTTTCTCTCGAAAGAACATGTAAGAATACCACGTTATAAGGAAATACAGTGTTGCAGAGTAAAGACAAATACGTACGTATTGGAAACACTTTACGAGAAGAAATAACGCAGCGTACAAAATTAGCTTGTATCTCCTAAACAACATGTGGTAACTCGAAAGGATTTGGTGTGGCGTGCACGTCTAAACGTGAAGCCTCAAAAGGGAACCCACAGGAGAATTTTCTTTCGTCAAAATTTGTCAGAAAACCACGTTTTAAGGAAATCCCGCATCGTGCGAAATTATCTTGTTTTTCATAAACAACACGTTGTAACTCGAAAAGCTTTGTTGTTGCCTGTATGTCTAAGTGTGTAGTCTCAAAAGGGAATGCACAGGATAGTTTTCTCTTGAAAGAATATGTAAGAAAACCACGTTTTAAGAAATACAGTGTTGCAGAGTAAAGACAAATATGTACGTATTGGAAACACTTTACGAGAAGAATTAACGCATTGTACAAAATTAGCTTGTATCTCCTAAACAATACGTTGTAATTCGAAAAGATTTGGTGTGGCGTGTACGTCTAAATATGTAGCCACAAAAGAGAACACACATGAGAATTTTCTTTCGTCAAAATTTGTCAGAATCCACGTATTAAGGAAATCCCGCATTGTGCGAAATTATCTTGTTTTTCCTGCACAACACTTCGTAACTCGAAAAGCTTTGGTGTTGCGTGTATGTCTAAACGAGTGGCCTCAAAAGAGAATGCACAGGAGAGATTTCTCTCGAAAGAATATATAAGAATACCACGTTATAAGGAAATACAGTGTTGCAGAGTAAAGACAAATACGTAGGTATTGGAAACACTTTACGAGAAGTAATAACGCATCGTACAAAATTAGCTTGTATCTCCTAAACAACACGATGTAACTCGAAAAGATTTGGTGTGGCGTGTACGTCTAAACGTGTAGCCTCAAAAGAGAACTCACAGGATAATTTTCTTTCGTCAAAATTTGTCAGAAAACCACGTTTTATGGAAATCCCGCATCGTGGAAATTATCTTGTTTTTCCTAAACAACACGTTGTAACTCGGAAAGCTTTGGTGCTGCGTGTATGTCTAAGCATGTAGCCTCAAAAGAGAACGCACAGGAGAGTTTTCTCACGAAAGAATATGTAAGAATACCACGTTATAAGGAAATACAGTGTTGCAGAGTAAAGACTAATAAGTACGTATTGGACACATTTTACGAGAAGAAATAACGCATCGTAAAAAATTAGCTTGTATCTCCTAAACAACACGTTGTAACTCGAAAAGATTTGGTGTGGCGTGTACGTCTAAACGTGTAGCCTCAAAAGAGAACACACAGGAGAATTTTCTTTCGTCAAAATTTTTCAGAAAACCACGTTTTAAGCTAATCCCGCATCGTGCAAAATCATCTCCTTTTTCCTAAACAACATGTTGTAACTCGAAAAGCTTTGGTGTTGCGTGTATGTGTAAGGATGGAGCCTCAAAAGAGAAGGCACAGGAGAGTTTTCCCTGCGTGTAGCCTCAAAAGAGAACGCACAGTAGAGTTTTCTCTCGAAAGAATATGTAAGGATACCACATTACAAGGAAATACAGTGTTGCAGAGTAAAGACTAATACATATGTATTGGAAACACTTTATGAGAGAAATAACGCATCTTGCAAAATTAGCTTGTATGTCCTAAACAACACGTTGGAACTCGAAAAGATTTGGTGTGGCATGTACGTCTAAACGTGTAGCCTCAAAAGAGTACCCACAGGAGAGTTTTATTTCTTCAAAATTTGTCAGAAAACCACGTTTTAAGGAAATCCCGCATCGTGCGAAATTATGTTGTTTTTCCTAAATAACACGTTGTAACTCGAAAAGCTTTGGTGTTGTGTGTATATCTAAGCACGTAGCCTCAAAGGAGAATGCACAGGAGAGTTTTCTCTCGAAAGAATATGCAAGAATACCACGTTATAAGGAAATACAGTGTTGCAGAGTAAAGGCAAATATTTACGTAATGGAAACACTTAAACTTTATGAGAAGAAATAACGCTTCGTAAAAAAATTAGCTTGTATCTCCTAAACAACACGATGTAACTCGAAAAGATTTGATGTGGTGTGTACGTCTAAATGTGTAGCCTCCAAAGAGAACCCACAGGAGTATTTTCTTTCGTCAAAATTTGTCAGAAAACCACGTTTTAAGGAAATCCCGCATCGTGCTAAATTATCTTGTTTTTCCTAAACAACACATTGTAACTCGAAAAGCTTTGGTGTTGCGTGTATGTCAAAGCATGTAGCCTCAAAAGAGAACGCACAGGAGAGTTTTCTCTCGAAAGAATATGTAAGAATACCACGTTATAAGGAAATACAGTGTTGCAGAGTAAAGACAAATACGTACTTATTGGAAACACTTAAACTTTACGAGAAGAAATAAGGCATCGTACAAAATTAGTATGTATCTCCTAAACATCACGTTATAACTCGAAAAGATTTGGTGTGGTGTGTACGTCTAAACGTGTAGCCTCAAACGAGAACCCACAGGAGAATTTTCGTTCATCAAAATTTGTCAGAAAACCACGTTTTAAGGAAATCCTGCATCGTGCGAAATTATCTTGTTTTTCCTAAGCAACACGTTGTAACGCGAAAACCTTTGGTGTTGCGTGTATGTCTAAGCATGTAGCCTCAAAAGAGAATGCAAAGGAGAGTTTTTTTCTCGAAAGAATATATAAGAATACCACGTTATTAGGAAATACAGTGTTGCAGAGTAAAGACAAATATTTACGTATTGGAAAAACTTTACGAGAAGAAATAACGCATCTTACAAAATTAGCTTGTATCTCCTAAACAACACGTTGTAACTTAAAAAGATTTGGTGTGGCGTGTACGTCTAATCGTGTAGCCTCAAAAGAGAAACCATAGGAGAATTTTCTTTGGTCAAAATTTGTCAGAAAACCACGTATGAAGGAAATACCGCATCATGCGAAATTATCTTGTTTTTCCTAAACAAAACGTTTTAGCTCGAAAAGCTATGGTGTTGCGTGTATGTCTAAGCGTGTAGCCCCAAAAGAGAACGCACAGGAGAGTTTTCTCTCGAAAGAATATGTAAGAATACCACGTTGTAAGGAAATACAGTGTTGCAGAGTAAAGGAAAATACATATGTATTGGAAACGCAACATCAAATCTTTTCGAGTTACAACGTGTTGGTTAGGAAAAGCAAGATAATTTCGCACGATGAGTGATTTCCTTAAAACATGGTTTTCTGAGAAATATTAACGAAAAAAAATTCTCCTGTGGGTTATCTTTTGAGGCTACACGTTTAGACGTGCACGCCACACCAAATCTTTTCGAGTTACAAACTGTTGTTTAGGAGATACAAGCTAATTTTTTATGATGCTTTATTTCTTCTTGTAAGGTGTTTCCAATAGGTACGTATTTGCCTTTAGTCTGCAACACTGTATTTCCTTATAACGTGGTATTCTTACATATTCTTTCGAGAGAAAACTTTCCTGTGCGTCCTCTTTTGAGGCTACACGCTTAGACATACACGCAATACCAAAGATTTTCGCGTTACAACGTGTTGTTTAGGAAAAACAAGATAATTTCGCACGAAGAGGGATTTCCTTAATACGTGATTTTCTGACAAATTTTGACCAAAGAAAATTCTCCTATGGGTTCTCATTTGAGACTACACGTTTAGACGTACAGGCCACACCAAATCTTTTTAAGTTACAACATGTTGTTTAGGAGATACAAGCTAATTTTTTTACGATGCATTATTTCATCTCGTAAAGTTTAACTTTTTCCAATAAGTATGTATTTGCCTCTACTCTGCAACACTGTATTTCCTTATAACGTGGTATTCTTACATATTATTTCGAGAGAAAACTCTCCTGTGCGTTCTCGGATTTCCTTAAACCGTTGTGTTCTGACAAATTTTGAAGAAAGAAAATTCTCCTGTGGGTTCTCTTATGATGCTACACGTTTAGACATGCACGCCACACCAAATCCTTTCGAGTTAGCACGTGTTGTTTAGGAGATACAGGCTAATTTTGTACGATGTGTTATTTCTTCTCGTAAATTGTTTCCAATACGTACGTATTTGTCTTTCTCTGCAACACTGTATTTCCTTATAACGTGGTATTCTTACATATTCTTTCGAGGGAAAACTCTCCTGAGCGTTCTCTTCTGAGGCTACATGTTTAGACATACAAGCAACACCAAAGCTTTTTGAGTTACAACGTGTTGTTTAGGAAAAACTAGATAATTTCGCACGATGCGAGATTTCCATAAACGTGGTTTTCTGAAAAATTTGACAATAGAAAGTTCTCCTGTGGGTTCTCTTTTGAGGCTACATGTTTAGACGTACACGCCACACCAAATCTGTTCGAGTTACAACGTGTTGTTTAGGAGATACAAGCTAATATTTTACAATGTGTTAATTCTTCTCATAAAGTGTTTCCAATACTTACGTATTTGTCTTTTCTCTGCAACATTGTATTTCCTTATAACGTGGTATTCTTACATATTCTTTCGATAGAAAACTGTCCTGTGCGTTCCCTTTTTTGGCTACACACTTAGACATACAGGCAACACCAAAGCTATTCAAGTTACAACATGTAGTTTAGGAAAAAGAAGATGATTTCGCAGGACGCGGGATTTCCTTAAAACGTGGTTTTCGGAAAAATTTTGACGAAAGAAAATTCTCCTGTGGGTTCTCTTTTGTGGCTACACATTTAGACGTACACGCCACACCAAAACCTTTCGAGTTACAATGGGCTTTTTAGGAAATACAAGCTAATTTTGTACGATGCATTATTTCTTCTCGTAAAGTGTTTCAAATACGTATGTATCTATCTTTACTCTGCAACACTGTATTTCCTTATAACGTGGTATTCTTACATATTCGTTCGAGAGAAAACTCTCCTGTGCGTTCTCTTTTAAGGCTACACGCTTAGACATACACGCAGCACCAATGCTTTTCGAGTTACAACGTGTTGTTTAGGAAAAACAAGATAATTTCGCACGATGCGGGATTTCCTTAAAACGTTTTTTTCTGACAAATTTTGACGAAAGAAAATTCTCCTGTGCGTTCTCTTTGGAGGCTACACGTTTAGACTTACATGCCACACCAAATCTTTTCGAGTTACAACATGTTGTTTAGGAGATACAAGCTAATTTTGTAAGATGCGTTATTTCTTTTCGTAAAGTGTTTCCAATACATACGTATTTGTCTTTACTCTGCAACACTGTATTTCCTTATAACGTGGTATTCTTATATATTCTTTTGAGAGAAAACTCTCCTGTGCGTTCTCTTTTGAGGCCACACGTTTAGACATACACGCAACACCAAAGCTTTTGGAGTTACAACGTGTTGTTTAGGAAAAACAAGATAATTTCGCACAATGCGGGATTTCCTTAAAACAGGGTTTTCTGACAAATTTGACGAAAGAAAATTCTCCTGTGGGTTCTCGTTGAGGCTACACGTTTCAACTTACACGCCACACCAAATCCTTCGAGTTACAACGTGTTGTTTAGGAAATACAAGCTAATTTTGTACGATGTATTATTCCTTCTCGTAAAGTGTTTCCAATAAGTAAGTATCTGTCTTTACTCTGCAATACTGTATTTCCTTATAACGTGGTATTCTTACATATTCTTTCGAGAGAATCCTCTACTGTGCATTCTCTTTTGAGGCTACACACTTAGACATACACGCAACACCAAAGCTTTTCGAGTTACAATGTGTTGTTTAGGAAAACAAGATGATTTCGCATGATGCAGGATGTCCTTAAAACGTGGTTTTCTGAAAAAATTTTGACGAGAGAAAATTCTCCAGTGGGTTCTCTTTTGAGGCTACACGTTTAGATGTAAACACCACAGCAAATCTTTTCGAGTTACAACGTGTTGTTTCGGAGATACAAGCTAATTTTGTACCATGTGTTATTTCTTCTCGTTAAGTGTTTCCAATATGTAAGAATTTGTCTTTACTCTGCAACACCGTATTTCCTTATAACGTGGTATTCTTACATATTCTTTCGAGAGAAAACTCTCCTGTGCGTTCTCTTTTGAGGCTACATGCTTAGACATACATGTAACACCAAAGCTTTTCGAGTTACAACGTGTTGTTTAGGAAAAACAAGATAATTTCGCACAATGCGGGATTTCCTCAAAACGTGATTTCTGAAAAATTTTGACGAAAGAAAATTCTCCTGTGGGTTCTCTTTTGAGGCTACGCATTTAGATGTAAACACCACACCAAACAGTTTCAAGTTACAACGTGTTGTTTAGGAGATACAACCTAACTTTGAACGATGCGTTATTTCATCTCTAAAAGTGTTTCCAATAAGTACCTATTTGTCTTTAGACTGCAACACTGTATTTCCTTCGAACGTGGTATTCTTACATCTTATTTCAAGAGAAAACACTCCTGTGCATTGGCTTTTGAGGATACAGGCTTAGACATACACGCAACAGCAAAGCTTTTCATGTTACAACGTGTTGTTTAGGAAAAACAAGATAATTTCGCACGATGCGGGATTACCATAAAACGTGATTTTCTGACATATTTTGACGAAAGAAAATTCTCCTGTGGGTTCTCTTTTGAGGCTACACATTTAGACGTACATGCCACACCAACTCTTTTCGAGTTCCAACGTGTTGTTTAGGAGATACAAGCTAATTTTGTATGATGCGTTATTTCTTCTCATAAAGTGTTTCCAATACGTACGTATTTGTCTTTATTCTGCAACACTGTATTTCCTTATAACGTGGTATTCTTACATATTCTTTTGAGAGAAAACTCTCCTGTGCATTCTCTTTTGAGGCTACACGCTTAGATATACAAGTAACACCAAAGCTTTTCGAGTTACAACATGTTGTTTAGGAAAAACAAGATAATTTCGCACAATGCGGGATTTCCTAAAAACGTGATTTCTGAAAAATTTTGAAAGAAGAAAAATCTCCTCTGGGTTCTCTTTTGAGGCTACAAGTTTAGTCGTACACCCCACACCAAATCGTTTCGAGTGACAACGTGTTGTTAAGGAGATACAAGCTAATTTTGAACGATGCGTTATTTCATCTCTAAAAGTGTTTCCAGTATGTACGTATTTGTCTTTAGTCTACAACACTGTATTTCCTTACAACGTGGTATTCTTACATCTTCTTTTGAGAGAAAATTCTCCTGTGGGTTCTTTTTTGAGGCTACACGAGTTACAACGTGTTGTTTAGGAGAGACAAGCTAATTTTTTATAATGCGTTAATTTTTCTCATAAAGTGTTTCCAAGCTAATTTTGAACGATGCATTATTTCTTCGTGTAGCCTCAAAAGAGAACCCTAAACAACACCTTGTAACTCGAAAAGCTTTGTTGTTGCATGTATGTCTAAACGTGTGGCCTCAAAAGAGAAGGCACAGGAGAGTTTCTCTCAAAAGAATATGTAAGAATACCACGTTATAAGGAAATACAGTGTTGCAGAGTAAAGACAAATACATACGTATTGGAAACACTTTATGAGAAGAAATAACGCATCGTACAAAATTAGCTTGTATCTCCTAAACAACACGTTGTAACTCGAAAATATTTGGTGTGGCGTGTACGTGTAAACATGTAGCCTCAAAAGAGAACCCACAGGATAATTTTCGTTCGTCAATATTTGTCAGAAAACCACGTTTTAAGGAAGTCCCACATCGTGCGAAATTATCTTGTTTTTCCTAAACAACATGTCGTAACTCGAAAAGCTTTGGTGTTGCGTGTATGTCTAAGCGTGTAGCCTCAAAAGAGAAGGCACAGGAGAGTTTTCTCTCGAAAGAATATGTAAGAATACCACGTTATAAGGAAATACAATGTTGCAGTGTAAATACAAATACTTATGTATAGGAAACACTTTCCGAGAAGAAATAAAGCATCGTACAAAACTAGCTTTTATCTTCTAAACAACACGTTGTAACTCGAAATATTTTGTGTGTCGTGTACATCTAAACGTGTAGCCTCAAAAGAGAAGGCACAGGAGAGTTTTCTCTCGAAAGAATATGTAAGAATACCACGTTTTAAGGAAATACAGAGTTGCAGAGTAAAGACAAATATGTACGTATTGGCAACACCTTACGAGAAAAAATAAGGCATCGTACAAAATTAGTCTGTATCTCCTAAACAACACGTTGTAACTGAAAAGTATTTGGTGTGGCGTGTACGTCTAAACGTGTAGCCTCAAAAGAAAACCAACAGGAGAATTTTCTTTGGTCAAAATTTTTCAGAAAACCACGTTTTAAGGAAATCCCGCATCTTGCGAAATTATCTTGTTTTTCCTAAACAACACGTTGTAACTCGAAAAGCTTTGGTGTTGCCTGTATGTCTAAGCGTGTAGCCTCAAGAGAGAAGGCACAGGAGAGTTTTTTCTCGAAAGAATATGTAAGAATACCACGTTTTAAGGAAATACAGTGTTGCAGAGTAAAGACAAATACATTCGTATTGGCAACACTTTACGAGAAGAAATAACGCATCGTACAAAATTAGCTTGTATCTCCTAAACAACACGATGTAACTCGAAAAGATTTGGTGTGGCGTGTACGTCTAAACGTGTAGCCTCAAAAGTGAACTTAAAGGAGTATTTTCTTTCGTCAAAATTTGTCAGAAAACCACGTTTTATGGAAATCCCGCATCGTGGAAATTATCTTGTTTTTCCTAAACAACACGTTGTAACTCGAAAAGCTTTGGTGCTGCGTGTATGTCTAAGCGTGTAGCCTCAAAAGAGAACGCACAGGAGAGTTTTCTCTCGAAAGAATATGTAAGAATACCGCGTTATAAGGAAATACAGTGTTGCAGAGTAAAGACAAATACGTACTTATTGGAAACACTTAAACTTTACGAGAAGAAATAAGGCATCGTAAAAAATTAGTATGTATCTCCTAAACATCACGTTATAACTCGAAAAGATTTGGTGTGGTGTGTACATCTAAACGTGTAGCCTCAAACGAGAACCCACAGGAGAATTTTCGTTCATCAAAATTTGTCAGAAAACCACGTTTTAAGGAAGTCCCACATCGTGCGAAATTATCTTGTTTTTCCTAAGCAACACGTTGTAACGCGAAAACCTTTGGTGTTGCGTGTATGTCTAAGCGTGTAGCCTCAAAAGAGAATGCAAAGGAGAGTTTTTTTCCCGAAAGAATATATAAGAATACCACGTTATTAGGAAATACAGTGTTGCAGAGTAAAGACAAATATTTACGTATTGGAAAAACTTTACGAGAAGAAATAACGCATCTTACAAAATTAGCTTGTATCTCCTAAACAACACGTTGTAACTTAAAAAGATTTGGTGTGGCGTGTACGTCTAATCGTGTAGCCTCAAAAGAGAAACCATAGGAGAATTTTTTTGGTCAAAATTTGTCAGAAAACCACGTATGAAGGAAATACCGCATCATGCGAAATTATCTTGTTTTTCCTAAACAAAACGTTTTAACTCGAAAAGCTTTGATGTTGCGTGTATGTCTAAGCGTGTAGCCCCAAAAGAGAACGCACAGGAGAGTTTTCTCTCGAAAGAATATGTAAGAATACCACGTTGTAAGGAAATACAGTGTTACAGAGTAAAGGAAAATACATACGTATTGGAAACGCACCATCAAAGCTTTTCGAGTTACAACGTGTTGTTTAGGAAAAGCAAGATAATTTTGCACGATGAGTGATTTCCTTAAAACATGGTTTTCTGAGAAATATTAACGAAAAAAAAAATTCTCCTGTGGGTTATCTTTTGAGGCTACACGTTTAGACGTGCACGCCACACCAAATCTTTTCGAGTTACAAACTGTTGTTTAGGAGATACAAGCTAATTTTTTATGATGCTTTATTTCTTCTTGTAAGGTGTTTCCAATAGGTACGTATTTGCCTTTAGTCTGCAACACTGTATTTCCTTATAACGTGGTATTCTTACATATTCTTTCGAGAGAAAACTTTCCTGTGCGTCCTCTTTTGAGGCTACACGCTTAGACATACACGCAATACCAAAGATTTTCGCGTTACAACGTGTTGTTTAGGAAAAACAAGATAATTTCGCACGAAGAGGGATTTCCTTAATACGTGATTTTCTGACAAATTTTGACCAAAGAAAATTCTCCTATGGGTTCTCATTTGAGACTACACGTTTAGACGTACAGGCCACACCAAATCTTTTTAAGTTACAACATGTTGTTTAGGAGATACAAGCTAATTTTTTTACGATGCATTATTTCTTCTCGTAAAGTTTAAGTTTTTCCAATAAGTATGTATTTGCCTCTACTCTGCAACACTGTATTTCCTTATAACGTGGTATTCTTACATATTATTTCGAGAGAAAACTCTCCTGTGCGTTCTCGGATTTCCTTAAACCGTTGTGTTCTGACAAATTTTGAAGAAAGAAAATTCTCCTGTGGGTTCTCTTATGATGCTACACGTTTAGACATGCACGCCACACCAAATCCTTTCGAGTTACCACGTGTTGTTTAGGAGATACAGGCTAATTTTGTACGATGTGTTATTTCTTCTCGTAAATTGTTTCCAATAAGTACGTATTTGTCTTTCTCTGCAACACTGTATTTCCTTATAACATGGTATTCTTACATATTCTTTCGAGGGAAAACTCTCCTGAGCGTTCTCTTTTGAGGCTACATGTTTAGACATACAAGCAACACCAAAGCTTTTCGAGTTACAACGTGTTGTTTAGGAAAAACTAGATAATTTCGCACGATGCGAGATTTCCATAAACGTGGTTTTCTGAAAAATTTGACAATAGAAAGTTCTCCTGTGGGTTCTCTTTTGAGGCTACATGTTTAGACTTACACGCCACACCAAATCTGTTCGAGTTACAACGTGTTGTTTAGGAGATACAAGCTAATATTTTACAATGTGTTAATTCTTCTCATAAAGTGTTTCCAATACGTACGTATTTGTTTTTACTCTGCAACATTGTATTTCCTTATAACGTGGTATTCTTACATATTCTTTCAATAGAAAACTGTCCTGTGCATTCCTTTTTGTGGCTACACACTTAGACATACAGGCAACACCAAAGCTATTCAAGTTACAACATGTAGTTTAGGAAAAAGAAGATGATTTCGCAGGACGCGGGATTTCCTTAAAACGTGGTTTTCTGAAAAATTTTGACGAAAGAAAATTATCCTGTGGGTTCTCTTTTGTGGCTACACATTTAGACGTACACACCACACCAAAACCTTTCGAGTTACAATGTGCTTTTTAGGAAATACAAGCTAATTTTGTACGATGCATTATTTCTTCTCGTAAAGTGTTTCAAATACGTATGTATCTATCTTTACTCTGCAACACTGTATTTCCTTATAACGTGGTATTCTTACATATTCGTTCGAGAGAAAACTCTCCTGTGCGTTCTCTTTTAAGGCTACACGCTTAGACATACACGCAGCACCAAAGCTTTTCGAGTTACAACGTGTTGTTTAGGAAAAACAAGATAATTTCGCACAATGCGGGATTTCCTTAAAACGTGGTTTTCTGACAAATTTGACGAAAGAAAATTCTCCTGTGGGTTCTCTGTTGAGGCTACACGTTTCAACTTACACGCCACACCAAATCCTTCGAGTTACTACGTGTTGTTTAGGAAATACAAGCTAATTTTGTACGATGTATTATTCCTTCTCGTAAAGTGTTTCCAATAAGTAAGTATCTGTCTTTACTCTGCAATACTGTATTTCCTTATAACGTGGTATTCTTACATATTCTTTCGAGAGAATACTCTACTGTGCATTCTCTTTTGAGGCTACACGCTTAGACATACACGCAACACCAAAGCTTTTCGAGTTACAACGTGTTGTTTAGGAAAACAAGATGATTTCGCATGATGCAGGACGTCCTTAAAACGTGGTTTTCTGAAAAAATTTTGACGAGAGAAAAATCTCCAGTGGGTTCTCTTTTGAGGCTACACGTTTAGATGTAAACACCACAGCATATCTTTCGAGTTACAACGTGTTGTTTCGGAGATACAAGCTAATTTTGTACCATGTGTTATTTCTTCTCGTTAAGTGTTTCCAATATGTAAGAATTTGTCTTTACTCTGCAACACCGTATTTCCTTATAACGTGGTATTCTTACATATTCTTTCGAGAGAAAACTCTCCTGTGCGTTCTCTTTTGAGGCTACATGCTTAGACATACACGTAACACCAAAGCTTTTCGAGTTACATTGTGTTGTTTAGGAAAAACCAGATAATTTCGCACAATGCGGGATGTCCTAAAAACGTGATTTCTGAAAAATTTTGACGAAAGAAAATTCTCCTGTGGGTTCTCTTTTGAGGCTACGCATTTAGTTGTAAACACCAAACCAAACAGTTTCAAGTTACAACGTGTTGTTTAGGAGATACAACCTAACTTTGAACGATGCGTTATTTCATCTCTAAAAGTGTTTCCAATAAGTACCTATTTGTCTTTAGTCTGCAACACTGTATTTCCTTCGAACGTGGTATTCTTACATCTTATTTCAAGAGAAAACACTCCTGTGCATTGGCTTTTGAGGATACAGGCTTAGACATACACGCAACAGCAAAGCTTTTCATGTTACAACGTGTTGTTTAGGAAAAACAAGATAATTTCGCACGATGCGGGATTACCATAAAACGTGATTTTCTGACATATTTTGACGAAAGAAAATTCTCCTGTGGGTTCTCTTTTGAGGCTACACATTTAGACGTACATGCCACACCAACTCTTTTCGAGTTCCAACGTGTTGTTTAGGAGATACAAGCTAATTTTGTATGATGCGTTATTTCTTCTCATAAAGTGTTTCCAATACGTACGTATTTGTCTTTATTCTGCAACACTGTATTTCCTTATAACGTGGTATTCTTACATATTCTTTTGAGAGAAAACTCTCCTGTGCATTCTCTTTTGAGGCTACACGCTTAGATATACAAGTAACACCAAAGCTTTTCGAGTTACAACATGTTGTTTAGGAAAAACAAGATAATTTCGCACAATGCGGGATTTCCTAAAAACGTGATTTCTGAAAAATTTTGAAAGAAGAAAAATCTCCTCTGGGTTCTCTTTTGAGGCTACAAGTTTAGTCGTACACCCCACACCAAATCGTTTCGAGTGACAACGTGTTGTTAAGGAGATACAAGCTAATTTTGAACGATGCGTTATTTCATCTCTAAAAGTGTTTCCAGTACGTACGTATTTGTCTTTAGTCTACAACACTGTATTTCCTTACAACGTGGTATTCTTACATATTCTTTTGAGAGAAAATTCTCCTGTGGGTTCTCTTTTGAGGCTACACGAGTTACAACGTGTTGTTTAGGAGAGACAAGCTAATTTTTTATAATGCGTTAATTTTTCTCATAAAGTGTTTCCAAGCTAATTTTGAACGATGCATTATTTCTTCGTGTAGCCTCAAAAGAGAACCCTAAACAACACGTTGTAACTCGAAAAGCTTTGGTGTTGCGTGTATGTCTAAACGTGTGGCCTCAAAAGAGAAGGCACAGGAGAGTTTCTCTCGAAAGAATATGTAAGAATACCACGTTATAAGGAAATACAGTGTTGCAGAGTAAAGACAAATACATACGTATTGGAAACACTTTACGAGAAGAAATAACGCATCGTACAAAATTAGCTTGTATCTCCTAAACAACACGTTGTAACTCGAAAATATTTGGTGTGGCGTGTACGTGTAAACATGTAGCCTCAAAAGAGAACCCACAGGATAATTTTCGTTCGTCAATATTTGTCAGAAAACCACGTTTTAAGGAAGTCCCACATCGTGCGAAATTATCTTGTTTTTCCTAAACAACATGTCGTAACTCGAAAAGCTTTGGTGTTGCGTGTATGTCTAAGTGTGTAGCCTCAAAAGAGAAGCCACAGGAGAGTTTTCTCTCGAAAGAATATGTAAGAATACCACGTTATAAGGAAATACAATGTTGCAGTGTAAATACAAATACTTATGTATAGGAAACACTTTACGAGAAGAAATAAAGCATCGTACAAAATTAGCTTTTATCTCCTAAACAACACGTTGTAACTCGAAATATTTTGTGTGTCGTGTACGTCTAAACGTGTAGCCTCAAAAGAGAAGGCACAGGAGAGTTTTCTCTCGAAAGAATATGTAAGAATACCACGTTTTAAGGAAATACAGAGTTGCAGAGTAAAGACAAATATGTACGTATTGGCAACACCTTACGAGAAAAAATAAGGCATCGTACAAAATTAGTCTGTATCTCCTAAACAACACGTTGTAACTGAAAAGGATTTGGTGTGGCGTGTACGTCTAAACGTGTAGCCTCAAAAGAGAACCAACAAGAGAATTTTCTTTGGTCAAAATTTTTCAGAAAACCACGTTTTAAGGAAATCCCGCATCTTGCGAAATTATCTTGTTTTTCCTAAACAACACGTTGTAACTCGAAAAGCTTTGGTGTTGCCTGTATGTCTAAGCGTGTAGCCTCAAGAGAGAAGGCACAGGAGAGTTTTTTCTCGAAAGAATATGTAAGAATACCACGTTTTAAGGAAATACAGTGTTGCAGAGTAAAGACAAATACATTCGTATTGGCAACACTTTACGAGAAGAAATAACGCATCATACAAAATTAGTCTGTATCTACTAAACAACACGTTGTAACTCGAAAAGATTTGGTGTGGCGTGTACGTCTAAATGTGTAGCCTCAAAAGAGAACCCACAGCAGAATATTCTTACATCAAAATTTGTCAGAAAACCACGTTTTATGGAAATCCCGCATCTTGCGAAATTATCTTGTTTTTCCTAAACAACACGTTGTAACTCGAAAAGCTTTGGTGTTGCGTGTATGTCTAAGCGTGTAGCCTCAAAAGAGAAGGCACAGGAGAGTTTTCTCTCGAAAGAATATGTAAGAATACCACGTTATAAGGAAATACAGTGTTGCAGAGTAAAGACAAATACGTACGTATTGGAAACACTTTAGGAGAAGAAATAATGCTTCGTGCAAAATTAGCTTGTATCTCCTAAACAACACGTTTAACTCGAAAAGATTTGGTGTCACCTGTATGTCTAAACGTGTAGCCTCAAAAGAGAACCCACAGGAGAACTTTCTTTCATCAAATTTTGCCAGAAAACCACATTTTAAAGAAATCCCACATCGTGCGAAATTATCTTGTTTTTCCTAAACAACATGTCGTAACTCGAAAAGCTTTGGTGTTGCGTGTATGTGTAAGCGTGTAGCCTCAAAAGAGAAGGCACAGGAGAGTTTTCTCTCGAAAGAATATGTAAAAATACCACGTTATAAGGAAAGACAGTGTTGCAGAGTAAAGACAAATACTTATGTATAGGAAACACTTTACGAGAAGAAATAACGCATCGTACAAAATTAGCTTTTATCTCCTAAACAACACGTTGTAACTCGAAATATTTTGTGTGGCGTGTACATCTAAACGTGTAGCCTCAAAAGAGAAGGGACAGGAGAGTTTTCTCTCGAAAGAATATGTAAGAATACCACGTTTTAAGGAAATACAGAGTTGCAGAGTAAAGATAAATATGTACGTATTGGCAACACCTTACGAGAAAAAATAAGGCATCGTACAAAATTAGTCTGTATCTCCTAAACAACATGTTGTAACTGAAAAAGATTTGGTGTGGCGTGTACGTCTAAACGTGTAGCCTCAAAAGAGAACCCACAGGCGAATTTTCTTTCGTCAAAATTTTTCAGAAAACCACGTTTTGAGGAAATCCCGCATCTTGCGAAATTATCTTGTTTTTCCTAAACAACACGTTGTAACTCGAAAAGCTTTGGTGTTGCGTGTATGTCTAAGCGTGTAGCCTCAAAAGAGAAGGCACAGGAGAGTTTTTTCTCGAAAGAATATGTAAGAATACCACGTTTTAAGGAAATATCGTGTTGCAGAGTAAAGACAAATACATATGTATTGGCAACACTTTACGAGAAGAAATGACGCATCGTACAAAATTAGTCTGTATCTCCGAAACAAAACGTTGTAACTTGAAAAGATTTGGTGTGGCGTGTACGTCTAAACGTGTAGCCTCAAAAGAGAACCCACAGGAGAATTTTCTTAGGTCAAAATTTGTCAGAAAACCTCGTTTTAAGGAAATCCCGCATCTTGCGAAATTATCTTGTTTTTCCTAAACAACACGTTATAACTAGAAAAGCTTTGGTGTTGCGTGTACATCTAAGCGTGTAGCCTCAAAAGGGAATGCACAGGAGAGTTTTCTCTCGAAAGAATATGTAAGAATACCACGTTATAAGGAAATACAGTGTTGCAGAGTAAAGACAAATATATTTCCATATAACGTGGTATTCTTACATATTCTTTCGAGAGAAAACTCTCCTGTGCATTCTCTTTTGAGGCTACACGCGTAGACATACATGCAACACCAAAACTTTTCGAGTTACAATGTGTTGTTTAGGAAAAACAAAATAATTTCGCACGATGCGGGATTTCCTTAAAACGTGGTTTTCTGACAAATTTTGACGAAAGAAAATACTCCTGTGGGTTCTCTTTTGAGGCTACACGTTTAGACGTACACGCCACACCAAATCCTTTCGAGTTAAAACGTGTTGGTTAGGACATACAAGCTAATTTTTTAAGATGCGTTATTTCTTCTCGTAAAGTTTAAATGTGTCCAATATGTACGTAATTGCCTTTACTCTGCAACACTGTATTTCCTTATAACGTGGTAATCTTGCATATTCTTTCGAGAGAAAAACTCTCCTGTGCGTTCTCTTTAGAGGCTACATGCTTAGACATACACTCAACACCAAAGCATTTCGAATTACAACCTGTTGTTTAGGAAAAACAAGATAATTTCACACGATGCGGGATTTCCTTAAAACGTGGTTTTCTGAAAAATTTTGACGAAAGAAAATACTCCTGTGGGTTCTCTTTTGAGGCTACATGTTTAGTTGTAAACGCCACACCAAATCTTTTCGAGTTACAACGTTTTGTTTAGGAGATACAAGCTAATTTTGTACGATGCGTTATTACCTCTCGTAAAGTGTTTCCAATACGTACTTATTTGCCTTTACTCTGCAACAATGTATTTCCATATAACGTGGTATTCTTACATATTCTTTCGAGAGAAAACTCTCCTGTGCATTCTCTTTTGAGGCTACACGCTTAGACATACACGCAACACCAAAGCTTTTCGAGTTACAACGTGTTGTTTAGGAAAAACAAGATAATTTCGCAAGATGCAGGATTTCCTTAAAACG
Source organism: Apodemus sylvaticus (assembly GCF_947179515.1). Lineage (NCBI taxonomy): Eukaryota > Metazoa > Chordata > Mammalia > Rodentia > Muridae > Apodemus > Apodemus sylvaticus. Next base: position 692,341 of record NW_026263416.1, read on the forward strand.
TGGTTTTCTGACAAATATTGACGAAAGAAAATTGTCCTGTGGTTCTCCTTTGAGGCTACACGTTAGACATACACACCACACCAAATCTTTTCGAGTTATAACGTGTTGTTTAGGAGATACAAACTAATTTTGTATGATGCCTTATTTCTTCTCGTAAAGTTTAAGTGTTTCCAATAAGTAAGTATTTGTCTTTACTCTGCAACACTGTATTTACTTATAACGTGGTATTCTTACATATTCTTTCGAGAGAAAACTCTCCTATGCGTTCTCTTTTGAGGCTACACGATTAAACATACACGCAACACCAAAGCTTTTCGAATTACAATTTGTTGTTTAGGAAAAAAAAGATAATTTCGCACGATGCGGGATTTCCTTAAAACGTGGTTTTCTGACAAATTTTGACGAATGAAAATACTCCTGTGGGTTCTCTTTTGAGGCTACACGTTTAGATGTACACACCACACCAAATCTTTTCGAGTTACAACGTGTTCTCTAGGAGATACAAGCTAATTTTGTACGATGCGTTATTTCTTCTCATAAAGTTTAAATTATTCCAATACATACGTATTTGCTTTTACTCTGCAACACTGTATTTCCTTATAACGTGGTATTTTTGCATATTCTTTCGAGAGAAAACTCTCCTCTGCATTCTCTTTCGAGGCTACATGCTTAGAAATACACGCAACACCAAAGCTTTTCGAATTACAACCTGTTGTTTAGGAAAAACAAGATAATTTCGCACGATGCGGATTTCCTTAAAACGTGGTTTTCTGAAAAATTTTGACGAAAGAAAATTCTCCTGTGGGTTCTCTTTTGAGGCTACATGTTTAGTTGTAAACGCCACACCAAATCTTTTCGAGTTACAACGTGTTGTTTAGGAGACACAAGCTAATTTTGTACGATGCATTATTACTTCTTGTAAAGTGTTTCCAATACTTATGTGTTTGTCTTTACTCTGCTACACTGTATTTCCTTATAACGTGGTATTCTTACATATTCTTTCGAGAGAAAACTCTCCTGTGCGTTCTCTTTTGAGGCTACGCGCTTAGACATACACGCAACACCAAAGCTTTTCGAATTACAACGTGTTGTTTAGGAAGAACAAGATAATTTCTCACGATGCGGGATTTCCTTAAAACGTGGTTTTCTGACAAATTTTGACGAAAAAAAATTGTCCTGTGGTTCTCTTTTGAGGCTACACGTTTAGACGTACACGCCACACCAAATCTTTTCGAGTTACAACGTGTTGTTTAGGAGATACAAGCTAATTTTGTATGATGCTTTATTTCATCTCGCTAATTTTAAGGGTTTCCAATACGTAAGTATTTGTCTTTATTCTGCAACATTGTACTTCCTTATAACGTGGTATTCTTACATATTCTTTTGAGAGAAAACTCTTCTGTGTGTTCTCTTTTGAGGCTACATGCTTAGACATACACGCAACACCAAAGCTTTTCGAGTTACAACGTGTTGTTTAGGAGATACAAGCTAATTTTGTATGATGCGTTACTTCTTCTCCTAAAGTGTGTCCAATACATATGTATTTTTGTTGACTCTACAACACTGTATTTCCTTATAACGTGGTATTCTTACCTATTCTTTTGAAAGAAAACTCTCCTGTGCCTTCTCTATTGAGGCTCCACGCTTAGATATACACGCAACACTAAAGCTTTTCGAGTTACAACATGTTGTTTAGGAAAAAGAAGATGATTTCGCACGATGCGGGATTTCCTTAATACGTGGTTTTCTGAAAAATTTTAACGAAAGAAAATTCTCCTGTGGGTTCTCTTTTGAGGCTACACGTTTAGACGTACACGCCACATCAAATCTTTTCGAGTTACAATGTGTTGTTTAGGAGATACAAGCTAATTTTGTTCGATGCGTTAATTCTTCTCATTAAGTGATTCCAATAGGTACGTATTTGTCTTTACTCTGCAATACTGTATTTCATTATAATGTGGTATTCTTAGGTATTCTTACTAGAGAAAACTATCCTGGGCATTCCCTTTTGAGGCTACACACTTAGACATACAGGCAACACCAAAGCGTTTCGAGTTACAACGTGTTGTTTACGAAAAAGAAGATAATATTGCACCTTGCGGGATTTCCTTAAATCGTGGTTTTCTGACAAATTTTGACGAAAGAAAATTCTCCTGTGGGTTCTCTTTTGAGGCTACACGTTTAGACGTACACACCACACCAAATCCTTTCGAGATACCACGTGTTGTTTAGGAGATACAAGATAATTTTGTAAGATGCATTATTTCTTCTCGTAAAGTGTTTCCAATACATACGTATTTGTCTTTACACTGCAAAACTGTATTTTCTTATAACGTTGTATTCTTACATGTTCTTTCGAGAGAAAACTCTCCTGTGCATTCTCTTTAGAGGCTACACGCTTAGACATACACGCAACACCAAAGCTTTTCGAGTTACAACGTGTTGTTTAGGAAAAACAAGATAATATTGCACGATGCGGGATTTCCTTAAAACGTGGTTTTCTGACAAATTTTGACGAAAGAAAGTTCTCCTGTGGGTTCTCTTTTGAGGCTACACGTGTAGACGTACGAGCCTCACCAAATCTTTTCGAGTTCCAACGTGTTGTTTAGGAGATACAAGCTAATTTTGTACGACACGTTATTTCTTCTCTTAAAGTGTTTCCAATACGTACATATTTGTCTTTACTCTGCAACACTGTATTTCCTTATAACGTAGTATTCTTACATATTCTTTCGAGAGAAAACTCTCCTGGGTGTTCTCTTTTGAGGCTACATGCTTACACATACACGCAACACCAAAGCTTTTCGAATTACAACGTGTTGTTTAGGAAGAACAAGATAATTTCTCACGATGCGGGATTTCCTTAAAACGTGGTTTTCTGACAAATTTTGACGAAAAAAAATTGTCCTGTGGTTCTCTTTTGAGGCTACACGTTTAGACATACACCTCACACCAAATCTTTTCGAGTTACAACGTGTTGTTTAGGAGATACAAGCTAATTTTGTATGATGCTTTATTTCATCTCGCTAATTTTAAGGGTTTCCAATACGTAAGTATTTGTCTTTATTCTGCAACATTGTACTTCCTTATAACGTGGTATTCTTACATATTCTTTTGAGAGAAAACTCTTCTGTGTGTTCTCTTTTGAGGCTACATGCTTAGACATACACGCAACACCAAAGCTTTTCGAGTTACAACGCGTTGTTTAGGAAAAACAAGATAATTTCGCACGATGCGGGATTTCCTTAATACGTGGTTTTCTGACAAATTTTTACCAAAGAAAATTCTCCTGTGGGTTTTCTTTTGAGGCTACACATTTAGACGTACACGCCACACCAAATGTTTTCGAGTTACAACGTGTTGTTTAGGAGATACAAACTAATTTTTTACAATGCGTTATTTCTTCTCATATAGTGTTTCCAATAAGTACGTATTTGTCTTTACTCTGCAACACTGTATTTCCTTATAACGTGGTATTCTTACATATTCTTTCGAGAGAAAACTCTCCTGTGCGTTCTCTTTTGAGGCTACACGCTTAGACATACACGCAGCACCAAAGCTTTTCGAATTACAACGTGTTGTTTAGGAAAAACAAGATACTCTCTCACGATAATTTTGCACGATGCAGGATTTCCTTAAAACGTGGTTTTCTGAAAATTTTGAAGAAAGAAAATTCTCCTATGGGTTCTCTTTTGAGGCTACACGTTTAGACGTACACTCCACACCAAGTCATTTCAAGTTACAACGTGTTGTTTAGGAGATACGAGCTAATTTTGTACGATGCTTTATTTCATCTCTTAAAGTTTAAGGGTTTCCAATACTTACGTATTTGTCTTTACTCTGCAACACTGTATTTCCTTATAACGTGGTATTCTTACATATTCTTTCGAGAGAAAACTCTCCTGTGTGTTCTCTTTTGAGGCTATACACTGAGACATACACGCAACACAACAGCTTTTCGAGTTACAACGTGTTGTTTAGGAAAAACAAGATAATTTCGCACGATGCAGGATTTCCTTAATACGTAGTTTTCTGACAAATTTGACCAAAGAAAATTCTCCTGTGGTTCTCTTTTGAGGCTACACGTTTAGACGTACACGCCACATCAAATCTTTTCGAGTTACAACGTGTTGTTTAGGAGATACAAGCTAATTTTGTACAATGCGTTATTTCTTCTCGTAAAGTGTTTCCAATACGTACGTATTTGTCTTTACTCTGCAACACTGTATTTCCTTATAACGTGGTATTCTTACAAATTCTATCGAGAAAATACTCTCCTTTGCGTTCTCTTTTGAGGCTACGCGCTTAGACATACACGCAACACCAAAACTTTTCGAGTTACAACTTGTTGTTTAGGAAAAAGAAGATAATTTTGCACGATGAGGGATTTCCTTAAAACGTGGTTTTCTCACATATTTTGACGATAGAAAATTCTCCTGTCGGTTCTCTTTTGAGGCTACACGTTTAGACGTACATGCCACACCAAATCCTTTCGAGTTACAACCTGTTGTTTAGGAGATACAAGCTAATTTAGTATGATGCGTTATTTCTTCTTGTAAAGTGTTTCCAATACATACGTTTTTGTCTTTACTCTGCAACACTGTATTTCCTTATAACGTGGTATTCTTACATATTCTTTCGAGAGAAAACTCTCCTGTGCCTTCTCCTTTGAGTCTACACGCTTAGCCATACACGCAACACAGAAGATTTTCGAGTTACAACGTGTTGTTTAGGAAAAACTAGATAATTTCGCACGATGCGAGATTTCGTTAAAACGTGGTTTCTGACAAATTTTGATGTAAGAAAATTCTACTGTCGGTTCTCTTTTGAGGCTACATGTTTAGACGTACATGTCACACGAAATCTTTTCGAGTTACAACGTGTTGTTTAGGAGATACAAGCCAATTTTGTACAATGTTTTATTTCTGCTCTTAAAGTGTTTGCAATATGTACGTATTTGTCTTCTCTCTGCAACACTGTATTTCCTTATAACGTGGTATTCTTACATATTCTTTCGAGAGAAAAAACTCTCCTGTGCATTCCCTTTTGAGGCTACACACTTAGACATACACGCAACACCAAAGATTTTCGAGTTACAACTTGTTGTTTAGGAAAACAAGATAATTTTGTAGGATGTGGGATTTCGTTAAAACGTGGTTTTCTGACAAATTTTGAAGAAAGAAAATTCTCCAGTGGTTTCTCTTTTGAGGCTTCACTTTTAGACGTACATGCCAAACCAAATGTTTTCGAGTTTCCACTTGTTGTTTAGGAGATACAAGCTAATATTGTATGATGCGTAATTTCTTCTCGTAAAGTGTTTCCAATATGTACTTTTTGTCTTTACTTTGCAACACTGTATTTCCTTATAACGTTGTATTCTTACATGTTCTTTCGAGAGAAAACTCTCCTGTTCATTCTCTTTTGAAGCTACACGCTTAGACATACACGCAACACCAAAGCTTTTCGAGTTACAACGTGTTGTTTAGGAAAAACAAGATAATTTCGGAGGATGCGGGATTTCCTTAAAACGTGGTTTTCTGACAAATTTTGACGAAAGAAAATTCCCCTTTGTGTTCTCTTTTGAGGCTACACGTTTAGACGTACACGCCAAACCAAAACTTTTCGAGTTACCACGTGTTGTTTAGGAGATACAAGCTAATTTTGTTCGATGCCTTATTTCTTCTCGTAAAGTGTTCCCAATATATACTTATTTGTTTTTACTCTGCAAAATTGTATTTCCTAATAAAGTGGCATTCTTACATATTCTTTCGAGAGAAAACCCTCCTGTGCCTTCTCTTTTGAGGCTCCATGCTTACACATACACGCAACACGAAAGCTTTTCGAGTTACAACATGTTGTTTAGGAAAAAGAAGATGATATCGCACGATGCGGGATTTCATTAAAACGTAGTTTTCTGAAAAATTTTGACGAAAGAAAATTCTCCTGTGGGTTCTCTTTTGAGGCTACACGTTTAGACGTACACGCCACACCAAATCTTTTCGAGTTACAACCTGTTGTTTAGGAGATACAAGCTAATTTTGTAAGATGCGTTAATTCTTCTCGTAAGGTGTTTCCAATACGTACGTATTTGTCTTTACTCTGCAACACTGTATTTCCTTATAACGTGGTATTCTTACATATTCTTTCGAGAGAAAACTATCCTGTGCATTCCCTTTTGAGGCTACACACTTAGACATACAGGCAACACCAAAGCTTTTCGAGTTACAACGTGTTGTTTATGAATAAAAAGATAATTTCGCACGATGTGGGATTTCCTTAAAACGTGGTTTTCTGACAAATTTTGACAAAAGAATATTCTCCTGTGGGTTCTCTTTTGACGCTAAACGTATAGACGTGCACGCCACACCAAATCCTTTCGAGTTACCACGTGTTGTTTAGGAGATACAAGCTAATTTTGTATGATGTGTTATTTCTTCTCGTAAAGTGTTGCCAAAACGTACGTATTTGTCTTTCTCTGCAACACTGTATTTCCTTATAACGTGGTATTCTTACATATTCTTTCGAGGAAAAACTCTCCTGTGCATTCTCTTTTGAGGCTACACGCTTAGACATACACACAACACCAAGGCTTTTCGAGTTACAACGTGTTGTTTAGGAAAAACAAGATTATTTCGCACGATGCGAGATTTCCATAAAACGTGGTTTTCTGAAAAATTTTGACGAAAAAAGTTTTCCTGTGGGTTCTCTTTTGAGGCTACACGTGTAGAGGTACGAGCCACACCAAATCTTTTCGAGTTACAACGTGTTGTTTAGGAGATACAAGCTAATTTTGTACGATGCGTTATTTCTTCTCTTAAAGTGTTTCCAATACGTACTTAGTTGTCTTTACTCTGCCACACCGTATTTCCTTATAACGTGGTATTCCTACATATTCTTTCGAGAGAAAACTTTTCTGTGCGTTCTCTTTTGAGGCTACACGCTTAGAAATACACGCAACCCCAAAGCTTTTCGATTTACAACGTGTTGTTTGGAAAAACAAGATAATTTCGCACGATGCGAGATTTTCTTAAAACGTGGTTTCTGACAAATTTTGATGAAAGAAAATTCTCCTGTGGGTTCTCTTTTGAGGCTACACGTTTAGACGTACACGTCACACCAAATCTTTTCGAGTTATAACGTGTTGTTTAGGAGATACAAGCTAATTTTGTATGATGCGTTACTTCTTCTCCTAAAGTGTTTCCAATACATATGTATTTTTGTTGACTCTACAACACTGTATTTCCTTATAACGTGGTATTCTTACCTATTCTTTTGAAAGAAAACTATCCTGTGCCTTCTCTATTGAGGCTCCACGCTTAGACATACACGCAATACTAAAGCTTTTCGAGTTACAACATGTTGTTTAGGAAAAAGAAGATGATTTCGCACGATGCGGGATTTCCTTAATACGTGGTTTTCTGAAAAATTTTAACGAAAGAAAATTCTCCTGTGGGTTCTCTTTTGAGGCTACACGTTTAGACGTACACGCCACATCAAATCTTTTCGAGTTACAATGTGTTGTTTAGGAGATACAAGCTAATTTTGTTCGATGCGTTAATTCTTCTCATTAAGTGATTCCAATAGGTACGTATTTGTCTTTACTCTGCAATACTGTATTTCATTATAATGTGGTATTCTTAGGTATTCTTACTAGAGAAAACTATCCTGGGCATTCCCTTTTGAGGCTACACACTTAGACATACAGGCAACACCAAAGCGTTTCGAGTTACAACGTGTTGTTTACGAAAAAGAAGATAATATTGCACCTTGCGGGATTTCCTTAAATCGTGGTTTTCTGACAAATTTTGACGAAAGAAAATTCTCCTGTGGGTTCTCTTTTGAGGCTACACGTTTAGACGTACACACCACACCAAATCCTTTCGAGATACCACGTGTTGTTTAGGAGATACAAGATAATTTTGTAAGATGCATTATTTCTTCTCGTAAAGTGTTTCCAATACATACGTATTTTTCTTTACACTGCAAAACTGTATTTTCTTATAACGTTGTATTCTTACATGTTCTTTCGAGAGAAAACTCTCCTGTGCGTTCTCTTTAGAGGCTACACGCTTAGACATACACGCAACACCAAAGCTTTTCGAGTTACAACGTGTTGTTTAGGAAAAACAAGATAATATTGCACGATGCGGGATTTCCTTAAAACGTGGTTTTCTGACAAATTTTGACGAAAGAAAGTTCTCCTGTGGGTTCTCTTTTGAGGCTACACGTGTAGACATACGAGCCTCACCAAATCTTTTCGAGTTCCAACGTGTTGTTTAGGAGATACAAGCTAATTATGTACGACACGTTATTTCTTTTCTTAAAGTGTTTCCAATACGTACGTATTTGTCTTTACTCTGCAACACTGTATTTCCTTATAACGTAGTATTCTTACATATTCTTTCGAGAGAAAACTCTCCTGGGTGTTCTCTTTTGAGGCTACATGCTTAGACATACACGCAACAGCAAAGGTTTTCGAGTTACAATGTGTAGTTTAGGAAAAATAAGATAATTTCGCACGATGCGAGATTTCCTTAAAACGTGGTTTCTGAAAAATTTTGATGAAAGAAAATTCTCCTGTCGGATCTCTTTTGAGGCTACACGTTTAGACATACACCTCACACCAAATCTTTTCGAGTTACAACGTGTTGTTTAGGAGATACAAGCTAATTTTGTACGATGCGTTATTTCATCCCGTAAAATATTTCCAATTTGTACTTATTTGCCTTTACTCTGCAAAATTTTATTTCCTTACAATGTGGTAATCTTACATATTCTTTCGAGAGAAAACTCTTCTGTGCCTTCTCTTTTCAGGCTCCACACTTAGACATACACGCAACACCAAAGCTTTTCGAGTTACAACATGTTGTTTAGGAAAAAGATGATTTCGCACGATGCGGGATTTCCTTAAAACGTGGTTTTCTGAAAAATTTTGACGAAAGAAAATTTTCCTGTGGGTTCTCTTTTGAGGCTACACGTTTAGACGTACACGCTACAGCAAATCTTTTCGAGTAACAATGTGTTGTTTAGGAGATTCAAGCTAATTTTGTACTATGCGTTAATTCTTCTCGTAAAGTTTTTCCAATATGTAAGTATTTGTCTTTACTCTGCAACACTGTATTTCCTTATAACATGGTATTCTTACATATTCTTTCGAGAGAAAACTATCCTGTGCGTTCCCTTTTGAGGCTACACACTTAGATATACAGGCAACACCAAAGCTTTTCGAGGTACAACGTGTTGTTTATGAAAAACAAGATAATTTCGCACGATGCGGGATTTCCTTAAAACATGGTTTTCTGACAAATTTTGAAGAAAGAAAATTCTTCTGTGGGTTCTCTTTTGAGGCTGCACGTGTAGACGTACGAGCCTCACCAAATCTTTTTGAGTTCCAACGTGTTGTTTAGGAGATACAAGCTAATTTTGTACGACACGTTATTTCTTCTCTTAAAGTGTTTCCAATACGTACGTATTTGTCTTTACTCTGCAACACTGTATTTCCTTATAACGTAGTATTCTTACATATTCTTTCGAGAGAAAACTCTCCTGGGTGTTCTCTTTTGAGGCTACATGCTTAGACATACACGCAACAGCAAAGGTTTTCGAGTTACAATGTGTTGTTTAGGAAAAATAAGATAATTTCGCACGATGCGAGATTTCCTTAAAACGTGGTTTCTGACAAATTTTGATGAAAGAAAATTCTCCTGTGGGTTCTCTTTTGAGGCTACACGTTTAGACGTACACCTCACACCAAATCTTTTCGAGTTACAACGTGTTGTGTAGGAGATACAAGCTAACTTTGTACGATGCGTTATTTCTTCCCGTAAAATATTTCCAATTTGTACTTATTTGTCTTTACTCTGCAAAATTGTATTTCCTTATAATGTGGTATTCTTACATATTCTTTCGAGAGAAAACTCTTCTGTGCCTTCTCCTTTCAGGCTCCACACTTAGACATACACACAACACCTAAGCTTTTCGAGTTACAACATGTTGTTTAGGAAAAAGATGATTTCGCACAATGCGGGATTTCCTTAAAACGTGGTTTTCTGAAAAATTTTGACGAAAGAAAATTCTACTGTGGGTTCTCTTTTGAGGCTACACGTTTAGACGTGCACGCTACAGCAAATCTTTTCGAGTAACAATGTGTTGTTTAGGAGATTCAAGCTAATTTTGTACTATGCGTTAATTCTTCTCGTAAAGTTTTTCCAATATGTAAGTATTTGTCTTTACTCTGCCACACTGTATTTCCTTATAACGTGGTATTCTTACATATTCTTTCGAGAGAAATCTATCCTGTGCGTTCCCTTTTGAGGCTACACACTTAGATATACAGGCAACACCAAAGCTTTTCGAGGTACAACGTGTTGTTTATGAAAAACAAGATAATTTCGCACGATGCGGGATTTCCTTAAAACGTGGTTTTCTGACAAATTCTGAAGAAAGAAAATTCTCCTGTGCTTTCTCTTTTGAGGCTACACGTTTAGACGTACACACCACACCAAATCCTTTCGAATTACCACATGTTGTTTAGGAGATACAAGCAAATTTTGTACGATGCAATATTTCTTCTCGTAAATTTTTCCAATACTTACGTATTTGTCTTTACTCTGCAACACTGTATTTCCTTATAACGTTGTATTCTTACATGTTCTTTCGAGAGAAAACTCTCCTGTGCGTTCTCTTTAGAGGCTCCATGCTTACACATACACGCAACACCAAAGCTTTTCGAGGTATAACGTTTTGTTTAGCAAAAAGAAGATGATTTCGCACGATACGGGATTTCCTTAAAACGTGGTTTTCTGACAAATTTTGAAGAAAGAAAATTCTCCTGTGGGTTCTCTTTTGAGGCTACATGTTTAAATGAACACGCCACACCAAATCTTTTCGAGTTACAATGTGTTGTTTTGGAGATACAAGCTAATTTTGTACGATGCGTTAATTCTTCTCCTAAAGTGTTTCCAATATGTACTTATTTGTCTTTACTCTGCAAAATTGTATTTCCTTATAACGTGGTATTCTTACATATTCTCTCAAGAGAAAACTCTCCTGTGCCTTCTCTTTTGAGGCTCCACGCTTACACATACACGCAACACCAATGCTTTTCTAGTTACAACATGTTGTTTAGGAAAAAGAAGGTGATTTCGCACGATGCGGAATTTCCTTAAAACGTGGTTTTCTGAAAAATTTTGAAGAAAGAAAATTCTCCTGTGGGTTCTCTTTTGAGGCTACACGTTTAGACGTACACACCACACCAAAAGTTTCGAGTTACAACTTGTTGTTTAGGAGATACAACCTAATTTTGTACTATGCATTAATTATTCTCGTAAAGTGTTTCCAATACGTACGTGTTTCTCTTTACTCTGCAACACTGTATTTCCTTATAACGTGGTATTCTTACATATTCTTTCGAGAGAAACTCTCCTGTGTGTTCTCTTTTGAGGCTACATGCTTAGACAAACACGCAACACCAGAGCTTTTCGAGTTAAAACGTGTTGTTTAGGAAAAAATAGATAATTTCGCTCGATGCGAGATTTCCATAAAACGTGGTTTCTGACAAATTTTGATGAAAGAAAATTCTCCTGTGGGTTCTCTTTTGGGGCTACACGTTTAGACGTACACGTCACACCGAATCTTTTCGAGTTACAACGTGTTGTTTAGGAGATACAAGCTATTTTGTACGATGCGTTATTACTTCTCGTAAAGTGATTCCAATATGTACTTAATTGCCTTTACTCTGCAAAATTGTATTTCTTTATAACGTGGTATTCTTACATATTCTTTCGAGAGAAAACTCTCCTGTGCGTTCTCTTTTGAGGCTCCACGCTTAGACATACAGGCAACACCAAAGCTTTTCGAGTTACAACATGTTGTTTAGGAAAAAGAAGATGATTTGGCACCATGCGGGATTTCCTTAAAACGTGGTTTTCTGAAAAATTTTAACGAAAGAAAATTCTCCTGTGGGTTCTCTTTTGAGGGTACACGTTTAGACGTACACGCCACACCAAATCTTTTCGAGTTACAACGTGTTGTTTAGGAAATACAAGCTAATTTTGTACTGTGCTTTAATTCTTCTCGTAAAGTGTTTCCAATACGTACGTGTTTGTCTTTACTCTGCAACACTGTATTTCCTTATAACTTGGTATTCTTACATATTCTTTTGAGAGAAAACTCTCCTGTGCGTTCTCCTTTGAGGCTACATGCTTAGACATACACATAACGCCAGAGCTTTTCGAGTTACAACGTGTTGTTTAGGGAAAACAAGATAGTTTCGTACGATGCGAGATTTCCTTAAAACGTGGTTTCTGACAAATTTTGATGAAAGAAAATTCTCCTGTCGGTTCTCTTTTGAGGCTACACGTTTAGACGTACACGTCACACCAAATCTTTTCGAGTTACAACGTGTTGTTTAGGAGATACAAGCTAATTTTGTACGATGCGTTATTTCTTCTTGCAAAGTGTTTCCAATACATATGTATTTGTCTTTACTCTTCAACACTGTATTTCCTTATAACGTTGAATTCTTACGTGTTCTTTCGAGAGAAAACTCTCCTGTGCCTTCTCTTTTGAGGTTCCACGCTTAGACCTACACGCAACACCAAAGCTTTTCGAGTTAAAACATGTTGTTTAGGAAAAAGAAGATGATTTGGCATGATGCGGGATTTCCTTAAAACGTGGTTTTCTGAAAAATTTTGACGAAAGAAAATTCTCCTGTGGGTTCTCATTTGAGGCTACACGATTAGATATACATGCCACACCAAATCTTTTCGAGTTACAACGTGTTGTTAAGGAGATACATGCTTATTTTGTAAGACGCGTTAATTCTTCTAGTAAAGTGTTTCCTATACGTACGTATTTGTCTTTACTCTGCAACACTGTATTTCCTTATTCGTGGTATTCTTACATATTCTTTCGAGAGAAAACTATCCTGTGTGTTCCCTTTTGAGGCTACACACTAAGACATACATGCAACACCAAAGCTCTTCGAGTTACAACGTGTTGTTTAGGAAAAACAAGATAATTTCGCACGATGCGGGATTTCCTTAAAACGTGATTTTCTGAAAAATTTTGATGAAAGAAAATTCTCCTATGGGATCTCTTCTGAGGCTACACCTTTAGACATACATGCCACACCATTTCTTTTCGAGTTACAACGTGTTGTTTAGGAGATACAAGCTAAATTTGTACGATGCATTATTTCTTCTCATAAAGTGTTTCCAATACTTATGTATTTGTCTTTACTCTGCAACATTTGGTATTTCTTCTCGCATGGTAAAAAATTAGCTTGTATCTCCTAAACAACACGTTGTAACTCGAAAAGATTTGTTGTGGCGTTTACATATAAACGCGTAGCCTCAAAAGTGAACCCACAGGAGAATTTTCTTTCGTCAAAATTTTCCAGAAAACCACGTTTTATGGAAATCCCGCATCGTGCGAAATTATCTTGTTTTTCCTAAACAATACCTTGTACCTCGAAAAGTTTTGGTGTTGCATGTATGTCTAAGCGTGTAGCCTCAAAAGAGAACGCACAGGGGAGTTTTCTCTCGAAAGAATATATAAGAATACCACGTTATATGGAAATACAGTGTTGCAGAGTAAAGACAAATATGTACGTATGGAAACACTTTACGAGAGGAAAAAACTCATGGTAAAAAATTAGCTTGTACCTCCTCAACAACACGTTGAAACTCGAAAAGATTTGGTGTCGTGTTTACATCTAAACGTGTAGCCTCAAAAAAGAACCCACAGGAGAATTTTCTTTTGTCAAAATTTGTCAGAAAACCACCTTTTAAGGAAATCCCGCATCGTGCAAAATTATCTTGTTTTTCCTAAACAACACGTTGTAACTCAAAAAGCTTTTGTGTTGCGTGTATGTCTAAGCGTGTAGCCTCAGAAGAGAACGCACAGAAGAGTTTTCTCTTGAAAGAATATGTAAGAATACCACGTTATAAGGAAATACAGTGTTGCAGAGTAAAGACAAATAGGTACTTATTGGAAACACTTTACGAGAAGAAATAATGTATCGTACAAAATTAGCTTGTATCTCCTAAACAACACGTTGTAACTCGAAAAGATTTGGTGTGGCGTGTACGTCTAAACATGTAGCCCCAAAAGGGAACCCACAGGAGAATTTTCTTTCGTCAAAATTTGTCAGAAAACCACGTTTTAAGGAAATCCCTCATCGTGCGAAATTATCTTGTTATTCCTAAACAACACGTTCTTACTCGAAAAGCTTTGGTGTTGCGTGTATGTCTAAGCATGTAGCCTCAGAAGAGAATGCACAGGAGAGTTTTCTCTCGAAAGAATATGTAAGAATACCACGTTATTTGGAAATACAGTGTTGCAGAGTAAAGACCAATATGTATATATTGGAAACACTTTATGAGAAGAAATAACGCATGGTAAAAAATTAGCTTGTATCTCCTAAACAACACGTTGTAACTCGAAAAGGTTTGGTGTGGTGTTTACATCTAAACGTGTAGCCTCAAAAGAGAACCCACAGGAGAATTTTCTTTCGTCAAAATTTTTTGAGAAAACCACGTTTTAAGGAAATCCTGCATCATGCGAAATTATCTTGTTTTTCCTAAACAACACGTTGTAACTTGAAAAGCTTTTGGGTTGCGTGTATGTCTAAACGTGTGGCCTCTAAAGAGAATGCACAGGAGAGTTTTCTCTCGAAAGAATATGTAAGAATACCACGTTATAAGGTAATACAGTGTTGCAGAGTAAAGACAAATACATAAGTATTGGAAACACTTAACGAGAAGAAATAACGCATCTACAAAATTAGCTTGTATCTCCTAAACAACACGTTGTAACTGGAAAAGATTTCATGTGGCGTGTACGTCTAAACATGTAGCCTCAAAAGAGAACCCACAGGAGAATTTTCTTTCGTCAAAATTTGTCAGACAACCACGTTTTAAGGAAATCCCGCATCGTGCGAAATTATTTTGTTTTTCGAAAACATCACGTTGTAACTCGACAAGCTTTGGTGTTGCGTGTATGTCTAAGCATGTAGCCTCAAAATAGAACGCACAGGAGAGGTTTCTCTCGAAAGAATATGTAAGAAAACCACGATATATGGAAATACAGTGTTGCAGAGTAAAGACAAATATGTACGTATTGGAAACACTTAACGAGAAGAAATAACGCATCTACAAAATTAGCTTGTATCTCCTAAACAACACGTTGTGACTCAAAAGGATTTCGTGTGGCGTGTATGTCTAAACGTGTAGCCTCAAAAGAGAACCCACAGGAGTATTTTCTTTCGTCAAAATTTTTCAGAAAACCACGTTTTAAGGAAATCCCGCATCGTGAGAAATTATTTTGTTTTTCCAAAACAACACGTTGTAACTCGAAAAGCTTTGGTGTTGCGTGTATGTCTAAGCATGTAGCCTCAAAAGAGAACGCACAGGAGAGGTTTCTCTCGAAAGAATATGTAAGAAAACCACGATATATGGAAATACAGTGTTGCAGAGTAAAGACAAATATGTACGTATTGGAAACACTTTACGAGAAGAAATAACGCATGGTATAAAATTAGCTTGTATCTCCTAAACAACACGTTGTGACTCAAAAGGATTTGATGTGGTGTTTACATCTAAACGTGTAGCCTCAAAAGAGAACCCACAGGAGTATTTTCTTTCATCAAAATTTTTTCAGAAAACCACGTTTTAAGGAAATCCCGCATTGTGCGAAATTATTTTGTTTTTGCTAAACAACACGTTGTAACTCGAAAAGCTTTGGTGTTGCGTGTATGTCTAAGCGTGTAGCCTCAAAAGAGAATGCACAGTAGAGTATTCTCTCGAAAGAATATGTAAGAATACCACGTTATAAGGAAATACAGTGTTGCAGAGTAAAGACAGATACATACGTATTGGAAACACTTTACGAGAAGGAATAATACATCGTACAAAATTAGCTTGTATTTCCTAAACAACACGCTGTAACTCGAAAAGATTTGGTGTGGCGTGTACGTTGAAATGTGTAGCCTCAAAAGAGAACCCACAGGAGAATTTTCTTTCGTCAAAATTTGTCAGAAAACCACGTTTTAAGGAAATCCCGCATCGTGCAAAATTATCTTGTGTTTCCCTAACAACACGTTTTAACTCGAAAAGCTTTGGTGTTGCGTGTATGTCTAAACGTGTCAGCTCAAAGAGAAAGCACAGGAGAGTTTTCTCTCGAAAGAATATATAAGAATACCACGTTATAAGGAAATACAGTGTTGCAGAGTAAAGACAAATAGTATTGGAAACACTTTACGAGAAGAAATAACGCATCGTACAAAATTAGCTTGTATCTCCTAAACAACGCGTTGTAACTCGAAAAGATCTGGTGTGGCGTGTAGCCTCAAAAGAGAACCCACAGGAGAATTTTCTTTCGTCAAACTTTGTCAGAAAACCACGTATTAAGGAAATCCCCCATCGTGCGAAATTATCTTGTTTTTCCTAAACAACACGTTGTGACTCAAATAGCTTTGGTTCTGCGTGTATGTCTAAGCGTGTAGCCTCAAAAGAGAACGCACAGGAGAGTTTTCTCTAGAAAGAATATGAAAGAATACCACGTTATAAGGAAATACAGTGTTGCAGAGTAAAGACAGATGCATACATATTGGAAACACTTTACGAGAAGAAATAATGCATCGTACAAAATTAGCTTGTATTTACTAAAAAGCACGTTGTAACTCGAAAAGATTTGGTGTGGCATGTACCTCTAAACGTGTAGCATCTAAAGAGAATACACTGGAGAATTTTCTTTGGTCAAAATTTGTCAGAAAACCACATTTTAAGGTAATCCCGCATCGTGCGAAATTATCTTGTTTTTCCTAAACAACAAGTTGTAACTCGAAAAGCTTTGGTGTAGCGTGTAAGTCTAAGTGTGTAGCCTCAAAAGAGAATGCACAGGAGAGTTTTCTCTCGAAAGAATATGTAAGAATACCAAGTTATAAGGAAATACAGTGTTGCAGAATAAAGACAATTACATATGTATTGGAAACACTTTACCAGACGAAATATTGCATCGTACAAAATTAGCTTGTTTCTCCTAAACAACACGTCGTAACTCGAAAAGATTTGGTGTGGCGTGTACGTCTAAAAGTGTAGCCTTATAAGAGAACCCACAGTAGAATTTTCTTTGGTCAAAATTTGTCAGAAAACCACGTTTTAAGGAAATCCCACATCGTGCGAAATTATCTTGTTTTTCCTAAACAACACGTTGTAACTCAAAAAGCTTTGGTATTGGGTGTATGTCTAAGAATGTAGCCTCAAAAGAGAACGCACAGGAGAGTTTTCTCTTGAAAGAATATGTAGGAATACTACGTTATATGGAAAAACAGTGTTACAGAGTAAAGACAATTATGTACGTATTTGAAACACTTTACGAGAAGAAATAATGCATGGGAAAAAATTAGCTTGTATCTCCTAAACAACACGTAGTAACTCGAAAGGATATGGTGTGGTGTTTACATCTAAAGGTGTAGCCTCAAAAAGAACCCACAGGAGAATTTTCTTTCGTCAAAATTTTTTCAGAAAACCACGTTTTAAGGAAATCCGGCATCGTGTGAAATTATCTGGTTTTTCCTAAACAACACGTTGTAACTCGAAAAGCTTTGGTTTTGCATGTATGTCGAAGCGTGTAGCCTCAAAAGAGAACGCACAAGAGAGTATTCTCTCGAAAGAATATGTAAGAATACCACGTTATAAGGACATACAGTGTTGCAGAGTAAAGACAGATACATACATATTGGAAACACTTTACGAGAAGGAATGATACATCGTACAAAATTAGCTTGTATTTCCTAAACAACACGTTGTAACGCGAAAAGATTTTGTGTGGCATGTACGTTGAAACGTGTAGCCTCAAAAGAGAACCTACAGGAGAATTTTCTTTCGTCAAAATATGTCAGAAAACCACGTTTTAAGGAAATCCCGCATCGTGCGAAATTATCTTGTTTTTCCTAAACAACACGTTGTAACTCGAAAAGCTTTGGTGTAAACAACACGTTGTAACTCGAAAAGATTTGGTGTGGTGTTTACATCTAAACGTGTAGCATCAAAAGAGAACCCACAGGAGAATTTTCTTTGGTCAAAATTTTTTCAGAAAACCACGTTTTAAGGAAGTCCTGCATTGTGCGAAATTATCTTGTTTTTCCTAAACAACACGTTGTAACTCGAAAAGCTTTGGTGCTGCGTGTATGTCTAAGTGTGTAGCCCAAAAGAGAACGCACAGGAGAGTTTTTCCTCGAAAGAATATGTAAGAATATCACGTTATAAGGAAATACAGTGTTGCAGAGTAAAGACAATTAAGTACATATTGGACACACTTTACAAGAAGAAATAACGCATCGAACAAAATTTGCTTGTATCTCCTAAACAACAAGTTGTAACTCGAAAAGATTTGGTGTGGCGTGTACGTCTAAACCTGTAGCCTCAAAAGACAACGCACAGGAGAACTTTCTTTCGTCAAAATTTGTCAGAAAACCACGTTTTAAGGATATCCCGCATCGTGCAAAATTATCCTGTTTTTCCTAAACAACACGTTGTAACTCGAAAAGCTTTGGTGTTGCGTGTATGTCTAAGCGTGTAGCCTCTAAAGAGAACGCACCGGAGAGTTTTCTCTCGAAAGAACATGTAAGAATACAATGTTATTAGGAAATACAGTGTTGCAGAGTAAAGACAAATACGTAAATATTGGAAACACTTTAAGAGAATAAATAATGCATCGTACAAAATTAGCTTGTATCTCCTAAACAACACGTGGTAATTCAAAAGGATATGGTGTGACGTGCACGTCTAAACGTGTAGCCTCAAAAGAGAACCCACAGGAGAATTTTCTTTCGTCAAAATTTGTCAGAACACCAAGTTTTAAGGAAATCACGCATCGTGCGAAATTATCTTCTTTTTCATAAACAACACGTTGTAACTTGACAAGCTTTGGTGTTGCCTGTATGTCTAAGTGTGTAGCCTCAAAAGGGAACGCACAGGATAGTTTTCTCTCAAAAGAATGTGTAAGAATACCACGTTATAAGGAAATACAGTGTTGCAGAGTAAAGACAAATACGTACGTATTGGAAACACTTTACGAGAAGAAATAAAGCATCGTACAAAATTAGCTTGTATGTCCTAAACAACACGTGGTAACACGAAAGGATTAGGTGTGACGTGCACGTCGAAACGTGAAGCCTCAAAAGAGAACCAAAAGAATAATTTTCTTTCGTCAAAATTTGTCAGAAAACCATGTTTTAAGGAAATCCGGCATCGTGCGAAAGTATCTTGTTTTTTATAAACAACACGTTGTAACTCAAAAAGCTTTGGTGTTGCCTGTATGTCTAAGTGTTTAGCCTCAAACGGGAATGCACAGGATAGTTTTCTCTCGAAAGAATATGTAAGAATACCACATTATAAGGAAATACAGTGTTTCAGAGTAAAGACAAATACGTACGTATTGGAAACACTTTACGAGAATTAACGCATTATAAAAAATTAGCTTGTATCTCCTAAACAACACAATGTAACTCGAAAAGATTTGGTGTGACGTGTACGTCTAAATATGTAGCCTCAAAAGTGAACCCACAGGAGAATTTTCTTTCGTCAAAATTTTTCAGAAAACCAGGTTTTTAGGAAATCCCGCATCATGCGAAATCATCTTCTTTTTCCTAAACAACACGTTGTAACTCGAAAAGCTTTGGTGTTGCATGTTTGTCTAATCGTGTAGCCTCAAAAGAGAATGCACAGGAGAGTTTTCCCTCGAAAAAAATATGTAAGAATACCATGTTATAAGGAAATACAGTGTTGCAGAGTAAAGACAAATATGTACGTATTGGAAACATTTTACGAGAAGAAATAACGCATCATACAATATTTGCTTGTGTCTCCTAAACAACACGTTGTAACTGAAAAATATTTGGTGTGGCTCGTACGTCTACACGTGTAGCCTCAAAAGAGAACCTACAGGAGAACTTTCTTTCGTCAAAATTTGTCAGAAAACCACGTTTTAAGGAAATCCCGCTTCGTGCAAAATTATCTTTTTTTTCCTAAACAACACGTTGTACCTCGAAAAGCTTTGGTGTTGCGTGTATGTCTGAGCATGTAGCCTCTAAAGAGAATGCACAGGAGAGTTTTCTCTCGAAAGAACATGTAAGAATACAACGTTATAAGGAAATACAGTGTTGCAGAGTAAAGACAAATACATATGTATTGGAACCACTTTACGAAAAGAAATAACACATCATACAAAATTAGCTTGTATCTCTTAAACAACATGTTGTAACTCGGAAGGATTTGGTGTGGCGTGCACGTCTAAACGTGTAGCCTCAAAACAGAAGCCACAGGAGAATTTTCTTTCGTCAAAATTTGTCAGAAAACCACGTTTTAAGGAAATCCCGCATCGTACAAAATTATATTGTTTTCCATAAACAACACGTTGTAACTCGAAAAGCTTTGGTGTTGCCTGTATGTCTAAGTGTGTAGCCTCAAAAGGGAACGCACAGGATAGTTTTCTCTCGAAGGAATATGTAAGAATACCACGTTATAAGGAAATATAATGCTGCAGTGTAAAGACAAATATGTACTTATTGGAAACACTTTATGAGAAGAATTAACGCATCGTAAAAAATTAGCTTATATCTCCTAAACAACACGTTGTAATTCGAAAAGATTTGGTGTGGCTCATACCTCTACACGTGTAGCCTCAAAAGAGAACCCACAGGAGAACTTTCTTTCGTCAAAATTTTTCAGAAAACCACGTTTTATGGAAATCTCGCATCGTGCTAAATTATCTTGTTTTTCCTAAACAACACATTGTAACTCGAAAAGCTTTGGCGTTGCATGTTTCTCTAAGCGTGTCCCCTCAAAAGAGAACGCACAGGAGAGTTTTCCCTCGAAATAATATGTAAGAATACCATGTTATAAGGAAATACAGTGTAGCAGATTAAAGACAAATAAGTACGTATTGGAAACACTTTACGAGAAGAAATAATGCTTCGTACAAAATTAGCTTGTATCTCCTAAACAACACGTGGTAACTTGAAAGGATTTGGTGTGGCGTGTACGTCTAAACGTGTAGCCTCAAAAGAGAACCCACAGGAGAATTTTCTTTATTCAAAAATTTTCAGAAAACCACATTTTAAGGAAATCCCGCATCGTGCGAAATCATCTTCTTTTTCCTAAACAACATGTTGTAACTCGAAAAGCTATGGTGTTGCATGTATGTGTAAGCGTGGAGCCTCAAAAGAGAAGGCACTGGAGAGTTTTCACTCCAAAGAATATGTAAGAATACCACGTTATAAGGAAATACAATTTTGCAGAGTAAAGACAAATAAGTACATATTGGAAACACTTTACGAGAAGAAATAACACATCTTACAAAATTATCTTGTATCTCCTAAACAACACGTTGTAACTCGAAAGGATTTGGTGTGACGTGTACGTCTAAAAGTGTAGCCTCAAACGAGAACACACAGGAGAATTTTCTTTCATCAAAATTTGTCAGAAACCACGTTTTAAGGAAATCTCGCATCGTGCGAAATTATCTTGTTTTTCCTAAACAACACGTTGTAACTCGAAAAGCTTTGGTGTTGCGTGTATGTCTAAGCGTGTAGCCTCAAAAGAGAACGCACAGGAGAGTTTTCTCTCGAAAGAATATGTAAGAATACCACGTTATAAGGAAATAAAGTGTTGCAGAGTAAAGACAACTACGTACGTATTGGAAACACTTTAAGAGAAATAATAACACATCGTACAAAATTAGCTTGTATCTCATAAACAACACGTTGTAACTCGAAAAGATTTGGTGTGGCTCGTACCTCTACACGTGTTGCCTCAAAAGAGAACCCACAGGATAACTTTCTTTCGTCAAAATTTTTCAGACAACCACGTTTTATGGAAATCTCGCAACGTGCAAAATTATCTTGTATTTCCTAAACGACACATTGTAACTCGAAAAGCTTTGGTGTTGCGTGTATGTCTAAGCGTGTAGCCTCTAAAGAGAACGCACAGGAGAGTTTTCTCTCGAAAGAATATGTAAGAATACAACGTTATAAGGAAATACACTGTTGTAGAGTTAAGACAAATAAGTACTTATTGGAAAACTTTACGAGCAGAAGTAACACATCTTACAAAATTAGCTTGTATCTCCGAAACAACACGTGGTAACTCGAAAAGATTTGGTGTGCCCTGTACGTCTAAACGTGTAGCCTCAAAAGAGAACCCACAGGAGAATTTTCTTTCCTCAACATTTTTCAGAAAACCACGTTTTAAGGAAATCCTGCATCGTGCGAAATCATCTTCTTTTTCCTAAACAACATGTTGTAACTCGAAAAGCTTTGGTGTTGCGTGTATGTGTAAGCATGAAGCCTCAAAATAGAAGGCACACGAGAGTTTTCTCTCGAAAGATTATATAAGAATACCACGTTATAAGGAAATACAATTTTGCAGAGTAAAGACAAATAAGTACATATTGGAATGACTTTACAAGAAGAAATAACGCATCGTAAAAAAGTAGCTTGTATCTCCTAAACAACACGTTGTAACTCGAAAAGATTTGGTGTGACGTGTATGTCTAAGCGTGTAGCCTCAAAAGGGAACCCACAAGAGACTTTTCTTTCATCAAAATTTGTCAGAAACCACGTTTTAAGGAAATCTCGCATCGTGCGAAATTATCTTGTTTTTCCTAAATAACACGTTATAACTCAAAAAGCTTTGCTGTTGCCTGTATGTCTAAGTGTGTAACCTCAAAAGAGAATGCACAGGATAGTTTTCTCTTGAAAGAATATGTAAGAATACCACGTTATAAGGAAATACAATGTTGCAGAGTAAAGACAAATACGTACGTATTGGAAACACTTTACGAGAAGAATTAACGCATCTTAAAAAATTAGCTTGTATCTCCTAAACAACACGTTGTAACTCGAAAAGATTTGGTGTGGCATGT
The DNA here is from genome assembly GCF_947179515.1 of Apodemus sylvaticus. Taxonomy (NCBI): domain Eukaryota; kingdom Metazoa; phylum Chordata; class Mammalia; order Rodentia; family Muridae; genus Apodemus; species Apodemus sylvaticus. Next base: position 715,270 of record NW_026263416.1, read on the forward strand.
ACGTCTAAACGTGTAGCCTCAAAAGAGAACCTACAGGAGAATTTTCTTTCTTCAAAATTTTTCAAAAAACCACGTTTTAAGGAAATCCCGCATCGTGTGAAATCATCTTCTTTTTCCTAAACAACATGTTGTAACTTGAAAAGCATTGGTGTTTCGTGTATGTGTAAGCGTGGAGCCTCAAAAGAAAAGGCACAGGAGAATTTTCTCTCGAAAGAATATGTAAGAATACCACGTTATACGGAAATACAATTTTGCAGAGTATAGACAAATAAGTACATATTGGAAACACTTACAAGAAGAAATAACGCATCGTACAAAATTAGCTTGTATCTCCTAAACAACACGTTGTAACTCGAAAAGATTTGGTGTGGCGTGTACGTCTAAAAGTGTAGCCTCAAAAGAGAACCCACAGGAGAATTTTATTTCATCAAAATTTGTCAGAAACCAGGTTTTAAGGAAATCTCGCATCGTGCGAAATTATCTTGTTTTTCCTAAACAACACGTTGTAACTCGAAAAGCTTTGGTGTTGCGTGTATGTCTAAGCGTGTAGCCTCAAAAGAGAACGCACAGGATAAAATTCTCCTGTGGGTTCTCTTTTGAGGGTACACGTTTAGACGTACACGCGACAACAAATCCTTTCGAGTTATAACGTGTTGTTTAGGAGATACAAGCTAATTTTGTACTATGTGTTATTTCATCTCGTAAAGTTTAAGTGTTTCCAATAAGTATGTATTTGTCTTTACTCTGCAACACTGTATTTCCTTAAAACGTGGTATTCCTACATATTCTTTCGGGAGAAAACTCTCCTGTGCATTCTCTTTTGAGGCTACACGATTAGAAATACACGCAACACCAAATCCTTTCGAGTTACAAAGTGTTGTTTAGGAAAAACAAGATATTTTCGCACGGTGCGGGATTTCCGTAAAAAGTGGTTTTTGACAAATTTTGACCAAAGAAAAGTCTCCTGTGGGTTCTCTTTTGAGGCTACACGTTTAGACGTACACACCACACCAAATCTTTTCCAGTTACAACGTGTTCTTTAGGAGATACAAGCTAATTTTGCATGATGCTTTATTTCTTCTCGTAAAGTGTTTCCAATAAGTACGTATTTGTCTATATTCTGCTTCACTGTATTTCCTTATAACGCGGTATTCTTACATATTCTTTCGAGAGAAAACTCTCCTGTGCGTTCCCCTTTGAGGCTACACACTTAGACATACACGCAACACCAAAGCTTTTCAAGTTACAACGTGTTGTTTAGGAAAAACAAGATAATTACGCACGATGCGGGATTTCCTTAATAAGTGGTTTTCTGACAAATTTTGACCAAGGAAAATTCCTCTATGGGTTCTCTTTTGAGGCTACACGTTTAGACGTACAGGCCACACCAAATCTTTTTAAGTTACACCGTGTTGTTTAGGAGATACAAGCTAATTTTGTACGATGCGTTATTTCTTCTCCTAAAGAGTTTCCAATAAGTAAGTATATGTCTTTATTCTGCAACACTGTATTTCCTTATAATGTGGTATTCTTACATATTCTTTCAAGAAAAAACTCTCCTGTGCGTTCACATTTGAGGCTACACGCTTAGACATATACGCAACACCAAAGCTTTTCGAGTTACACCGTGTTGTTTAGGAAGAACAAGATAATTTTGCAAGATGCGGGATTTCCAAAAAACTTGGTTTTCTGACAAATTTTGACGAAAGAAAATTCTCCTGTGGGTTCTCTTTTGAGGCTACACAATTAGATGTACACGCCACACCAAATCTTTTTGAGTTTCAACGTGTTATTTAGGAGATACAAGCTAATTTTTTAAGATGCGTTATTTCTTCTCGTAAAGTGTGTCCAATACGTACTTATTTGTCTTTACTCTGCAACACTGTATTTCCTTATAACGTGGTATTCTTACATATTCTTTCGAGAGAAAACTCTCTTGTGTGTTCTCTTTTGAGGCTACACGCTTAGACATACACGCAGCACCAAAGCTTTTCGAGTTACAACGTGTTGTTTAGGAAAAACAAGATAATTTCCACGATGCGGGATTTCCATAAAACGTGGTTTTCTGACAAATTTTGACGAAAGAAAATTCTCCTGTGAGTTCTCTTTTGAGGCTGTACGTTTAGACGTACACGACACACCAAATCTTTCCGAGTTACATCGTGTTGTTTAGGAGATACAAGCTAATTTTGTACGATGCGTTATTTCTTCTCGTAAAGTGTTTCCAATACATACGTAATTGTCTTTACTCTGCAACACTGTATTTCCTTATAACGTGGTATTCTTATATATTCTTTCGAGAGAAAACTCTCCTGTGCGTTCTCTTTTGAGGCCACACGTTTAGACATACACGCAACACCAAAGCTTTTCGAGTTACAATGTGTTGTGTAGGAAAAACAAGATAATGTCGCACAATGCGGGATTTACTTAAAACAGGTTGTAATTCGAAAAGCTTTGGTGTTGCGTGTATGTCTAAGCATGTAGCCTCTAAAGAGAACGCACAGGAGAGTTTTTCTCTCGAAAGAATATGCAAGATTACCACGTTATAAGGAAATACAGTGTTGCAGAGTAAAGGCAAATACATACGTATTGGAAACATTTAACCTTTACGAGAAGAAATAACGCATCTTAAAAAATTAGCTTGTATCTCCTAACCAACACGTTGTAACTCGAAAGGATTTGGTGTGGCGTGTAAGTCTAAATGTGTAGCCTCAAAAGAGAACCCACAGGAGAATTTTCTTTCTTCAAAATTTGTCAGAAAACCACGTTTTATGGAAATCCCGCATCGTGCGAAATTATCTTGTTTTTTCGAAACAACACGTTGTAACTCAAAAAGCTTTGTTGTTGCGTGTATGTCTAAGCGTGTAGCCTCAAAAGAGAATGCAAAGGAGAGTTTTTTCTCGAAAGAATATGTAAGAATACCACGTTATTATGAAACACAGTGTTGTAGAGTAAAGACAAATACGTATTGGAAAAACTTTAGGAGAAGAAATAACGCATCGTAAAAAATTAGCTTGTATCTCCTAAACAACACGTTGTAACTTAAAAAGATTTGGTGTGTAGCCTGTACATCTAAACGTGTAGCCTCAAAAGAGAACCCACAGGAGAATTTTCTTTCGTCAAAATTTTCCAGAAAACCACGTTTTAAGGAAATCCCGCATCGTGCGCAATTATCTTGTTTTTCCTAAACAACACGTTGTAACTCGAAAAGCTTTGGTGTTTGGTGTATGTCTAAGCGTGTAGCCCCAAAAGAGAACGCACAGGAGAGTTTTCTCTCGAAAGAATATGTAAGAATACCACGTTATAAGGAAATACAGTGTGGCAGAGTAAAGACAAATACGTACGTATTGGAAGCACTTTATGAGAGAAATAACGCATCTTGCAAAATTAGCTTGTATGTCCTAAACAACACGTTGTAACTCAAAAAGATTTAGTGTGGCGTGTTCGTCTAAAAGTGTAGCCTCAAAAGAGAACCCACAGGAGAGTTTTCTTTCGTCAAAATTTGCCAAAAACCACGTTTTAAGGAAATCCCGCATCGTGCGAAATTATCTTGTTTTTCCTAAACAACACGTTGTAACTAGAAAAGCTTTGGTGTTGCGTGTATGTCTAAGCATGCAGCCTCAAAAGAGAATGCACAGGAGAGTTTTCTCTCGAAAGAATATGTAAGAATGCCACGTTATAAGGAAATATATTGCTGCAGAGTAAAGACATACACGTACTTAATGGAAACACATTATGAGAAGAAATAACGCATGGTACAAAATTAGCTTGTATCTCCGAAACAACACGTGGTAACTCAAAAAGATTTGGTGTGGCATGTACGTCTGAGAGTGTAGCCTCAGAAGAGAACCCACAGGAGAATTTTCTAACCTCAAAATTTGTCAGAAAACCACGTTTTAAGGAAATCCCGCATCGTGCGTAATTATCTTGTTTTTCCTAATCAACACGTTGTAACTCGAAAAGCTTTGGTGTTGCGTGTATGTCTAAGCGTGTAGCCTCCAAAGAGAACGCACAGGATAGTTTTCTCTCAAAAGAATATGTAAGAAAACCATGTTATAAGGAAATAAAGTGTTGCAGAGTAAAGACAAATACGTACTTATGGGAAACACTTTACGAGAAGAAATAACGCATCATGTAAAATTAGCTTGTATCTCCTAAACAACACGCTGTAACTCGAAAAGATTTGGTGTGGCGTGTAGGTCTAAACGTGTAGCCTCAAAAGAGAACCCACAGGAGAGTTTTCTTTTGTCAAAATTTGTCAAAAACCACGTTTTAAGGAAATCCCGCATCGTGCGAAATTATCTTGTTTTTCCTAAACAACATGTTGTAACTCGAAAAGCATTGGTGTTGCGTGTATGTCTAAGCGTGTAGCCTCAAAAGAGAACGCACAGGAGAGTTTTCTCCCGAAAGAATATGTAGGAATACCACATTATAAGGAAATACAGTGTTGCAGAGTAAAGACAAATACATACTTATTGGAAACACTTAAACTTAACGAGTAGAAATAACACATAGTACAAAATTAGCTTGTATCTCCTAAACAACACGTTATAACTCGAAAGGATTTGGTGTGGCTTGTACGTCTAAATGTGTACCCTCAAAAGAGAACCCACGGGAGAATTTTCTTTCGTTCAAAATTTGTCAGAAAACCAAGTTTTAAGGAAATCGCGCATCATGCGAAATTATCTTGTTTTTCCTAAACAACACGTTGTAACTCGAAAAGCTTTGGTGTTGCATGTATGTCTAAGCGTGTAGCCTCCAAAGAGAACGCACAGGAGAGTTTTCTCTCGAAAGAATATGTAAGAATACCACGTTATAAAGAAATACAGTGTTGCAGAGTAAAGGCAAATACATACGTATTGGAAACACTTAAACTTTACGAGAAGAAATAACGCATCTAAAAAAATTAGCTTGTATCTCCTAAACAACACGTTGTATCTCAAAAGGATTTGGTGTGGCGTGTACATCTAAACGTGTAGCCTCAAAAGAGAACCCACAGGAGAATTTTCTTTCGTCAAAATTTGTCAGAAAACCACGTTTTATGGAAATCCCGCATCGTGCGAAATTATCTTTTTTTTTCGGAAACAACACGTTGTAACTCGAAAAGCTTTGTTGTTGCATGTATGTCTAAGCGTGTAGCCTCAAAAGAGAATGCAAAGGAGAGTTTTGTCTCGAAAGAATATGTAAGAATACCACGTTATTAGGAAACACAGTGTTGTAGAGTAAAGACAAATGCGTATTGGAAAAACTTTACGAGAAGAAATAAAGCATAGTACAAAATTAGCTTGTATCTCCTAAACAACACGTTGTAACTTACAAAGATTTGGTGTGGCCTGTACGTCTAAACGTGTAGCTTCAAAAGAGAACCCACAGGAGAATTTTCTTTCGTCAAAATTTTTCAGAAAACCACGTTTTAAGGAAATCCCGCATCGTGCGAAATTATCTTGTTTTTCCTAAACAACACGTTGTAACTAGAAAAGCTTTGGTGTTGCGTGTATGTCTAAGCATGCAGCCTCAAAAGAGAATGCACAGGAGAGTTTTCTCTCGAAAGAATATGTAAGAATGCCACGTTATAAGGAAATATATTGCTGCAGAGTAAAGACATACACGTACTTAATGGAAACACATTATGAGAAGAAATAACGCATGGTACAAAATTAGCTTGTATCTCCGAAACAACACGTGGTAACTCAAAAAGATTTGGTGTGGCATGTACGTCTGAGAGTGTAGCCTCAGAAGAGAACCCACAGGAGAATTTTCTAACCTCAAAATTTGTCAGAAAACCACGTTTTAAGGAAATCCCGCATCGTGCGTAATTATCTTGTTTTTCCTAATCAACACGTTGTAACTCGAAAAGCTTTGGTGTTGCGTGTATGTCTAAGCGTGTAGCCTCCAAAGAGAACGCACAGGATAGTTTTCTCTCAAAAGAATATGTAAGAAAACCATGTTATAAGGAAATAAAGTGTTGCAGAGTAAAGACAAATACGTACTTATGGGAAACACTTTACGAGAAGAAATAACGCATCATGTAAAATTAGCTTGTATCTCCTAAACAACACGCTGTAACTCGAAAAGATTTGGTGTGGCGTGTAGGTCTAAACGTGTAGCCTCAAAAGAGAACCCACAGGAGAGTTTTCTTTTGTCAAAATTTGTCAAAAACCACGTTTTAAGGAAATCCCGCATCGTGCGAAATTATCTTGTTTTTCCTAAACAACATGTTGTAACTCGAAAAGCATTGGTGTTGCGTGTATGTCTAAGCGTGTAGCCTCAAAAGAGAACGCACAGGAGAGTTTTCTCCCGAAAGAATATGTAGGAATACCACATTATAAGGAAATACAGTGTTGCAGAGTAAAGACAAATACATACTTATTGGAAACACTTAAACTTAACGAGTAGAAATAACACATAGTACAAAATTAGCTTGTATCTCCTAAACAACACGTTATAACTCGAAAGGATTTGGTGTGGCTTGTACGTCTAAATGTGTACCCTCAAAAGAGAACCCACGGGAGAATTTTCTTTCGTTCAAAATTTGTCAGAAAACCAAGTTTTAAGGAAATCGCGCATCATGCGAAATTATCTTGTTTTTCCTAAACAACACGTTGTAACTCGAAAAGCTTTGGTGATGCGTGTATGTCTATGCGTGTAGCCACTTAAGAGAACGCACAGGAGATTTTTCTTTCCAAAGAACATGTAAGAATACCACGTTATAAGGAAATACAGTGTTTCAGAGTAAAGGCAAATACTTACTTATTGGAAACACTTTACGAGAAGAAATAACGCATCTAAAAAAATTAGCTTGTATCTCCTAAACAACACGTGGTAACTCGAAAGGATTTGGTGTGGCATGCACTTCTAAACGTGAAGCCTCAAAAGAGAACCCACAGGAGAATTTTCTTTCGTCAAAATTTGTCAGAAAACCACGTTTTAAGGAAATCCCGCATCGTGTGAAATTATCTTCTTTTTCATAAACAACACGTTGTAACTCGAAAAGCTTTGGTGTTGTGTGTATGTCTAAGACTGTAACCCAAAAGAGAACGCACAGGAGACGTTTCCCTCAAAAGAATATATAAGAATACCATGTTATAAGGAAATACAGTGTTGCAGAGTAAAGACAAATAAGTACGTATTGGGAAACTTTACGAGCAGAAGTAACACATCTTACAAAATTAGCTTGTATCTCCAAAACAACATGTTGTAACTCGAAAAGATTTGGTGTTCCGTGTACGTCTAAATGTGTAGCCTCAAAAGAGAACCCACAGGAGAATTTTCTTTCTTCAAAATTTTTCAGAAAACTACGTTTTAAGGAAATCCCGCATCGTGCGAAATCATCTTCTTTTTCCTAAGCAACATGTTGTAACTCGAAAAGCTTTGGTGTTGCGTGTATGTGTAAGCGTGGAGCCTCAATAGAGAAGGCACAGGAGAGTTCTCTCTTGAAAGAATATGTAAGAATACCACGTTATAAGGAAATACAATTTTGCAGAGTAAAGACAAATAAGTACATATTGGAAACACTTTACAAGAAGAAATAACGCATCGTAAAAAATTAGCTTGTATCTCCTAAACAACACGTTGTAACTCGAAAAGATTTGGTGTGACGTGTACGTCTAAGCGTGTAGCCTCAAAAGGGAACCCACAAGAGAATTTTCTTTCATCAAAATTTGTCAGTAACCACGTTTTAAGGATATATCGCATCGTGCGAAATTATCTTGTTTTTCCTAAATAACATGTTATAACTCAAAAATCTTTGGTGTTGCGTGTATGTCTAAGTGTGTAACCTCAATAGAGAACGCACAGGATAGTTTTCTCTGGAAAGAATATGTAAGAATACCACGTTATAAGGAAATACAATGTTGCAGAGTAAAGACAAATACGTACGTATTGGAAACACTTCACGAGAAGAATTAACGCATCGTAAAAAATTAGCTTGAATCTCCTAAACAACACGTTGTAACTCGAAAAGATTTGGTGTGGCATGTACGTCTAAACGTGTAGCCTCAAAAGAGAACCTACAGGAGAATTTCATTTCTTCAAAAATTTTCAGAAAATCACGTTTTAAGGAAATCCCGCATCGTGCGAAATCATCTTCTTTTTCCTAAACAACATGTTGTAACTCGAAAAGCTTTGGTGTTGCGTGTATGTGTAAGCGTGGAGCCTCAAAAGAGAAGGCAAAGGAGAGTTTTCTCTCGAAAGAGTATGTAAGAATACCACGTTATAAGGAAATACAATTTTGCAGAGTAAAGACAAATAAATACATATTGGAAACACTTTACGAGAAGAAATAACGCATCGTTCAAAATTACCTTGTATCTCCTAAACAAAACGTTGTAACTTGAAAAGATTTGGTGTGACGTGTACGTCTAAAAGTGTAGCCTCAAAAGAGAACCCACAGGAGAATTTTATTTCATCAAAATTTGTCAGAAACCACGTTTTAAGGAAATCTCGCATCGTGCGAAATTATCTTGTTTTTCCTAAACAACACGTTTTAACTCGAAAACCTTTGGTGTTGCGTGTATGTCTAAGCGTGTAGCCTCAAAAGAGAACTCACAGGAGAGTTTTCTCTCGAAAGAATATGTAAAAATACCACGTTATAAGGAAATACAGTGTTGCAGAGTAAAGACAAATAGTATTGGAAACACTTTAAGAGAAGAAATAATGCATCGTACAAAATTAGCTTGTATCTCCTAAACAACACGTTGTTACTCGAAAAGATTTGGTGTGGCTCGTACCTCTACATGTGTAGCCTCAAAAGAAAATCCACAGGAGAACTTTCTTTCGTCAACATTTTTCAGACAACCACGTTTTATGGAAATCTCACATCGTGCGAAATTATCTTGTTTTTCCTAAACAGCACATTGTAACTCGAAAAGCTTTGGCGTTGCGTGTATGTCTAAGTGTGTAGCCTCTAAAGAGAACGCACAGTAGAGTTTTCTCTCCAAAGAATATGTAAGAATACCACGTTATAAGGAAATAAAGTGTTGCAGAGTAAAGACAAATACGTACATATTGGAAACACTTTACGAGAAGAAATAACGCATCATACAAAATTAGCTTGTATCTCCTAAACAACACGTGGTAACTTGAAAGGAATTGGTGTGGCGTGTACGTCTAAACATGTAGCCTCAAAAGAAAACCCACTGAAGAATTTTCTTTCGTCAAATTTTTCAGAAAACTAAGTTTTAAGGAAATCCTGCATCGTGCGAAATTATCTTGTTTTTCATAAACAACACATTTTAACTCGAAAAGGTTTGGTGTTGCCTCTTTGTCTAAGTGTGTAGCCGCAAAAGTGAAAGCACGGGATAGTTTTCTCTCGAAAGAATATGTAAGAATACCACGTTATAAGGAAATACAGTGTTGCAGAGTAAAGACAAATATGTAAGTCTTGGAAACACTTTATGAGAATAATTAACACATCCTACAAAATTAGCTTGTATCTCCGAAACAACACGTTGTAACTCGAAAAGATTTGGTGTGGCATGTTCGTCTAAACGTGTAGCCTCAAAAGAGAACCCACAGGAGAATTTTCTTTCGTCAAAATTTTTCAGAAAACCACACTTCAAGGAAATCCCGCATCGTGCGAAATCATCTTCTTTTTCCTAAACAACATGTTGTAACTCGAAAAGCTTTGGTGTTGCGTGTATGTGTAAGCGTGTAGCCTCAAAAGAGAAGGCACAGGAGAGTTTTCTCTCGAAAGATTATGTAAGAATACCACGTTATAAGGAAATACAATTTTGCAGAGTAAAGACAAATAAGTACATATTGGAAACCCTTTACGAGAAGAAATAACACATCGTACAAAATTAGCTTGTATCTCCTAAACAACACGTTGTAACTCGAAAAGATTTGGTGTGACATGTACGTCTAAAGGTGTAGCCTCAACAGAGAACCCACAAGAGAATTTTCTTTCATCAAAATTTGTCAGAAACCAGGTTTTAAGGAAATCTCGCATCGTGCGAAATTATCTTGTTTTTCCTAAACAACACATTGTAACTCGAAAAGCTTTGGTGTTGCGTGTGTGTCTAAGCGTGTAACCTCAAAAGAGAACGCACAGGATAGTTTTATTTCGAAAGAATATGTAAGAATACCATGTTATAAGGAAATACAATGTTGCAGAGTAAAGACAAATACGTACTGGAAACACTTTACGAGACGAATTAACGCATCGAAAAAATTAGCTTGTATCTCCTAAACAACACATTGTAACTCGAAAAGATTTGGTATGGCATGTACGTCTAAACGTGTAGCTTCGAAAGAGAACCCACAGGAGAATTTTCTTTCTTCAAAATTTTTCAGAAAACCACGTTTTAAGGAAATCCCGCATCATGCGAAATCATCTTCTTTTTCCTAAATAACAGGTTGTAACTCGAAAAGCTTTGGTGTTGCGTGTATGTGTAAGTGAGGAGCCTCAAAAGAGAAGGCACAGGAAAGTTTTCTCTCGAAAGAATATGCAAGAATACCACGTTATAAGGAAATACAATTTTGCAGAGTAAAGACAAATAAGTACTTAACGGAAACACTTTAGGAGAAGAAATAACGCATCGTACAAAATTAGCTTGTATCTCCTAAACAACACGTTGTAACTTGAAAGGATTTGGTGTGACGTGTATGTCTCAACGTGTAGCCTCAAAAGAGAACCCATGAAGATCCAGAAATGAAACCACACACCTATGGCCACTTGATCCTCGACAAAGAGGCTGAAAACATCCAATGGAAAAAAGATAGCCTTTTCAACAAATGGTGCTGGTTCAACTGGAGGTCAGCATGCAGAAGAATGCGACTTGATCCATCCTTGTCTCCTTGTACTAAGCTCAAATCCAAATGGATCAAGGACCTCCACATAAAGCCAGACACTCTGAAGCTAATAGAAAAGAAACTGGGGAAGACCCTTGAGGACATCGGTACAGGGAGAAAGTTTCTGAACAGAACACCAATAGCGTATGCTCTAAGAGCAAGAATTGACAAATGGGACCTCATAAAGATACAAAGTTTCTGTAAGACAAAGGACACCATCAAGAGGACAAATCGGCAACCAACAAATTGGGAAAAGATCTTCACCAATCCTACATCAGATAGAGGGCTAATATCCAATATATATAAAGAACTCAAGAAGTTAGACTCCAGAAAACCGAACAATCCTATTAAAAAATGGGGTACAGAGTTAAACAAAGAATTCACACCTGAAGAACTTCGGATGGCGGAGAAGCATCTTAAAAAATGCTCAACTTCATTAGTCATTAGGGAAATGCAAATCAAAACAACCCTGAGATTTCATCTTACACCAGTCAGAATGGCTAAGATTAAAAATTCAGGAGACAGCAGGTGTTGGAGAGGGTGTGGAGAAAGAGGAACACTCCTCCACTGCTGGTGGGGCTGCAAATTGGTACAACCACTCTGGTTGTGGTGTGGCGTGTACATCTAAACGTGTAGCCTCAAAAGAGAACCCACAGGAGAATTTTCTTTCGTCAAATTTTTTCAGAAAACCACGTTTTATGGAAATCTCGCATCGTGCGAAATTATCTTGTTTTTCCTAAACAACACGTTGTAACTCGAAAAGCTTTGGCGTTGCGTGTATGTCTAAGCATGTAGCCCAAAAGAGAATGCACAGGAGAGTTTTCCCTCGAAAGAATATGTAAGAATACCATGTTATAAGGAAATACAGTGTTGCAGAGTAAAGACAATTAAGTACATATTGGAAACACTTTATGAGAAGAAATAACGCATCGTACAAAATTAACTTGTATCTCCTAAACAACACGTTGTAACTCGAAAAGCTTTGGTGTTGCGTGTATGTCTAAGCGTGTAGCATCAAAAGAGAACTCACAGGAGAGTTTTCTCTTGAAAGAATATGTAAGAATACCACGTTATAAGGAAATACAGTGTTGTAGAGTAAAGACAAATACTTATGTATTGGAAACACTTTACAAGAAGAAATAACGCATCGTAAAAAATTTGCTTGTATCTCCTAAACAACAGGTTGTAACTCAAAAAGATTTGGTGTGGCATGTATGTCTAAACCTGTAGCCTCAAAAGACAATGCACAGGAGAACTTTCTTTCGTCAAAATTTGTCAGAAAACCACGTTTTAAGGATATCTGCATCGTGCAAAATTATCTTGTTTTTCCTAAACAACACGTTGTAACTCGAAAAGCTTTGGTGTTGCGTGTATGTGTGAGCATGTAGCCTCTAAAGAGAATGCACAGGAAAGTTTTCTCTCGCAAGAACATGCAAGAATTCAACATTAGAAGGAAATACAGTGTTGCAGAGTAAAGACAAATACGTAAGTTTGGAAACACTTTACGAGAAGAAATAAAGCATCGTACAAAATTAGCTTGTATCTCCTAAACAACACGTAGTAACTCGATAGGATTTGGTGTGGCGTGTACCTCTAAACGTGTAGCGTCAAAAGAGTACCCACAGGAGAATTTTCTTTCGTCAAAATTTGTCAGAACACCACGTTTTAAGGAAATCCCGCATCGTGCGAAATTATCTTGTTTTTCATAAACAACACGTTGTAACTCGAAAAGCTTTGATGTTGCCTGTATGTCTAAGTGTGTAGCCTCAAAAGGGAACGCACAGGATAGTTTTCTATCGAAAGAATATGTAAGAATACCACGTTATAAGGATATACAATGTTGCAGAGTAAAGACAAATACGTATGTGTTGGAAACACTTTACGAGAAGAATAAACACATCGTAAAAAATTAGCTTGTATCTCCTAAACAACACGTTGTAACTCAACAAGATTTGGTGTGGCATGTACGTCTAAACGTGTAGCCTCAAAAGAGAACACACAGGAGAATTTTCTTTTGTCAAAATTTTTCAGAAAACCACGTTTTAAGGAAATACCGCATCATGCGAAATCATCTTCTTTTTCCTAAACAACATGTTGTAACTCGAAAAGCTTTGGTGTTGCGTGTATGTGTAAGTGTGGAGCCTCAAAACAGAAGGCACAGGAGAGTTTTCTCTCGAAAGAATATGCAAGAATACCACGTTATAAGGAAATACAATTTTGCAGAGTAAAGACAAATAAGTACTTATTGGAAACACTTTATGAGAAAAAATAACGCATCGTAAAAAATTAGCTTGTATCTCCTAAACAACACGTTTAGGAAGAAGAGAATCCACAGGAGAACTTTCTTTCCTCAAATTTTTTCAGAAAACCACGTTTTATGGAAATCTCGCATCGTGCGAAATTATCTTGTTTTTCCTAAACAACATGTTGTAACTAGAAAAGCTTTGGCATTGCGTGTATGTCTAAGCGTGTAGCCCAAAAGAGAACGCACAGGAGAGTTTTCCCTCGAAAGAATATGTAAGAATACCACGTTATAATGAAATACAGTGTTGCAGAGTAAAGACAATTAATTACGTATTCGACACACTTTACAAGAAGAAATAACGCATCGAAAATAATTGCTTGTATCTCCTAAACAACAAGTTGTAACTCGAAAAGATTTGGTGTGGCGTGTACGTCTAAACCTGTAGCCTCAAAAGACAATGCACAGGAGAACTTTCTTTAGTCAAAATTTGTCAGAAAACCACGTTTTAATGATATCCCGCATCGTGCAAAATTATCTTGTTTTTCCTAAACAACACGTTGTAACTCGAAAAGCTTTGGTGTTGCGTGTATATCTAAACGTGTAGCTTCTAAAGAGAATGCACAGGAGAGTTTTCTCTCGAAAGAACATGTAAGAATACAATGTTATAAGGAAATACAGTGTTGCAGAGTAAAGACAAATATGTACATATTGGAAACTCTTTACAAGAAGAAATAACGCATCTTAGAAAATTAGCTTTTATCTCCTAAACAACACATGGTAATTCAAAAGGATTTGGTGTGGCGTGCACGTCTAAACGTGTAGCCTCATAAGAGAACCCACAGGAGAATTTTCTTTAGTCAAAATTTGTCAGAACACCAAGTTTTAAGGAAATCCCGCATCGTGCGAAATTATCATGTTTTTCATAAACAACACGTTGTAACTTGAAAAGCTTTGGTGTTGCCTGTATGTCTAAGTGTGTAGCCTCAAAAGGGAAGGCACAGGACAGTTTTCTCTCAAAAGAATGTGTAAGAATAGCACATTATAAGGAAATACAGTGTTGCAGAGTAAAGACAAATACGTACGTATTGGAAACAGTTTAGGAGAAGAAATAAAGCATCTTACAAAATTAGCTTGTATCTCCTAAACAACACGTGGCAACTCGAAAGGATTAGGTGTGGCGTGCACGTCTAAACGTGAAGCTTCAAAAGAGAACCAACAGAATAATTTTCGTTCATCAAAATTTGTCAGAAGACCATGTTTTAAGGAAATCAGGCATCGTGCGAAATTATCTTGTTTTTTATAAACAACACGTTGTAACTCAAAAAGCTTTGGTGTTGCCTGTATGTCTAAGTGTTTAGCCTCAAAAGGGAATGCACAGAATAGTTTTCCTTCGAAAGAATATGTAAGAATACCACGTTATAAGGAAATACAGTGTTGCAGAGTAAAGACAAATACGTACGTATTGGAAACACTTTACGAGAATTAACGCATTATAAAAAAATTAGCTTGTATGCCCTAAACAACACGTTGTAACTCGAAAAGATTTGGTGTGACGTGTACGTCTAAATATGTAGCCTCAAATGAGAACCCACAGGAGAATTTTCTTTCGTCAAAATTTTTCAGAAAACCAGGTTTTTAGGAAATCCCGCATCGTGCGAAATCATCTTCTTTTTCCTAAACAACATGTTGTAACTCGAAAAGCTTTGGTGTTGTGTGTTTGTCTAATCGTGTAGCCTCAAAAGAGAATGCACAGGAGAATTATCCCTTGAAAGAATATGTAAGAATACCATGTTATAAGGAAATACAGTGTTGCAGAGTATAGACAAATATGTATGTATTGGAAACACTTTATGAGAAGAAATAGCGCATCGTACAATATTTGCTTGTATCTCATAAAGAACACGATGTATCTCAAAATTATTTGGTGTGGCTCGTACGGCTACACGTGTAGCCTCAAAAGAGAACCCACAGGAGAACTTTCTTTCGTCAAAATTTGTCAGAAAACCATGTTTTAAGGAAATCCCGCATCGTGCAAAATTATCTTGTTTTTCCTAAACAACACGTTGTAACTCGAAGAGCTTTGGTGTTGCGTGTATGTCTGAGCATGTAGCCTCTAAAGAGAATGCACAGGAGAGTTTTCTCTCGAAAGAACATGTAAGAATACAACGTTATAAGGAAATACACTGTTGCAGAGTAAAGACAAATACATACGTATTGGAACCACTTTACGAAAAGAAATAACGCATCATACAAAATTAGCTTGTATCTCTTAAACAACACGTGGTTACTCGAAAGGATTTGGTGTGGCGTGCACGTCTAAACGTGTAGCCTCAAAAGAGAAGCCACAGGAGAATTTTCTTTCATCAAAATTTGTCAGAAAACCACGTTTTAAGGAAATCCCGCATCGTGCAAAATTATCTTGTTTTCCATAAACAACACGTTGTAACTCGAAAAGCTTTGGTGTTGCCTGTATGTCTAAGTGTGTAGCCTCAAAAGGGAACGCACAGGATAGTTTTCCCTCGAAGGAATATGTAAGAATACCACGTTATAAGGAAATATAATGTTGCAGTGTAAAGACAAATATGTACTTATTGGAAACACTTTACGAGAAGAATTAACGCATCGTAAAAAATTAGCTTATATCTCCTAAACAACACGTTGTAATTCGAAAAGATTTGGTGTGGCTCGTACCTCTACACGAGTAGCCACAAAAGAGAACCCACAGGAGAACTTTCTATCGTCAAAATTTTTCAGAAAACCACATTTTATGTAAATCTCGCATCGTGCTAAATTATCTTGTTTTTCCTAAACAACACATTGTAACTCGAAAAGCTTTGGCGTTGCGTGTTTTTCTAAGCGTGTCCCCTCAAAGGAGAACGCACAGGAGAGTTTTCCCTCGAAATAATATGTAAGAATACTATGTTATAAGGAAATACAGTGTCGCAGATTAAAGACAAATAAGTACGTATTGGAAACACTTTACGAGAAGAAATAATGCATCGTACAAAATTAGCTTGTATCTCCTAAACAACACGTGGTAACTCGAAAGGATTTGGTGTGGCGTGTACGTCTAAACGTGTAGCCTCAAAAGAGAACCCACAGGAGAATTTTCTTTATTCAAAATTTTTCAGAAAACCACGTTTTAAGGAAATCCCACATCGTGCGAAATCATCTCCTTTTTCCTAAACAACATGTTGTAACTCGAAAAGCTATGGTGTTGCGTGTATGTGTAAGCGTGGAGCCTCAAAAGAGAAGGCACTGGAGAGTATTCTCTCGAAAGAATATGTAAGAATACCACATTATAAGGAAATACAATTTTGCAGAGTAAAGACCAATAAGTACATATTGGAAACACTTTACGAGAAGAAATAACGCATCTTACAAAATTATCTTGTATCTCCTAAACAACACGTTGTAACTCAAAAAGATTTGTTGTGACGTGTACGTCTAAAAGTGTAGCCTCAAACGAGAACCCACAGGAGAATTTTCTTTCATCAAAATTTGTCAGAAACCACGTTTTAAGGAAGTCTCGCATCGTGCGAAATTATCGTGTTTTTCCTAAACAACACGTTGTAACTCGAAAAGCTTTGGTGTTGCGTGGATGTCTACGCGTGTAGCCTCAAAGGAGAACGCACAGGAGAGGTTTCTCTCGAAATAATATGCAAGAATACCACGTTATAAGGAAATACAGTGTTGCAGAGTAAAGACAACTACGTACGTATTAGAAACACTTTAAGAGAAGAAATATCGCATCCTAGAAAATTAGCTTGTATCTCCTAAACGACACGTAGTAACTCGAAAAGATTTGGTGTGGCTCGTACCTCTACACGTGCAGCCTCAATAGAGAACCCACAGGAGAACTTTGTTTCGTCAAAATTTTTCAGAAAACCACGTTTAATGGAAATCTCGTATCGTGCGAAATTATCTTGTTTTTCCTAAACAACACGTTGTAACTCCAAAAGCTTTGGCGTTGCGTGTTTGTCTAAGCGTGTAACCTCAAAAGAGAATGCACAGGATTGTTTTCCCTCGAAAGAATATGTAAGAATACCACGTTATAAGAAATACAGTGTTGCAGAGTAAAGACAAATAAGTACGTATTGGAAACACTATATGAGAAGAAATAACGCATTGTAAAATATTTGCTTGTATCTCCTAAACAACACGTTGTAACTCAAAAATATTTCGTGTGGCTCATATGTCTACACGTTTAGCCTCAAAAGAGAACCCACAGGAGAACTTTCTTTCTTCAAAATTTGTCAGAAAACCACGTTTAAGGAAATCCCGTATCGTGCAAAATTATCTTGTTTTTCCTAAACAACACGTTGTAACTCGAAAAGCTTTGGTGTTGCGTGTATGTCTGAGCATGTAGCCTCTAAAGAGAATGCACAGGAGAGTTTTCTCTCGAAAGAACATGTAAGAATACAACGTTATAAGGAAATACAGTGTTGCAGAGTAAAGACAAATACGTACATATTGGAAACACTTTACGAGAAGAAATAACGCATCATACAAAATTAGCTTGTATCTCCTAAACAACACGTGGTAACTCGAAAGGATTTGGTGTGGCGTGTACATCTAAACGTGTAGCCTCAAAAGAGAACCCACAGGAGAATTTTCTTTCGTCAAAATTTGTCAGAAAACCACGTTTTATGGAAATCTCGCATCATGCCAAATTATCTTGTTTTTCCTAAACAACACATTGTAACTCGAAAAACTTTGGCGTTGCATGTTTGTCTAAGCGTGTAGCCTCAAAAGAGAACGCACAGGAGAGTTTTCCCTCAAAATAATATGTAAGAATACCACGTTATAAGGAAATACAGTGTTGCAGAGTAAAGACAAATAAGTACGTATCGGAAACACTTTACAAGAAGAAATAACGCATCGTACAAAATTAGCTTGTATCTCCTAAACAACACGTGGTAACTCGAAAGGATTTGGTGTGGCATGTACGTCTAAATGTGTATCCTCAAAAGAGAACCCACAGGAGAATTTTCTTACTTCAAAACTTTTCAGAACACCTCGTTTTAAGGAAATGCCGCATCGTGCGAAATCATCTTCTTTTTCCTAAACAACATGTTGTAACTCGAAAAGCTTTGGTGTTGCGTGTATGTGTAAACGTGTAGCCTCAAAAGAGAAGGCACAGGAGAATTTTCTCTCGAAAGAATATGTAAGAATATCACGTTATAAGGAAATACAATTTTGCAGAGTAAAGACAAATAAGTACATATTGGAAACACTTTACGAGAAGAAATAACACATCGTACAAAATTAGCTTGTATCTCCTAAACAACACGTTGTAACTCGAAAAGATTTGGTGTGACCTGTAAGTCTAAAAGTGTAGCCTCAAACGAGAACCGACAGGAGAATCTTCTTTCATCAAAATTTGTCAGAAACCACGTTTTAAGGAAATCTCACATCGTACGAAATTATCTTGTTTTTCCTAAACAACACGTTGTAACTCGAAAAGCTTTTGTGTTGCGTGTATGTGTAAGCGTGTAGCCTCAAAAGAGAAGGCACAGGAGAATTTTCTCTCGAAAGAAGATGTAAGAATATCACGTTATAAGGAAATACAAATTTGCAGAGTAAAGACAAATAAGTACATATTGGAAACACTTTACGAGAAGAAATAACGCATCATACAAAATTAGCTTGTATCTCCTAAACAACACGTTGTAACTGGAAAAGATTTGGTGTGACGTGTAAGTCTAAAAGTGTAGCCTCAAACGAGAACCCACAGGAGAATCTTCTTTCATCAAAATTTGTCAGAAACCAAGTTTTAAGGAAATCTCGCATCGTACGAAATTATCTTGTTTTTCCTAAACAACACGTTGTAACTCGAAAAGCTTTGGTGTTGCGTGTATGTCTAAGCGTGTAGCCTCAAAAGAGAGCACACAGGAGAGTTTTCGCTCGAAAGAATATGTAAGAATACCACGTTATAAGGAAATACTGTGTTGCAGATTAAAGACAAACACTATTGGAAACACTTTAAGAGAAGAAATAAGGCAACGAAAAAATTAGCTTGTATCTCCTAAACAACAAGTTGTAACTCGAAAAGATTTGGTGTGACTCGTACCTCTACACGTGTAGTCTCAAAAGAGAACCCACAGGAGAACTTTGTTTCGTCAAAATTTTTCAGAAAACCACGTTTTATGGAAATCTCGCATCCTGTGAAATTATCTTGTTTTTCCTAAACAACACATTGTAACTCGAAAAGCTTTGGCGTTGCGTGTATGTCTAAGCGTATGGCCTCTAAAGAGAACGCACAGGAGAGTTTTCTCTTGAAAGAATATGTAAGAATACAACGTTATAAGGAAATACAGTGTTGCAGAGTAAAGACAAATACGTACTTATTGGAAACACTTTACGAGAAGAAATAACGAATCATACAAAATTAGCTTGTATCTCCTAAACAACACGTGGTAAATCGAAAGAATTTGGTGTGGCGTGTACGTCTAAACGTGTAGCCTCAAAAGAGAACCCACTGAAGAATTTTCTTTCGTCAAAATGTTTCAGAAAACTACGTTTTAAGGAAATCCCGCATCGTGCGAAATTATCTTGTTTTTCATAAACAACACGTTGTAACTCGAAAAGCTTTGGTGTTGCCTGTATGTCTAAGTGTGTAGCCTAAAAAGGGAACGCACAGGATAGTTTTCTCTTGAAAGAATATATAAGAATACCACGTTATAAGGAAATACAGTGTTGCAGAGTAAAGACAAGTACTTACATATTGGAAACACTTTACGAGAAGAAGTAACACATCTTACAAAATTATGCTTGTATCTCCGAAACAACATGTTGTAACTCGAAAAGATTTGGTGTGGCATGTACGTCTAAACGTGTAGCCTCAAAAGAGAACCCACAGGAGAATTTTCTTTCGTCAAAATTTTACAGAAAACCTCGTTTTAAGGAAATCCTGCATCGTGCGAAATCATCTTCTTTTTCCTAAACAACATGTTGTAACTCGAAAAGATTTGGTGTTGCGTGTATGGGTAAGCGTGGATCCTCAAAAGAGAAGGCACAGGAGAGTTTTCTCTCGAAAGAATATATAAGAATACCACGTTATAAGGAAATACAATACGTGTTGTTTAAGAGATACAAGCTAATTTTGTATGATGCGTTATTTCTTTTCGTAAAGTGGTTCCAATACGTATGTATTTGTCTTTACTCTGCAACAGTGTATTTCCTTATAACGTGGTATTCTTACATATTCTTTCGAGAGAAAACTCTCCTGTGCATTCTCTTTTGAGGCTACAAGCTTAGACATTCACGCAACACCAAAGCTTTTCGAGTTACAACGTGTTGTTTAGGAAAAACAAGATAATTTCGCACGATGCGGGATTTCCTTAAAACGTGATTTTCTGAAAAATTTTGACAAAAGAAAATTCTCCTTTGGGTTCTCTTTTGATGCTACACGTTAAGACGTACACGCCACAACAATTCTTTTCGAGTTACAACGTGTAGTTTTGGAGATACAAGCTAATTTTGTACGATGCGTTATTTCTTCTAGTAAAGTGTTTCCAATAAGTACGTATTTGTCTTTACTCTGCAAAACTGTATTTCGTTATAACATGGTATTCTTACATATTCTTTCAAGAGAAAACTCTCCTCTGCCTTCTCTTTTGAGGCTACACATTTAGACATATATGCAACATCAAAGCTTTTCGAGTTACAACATGTTGTTTAGGAAAAACAAGATAATTTCGCACGATGCAGGATTTCCTTAAAACGTGGTTTTCTGACAAATTTTGACGAAAGAAAACCCTCCTGTGGGTTCTCCTTTGAGGCTACACTTTTAGTCGTACACGCCACAACAAATCTTTTCGAGTTGCAACGTGTTGTTTAGGAGATACAAGCTAATTTTGCATGATGCGTTATTTCTTCTCGTAAAGTGTTTCCAATAAGTACATATTTGTCTATACTCTGCAACATTGTATTTCCTTATAACGTAGTATTCTTACATATTCTTTCGAGAGAAAACTATCCTGTGCGTTCTCTTTGGAGACTACACGCTTAGACATACACGCACCACCAAAGCTTTTCGAGTTACAACGTGTTGATTAGGAAAAACAGGATAATTTCGCACGATGCGGGATTTCCTTAAAATGTGGTTTTCTGACAAATTTTGACGTAAGAAAATTCTCCTGTGGGTTCTCTTTTGAGGCTACACATTTAGACGTGCACGCCACACCAAATCTTTTTGAGTTACCACGTGTTGTTTAGGAGATACAACCAAATTTTGTACCATGCATTATTTCTTCTCATAATATGTTTCCAATACGTATGTATTTGTCTTTACTCTGCAGCAATATATTTCCTTATAACGTGGTATTCTTACATATTCTTTCGAGAGAAAACTCTCCTGTGCATTCTCTTTTGAGGCTACACGCTTACACGTACACCCAACACCAAAGCTTTTCGAGTTACAATGTTTTGTTTATGAAAAACAAGATAATTGCGCACAATGCGGGATTTCCTTAAAACGTGGTTTTCTGAAAAATTTTGACGAAAGAAAATTCTCCTGTGTGTTCTCTTTTGAGGCTACATGTTTAGACGTACACGCCACACCAAATCTTTTTGAGTTACAACGTGTTGTTTAGGAGATACAAGCTAATTTTGTACGATGCGTTATTTCTTCTCCTAAAGTGTTTCCAATACGTACGTATTTGTCTTTACTCTACAACACTGTATTTCCTTATAACATGGTATTCGTACATATTCTTTCGAGAGAAAACTCTCCTGTGCATTCTCATTTGAGGCTACACGCTTCGACATACACGCAACACCAAAGCATTTCGAGTTAGAACGTGTTGTTTAGGAAAAACAAGATAATTTCGCACGATGCGGGAATTCCTTAAAACGTGGTTTTCTGACAAATTTTGAGGAAATAAAATTCTCCTGTGGGTTTTCATTTGAGGCTAAACGTTTAGACGTACACGCCACACCAAATGTTTTCGAGTTACAACGTGTTCTTTAGGAGATAGAAGCTAATTTTTTACGATGCTTTATATCTTCTTGTAAAGTTTAAGTGTTTCCAAAAGGAACGTATTTATCTTTAATTTGCCACAATGTATTTCCTTATAACGTGGTATTCTTACATACTCGTTCGAGAGAAATCTCTCCTGTGCGTTCTCTTTTGAGGCTACATGCTTAGACATACACGCAACACCAAAGATTTTTGAGTTACAATGTGTTGTTTAGGAAAAACAAGATAGTTTCGCATGATGCGGGATTTCCTTAATAAGTGGTTTTCTGACAAATTTTGACGAAAGAAAATTCTCCTGAGGGTTCTCTTTTGAGGCTACACGTTTAGACGTACATGCCATACCAAACCTTTTCGAGTTACAACGTGTTGTTTAGGAGATACAAACTAATTTTTTACGATGCGTTATTTCTTCTCATAGAGTGTTTCAAATACCTACGTATTTGTCTTTACTCTGCAAAACTGTATTTCCTTATAATGTGGTATTCTTACATGTTCTTTCGAGAGAAAACTCTCCTGTGCGTTCTCTTTTGAGGCTACATGCTTAGACATACACACAACATCAAAGCTTTTCGAGTTACAACGTGTTGTTTAGGAAAAACAAGATAATTTCGCACGATGAGTGATTTCCTTAAAACATGGATTTCTGACAAATTTTACGAACAAAAATTCTCCTGTGGGTTCTCTTTTGAGGCTACACGTTTAGACGTACACGCCACACCAAATCTTTTCGAATTACAATGTGTTGTTTAGGAGATACAAGCTAATTTTGTACGATGCGTTCTTTCTTCTCATAAAGTTTTTCAATAAGTAAGTATTTGTCTTTACTCTGCAACACTGTATTTCCTTATAACATGGTACTCTTACATATTTTTTCGAGAGAAAACTCTCCTGTGCGTTCTCATTTGAGGCTACACGCTTAGACATACACGCAACACCAAAGCTTTTCGAGTTACGTGTTGTTTAGGAAGAACAAGATAATTTCTCACGATGCGGGATTTCCTTAAAACGTGGTTTTCTGACAAATTTTGACGAAAGAAAATTCTCCTGTCGGTTCTCTTTTGAGGCTAAACGTTTAGACGTACACGCCACACCAAATCTCTTTGAGTTGCAACTTGTTGTTTAGGAGATACAAGCTAATTTTTTTTGCAATGAATTATTTCTTCTCGTAAAGTTTAAATGTTTACAATACGTATGTATTTGCCTCTACTCTGCAACACTGTATTTCCTTATAACGTTGTATTCTTACATATTCTTTCGAGAGAAAACTCTCCTGTGCGTTCTCTTTTGAGGCTACACATTTAGACGTACACGCCACACCAAATCTTTTTGAGTTACAACTTGTTGTTTAGGAGATACACGCTAATTTTTTTACGATGAATTATTTCTTCTCGTAAAGTTTAAGTGTTTCCAATACGTATGTATTTGCCTCTACTCTGCAACACTGTATTTCCTCATAACGTGATATTCTTACATATTCTTTCGAGAGAAAACTCTCCTGTGCGTTCTCTTTGGAGGCTACACACTTAGACATTCACGCAACACCAAAGCTTTTCGAGTTACAACGTGTTGTTTAGGAAAAACAAGATAATTTCGCATGATGCGGGATTTCCTTAAAACGTGGTTTTCTGACAAATTTTGATGAAAGAAAATTCTCCTGTGGGTTCTCTTTTGAGGCTGCACGTTTAGACGTACACGCCACACCAAATCCTTTCGAGATATAACGTGTTGTTTAGGATATACAAGCTAATTTTGTACTATGTGTTATTTCTTCTCGTAAAGCTTAAGTGTTTCCAATAAGTATGTATTTGTCTTTACTCTGCAACACTGTATTTCCTTATAACGTGGTATTCCTACATATTCTTTCAGAAGAAAACTCTCCTGTGCGTTCTCTTTTGAGGCTACACGCTTAGACATACATGCACCACCAAAGCTTTTCGAGTTGCAACATGTTGTTTAGGAAAAACAAGATAGTTTCGCACGATGTGGTATTTCCTTAAAACGTGGTTTTCTGACAAATTTTGACGAAAGAAAACTCTCCTGTGGGTTCTCTTTTGAGGCTACACCTTTAGACATACACGCCACACCAAATCTTGTCGAGTTGCAACGTGTTGTTTAGGAGATACAAGCTAATTTTACATGATGCGTTATTTCTTCTCCTAAAGTGTTTCCAATAAATACAAATTTGTCTATACTCTGCCACACTGTATTTCCTTATAACATGATATTCTTACATATTCTTTCGAGAGAAAACTCTCCTGTGCGTTCTCTTTGGAGGCTACACGCTTAGACATTCACCCAACACCAAAGCTTTTCGAGTTACAACGTGTTGTTTAGGAAAAACAAGATAATTTCGCATGATGCGGGATTTCTTTAAACATGGTTTTCTGACAAATTTTGACGAAAGAAAATTCTCCTGTGGGTTCTCTTTTGAGGCTACACGTTTAGATGTACAAGCCACACCAAATCTTTTTGAGTAACCATGTGTTGTTTCGGAGATGCAAGCTAATTTTGTACCATGCGTTATTTCTTCTCATAATGTGTTTCCAAAACGTATGTATTTGTCTTTACTCTGCAGCAATATGTTTCCTTATAACGTGGTATTCTTACATATTCTTTTGAGAGAAAACTCTCCTGTGCATTCTCTTTTGAGGCTACATGCTTAGACATACACGCAACACCAAATCCTTTCGAGTTATAACGTGTTGTTTAGGATATACAAGCTAATTTTGTACTCTTTTATTTCTTTTTTTTTTCATTCTTTTTTTTATTCGATATAATTTATTTACATTTCAAATGATTTCCCCTTTTCTAGCCCCCCCCAATCCCCGAAAGTCCCGTAAGCCCCCTTCTCTTCCCCTGTCCTCCCTCCCACCCCTTCCCAGTTCCCCGTTCTGGTTTTGCCAAATACTGTTTCACTGAGTCTTTCCAGAAGCAGGGACCACTCCTGCTTTCTTCTTGTATCTCATTTGATGTGTGGATTATGTTTTGGGTATTCCAGTTTTCTAGGTTAATAACCACTTATTAGTTAGTGCATACCATGATTCGCCTTTTGAGTCTGGGTTACCTCACTTAGTATGATGTTCTCTAGCTCGATCCATTTGCCTAAGAATTTCATGAATTCATTGTTTCTAATGGCTGAATAGTACTCCATTGTGTAGATATACCACATTTTTTGTATCCACTCTTCTGTTGAGGGATACCTGGGTTCTTTCCAGCATCTGGCAATTATAAATAGGGCTGCTATGAGCATAGTAGAGCATGAATCCTTATTCCATGGTGGGGAATCCTCTGGGTATATGCCCAGGAGTGGTACAGCAGGATCTTCTGGAAGTGAGGTGCCCAGTTTTCGGAGGAACCGCCAGACTGCTTTCCAGAGTGGTTGTACCAATTTGCAACCCCACCAGCAGTGGAGGAGTGTTCCTCTTTCTCCGCACCCTCTCCAACACCTGCTGTCTCCTGAATTTTTAATCTATGTTTTATTTCTTCTCGTAAAGTTTAAGTGTTTCCAATAAGTATTTATTTGTCTTTACTCTGCAACACTGTATTTCCTTATAACGTGGTATTCCTACATATTCTTTCGGGAGAAAACTCTCCTGTGCGTTCTCTTTTGAGGCTACATGCTTAGACATATACGCAACACCAAAGCTTTTCGAGTTACAACATGTTGTTTAGGAAAAACAAGATAATTTCGCAGGATGCAGGATTTCCTTAAAACGTGGTTTTCTGACAAATTTTGATGAAAGAAAACTCTCCTGTGGGTTCTCCTTTGAGGGTACACGTTTAGTCGTTCACGCCACACCAAATCTTTTCGAGTTACAACGTGTTGTTTAGGAGATACAAGGTAAGTTTGCATGATGTGTTATTTCTTTTCGTAAAGTGTTTCCAATAAGTACACTCTGCAACACTGTATTTCCTTATAACGTGGTATTCTTACATATTCTTTCGAGAGAAAACTATCCCTTGCGTTCTCTTTGGAGGCTACATGCTTAGACATACACGCACCACCAAAACTTTTCGAGTTACAACGTGTTGATTAGGAAAAACAAGATAATTTCCCACGATGCGGGATTTCCTTAAAAAGTGGTTTTCTGACAAATTTTGACGTAAGAAAATTCTCCTGTGGGTTCTCTTTTGAGGCTACACATTTAGACGTGCACGCCACACCAAATCTTTTTGAGTTAAAACGTGTTGTTTAGGAGATACAAGCAAATTGTGTACCATGCTTATTTCTTCTCATAATATGTTTCTAATACGTATGTATTTGTCTTTACTCTTTAGCAATATATTTCCTTTTAACGTGGTATTCTTACATATTCTTTCGAGAGAAAACTCTCCTGTGCATTCTCTTTTGAGGCTACACGCTTAGACATACACCCAACACCAAAGCTTTTCGAGTTACAATGTTTTGTTTATGAAAAACAAGATAATTGCGCACAATGCTGGATTTCCTTAAAACGTGGTTTTCTGACAAATTTTGACGAAAGAAAATTCTCCTGTGGGTTCTCTTTTGAGGCTACATGTTTAGACGTATACGCCACACCAAATCTTTTCGAGTTACAACGTGTTGTTTAGGAGATACAAGCTAATTTTGTACGATGCGTTATTTCTTCTCCTAAAGTGTTTCCAATATGTACGTATTTGTCTTTACTCTACAACACTGTATTTCCTTATAACATGGTATTCGTACATATTCTTTCGAGAGAAAACTCTCCTGTGCATTCTCTTTTGAGGCTACACGCTTAGACATACACGCAACACCAAAGCATTTCGAGTTAGAACGTGTTGTTTAGGAAAAACAAGATAATTTCGCACGATGCGGGAATTCCTTAAAACGTGGTTTTCTGACAAATTTTGGGGAAATAAAATTCTCCTGTGGGTTTTCATTTGAGGCTAAACGTTTAGACGTACACGCCACACCAAATGTTTTCGAGTTACAACGTGTTCTTTAGGAGATACAAACTAATTTTTTACGATGCTTTATATATTCTTGTAAAGTTTAAGTGTTTCCAAAAGGAATGTATTTATCTTTAATTTGCCACAATGAATTTCCTTATAACGTGGTATTCTTACATACTCGTTCGAGAGAAATCTTTCCTGTGTGTTCTCTTTTGAGGCTACATGCTTAGACATACACGCAACACCAAAGATTTTCGAGTTACAATGTGTTGTTTAGGAAAAACAAGATAGTTTCGCATGATGCGGGATTTCCTTAATAAGTGGTTTTCTGACAAATTTTGACGAAAGAAAATTCTCCTGTGGGTTCTCTTTGGAGGCTACACGTTTAGACGTACATGCCACACGAAATCTTTTCGAGTTACAACGTGTTGTTTAGGAGATACAAACTAATTTTTTACGATGCGTTATTTCTTCTCATAGAGTGTTTCAAATACATATGTATTTGTCTTTACTCTGCAAAACTGTATTTCCTTATAATGTGGTATTCTTACATGTTCTTTCGAGAGAAAACTCTCCTGTGCGTTCTCTTTTGAGGCTACACGCTTAGACATACACGCAACATCAAAGCTTTTCGAGTTACAACGTGTTGTTTAGGAAAAACAAGATAATTTCGCACGATGAGTGATTTCCTTAAAACATGGATTTCTGACAAATTTTACGAACAAAAATTCTCCTGTGGGTTCTCCTTTGAGGCTACACGTTTAGACGTACACGCCACACCAAATCTTTTCGAGTTACAATGTGTTGTTTAGGAGATACAAGCTAATTTTGTACGATGCGTTATTTCTTCTCATAAAGTTTTTCCAATAAGTATTTGTCTTTACTCTGCAACACTGTATTTCCTTATAACGTGGTATTCTTACATATTTTTTCGAGAGAAAACTCTCCTGTGCGTTCTCATTTGAGGCTACACGCTGAGACATACACGCAACAGCAAAGCTTTTCGAGTTACAACGTGTTGTTTAGGAAGAACAAGATAATTTCTCACGATGCGGGATTTCCATAAAACGTGGTTTTTTGACAAATTTTGACGAAAGAAAATTCTCCTGTGGGTTCTCTTTTGAGGCTAAACGTTTAGACGTACACGCCACACCAAATCTTTTTGAGTTGCAACTTGTTGTTTAGGAGATACAAGCTAATTTTTTTACAATGAATTATTTCTTCTTGTAAAGTTTAAGTGTTTCCAATACGTATGCATTTGCCTCTACTCTGCAACACTGTATTTCCTTATAACGTGGTATTCTTACATATTCTTTCGAGAGAAAACTCTCCTGTGCGTTCTTTTTGGAGGCTACACACTTAGACATTCACGCAACACGAAAGCTTTTCGAGGTACAACGTGTTGTTTAGGAAAAACAAGATAATTTCGCATGATGCGGGATTTCCTTAAAACGTGGTTTTCTGACAAATTTGACGAAAGAAAATTCTCCTGTGGGTTCTCTTTTGAGGATTCACGTTTAGACGTACACACCACACCAAATCCTTTTGAGTTCTAACGTGTTGTTTAGGATATACAAGCTAATTTTGTACTATGTGTTATTTCTTCTCGTAAAGCTTAAGTGTTTACAATATGTATGTATTTGTCTTTACTCTGCAACACTGTATTTCCTTATAACGTAGTATTCCTACTTTTCTTTCGGGAGAAAACTCTCCCGTGTGTTCTCTTTTGAGGCTACACGTTTAGACGTACACGCCACACCAAATCTTTTTGAGTTATAACTTGTTGTTTAGGAGATACAAGCTAATTTTTTAACGATGAATTATTTCTTCTCGTAAAGTTTAAGTGTTTCCAATATGTATATATTTGCCACTACGCTGCAACACTGTATTTCCTTATAACGTGGTATTCTTACATATTCTTTCGAGAGAAAACTCTCCTGTGCGTTCTCTTTGGAGGCTACACGCTTAGACATATACGCAACACCAAAGCTTTTCGAGTTACAACGTGTTTTTTAGGAAAAACAAGATAATTTCGCATGATGCGGGATTTCCTTAAAACGTGGTTTTCTGACAAATTTTGATGAAAGAAAATTCTCCTGTGGGTTCTCTTTTGAGGCTACACGTTTAGACATACACGCCACACCAAATCTTGTCGAGTTACAACGTGTTGTTTAGGAGATACAAGATAATTTTGCATGATGCGTTATTTCTTCTCCTAAAGTGTTTCCAATAAGTACATATTTGTCTAAATTCTGCAACACTGTATTTCCTTATAACGTGGTATTCTTACATATTCTTTGGAGAGAAAACTATCCTGTGCATTCTCTTTGGAGGCTACACGCTTAGACATACACGCAACACCAAAGCATTTCGAGTTAGAACGTGTTGTTTAGGAAAAACAAGATAATTTCTCATGATGCGGGAATTCCTTAAAACGTGGTTTTCTGACAAATTTTGAGGAAATAAAATTCTCCTGTGCGTTTTCATTTGAGGCTAAACATTTAGACGTACACGCCACACCAAATGTTTTCGAGTTACAACGTGTTCTTTAGGAGATACAAGCTAATTTTTTACGATGCTTTATATCTTCTTGTAAAGTTTAAGTGTTTCCAAAAGGAATGTATTTATCTTTAATTTGCCACAATGTATTTCCTTATAACGTGGTATTCTTACATACTCGTTCGAGAGAAATCTCTCCTGTGCGTTCTCTTTTGAGGCTACATGCTTAGACATACACGCAACACCAAAGATTTTCGAGTTACAATGTGTTGTTTAGGAAAAACAAGATAGTTTCGCATGATGCGGGATTTCCTTAATAAGTGGTTTTCTGACAAATTTTGACGAAAGAAAATTCTCCTGTGGGTTCTCTTTGGAGGCTACACGTTTAGACGTACATGCCACACCAAATCTTTTCGAGTTACAACGTGTTGTTTAGGAGATACAAACTAATTTTTTACGATGCTTTATTTCTTCTCATAGAGTGTTTCAAATACATATGTATTTGTCTTTACTCTGCAAAACTGTATTTCCTTATAATGTGGTATTCTTACATGTTCTTTCGAGAGAAAACTCTCCTGTGCATTCTCTTTTGAGGCTACACGCTTAGACATACACGCAACATCAAAGGTTTTCTAGTTACAACGTGTTGTTTAGGGAAAACAAGATAATTTCGCACGATGAGTGATTTCCTTAAAACATGGATTTCTGACAAATTTTACGAACAAAAATTCTCCTGTGGGTTCTCTTTTGAGGCTTCACGTTTAGACGTACACGCCACACCAAATCTTTTCGAGTTACAATGTGTTGTTTAGGAGATACAAGCTAATATTGTACGATGCGTTATTTCTTCTCATAAAGTTTTTCCAATAAGTATTTGTCTTTACTCTGCAACACTGTATTTCCTTATAACGTGGTATTCTTACATATTCTTTCGAGAGAAAACTCTCCTGTGCGTTCTCATTTGAGGCTACACGCTTAGACATACACGCAACACCAAAGCTTTTCGAGTTACAATGTGTTGTTTAGGAAGAACAAGATAATTTCCCACGATGCGGGATTTCCTTAAAACGTGGTTTTCTGACAAATTTTGATGAAAGAAAATTCTCCTGTGGGTTCTCTATTAAGGCTACACGTTTAGACGTACACACCACACCAAATCTTTTTGAGTTACAACGTGTTGTTTAGGAAAAACAAGATAGTTTCGCACGATGCGGGATTTCCTTAATAAGTGGTTTTCTGACAAATTTTGACGAAAGAAAATTCTCCTGTGGGTTCTCTTTTGAGGCTACACATTTAGACGTACATGCCACACCAAATCTTTTCGAGTTACAACGTGTTGTTTAGGAGATACAAACTAATTTTTTACGATGCGTTATTTCTTCTCATAAAGTGTTTCAAATACATACGTATTTGTCTTTACTCTGCAAAACTGTATTTCCTTATAATGTGGTATTCTTACATGTTCTTTCGAGAGAAATCTCTTCTGTGCATTCTCTTTTGAGGCTACACGCTTAGACATTCACACAACACCAAAGCTTTTTGAGGTACAACGTGTTGTTTAGGAAAAACAAGATAATTTAACATGATGCGGGATTTCCATAAAACATGGTTTTCTGACAAATTTGGCGAAAGAAAATTCTCCTGTGGGTTCTCTTTTGAGGCTACACGTTTAGTCGTACATGCCAAACCAAATCTTTTTGAGTTACAACGTGTTGTTTAGGAGATACAAGCTAATTTTTTATGATGCGTTATTTCTTCTCGTAAAGTTTTTCCAATAAATAAGTATTTGTCTTTACTCTGCAAAACTGTATTTCCTTATAGCATGGTATCTTACATATTCTTTCGAGAGAAAACTATCCTGTGCGTTCTCTTTGGAGGCTACACGCTTAGACATACACACAACACCAAAGCTTTTCGAGTTACAACGTGTTGATTAGGAAAAACAAGATAATTTCACACGATGCGGGATTTCCTTAAAATGTGGTTTTCTGACAAATTTTGACGTAAGAAAATTCTCCTGTGGGTTCTCTTTTGAGGCTACACATTTAGACGTACACGCCACACCAAATATTTTTGAGTTACCACGTGTTGTTTAGGAGATACAAGCTAATTTTGTACCATGCATTATTTCTTCTCATAATATGTTTCCAATACGTATGTATTTGCCTCTACTCTGCAGCAATGTATTTCCTTATAACGTGGTATTCTTACATATTCTTTCGAGAGAAAACTCTCCTGTGCATTCTCTTTTGAGGCCACACACTTGCACATACACCCAACACCAAAGCTTTTAGAGTTACAATGTTTTGTTTATGAAAAACAAGATAATTGCGCACAATGCGGGATTTCCTTAAAACGTGGATTTCAGACAAATTTTGATGAAAGAAAATTCTCCTGTGGGTTCTCTTTTGAGGCTACATGTTTAGACATACACGCCACAACAAATCTTTTCGAGTTACAACGTGTTGTGTAGGAGATACAAGCTCATTTTGTACGATGATTTATTTCATCTCGTAAAGTTTATGGGTTTCCAATACATACGTATTTGTCTTTATTCTGCAACACTGTATTTCCTTATAACGTGGTATCCTTACAAATTCTATCGAGAAAAAACTCTCCTGTGCATTCTCTTTTGAGGCTACACGCTTAGACATACACGCAACACCAAAGCTTTCGAGTTACAACGTGTTGTTTAGGAAAAACAAGATAATTTCGCACGATGCGGGATTTACTTAAAACGTGGTTTCTGAAAAATTTTGACGAAAGAAAATTCTCCTGTGGGTTCTCTTTTGAGGCTACACGTTTAGACGTACACGCCACACCAAATCTTTTCGAGTTACAACGTGTTGTTTAGGAGATACAAGCTAATTTTGTACGATGCGTTATTTCTTCTAGTAAAGTGTTTCCAATACGTACGTATTTGGCTTTAGTCTGCAACACTGTATTTCCTTATAACGTGGTATTCTTACATATTCTTTCGAGAAAAAACTCTACTGTGCATCCTTTTTTGAGGCTACACGCTTAGACATACACGCAACACCAAAGCTTTTCGCGTTACAATGTGTTGTTTAGGAAAAACCAGATAATTTCGCACAATGAGGGATTTCCTTAATACGTGGTTTTCTGACATATTTTGACCAAAGAAAATTCTCCTATGGGTTCTCTTTTGAGACTACACGTTTAGACGTACAGGCCAGTCCAAATCTTTTTTAAGTTACAACGTGTTGTTTAGGCGATACAAGCTAATTTTGTACGATGCGTTATTTCTTCTTGTAAAGTTTTTCCAATAAATAAGTATTTGTCTTTACTCTGCAACACTGTATTTCCTTATAACGTGTCATTCTTACATATTCTTTCGAGAAAAAACTCTCCTCTGCCTTCTCTTTTGGGGCTACATGCTGAGACATACACCCAACACCAAAGCTTTTCGAGTTAAAACGTGTTGTTTAGGAAGATCTAGATAATTTCTCACGATGCGTGATTTCCTTAAAACGTGGTTTTCTGACAAAATTTGATGAAAGAAAATTGTCCTATGTGTTCTCTTTTGAGGCTACACGTTTAGACGTACACACCACACCAAATCTTTTCGAGTTACAACGTGTTGTTTAGGAGATACAAGCTAATTTTTTACGATGCTTTATTTCATCTCGTAAAGTTTATGGGGTTCCAATACATACGTATTTGTCTTTACTCTGCAACACTGTATTCCCTTATAACGTGGTATTCTTACGTATTCTTTCGAGAGAAAACTCTCCTGTGTGTTCTCTTTTGAGGCTACACGCTTAGACATACACGCAATACCAAAGCTTTTCGAGTTACAATGTGTTGTTTAGGAAAAACAACATAATTTCGCACGATGCGGGATTTCCTTAAAACGTGGATTTCTGAAAATTTTTGACGAAAGAAAATTGTCCTGTGTGTTCTCTTTTGAGGCTACACGTTTAGACGTACACGCTACACCAAATCCTTTCGAGTTACAACGTGTTGTTTAGGAGATACAAGCTAATTTTCTACGATGCGTTATTTCTTCTCGTAACGTGTTTCCAATACGTACATATTTGCCTTTAGTCTGCAACACTGTATTTCCTTATAACGTGGTATTCTTACATATTCTTTCGAGAGAAAACTCTCCTGTGTGTTCCCCTTTGAGGCTACACGCTTAGACATACAGGCAACACCAAAGCTTTTCGCGTTACAACGTGTTGATTAGGAAAAACAATATAATTTCGCACGATGCGGGATTTCCTTAATAAGTGGTTTTCTGACAAATTTTGACCAAGGAAAATTCTCCTATGGGTTCTCTTTTGAGGCTACACGTTTAGACGTACAGGCCACACCTAATCTTTTTAAGGTACAACGTGTTGTTTAGGAGATACAAGCTAATTTTGTACGATAGGTTATTTCTTCTCGGAAAGTTTTTCTAATAAGTAAAAATATGTCTTTACTCTGCAACACTGTATTTCCTTATAACGCGGTATTCTTACATATTCTTTCGTGAGAAAACTCTCCTGTGCGTTCTCATTTGAGGCTACACGCTTAGACATACACGCAACACCAAAGCTTTTCGAGTTACAATGTGTTGTTTAGGAAGAACAAGATAATTTCCCATGATGCGGGATTTCCTTAAAACGTGGTTTTCTGACAAATTTTGATGAAAGAAAATTCTCCTGTGGGTTCTCTATTAAGGCTACACGTTTAGACGTACACACCACACCAAATCTTTTTGAGTTACAACGTGTTGTTTAGGAGATACAAGCTAATTTTTTTTATGATGCCTTATTTCTTCTCGTAAAGTTTAAGTGTTTCCAATACGTATGTATTTGCCTTTACTCTGCAACACTGTATTTCCTTATTACGTGGTATTCTTACATATTCTTTCGACAGTAAACTCTCCTGTGCGTTCTCTTTGGAGGCTACACGCCTAGACATACACGCCTAGACATACACGCAACAACAAAGCTTTTCGAGTTACAACGTGTTGTTTAGGAAAAACAAGATAATTTCGCATGATGCGGGATTTCCTTAAAACGTGGTTTTCTGACAAATTTTGAAGAAAGAAAATTCTCCTGTGGGTTCTTTTTTGAGGGTACACGTTTAGACATACACGCCACACCAAATCCTTTCGAGTTATAACGTGTTGTTTAGGAGATACAAATTAATTTTTTACTATGTGTTATTTCTTCTCGTAAAGTTTAAGTGTTTCCAATAAGTATGTATTTGTCTTTACTCTGCAACACTATATTTCCTTATAACGTGGTATTCTTACATATTCTTTCGGGAGAAAACTCTCCTGTGCGTTCTCTTTTGAGGCTACACGCTTAGAAATACACGCAACACCAAAGCTTTTCGAGTTACAATGTGTTGTTTAGGAAAAACAAGATATTTTCGCACGATGCGGGATTTCCGTAAAACGTGGTTTTTGACAAATTTTGACCAAAGAAAACTCTCCTGTAGATTCTCTTTTGAGGCTACACGTTTAGACGTACACACCACACCAAATCTTTTCCAGTTACAACGTGTTGTTTAGGAGATACAAGCTAATTTTGCATGATGCTTTATTTCTTCTCGTAAAGTGTTTCCAATAAGTATGTATTTGTCTATACTCTGCAACACTGTATTTCCTTATAACGTGGTATTCTTACATATTCTTTCGAGAGAAAACTCTCCTGGGCATTCCCCTTTGAGGCTACGCACTTAGACATACACGCAACACCAAAGCTTTTCGAGTTACAACGTGTTGTTTAGGAAAAACAAGATAATTACGCACGATGCGGGATTTCCTTAATAAGTAGTTTTCTGACAAATTTTGACCAAGGAAAATTCCTCTATGGGTTCTCTTTTGAGGCTACACGTTTAGACGTACAGGCCACACCAAATCTTTTTAAGTTACAACGTGTTGTTTAGGAGAAACAAGCTAATTTTGTACGATGCGTTATTTCTTCTCCTAAAGTTTTTTCCAATAAGTAAGTATATGTCTTTATTCTACAACGTGGTATTCTTTCATATTCTTTCAAGAGAAAACTCTCCTGTGCGTTCTCATTTGAGGCTACACGCTTAGACATATACGCAACTCCAACGCTTTTCGAGTTACAACGTGTTGTTTAGGAAGAACAAGATAATTTCGCATGATGCGGGACTTATGCGTTTCCAATACATACGTATTTGTCTTTATTCTGCAACACTGTATTTCCTTATAACGTGGTATCCTTACAAATTCTATCGAGAAAAAACTCTCCTGTGCGTTCTCTTTTGAGGCTACACGCTTAAACATACAAGCAACACCAAAGCTTTTCGAGTTACAACGTGTTGTTTAGGATTTCCTTAAAGCGGGATTTCCTTAAAACGTGGTTTTCTGAAAAATTTTGACGAAAGAAAATTCTCCTGTGGGTTCTCTTTTGAGGCTACACGTTTAGACGTACAGGCCACACCAAATCTTTTCGAGTTACAACGTGTTGTTTAGGAGATACAAGCTAATTTTGTACGTTGCGTTATTTTTTCTCGTAAAGTGTTTCCAATACGTATGTATTTGCCTTTACTCTGCGACACTGTATTTCCTTATAAAGTGGTATTCTTACATACTCTTTCGAGAGAAAACTCTCCTGTGCGTTCTCTTTTGAGGCTACACGCTTAGACATACACGCAACACCAAAGCTTTTCGAGTTAAAACGTGTTGTTTAGGAAAAAGAAGATAATTGCGCACGATGCGGGATTTCCTTAAAACGTGGGTTCTCTTTTGAGGGTACACGTTTAGACGTACAAGCCACACCAAATCCTTTCGAGTTATAACGTGTTGTTTAGGAGATACAAGCTAATTTTTTACTATTTGTTATTCCAAGTTATATGGAAAAACAGTGTTGCAGAGTAAAGACAAATATGTACGTATTGGAAACACTTTACGAGAAGAAATAACACATGGTAAAAAATTAGCTTATATCTCCTAAACAACACGTTGTAACTCAAAAGTATTTGGTGTGGTGTTTATCTAAAGGTGTAGCCTCAAAAGAGAACCCACAGGAGAATTTTCGTTGGTCAAAATTTTTTCAGAAAACCACGTTTTCTGGAAATCCCGCATCGTGCGAAATTATCTTGTTTTTCCTAAACAACACGTTGTAACTCGAAAAGCTTTGGTTTTGCATGTATGTCTAAGCGTGTAGCCTCAAAAGAGAACGCACAGGAGAGTATTCTCTTGAAAGAATATGTAAGAATACCACCTTATAAGGACATACAGTGTTGCACAGTAAAGACAGATACATACATTTTGGAAACACTTTACGAGAAGGAATAATCCATCATAAAAATTAGCTTGTATTTCCTAAACAACACGGTGTAACGCGAAAAGATTTTGTGTGGCGTGTACGTTGAAACGTGTAGCCTCAAAAGAGAACCCACAGGAGAATTTTCTTTCGTCAAAATATGTCGGAAAACCACGTTTTAAGGAAATCCCGCATCGTGCGAAATTATCTTGTTTTTCCTAAACAACACGTTGTAACTCGAAAAGCTTTGGTGCTGCGTGTATGTCTAAGCGTGTAGCCTCAAGAGAGAAGGCACAGGAGAGTTTTTTCTCGAAAGAATATGTAAGAATACCACGTTTTAAGGAAATACAGTGTTGCAGAGTAAAGACAAATACATTCGTATTGGCAACACTTTACGAGAAGAAATAACGCATCGTACAAAATTAGCTTGTATCTCCTAAACAACACGATGTAACTCGAAAAGATTTGGTGTGGCGTGTACGTCTAAACGTGTAGCCTCAAAAGTGAACTTACAGGAGTATTTTCTTTCGTCAAAATTTGTCAGAAAACCACGTTTTATGGAAATCCCGCATCGTGGAAATTATCTTGTTTTTCCTAAACAACACGTTGTAACTCGAAAAGCTTTGGTGCTGCGTGTATGTCTAAGCGTGTAGCCTCAAAAGAGAACGCACAGGAGAGTTTTCTCTCGAAACAATATGTAAGAATACCGCGTTATAAGGAAATACAGTGTTGCAGAGTAAAGACAAATAAGTAAATATTGGACACAATTTATGAGAAGAAATAACGCATCGTAAAAAATTAGCTTGTATCTCCTAAACAACACGTTGTAACTCGAAAAGATTTGGTGTGACATGTACGTCTAAACATGTACCCTCAAAAGAGAACTCACAGGAGTATTTTCTTTCATCAAAATTTGTCAGAAAACACGTTTTAAGGAAATCTCGCATCGTGCAAAATTATCTTGTTTTTACTAAACAACAAGGTGTAACTCGAAAAGCTTTGGTGTTGAGTGTTTGTCTAAGCGTGTAGCCTCAAAAGAGAACGCACAGGAGAGTTTTCTCTCGAAAGAATATGTAAGAATACCACGTTATAAGGAAATACAGTGTTGCAGAGTAAAGACAAATAAGTACATATTGGAAACACTTTAGGAGAAGAAATAACGCTTCGTAAAAAATTTGCTTGTATCTCGTAAACAACACGTTGTAACTTGAAAAGATTTGGTGTGGCTCATACGTCTAAACTTGTAGCCTCAAAAAAGAACCCACAGGAGAACTTTCTTTCGTCAAAATTTGTCAGAAAACCACGTTTTAAGGATATCCCGCATCGTGCAAAATTATCTTGTTTTTCCTAAACAACACGTTGTAACTCGAAAAGCTTTGGTGCTGCATGTATGTCTATGCGTGTAGCCACTTAAGAGAAGGCACAGGAGATTTTTCTCTCGGAAGAACATGTAAGAATACAACGTTATAAGGAAATACAGTGTTGCAGAGTAAAGACAAATACGTACTTATTGGAAACACTTTACGAGAAGAAATAACGCATCGTAAAAAATTAGCTTGTATCTCCTAAACAACACATGGTAACTCGAAAAGATTTGGTGTGGCGTGCACGTCTAAACGTGTAGCCTCAAAAGAGAACCAACAGGAGAATTTTCTTTCGTCAAAATTTGTCAGAACACCACGTTTTAAGGAAATCCCGCATCGTGCGAACTTATCTTGTTTTTCATAAACAACACGTTGTAACTTGAAAGGTTTTGGTGTTGCCTGTATGTCCAAGTGTTTAGCCTCAAAAGGGAACGCACAGGATAGTTTTCTCTCGACAGAATATGTAAGAATACCACGTTATAAGGAAATACAGTGTTGCAGAATAAAGACAAATACGTACGTATTGGAAACACTTTATGAGAAGAAATAACGCAGCGTACAAAATTAGCTTGTATCTCCTACACAACATGTGGTAACTCGAAAGGATTTGGTGTGGCGTGCACGTCTAAACGTGAAGCCTCAAAAGGGAACCCACAGGAGAATTTTCTTTCGTCAAAATTTGTCAGAAAACCACGTTTTAAGGAAATCCCGCATCGTGCGAAATTATCTTGTTTTTCATAAACAACAGGTTGTAACTCGAAAAGCTTTGTTGTTGCCTGTATGTCTAAGTGTGTAGCCTCAAAAGGGAATGCACAGGATAGTTTTCTCTTGAAATAATATGTAAGAAAACCACGTTTTAAGAAATACAGTGTTGCAGAGTAAAGACAAATATGTACGTATTGGAAACACTTTACGAGAAGAATTAACGCATTGTACAAAATTAGCTTGTATCTCCTAAACAATACGTTGTAATTCGAAAAGATTTGATGTGGCGTGTACGTCTAAATATGTAGCCTCAAAAGAGAACACACAGGAGAATTTTCTTTCGTCAAAATTTGTCAGAATCCACGTATTAAGGAAATCCCGCATTGTGCGAAATTATCTTGTTTTTCCTGCACAACACTTCGTAACTCGAAAAGCTTTGGTGTTGCGTGTATGTCTAAACCTGTGGCCTCAAAAGAGAATGCACAGGAGAGATTTCTCTCGAAAGAATATATAAGAATACCACGTTATAAGGAAATACAGTGTTGCAGAGTAAAGACAAATACGTAGGTATTGGAAACACTTTACGAGAAGTAATAACGCATCGTACAAAATTAGCTTGTATCTCCTAAACAACACGATGTAACTCGAAAAGATTTGGTGTGGCGTGTACGTCTAAACGTGTAGCCTCAAAAGAGAACTCACAGGATAATTTTCTTTCGTCAAAATTTGTCAGAAAACCACGTTTTATGGAAATCCCGCATCGTGGAAATTATCTTGTTTTTCCTAAACAACACGTTGTAACTCGGAAAGCTTTGGTGGTGCGTGTATGTCTAAGCGTGTAGCCTCAAAAGAGAACGCACAGGAGAGTTTTCTCTCGAAAGAATATGTAAGAATACCACGTAATAAGGAAATACAGTGTTGCAGAGTAAAGACAAATAAGTACGTATTGGACACATTTTACGAGAAGAAATAACGCATCGTAAAAAATTAGCTTGTATCTCCTAAACAACACGTTGTAACTCGAAAAGATTTGGTGTGACGTGTACGTCTAAACGTGTAGCCTCAAAAGGGAACTCACAGGAGAATTTTCTTTCATCAAAATTTGTCAGAAAACACGTTTTAAGGAAATCTCGCATCGTGCAAAATTATCTTGTTTTTCCTAAACAACACGGTGTAACTCGAAAAGCTTTGGTGTTGAGTGTTTGTCTAAGCGTGTAGCCTCAAAAGAGAATGCACAGGAGAGTTTTCTCTCGAAAGAATATGTAAGAATACCACGTTATAAGGAAATACAGTGTTGCAGAGTAAAGACAAATAAGTACATATTGGAAACACTTTAGGAGAAGAAATAACGCATCGTAAAAAATTTGCTTGTATCTCCTAAACAACACGTTATAACTCGAAAAGATTTGGTGTGGCGTGTACGTCTAAACCTGTAGCCTCAAAAGACAACGCACAGGAGAACTTTCTTTCGTTAAAATTTGTCAGAAAACCACGTTTTAAGGATATCCCGCATCATGAAAATTATCTTGTTTTTCCTAAACAACATGTTGTAACTCGCAAAGCTTTGGTATTGCGTGTATGTCTATGCGTGTAGCCACTTAAGTGAACGCACAGAAGATTTTTCTCTCGAAAGACCATGTAAGAATACAACGTTATAAGGAAATACAGTGTTGCAGAGTAAAGACAAATACATACTTTTTGGAAACACTTTACGAGAAGAAATAACGCATCGTAAAAAATTAGCTTGTATCTCCTAAACAACACGTGGTAACTCGAAAAGATTTGGTGTGGCGTGCACGTCTAAACGTGTAGCCTCAAAAGAGAACCAACAGGAGAATTTTCTTTCGTCAAAATTTGTCAGAACACCACTTTTTACGGAAATCCCGCATCGCGCGAAATTATCTTGTTTTTCATAAACAACACGTTGTAACTCGAAAAGTTTTGGTGTTGCCTGTATGTCTAAGTGTGTAGCCTCAAAAGGGAACGCACAGGATAGTTTTCTCGCTACAGAATATGTAAGAATACCACGTTATAAGGAAATACAGTGTTGCAGAGTAAAGACAAATATGTACGTATTGGAAACACTTTATGAGAAGAAATAACGCATCGTATAAAATTAGCTTGTATCTCCTAAACAACACGTGGTAACTCGAAAGGATTTGGTGTGGTGTGCACGTCTAAACGTGAAGCCTCAAAAGAGAACCCACAGGAGAATTTTCTTTCGTCAAAATTTGTCAGAAAACCACGTTTTAAGGAAATCCCGCATCATGCGAAATTATCTTGTTTTTCATAAACAACACATTGTAACTCGAAAATCTTTGGTGTTACCTGTATGTCTAAGTGTGTAGCCTCAAAAGGGAACGCACAGGATAGTTTTCTCTCGAAAGAATATGTAAGAAAACCACGTTTTAAGGAAATACAGTGTTGCAGAGTAAAGACAAATACGTACATATCGGAAACACTTTACAAGAAGAATTAACGCATTGTACAAAATTAACTTGTATCTCCTAAACAACACGTTGTAATTCGAAAAGATTTGGTGTGGCATGTACGTCTAAATATGTAGCCTCAAAAGAGAACACACAGGAGAATTTTCTTTCGTCAAAATTTGTCAGAAAACCACGTTTTAAGGAAATCCCGCATCGTGCGAAATTATCTTGTTTTTCATAAACAACACATTGTAACTCGAAAAGCTTTGGTGTTACCTGTATGTCTAAGTGTGTAGCCTCAAAAGGGAACGCACAGGATAGTTTTCTCTCGAAAGAATATGTAAGAAAACCACGTTTTAAGGAAATACAGTGTTGCAGAGTAAAGACAAATACGTACATATCTGAAACACTTTACAAGAAGAATTAACGCATTGTACAAAATTAGCTTGTATCTCCTAAACAACACGTTGTAATTCGAAAAGATTTGGTGTGGCATGTACGTCTAAATATGTAGCCTCAAAAGAGAACACACAGGAGAATTTTCTTTCGTCAAAATTTTTCAGAAAACCAGGTTTTAAGCTAATCCCGCATCGTGCAAAATCATCTCCTTTTTCCTAAACAACATGTTGTAACTCGAAAAGCTTTGGTGTTGCGTGTATGTGTAAGGATGGAGCCTCAAAAGAGAAGGCACAGGAGAGTTTTCCCTGCGTGTAGCCTCAAAAGAGAACTCACAGTAGAGTTTTCTCTCGAAAGAATATGTAAGGATACCACATTACAAGGAAATACAGTGTTGCAGAGTAAAGACTAATACATATGTATTGGAAACACTTTATGAGAGAAATAACGCATCTTGCAAAATTAGCTTGTATGTCCTAAACAACACGTTGGAACTCGAAAAGATTTGGTGTGGCATGTACGTCTAAACGTGTAGCCTCAAAAGAGTACCCACAGGAGAGTTTTATTTCTTCAAAATTTGTCAGAAAACCACGTTTTAAGGAAATCCCGCATCGTGCGAAATTATGTTGTTTTTCCTAAATAACACGTTGTAACTCGAAAAGCTTTGGTGTTGTGTGTATATCTAAGCACGTAGCCTCAAAGGAGAATGCACAGGAGAGTTTTCTCTCGAAAGAATATGCAAGAATACCACGTTATAAGGAAATACAGTGTTGCAGAGTAAAGGCAAATATTTACGTAATGGAAACACTTAAACTTTATGAGAAGAAATAACGCTTCGTAAAAAAATTAGCTTGTATCTACTAAACAACACGATGTAACTCGAAAAGATTTGATGTGGTGTGTACGTCTAAATGTGTAGCCTCCAAAGAGATCCCACAGGAGTATTTTCTTTCGTCAAAATTTGTCAGAAAACCACGTTTTAAGGAAATCCCGCATCGTGCTAAATTATCTTGTTTTTCCTAAACAACACATTGTAACTCGAAAAGCTTTGGTGTTGCGTGTATGTCAAAGCATGTAGCCTCAAAAGAGAACGCACAGGAGAGTTTTCTCTCGAAAGAATATGTAAGAATACCACGTTATAAGGAAATACAGTGTTGCAGAGTAAAGACAAATACGTACTTATTGGAAACACTTAAACTTTACGAGAAGAAATAAGGCATCGTACAAAATTAGTATGTATCTCCTAAACATCACGTTATAACTCGAAAAGATTTGGTGTGGTGTGTACGTCTAAACGTGTAGCCTCAAACGAGAACCCACAGGAGAATTTTCGCTCATCAAAATTTGTCAGAAAACCACGTTTTAAGGAAATCCTGCATCGTGCGAAATTATCTTGTTTTTCCTAAGCAACACGTTGTAACGCGAAAACCTTTGGTGTTGCGTGTATGTCTAAGCGTGTAGCCTCAAAAGAGAATGCAAAGGAGAGTTTTTTTCTCGAAAGAATATATAAGAATACCACGTTATTAGGAAATACAGTGTTGCAGAGTAAAGACAAATATTTACGTATTGGAAAAACTTTACGAGAAGAAATAACGCATCTTACAAAATTAGCTTGTATCTCCTAAACAACACGTTGTAACTTAAAAAGATTTGGTGTGGCGTGTACGTCTAATCGTGTAGCCTCAAAAGAGAAACCATAGGAGAATTTTCTTTGGTCAAAATTTGTCAGAAAACCACGTATGAAGGAAATACCGCATCATGCGAAATTATCTTGTTTTTCCTAAACAAAACGTTTTAACTCGAAAAGCTTTGGTGTTGCGTGTATGTCTAAGCGTGTAGCCCCAAAAGAGAACGCACAGGAGAGTTTTCTCTCGAAAGAATA
Source organism: Apodemus sylvaticus (assembly GCF_947179515.1). Taxonomy (NCBI): domain Eukaryota; kingdom Metazoa; phylum Chordata; class Mammalia; order Rodentia; family Muridae; genus Apodemus; species Apodemus sylvaticus. The sequence goes on from NW_026263416.1 coordinate 758,713, forward strand.
TGTAAGAATACCACGTTGTAAGGAAATACACTGTTGCAGAGTAAAGGAAAATCCATATGTATTGGAAACGCAACATCAAAGCTTTTCGAGTTACAACGTGTTGTTTAGGAAAAGCAAGATAATTTCGCACGATGAGTGATTTCCTTAAAACATGGATTTCTGAGAAATATTAACGAAAAAAAATTCTCCTGTGGGTTATCTTTTGAGGTTACACGTTTAGACGTGCACGCCACACCAAATCTTTTCGAGTTACAAACTGTAGTTTAGGAGATACAAGCTAATTTTTTACGATGCTTTATTTCTTCTTGTAAGGTGTTTCCAATAGGTGCGTATTTGCCTTTAGTCTGCAACACTGTATTTCCTTATAACGTGGTATTCTTACATATTCTTTCGAGAGAAAACTTTCCTGTGCGTCCTCTTTTGAGGCTACACGCTTAGACATACACGCAATACCAAAGATTTTCGCGTTACAACGTGTTGTTTAGGAAAAACAAGATAATTTCGCACGAAGAGGGATTTCCTTAATACGTGATTTTCTGACAAATTTTGACCAAAGAAAATTCTCCTATGGGTTTTCATTTGAGACTACACGTTTAGACGTACAGGCCACACCAAATCTTTTTAAGTTACAACATGTTGTTTAGGAGATACAAGCTAATTTTTTTACGATGCATTATTTCTTCTCGTAAAGTTTAAGTTTTTCCAATAAGTATGTATTTGCCTCTACTCTGCAACACTGTATTTCCTTATAACGTGGTATTCTTACATATTATTTCAAGAGAAAACTCTCCTGTGCGTTCTCGGATTTCCTTAAACCGTTGTGTTCTGACAAATTTTGAAGAAAGAAAATTCTCCTGTGGGTTCTCTTATGATGCTACACGTTTAGACATGCACGCCACACCAAATCCTTTCGAGTTACCACGTGTTGTTTAGGAGATACAGGCTAATTTTGTACGATGTGTTATTTCTTCTCGTAAATTGTTTCCAATACGTACGTATTTGTCTTTCTCTGCAACACTGTATTTCCTTATAACGTGGTATTCTTACATATTCTTTCGAGGGAAAACTCTCCTGAGCGTTCTCTTTTGAGGCTACATGTTTAGACATACAAGCAACACCAAAGCTTTTCGAGTTACAACGTGTTGTTTAGGAAAAACTAGATAATTTCGCACGATGCGAGATTTCCATAAACGTGGTTTTGTGAAAAATTTGACAATAGAAAGTTCTCCTGTGGGTTCTCTTTTGAGGCTACATGTTTAGACGTACACGCCACACCAAATCTGTTCGAGTTACAACGTGTTGTTTAGGAGATACAAGCTAATATTTTACAATGTGTTAATTCTTCTCATAAAGTGTTTCCAATACGTACGTATTTGTCTTTACTCTGCAACATTGTATTTCCTTATAACGTGGTATTCTTACATATTCTTTCGATAGAAAACTGTCCTGTGCGTTCCCTTTTGTGGCTACACACTTAGACATACAGGCAACACCAAAGCTATTCAAGTTACAACATGTAGTTTAGGAAAAATTTTGTACGATGCATTATTTCTTCTCGTAAAGTGTTTCCAATACGTACTTATTTGTCTTTACTCTGCAACACTGTATTTCCTTATAACGTGGTATTCTTACATATTCTTTTGAGAGAAAACTCTCCTGTGCATTCTCTTTTGAGGCTACACGCTTAGACAAACACGCAACACCAAAGCTTTTCGAGTTACAACGTGTTGTTTAGGAAAAACAAGATAATTTCACACGATGTGAGATTTCCTTAAAACGTGGTTTCTGACAAATTTTGATGAAAGAAAATTCTCCTGTGGGTTCACTTTGGAGGCTACACGTTTAGACGTACGAGCCACACCAAATCTTTTCGAGTTACAACGTGCTGTTTAGGAAAAACAAGATAATTTCTCAGGATGCGAGATTTCCATAAAACGTGGTTTTCTGAAAAAATTTTGACGTAAGAAAGTTCTCCTGTGGGTTCTCTTATGAGGCTACACGATTACACGTACACGCCGCACCAAATTCTTTCGAGTTACAAGGTGTTGTTTAGGAGATACAAGCTAATTTTGTACCATGCGTTATTTCTTCTCATAAAGTATTTACAATACGTACCTATTTATCTTTAATCTGCAACACTTTATTTCCTTATAACGTGGTATTCTTACATATTCTTTCTTTTTTTTCTTTTTTTTTCTTTTTCTTCTTTTTTTAGGCTTGATACAATTTATTTGCTTTTCTTTAGAATTTTTTTTATTGTTATTTTTTTTATTCGTACGATGCGGGATTTCCTTAAGACGTGGTTTTCTGACAAGTTCTAAGGAAAGAAAATTCGCCTGTGGGTTCTCTTATGAGGCTAAGCATTTAGACCTACACGCCACACCAAATCCTTTCGAGTTACAAGGTGTTGTTTAGGAGATACAAGCTAATTTTGTAACATGCATTAATTCTTCTCATAAAGTATTTACAATCTGTACCTATTTATCTTTACTCTGCAACACTGTATTTACTTATAACGTGGTATTCTTACATATTCTTTCGAGAGAAAACTCTCCTCTGCATTCTCTTTTGAGGCTACACGCGTAGACATACACGCCACACCAAAGCTTTTCATGTTACAACATTTTGTTTGTGAAAAACAAGATAATTTCGCAGGATGCGAGATTTCCTTAAAACGTGGTTTCTGACAAATTTTGATGAAAGAAAATTCTCCTGTGGGTTCTCTTTTGAGGCTACACGAAGAAATAATGCATCGTTCAAAATTAGCTTGTATCTCCTAAACAACACGTTGTAACTCAAAAAGATTTGGTGTGGCGTGTACATCTAAACGTGTAGCCTCAAAAGAGAACCCACAGGAGAGTTTTCTCTCGAGAGAACATGTAAGAATACCACGTTATAAGGAAATACAGTGTTGCAGAATAAAGACAAATATGTACACATTGTAAACACTTTACGAGAAGAAATAACGCATCATACAAAATTAGCTTGTATCTCCTAAACAACACGTTGTAACTCGAAAAGATTTGGTGTGGCATGTACGTCTAAATGTGTAGCCTCAAAAGAGAACCCACAGGAGAATTTTTGTTCGTCAAAATATGTCAGAAAACCACGTTTTAAGGAAATCCCGCATCGTGTGAAATTATCTTGTTTTTCTTAAACAACACGTTGTAACTTGAAAAGATTTGGTGTTGCGTGTATGTCTAAGCATGTAGCCTCAAAAGCGAATGCACAGGAGAGTTTTCTCTCGAAAGAAGATGTAAGAATACCACGTTCTAGGAAATACAGTGTTGTAGACTAAAGACAAATACGTACGTATTGGAAACACTTTTAGAGATGAAATAATGCATCGTTCAAAATTAGCTTGTATCTCCTTAACAACACGTTGTAACTCGAAACGATTTGGTGTGGCGTGTACGACTAAACGTGTAGTCTCAAAAGAGAACCCAGAGGAGAATTTTCTTTCTTCAAAATGTTTCAGAAATCACGTTTTTAGGAAATCCCGCATTGTGCGAAATTATCTTGATTTTCCTAAACAACACGTTGTAACTCGAAAAGCTTTGGTGTTACGTGTATGTCTAAGCGTGTAGTCTCAAAAGAGAACGCAGAGGAGAGTTATCTCTCGAAAGAATATGTAAGAATACCACGTTATAAGGAAATACAGTATTGCGGAATAAAGACAAATACGTATGTATTGGAAACACTTTACGAGAAGAAATAAAACATCGTTCAAAATTAGTTTGTATCTCCTAAACAACACGTTGTAACTCGAAAAGATTTGGTGTGGCGTGTATGTCTAAGCATGTAGCCTCAAAAGAGAACGCACAGGAGAGTTTTCTCTCGAAAGAATATTTAAGAATACCACGTTATAAGGAAATACAGTGTTGCAGAATAAAGACAAATACGTACATATTGGAAACACTTTATGAGAAGAAATAACGCATCGTACAAAATTAGCTTGTATCTCCTAAACAACACATTGTAACTCGAAAAGAGTTGGTGTGGCATGTACGTCTAAATGTGTAGCCTCAAAAGAGAACCCACAGGAGAATTTTCTTTCGTCAAAATATGTCAGAAAACCACGTTTTACGGTAATCCCGCATCGTGTGAAATTATCTTGTTTTTCCTAAACAACACGTTGTAACTTGAAAAGCTTTGGTGTTGCGTGTATGTCTAAGCGTGTATCCTCAAAAGCGAACGTACAGGAGTGTTTTCTCTCGAAATAAGATGTAAGAATACCACGTTCTAAGGAAATACAGCGTTGCAGACTAAAGACAGATAGGTACTTATTGGAAACACTTTTAGAGATGAAATAACGCATCGTTCAAAATTAGCTTGTATCTCCTAAACAACACGTTGTAACTCGAAAAGATTTGGTGTGGCGTGTACGTCTAAATGTGTAGCCTCAAAAGAGAACCCACAGGAGAATTTTCTTTCGTCAAAATTTTTCAGAAATCACGTTTTTAGGAAATCCCGCATTGTGCGAAATTATCTTGTTTTTCCTAAACAACACGTTGTAACTCGAAAAGCTTTGGTGTTACATGTATGTCTAAGCATGTAGCCTCAAAAGAGAACCCACAGGAGAGTTTTCTCTCGAAAGAATATGTAAGAATACCACGTAATAAGGATACGGTGTTGCAGAGAAAAGAGAAATACTTATGTATTGGAAACACTTAATGAGAAGAAATAACGCATGGTACAAAATTAGCTTGTATCTCCTAAACAACACGTTGTAACTCGAAAAGATTTGGTGTGATGTTTACATCTAAACGTGTAGCCTCAAAAGAGAACCCACAAGAGAATTTTCTTTCGTCAAATTTTTTTCAGAAAACCACGTTTTAAGGAAGTCCTGCATCGTGCGAAATCATCTTGTTTTTCCTAAACAACACGTTGTAACTCGAAAAGCTTTGGTGTTGCGTGTATGTCTAAGCGTGTAGCCTCAAAAGAGAAGGCACAGTAGTGTATTCTCTCGAAAGAATATGTAAGAATACCACGTTATAAGGAAATACAGTGTTGCAGAGTAAAGACAGATACTTACTTATTGGAAACACTTTACGAGAAGGAATAATACATAGTACAAAATTAGCTTGTATTTCCTAAACAACACGTTGTAACTCGAAGGATTTGGTGTGGCATGTAATTTGAAACTTGTAGCCTCAAAAGAGAACCCACAGGAGAATTTTCTTTTGTCAATATTTGTCAGAAAACCACGTTTTAAGGAAATCCCGCATTGTGCGAAATTATCTTGTTTTTCCTAAACAACACGTTATAACTCGAAAAGCTTTGGTGTTGCGTGTATGTCTAAACGTGTGGCCTCAAAAGAGAACGGACAGGAGAGTTTTCTCTCGAAAGAATATATAAGAATACCACGTTATAAGGAAATACAGTGTTGCAGAGTAAAGACAAATACGTATGTATGGGAAACACTTTACGAGAAGAAATAACACATCGTAAAGAATTAGCTTGTATCTCCTAAACAACACGTGGTAACTCGAAAAGATTCAGTGTGGCGTGTACGTCTAAACCTGTAGCCTCAAATGAGAAGACACAGTAGAATTTTCTTTCGTCAAAATTTGTCAGAAAACCACGTTTTAAGGAAATCCCGCATCGTGCGAAATTATCTTGTTTTTCCTAAACAACACGTTGTAACTCGAAAAGCTTTGGTGTTGCGTGTATGTCTAAGCGTGTAGCCTCTAAAGTGAACTCCCAGGAGAGTTTTCTCTTGAAAGAACATGTAAGAATACAATGTTATAAGGAAATAGAGTGTTGCAGAGTAAAGACAAATGCGTACTTATTGGAAACACTTTAAGAGAAGAAATAACACATAGTACAAAATTAGCTTGTATCTCCTAAACACTTCGTAACTGGAAAGGATTTGGTGTGGCGTGCACGTCTAAACGTGTAGCATCAAAAGAGAACCCACAGGAGAATTTTCTTTCCTCAAAATTTGTCAGAACACAATGGTTTAAGGAAATCCCGCATTGTGCGAAATTATCTTGTTTTTCATAAACAACACGTTGTAATTCGAAAAGCATTGGTGTTGCCTGTATGTCTAAATGTGTAGCCTCAAAAGGGAATGCAAAGGATAGTTTTCTCTCGAAAGAATATGTAAGAATACCATGTTATAAGGAAATACAGTGTTGCAGAGTAAAGACAAATACGTACGTTTTGGAAACACTTTACGAGAAGAATTAACGCATCGTACAAAATTAGCTTGTATCTCCTAAACAACACGTTGTAACTCGAAAAGGTTTGGCGTGGCGTGTACTTCTAAACATGCAGCCTCAAAAGAGAACCCACAGGAGAATTTTCTTTCGTCCAAATTTTTCAGAAAACCACGTTTTAAGGAAATCCCCCATCGTGCGAATTCATCTTCTTTTTCCTAAACAACATGTTGTAACTCGAAAAGCTTTGGTGTTGCGTGTATGTGTAAGCGTGGAGCCTCAAAAGAGAAGGCACAGGAGAGTTTTCTCTCGAAAGAATATGTAAGAATCCCACGTTATAAGGAAATACAATTTTGCAGATTAAAGACAAATAAGTACAGATTGGAAACACTTTACGAGAAGAAAGAATGCATCGTAAAAAATTAGCTTGTATCTCCTAAACAAAATGTTGTAACTCGAAAAGATTTGGTGTGACGTGTACGTCTAAACGTGTAGCTTCAAAAGAGAACCCACAGGAGATTTTTCTTTCTTTCTTTCTTTTTTTACGTTTTTTAAATTAAATATTTTCTTTATTTACATTTTAAATATTATCTGCATTCCTGGTTTCCCCTCTGAAAACACACTATCCCATAACCCCTTCTCCCTGCTCACCAACCCATCCACTCCCACTCCTTTTTTTTTTTGTCTTATTTTTTTTAGTGTTGACTTCTTTTTTATTCGATATAATTTATTTACATTTCAAATGATTTCCCCTTTCTATCCCCCCCACTCCCCGAAAGTCCCGAAAGCCCCCTTCTCTTCCCCTGTCCTCCCATCCACCCCTTCCCACTTCCCCGTTCTGGTTTTGCTAAATACTGTTTCACTGAGTCTTTCCATAACCAGGGGCCACTCCTCCTTTCTTCTTTTACCTCATTTGATGTGTGGATTATGTTTTGGGTATTCCAGTTTTCTAGGTTAATATCCACTTATTAATGAGTGCATACCATGATTCACCTTTTGAGTCTGGGTTACCTCACTTAGTATGATATTCTCTAGCTCCATCCATTTGCCTAAGAATTTCATGAATTCATTGTTTCTAATGGCTGAATAGTGCTCCATTGTGTAGATATACCACATTTTTTGCATCCACTCTTCTGTTGAGGGATACCTGGGTTCTTTCCAGCATCTGGCAATTATAAATAGGGCTGCTATGAACATAGTAGAACATGTATCCTTATTACATGGAGGGGAGTCTTCTGGGTATATGCCCAGGAGTGGTATAGCAGGATCTTCTGGAAGTGAGGTGCCCAGTTTTCGGAGGAACCGCCAGACTGATTTCCAGAGTGGTTGTACCAATTTGCAACCCCACCAGCAGTGGAGGAGTGTTCCTCTTTCTCCACACCCTCTCCAACACCTGCTGTCTCCTGAATTTTTAATCTTAGCCATTCTGACTGGTGTAAGATGAAATCTTAGGGTTGTTTTGATTTGCATTTCCCTGATGACTAATGAAGTTGAGCATTTTTTAAGATGCTTCTCCGCCATCCGAAGTTCTTCAGGTGAGAATTCTTTGTTTAACTCTGTACCCCATTTTTTAATAGGGTTGTTTGGTTTTCTGGAGTCTAACTTCTTGAGTTCTTTATATATATTGGATATTAGCCCTCTATATGATGTAGGATTGGTGAAGATCTTTTCCCAATTTGTTGGTTGCCGATTTTTCCTCTTGATGGTGTCCTTTGCCTTACAGAAACTTTGTAATTTCATGAGGTCCCATTTGTCAATTCTTGCTCTTAGAGCATACGCTATTGGTGTTCTGTTCAGAAACTTTCTCCCTGTACCGATGTCCTCAAGGTTCTTCCCCAGTTTCTTTTCTATTAGCTTCAGAGTGTCTGGCTTTATGTGGAGGTCCTTGATCCATTTGGATTTGAGCTTAGTACAAGGAGACAAGGATGGATCAATTCACATTCTTCTGCATGCTGACCTCCAGTTGAACCAGCACCATTTGTTGAAAAGGCTATCTTTTTTCCATTGGATATTTTCAGCCTCTTTGTCAAGGATCAAGTGGCCATAGGTGTGTGGGTTCATTTCTAGATCTTCAATCCTGTTCCATTGATCCTCCTGTCTGTCACTGTACCAACACCATGCAGTTTTTAACACTATTGCTCTGTAGTATTGCTTGAGGTCAGGGATACTGATTCCCCCAGATTTTCTTTTGTGCTGAGAATAGTTTTAGCTATCCTGGGTTTTTTGTTGTCCCAGATGAATTTGATAATTGCTCTTTCTAACTCTGTGAAGAATTGAGTTGGGATTTTGATGGGTATTGCATTGAATCTGTATAGTGCTTTAGGCAGAATGGCCATTTTAACTATATTGGTTCTACCGATCCATGAGCATGGGAGGTTTTCCCATTTTTTGAGGTCTTCTTCCATTTCCTTCTTCAGAGTCTTGAAGTTCTTGTCATACAGATCTTTCACATGTTTGGTAAGGGTCACCCCAAGATACTTTATACTGTTTGAGGCTATTGTGAAGGGGGTCATTTCCCTAATTTCTTTCTCAGCCTGCTTATCCTTTGAGTATAGGAAGGCCACTGATTTGCTTGAGTTGATTTTATAACCTGCCACTTTGCTGAAGTTGTTCATCAGCTGTAGGAGCTCTCTAGTGGAGTTCTTTGGGTCACTTAGGTAGACGATCATGTCGTCTGCAAATAATGATAGTTTGACTTCCTCCTTTAAAGAACACTTTGTAACTCGAAAAGATTTGGTGTGGCTCGTACCTCTAGAAGTGTAGCCTCAAAAGAGAACCCACAGGAGAACTTTCTTTCATCAAAATTTTTCAGAAAACCACGTTTTATGGAAATCTCGCATCGTGCGAAATTATCTTGTTTTTCCTAAACAACACGTTGTAACTCGAAAAGCTTTGGCGTTGCGTGTATGTCTACACGTGTAGCCTCAAAAGAGCACGCACAGGAGCGTTTTCCCTCGAAAGAATATGTAAGAATACCACGTTATATGGAAATACAATGTTGCAGAGTAAAGGCAAATAAGGACATATTGGAAACACTTAGGAGAAGAAATAACGCATCTTACAAAATTTGCTTGTATCTCCTAAACAACACGTTGTAACTCGAAAAGATTTGGTGTGGCTCGTACGTCTACACGTGTACCCTCAAAAGAGAAACCACAGGATAACTTTCTTTCGTCAAAATTTGTCAGAAAACCACGTTTTAAGGAAATCCCGCATCGTGCAAAATTATCTTGTTTTTCATAAACAACATGTTGTAACTCAAAAAGCTTTGGTGTTTCGTGTATGTCTAAGCCTGTAGCCTCTAAAGAGAACGCACAGGAGAGTTTTCTCTCGAAATAACATGTAAGAATACAACGTTATAAGGAAATACACTGTTGCAGAGTAAAGACAAATACGTAATTATTGGAAACACTTTACGAGAAGAAATAACGCATCGTAGAAAATTAGCTTGTTTCTCCTAAGCAACACGTGGTAACTCGAAAGGATTTGGTGTGGCATGTATGTCTAAACGTGGAGCCTCAAAAGAGAACCCACAGGAGAATTTTCATTCGTCAAAATTTGTCAGAAAACCACGTTTTAAGGAAATCCCGCATCGTGCGAAATAATCTTGTTTTTCATAAACAACACGTTGTAACTCTAAAAGCATTGATGTTGCCTGTATGTCTAAGTGTGCAGCCTCAAAAGGGAACGCACAGGATACTTTTCTCTCGAAAGAATATGTAAGAATACCACGTTATAAGGAAATACAGTGTTGCAGAGTAAAGACAAATACGTATGTATTGGAAACACTTTATGAGAAGAATTAACGCATCGTACAAAAGTAGCTTGTATCTCCAAAACAACACGTTGTAACTCGAAAAGATTTGGTGTGGCGTGTACATCTAAACATGTAGCCTCAAAAGAGAACCCACAGGAGAATTTTCTTTCGTCAAAATTTTTCAGAAAACCACGTTTTAAGGAAATCCCGCATCGTGCGAAATCATCTTCTTTTTCCTAAACAACATGTTGTAACTCGAAAAGCGTTGGTGTTGCGTGTATGTGTAAGCGTGGAGACTCAAAAGAGAAGGCACAGGAGAGTGTTCTCTTGAAAGAATATGTAAGAATACCACGTTAAAAGGAAATACAATTTTGCAGAGTAAAGACAAATAAGTACATATTGGAAACACTTTACGAGAAGAAATAATGCATCGTAAAAAATGAGCTTGTATCTCCTAAACAACACGTTGTAACTCGAAAAGATTTGGTGTGTCATGTACGTCTAAAAGTGTAGCCTCAAACGAGAACCCACAGGAGAATTTTCTTTCATCAAAATTTGTCTGAAACCACTTTTTAAGGAAATAGCGCATCGTGCGAAATTATCTTGTTTTTCCTAAACAACACGTTGTAACTCGAAAAGCTTTGGTGTTGCATGTATGTCTAAGCATGTAGCCTCAAAAGAGAATGCACAGGAGAGTTTTCTCTCGAAAGAATATGTAAGAATACCACGTTATAAGGAAATACAGTGTTGCAGAATAAAGACAACTACGTACGTATTGGAAACACTTTAAGAGAAGAAATAACGCATTGTACAAAATTAGCTTGTATCTCCTAAACAACACATTGTAACTCGAAAAGATTTGGTGTGGCTCGTACCTCTACACGTGTAGCCTCAAAAGAGAACCCAGAGGAGAACTTTCTTTCGTCAAAATTTGTCTGAAAACCACGTTTTATGGAAATCTCGCATCGTGCGAAATTATCTTCTTTTTCCTAAACAACACGTTGTAACTCGAAAAGCTTTGGCGTGCGTGTTCGTCTAAGCGTGTAGCCTCAAAAGAGCATGCACAGGAGAGTTTTCCCTCGAAAGAATATGTAAGAATACCACGTTATAAGAAAATACAGTGTTGCAGAGTAAAGATAAATAACGACATATTGGAAACAATTTAGGGAAGAAATAACGCATCGTACAAAATTTGCTTGTATCTCCTAAACAACACGTTATAACTCGAAAATATTTGGTGTGGCTCGTACTTCTACACTTGTAGCCTCAAAAGAGAACCAACAGGAGAACTTTTTTTCGTCAAAATTTGTCAAAGAACCACGTTTTAAGGAAATCCCGCATCGTGCAAAATTATCTTGTTTTTCCTAAACAACACGTTGTAACTCGAAAAGCTTTGGTGTTGCGTGTATGTCTGAGCATGTTGCCTCTAAAGACAATGCACAGGAGAGTTTTCTCTCAAAAGAACATGTAATAATACAACGTTAAAAGGAAATACAGTGTTGCAGAGTAAAGACAAATACGTACGTATTGGAAACACTTTACGAGAAGAAATAACGCATCATACAAAATTAGCTTGTATCTCCTAAACAACACGTGGTAACTCTAAAGGATTTGGTGTGGCGTGTACGTCTAAATGTGTAGCCCCAAAAGTGAACCGACAGGAGAATTTTCTTTCGTCAAAATTTGTCAGAAAACCACGTTTTAAGGAAATCCTGCATCGTGCGAAATTATCTTGTTTTTCCTAAACAACATGTTGTAACTCGAAAAGCTTTGGTGTTGCCTGTATGTCTAAGTGTGTAGCCTCAAAAGAGAACGCACAGGATAGTTTTCTCTCGAAATAATATGTAAGAATACCACGTTATAGGAAACACAGTGTTGCAGAGCAGACAAATATGTACATATTGGAAACACTTTACGAGAAGAAGTAACGCATCGTAGAAAATTAGCTTGTATCTCCTAAACAAAACGTTGTAACTCGAAAAGATTTGGTGCGGCGTGCATGTCTAAACGTGTAGCCTCAAAAGAGAACCCACAGGAGAATTTTCTTTCGTCAAAATTTTTCAGAAAACCACGTTTTAAGGAAATCCCGCATCGTGCCAAATCATCTTCTTTTTCCTGAACAACATGTTGTAACTCGAAAAGCATTGGAGTTTGGTGTATGTCTAAGCTTGTAGCCTCAAAAGAGAATGCACAGGAGAGTTTTCTCTCGAAAGAATTTGTAAGAATACCATGTTATGAGAAAATACAGTGTTGCAGAATAAAGACAAATACGTACGTATTGGAAACACTTTAAGAGAGGAAATAACACATCGTACAAAATTATCTTGTATCTCCTAAACAACAATTGGAACTCGAAAAGATTTGTTGTGGCTCGTACTTCTACACGTGTAGCCTCAAAAGAGAACCCACAGGAAAACTTTCTTTCGTCAAAATTTTTCAGAAAACCACGTTTTATGGAAATCTCGCATCGTGCGAAATTATCTCGCTTTTCCTAAACAACACATTGTAACTCGAAAATCTTTGCCGTTGCGTGTATGTCTAAGTGTGTAGCCTCTAAAGAGTACGCACAGGAGAGTTTTCTCTCAAAAGAACATGTAAGAATACAACGTTATAAGGGAATACAGTGTTGCAGAGTAAAGACAAATACGTACTTGATGGAAACACTTTACGAGAAGAAATAACGCATTGTAAACAATTAGCTTGTATCTCCTAAACAACACGTGGTAACTCGAAAGGACTTGGTGTGGCGTGTACGTCTAAACGTGTAGCCTGAAAAGAGAACCCATAGGAGAATTTTCTTTCTTCAAAATTTTTCAGAAAATCACGTTTTAACGAAATCCCGCATCCTGCGAAATTATCTTGTTTTTCCTAAACAACAAGTTGTAACTCGAAAAGCTTTGGTGTTGCGTGTATGACTAAGTGTGTAGCCACAAAAGGGAATGCACAGGAGAGTTTTCTCTCGAAAGAATATGTAAGAATACCACGTTATAAGGAAATACAGTGTTGCAGAGTAAAGACAAATACGTACATATTGGAAACACTTTAAAAGAAGAAATATCGCATCATACAAAATTAGCTTGTGTCTCCTAAACAACTCGTTGTAACTCGAAAAGTTTTGGTGTGACGTGTACGTCTCAACGTGTAGCCTCAAAAGAGAACCCACAGGAGAATTTTCTTTCATCAAAATTTGTCAGAAACCACGTTTTAAGGAAATCTCGCATTGTGCGAAATTATCTAGTTTTTCCTAAACAACACGTTGTAACTCGAAAATCTTTGGTGTTGTGTGTATGTCTAAGCATGTAGCCTCAAAAGAGAACACACAGGAGAGTTTTCCCTCAAAAGAATATGTAAGAATATCACATTATAAGGAAATACAGTGTTGCAGAGTAAAGACAAATACGTATGTATTGGAAACACTTTACGAGAAGAACTAATGCATCATACAAAATTAGCTCGTATCTCCTAAACAACCGGTTGTAACTCGAAAGGATTTGGTGTGGCGTGTACGGCTAAACGTGTAGCCTCAAAAGAGAACCCACAGGAGAATTTTCTTTCGTCAAAATATGTGAGAAAACCACGTTTTAAGGAAATCCCTCATCGTGCAAAATTATCTTGTTTTTCCTAAACAACAAGTTGTAACTCGAAAAGCTTTGGTGTTGCGTGTATGTCTAAGCGTGTAGCCTCAAAAAAGAATGTAAAGGAGAGTTTTTTCTCGAAAGAATATTTAAGAATACAACGTTATAAGGAAATACATTGTTGCAGTGTAAAGACAAATACGTACATATTGGAAACTCTCTACGAGAAGAAATAACGCATCGTAAAAAATTAACTTGTTTCTCCTAAACAACACGTTGTAACTCGAAAAGATTTGGTGTGGCGTGTACGTCTAAACGTGTAGCCTCAAAAGAGAACCCACAGGACAATTTTCTTTCGTTAATTTTTTTTCAGAAAACCGCGTTTTAAGGAAATCCAGCATCGTGCGAAATCATCTTCTTTTTCCTAAACAACATGTTGTAACTCAAAAAGCTTTGGTGGTGCGTGTATGTCTAAGCGTGGAGCCTCAAAAGCGAAGGCACAGGAGAGTTTTCTCTCGAAAGAATATGTAAGAATATACGTTATAAAGAAATACAATTTTGCCGAGTAAAGGCAAATAAGTACATATTGGAAACACTTTAGGAGAAGAAATAACGCATCGGACAAAATTAGCTTGTATCTCCTAAACAACACGTGGTAACTCGAAAAGGTTTGGTTTGGCGTGTACGTCTAAACGTGTAGCCGCAAAAGAGAACACAAAGGAGAATTTTCTTTCCTCATAATTTGTCAGAAAACCACGTTTTAAGGAAATCCCCCATCGTGCAAAATTATCTTGTTTTTCCTAAACAACAACTTGTAACACGAAAAGCATTGGTGTTGCATGTATGTCTCAGTGTGTAGCCTCAAAAGAGAATGCACAGGAGAGTTTTCTCTCGAAAGAACATGTAAGAATACAACGTTATAAGGAAATACAGTGTTGGAGAGTAAAGACAAATACGTACATATTGGAAACACTTTACGAGAAGAAATGACACATCATAAAATATAAGCTTGTATCTCCTAAACAACAAGTGGTAACTCGAAAAGATTTGGTTTGGCGTGTACGTCTAAAAGTGTAGCCTCAAAAGAGACCCCACAGGAGAATTTTCTTTCTTCAAAATTTGTCAGAAAACCACGATATAAAGAAATACCTCATCATGCAAAATTATCTTGTTTTTCCTAAACAACATGTTGTAACTCGAAAAACTTTGGTGTTGTTTGTATGTCTAAGCGTGTAGCCTCAAAAGAGGATGTAAAGGAGAGTTTTTTCTAGAAAGAATATGTAAGAATACCACGTTATAAGGAAATAGAGTGTTGCAGTGTAAAGACAGATACGTACATATTGGAAACACTTTAAGAGAAGAAATAACGCATCATAAAAAATTAACTTGTATCTCCTAAACAACACGTTGTAACTCGAAAAAATTCGGTGTGGCGTGTACGTCTAAACGTGTTGCCTCAAAAGAGAACCCACAGGACAATTTTCTTTCGTTAAAAATTTTCAGAAAACCACGTTTTAAGGAAATCCCGCATCGTGCGAAATCATCTTCTTTTTCCTAAACAACATGTTGTAACTCAAAAAGCTTTGGTGTTGCGTGTATGTCTAAGCGTGGAGCCTCAAAAGCGAAGTTACAGGAGAGTTTTCTCTCGAAAGAATATGTAAGAATACCACGTTATAAAGAAATACAATTTTGCAGAGTAAAGGCAAATAAGTACATATTGGAAACACTTTAGGAGAAGAAATAACGCATCATAACGCATCGTACAAAATTAGCTTGCATCTCCTAAACAACACGTGGTAACTCGAAAAGATTTGGTGTGGCGTGTACGTCTAAACGTTTAGCCTCAAAAGAGAACACAAAGGAGAATTCTCTTTCGTCAAAATTTTCAGAAAACCACGTTTTAAGGAAATCCCGCATCGTGCGAAATTATCTTGTTTTTCCTAAACAACACCTTGTAACTCGAAAAGCTTTGGTGTTGCGTGTATGTCTCAGCGTGTAGCCTCAAAAGAGAATGCACAGGAGAGTTTTCTCTCGAAAGATCATGTAAGAATACAACGTTATAAGGAAATACAGTGTTGCAGAGTAAAGACAAATACGTACTTATTGGAAACACTTTACAAGAAGAAATTACGCATCATACAATATTAGCTTGTATGTCCTAAACAAAAAGTGGAAACTCGAAAACATTTGGTTTGGCGTGTACGTCTAAAAGTGTAGCCTCAAAAGAGAACCCACTGGAGAATTTTCTTTCTTCAAAATTTGTCAGAAAACCACGTTTTAACGAAATCCCGCATCCTGCGAAATTATCTTGTTTTTCCTAAACAACAAGTTGTAACTCGAAAAGCTTTGGTGTTGCGTGTATGTCTAAGTGTGTAGCCTCAAAAGGGAATGCACAGGAGAGTTTTCTCTCGAAAGAATATGTAAGAATACCCCGTTATAAGGAAATACAGTGTTGCAGAGTAAAGACAAATACGTACATATTGGAAACACTTTACGAGAAGAATTAATGCATCGTACAAAATTAGCTTGAATCTCCTAAACAACACGTTGTTACTCGAAAAGATTTGGTGTGGCCTGTACGTCTAAACGTGTAGCCTCAAAAGAGATCCCACAGGAGAATTTTCTTTCATCAAAATTTGTCAGAAACCACGTTTTAAGGAAATCTCGCATTGTGCGAAATTATCTAGTTTTTCCTAAACAACACGTTGTAACTCGAAAAGCTCTGGTGTTGCGTGTATGTCTAAGCGTGTAGCCTCAAAAGAGAAAGCACAGGAGAGTTTTCTCTCGAAAGAATATGTAAGAATGCCACGTTATAAGGAAATACAATGTTGCAGAGTAAAGACAAACACATAGGTATTGGAAACACTTTACGAGAAGAATTAACGCGTAGTACAAAATTAGCTTGTATCTCCTAAACAACAAGTTGTAACTCGAAAAGATTTGGTGTGGCCTATACGTCTAAACGTGTAGCCTCAAAGGAGAACCCACAGGAGAATTTTCTTTCATCAAAATTTTTCACAGAACCAAGTTTTAAGGAAATCCCGCATCGTGTGAAACCATCTTCTTTTTCCTAAACAACATATTGTTACTCGAAAAGTTTAGTGTTGCGTGTATGTCTAAGCGTGGAGCCTCAAAAGAGAAGGCACAGGATAGTTTTCTCTCGAGAGAATATGTAAGAATACCACGTTATTAGGAAATACAATTTTGCAGAGTAAAGACAAATAAGTACATATTGGAAACACTTTACGAGAAGAAATAATACATCATACAAAGTTACCTTGTATCTCCTAACAACACGTGGTAACTCGAAAAGATTTGGTTTGGCGTGTCCGTCTAAACGTGTAGCCTCAAAAGAGAACCAACAGGAGAATTTTCTTTCATCAAAATTAGATAACCACGTTTTAAGGAAATTCCGCATCGTGCAAAATTATCTTGTTTTTCCTAAACAACACGTTGTAACTCGAAAAGCTTTGGTGTTGCGTGTATATCTAAGCGTGTAGCCTCAAAAGAGAATGCACAGGAGAGTTTTCTCTCAAAGGAACATGTAAGACTACAACGTTATAAGGAAATACAGTGTTGCAGAGTAAAGACAAAAACATAAATATTGGAAACACTTTACGAGAAGAAATGACGCATCATAAAATATAAGCTTGTATCTCCTAAACAACAAGTGGTAACTCGAAAAGATTTGGTTTGGCGTGTACGTCTAAAAGTGTAGCCTCAAAAGAGACCCCACAGGAGAATTTTCTTTCTTCAAAATTTGTCAGAAAACCACGTTATAAGGAAATCCCGCATCCTGCGAAATTATCTTGTTTTTCCTAAACAACAAGTTGTAACTCGAAAAGCTTTGGTGTTTCATGTATGTTTAAGTGTGTAGCCTCTAAAGGGAATGCCCAGGAGAGTTTTCTATCGAACGAATATGTAAGAATACCACGTTATAAGGAAATACAGTGTTGCAGAGTAAAGACAAATACGTACATATTGGAAACACTTTATGAGAAGAAATAACGCATCGTTCAAAATTAGCTTGTATCTCCTAAACAACACGTTGTAACTCGAAAAGATTTGGTGTGGCCCGTATGTCTACACGTGTAGCCTCAAAAGAGAACCCACAGGAGAATTTTCTTTCGTCAAAATTTGTCAGAAAACCACGTTTTAACGAAATCCCGCATCCTGCGAAATTATCTTGTTTTTCCTAAACAACACGTTGTAACTCGAAAAGCTTTGGTGTTGCGTGTATGTCTAAGTGTGTAGCCTCAAAAGGGAATGCACAGGAGAGTTTTCTCTCGAAAGAATATGTAAGAATACCCCGTTATAAGGAAATACAGTGTTGCAGAGTAAAGACAAATACGTACATATTGGAAACACTTTACGAGAGGAATTAACGCATCGTACAAAATTAGCTTGAATCTCCTAAGCAACACGTTGTTACTCGAAAAGATTTGCTGTGGCCTGTACGTCTAAACGTGTAGCCTCAAAAGAGATCCCACAGGAGAATTTTCTTTCATCAAAATTTGTCAGAAACCATGTTTTAAGGAAATCTCGCATTGTGCGAAATTATCTAGTTTTTCCTAAACAACACGTTGTAATTCGAAAAGCTCTGGTGTTGCGTGTATGTCTAAGCGTGTAGCCTCAAAAGAGAAAGCACAGGAGAGTTTTCTCTCGAAAGAATATGTAAGAATGCCACGTTATAAGGAAATACAATGTTGCAGAGTAAAGACAAACACATACGTATTGGAAACACTTTACGAGAAGAATTAACGCGTAGTACAAAATTAGCTTGTATCTCCTAAACAACAAGTTGTAACTCGAAAACATTTGGTGTGGCCTGTACGTCTAAACGTGTAGCCTCAAAGGAGAACCCACAGGAGAATTTTCTTTCATCAAAATTTTTCACAGAACCAAGTTTTAAGGAAATCCCGCATCGTGTGAAACCATCTTCTTTTTCCTAAACAACATATTGTAACTCGAAAACCTTTAGTGTTGCGTGTATGTCTAAGCGTGGAGCCTCAAAAGAGAAGGCACAGGATAGTTTTCTCTCGAGAGAATATGTAAGAATACCACGTTATTAGGAAATACAATTTTGCAGAGTAAAGACAAATAAGTACATATTGGAAACACTTTACGAGAAGAAATAATACATCATACAAACTTACCTTGTATCTCCTAACAACACGTGGTAACTCGAAAAGATTTGGTTTGGCGTGTACGTCTAAACGTGTAGCCTCAAAAGAGAACCAACAGGAGAATTTTCTTTCATCAAAATTAGATAACCACGTTTTAAGGAAATCCCGCATCGTGCAAAATTATCTTGTTTTTCCTAAACAACACGTTGTAACTCGAAAAGCTTTGGTGTTGCGTGTATATCTAAGCGTGTAGCCTCAAAAGAGAATGCACAGGAGAGTTTTCTCTCAAAGGAACATGTAAGACTACAACGTTATAAGGAAATACAGTGTTGCAGAGTAAAGACAAAAACATAAATATTGGAAACACTTTACGAGAAGAAATGACGCATCATAAAATATAAGCTTGTATCTCCTAAACAACAAGTGGTAACTTGAAAAGATTTGGTTTGGCGTGTACGTCTAAAAGTGTAGCCTCAAAAAAGACCCCACAGGAGTATTTTCTTTCTTCAAAATTTGTCAGAAAACCACGTTATAAGGAAATCCCGCATCCTGGGAAATTATCTTGTTTTTCCTAAACAACAAGTTGTAACTCGAAAAGCTTTGGTGTTTCATGTATGTTTAAGTGTGTAGCCTCTAAAGGGAATGCCCAGGAGAGTTTTCTATCGAACGAATATGTAAGAATACCACGTTATAAGGAAATACAGTGTTGCAGGGTAAAGACAAATACGTACATATTGGAAACACTTTATGAGAAGAAATAACGCATCGTTCAAAATTAGCTTGTATCTCCTAAACAACACGTTGTAACTCGAAAAGATTTGGTGTGGCCCGTATGTCTACACGTGTAGCCTCAAAAGAGAACCCACAGGAGAATTTTCTTTCGTCAAAATTTGTCAGAAAACCACGTTTTAAGGAAATCCCGCATCGTGAGAAATTATCTTGTTTTTCCTAAACAACACGTTGTAACTCGAAAAGCTTTGGTGTTGCGAGTATGTCTAAGCGTGTAGCCTCTAAAGAGTACACACAGGAGTGTTTTCTCTCGAAAGAACATGTAAGAATACAACGTTATAAGGAATACAGTGTTGCAGAGTAAAGACAAAAACATACTTGTTGGAAACACTTTACGAGAAGAAATAACGCATTGTAAAAAATTAGCTTGTATCTCCTAAACAACACGTGGTAACTCGAAAACATTTGGTGTGGCGTGTACGACTAAATGTGTAGCCTCAAAAGAGAACCCACAGGAGAATTTTCTTTCCTCAAATTTTTTCAGAAAACCACGTCTTAAGGAAATCCCGCATCGTGCGAAATCATCTTCTTTTTCCTAAACAACATGTTGTGACTCGAAAAGCTTTAGTGTTGCGTGTATGTGTAAGCCTGGAGCCTCAAAAGAGAAGGCACAGGAGAGTTTTCTCTTGAAAGAATATGTAAGAATACCACGTTATTAGGAAATACAATTTTGCAGAGTAAATACAAATAAGTATATATTGGGAACACTTTACGAGAAGAAATAACGCATCGAACAAAATTAGCTTATATCTCCTAAACAACACGTGGTAACTCGAAAAGATTTGGTTTGACGTGTATATCTAAAGGTGTAGCCTCAAAGAAGAACAAAAAGGAGAATTTTCTTTCGTCAAAAATTTGTCAGAAAACCACGTTTTAAGGAAATACCGCATCTTGCGAAATTATCTTGTTTTTCCTAAACAACACGTGGTAACTCGAAAAGCTTTGGTGTTGCGTGTTTGTCTAAGCGTGTAGCCTCAAAAGAGAATGCACAGGAGAGTTTTCTCTCGATAGAACATGTAAGAATTCAACGTTATAAGGAAATACAGTGTTGCAGAGTAAAGACAAATACGTACATATCGGAAACACTTTACGAGAAGAAATTAAGCATCATACAATATTAGCTTGTATCTCCTAAACAACAAGTGGAAACTCGAAAATATTTGGTTTGGCGTGTACGTGTAAAAGTTTAGCCTCAAAAGAGAACCCACTGGAGAATTTTCTTTCGTCAAAATTTGTCAGAAAACCACGTTTTGAAGAAATCCCGCATCCTGCGAAATTATCTTGTTTTTCCTAAACAACACGTTGTAACTCGAAAAGCTTTGGTGTTGCGTGTATGTCTCAGTGCGTAGCCTCAAAAGAGACCGCACAGGAGAGTTTTCACTCGAAAGAATATGTAAGAGTACCAGGTTGTAAGGAAATACAGTGTTGCAGAATAAAGACAAATACGTACGTATTGGAAACACTTTACGAGAAGAAATAACGCACCATACAAAATTAGCTGTATCTCCTAAAAACACGTTGTAACTCGAAAAGATTTGGTGTGGCGTGTACGTCTAAACGTGTAGCCTCAAAAAGAGAACCCACAGGAGAATTTTCTTTGGTCAAATTTGTCAGAAAACCACGTATTAAGGAAATCCTGCATCATGCGAAATTATCTTGTTTTTCCTAAACAACACGTTGTAACTTGAAAAGCTTTGGTGTTGCGTGTATGTCTCAGCGTGTAGCCTCAAAAGAGAACACACAGGAGAGTTTTCTCTCAAAAGAATATGTAAGAATACAACGTTATAAGGAAATACAGTGTTGCAGAGTAAAGACAAGTACGTTCATATTGGAAACCCTTAAACTTAACGAGATGAAAGAAAGCATCGTACAAAATGAGCTCGTAGCTCCTAAACAACACGTTGTAACTCGAAAGGATTTGGTGTGGCGTGTACGTCTAAATGTGTAGCCTCAAAAGAGAACAGATAGGAGAATTACTTTCGTCAAAATTTTCAGAAAACCACGTTTTAAGGAAATCCCGCATCGTGCGAAATTATCTTGTTTTTCTTAAACAACACGTTGTAATTCGAAAAGCTTTTGTGTTGCGTGTATGTCTCAGCGTGTAGCCTCAAAAGAGAACACACAGGAGAGTTTTCTCTCGAAAGAATATGTAAGAATACCACGTTATAAGGAAATACAATTTTTCAGAATAAAGACAAATGAGTACACATTGGAAACACTTTACGAGAAGAAATAATGCATCATACAAAATTAGCTTGTATCTCCTAAACAACACGTTGTAACTCAAAAGGATTTGGTGTGTCGTATACGTCTAAACGTATAGCCTCAAAAGAGAACCCACAGGAGAATTTTCTTAAGTCAAAATTTGTCAAAAAACCACGTTTTAAGGAAATCCCGCATCCTGCGAAATTATCTTGTTTTTCCTAAACAACACGTTTTAATTCGAAAAGCTTTGGTGTTGCGTGTATGTCTAAGCATGTAGCCTCAAAAGAGAATGCACAGGAGAGTTTTCTATCGAAAGAATATGTACGAATACCATGTTATAAGGAAATACAGTGTTGCAGAGTAAAGACAAATACGTACGTATTGGAAACCCTTAAACTTTATGGGATGAAATAAAGCATCGTACAAAATGAGCTCGTATCTCCTAAACAACATGTTGTAACTCGAAAAGATTTGGTGTGGCATGTACGTCTAAACATGTAGCCTCAAAAGGGAACCCACAGGAGAATTTTCTTTCGTCAAAATTTGTCAGAACACCAAGTTTTGAGGAAATCCCGCATCGTGCGAAATTATCTTGTTTTTCATAAACAACACGTTGTAACTTGAAAAGCTTTGGTGTTGCCTGTATGTCTAAGTGTGTAGCCTCAAAAGGGAACGCACAGGATAGTTTTCTCTCGAAAGAATATGTAAGAATACCACGTTATAAGGAAATACAGTGTTGCAGAGTAAAGACAAATACGTACGTATTGGAAACACTTTACGAGAAGAAATAAAGCATCGTACAAAATTAGCCTGTATTTCCTAAACAACACGTGGCAACTCGAAAGGATTAGGTGTGACATGCACGTCGAAACGTGAAGCCTCAAAAGAGAACCAACCGAATAATATCCTTTCGTCAAAATTTGTCAGAAAACCATGTTTTAAAGAAATCCGGCATCGTGCGAAAGTATCTTGTTTTTTATAAACAACACGTAGTAACTCAAAAAGCTTTGGTGTTGCCTGTATGTCTAAGTGTTTAGCCTCAAAAGGGAATGCACAGGATAGTTTTCTCTCGAAAGAATATGTAAGAATGCCACGTTGTAAGGAAATACAGTGTTGCAGAGTAAAGACAAATAAGTACGTATTGGAAACACTTTACGAGAATTAACGCATTATAAAAAATTAGCTTGTATCTCCTAAACAACACGTTGTAACTCGAAAAGATTTGGTGTGACGTGTACGTCTAAATATGTAGCCTCAAAAGAGAACCCACAGGAGAATTTTCTTTCGTCAAAATTTTTCAGAAAACCAGGTTTTTAGGAAATCCCGCGTCGTGCGAAATCATCTTCTTTTTCCTAAACAACACGTTGTAACTCGAAAAGCTTTCGTGTTGCGTGTTTGTCTAATCATGTAGCCTCAAAAGAGAATGCACAGGAGAGTTTTCCCTCGAAAGAATATGTAAGAATACCATGTTATAAGGAAATACAGTGTTGCAGAGTAAAGACAAATATGTACGTATTGGAAACACTTTACGAGAAGAAATAACGCATCGTACAATATTTGCTTGTGTCTCCTAAACAACACGTTGTAACTGAAAAATATTTGGTGTGGCTCGTACGTCTACACGTCTAGCCTCAAAAGAGAACCTACAGGAGAACTTTCTTTCGTCAAAATTTGTCAGAAAACCACGTTTTAAGGAAATCCCGCATCGTGCAAAATTATCTTGTTTTTCCTAAACAACACGTTGTAACTCGAAAAGCTTTGGTGTTGCGTGTATGTCTGAGCATGTAGCCTCTAAAGAGAATGCACAGGAGAGTTTTCTCTCGAAAGAACATGTAAGAATACAACGTTATAAGGAAATACAGTGTTGCAGAGTAAAGACAAATACATACGTATTGGAACCACTTTACGAAAAGAAATAACGCATCATACAAAATTGGCTTGTATCTCTTAAACAACACGTTGTAACTCGAAAGGATTTGGTGTGGCGTGCACGTCTAAACGTGTAGCCTCAAAAGAGAAGCCACAGGAGAATTTTCTTTCGTCAAAATTTTTCAGAAAACCACGTTTTAAGGAAATCCCGCATCGTGCAAAATTATCTTGTTTTCCATAAACAACACGTTGTAACTCGAAAAGCTTTGGTGTTGCCTGTATGTCTAAGTGTGTAGCCTCAAAAGGGAACGCACAGGATAGTTTTCTCTCGAAGGAATATGTAAGAATACCACGTTATAAGGAAATATAATGTTGCAGTGTAAAGACAAATATGTACTTATTGGAAACACTTTACGAGAAGAATTAACGCATAGTAAAAAATTAGCTTATATCTCCTAAACAACACGTTGTAATTCGAAAAGATTTGGTGTGGCTCGTACCTCTACACGTGTAGCCTCAAAAGAGAACCCACAGGAGAACTTTCTTTCGTCAAAATTTTTCAGAAAACCACGTTTTATGGAAATCTCGCATCGTGCTAAATTATCTTGTTTTTCCTAAACAACACATTGTAACTCGAAAAGCTTTGGCGATGCATGTTTGCTTAAGCGTGTCCCCTCAAAAGAGAACGCACAGGAGAGTTTTCCCTCGAAATAATATGTAAGATTACCATGTTATAAGGAAATACAGTGTTGCAGATTAAAGACAAATAAGTACGTATTGGAAACACTTTACGAGAAGAAATAATGCATCGTACAAAATTAGCTTGTATCTCCTAAACAACACGTGGTAACTTGAAAGGATTTGGTGTGGCGTGTACGTCTAAACGTGTAGCCTCAAAAGAGAACCCACAGGAGAATTTTCTTTATTCAAAATTTTTCAGAAAACCACGTTTTAAGGAAATCCCGCATCGTGCGAAATCATCTTCTTTTTCCTAAACAACATGTTGTAACTCGAAAAGCTATGGTGTTGCGTGTATGTGTAAGCGTGGAGCCTCAAAAGAGAAGGCACTGGAGAGTTTTCTCTCCAAAGAATATGTAAGAATACCACGTTATAAGGAAATACAATTTTGCAGAGTAAAGACAAATAAGTACATATTGGAAAAAAATTTACGAGAAGAAATAACGCATCTTATAAAATTAGCTTGTATCTCCTAAACAACAGGTTGTAACTCGAAAGGATTTGGTGTGACGTGTACGTCTAAAAGTGTAGCCTCAAACGAGAACCCACAGGAGAATTTTCTTTCATAAAAATTTGTCAGAAACCACGTTTTAAGGAAATCTCGCATCGTGGGAAATTATCTTGTTTTTCCTAAACAACACGTTGTAACTCGAAAAGCTTTGGTGTTGCGTGTATTTCTAAGCGTGTAGCCTCAAAAGAGAACGCACAGGAGAGGTTTCTCTCGAAAGAATATGTAAGAATACCACGTTATAAGGAAATAAAGTGTTGCAGAGTAAAGACAACTACATACATATTGGAAACACTTTAAGAGAAGAAATAACACATCGTACAAAATTAGCTTGTATCTCCTAAACAACACGTTTTAACTCGAAAAGATTTGGTGTGGCTCAAACCTCTACACGTGTAGCCTCAAAAGAGAACCCACAGGATAACTTTCTTTCGTCAAAATTTTTCAGACAACCACGTTTTATGGAAATCTCGCATTGTGCGAAATTATCTTGTTTTTCCTAAATGACACATTGTAACTCGAAAAGCTTTGGCGTTGCGTGTATGTCTAAGCGTGTAGCCTCTAAAGAGAACGCACAGGAGAGTTTTCTCTCGAAAGAATATGTAAGAATACAACGTTATAAGGAAATACAGTGTTGTAGAGAAAAGACAAATAAGTACGTATTGGAAATCTTTACGAGCAGAAGTAACGCATCTTACAAAATTAGCTTGTATCTCCGAAACAACACGTGGTAACTCGAAAAGATTTGGTGTGCCGTGTACGTCTAAACGTGTAGCCTCAAAAGAGAACCCACAGGAGAATTTTCGAACTCTCCTGTGTGTTCTCTTTTGAGGCTACACGCTTAGACATACACGCAACACCAAAGCTTTTCGAGTTACAACGCGTTGTTTAGGAAAAACAAGATAATTTCTCACGATGCGGGATTTCCTTAATATGTGGTTTTCTGACAAATTTTGACCAAAGAAAATTCTCCTGTGGGTTCTCTTTTGAGGCTACACGTTTAGACCTACAGGTCACACCAAATCTTTTCGAGTTACAACGTGTTGTTTAGGAGATACAAGCTAATTTTTT
This sequence comes from Apodemus sylvaticus, assembly GCF_947179515.1. NCBI lineage: Eukaryota > Metazoa > Chordata > Mammalia > Rodentia > Muridae > Apodemus > Apodemus sylvaticus. Next base: position 784,512 of record NW_026263416.1, read on the forward strand.
ATGATGCGTTATTTCTTCTCATAAAGTGTTTCCAATAAGTACGTATTTGTCTTTACTCTGCAACACTGTATTTCCTTATAACGTGGTATTCTTACATATTCTTTTTAGAGAAAACTCTCCTGTGCGCTCTCTTTTGAGTCTACACGCTTAGACATACACGCAACACAAAAGCTTTTTGAGTTACAACGCATTGTTTAGGAAAAACAAGATAATTTTGCACGATAAGGGATTTCCTTAAAACGTGGTTTTCTTACATATTTTGACGATAAAAAATTCTCCTGTCGGTTCTCTTTTGAGGCTACACGTTTAGACGTACACGTCACACCAAATATTTTCGAGTTACAACGTGTTGTTTAGGAGATACAAGCTAATTTTGTACGATTTTTTATTTCTTCTCTTAAAGTTTTACAATATGTACGTATTTGTCTTTAATCTGCAACACTGTATTTCCTTATAACGTGGTATTCTTACATATTCTTTCGAGAGAAAACTCTCCTTGCATTCCCTTTAGAGGCTACACACTTAGACATACACGCAACCCCAAAGCTTTTCGAGTTACAACGTGTTGTTTAGGAAAAACAAGATAATTTCGCACGATGCGGGATTTCCTTAAAACGTGGTTTTCTGACAAATTTTGACGAAAGAAAACTCTCCTGTGGGTTCTCTTTTGAGGATACACGTTTAGACGTACACGCCACACCAAATCTTTTCGAGTCACAACATGTTGTTTAGGACATACAAGCTAATTTTCCAAGATGCGTTATTTCTCTCATAAAGTGTTTCCAGTATGTACGTATTTGTCTTTACTCTGCCACACTGTATTTCCTTATAATGTGGTATTCTTACATATTCTTTCGAGAGAAAACTCTCCTATGCGTTCTCTTTTGGGGCTACATGCTTAGACATACACCCAACACCAAAGCTTTTCGAGTTAAAACGTGTTGTTTAGGAAGAACAAGATAATTTCTCACGATGCGCGATTTCCTTAAAACGTGGTTTTCTGAAAAATTTTGACGAAAGAAAATTGTCCTGTGGGTTCTCTTTTGAGGCTACAGGTTTAGACGTACATGCCACACCAAATCTTTTCGAGTTACAACGTGTTGTTTAGGAGATACAAGCTAATTTTGTACGATGCTTTATTTCATCTCATAAAGTTTAAGGGTTTCCAATACATACGTGTTTGTCTTTACTCTGCAACACTGTATTTCCTTATAACGTGGTATTCTTTCATATTCTTTCGAGAGAAAACTCTCCTGTGCGTTCTCTTTTGAGGCTACACGCTTAGACATACACGCAATAGCAAAGCTTTTCGAGTTACAACATGTTGTTTAGGAAGAACAAGATAATTTCCCACGATGCGGGATTTCCTTAAAACGTGGTGTTCTGACAAATTTTGATGAAAGAAAATTCTCCTGTGGGTTCTCTTTTGAGGCTACACCTTTAGACGTACACACCACACCAAATCTTTTTGAGTTACACCGTGCTGTTTAGGAGATCCAAGCTAATTTTTTTTACGATGCATTATTTCTTCCCGTAAAGTTTAAGTGTTTCCAATACATACGTTTTTGTCTTTACACTGCAACTGTTTTTCCTTATAACGTGGTATTCTTACATACTCTTTCGAGAGAAAACTCTCCTGTGCATTCTCTTTTGAGGCTACACGCTTAGACATACAGGGAACACCACAGCTTTTCGAGTTACAATGTGTTGTTTAGGAAAAACAAGATAATTTAGCACGATGCGGGATTTCCTTAAAACGTGGTTTTCTGACAAATTTTGACAAAAGAAAATACTCCTGTGGGTTCTCTTTTGAGGCTACACGTTTAGCCGTACACGCCACACCAAATCTTTTCGAGTTACAACCTGTTGTTTAGGAGATACAAGCTAATTTTTTTACGATGCGTTATTTCTTCTCGTAAAGTGTTTCCAATAAGTACGTATTCGTCTTTACTCTGCAACACTGTGTTTCCTTATAACGTGGTATTCTTACATATTCTTTCGAGAGAAAACTCTCCTGTGCGTTCTCTTTTGAGGCTACATGCTTAGACATACACGCAACACCAAAGCTTTTCGAGTTACAACGTGTTTTTTAGGAAGAACAAGATAATTTCTCACGATGCGGGATTTCCTTAAAACGTGGTTTTCTGACAAATTTTGACGAAAGAAATTTGTCCTGTGGTTCTCTTTGAGGCTACACGTTTAGATGTACACGCCACACCAAATCTTTTCGAGTTACAACGTGTTGTTTAGGAGATACAAGCTAATTTTGTACGATGCTTTATTTCATCTCGTAAAGTTTAAGGGTTTCCAATACGAAAGTATTTGTCATTATTCTGCAACAGTGTACTTCCTTATAATGTGGTATTCTTACATATTCTTTCGAGAGAAAACTCTCCTGTGTGTTCTCTTTTGAGGCTACACGCTTAGACATACACGCAACACCAAAGCTTTTCGAGTTACAACGCGTTGTTTAGGAAAAACAAGATAATTTTGCACGATGCGGGATTTCCTTAATACGTGGTTTTCTGACAAATTTTGACCAAAGAAAATTCTCCTGTGTGTTCTCTTTTGAGGCTACACGTTTAGACGTACAGGTCACACCAAATCTTTTCGAGTTACAACGTGTTGTTTAGGAGATACAAGCTAATTTTTTACGATGCGTTATTTCTTCTCATAAAGTGTTTCCAATAAGTACGTATTTGTCTTTACTCTGCAACACTGTATTTCCTTATAAGGTGGTATTCTTACATATTCTTTTTAGAGAAAACTCTCCTGTGTGCTCTCTTTTGTGTCTACACGCTTAGACATACACGCAACTCCAAAGCTTTTCGAGTTACAACGCATTGTTTAGGAAAAACAAGATAATTTTGCACGATAAGGGATTTCCTTAAAACGTGGTTTTCTTACATATTTTGTTGATAAAAAATTCTCCTGTCGGTTCTCTTTTGAGGCTACACATTTAGACGTACACGTCACACCAAATATTTTCGAGTTACAACGTGTTGTTTAGGAGATACAAGCTAATTTTGTATGATTTTTTATTTCTTCTCTTAAAGTTTTACAATATGTACGTATTTGTCTTTACTCTTCAACACTGTATTTCCTTATAACGTGGTATTCTTACATATTCTTTCGAGAGAAAACTCTCCTTGCATTCCTTTTAGAGGCTACACACTTAGATATACATGCAACACCAAAGCTTTTCGAGTTACAACGTGTTGTTTAGGAAAAACAAGATAATTTCGCACGATGCGGGATTTCCTTAAAACGTGGTTTTCTGACAAATTTTGACGAAAGAAAACTCTCCTGTGGGTTCTCTTTTGAGGATACACGTTTAGACGTACACGCCACACTAAATCTTTTTGAGTTACAACATGTTGTTTAGGACATACAAGCAAATTTTGCAAGATGCGTTATTTCTCTCATAAAGTGTTTCCAGTATGTATGTATTTGTCTTTACTCTGCCACACTGTATTTCCTTATAACGTGGTATTCTTATATATTCTTTTGAGAGAAAACTCTCCTATGCGTTCTCTTTTGGGGCTACATGCTTAGACATACACCCAACACCAAAGCTTTTCGAGTTAAAACGTGTTGTTTAGGAAGAACAAGATAATTTCTCACGATGCGCGATTTCCTTAAAACGTGGTTTTCTGAAAAATTTTGACGAAAGAAAATTGTCCTGTGGGTTCTCTTTTGAGGCTACACGTTTAGACGTACATGCCACACCAAATCTTTTCGAGTTACAACGTGTTGTTTAGGAGATACAAGCTAATTTTGTACGATGCTTTAATTCATCTCGTAAAGTTTAAGGGTTTCCAATACATACGTATTTGTCTTTACTCTGTAACACTGTATTTCCTTATAACGTGGTATCCTTTCATATTCTTTCGAGAGAAAACTCTCCTGTGCGTTCTCTTTGGAGGCTACACGCTTAGACATACACGCAACAGCAAAGCCTTTCGAGTTACAACATGTTGCTTAGGAAGAACAAGATAATTTCCCACGATGCGGGATTTCCTTAAAACGTGGTGTTCTGACAAATTTTGATGAAAGAAAATACTCCTGTGGGTTCTCTTTTGAGGCTACACCTTTAGACATACACACCACACCAAATCTTTTTGAGTTACACCGTGCTGTTTAGGAGATACAAGCAATTTTTTTTTTACGATGCGTTATTTCTTCTCATAAAGTTTAAGTGTTTCCAATACATACGTTTTTGTCTTTACACTGCAACTCTGTATTTCCTTATAACGTGGTATTCTTACATATTCTTTCGAGAGAAAACTCTCCTGTGCATTCTCTTTTGAGGCTACACGCTTAGACATACAGGCAACACCACAGCTTTTCGAGTTACAATGTGTTGTTTAGGAAAAACAAGATAATTTAGCACGATGCGGGATTTCCTTAAAACGTGGTTTTCTGACAAATTTTGACGAAAGAAAATACTCCCGAGGTTTCTCTTTTGAGGCTACACGTTTAGACGTACACGCCACACCAAATCTTTTCGAGTTACAACGTGTTGTTTAGGAGATACAAGCTAATTTTTTAAGATGCATTATTTCTTCTCATAAAGTTTAAGTGTTTCCAATACGTACGTATTTGCCTTTACTCTGCAACACTGTTTTCCTAATAACGTGGTATTCTTACATATTCCTTCGAGAGAAAACTCTCCTGTGCGTTCTCTTTTGAGGCTACACGCTTAGACATACACGCAACACCAAAACTTTTCGAGTTACAACGTGTTGTTTAGGAAGAACAAGATAATTTCTCACGATGCGGGATTTCCTTAAAACGAGGTTTGCTGACAAATTTTGACGAAAGAAAATTGTCCTGTGGGTTCTCTTTTGGGGCTACACGTTTAGTCGTACAAGCCACACCAAATCTTTTCCAGTAAAAACGTGTTGTTTAGGAGATACAAGCTAATTTTGTACGATGCTTTAATACATCTCGTAAAGTTTAAGTGTTTCCAATATGTACGCTTTCGTCTTTACTCAGCAACACTGTACTTCCTTATAAAGTGGTATTCTTAACTATTCTTTCGAGAGAAAACTCTCCTGTGCGTTCTCTCTTGAGGCTACATGCTTAGACATACACGCAACACCAAAGCTTTTCGAGTTACAATGTGTTGTTTAGGAAAAACAAGATAATTTCGCACGATGCGGGGTTTCCTTAGTACGTGGTTTTCTGACAAATTTTGACCAAAGAAAATTCTCCTGTGCGTTCTCTTTTGAGGCTACACGTTTAGCCGTACACGCCACACCAAATCTTTTCGAGTTACAACCTGTTGTTTAGGAGATACAAGCTAATTTTTTTACGATGCGTTATTTCTTCTCGTAAAGTGTTTCCAATAAGTACGTATTTGTCTTTACTCTGCAACACTGTGTTTCCTTATAACGTGGTATTCTTACATATTCTTTCGAGAGAAAACTCTCCTGTGCGTTCTCTTTTGAGGCTACATGCTTAGACATACACGCAACACCAAAGCTTTTCGAGTTACAACGTGTTTTTTAGGAAGAACAAGATAATTTCTCACGATGCGGGATTTCCTTAAAACATGGTTTTCTGACAAATTTTGACGAAAGAAATTTGTCCTGTGGTTCTCTTTGAGGCTACATGTTTAGATGTACATGCCACACCAAATCTTTTCGAGTTACAACGTGTTGTTTAGGAGATACAAGCTAATTTTGTACGATGCTTTATTTCATCTCGTAAAGTTTAAGGGTTTCCAATACGAAAGTATTTGTCATTATTCTGCAACAGTGTACTTCCTTATAATGTGGTATTCTTACATATTCTTTCGAGAGAAAACTCTCCTGTGTGTTCTCTTTTGAGGCTACACGCTTAGACATACACCCAACACCAAAGCTTTTCGAGTTACAACGCGTTGTTTAGGAAAAACAAGATAATTTCACACGATGCGGGATTTCCTTAATACGTGGTTTTCTGACAAATTTTGACCAAAGAAAATTCTCCTGTGGGTTCTCTTTTGAGGCTACACGTTTAGACGTACACGCCACACCAAATCTTTTGGAGTTTCAATGTGTTGTTTAGGAGATACAAGCTAATTTTTTACGATATGTTATTTCTTCTCATAAAGTATTTCCAATAAGTACGTATTTGTCTTTAATCTGCAACACTGTATTTTCTTATAACGTGGTATTCTTACACATTCTTTCGAGTGAAAACTCTCCTGTGTGCTCTCTTTTGAGTCTACACGCTTAAACATACATGCAACACCAAAGCTTTTCGAGTTACAAGGTTTTGTTTAGGAAAAACAAGATAATTTCGCACGATGCGGGATTTCATAAACGTGGTTTTCTGAATATTTGACGAAAGAAAATTCTCCTATGGGTTCTCTCTTGAGACTACACGTTTAGACGTACACGCCACACAAAGTCTTTTCGAGTTACAACGTGTTGTTTAGGAGATATGAGCTAATTTTGTACGATGCTTTATTTCATCTCGTAAAGTTTAAGGGTTTCCAATACGTACCTATTTGTCTTTACTCTGAAACACTGTATTTCCTTATAACGTGGTATTCTTACATATTCTTTTGAGAGAAAACTCTCCTGTGTGTTCTCTTTTGAGGCTACATGCTGAGACATACACGCAACACCATAGCTTTTCGAGTTAAAACGTGTTGTTTAGGAAAAACAAGATAATTTCGCACGATGCAGGATTTTCTTAATACGTGGTTTTCTGACAAATTTGACCAAAGAAAATTCTCCTGTGGGTTCTCTTTTGAGGCTACACGTTTAGACGTACATGCCACACCAAATCATTTAGAGTTACAACGTGTTGTTTACGAGATACAAGCTAATTTTGTACGATGCGTTATTTCTTCTCTTAAAGTGTTTCCAATATGTACGTATTTGTCTTTACTCTGCAACACTGTATTTCCTACAACGTGGTATTCTTACATATTCTTTCGAGAGAAAACTCTCCTGTGCATTCGCTTTTGTGGCTACACACTTAGACATACACGCAACACCAAAGCTTTTCGAGTTACAATTTGATGTTTAGGAAAAACAAGATAATTTCGCAGGATGCGGGATTTCGTTAAAACGTGATTTTCTGACAAATTTTGAAGAAAGAAAATTCTCCTATTGGTTCTCTTTTGAGGCTACACGTTTAGAAGTACACACCACATGAAGTCCTTTCGAGTTACCACGTGTTGTTTAGGAGATACAAGCTAATTTTTTACGATGCATTATTTCTTCTTGTAAAGTGTTTCCAACAAGTATGTATTTGTCTTTACTCTGCAACACTGTATTTCCTTATAACGTTGTATTCTTACATGTTCTTTCTAGAGAAAACTCTCCTGTGCATACTCTTTAGAGGCTACACGCTTAGACATACACGCAACAACAAAGCTTTTCGAGTTACAACGTGTTTTTAAGGAAAAACAAGATAATTTTCACGATGCGGGATTTACTTAAAACGTGGTTTTCTGAAAAATTTTGAAGAAAGAAAGTTATCCTGTGGGTTCTCTTTTGAGGCTACACGTGTAGACGTACGAGCCACACCAAATCTTTTCGAGTTACAACGTGTTGTTTAGGAGATACAAGCTAATTTTGTACGATGCATTATTTCTTCTCTTAAAGTCTTTCCAATGGTATGTAATTGTCTTTTCTGTGCAACACTGTATTTCCTTATAACGTGGTATTCTTACATATTCGTTCAAGAGAAAACTCTCCTGTGCGTTCTCTATTGAGGCTACACGCTTAGACATACACGCAACACCAAAGCTTTTCGAGTTACAATGTGTTGTTTAGGAAAAACTAGAAAATTTCGCACGAAGCGAGATTTCCATACAACGTGTTTTCTGACAAATTTTGATGAAAGAAAATTCTCCTATGGGTTCTCTTTTGAGGCTACACATTTAGATGTACACGCCACACCAAGTCCTTTCGAGTTACCACGTGTTGTTTAGGAGATACAAGCTAATTTTTTACAATGCGTTATTTCTTCTCGTAAAGTGTTTCCAACAAGTATGTTTTTGTATTTACTCTGCAACACTGTATTCCTTATAACGTTGTATTCTTACATGTTCTTTCGAGAGAAAACACTCCTGTGTGTACTCTTTAGAGGCTACACGCTTAGACATACTCGCAACACCAAAGCTTTTCGAGTTACAACTTGTTGTTTAGGAAAAACAAGATAATTTTGCACGATGCGGGATTTCCTTAAAACGTGGTTTTCTGACAAATTTTGACGAAAGAAAATTCTCCTGTGGGTTCTCTTTTGAGGCTACACGTGTAGACATACGGGCCACACCAAATCTTTTCGAGTTACAACGTGTTGTTTAGGAGATACAAGCTAATTTTGAACGATGCGTTATTTCTTCTCATAAAGTGTTTCCAATATGTATGTATTTGTCTTTACTCTGCAACACTGTATTTCCTTATAACGTGGTATTCTTACATATTCGTGCGATAGAAAACTCTCCTGCGCATTCCCTTTAGAGGCTACACACTTAAACATACATGAAACACCAAAGCTTTTCGAGTTACAACTTGTTGTTTAGGAAAAACAAGATAATTTCGCAGGATGCGGGATTTCCTTATAACGTGGTTTTCTGACAAATTTTGAAGAAAGAAAATTCTCCTGTGGGGTCTCTTTTGAGGCTACACTTTTAGACGTACACGCCAAACCAAATCTTTTCGAGTTACCACTTGTTGTTTAGGAGATACAAGCTTATATTTTATGATGCGTCATTTCTTCTCGTAAAGTGTTTCCAATATTTATGTTTTTGTCTTTACTCTGCAACACTGTATTTCCTTATAACGTTGTAGTCTTACATGTTCCTTTGAGAGAAAACTCTCCTGTGCATTCTCTTTTGAGGCTACACGCTTAGATATACACGCAACACCAAAGCTTTTCGAGTTACAACGTGTTGTTTAGGAAAAACAAGATAATTTTGCACGATGCGGAATTTCCTTAAAACGTGGTTATCTAATTTTGATGAAAGAAAATTCTCCTGTTGGTTCTCTTTTGAGGCTACACGTTTAGACGGACACGCCAAACCAAATCTTTTCGAGTTACCACGTGTTGTTAGGAGATACAAGGTAACTTTGTATGATGTATTATTTCTTCTCGTAAAGTGTTTCCAGTATGTACTTATTTGTCTTTACTCTGCAAAATTGTATTTCCTAATAACGTGGTATTCTTACATATTCTCTCGAGAGAAAACTATCCTGTGCCTTCTCTTTTGAGGCTCCACGCTTAGACATACACGCAACACTAAACGTTTCGAGTAACAATATGTTGTTTAGGAAAAAGAAGATGGTTTCACACGATGCGGGATTTCCTTAAAACTTGGTTCTGTGAAAAATTTTGATGAAAGAAAATTCTCCTGTGGGTTCTCCTTTGAGGCTACACGTTTAGACGTACAGGCCACACCAAATCTTTTCGAGTTACAACTTGTTGTTTAGGAGATACAAGCTAATTTTGTACTACGCGTTAATTCTTCTCGTAAAGTGTTTCCAATACGTATGTGTTTGTCTTTACTCTGCAACATTGTATTTCCTTATAACGTGGCATTCTTACATATTCTTTCGAGAGAAAACTCTCCTGTGCTTTCTCTTTTGAGGCTACACGCTTAGACATACACGCAACACCAGAGCTTTTCGAATTACAACGTGTTGTTTAGGAAAAACTAGATAATTTCGCACAATGCGAGATTTCCTTAAAACGTGGTTTCTGACAAATTTTGATGAAAGAAAATTCTCCTGTGGGATCTCTTTTGAGGCTACACATTTAGACGTACAGGCCACACCAAATCTTTTCGAGTAACAACGTGTTGTTTAGGAGATTCAAGCTAATTTTGTACGATGCGTTAATTCCTCTCGTAAAGTGTTTCCAATATGTACGTATTTGTCTTTACTCTGCAACACTGTATTTCCTTATAACGGGGTATTCTTACATATTCTTTCGAGAGAAAACTCTCCTGTGCATTCCCTTTTGAGGCTACACACTTAGACATACACGCAACACCAAAGCTTTTCGAGTTACAACTTGTTGTTTAGGAAAAACAAGATAATTTCGCAGGATGCGGGATTTCGTTAAAACGTGGTTTTCTGACAAATTTTGAAGAAAGAAAATTCTCCAGTGGGTTCTCTTTTGAGGCTACACTTTTAGACGTACACGCCAAACCAAATGTTTTCGAGTTTCCACTTTTTGTTTAGGACATACAAGCTAATATTGTATGATGCGTAATTTCTTCTTGTAAAGTGTTTCCAATAAGTACGTATTTGTCTTTACTCTGCAACACTGTATTTCCTTATAACGTTGTATTCTTACATGATCTTTCGAGAGAAAACTCTCCTGTGCATTCTCTTTTGAGGCTACACGCTGAGACATACACGCAACACCAAAGCTTTTCGAGTTACAAGGTGTTGTTTAGGAATAACAAGATAATTTCGCACGATGCGGGATTTCCTTAAAACGTGGTTTTCTGAAAATTTTGACGAAAGAAAATTCTCCTTTGTGTTCTCTTTTGAGGCTACACGTTTAGACGTACACGCCAAAACAAATCTTTTCGAGTTACCACGTGTTGTTTAGGAGATACAAGCTAATTTTGTACGATGCGTTATGATGCGTTATTTCTTCTCCTAAAGTGTTTCCAATATGTACTTATTTGCCTTTACTCTGCAAAATTGTATTTCTTTATAACGTGGTATTCTTACATATTCTTTCGAGAGAAAACTCTCCTGTACCTTTGCTTTTGAGGCTCCACGCTTAGACATACACGCAACACCAAAGCTTTTTGAGTTACAACATGTTGTTTAGGAAAAAGAAGATGATTTCGCACGATGCGGGATTTCCTTAAAACGTGGTTTTCTGAAAATTTTTAACGAAAGAAAATTGTCCTGTGGGTTCTCTTTTGAGGCAACACGTTTAGACGTACACGCCACACCGAATTTTTTCGAGTTACAACGTGTTGTTTAGGAGATACAAGTTAATTTTTTACGATGCGTTATTTCTTCTCGTAAAGTGTTTCCAATATGTACGTATCTGTCTTTACTCTGCAACACTCTATTTCCTTATAACGTGGTATTCTTACATATTCTTTCTAGAAAAAACTCTCCTTTACATTCTCTTTTGAGGCTACACGCTTAGACATACACACAACACCAAAGTTTTTCGAGTTACAACGTGTTGTTTAGGAAAAACAAGATAATTTTGCATGATGAGGGATTTCCTTATATCGTGGTTTTCTGACAAATTTTGAAGAAAGAAAATTCTCCTGTGGGGTCTCTTTTGAGGCTACACTTTTAGACGTACACGCCAAACCAAATCTTTTCGAGTTACCACTTGTTGTTTAGGAGATACAAGCTTATATTTTATGATGTGTCATTTCTTCTCGTAAAGTGTTTCCAATATGTACGTATTTGTCTTTACTCTCCAACACTGTATTTCCTTATAACGTTGTATTCTTACATGTTCTTTCGAGAGAAAACTCTCCTGTGCATTCTCTTTTGAGGCTACACACTGAGACATACATGCAACACCAAAGCTTTTCGTGTTACAAGTTGTTTAGGAAAAACAAGATAATTTCGCACGATGGGGGATTTCCTTAAAACGTGGTTTTCTGACAAATTTTGACGAAAGAAAATTCTCCTTTGTGTTCTCTTTTGCGGCTACACGTTTAGACGTACACGCCAAACCAAACCTTTTCGAGTTACCACGTGTTGTTTAGGAGATACAAGCTAATTTTGTATGATGCGTTATTTCTTCTCCTAAAGTGTTTCCAATATGTACTTATTTGCCTTTACTCGGCAAAATTGTATTTCTTTATAACGTCTATTCTTACATATTCTTTCGAGAGAAAACTCTCCTGTGCCTTCGCTTTTGAGGCTCCACGCTTAGACATACACGCAACACCAAAGTTTTTTGAGTTACAACATGTTGTTTAGGAAAAAGAAGATGATTTCGCACGATGCTGGATTTCCTTAAAACGTGGTTTTCTGAAAAATCTAACGAAAGAAAATTGTCCTGTGGGTTCTCTTTTGAGGCTACACGTTTAGACGTACACGCCACACCAAATCTTTTCGAGTTACAACGTGGTGTTTAGGAGAAACAAGTTAATTTTTTACGATGCGTTATTTCTTCTCGTAGAGAGTTTCCAATATGTACGTATTTGTCTTTACTCTGCAACAATGTATTTCCTTATAACGTGGTATTCTTAAATATTCTTTCGAGAAAAAACTCTCCTTTACATTCTCTTTTGAGGCTACACGCTTAGACATACACGCAACACCAAAGCTTTTCGAGTTACAACTTGTTGTTTAGGAAAAACAAGATAATTTTGCACGATGAGGGATTTCCTTAAAACGTGGTTTTCTCACATATTTTGACGAAAGAAAATTCTCCTGTGGGTTCTCTTTTGAGGCTACACGTTTAGCTGTACACGCCACACCAAATCCTTTCGAGTTACAACCGGTTGTTTAGGAGATACGAGCTAATTTTGTATGATGCATTAGTTCTTCTCGTAAAGTGTTTCCAATACATACGTATTTGTCTTTACTCTGCAACACTGTATTTCCTTATAATGTGATATTCTTACATATTCTTTTGAGGGAAAACTCTCCTGTGTGTTCTCTTTTGAGGCTACATGCTTAGACATACACACAACACCAAAGATTTTCGAGTTACAACGTGTTGTTTAGGAAAAACTAGATAATTTCGCACAATGCGAGATTTCCTTAAAACGTGGTTTCTGACAAATTTTGATGAAAGAAAATTCTCCTGTGGGTTCTCTTTTGAGGCTACACGTTGAGACGTACACGTCACACCAAAACTTTTCGAGTTACAACGAGTTGTTTAGGAGACACAAGCTAATTTTGTATGATGCGATATTTCTTCTTTTAAAGTGTTTCCAATATGTACGTATTTGTCTTTACTCTGCAACACTGTATTTCCTTATAACGTGGTATTCTTACATATTCTTTCGAGAGAAAACTCTCCTGTGCATTCCCTTTTGTGGCTACACACTTAGTCATACACGCAACACCAAAGCTTTTCGAGTTACAACTTGTTGTTTAGGAAAAACAAGATAATTTCGCAGGATGCGGGATTTCGTTAAAACGTGATTTTCTGAAAAATTTTGAAGAAAGAAAATTCTCCTATGGGTTCTCTTTTCAGGCTACACGTTTAGACGTACACGCCACACCAAGTCCTTTCGAGTTACCACGTGTTGTTTAGGAGATACAAGCTAATTTTTTACAATGCGTTATTTCTTCTCGTAAAGTGTTTCCATCAAGTATGTATTTGTCTTTACTCTGCAACACTGTATTCCCTTATAACGTTGTATTCTTACATGTTCTTTCGAGAGAAAACTCTCCTGTGCGTACTCTTTAGAGGCTACACGCTTAAACATACACGCAACGCCAAAGATTTTCGAGTTACAATGTGTTGTTTAGGAAAAGCAAGATAATTTCGCACGATGCGAGATTTCCATAAAACGTGGTTTTCTGAAAAATTTTGACAAAAGAAAGTTTTCCTGTGGGTTCTCTTTTGAGGCTACACGTGTAGAAGTACGAGCCACAACAAATCTTTTCGAGTTCCAATTGTTGTTTAGGAGATACAAGATAATTTTGTACGATGTGTTATTTCCTCTCTTAAAGTGTTTCCAATACGTACGTATTTGTCTTTATTCTGCAACACTGTATTTTCTCATAACATGGTATTCTTACAAATTCTTTCGAGAGAAAACTCTCCTGTGCATTCTCTTTTGAGGCTACAAGCTTAGACAAACACCCAACTCCAAAGCTTTTCGAGTTACAACATGTTGTTCAGGAAAAAGAAGATGATTTGGCACGATGCGGGATTTCCTTAAAACGTGGTTTTCTGAAAAATTTTGACGAAAGAAAATTCTCCTGTGGGTTCTCTTTTGAGGCTACACGTTTAGACGTACACGCCGCACCAAATCTTTTCGAGTTACAACGTTTTGTTTAGGAGATACAAGCTAATTTTCTACGATGCGTTACTTCTTCTCGTAAAGTGTTTCCAATATGTACATATTTGTCTGCTCTGCAACACTGTATTTCCTTATAACGTGGTATTCTTACATATTATTTCGAGAGAAAACTATCCTGTGCGTTCTCTTTTGAGGCTACACACTTAGACATACAGGCAACACCAAAGCTTTTCGAGTTACAACATGTTGTTTAGGAAAAACAAGATAATTTCGCACGATGCAGGATTTCCTTAAAACGTGGTTTTCTGACAAATTTTGACGAAAGAAAATTCTCCTGTCGGTTCACTTTTGGGGCTACACATTTAGACGTACACGCCACACCAAATCCTTTAGAGTTACCACGTGTTGTTTAGGAGATACAAGCTAATTTTGTATGATGCGTTATTTCTTCTCGTAAAGTGTTTCCAATACGTACGTATTTGTCTTTACTCTGCAACACTGTATTTCCTTTTAACGTTGTATTATTACATGTTCTTTTGAGAGAAAACTCTCCTGTGCATTGTCTTTAGAGGCAACATGCTCAGACATACACGCAACACCAAAGCTTTTCGAGTTACAACGTGTTGTTTAGGAAAAACAAGATAATTTTGCACGATGCGGGATTTCCTTAAAACGTGGTTCTTTGACAAATTTTGACGAAAAAAAGTTCTCCTGTTGGTTCTCTTTTGAGGCTACAAGTGTAGAAGTACGAGCCACACCAAATATTTTCGAGTTATAACGTGTTGTTTAGGAGATACAAGCAAATTTTTTACGATGCGTTATTTCTTCCCTAAATTGTTTCCAATATGTCGTTATTTATCTTTACTCTGCAACACTGTATTTTCTTATAACGTGGTATTCTTACATATTCTTTCGAGGGAAAACTCTCCTGTGCATGCTCTTTTGAGGCTACACGCTTAGACGAACACGCACGCCAAAGCTTTTCAAGTTACAACGTGTTGTTTAGGAAAAAGAAGATAATTTCGCACGATGCGAGATTTCCATAAAACGTGGTTTTCAGACAAATTTTGACGAAAGAAAGTTCTCCTCTGGGTTCTCTTTTGAGGCTACACGTGTAGAGGTACGAGCCACACCAAATCTTTTCGAGTTACAATGTGTTGTTTAGGAGATACAAGCTAATTTTGTACAATGCGTTATTTCTTCTCTTAAAGTGTTTCCAATATGTACGTAGTTGTCTTTATTCTGCAACACTGTATTTCCTTATAACGTGGTATTCTTACATATTCTTTCGAGAGAAAACTCTCCTGTGCATTCTCTTTTGAGGCTACATGCTTAGACATACACGCAACACCAAAGCTTTTCGAGTTACAACGTGTTGTTTAGGAAAAACAAGATAATTTCGCACGATGCGCTATTTCCTTAAAACGTGGTTTCAGACAAATTTTGATGAAAGAAAATTCTCCTGTGGGTTCTCGTTTGAGGCTACACTTTTAGACGTACATGTCACACCAAATCGTTTCGAGTTACAACGTGTTGTTTAGGAGATACAAGCTCATTTTTTACGATGCATTATTTCTTCTCGTAAAGTGTTTCCAATATGTACTTATTTGTCTTTACTCTGCAAAATTGTATTTCCTTTTAACGTGGTATTCTTACATATTCTTTCAAGAGAACACTCTCCTGTGCCTTCTCTTTTGAGTCTCCACGCTTACACATACACGCAACACCAACGCTTTTCGAGTTACAACATGTTGTTTAGGAAAAAGAAGATGATTTCGCACGATGCGGGATTTCCTTAAAACGTGGTTTTCTGAAAAATTTTGACGAAAGAAAATTCTCCTGTGGGTTCTCTTTTGAGGCTACATGTTTAGATGTACACGCCACACCAAATCTTTTCGAGTTACAACGTGTTGTTTTGGAGATACAAGCTAATTTTGTACGATGCGTTAATTCTTCTCATAAAGTGTTTCCAATACATACGTATTTGTCTTTACACTGCAACACTGTATTTCCTTATAACGTGGTATTCTTACATATTCTTTCGAGAGAAAAGTATCCTGTGCGTTCCCTTTTGAGGCTGCACACTTAGACATACAGGCAACATCAATGCTTTTAGAGTTACAACGTGTTGTTTATGAAAAACAAGATTATTTCGCACGATGCGGGATTTCCTTAAAACGTGGTTTTCTGACAAATTTTGACGAATGAAAATTTTCCTGTGGGTTCTCTTTTGAGGCTCCACGTTTAGACATACACGCCACACCAAATCCTTTCGAGTTACCACGTGTTGCTTAGGAGATACAAGCTAATTTTCTACGATGCGTTATTTCTTCTCGTAAAGTGTTTCCAATAATTACGTATTTGTCTTTACTCTGCAACACTGTATTTCCTTATAACGTTGTATTCTTACATGTTATTTCGAGAGAAAACTCTCCTGTGCGTTCTCTTTAGAGGCTACAGGCTTAGACATACACGAAACACCAAAGCTTTTTGAGTTACAACATGTTGTTTATGAAAAACAAGATAATTTTGCACGATGCGAGATTTCCTTAAAACGTGGTTTTCTGACAAATTTTGACGAAAGAAAGTTATCCTGTGGTTTCTCTTTTGAGGGTACACGTGTAGACGTACGAGCCACACCAAATCTTTTCGAGTTACAACGTGTTGTTTAGGAGATACAAGCAAATTTTGTAAGATGCGTTATTTCTTCTCCTAAGTGTTTCCAATATGTCCTTATTTGCCTTTACTCTGCAACATTGTATTTCCATATAACGTGGTATTCTTACATATTCTTTCGAGGGAAAACGCTCCTGTGCGTTCTCTTTTGAGGCTACACGTTTAGACATACACGCAACGCCAAAGCTTTTCGAGTTACAACGTGTTGTTTAGGAAAAACAAGATAATTTCGCACGATGCGAGATTTCCATAAAACGTGGTTTTCTGAAAAATTTTGATGAAAGAAAGTTCTCCTGTGGGTTCTCTTTTGAGGCTACACTTCTAGAGGTACGAGCCACACTAAATCTTTTCGAGTTACAAAGTGTTCTTTAGGAGATACAAGCTAATTTTGGACGATGCGTTATTTCTTGTCTTAAAGTTTTTCCAATATGTACGTACTTGTCTTTACTCTGCAACACTGTATTTCCTTATAACGTGGTATTCCTACATATTCTTTCAAGAGAAAACTCTCCTGTGCGTTCTCTTTTGAGGCTACAAGCTTAGACATACACGCAACACCAAAGCTTTTCGATTTACAACGTGTTGTTTAGGAAAAACAAGATAATTTCGCACGATGTGAGATTTCCTTTAAACGTGGTTTCTGACAAATTTTGATGAAAGAAAATTCTCCTGTGGGTTCTCTTTTGAGGCTAAACGTTTAGACATACACGTCACACCAAATCTTTTCGAGTTACAACGTGTTGTTTAGGAGATACAAGCTAATTTTTTACGATCCATTCTTCCTTCTCATAAAGTGTTTCCAATATGTACTTATTTGTCTTTACTCTGCAAAATTGTATTTCCTTATAACGTGGTATTCTTACATATTCTTTCGAGAGAAAACTCTCCTGTGCCTTCTCTTTTGAGGCTCCATGCTTACACATACACGCAACACCAAAGCTTTTCAAGTTACAACATGTTGTTTAGGAAAAAGAAGATGATTTCGCACGATGGGGATTTCCTTAACACGTGGTTTTCTGAAAAATTTTGACGAAAGAAAATTCTCCTTTGGGTTCTCTTTTGAGGCTACATGTTTAGACGTACACGCCACACCAAATCTGTTCGAGTTACAACGTATTGTTTAGGAGATACAAGCTAATTTTTTACAATGCGTTAATTCTTCTCATAAAGTGTTTCCAATACATACATATTTGTCTTTACTCTGCAACATTGTATTTCCTTATAACGTGGTATTCTTACATATTCTTTCAATAGAAAACTGTCCTGTGCGTTCTCCTTTGAGGCCACACGTTTAGACATACACGCAACATCAAAGCTTTTCGACTTACAACGTGTTGTTTAGGAAAAACAAGATAATTTCGCACAATGCGAGATTTCCTTAAAACGTGGTTTTCTGACAAATTTTGACGAAAGAAAATTCTCCTGTGGGTTCTCTTTTGAGGCTACACGTTTCAACTTACACGCCACACCAAATCCTTCGAGTTACAACGTGTTGTTTAGGAAATACAAGCTAATTTTTTACGATGTATTATTCCTTCTCATAAAGTGTTTCCAATAATTTAGTATCTGTCTTTACTCTGCAACACTGTATTTCCTTATAACGTGGTATTCTTACATATTCTTTCGAGAGAATACTCTCCTGTGCCTTCTCTTTTGAGGCTACACGCTTAGACATACACGCGACACCAAAGCTTTTCGAGTTACAACGTGTTGTTTAGGAAGAACAAGATAATTTCGCACGATGCGGGATTTCCTTAAAACGTGGTTTTCTGAAAAATTTTGACGAAAGAAAATTCTCCTGTGGGTTCTCTTTTGAGGCTACATGTTTAGATGTACACGCCACAACAAATCCTTTCGAGTTACAACGTTTTGTTTAGGAGATACAAGCTAATTTTGTAAGATGCGTTAATTCTTCTCATAAATTGTTTCCAATACGTACGAATTTGTCTTTACTCTGCAACACTGTATTTCCTTATAACGTGGTATTCTTACATATTCTTTCGAGGGAAAACTCTCCTGTGCGTTCTCTTTCGAGGCTACACGCTTAGACAAACACACAACACCAAAGCTTTTCGAGTTACAACGTGTTGTTTAGGAAAAAACAAGATAATTTCGCATGATGCGAGATTTCCATAAATCGTGGTTTTCTGAAAAATTTTAACGAAAGAATTTCCTCCTGTGGGTTCTCTTTTGAGGCTACACTTGTAGAGGTATGAGCCACACCAAATCTTTTCGAGTTACAAAGTTTTGTTTAGGAGATACAAGCTAATTTTGTACGATGCGCTATTTCTTCTCTTAAAGTGTTTCCAATATGTACGTATTTGTCTTTACTCTGCAACACTGTATTTCCTTATAACGTGGTATTCCTACATTTTCTTTCGAGAGAAAACTCTCCTGTGCGTTCTCTTTTTAGGCTACACGCTTAGACATACACGCAACACCAAAGCTTTTCGATTTACAACGTGTTGTTTATGAAAAACAAGATAATTTCACACGATGCGAGATTTCCTTAAAACGTGGTTTCTGACAAATTTTGATGAAAGAAAATTCTTGGGCCTGGGAGCGGCGGCAGCAGCAGCAGTAGCAGCAGCAGCGGCTGGTCCAGAGGAAGGGCCATCAGCAGTAGAACCAAGCGGACAGGGTCCAGGCAGACCTGGTACCCACGACCACTGGCCATCGCTGGCCAGCCAGGCTGCAAGCAGCGGCGGATTTACGGTGCCTTTCACCACACGGAAGCCACATCAGAACTCTGCCTCCCGCCAGTCAGTTACGTGGGCTCCATATTGGTTCTCGGTCGCCAGAGAAATCAGACTGAGGTACGCAAATATAACCCGAGAACAACATCGTGGGGGTCTAAGCCCGACGGGCGTTGGCAGGCACCCAGGCCCTGAGCTGATCGGGGGTCCACCGGGGTGCAAACCCGGCCAGGAGGTTTTTTTCCTCCCGGGCCGGCGCGCGCACCACCACCATTTTGCCTGGGGGAAGCCAGGGAGACCTAGCAGGCAAAACCAAACCGGCTAACAGGCATAGCCCGAGGCGGACATAGCAGGGGTCTCAGACGGTCAGTCCCTGGACTTCCCCCAGGCCCTGGGCTGCTCGGTGGGCCATCTGTGTGCTGACCCGGCCAGGAGGTTGTTTATCCGGGCCAGTTTGCGCACCACCACCATTTTGCCTACGGGAAGCCAGAGAGACCTAGCAGGCAAAACCAAACTAGCTAACAGGCATAGCCCGAGGTGGACATAGCAGGGGTCTCAGACGGTCAGGCCCTAGACTGACCCCCAGGCCCTGGGCTGCTCGTTGGGCCATCTGTGTGCTGACCCAGCCAGGAGGTTGTTAGCCCAGCAGACTCTCCCAGCACTCTCAGGGAACTCGCACACGCCACCATCCTAGCCACCTGACACACCCAATTAACACCCACAGCTGAGGGGAACTTTGCACCGACATTGGCCTGCCAGGCTTTTGCCTAGACTCAGGGCCTGAGCAGCTAGGCTAGCCTTGTGTGCACCAACCCGGTTGGGAGTTCTGCTGCCCAGATCAGCCTGGGCGGCAGCACCACATCTCCAAGTCCTGCAAGTGGCTAGCTGGGTTTCCGGGCGGCCAGCTGGGAGAAGTCGGTGTGCTCCAATAAATCCTGCGGGCCCCAGCGGGAGCCTTCAGGTACCTGCTTCGGGATCTGAACAGCCTGGACAACAGCACCCTGTCTATAGGCAGTGCAGAGTGTAAGCTGTGCACCAGAGGCCAACGGGGAAGGGGCAGCTTGCACTGGTGAGTCCAGCACTGACAAGACCAAGTAACACCAGTGAGAGCTAGATGGCAAAAGGCAAACGCAGAAACGTCACTAACAGAAATCAAGGCAATATGGCAACATCTGAACCAAATTCTCCTCTACCAGCAAGTCCTGGATACCCCATCACACCAGTAAAACAAGATTTGGATTTAAAATCACTGGTCATGATGCTGGTACAGGAACACATGAAGGACATTGTGGAGAAAATGGATCAAAAGTTAGAAGCCCTTGCAAGGGAAACACAAAAATCATTGAAAGAAATCCAGGAGAATACAAAAGCCAACAAGGAGGAAATGCAAAAAACACTTAAAGAAATACAGGAGAACTTTGCTCAACAGGCTGAGGTCATGAAAGACGAAACACAAAAATCTCTTAAAGAAATACAGGAGAACTTTGGTCAACAGGCTGAGCTCATGAAAGAGGAAACACAAAAATCTCTTAAAGAATTACAGGAAAACACAAACATGCAAGGGAAGGAGCTAAGCAAAACCATCCAGGATCTAAAATCAGAAGTAGAAACAACTAAGAAAACTCAAAGGGAGACAACTTTGGAGATAGAAAGCCTTGGGAAGAAATCAGGGGACAGAGATGCAAATATCAACAACAGAATACAAGAGATAGAAGAAAGAATCTCAGATGCTGAAGATTCCATAGAAACCATGGACTCAACAGTTAAAGAAAATGCAAAGTGCAAAAAGCTTGTAACCCAAAATATCCAGGAAATCCAGGACACAATGAGAAGACCAAACCTAAGGATTATAGGCATAGATGAGAGTGAAGATTTACAACTTAAAGGGCCAGCAAATATCTTCAATAAAATTATGGAAGAAAACTTCCCTAACCTAAAGAGAGAGATGCCCATGAATATACAAGAAGCCTACAGAACTCCAAACAGACTGGACCAGAACAGAAATACTTCCCGTCACATAATAATCAAAGCACCAAATGTTCTAAACAAAGAAAGAATACTAAAGGCAGTAAGAGAAAAAGGCCAAGTAACATATAAAGGAAGACCTATCAGAATCACAGCAGACTTTTCACCTGAGACTATGAAGGCTAGAAGGTCCTGGGCAGATCTCATGCAGACTCTAAGAGAACACAAATGCCAACCAAAACTACTATATCCAGCAAAACTCTCAATCACCATAGATGGAGAAACTAAGATATTTCACGACAAAACCAAGTTCACCCAATATCTATCCACAAACCCAGCCCTAAAAAGGATAATAGGAGGACAACACCAATACAAGGAGGGAAACTCCACCCTGAAAAAAGCAAGATAGTAACCTTTCATCAAACCCAAAAGAAGTTAAGCAATCAAATTTAAAAAATAACGTCAAAAATGATAGGAAGTAACAATCACTATTCCTTAATATCTCTTAACATCAATGGACTCAATGCCCCAATAAAAAGACACAGACTAACTGACTGGATACGTAAACAGGACCCTACATTTTGCTGCTTACAGGAAACACACCTCAGGGTCAAAGACAAACACTACCTTAGAGTAAAAGGCTGGAAGACAATTTTACAAGCAAATGGTCTCAGGAAACAAGCTGGAGTAGCCATTTTAATATCAGATAAAATTGACTTTCAACCCAAAGTCATCAAAAGAGACTCTGAGGGACACTTCTTGCTGGTCAAAGGAAAAATACAACAAGAAGAACTCTCAATCCTGAACATCTATGCTCCAAATGCAAGGGCACCCTCTTTCATAAAAGAAACTTTATTAAAACTCAAAGCACACATTACACCTAACACAATAATTGTGGGTGACTTCAACACTGCACTTTCCTCAATGGACCGATCAGGAAAACAGAAACTAAACAAGGACACAATGAAACTAATTGAAGCTTTGGACCAATTAGACTTAACTGATATATATAGAACATTCTATCCTAAAACAAAAGAATATACCTTTTTTTCAGCACCTCATGGTACCTTCTCCAAAATCGACCATATAATTGGTCACAAGACAGACCTCAACAAATATAAAAAGATAGAACTAATCCCATGCCTCCTACCTGATCACTATGGAATAAAAGTGGTCTTCAATAGCAACAGAAACAACAGAAAACCCACATACACGTGGAAATTGAACAATACTTTACTCAATGACACCTTGGTCAAGGAAGAAATAAAGAAAGAAATTAAAGACTTTTTAGAACACAATGAAAATGAAAACACAACATACCCAAATCTATGGGACACAATGAAAGCAGTGCTAAGAGGAAAACTCATAGCCCTGAGTGCCTCCAAAAAGAAAATGGAGAGAGCATACATTACCAACTTAATGACACACCTGAAAGCCCTAGAACAAAAAGAAGCTATTTCACCCAGGAGGAGTAGAAGGCAGGAAATCATCAAACTCAGGGCCGAAATCAATCAAGTAGAAACAAAGAGAACCATACAAAAAATCAACAAAACTAGGAGCTGGTTCTTTGAGAAAATCAACAAGATAAATAAACCCTTAGCCAGACTGACCAAAGGGCACAGAGAAAGTATCCAAATTAACAAACTTAGAAATGAAAAGGGAGACATAACAACGGAAACTGAGGAAATCCAAAAAATCATCAGATCCTACTACAAGAGCCTGTACTCAACACAACTGGAGAATCTGGGGGAAATGGACAATTTCCTTGACAGATACCAAATACCAAAATTAAATCAGGACCAACTAGACCATCTAAACAGTCCCATAAAGCCTAAAGAAATAGAAGGAGTCATAGAAAGTCTTCCAACCAAAAAAAGCACAGGACCAGATGGTTTCAGTGCAGAATTCTACCAGACCTTCAAAGAAGAGTTAACACCAATACTCTTCAAACTATTCCACAAAATAGAAACAGAAGGAACACTACCCAATTCCTTCTACGAAGCCACAATTACGCTGATACCAAAGCCACACAAAGATCCAACAAAGAAAGAGAACTTCAGACCAATTTCCCTTATGAACATCGATGCAAAAATACTCAACAAAATTCTTGCCAACCGAATCCAAGAACACATCAAAACGATCATCCACCATGATCAAGTAGGCTTTATCCCGGGAATGCAGGGTTGGTTCAATATACGGAAATCCATCAATACAATCCACTACATAAACAAACTCAAAGAACAAAACCACATGGTCATTTCATTGGATGCTGAAAAAGCATTTGAGAAAATTCAGCATCCTTTCATGCTTAAAGTCTTGGAGAGAACAGGAATTCAAGGCCCATACCTAAACATAGTAAAAGCAATATACAGCAAACCGGTAGCCAGCATCAAACTAAATGGAGAGAAACTTGAAGCAATCCCACTGAAATCAGGGACCAGACAAGGCTGCCCCCTTTCTCCTTATCTTTTCAATATTGTACTTGAGGTACTAGCTCGGGCAATTCGACAACATAAGGAGGTCAAAGGGATACAAATTGGAAAGGAGGAAGTCAAACTATCATTATTTGCAGACGACATGATCGTCTACCTAAGTGACCCAAAGAACTCCACTAGAGAGCTCCTACAGCTGATAAACAACTTCAGCAAAGTGGCAGGTTACAAAATCAACTCAAGCAAATCAGTGGCCTTCCTATACTCAAAGGATAAGCAGGCTGAGAAAGAAATTAGGGAAATGACCCCCTTCACAATAGCCACAAACAGTATAAAGTATCTTGGGGTGACTCTTACCAAACATGCGAAAGATCTGTATGGCAAGAACTTCAAGACTCTGAAGAAGGAAATGGAAGAAGACCTCAAAAAATGGGAAAACCTCCCATGCTCATGGATCGGTAGAATCAATATAGTTAAAATGGCCATTTTGCCTAAAGCACTATACAGATTCAATGCAATACCCATCAAAATCCCAACTCAATTCTTCACAGAGTTAGAAAGAGCAATTATCAAATTCATCTGGAACAACAAAAAACCCAGGATAGCTAAAACTATTCTCAGCAACAAAAGAAAATCTGGGGGAATCAGTATCCCTGACCTCAAGCAATACTACAGAGCAATAGTGTTAAAAACTGCATGGTATTGGTACAGTGACAGGCAGGAGGATCAATGGAACAGGATTGAAGATCCAGAAATGAACCCACACACCTATGGCCACTTGATCCTCGACAAAGAGGCTGAAAACATCCAATGGAAAAAAGATAGCCTTTTCAACAAATGGTGCTGGTTCAACTGGAGGTCAGCATGCAGAAGAATGCGAATTGATCCATCCTTGTCTCCTTGTACTAAGCTCAAATCCAAATGGATCAAGGACCTCCACATAAAGCCAGACACTCTGAAGCTAATAGAAAAGAAACTGGGGAAGACCCTTGAGGACATCGGTACAGGGAGAAAGTTTCTGAACAGAACACCAATAGCGTATGCTCTAAGAGCAAGAATTGACAAATGGGACCTCATAAGGTTACAGAGTTTCTGTAAGGCAAAGGACACCATCAAGAGGACAGATCGGCAACCAACAAATTGGGAAAAGATCTTCACCAATCCTACATCAGATAGAGGGCTAATATCCAATATATATAAAGAACTCAAGAAGTTAGACTCCAGAAAACCGAACAACCCTATTAAAAAATGGGGTACAGAGTTAAACAAAGAATTCTCACCTGAAGAACTTCGGATGGCGGAGAAGCATCATAAAAAATGCTCCACTTCATTAGTCATTAGGGAAATGCAAATCAAAACAACCCTAAGATTTCATCTTACACCAGTCAGAATGGCTAAGATTAAAAATTCAGGAGACAGCAGGTGTTGGAGAGGGTGCGGAGAAAGAGGAACACTCCTCCACTGCTGGTGGGGTTGCAAATTGGTACAACCACTCTGGAAAGCAGTCTGGCGGTTCCTCCGAAAACTGAGCAGCTCACTTCCAGAAGATCCTGCTATACCACTCCTGGGCATATACCCAGAGGATTCCCCACCATGTAATAAGGATACATGCTCTACTATGTTCATAGCAGCCCTATTTATAATTGCCAGATGCTGGAAAGAACCCAGGTATCCCTCAACAGAAGAGTGGATACAAAAAATGTGGTATATCTACACAATGGAGTACTATTCAGCCATTAGAAACAATGAATTCATGAAATTCTTAGGCAAATGGATGGAGCTAGAGAACATCATACTAAGTGAGGTAACCCAGACTCAAAAGGTGAATCATGGTATGCACTCACTAATAAGTGGTTATTAACCTAGAAAACTGGAATACCCAGAACATAATCCACACATCAAATGAGATACAAGAAGAAAGCAGGAGTGGTCCCTGGTTCTGGAAAGACTCAGTGAAACAGTATTTGGCAAAACCAGAACGGGGAACTGGGAAGGGGTGGGAGGGAGGACAGGGGAAGAGAAGGGGGCTTACGGGACTTTCGGGGAGTGGGGGGGGGGGCTAGAAAAGGGGAAATCATTTGAAATGTAAATAAATTATATCAAATAAAAAAAAGACAAAAAAAAGAAATTAAAAAAAAAAACTGTATTTCTTTATGAAGTGGTATTCTTACATATCCTTTCGAGAGAAAACTGTCCTGTGCCTTCTCTTTTGAGGCTACACACTTAGACATACACGCAACATGAAAGCTTTTCGACTTACAACGTGTTGTTTAGGAAAAACAAGATAATTTCGCACGATGCGGGATTTCCTTAAAACGTGATTTTCTGAAAAATTTTGACGAAAGAAAATTCTCCTTTTGGTTCTCTTTAGATGCTACATGTTAAGACGTACACGCCACAACAATTCTTTTCGAGATACAACGTGTAGTTTTGGAGATACAAGCTAATTTTGTACTATGAGTTATTTCTTCTCGTAAAGAGTTTCCAATGCGTACGTATATGTCTTTACTCTGCAAAACTGTATTTCCTTATGAAGTGGTATTCTTACATATCCTTTCGAGAGAAAACTGTCCTGTGCCTTCTCTTTTGAGGCTACACACTTAGACATACACGCAACATGAAAGCTTTTCGACTTACAACGTGTTGTTTAGGAAAAACAAGATAATTTCGCACGATGCGGGATTTCCTTAAAACGTGATTTTCTGAAAAATTTTGACGAAAGAAAATTCTCATTTTGGTTCTCTTTAGATGCTACATGTTAAGACGTACACGCCACAACAATTCTTTTCGAGATACAACGTGTAGTTTTGGAGATACAAGCTAATTTTGTACTATGCGTTATTTCTTCTCGTAAAGAGTTTCCAATGCGTACGTATATGTCTTTACTCTGCAAAACTGTATTTCCTTATGAAGTGGTATTCTTACATATCCTTTCGAGAGAAAACTGTCCTGTGCCTTCTCTTTTGAGGCTACACACTTAGACATACACGCAACATGAAAGCTTTTCGACTTACAACGTGTTGTTTAGGAAAAACAAGATAATTTCGCACGATGCGGGATTTCCTTAAAACGTGATTTTCTGAAAAATTTTGACGAAAGAAAATTCTCCTTTTGGTTCTCTTTAGATGCTACATGTTAAGACGTACACGCCACAACAATTCTTTTCGAGATACAACGTGTAGTTTTGGAGATACAAGCTAATTTTGTACTATGCGTTATTTCTTCTCGTAAAGAGTTTCCAATGCGTACGTATATGTCTTTACTCTGCAAAACTGTATTTCCTTATGAAGTGGTATTCTTACATATCCTTTCGAGAGAAAACTGTCCTGTGCCTTCTCTTTTGAGGCTACACACTTAGACATACACGCAACATGAAAGCTTTTCGACTTACAACGTGTTGTTTAGGAAAAACAAGATAATTTCGCACGATGCGGGATTTCCTTAAAACGTGATTTTCTGAAAAATTTTGACGAAAGAAAATTCTCATTTTGGTTCTCTTTAGATGCTACATGTTAAGACGTACACGCCACAACAATTCTTTTCGAGATACAACGTGTAGTTTTGGAGATACAAGCTAATTTTGTACTATGCGTTATTTCTTCTCGTAAAGAGTTTCCAATGCGTACGTATATGTCTTTACTCTGCAAAACTGTATTTCCTTATGAAGTGGTATTCTTACATATCCTTTCGAGAGAAAACTGTCCTGTGCCTTCTCTTTTGAGGCTACACACTTAGACATACACGCAACATGAAAGCTTTTCGACTTACAACGGGTTGTTTAGGAAAAACAAGATAATTTCGCACGATGCGGGATTTCCTTAAAACGTGATTTTCTGAAAAATTTTGACGAAAGAAAATTCTCCTTTTGGTTCTCTTTAGATGCTACATGTTAAGACGTACACGCCACAACAATTCTTTTCGAGATACAACGTGTAGTTTTGGAGATACAAGCTAATTTTGTACTATGCGTTATTTCTTCTCGTAAAGAGTTTCCAATGCGTACGTATATGTCTTTACTCTGCAAAACTGTATTTCCTTATGAAGTGGTATTCTTACATATCCTTTCGAGAGAAAACTGTCCTGTGCCTTCTCTTTTGAGGCTACACACTTAGACATACACGCAACATGAAAGCTTTTCGACTTACAACGTGTTGTTTAGGAAAAACAAGATAATTTCGCACGATGCGGGATTTCCTTAAAACGTGATTTTCTGAAAAATTTTGACGAAAGAAAATTCTCCTTTTGGTTCTCTTTAGATGCTACATGTTAAGACGTACACGCCACAACAATTCTTTTCGAGATACAACGTGTAGTTTTGGAGATACAAGCTAATTTTGTACTATGCGTTATTTCTTCTCGTAAAGAGTTTCCAATGCGTACGTATATGTCTTTACTCTGCAAAACTGTATTTCCTTATGAAGTGGTATTCTTACATATCCTTTCGAGAGAAAACTGTCCTGTGCCTTCTCTTTTGAGGCTACACACTTAGACATACACGCAACATGAAAGCGTTTCGACTTACAACGTGTTGTTTAGGAAAAACAAGATAATTTCGCACGATGCGGGATTTCCTTAAAACGTGATTTTCTGAAAAATTTTGACGAAAGAAAATTCTCCTTTTGGTTCTCTTTAGATGCTACATGTTAAGACGTACACGCCACAACAATTCTTTTCGAGATACAACGTGTAGTTTTGGAGATACAAGCTAATTTTGTACTATGCGTTATTTCTTCTCGTAAAGAGTTTCCAATGCGTACGTATATGTCTTTACTCTGCAAAACTGTATTTCCTTATGAAGTGGTATTCTTACATATCCTTTCGAGAGAAAACTGTCCTGTGCCTTCTCTTTTGAGGCTACACACTTAGACATACACGCAACATGAAAGCTCTTCGACTTACAACGTGTTGTTTAGGAAAAACAAGATAATTTCGCACGATGCGGGATTTCCTTAAAACGTGATTTTCTGAAAAATTTTGACGAAAGAAAATTCTCCTTTTGGTTCTCTTTAGATGCTACATGTTAAGACGTACACGCCACAACAATTCTTTTCGAGATACAACGTGTAGTTTTGGAGATACAAGCTAATTTTGTACTATGCGTTATTTCTTCTCGTAAAGAGTTTCCAATGTGTACGTATATGTCTTTACTCTGCAAAACTGTATTTCCTTATGAAGTGGTATTCTTACATATCCTTTCGAGAGAAAACTGTCCTGTGCCTTCTCTTTTGAGGCTACACACTTAGACATACACGCAACATGAAAGCTTTTCGACTTACAACGTGTTGTTTAGGAAAAAAAAGATAATTTCGCACGATGCGGGATTTCCTTAAAACGTGATTTTCTGAAAAATTTTGACGAAAGAAAATTCTCCTTTTGGTTCTCTTTAGATGCTACATGTTAAGACGTACACGCCACAACAATTCTTTTCGAGATACAACGTGTAGTTTTGGAGATACAAGCTAATTTTGTACTATGCGTTATTTCTTCTCATAAAGAGTTTCCAAAGCGTACGTATATGTCTTTACTCTGCAAAACTGTATTTCCTTATGAAGTGGTATTCTTACATATCCTTTCGAGAGAAAACTGTCCTGTGCCTTCTCTTTTGAGGCTACACACTTAGACATACACGCAACTTGAAAGCTTTTCGACTTACAACGTGTTGTTTAGGAAAAACAAGATAATTTCGCACGATGCGGGATTTCCTTAAAACGTGATTTTCTGAAAAATTTTGACGAAAGAAAATTCTCCTTTTGGTTCTCTTTAGATGCTACATGTTAAGACGTACACGCCACAACAATTCTTTTCGAGATACAACGTGTAGTTTTGGAGATACGAGCTAATTTTGTACTATGCGTTATTTCTTCTCGTAAAGAGTTTCCAATGCGTACGTATATGTCTTTACTCTGCAAAACTGTATTTCCTTATGAAGTGGTATTCTTACATATCCTTTCGAGAGAAAACTGTCCTGTGCCTTCTCTTTTGAGGCTACACACTTAGACATACACGCAACATGAAAGCTTTTCGACTTACAACGTGTTGTTTAGGAAAAACAAGATAATTTCGCACGATGGGGGATTTCCTTAAAACGTGATTTTCTGAAAAATTTTGACGAAAGAAAATTCTCCTTTTGGTTCTCTTTAGATGCTACATGTTAAGACGTACACGCCGCAACAATTCTTTTCGAGATACAACGTGTAGTTTCGGAGATACAAGCTAATTTTGTACTATGCGTCATTTCTTCTCGTAAAGAGTTTCCAATGCGTATGTATATGTCTTTACTCTGCAAAACTGTATTTCCTTATGAAGTGGTATTCTTACATATCCTTTCGAGAGAAAACTGTCCTGTGCCTTCTCTTTTGAGGCTACACACTTAGACATACACGCAACATGAAAGCTTTTCGACTTACAACGTGTTGTTTAGGAAAAACAAGATAATTTCGCACGATGCGGGATTTCCTTAAAACGTGATTTTCTGAAAAATTTTGACGAAAGAAAATTCTCCTTTTGGTGCTCTTTAGATGCTACATGTTAAGACGTACACGCCACAACAATTCTTTTCGAGATACAACGTGTAGTTTTGGAGATACAAGCTAATTTTGTATGATGCGTTATTTCTTCTCGTAAAGAGTTTCCAATGCGTACGTATATGTCTTTACTCTGCAAAACTGTATTTCCTTATGAAGTGGTATTCTTACATATCCTTTCGAGAGAAAACTGTCCTGTGCCTTCTCTTTTGAGGCTACACACTTAGACATACACGCAACGTGAAAGCTTTTCGACTTACAACGTGTTGTTTAGGAAAAACAAGATAATTTCGCACGATGCGGGATTTCCTTAAAACGTGATTTTCTGAAAAATTTTGACGAAAGAAAATTCTCCTTTTGGTTCTCTTTAGATGCTACATGTTAAGACGTACACGCCACAACAATTCTTTTCGAGATACAACGTGTAGTTTTGGAGATACAAGCTAATTTTGTACTATGCGTTATTTCTTCTCGTAAAGAGTTTCCAATGCGTACGCATATGTCTTTACTCTGCAAAACTGTATTTCCTTATGAAGTGGTATTCTTACATATCCTTTCGAGAGAAAACTGTCCTGTGCCTTCTCTTTTGAGGCTACACACTTAGACATACACGCAACATGAAAGCTTTTCGACTTACAACGTGTTGTTTAGGAAAAACAAGATAATTTCGCACGATGCGGGATTTCCTTAAAACGTGATTTTCTGAAAAATTTTGACGAAAGAAAATTCTCCTTTTGGTTCTCTTTAGATGCTACATGTTAAGACGTACACGCCACAACAATTCTTTTCGAGATACAACGTGTAGTTTTGGAGATACAAGCTAATTTTGTACTATGCGTTATTTCTTCTCGTAAAGAGTTTCCAATGCGTACGTATATGTCTTTACTCTGCAAAACTGTATTTCCTTATGAAGTGGTATTCTTACATATCCTTTCGAGAGAAAACTGTCCTGTGCCTTCTCTTTTGAGGCTACACACTTAGACATACACGCAACATGAAAGCTCTTCGACTTACAACGTGTTGTTTAGGAAAAACAAGATAATTTCGCACGATGCGGGATTTCCTTAAAACGTGATTTTCTGAAAAATTTTGACGAAAGAAAATTCTCCTTTTGGTTCTCTTTAGATGCTACATGTTAAGACGTACACGCCACAACAATTCTTTTCGAGATACAACGTGTAGTTTTGGAGATACAAGCTAATTTTGTACTATGCGTTATTTCTTCTCGTAAAGAGTTTCCAATGTGTACGTATATGTCTTTACTCTGCAAAACTGTATTTCCTTATGAAGTGGTATTCTTACATATCCTTTCGAGAGAAAACTGTCCTGTGCCTTCTCTTTTGAGGCTACACACTTAGACATACACGCAACATGAAAGCTTTTCGACTTACAACGTGTTGTTTAGGAAAAAAAAGATAATTTCGCACGATGCGGGATTTCCTTAAAACGTGATTTTCTGAAAAAATTTGACGAAAGAAAATTCTCCTTTTGGTTCTCTTTACATGCTACATGTTAAGACGTACACGCCACAACAATTCTTTTCGAGATACAACGTGTAGTTTTGGAGATACAAGCTAATTTTGTACTATGCGTTATTTCTTCTCGTAAAGAGTTTCCAAAGCGTACGTATATGTCTTTACTCTGCAAAACTGTATTTCCTTATGAAGTGGTATTCTTACATATCCTTTCGAGAGAAAACTGTCCTGTGCCTTCTCTTTTGAGGCTACACACTTAGACATACACGCAACTTGAAAGCTTTTCGACTTACAACGTGTTGTTTAGGAAAAACAAGATAATTTCGCACGATGCGGGATTTCCTTAAAACGTGATTTTCTGAAAAATTTTGACGAAAGAAAATTCTCCTTTTGGTTCTCTTTAGATGCTACATGTTAAGACGTACACGCCACAACAATTCTTTTCGAGATACAATGTGTAGTTTTGGAGATACGAGCTAATTTTGTACTATGCGTTATTTCTTCTCGTAAAGAGTTTCCAATGCGTACGTATATGTCTTTACTCTGCAAAACTGTATTTCCTTATGAAGTGGTATTCTTACATATCCTTTCGAGAGAAAACTGTCCTGTGCCTTCTCTTTTGAGGCTACACACTTAGACATACACGCAACATGAAAGCTTTTCGACTTACAACGTGTTGTTTAGGAAAAACAAGATAATTTCGCACGATGGGGGATTTCCTTAAAACGTGATTTTCTGAAAAATTTTGACGAAAGAAAATTCTCCTTTTGGTTCTCTTTAGATGCTACATGTTAAGACGTACACGCCGCAACAATTCTTTTCGAGATACAACGTGTAGTTTTGGAGATACAAGCTAATTTTGTACTATGCGTCATTTCTTCTCGTAAAGAGTTTCCAATGCGTATGTATATGTCTTTACTCTGCAAAACTGTATTTCCTTATGAAGTGGTATTCTTACATATCCTTTCGAGAGAAAACTGTCCTGTGCCTTCTCTTTTGAGGCTACACACTTAGACATACACGCAACATGAAAGCTTTTCGACTTAAAACGTGTTGTTTAGGAAAAACAAGATAATTTCGCACGATGCGGGATTTCCTTAAAACGTGATTTTCTGAAAAATTTTGACGAAAGAAAATTCTCCTTTTGGTGCTCTTTAGATGCTACATGTTAAGACGTACACGCCACAACAATTCTTTTCGAGATACAACGTGTAGTTTTGGAGATACAAGCTAATTTTGTACGATGCGTTATTTCTTCTCGTAAAGAGTTTCCAATGCGTACGTATATGTCTTTACTCTGCAAAACTGTATTTCCTTATGAAGTGGTATTCTTACATATCCTTTCGAGAGAAAACTGTCCTGTGCCTTCTCTTTTGAGGCTACACACTTAGACATACACGCAACATGAAAGCTTTTCGACTTACAACGTGTTGTTTAGGAAAAACAAGATAATTTCGCACGATGCGGGATTTCCTTAAAACGTGATTTTCTGAAAATTTTTGACGAAAGAAAATTCTCTTTTTGGTTCTCTTTAGATGCTACATGTTAAGACGTACACGCCACAACAATTCTTTTCGAGATACAACGTGTAGTTTTGGAGATACAAGCTTATTTTGTACGATGCGTTATTTCTTCTCGTAAAGAGTTTCCAATGCGTACTTATATGTCTTTACTCTGCAAAACTGTATTTCCTTATGAAGTGGTATTCTTACATATCCTTTCGAGAGAAAACTGTCCTGTGCCTTTTCTTTTGAGGCTACACACTTAGACATACACGCAACATGAAAGCTTTTCGACTTACATCGTGTTGTTTAGGAAAAACAAGATAATTTCGCACGATGCGGGATTTCCTTAAAACGTGATTTTCTGAAAAATTTTGACGAAAGAAAATTCTCCTTTTGGTTCTCTTTAGATGCTACATATTAAGACGTACACGCCACAACAATTCTTTTCGAGATACAACGTGTAGTTTTGGAGATACAAGCTAATTTTGTACTATGCGTTATTTCTTCTCGTAAAGAGTTTCCAATGCGTACGTATATGTCTTTACTCTGCCAAACTGTATTTCCTTAAGAAGTGGTATTCTTACATATCCTTTCGAGAGAAAACTGTCCTGTGCCTTCTCTTTTGAGGCTACACACTTAGACATACATGCAACATGAAAGCTTTTCGACTTACAACGTGTTGTTTAGGAAAAACAAGATAATTTCGCACGATGCGGGATTTCCTTAAAACGTGATTTTCTGAAAAATTTTGACGAAAGAAAATTCTCCTTTTGGTTCTCTTTAGATGCTACATGTTAAGACGTACACGCCACAACAATTCTTTTCGAGATACAACGTGTAGTTTTGGAGATACAAGCTAATTTTGTACTATGCGTTATTTCTTCTCGTAAAGAGTTTCCAATGCGTACGTATATGTCTTTACTCTGCAAAACTGTATTTCCTTATGAAGTGGTATTCTTACATATCCTTTCGAGAGAAAACTGTCCTGTGCCTTCTCTTTTGAGGCTACACACTTAGACATACACGCAACATGAAAGCTTTTCGACTTACAACGTGTTGTTTAGGAAAAACAAGATAATTTCGCACGATGCGGGATTTCCTTAAAACGTGATTTTCTGAAAAATTTTGACGAAAGAAAATTCTCCTTTTGGTTCTCTTTAGATGCGACATGTTAAGACGTACACGCCACAACAATTCATTTCGAGATACAACGTGTAGTTTTGGAGATACAAGCTAATTTTGTACTATGCGTTATTTCTTCTCGTAAAGAGTTTCCAATGCGTATGTATATGTCTTTACTCTGCAAAACTGTATTTCCTTATGAAGTGGTATTCTTACATATCCTTTCGAGAGAAAACTGTCCTGTGCCTTCTCTTTTGAGGCTACACACTTAGACATACACGCAACATGAAAGCTTTTCGACTTACAACGTGTTGTTTAGGAAAAACAAGATAATTTCGCACGATGCGGGATTTCCTTAAAACGTGATTTTCTGAAAAATTTTGACGAAAGAAAATTCTCCTTTTGGTTCTCTTTAGATGCTACATGTTAAGACGTACACGCCACAACAATTCTTTTCGAGATACAACGTGTAGTTTTGGAGATACAAGCTAATTTTTTACTATGCATTATTTCTTCTCGTAAAGAGTTTCCAATGCGTACGTATATGTCTTTACTCTGCAAAACTGTATTTCCTTATGAAGTGGTATTCTTACATATCCTTTCGAGAGAAAACTGTCCTGTGCCTTCTCTTTTGAGGCTACACACTTAGACATACACACAACATGAAAGCTTTCCGACTTACAACGTGTTGTTTAGGAAAAACAAGATAATTTCGCACGATGCGGGATTTCCTTAAAACGTGATTTTCTGAAAAATTTTGACGAAAGAAAATTCTCCTTTTGGTTCTCTTTAGATGCTACATGTTAAGACGTACACGCCACAACAATTCTTTTCGAGATACAACGTGTAGTTTTGGAGATACAAGATAATTTTGTACTATGCGTTATTTCTTCTCATAAAGAGTTTCCAATGCGTATGTATATGTCTTTCCTCTGCAAAACTGTATTTCCTTATGAAGTGGTATTCTTACATATCCTTTCGAGAGAAAACTGTCCTGTGCCTTCTCTTTTGAGGCTACACACTTAGACATACACGCAACATGAAAGCTTTTCGACTTACAACGTGTTGTTTAGGAAAAACAAGATAATTTCGCACGATGCGGGATTTCCTTAAAACGTGATTTTCTGAAAAATTTTGACGAAAGAAAATTCTCCTTTTGGTTCTCTTTAGATGCTACATGTTAAGACGTACACGCCACAACAATTCTTTTCGAGATACAACGTGTAGTTTTGGAGATACGAGCTAATTTTGTACTATGCGTTATTTCTTCTCGTAAAGAGTTTCCAATGCGTACGTATATGTCTTTACTCTGCAAAACTGTATTTCCTTATGAAGTGGTATTCTTACATATCCTTTCGAGAGAAAACTGTCCTGTGCCTTCTCTTTTGAGGCTACACACTTAGACATACACGGAACATGAAAGCTTTTCGACTTACAACGTGTTGTTTAGGAAAAACAAGATAATTTCGCACGATGCGGGATTTCCTTAAAACGTGATTTTCTGAAAAATTTTGACGAAAGAAAATTATCCTTTTGGTTCTCTTTAGATGCTACATGTTAAGACGTACACGCCGCAACAATTCTTTTCGAGATACAACGTGTAGTTTTGGAGATACAAGCTAATTTTGTACGATGCGTTATTTCTTCTCGTAAAGAGTTTCCAATGCGTACGTATATGTCTTTACTCTGCAAAACTGTATTTCCTTATGAAGTGGTATTCTTACATATCCTTTCGAGAGAAAACTGTCCTGTGCCTTCTCTTTTGAGGCTACACACTTAGACATACACGCAACATGAAAGCTTTTCGACTTACAACGTGTTGTTTAGGAAAAACAAGATAATTTCGCACTATGCGGGATTTCCTTAAAACGTGATTTTCTGAAAAATTTTGACGAAAGAAAATTCTCCTTTTGGTTCTCTTTAGATGCTACATGTTAAGACGTACACGCCACAACAATTCTTTTCGAGATACAACGTGTAGTTTTGGAGATACAAGCTAATTTTGTACTATGCGTTATTTCTTCTCGTAAAGAGTTTCCAATGCGTACGTATATGTCTTTACTCTGCAAAACTGTATTTCCTTATGAAGTGGTATTCTTACATATCCTTTCGAGAGAAAACTGTCCTGTGCCTTCTCTTTTGAGGCTACACACTTAGACATACACGCAACATGAAAGCTTTTCGACTTACAACGTGTTGTTTAGGAAAAACAAGATAATTTCGCACGATGCGGGATTTCCTTAAAACGTGATTTTCTGAAAAATTTTGACGAAAGAAAATTCTCCTTTTGGTTCTCTTTAGATGTTACATGTTAAGACGTACACGCCACAACAATTATTTTCGAGATACAACGTGTAGTTTTGGAGATACAAGCTAATTTTGTACTATGCGTTATTTCTTCTCGTAAAGAGTTTCCAATGTGTACGTATATGTCTTTACTCTGCAAAACTGTATTTCCTTATGAAGTGGTATTCTTACATATCCTTTCGAGAGAAAACTGTCCTGTGCCTTCTCTTTTGAGGCTACACACTTAGACATACACGCAACATGAAAGCTTTTCGACTTACATCGTGTTGTTTAGGAAAAACAAGATAATTTCGCACGATGCGGGATTTCCTTAAAACGTGATTTTCTGAAAAATTTTGACGAAAGAAAATTCTCCTTTTGGTTCTCTTTAGATGCTACATGTTAAGACGTACACGCCACAACAATTCTTTTCGAGATACAACGTGTAGTTTTGGAGATACAAGCTAATTTTGTACGATGCGTTATTTCTTCTCGTAAAGAGTTTCCAATGCGTACGTATATGTCTTTACTCTGCAAAACTGTATTTCCTTATGAAGTGGTATTCTTACATATCCTTTCGAGAGAAAACTGTCCTGTGCCTTCTCTTTTGAGGCTACACACGTAGACATACACGCAACATGAAAGCGTTTCGACTTACAACGTGTTGTTTAGGAAAAACAAGATAATTTCGCACGATGCGGGATTTCCTTAAAACGTGATTTTCTGAAAAATTTTGACGAAAGAAAATTCTCCTTTTGGTTCTCTTTAGATGCTACATGTTAAGACGTACACGCCACAACAATTCTTTTCGAGATACAACGTGTAGTTTTGGAGATACAAGCTAATTTTGTACTATGCGTTATTTCTTCTCATATAGAGTTTCCAATGCGTATGTATATGTCTTTCCTCTGCAAAACTGTATTTCCTTATGAAGTGGTATTCTTACATATCCTTTCGAGAGAAAACTGTCCTGTGCCTTCTCTTTTGAGGCTACACACTTAGACATACACGCAACATGAAAGCTTTTCGACTTACAACGTGTTGTTTAGGAAAAACAAGATAATTTCGCACGATGCGGGATTTCCTTAAAACGTGATTTTCTGAAAAATTTTGACGAAAGAAAATTCTCCTTTTGGTTCTCTTTAGATGCTACATGTTAAGACGTACACGCCACAACAATTCTTTTCGAGATACAACGTGTAGTTTTGGAGATACGAGCTAATTTTGTACTATGCGTTATTTCTTCTCGTAAAGAGTTTCCAATGCGTACGTATATGTCTTTACTCTGCAAAACTGTATTTCCTTATGAAGTGGTATTCTTACATATCCTTTCGAGAGAAAACTGTCCTGTGCCTTCTCTTTTGAGGCTACACACTTAGACATACACGGAACATGAAAGCTTTTCGACTTACAACGTGTTGTTTAGGAAAAACAAGATAATTTCGCACGATGCGGGATTTCCTTAAAACGTGATTTTCTGAAAAATTTTGACGAAAGAAAATTCTCCTTTTGGTTCTCTTTAGATGCTACATGTTAAGACGTACACGCCACAACAATTCTTTTCGAGATACAACGTGTAGTTTTGGAGATACAAGCTAATTTTGTACTATGCGTTATTTCTTCTTGTAAAGAGTTTCCAATGCGTACGTATACGTCTTTACTCTGCAAAACTGTATTTCCTTATGAAGTGGTATTCTTACATATCCTTTCGAGAGAAAACTGTCCTGTGCCTTCTCTTTTGAGGCTACACACTTAGACATACACGCAACATGAAAGCTTTTCGACTTACAACGTGTTGTTTAGGAAAAACAAGATAATTTCGCACGATGCGGGATTTCCTTAAAACGTGATTTTCTGAAAAATTTTGACGAAAGAAAATTCTCCTTTTGGTTCTCTTTAGATGTTACATGTTAAGACGTACACGCCACAACAATTCTTTTCGAGATACAACGTGTAGTTTTGGAGATACAAGCTAATTTTGTACTATGCGTTATTTCTTCTCCTAAAGAGTTTCCAATGCGTACGTATATGTCTTTACTCTGCAAAACTGTATTTCCTTATGAAGTGGTATTCTTACATATCCTTTCGAGAGAAAACTGTCCTGTGCCTTCTCTTTTGAGGCTACACACTTAGACATACACGCAACATGAAAGCTTTTCGACTTACATCGTGTTGTTTAGGAAAAACAAGATAATTTCGCACGATGCGGGATTTCCTTAAAACGTGATTTTCTGAAAAATTTGGACGAAAGAAAATTCTCCTTTTGGTTCTCTTTAGATGCTACATGTTAAGACGTACACGCCACAACAATTCTTTTCGAGATACAACGTGTAGTTTTGGAGATACAAGCTAATTTTGTACGATGCGTTATTTCTTCTCGTAAAGAGTTTCCAATGCGTACGTATATGTCTTTACTCTGCAAAACTGTATTTCCTTATGAAGTGGTATTCTTACATATCCTTTCGAGAGAAAACTGTCCTGTGCCTTCTCTTTTGAGGCTACACACTTAGACATACACGCAACATGAAAGCTTTTCGACTTACAACGTGTTGTTTAGGAAAAACAAGATAATTTCGCACGATGCGGGATTTCCTTAAAACGTGATTTTCTGAAAAATTTTGACGAAAGAAAATTCTCCTTTTGGTTCTCTTTAGATGCTACATGTTAAGACGTACACGCCACAACAATTCTTTTCGAGATACAACGTGTAGTTTTGGAGATACAAGCTAATTTTGTACTATGCGTTATTTCTTCTCATAAAGATTTTCCAATGCGTACGTATATGTCTTTACTCTGCAAAACTGTATTTCCTTATGAAGTGGTATTCTTACATATCCTTTCGAGAGAAAACTGTCCTGTGCCTTCTCTTTTGAGGCTACACATTTAGACATACACGCAACATGAAAGCTTTTCGACTTACAACGTGTTGTTTAGGAAAAACAAGATAATTTCGCACGATGCGGGATTTCCTTAAAACGTGATTTTCTGAAAAATTTTGACGAAAGAAAATTCTCCTTTTGGTTCTCTTTAGATGCTACATGTTAAGACGTACACGCCACAACAATTCTTTTCGAGATACAACGTGTAGTTTTGGAGATACAAGCTAATTTTGTACTATGCATTATTTCTTCTCGTAAAGAGTTTCCAATGCGTACGTATATGTCTTTACTCTGCAAAACTGTATTTCCTTATGAAGTGGTATTCTTACATATCCTTTCGAGAGAAAACTGTCCTGTGCCTTCTCTTTTGAGGCTACACACTTAGACATATACTCAACATGAAAGCTTTTCGACTTACAACGTGTTGTTTAGGAAAAACAAGATAATTTCGCACGATGCGGGATTTCCTTAAAACGTGATTTTCTGAAAAATTTTGACCAAAGAAAATTCTCCTTTTGGTTCTCTTTAGATGCTACATGTTAAGACGTACACGCCACAACAATTCTTTTCGAGATACAACGTGTAGTTTTGGAGATACAAGCTAATTTTGTACTATGCGTTATTTCTTCTCGTAAAGAGTTTCCAATGCGTACGTATATGTCTTTACTCTGCAAAACTGTATTTCCTTATGAAGTGGTATTCTTACATATCCTTTCGAGAGAAAACTGTCCTGTGCCTTCTCTTTTGAGGCTACACACTTAGACATACACGCAACATGAAAGCTTTTCGACTTACTACGTGTTGTTTAGGAAAAACAAGATAATTTCGCACGATGCGGGATTTCCTTAAAACGTGATTTTCTGAAAAATTTTGACGAAAGAAAATTCTCCTTTTGGTTCTCTTTAGATGCTACATGTTAAGACGTACACGCCACAACAATTCTTTTCGAGATACAACGTGTAGTTTTGGAGATACGAGCTAATTTTGTACGATGCGTTATTTCTTCTCGTAAAGAGTTTCCAATGCGTACCTATATGTCTTTACTCTGCAAAACTGTATTTCTTATGAAGTGGTATTCTTACATATCCTTTCGAGAGAAAACTGTCCTGTGCCTTCTCTTTTGAGGCTACACACTTAGACATACACGCAACATGAAAGCTTTTCGACTTACAACGTGTTGTTTAGGAAAAACAAGATAATTTCGCACGATGCGGGATTTCCTTAAAACGTGATTTTCTGAAAAATTTTGACGAAAGAAAATTCTCCTTTTGGTTCTCTTTAGATGCTACATGTTAAGACGTACACGCCACAACAATTCTTTTCGAGATACAACGTGTAGTTATGGAGATACAAGCTAATTTTGTACTATGCATCATTTCTTCTCGTAAAGAGTTTCCAATGCGTACGTATATGTCTTTACTCTGCAAAACTGTATTTCCTTATGAAGTGGTATTCTTACATATCCTTTCGAGATAAAACTGTCCTGTGCCTTCTCTTTTGAGGCTACACACTTAGACATACACGCAACATGAAAGCTTTTCGACTTACAACGTGTTGTTTAGGAAAAACAAGATAATTTCACACGATGCGGGATTTCCTTAAAACGTGATTTTCTGAAAAATTTTGACGAAAGAAAATTCTCCTTTTGGTTCTCTTTAGATGCTACATGTTAAGACGTACACGCCACAACAATTCATTTCGAGATACAACGTGTAGTTTTGGAGATACAAGCTAATTTTGTACTATGCGTTATTTCTTCTCGTAAAGAGTTTCCAATGCGTACGTATATGTCTTTACTCTGCAAAACTGTATTTCCTTATGAAGTGGTATTCTTACATATCCTTTCGAGAGAAAACTGTCCTGTGCCTCCTCTTTTGAGGCTACACACTTAGACATACACGCAACATGAAAGCTTTTCGACTTACAACGTGTTGTTTAGGAAAAACAAGATAGTTTCGCACGATGCGGGATTTCCTTAAAACGTGATTTTCTGAAAAATTTTGACGAAAGAAAATTCTCCTTTTGGTTCTCTTTAGATGCTACATGTTAAGACGTACACGCCACAACAATTCTATTCGAGATACAACGTGTAGTTTTGGAGATACAAGCTAATTTTGTAGGATGCGTTATTTCTTCTCGTAAAGAGTTTCCAATGCGTACGTATATGTCTTTACTCTGCAAAACTGTATTTCCTTATGAAGTGGTATTCTTACATATCCTTTCGAGAGAAAACTGTCCTGTGCCTTCTCTTTTGAGGCTACACACGTAGACATACACGCAACATGAAAGCTTTTCGACTTACAACGTGTTGTTTAGGAAAAACAAGATAATTTCGCACGATGCGGGATTTCCTTAAAACGTGATTTTCTGAAAAATTTTGACGAAAGAAAATTATCCTTTTGGTTCTCTTTAGATGCTACATGTTAAGACGTACACGCCGCAACAATTCTTTTCGAGATACAACGTGTAGTTTTGGAGATACAAGCTAATTTTGTACGATGCGTTATTTCTTCTCGTAAAGAGTTTCCAATGCGTACGTATATGTCTTTACTCTGCAAAACTGTATTTCCTTATGAAGTGGTATTCTTACATATCCTTTCGAGAGAAAACTGTCCTGTGCCTTCTCTTTTGAGGCTACACACTTAGACATACACGCAACATGAAAGCTTTTCGACTTACAACGTGTTGTTTAGGAAAAACAAGATAATTTCGCACTATGCGGGATTTCCTTAAAACGTGATTTTCTGAAAAATTTTGACGAAAGAAAATTCTCCTTTTGGTTCTCTTTAGATGCTACATGTTAAGACGTACACGCCACAACAATTCTTTTCGAGATACAACGTGTAGTTTTGGAGATACAAGCTAATTTTGTACTATGCGTTATTTCTTCTCGTAAAGAGTTTCCAATGCGTACGTATATGTCTTTACTCTGCAAAACTGTATTTCCTTATGAAGTGGTATTCTTACATATCCTTTCGAGAGAAAACTGTCCTGTGCCTTCTCTTTTGAGGCTACACACTTAGACATACACGCAACATGAAAGCTTTTCGACTTACAACGTGTTGTTTAGGAAAAACAAGATAATTTCGCACGATGCGGGATTTCCTTAAAACGTGATTTTCTGAAAAATTTTGACGAAAGAAAATTCTCCTTTTGGTTCTCTTTAGATGTTACATGTTAAGACGTACACGCCACAACAATTATTTTCGAGATACAACGTGTAGTTTTGGAGATACAAGCTAATTTTGTACTATGCGTTATTTCTTCTCGTAAAGAGTTTCCAATGTGTACGTATATGTCTTTACTCTGCAAAACTGTATTTCCTTATGAAGTGGTATTCTTACATATCCTTTCGAGAGAAAACTGTCCTGTGCCTTCTCTTTTGAGGCTACACACTTAGACATACACGCAACATGAAAGCTTTTCGACTTACATCGTGTTGTTTAGGAAAAACAAGATAATTTCGCACGATGCGGGATTTCCTTAAAACGTGATTTTCTGAAAAATTTTGACGAAAGAAAATTCTCCTTTTGGTTCTCTTTAGATGCTACATGTTAAGACGTACACGCCACAACAATTCTTTTCGAGATACAACGTGTAGTTTTGGAGATACAAGCTAATTTTGTACGATGCGTTATTTCTTCTCGTAAAGAGTTTCCAATGCGTACGTATATGTCTTTACTCTGCAAAACTGTATTTCCTTATGAAGTGGTATTCTTACATATCCTTTCGAGAGAAAACTGTCCTGTGCCTTCTCTTTTGAGGCTACACACGTAGACATACACGCAACATGAAAGCGTTTCGACTTACAACGTGTTGTTTAGGAAAAACAAGATAATTTCGCACGATGCGGGATTTCCTTAAAACGTGATTTTCTGAAAAATTTTGACGAAAGAAAATTCTCCTTTTGGTTCTCTTTAGATGCTACATGTTAAGACGTACACGCCACAACAATTCTTTTCGAGATACAACGTGTAGTTTTGGAGATACAAGCTAATTTTGTACTATGCGTTATTTCTTCTCATAAAGAGTTTCCAATGCGTATGTATATGTCTTTCCTCTGCAAAACTGTATTTCCTTATGAAGTGGTATTCTTACATATCCTTTCGAGAGAAAACTGTCCTGTGCCTTCTCTTTTGAGGCTACACACTTAGACATACACGCAACATGAAAGCTTTTCGACTTACAACGTGTTGTTTAGGAAAAACAAGATAATTTCGCACGATGCGGGATTTCCTTAAAACGTGATTTTCTGAAAAATTTTGACGAAAGAAAATTCTCCTTTTGGTTCTCTTTAGATGCTACATGTTAAGACGTACACGCCACAACAATTCTTTTCGAGATACAACGTGTAGTTTTGGAGATACGAGCTAATTTTGTACTATGCGTTATTTCTTCTCGTAAAGAGTTTCCAATGCGTACGTATATGTCTTTACTCTGCAAAACTGTATTTCCTTATGAAGTGGTATTCTTACATATCCTTTCGAGAGAAAACTGTCCTGTGCCTTCTCTTTTGAGGCTACACACTTAGACATACACGGAACATGAAAGCTTTTCGACTTACAACGTGTTGTTTAGGAAAAACAAGATAATTTCGCACGATGCGGGATTTCCTTAAAACGTGATTTTCTGAAAAATTTTGACGAAAGAAAATTCTCCTTTTGGTTCTCTTTAGATGCTACATGTTAAGACGTACACGCCACAACAATTCTTTTCGAGATACAACGTGTAGTTTTGGAGATACAAGCTAATTTTGTACTATGCGTTATTTCTTCTTGTAAAGAGTTTCCAATGCGTACGTATACGTCTTTACTCTGCAAAACTGTATTTCCTTATGAAGTGGTATTCTTACATATCCTTTCGAGAGAAAACTGTCCTGTGCCTTCTCTTTTGAGGCTACACACTTAGACATACACGCAACATGAAAGCTTTTCGACTTACAACGTGTTGTTTAGGAAAAACAAGATAATTTCGCACGATGCGGGATTTCCTTAAAACGTGATTTTCTGAAAAATTTTGACGAAAGAAAATTCTCCTTTTGGTTCTCTTTAGATGTTACATGTTAAGACGTACACGCCACAACAATTCTTTTCGAGATACAACGTGTAGTTTTGGAGATACAAGCTAATTTTGTACTATGCGTTATTTCTTCTCCTAAAGAGTTTCCAATGTGTACGTATATGTCTTTACTCTGCAAAACTGTATTTCCTTATGAAGTGGTATTCTTACATATCCTTTCGAGAGAAAACTGTCCTGTGCCTTCTCTTTTGAGGCTACACACTTAGACATACACGCAACATGAAAGCTTTTCGACTTACATCGTGTTGTTTAGGAAAAACAAGATAATTTCGCACGATGCGGGATTTCCTTAAA
Organism: Apodemus sylvaticus; assembly: GCF_947179515.1. Taxonomy (NCBI): domain Eukaryota; kingdom Metazoa; phylum Chordata; class Mammalia; order Rodentia; family Muridae; genus Apodemus; species Apodemus sylvaticus. Next base: position 829,369 of record NW_026263416.1, read on the forward strand.
ACGTGATTTTCTGAAAAATTTGGACGAAAGAAAATTCTCCTTTTGGTTCTCTTTAGATGCTACATGTTAAGACGTACACGCCACAACAATTCTTTTCGAGATACAACGTGTAGTTTTGGAGATACAAGCTAATTTTGTACGATGCGTTATTTCTTCTCGTAAAGAGTTTCCAATGCGTACGTATATGTCTTTACTCTGCAAAACTGTATTTCCTTATGAAGTGGTATTCTTACATATCCTTTCGAGAGAAAACTGTCCTGTGCCTTCTCTTTTGAGGCTACACACTTAGACATACACGCAACATGAAAGCTTTTCGACTTACAACGTGTTGTTTAGGAAAAACAAGATAATTTCGCACGATGCGGGATTTCCTTAAAACGTGATTTTCTGAAAAATTTTGACGAAAGAAAATTCTCCTTTTGGTTCTCTTTAGATGCTACATGTTAAGACGTACACGCCACAACAATTCTTTTCGAGATACAACGTGTAGTTTTGGAGATACAAGCTAATTTTGTACTATGCGTTATTTCTTCTCATAAAGAGTTTCCAATGCGTACGTATATGTCTTTACTCTGCAAAACTGTATTTCCTTATGAAGTGGTATTCTTACATATCCTTTCGAGAGAAAACTGTCCTGTGCCTTCTCTTTTGAGGCTACACATTTAGACATACACGCAACATGAAAGCTTTTCGACTTACAACGTGTTGTTTAGGAAAAACAAGATAATTTCGCACGATGCGGGATTTCCTTAAAACGTGATTTTCTGAAAAATTTTGACGAAAGAAAATTCTCCTTTTGGTTCTCTTTAGATGCTACATGTTAAGACGTACACGCCACAACAATTCTTTTCGAGATACAACGTGTAGTTTTGGAGATACAAGCTAATTTTTTACTATGCGTTATTTCTTCTCGTAAAGAGTTTCCAATGCGTACGTATATGTCTTTACTCTGCAAAACTGTATTTCCTTATGAAGTGGTATTCTTACATATCCTTTCGAGAGAAAACTGTCCTGTGCCTTCTCTTTTGAGGCTACACACTTAGACATATACTCAACATGAAAGCTTTTCGACTTACAACGTGTTGTTTAGGAAAAACAAGATAATTTCGCACGATGCGGGATTTCCTTAAAACGTGATTTTCTGAAAAATTTTGACCAAAGAAAATTCTCCTTTTGGTTCTCTTTAGATGCTACATGTTAAGACGTACACGCCACAACAATTCTTTTCGAGATACAACGTGTAGTTTTGGAGATACAAGCTAATTTTGTACTATGCGTTATTTCTTCTCGTAAAGAGTTTCCAATGCGTACGTATATGTCTTTACTCTGCAAAACTGTATTTCCTTATGAAGTGGTATTCTTACATATCCTTTCGAGAGAAAACTGTCCTGTGCCTTCTCTTTTGAGGCTACACACTTAGACATACACGCAACATGAAAGCTTTTCGACTTACTACGTGTTGTTTAGGAAAAACAAGATAATTTCGCACGATGCGGGATTTCCTTAAAACGTGATTTTCTGAAAAATTTTGACGAAAGAAAATTCTCCTTTTGGTTCTCTTTAGATGCTACATGTTAAGACGTACACGCCACAACAATTCTTTTCGAGATACAACGTGTAGTTTTGGAGATACGAGCTAATTTTGTACGATGCGTTATTTCTTCTCGTAAAGAGTTTCCAATGCGTACCTATATGTCTTTACTCTGCAAAACTGTATTTCTTATGAAGTGGTATTCTTACATATCCTTTCGAGAGAAAACTGTCCTGTGCCTTCTCTTTTGAGGCTACACACTTAGACATACACGCAACATGAAAGCTTTTCGACTTACAACGTGTTGTTTAGGAAAAACAAGATAATTTCGCACGATGCGGGATTTCCTTAAAACGTGATTTTCTGAAAAATTTTGACGAAAGAAAATTCTCCTTTTGGTTCTCTTTAGATGCTACATGTTAAGACGTACACGCCACAACAATTCTTTTCGAGATACAACGTGTAGTTATGGAGATACAAGCTAATTTTGTACTATGCATCATTTCTTCTCGTAAAGAGTTTCCAATGCGTACGTATATGTCTTTACTCTGCAAAACTGTATTTCCTTATGAAGTGGTATTCTTACATATCCTTTCGAGATAAAACTGTCCTGTGCCTTCTCTTTTGAGGCTACACACTTAGACATACACGCAACATGAAAGCTTTTCGACTTACAACGTGTTGTTTAGGAAAAACAAGATAATTTCACACGATGCGGGATTTCCTTAAAACGTGATTTTCTGAAAAATTTTGACGAAAGAAAATTCTCCTTTTGGTTCTCTTTAGATGCTACATGTTAAGACGTACACGCCACAACAATTCATTTCGAGATACAACGTGTAGTTTTGGAGATACAAGCTAATTTTGTACTATGCGTTATTTCTTCTCCTAAAGAGTTTCCAATGCGTACGTATATGTCTTTACTCTGCAAAACTGTATTTCCTTATGAAGTGGTATTCTTACATATCCTTTCGAGAGAAAACTGTCCTGTGCCTCCTCTTTTGAGGCTACACACTTAGACATACACGCAACATGAAAGCTTTTCGACTTACAACGTGTTGTTTAGGAAAAACAAGATAGTTTCGCACGATGCGGGATTTCCTTAAAACGTGATTTTCTGAAAAATTTTGACGAAAGAAAATTCTCCTTTTGGTTCTCTTTAGATGCTACATGTTAAGACGTACACGCCACAACAATTCTATTCGAGATACAACGTGTAGTTTTGGAGATACAAGCTAATTTTGTAGGATGCGTTATTTCTTCTCGTAAAGAGTTTCCAATGCGTACGTATATGTCTTTACTCTGCAAAACTGTATTTCCTTATGAAGTGGTATTCTTACATATCCTTTCGAGAGAAAACTGTCCTTTGCCTTCTCTTTTGAGGCTACACACGTAGACATACACGCAACATGAAAGCTTTTCGACTTACAACGTGTTGTTTAGGAAAAACAAGATAATTTCGCACGATGTGGGATTTCCTTAAAACGTGATTTTCTGAAAAATTTTGACGAAAGAAAATTCTCCTTTTGGTTCTCTTTAGATGCTACATGTTAAGACGTACACGCCACAACAATTCTTTTCGAGATACAACGTGTAGTTTTGGAGATACAAGCTAATTTTGTACTATGCGTTATTTCTTCTCGTAAAGAGTTTCCAATGCGTAAGTATATGTCTTTACTCTGCAAAACTGTATTTCCTTATGAAGTGGTATTCTTACATATCCTTTCGAGAGAAAACTGTCCTGTGCCTTCTCTTTTGAGGCTACACACTTAGACATACACGCAACATGAAAGCTTTTCGACTTACAACGTGTTGTTTAGGAAAAACAAGATAATTTCGCACGATGCGGGATTTCCTTAAAACGTGATTTTCTGAAAAATTTTGACGAAAGAAAATTCTCCTTTTGGTTCTCTTTAGATGCTACATGTTAAGACGTACACGCCACAACAATTCTTTTCGAGATACAACGTGTAGTTTTGGAGATACAAGCTAATTTTGTACTATGCGTTATTTCTTCTTGTAAAGAGTTTCCAATGCGTACGTATATGTCTTTACTCTGCAAAACTGTATTTCCTTATGAAGTGGTATTCTTACATATCCTTTCGAGAGAAAACTGTCCTGTGCCTTCCCTTTTGAGGCTACACACTTAGACATACACGCAACATGAAAGCTTTTCGACTTACAACGTGTTGTTTAGGAAAAACAAGATAATTTCGCACGATGCGGGATTTCCTTAAAACATGATTTTCTGAAAAATTTTGACGAAAGAAAATTCTCCTTTTGGTTCTCTTTAGATGCTACATGTTAAGACGTACACGCCACAACAATTCATTTCGAGATACAACGTGTAGTTTTGGAGATACAAGCTAATTTTGTACTATGCGTTATTTCTTCTCGTAAAGAGTTTCCAATGCGTACGTATATGTCTTTACTCTGCAAAACTGTATTTCCTTATGAAGTGGTATTCTTACATATCCTTTCGAGAGAAAACTGTCCTGTGCCTTCTCTTTTGAGGCTACACACTTAGACATACACGCAACATGAAAGCTTTTCGACTTACAACGTGTTGTTTAGGAAAAACAAGATAATTTCGCACGATGCGGGATTTCCTTAAAACGTGATTTTCTGAAAAATTTTGACGAAAGAAAATTCTCCTTTTGGTTCTCTTTAGATGCTACATGTTAAGACGTACACGCCACAACAATTCTTTTCGAGATACAACGTGTAGTTTTGGAGATACAAGATAATTTTGTACTATGCGTTATTTCTTCTCATAAAGAGTTTCCAATGCGTATGTATATGTCTTTCCTCTGCAAAACTGTATTTCCTTATGAAGTGGTATTCTTACATATCCTTTCGAGAGAAAACTGTCCTGTGCCTTCTCTTTTGAGGCTACACACTTAGACATACACGCAACATGAAAGCTTTTCGACTTACAACGTGTTGTTTAGGAAAAACAAGATAATTTCGCACGATGCGGGATTTCCTTAAAACGTGATTTTCTGAAAAATTTTGACGAAAGAAAATTCTCCTTTTGGTTCTCTTTAGATGCTACATGTTAAGACGTACACGCCACAACAATTCTTTTCGAGATACAACGTGTAGTTTTGGAGATACGAGCTAATTTTGTACTATGCGTTATTTCTTCTCGTAAAGAGTTTCCAATGCGTACGTATATGTCTTTACTCTGCAAAACTGTATTTCCTTATGAAGTGGTATTCTTACATATCCTTTCGAGAGAAAACTGTCCTGTGCCTTCTCTTTTGAGGCTACACACTTAGACATACACGGAACATGAAAGCTTTTCGACTTACAACGTGTTGTTTAGGAAAAACAAGATAATTTCGCACGATGCGGGATTTCCTTAAAACGTGATTTTCTGAAAAATTTTGACGAAAGAAAATTCTCCTTTTGGTTCTCTTTAGATGCTACATGTTAAGACGTACACGCCACAACAATTCTTTTCGAGATACAACGTGTAGTTTTGGAGATACAAGCTAATTTTGTACTATGCGTTATTTCTTCTTGTAAAGAGTTTCCAATGCGTACGTATATGTCTTTACTCTGCAAAACTGTATTTCCTTATGAAGTGGTATTCTTACATATCCTTTCGAGAGAAAACTGTCCTGTGCCTTCTCTTTTGAGGCTACACACTTAGACATACACGCAACATGAAAGCTTTTCGACTTACAACGTGTTGTTTAGGAAAAACAAGATAATTTCGCACGATGCGGGATTTCCTTAAAACGTGATTTTCTGAAAAATTTTGACGAAAGAAAATTCTCCTTTTGGTTCTCTTTAGCTGTTACATGTTAAGACGTACACGCCACAACAATTCTTTTCGAGATACAACGTGTAGTTTTGGAGATACAAGCTAATTTTGTACTATGCGTTATTTCTTCTCGTAAAGAGTTTCCAATGTGTACGTATATGTCTTTACTCTGCAAAACTGTATTTCCTTATGAAGTGGTATTCTTACATATCCTTTCGAGAGAAAACTGTCCTGTGCCTTCTCTTTTGAGGCTACACACTTAGACATACACGCAACATGAAAGCTTTTCGACTTACATCGTGTTGTTTAGGAAAAACAAGATAATTTCGCACGATGCGGGATTTCCTTAAAACGTGATTTTCTGAAAAATTTTGACGAAAGAAAATTCTCCTTTTGGTTCTCTTTAGATGCTACATGTTAAGACATACACGCCACAACAATTCTTTTCGAGATACAACGTGTAGTTTTGGAGATACAAGCTAATTTTGTACGATGCGTTATTTCTTCTCATAAAGAGTTTCCAATGCGTACGTATATGTCTTTACTCTGCAAAACTGTATTTCCTTATGAAGTGGTATTCTTACATATCCTTTCGAGAGAAAACTGTCCTGTGCCTTCTCTTTTGAGGCTACACACTTAGACATACACGCAACATGAAAGTGTTTCGACTTACAACGTGTTGTTTAGGAAAAACAAGATAATTTCTCACGATGCGGGATTTCCTTAAAACGTGATTTTCTGAAAAATTTTGACGAAAGAATATTCTCCTTTTGGTTCTCTTTAGATGCTACATGTTAAGACGTACACGCCACAACAATTCTTTTCGAGATACAACGTGTAGTTTTGGAGATACAAGCTAATTTTGTACTATGCGTTATTTCTTCTCATAAAGAGTTTCCAATGCGTACGTATATGTCTTTACTCTGCAAAACTGTATTTCCTTATGAAGTGGTATTCTTACATATCCTTTCGAGAGAAAACTGTCCTGTGCCTTCTCTTTTGAGGCTACACATTTAGACATACACGCAACATGAAAGCTTTTCGACTTACAACGTGTTGTTTAGGAAAAACAAGATAATTTCGCACGATGCGGGATTTCCTTAAAACGTGATTTTCTGAAAAATTTTGACGAAAGAAAATTCTCCTTTTGGTTCTCTTTAGATGCTACATGTTAAGACGTACACGCCACAACAATTCATTTCGAGATACAACGTGTAGTTTTGGAGATACAAGCTAATTTTGTACTATGCGTTATTTCTTCTCGTAAAGAGTTTCCAATGCGTACGTATATGTCTTTACTCTGCAAAACTGTATTTCCTTATGAAGTGGTATTCTTACATATCCTTTCGAGAGAAAACTGTCCTGTGCCTTCTCTTTTGAGGCTACACACTTAGACATATACGCAACATGAAAGCTTTTCGACTTACAACGTGTTGTTTAGGAAAAACAAGATAATTTCGCACGATGCGGGATTTCCTTAAAACGTGATTTTCTGAAAAATTTTGACCAAAGAAAATTCTCCTTTTGGTTCTCTTTAGATGCTACATGTTAAGACGTACACGCCACAACAATTCTTTTCGAGATACAACGTGTAGTTTTGGAGATACAAGCTAATTTTGTACTATGCGTTATTTCTTCTCGTAAAGAGTTTCCAATGCGTACGTATATGTCTTTACTCTGCAAAACTGTATTTCCTTATGAAGTGGTATTCTTACATATCCTTTCGAGAGAAAACTGTCCTGTGCCTTCTCTTTTGAGGCTACACACTTAGACATACACGCAACATGAAAGCTTTTCGACTTACTACGTGTTGTTTAGGAAAAACAAGATAATTTCGCACGATGCGGGATTTCCTTAAAACGTGATTTTCTGAAAAATTTTGACGAAAGAAAATTCTCCTTTAGGTTCTCTTTAGATGCTACATGTTAAGACGTACACGCCACAACAATTCTTTTCGAGATACAACGTGTAGTTTTGGAGATACGAGCTAATTTTGTACTATGCGTTATTTCTTCTCGTAAAGAGTTTCCAATGCGTACCTATATGTCTTTACTCTGCAAAACTGTATTTCTTATGAAGTGGTATTCTTACATATCCTTTCGAGAGAAAACTGTCCTGTGCCTTCTCTTTTGAGGCTACACACTTAGACATACACGCAACATGAAAGCTTTTCGACTTACAACGTGTTGTTTAGGAAAAACAAGATAATTTCGCACGATGCGGGATTTCCTTAAAACGTGATTTTCTGAAAAATTTTGACGAAAGAAAATTCTCCTTTTGGTTCTCTTTAGATGCTACATGTTAAGACGTACACGCCACAACAATTCTTTTCGAGATACAACGTGTAGTTATGGAGATACAAGCTAATTTTGTACTATGCGTCATTTCTTCTCGTAAAGAGTTTCCAATGCGTACGTATATGTCTTTACTCTGCAAAACTGTATTTCCTTATGAAGTGGTATTCTTACATATCCTTTCGAGATAAAACTGTCCTGTGCCTTCTCTTTTGAGGCTACACACTTAGACATACACGCAACATGAAAGCTTTTCGACTTACAACGTGTTGTTTAGGAAAAACAAGATAATTTCACACGATGCGGGATTTCCTTAAAACGTGATTTTCTGAAAAATTTTGACGAAAGAAAATTCTCCTTTTGGTTCTCTTTAGATGCTACATGTTAAGACGTACACGCCACAACAATTCATTTCGAGATACAACGTGTAGTTTTGGAGATACAAGCTAATTTTGTACTATGCGTTATTTCTTCTCGTAAAGAGTTTCCAATGCGTACGTATATGTCTTTACTCTGCAAAACTGTATTTCCTTATGAAGTGGTATTCTTACATATCCTTTCGAGAGAAAACTGTCCTGTGCCTCCTCTTTTGAGGCTACACACTTAGACATACACGCAACATGAAAGCTTTTCGACTTACAACGTGTTGTTTAGGAAAAACAAGATAGTTTCGCACGATGCGGGATTTCCTTAAAACGTGATTTTCTGAAAAATTTTGACGAAAGAAAATTCTCCTTTTGGTTCTCTTTAGATGCTACATGTTAAGACGTACACGCCACAACAATTCTATTCGAGATACAACGTGTAGTTTTGGAGATACAAGCTAATTTTGTAGGATGCGTTATTTCTTCTCGTAAAGAGTTTCCAATGCGTACGTATATGTCTTTACTCTGCAAAACTGTATTTCCTTATGAAGTGGTATTCTTACATATCCTTTCGAGAGAAAACTGTCCTGTGCCTTCTCTTTTGAGGCTACACACGTAGACATACACGCAACATGAAAGCTTTTCGACTTAAAACGTGTTGTTTAGGAAAAACAAGATAATTTCGCACGATGTGGGATTTCCTTAAAACGTGATTTTCTGAAAAATTTTGACGAAAGAAAATTCTCCTTTTGGTTCTCTTTAGATGCTACATGTTAAGACGTACACGCCACAACAATTCTTTTCGAGATACAACGTGTAGTTTTGGAGATACAAGCTAATTTTGTACTATGCGTTATTTCTTCTCTTAAAGAGTTTCCAATGCGTACGTATATGTCTTTACTCTGCAAAACTGTATTTCCTTATGAAGTGGTATTCTTACATATCCTTTCGAGAGAAAACTGTCCTGTGCCTTCTCTTTTGAGGCTACACACTTAGACATACACGCAACATGAAAGCTTTTCGACTTACAACGTGTTGTTTAGGAAAAACAAGATAATTTCGCACGATGCGGGATTTCCTTAAAACGTGATTTTCTGAAAAATTTTGACGAAAGAAAATTCTCCTTTTGGTTCTCTTTAGATGCTACATGTTAAGACGTACACGCCACAACAATTCTTTTCGAGATACAACGTGTAGTTTTGGAGATACAAGCTAATTTTGTACTATGCGTTATTTCTTCTCGTAAAGAGTTTCCAATGCGTACGTATATGTCTTTACTCTGCAAAACTGTATTTCCTTATGAAGTGGTATTCTTACATATCCTTTCGAGAGAAAACTGTCCTGTGCCTTCTCTTTTGAGGCTACACACGTAGACATACACGCAACATGAAAGCTTTCCGACTTACAACGTGTTGTTTAGGAAAAACAAGATAATTTCGCACGATGCGGGATTTCCTTAAAACGTGATTTTCTGAAAAATTTTGACGAAAGAAAATTCTCCTTTTGGTTCTCTTTAGATGCTACATGTTAAGACGTACACGCCACAACAATTCTTTTCGAGATACAACGTGTAGTTTTGGAGATACAAGATAATTTTGTACTATGCGTTATTTCTTCTCGTAAAGAGTTTCCAATGCGTACGTATATGTCTTTCCTCTGCAAAACTGTATTTCCTTATGAAGTGGTATTCTTACATATCCTTTCGAGAGAAAACTGTCCTGTGCCTTCTCTTTTGAGGCTACACACTTAGACATACACGCAACATGAAAGCTTTTCGACTTACAACGTGTTGTTTAGGAAAAACAAGATAATTTCGCACGATGCGGGATTTCCTTAAAACGTGATTTTCTGAAAAATTTTGACGAAAGAAAATTCTCCTTTTGGTTCTCTTTAGATGCTACATGTTAAGACGTACACGCCACAACAATTCTTTTCGAGATACAACGTGTAGTTTTGGAGATACGAGTTAATTTTGTACGATGCGTTATTTCTTCTCGTAAAGAGTTTCCAATGCGTATTTATATGTCTTTACTCTGCAAAACTGTATTTCCTTATGAAGTGGTATTCTTACATATCCTTTCGAGAGAAAACTGTCCTGTGCCTTCTCTTTTGAGGCTACACACTTAGACATACACGGAACATGAAAGCTTTTCGACTTACAACGTGTTGTTTAGGAAAAACAAGATAATTTCGCACGATGCGGGATTTCCTTAAAACGTGATTTTCTGAAAAATTTTGACGAAAGAAAATTCTCCTTTTGGTTCTCTTTAGATGCTACATGTTAAGACGTACACGCCACAACAATTCTTTTCGAGATACAACGTGTAGTTTTGGAGATACAAGCTAATTTTGTACGATGCGTTATTTCTTCTTGTAAAGAGTTTCCAATGCGTACGTATATGTCTTTACTCTGCAAAACTGTATTTCCTTATGAAGTGGTATTCTTACATATCCTTTCGAGAGAAAACTGTCCTGTGCCTTCTCTTTTGAGGCTACACACTTAGACATACACGCAACATGAAAGCTTTTCGACTTACAACGTGTTGTTTAGGAAAAACAAGATAATTTCGCACGATGCGGGATTTCCTTAAAACGTGATTTTCTGAAAAATTTTGACGAAAGAAAATTCTCCTTTTGGTTCTCTTTAGATGCTACATGTTAAGACGTACACGCCACAACAATTCTTTTCGAGATACAACGTGTAGTTTTGGAGATACAAGCTAATTTTTTACTATGCGTTATTTCTTCTCGTAAAGAGTTTCCAATGCGTACGTATATGTCTTTACTCTGCAAAACTGTATTTCCTTATGAAGTGGTACTCTTACATATCCTTTCGAGAGAAAACTGTCCTGTGCCTTCTCTTTTGAGGCTACACACTTAGACATACACGCAACATGAAAGCTTTTCGACTTACAACATGTTGTTTAGGAAAAACAAGATAATTTCGCACGATGCGGCATTTCCTTAAAACGTGATTTTCTGAAAAATTTTGACGAAAGAAAATTCTCCTTTTGGTTCTCTGTAGATGCTACATGTTAAAACGTACACGCCACAACAATTCTTTTCGAGATACAACGTGTAGTTTTGGAGATACAAGCTAATTTTGTACTATGCGTTATTTCTTCTCGTAAAGAGTTTCCAATGCGTACGTATATGTCTTTACTCTGCAAAACTGTATTTCCTTATGAAGTGGTATTCTTACATATCCTTTCGAGAGAAAACTATCCTGTGCCTTCTCTTTTGAGGCTACACACGTAGACATACGCGCAACATGAAAGCTTTTCGACTTACAACGTGTTGTTTAGGAAAAACAAGATAATTTCGCACGATGCGGGATTTCCTTAAAACGTGATTTTCTGAAAAATTTTGACGAAAGAAAATTCTCCTTTTGGTTCTCTTTAGATGCTACATGTTAAGACGTACACGCCACAACAATTCTTTTCGAGATACAACGTGTAGTTTTGGAGATACAAGCTAATTTTGTACTATGCGTTATTTCTTCTCGTAAAGAGTTTCCAATGCGTACGTATATGTCTTTACTCTGCAAAACTGTATTTCCTTATGAAGTGGTATTCTTACATATCCTTTCGAGAGAAAACTGTCCTGTGCCTTCTCTTTTGAGGCTACACACTTAGACATACACGCAACATGAAAGCTTTTCGACTTACAACGTGTTGTTTAGGAAAAACAAGATAATTTCGCACGATGCGGGATTTCCTTAAAACGTGATTTTCTGAAAAATTTTGACGAAAGAAAATTCTCCTTTTGGTTCTCTTTAGATGCTACATGTTAAGACGTACACGCCACAACAATTCTTTTCGAGATACAACGTGTAGTTTTGGAGATACGAGTTAATTTTGTACGATGCGTTATTTCTTCTCGTAAAGAGTTTCCAATGCGTATTTATATGTCTTTACTCTGCAAAACTGTATTTCCTTATGAAGTGGTATTCTTACATATCCTTTCGAGAGAAAACTGTCCTGTGCCTTCTCTTTTGAGGCTACACACTTAGACATACACGGAACATGAAAGCTTTTCGACTTACAACGTGTTGTTTAGGAAAAACAAGATAATTTCGCACGATGCGGGATTTCCTTAAAACGTGATTTTCTGAAAAATTTTGACGAAAGAAAATTCTCCTTTTGGTTCTCTTTAGATGCTACATGTTAAGACGTACACGCCACAACAATTCTTTTCGAGATACAACGTGTAGTTTTGGAGATACAAGCTAATTTTGTACTATGCGTTATTTCTTCTCGTAAAGAGTTTCCAATGCGTACGTATATGTCTTTACTCTGCAAAACTGTATTTCCTTATGAAGTGGTATTCTTACATATCCTTTCGAGAGAAAACTGTCCTGTGCCTTCTCTTTTGAGGCTACACACTTAGACATACACGCAACATGAAAGCTTTTCGACTTACAACGTGTTGTTTAGGAAAAACAAGATAATTTCGCACGATGCGGGATTTCCTTAAAACGTGATTTTCTGAAAAATTTTGACGAAAGAAAATTCTCCTTTTGGTTCTCTTTAGATGCTACATGTTAAGACGTACACGCCACAACAATTCTTTTCGAGATACAACGTGTAGTTTTGGAGATACAAGCTAATTTTGTACTATGCGTTATTTCTTCTCGTAAAGAGTTTCCAATGCGTACGTATATGTCTTTACTCTGCAAAACTCTATTTCCTTATGAAGTGGTATTCTTACATATCCTTTCGAGAGAAAACTGTCCTGTGCCTTCTCTTTTGAGGCTACACACTTAGACATACACGCAACATGAAAGCTTTTCGACTTACAACATGTTGTTTAGGAAAAACAAGATAATTTCGCACGATGCGGCATTTCCTTAAAACGTGATTTTCTGAAAAATTTTGACGAAAGAAAATTCTCCTTTTGGTTCTCTGTAGATGCTACATGTTAAAACGTACACGCCACAACAATTCTTTTCGAGATACAACGTGTAGTTTTGGAGATACAAGCTAATTTTGTACTATGCGTTATTTCTTCTCGTAAAGAGTTTCCAATGGGTACGTATATGTCTTTACTCTGCAAAACTGTATTTCCTTATGAAGTGGTATTCTTACATATCCTTTCGAGAGAAAACTGTCCTGTGCCTTCTCTTTTGAGGCTACACACGTAGACATACGCGCAACATGAAAGCTTTTCGACTTACAACGTGTTGTTTAGGAAAAACAAGATAATTTCGCACGATGCGGGATTTCCTTAAAACGTGATTTTCTGAAAAATTTTGACGAAAGAAAATTCTCCTTTTGGTTCTCTTTAGATGCTACATGTTAAGACGTACACGCCACAACAATTCTTTTCGAGATACAACGTGTAGTTTTGGAGATACAAGCTAATTTTGTACTATGCGTTATTTCTTCTCGTAAAGAGTTTCCAATGCGTACGTATATGTCTTTACTCTGCAAAACTGTATTTCCTTATGAAGTGGTATTCTTACATATCCTTTCGAGAGAAAACTGTCCTGTGCCTTCTCTTTTGAGGCTACACACGTAGACATACACGCAACATGAAAGCTTTTCGACTTACAACGTGTTGTTTAGGAAAAACAAGATAATTTCGCACGATGCGGGATTTCCTTAAAACGTGATTTTCTGAAAAATTTTGACGAAAGAAAATTCTCCTTTTGGTTCTCTTTAGATGCTACATGTTAAGACGTACACGCCACAACAATTCTTTTCGAGATACAACGTGTAGTTTTGGAGATACAAGCTAATTTTGTACTATGCGTTATTTCTTCTGGTAAAGAGTTTCCAATGCTTACGTATATGTCTTTACTCTGCAAAACTGTATTTCCTTATGAAGTGGTATTCTTACATATCCTTTCGAAAGAAAACTGTCCTGTGCCTTCTCTTTTGAGGCTACACACTTAGACATACACGCACATGAAAGCTTTTCGACTTACAACGAGTTGTTTAGGAAAAACAAGATAATTTCGCACGATGCGGGATTTCCTTAAAACGTGATTTTCTGAAAAATTTTGACGAAAGAAAATTCTCCTTTTGGTTCTCTTTAGATGCTACATGTTAAGACGTACACGCCACAACAATTCTTTTCGAGATACAACGTGTAGTTTTGGAGATACAAGCTAATTTTGTACTATGCGTTATTTCTTCTCGTAAAGAGTTTCCAATGCGAACGTATATGTCTTTACTCTGCAAAACTGTATTTCCTTATGAAGTGGTATTCTTACATATCCTTTCGAGAGAAAACTGTCCTGTGCCTTCTCTTTTGAGGCTACACACTTAGACATACACGCAACATGAAAGCTTTTCGACTTACAACGTGTTGTTTAGGAAAAACAAGATAATTTCGCACGATGCGGGATTTCCTTAAAACGTGATTTTCTGAAAAATTTTGACGAAAGAAAATTCTCCTTTTGGTTCTCTTTAGATGCTACATGTTAAGACGTACACGCCACAACAATTCTTTTCGAGATACAACGTGTAGTTTTGGAGATACAAGCTAATTTTGTACTATGCATCATTTCTTCTCGTAAAGAGTTTCCAATGCGTACGTATATGTCTTTACTCTGCAAAACTGTATTTCCTTATGAAGTGGTATTCTTACATATCCTTTCGAGAGAAAACTGTCCTGTGCCTTCTCTTTTGAGGCTACACACTTAGACATACACGCAACATGAAAGCTTTTCGACTTACAACGTGTTGTTTAAGAAAAACAAGATAATTTCGCACGATGCGGGATTTCCTTAAAACGTGATTTTCTGAAAAATTTTGACGAAAGAAAATTCTCCTTTTGGTTCTCTTTAGATGCTACATGTTAAGACGTACACGCCACAACAATTCTTTTCGAGATACAACGTGTAGTTTTGGAGATACAAGCTAATTTTGTACTATGCGTTATTTCTTCTCGTAAAGAGTTTCCAATGCGTACGTATATGTCTTTACTCTGCAAAACTGTATTTCCTTATGAAGTGGTATTCTTACATATCCTTTCGAGAGAAAACTGTCCTGTGCCTTCTCTTTTGAGGCTACACACTTAGACATACACGCAACATGAAAGCTTTTCGACTTACAACGTGTTGTTTAGGAAAAACAAGATAATTTCGCACGATGCGGGATTTCCTTAAAATGTGATTTTCTGAAAAATTTTGACGAAAGAAAATTCTCCTTTTGGTTCTCTTTAGATGCTACATGTTAAGACGTACACGCCACAACAATTCTTTTCGAGATACAACGTGTAGTTTTGGAGATACAAGCTAATTTTGTACTATGCGTTATTTCTTCTCGTAAAGAGTTTCCAATGCGTACGTATATGTCTTTACTCTGCAAAACTGTATTTCCTTATGAAGTGGTATTCTTACATATCCTTTCGAGAGAAAACTGTCCTGTGCCTTCTCTTTTGAGGCTACACACTTAGACATACACGCAACATGAAAGCTTTTCGACTTACAACGTGTTGTTTAGGAAAAACAAGATAATTTCGCACGATGCGGGATTTCCTTAAAACGTGATTTTCTGAAAAATTTTGACGAAAGAAAATTCTCCTTTTGGTTCTCTTTAGATGCTACATGTTAAGACGTACACGCCACAACAATTCTTTTCGAGATACAACGTGTAGTTTTGGAGATACAAGCTAATTTTGTACTATGCGTTATTTCTTCTCGTAAAGAGTTTCCTATGCGTACGTATATGTCTTTACTCTGCAAAAGTGTATTTCCTTATGAAGTGGTATTCTTACATATCCTTTCGAGAGAAAACTGTCCTGTGCCTTCTCTTTTGAGGCTACACACGTAGACATACGCGCAACATGAAAGCTTTTCGACTTACAACGTGTTGTTTAGGAAAAACAAGATAATTTTGCACGATGCGGGATTTCCTTAAAACGTGATTTTCTGAAAAATTTTGACGAAAGAAAATTCTCCTTTTGGTTCTCATTAGATGCTACATGTTAAGTCGTACACGCCACAACAATTCTTTTTGAGATACAACGTGTAGTTTTGGAGATACAAGCTAATTTTGTACGATGCGTTATTTCTTCTCGTAAAGAGTTTCCAATGCGTATGTATATGTCTTTACTCTGCAAAACTGTATTTCCTTATGAAGTGGTATTCTTACATATCCTTTCGAGAGAAAACTGTCCTGTGCCTTCTCTTTTGAGGCTACACACTTAGACATACACGCAACATGAAAGCTTTTCGACTTACAACATGTTGTTTAGGAAAAACAAGATAATTTCGCACGATGCGGGATTTCCTTAAAACGTGATTTTCTGAAAAATTTTGACGAAAGAAAATTCTCCTTTTGGTTCTCTGTAGATGCTACATGTTAAGACGTACACGCCACAACAATTCTTTTCGAGATACAACGTGTAGTTTTGGAAATACAAGCTAATTTTGTACCATGCGTTATTTCTTCTCGTAAAGAGTTTCCAATGCGTACGTATATGTCTTTACTCTGCAAAACTGTATTTCCTTATGAAGTGGTATTCTTACATATCCTTTCGAGAGAAAACTGTCCTGTGCCTTCTCTTTTGAGGCTACACACGTAGACATACGCGCAACATGAAAGGTTTTCGACTTACAACGTGTTGTTTAGGAAAAACAAGATAATTTCGCACGATGCGGGATTTCCTTAAAACGTGATTTTCTGAAAAATTTTGACGAAAGAAAATTCTCCTTTTGGTTCTCTTTAGATGCTACATGTTAAGACGTACACGCCACAACAATTCTTTTCGAGATACAACGTGTAGTTTTGGAGATACAAGCTAATTTTGTACTATGCGTTATTTCTTCTCGTAAAGATTTTCCAATGCGTACGTATATGTCTTTCCTCTGCAAAACTGTATTTCCTTATGAAGTGGTATTCTTACATATCCTTTCGAGAGAAAACTGTCCTGTGCCTTCTCTTTTGAGGCTACACACGTAGACATACACGCAACATGAAAGCTTTTCGACTTACAACGTGTTGTTTAGGAAAAACAAGATAATTTCGCACGATGCGGGATTTCCTTAAAACGTGATTTTCTGAAAAATTTTGACGAAAGAAAATTCTCCTTTTGGTTCTCTTTAGATGCTACATGTTAAGACGTACACGCCACAACAATTCTTTTCGAGATACAACGTGTAGTTTTGGAGATACAAGCTAATTTTATACTATGCGTTATTTCTTCTCGTAAAGAGTTTCCAATGCGTACATATATGTCTTTACTCTGCAAAACTGTATTTCCTTATGAAGTGGTATTCTTACATATCCTTTCGAGAGAAAACTGTCCTGTGCCTTCTCTTTTGAGGCTACACACTTAGACATACACGCAACATGAATGCTTTTCGACTTACAACGTGTTGTTTAGGAAAAACAAGATAATTTCGCACGATGCGGGATTTCCTTAAAACGTGATTTTCTGAAAAATTTTGACGAAAGAAAATTCTCCTTTTGGTTCTCTTTAGATGCTACATGTTAAGACGTACACGCCACAACAATTCTTTTCGAGATACAACGTGTAGTTTTGGAGATACAAGCTAATTTTATACTATGCGTTATTTCTTCTCGTAAAGAGTTTCCAATGCGTACATATATGTCTTTACTCTGCAAAACTGTATTTCCTTATGAAGTGGTATTCTTACATATCCTTTCGAGAGAAAACTGTCCTGTGCCTTCTCTTTTGAGGCTACACACTTAGACATACACGCAACATGAATGCTTTTCGACTTACAACGTGTTGTTTAGGAAAAACAAGATAATTTCGCACGATGCAGGATTTCCTTAAAACGTGATTTTCTGAAAAATTTTGACGAAAGAAAATTCTCCTTTTGGTTCTCTTTAGATGCTACATGTTAAGACGTACACGCCACAACAATTCTTTTCGAGATACAACGTGTAGTTTTGGAGATACAAGCTAATTTTGTACTATGCGTTATTTCTTCTCCTAAAGAGTTTCCAATGCGTACGTATATGTCTTTACTCTGCAAAACTGTATTTCCTTATGAAGTGGTATTCTTACATATCCTTTCGAGAGAAAACTGTCCTGTGCCTTCTCTTTTGAGGCTACACACGTAGACATACACGCAACATGAAAGCTTTTCGACTTACAACGTTTTGTTTAGGAGAAACAAGATAATTTCGCACGATGCGGGATTTCCTTAAAACGTGATTTTCTGAAAAATTTTGACGAAAGAAAATTCTCCTTTTGGTTCTCTTTAGATGCTACATGTTAAGACGTACACGCCACAACAATTCTTTTCGAGATACAACGTGTAGTTTTGGAGATACAAGCTAATTTTGTACTATGCGTTATTTCTTCTTGTAAAGAGTTTCCAATGCGTACATATATGTCTTTACTCTGCAAAACTGTATTTCCTTATGAAGTGGTATTCTTACATATCCTTTCGAGAGAAAACTGTCCTGTGCCTTCTCTTTTGAGGCTACACACTTAGACATACAAGCAACATGAAAGCTTTTCGACTTACAACGTGTTGTTTAGGAAAAACAAGATAATTTCGCACGATGCGGGATTTCCTTAAAACGTGATTTTCTGAAAAATTTTGACGAAAGAAAATTCTCCTTTTGGTTCTCTTTAGATGCTACATATTAAGACGTACACGCCACAACAATTCTTTTCGAGATACAACGTGTAGTTTTGGAGATACAAGCTAATTTTGTACTATGCGTTATTTCTTCTCGTAAAGAGTTTCCAATGCGTACGTATATGTCTTTACTCTGCAAAACTGTATTTCCTTATGATGTGGTATTCTTACATATCCTTTCGAGAGAAAACTGTCCTGTGCCTTCTCTTTTGAGGCTACACACGTAGACATACACGCAACATGAAAGCTTTTCGACTTACAACATGTTGTTTAGGAAAAACAAGATAATTTCGCACGATGCGGGATTTCCTTAAAACGTGATTTTCTGAAAAATTTTGACGAAAGAAAATTCTCCTTTTGGTTCTCTTTAGATGCTACATGTTAAGACGTACACGCCACAACAATTCTTTTCGAGATACAACGTGTAGTTTTGGAGATACAAGCTAATTTTGTACTATGCGTTATTTCTTCTCGTAAAGAGTTTCCAATGCGTACGTATATGTCTTTACTCTGCAAAACTGTATTTCCTTATGAAGTGGTATTCTTACATATCCTTTCGAGAGAAAACTGTCCTGTGGCTTCTCTTTTGAGGCTACACACTTAGACATACACGCAACATGAAAGCTTTTCGACTTACAACATGTTGTTTAGGAAAAACAAGATAATTTCACACGATGCGGGATTTCCTTAAAACGTGATTTTCTGAAAAATTTTGACGAAAGAAAATTCTCCTTTTGGTTCTCTTTAGATGCTACATGTTAAGACGTACACGCCACAACAATTCTTTTCGAGATACAACGTGTAGTTTTGGAGATACAAGCTAATTTTGTACTATGCGTTATTTCTTCTCGTAAAGAGTTTCCAATGCGTACGTATATGTCTTTACTCTGCAAAACTGTATTTCCTTATGAAGTGGTATTCTTACATATCCTTTCGAGAGAAAACTGTCCTGTGCCTTCTCTTTTGAGGCTACACACTTACACATACACGCAACATGAAAGCTTTTCGACTTACAACGTGTTGTTTAGGAAAAACAAGATAATTTCACACGATGCGGGATTTCCTTAAAACGTGATTTTCTGAAAAATTTTGACGAAAGAAAATTCTCCTTTTGGTTCTCTTTAGATGCTACATGTTAAGACGTACACGCCACAACAATTCTTTTCGAGATACAACGTGTAGTTTTGGAGATACAAGCTAATTTTGTACTATGCGTTATTTCTTCTCATAAAGAGTTTCCAATGCGTACGTATATGTCTTTACTCTGCTAAACTGTATTTCCTTATGAAGTGGTATTCTTACATATCCTTTCGAGAGAAAACTGTCCTGTGCCTTCTCTTTTGAGGCTACACACGTAGACATACACGCAACATGAAAGCTTTTCGACTTACAACGTGTTGTTTAGGAAAAACAAGATAATTTCGCACGATGCGGGATTTCCTTAAAACGTGATTTTCTGAAAAATTTTGACGAAAGAAAATTGTCCTTTTGGTTCTCTTTAGATGCTACATGTTAAGACGTACACGCCACAACAATTCTTTTCGAGATACAACGTGTAGTTTTGGAGATACAAGCTAATTTTGTACTATGCGTTATTTCTTCTCGTAAATAGTTTCCAATGCGTACATATATGTCTTTACTCTGCAAAACTGTATTTCCTTATGAAGTGGTTTTCTTACATATCCTTTCGAGAGAAAACTGTCCTGTGCCTTCTCTTTTGAGGCTACACACGTAGACATACACGCAACATGAAAGCTTTTCGACTTACAACGTGTTGTTTAGGAAAAACAAGATAATTTCGCACGATGCGGGATTTCCTTAAAACGTGATTTTCTGAAAAATTTTGACGAAAGAAAATTCTCCTTTTGGTTCTCTTTAGATGCTACATGTTAAGATGTACACGCCACAACAATTCTTTTCGAGATACAACGTGTAGTTTTGGAGATACAAGCTAATTTTGTACTATGCGTTATTTCTTCTCGTAAAGAGTTTCCAATGCGTACGCATATGTCTTTACTCTGCAAAACTGTATTTCCTTATGAAGTGGTATTCTTACATATCCTTTCGAGAGAAAACTGTCCTGTGCCTTCTCTTTTGAGGCTACACACTTAGACATACTCGCAACATGAAAGCTTTTCGACTTACAACGTGTTGTTTAGGAAAACCAAGATAATTTCGCACGATGCGGGATTTCCTTAAAACGTGATTTTCTGAAAAATTTTGACGAAAGAAAATTCTCCTTTTGGTTCTCTTTAGATGCTACATGTTAAGACGTACACGCCACAACAATTCTTTTCGAGATACAACGTGTAGTTTTGGAGATACAAGCTAATTTTTTACTATGCGTTATTTCTTCTTGTAAAGAGTTTCCAATGCGTACGTATATGTGTTTACTCTGCAAAACTGTATTTCCTTATGAAGTGGTATTCTTACATATCCTTTCGAGAGAAAACTGTCCTGTGCCTTCTCTTTTGAGGCTACACACGTAGACATACACGCAACATGATAGCTTTTCGACTTACAACGTGTTGTTTAGGAAAAACAAGATAATTTCGCACGATGCGGGATTTCCTTAAAACGTGATTTTCTGAAAAATTTTGACGAAAGAAAATTCTCCTTTTGGTTCTCTTTAGATGCTACATGTTAAGACGTACACGCCACAACAATTCTTTTCGAGATACAACGTGTAGTTTTGGAGATACAAGCTAATTTTGTACTATGCGTTATTTCTTCTCGTAAAGAGTTTCCAATGCGTACATATATGTCTTTACTCTGCAAAACTGTATTTCCTTATGAAGTGGTATTCTTACATATCCTTTCGAGAGAAAACTGTCCTGTGCCTTCTCTTTTGAGGCTACACACGTAGACATACACGCAACATGAAAGCTTTTCAACTTACAACATGTTGTTTAGGAAAAACAAGATAATTTCGCACGATGCGGGATTTCCTTAAAACGTGATTTTCTGAAAAATTTTGACGAAAGAAAATTCTCCTTTTGGTTCTCTTTAGATGCTACATGTTAAGACGTACACGCCACAACAATTCTTTTCGAGATACAACGTGTAGTTTTGGAGATACAAGCTAATTTTGTACTATGCGTTATTTCTTCTCGTAAAGAGTTTCCAATGCGTACGTATATGTCTTTACTCTGCAAAACTGTATTTCCTTATGAAGTGGTATTCTTACATATCCTTTCGAGAGAAAACTGTCCTGTGGCTTCTCTTTTGAGGCTACACACTTAGACATACACGCAACATGAAAGCTTTTCGACTTACAACATGTTGTTTAGGAAAAACAAGATAATTTCGCACGATGCGGGATTTCCTTAAAACGTGATTTTCTGAAAAATTTTGACGAAAGAAAATTCTCCTTTTGGTTCTCTTTAGATGCTACATGTTAAGACGTACACGCCACAACAATTCTTTTCGAGATACAACGTGTAGTTTTGGAGATACAAGCTAATTTTGTACTATGCGTTATTTCTTCTCGTAAAGAGTTTCCAATGCGTACGTATATGTGTTTACTCTGCAAAACTGTATTTCCTTATGAAGTGGTATTCTTACATATCCTTTCGAGAGAAAACTGTCCTGTGGCTTCTCTTTTGAGGCTACACACTTAGACATACACGCAACATGAAAGCTTTTCGACTTACAACATGTTGTTTAGGAAAAACAAGATAATTTCGCACGATGCGGGATTTCCTTAAAACGTGATTTTCTGAAAAATTTTGACGAAAGAAAATTCTCCTTTTGGTTCTCTGTAGATGCTACATGTTAAGACGTACACGCCACAACAATTCTTTTCGAGATACAACGTGTAGTTTTGGAAATACAAGCTAATTTTGTACTATGCGTTATTTCTTCTCGTAAAGAGTTTCCAATGCGTACGTATATGTCTTTACTCTGCAAAACTGTATTTCCTTATGAAGTGGTATTCTTACATATCCTTTCGAGAGAAAACTGTCCTGTGCCTTCTCTTTTGAGGCTACACACGTAGACATACGCGCAACATGAAAGGTTTTCGACTTACAACGTGTTGTTTAGGAAAAACAAGATAATTTCGCACGATGCGGGATTTCCTTAAAACGTGATTTTCTGAAAAATTTTGACGAAAGAAAATTCTCCTTTTGGTTCTCTTTAGATGCTACATGTTAAGACGTACACGCCACAACAATTCTTTTCGAGATACAACGTGTAGTTTTGGAGATACAAGCTAATTTTGTACTATGCGTTATTTCTTCTCGTAAAGAGTTTCCAATGCGTACGTATATGTCTTTACTCTGCAAAACTGTATTTCCTTATGAAGTGGTATTCTTACATATCCTTTCGAGAGAAAACTGTCCTGTGCCTTCTCTTTTGAGGCTACACACGTAGACATACACGCAACATGAAAGCTTTTCGACTTACAACGTGTTGTTTAGGAAAAACAAGATAATTTCGCACGATGCGGGATTTCCTTAAAACGTGATTTTCTGAAAAATTTTGACGAAAGAAAATTCTCCTTTTGGTTCTTTTTAGATGCTACATGTTAAGACGTACACGCCACAACAATTCTTTTCGAGATACAACGTGTAGTTTTGGAGATACAAGCTAATTTTGTACTATGCGTTATTTCTTCTCGTAAAGAGTTTCCAATGCGTACATATATGTCTTTACTCTGCAAAACTGTATTTCCTTATGAAGTGGTATTCTTACATATCCTTTCGAGAGAAAACTGTCCTGTGCCTTCTCTTTTGAGGCTACACACGTAGACATACACGCAACATGAAAGCTTTTCGACTTACAACGTGTTGTTTAGGAAAAACAAGATAATTTCGCACGATGCGGGATTTCCTTAAAACGTGATTTTCTGAAAAATTTTGACGAAAGAAAATTCTCCTTTTGGTTCTCTTTAGATGCTACATGTTAAGATGTACACGCCACAACAATTCTTTTCGAGATACAACGTGTAGTTTTGGAGATACAAGCTAATTTTGTACTATGCGTTATTTCTTCTCGTAAAGAGTTTCCAATGCGTACGCATATGTCTTTACTCTGCAAAACTGTATTTCCTTATGAAGTGGTATTCTTACATATCCTTCGAGAGAAAACTGTCCTGTGCCTTCTCTTTTGAGGCTACACACTTAGACATACTCGCAACATGAAAGCTTTTCGACTTACAACGTGTTGTTTAGGAAAACCAAGATAATTTCGCACGATGCGGGATTTCCTTAAAACGTGATTTTCTGAAAAATTTTGACGAAAGAAAATTCTCCTTTTGGTTCTCTTTAGATGCTACATGTTAAGACGTACACGCCACAACAATTCTTTTCGAGATACAACGTGTAGTTTTGGAGATACAAGCTAATTTTGTACTATGCGTTATTTGTTCTTGTAAAGAGTTTCCAATGCGTACGTATATGTCTTTACTCTGCAAAACTGTATTTCCTTATGAAGTGGTATTCTTACATATCCTTTCGAGAGAAAACTGTCCTGTGCCTTCTCTTTTGAGGCTACACACGTAGACATACACGCAACATGATAGCTTTTCGACTTACAACGTGTTGTTTAGGAAAAACAAGATAATTTCGCACGATGCGGGATTTCCTTAAAACGTGATTTTCTGAAAAATTTTGACGAAAGAAAATTCTCCTTTTGGTTCTCTTTAGATGCTACATGTTAAGACGTACACGCCACAACAATTCTTTTCGAGATACAACGTGTAGTTTTGGAGATACAAGCTAATTTTGTACTATGCGTTATTTCTTCTCGTAAAGAGTTTCCAATGCGTACATATATGTCTTTACTCTGCAAAACTGTATTTCCTTATGAAGTGGTATTCTTACATATCCTTTCGAGAGAAAACTGTCCTGTGCCTTCTCTTTTGAGGCTACACACGTAGACATACACGCAACATGAAAGCTTTTCGACTTACAACATGTTGTTTAGGAAAAACAAGATAATTTCGCACGATGCGGGATTTCCTTAAAACGTGATTTTCTGAAAAATTTTGACGAAAGAAAATTCTCCTTTTGGTTCTCTTTAGATGCTACATGTTAAGACGTACACGCCACAACAATTCTTTTCGAGATACAACGTGTAGTTTTGGAGATACAAGCTAATTTTGTACTATGCGTTATTTCTTCTCGTAAAGAGTTTCCAATGCGTACGTATATGTCTTTACTCTGCAAAACTGTATTTCCTTATGAAGTGGTATTCTTACATATCCTTTCGAGAGAAAACTGTCCTGTGGCTTCTCTTTTGAGGCTACACACTTAGACATACACGCAACATGAAAGCTTTTCGACTTACAACATGTTGTTTAGGAAAAACAAGATAATTTCGCACGATGCTGGATTTCCTTAAAACGTGATTTTCTGAAAAATTTTGACGAAAGAAAATTCTCCTTTTGGTTCTCTGTAGATGCTACATGTTAAGACGTACACGCCACAACAATTCTTTTCGAGATACAACGTGTAGTTTTGGAAATACAAGCTAATTTTGTACTATGCGTTATTTCTTCTCGTAAAGAGTTTCCAATGCGTACGTATATGTCTTTACTCTGCAAAACTGTATTTCCTTATGAAGTGGTATTCTTACATATCCTTTCGAGAGAAAACTGTCCTGTGCCTTCTCTTTTGAGGCTACACACGTAGACATACGCGCAACATGAAAGGTTTTCGACTTACAACATGTTTTTTAGGAAAAACAAGATAATTTCGCACGATGCGGGATTTCCTTAAAACGTGATTTTCTGAAAAATTTTGACGAAAGAAAATTCTCCTTTTGGTTCTCTTTAGATGCTACATGTTAAGACGTACACGCCACAACAATTCTTTTCGAGATACAACGTGTAGTTTTGGAGATACAAGCTAATTTTGTACTATGCGTTATTTCTTCTCGTAAAGAGTTTCTAATGCGTACGTATATGTCTTTACTCTGCAAAACTGTATTTCCTTATGAAGTGGTATTCTTACATATCCTTTCGAGAGAAAACTGTCCTGTGCCTTCTCTTTTGAGGCTACACACGTAGACATAAACGCAACATGAAAGCTTTTCGACTTACAACGTGTTGTTTAGGAAAAACAAGATAATTTCGCATGATGCGGGATTTCCTTAAAACGTGATTTTCTGAAAAATTTTGACGAAAGAAAATTCTCCTTTTGGTTCTCTTTAGATGCTACATGTTAAGACGTACACGCCACAACAATTCTTTTCGAGATACAACGTGTAGTTTTGGAGATACAAGCTAATTTTGTACTATGCGTTATTTCTTCTCGTAAAGAGTTTCCAATGCGTACGTATATGTCTTTACTCTGCCAAACTGTATTTCCTTATGAAGTGGTATTCTTACATATCCTTTCGAGAGAAAACTGTCCTGTGCCTTCTCTTTTGAGGCTACACACGTAGACATACACGCAACATGAAATCTTTTCGACTTACAACGTGTTGTTTAGGAAAAACAAGATAATTTCGCACGATGCGGGATTTCCTTAAAACGTGATTTTCTGAAAAATTTTGACGAAAGAAAATTCTCCTTTTGGTTCTCTTTAGATGCTACATGTTAAGACGTACACGCCACAACAATTCTTTTCGAGATACAACGTGTAGTTTTGGAGATACAAGCTAATTTTGTACTATGCGTTATTTCTTCTCGTAAAGAGTTTCCAATGCGTACGCATATGTCTTTACTCTGCAAAACTGTATTTCCTTATGAAGTGGTATTCTTACATATCCTTTCGAGAGAAAACTGTCCTGTGCCTTCTCTTTTGAGGCTACACACTTAGACATACACGCAACATGAAAGCTTTTCGACTTACAACGTGTTGTTTAGGAAAAACAAGATAATTTCGCACGATGCGGGATTTCCTTAAAACGTGATTTTCTGAAAAATTTTGACGAAAGAAAATTCTCCTTTTGGTTCTCTTTAGATGCTACATGTTAAGACGTACACGCCACAACAATTCTTTTCGAGATACAACGTGTAGTTTTGGAGATACAAGCTAATTTTGTACTATGCGTTATTTCTTCTCGTAAAGAGTTTCCAATGCGTACGTATATGTCTTTACTCTGCAAAACTGTATTTCCTTATGAAGTGGTATTCTTACATATCCTTTCGAGAGAAAACTGTCCTGTGCCTTCTCTTTTGAGGCTACACACGTAGAAATACACGCAACATGAAAGCTTTTCGACTTACAACGTGTTGTTTAGGAAAAACAAGATAATTTCGCACGATGCGGGATTTCCTAAAAACGTGATTTTCTGAAAAATTTTGACGAAAGAAAATTCTCCTTTTTGTTCTCTTTAGATGCTACATGTTAAGACGTACACGCCACAACAATTCTTTTCGAGATACAACGTGTAGGTTTGGAGATACAAGCTAATTTTGTACTATGCGTTATTTCTTCTCGTAAAGAGTTTCCAATGCGTACATATATGTCTTTACTCTGCAAAACTGTATTTCCTTATGAAGTGGTATTCTTACATATCCTTTCGAGAGAAAACTGTCCTGTGCCTTCTCTTTTGAGGCTACACACGTAGACATACACGCAACATGAAAGCTTTTCGACTTACAACATGTTGTTTAGGAAAAACAAGATAATTTCGCACGATGCTGGATTTCCTTAAAACGTGATTTTCTGAAAAATTTTGACGAAAGAAAATTCTCCTTTTGGTTCTCTGTAGATGCTACATGTTAAGACGTACACGCCACAACAATTCTTTTCGAGATACAACGTGTAGTTTTGGAAATACAAGCTAATTTTGTACTATGCGTTATTTCTTCTCGTAAAGAGTTTCCAATGCGTACGTATATGTCTTTACTCTGCAAAACTGTATTTCCTTATGAAGTGGTATTCTTACATATCCTTTCGAGAGAAAACTGTCCTGTGCCTTCTCTTTTGAGGCTACACACGTAGACATACGCGCAACATGAAAGGTTTTCGACTTACAACATGTTTTTTAGGAAAAACAAGATAATTTCGCACGATGCGGGATTTCCTTAAAACGTGATTTTCTGAAAAATTTTGACGAAAGAAAATTCTCCTTTTGGTTCTCTTTAGATGCTACATGTTAAGACGTACACGCCACAACAATTCTTTTCGAGATACAACGTGTAGTTTTGGAGATACAAGCTAATTTTGTACTATGCGTTATTTCTTCTCGTAAAGAGTTTCTAATGCGTACGTATATGTCTTTACTCTGCAAAACTGTATTTCCTTATGAAGTGGTATTCTTACATATCCTTTCGAGAGAAAACTGTCCTGTGCCTTCTCTTTTGAGGCTACACACGTAGACATACACGCAACATGAAAGCTTTTCGACTTACAACGTGTTGTTTAGGAAAAACAAGATAATTTCGCATGATGCGGGATTTCCTTAAAACGTGATTTTCTGAAAAATTTTGACGAAAGAAAATTCTCCTTTTGGTTCTCTTTAGATGCTACATGTTAAGACGTACACGCCACAACAATTCTTTTCGAGATACAACGTGTAGTTTTGGAGATACAAGCTAATTTTGTACTATGCGTTATTTCTTCTCGTAAAGAGTTTCCAATGCGTACGTATATGTCTTTACTCTGCCAAACTGTATTTCCTTATGAAGTGGTATTCTTACATATCCTTTCGAGAGAAAACTGTCCTGTGCCTTCTCTTTTGAGGCTACACACGTAGACATACACGCAACATGAAATCTTTTCGACTTACAACGTGTTGTTTAGGAAAAACAAGATAATTTCGCACGATGCGGGATTTCCTTAAAACGTGATTTTCTGAAAAATTTTGACGAAAGAAAATTCTCCTTTTGGTTCTCTTTAGATGCTACATGTTAAGACGTACACGCCACAACAATTCTTTTCGAGATACAACGTGTAGTTTTGGAGATACAAGCTAATTTTGTACTATGCGTTATTTCTTCTCGTAAAGAGTTTCCAATGCGTACGCATATGTCTTTACTCTGCAAAACTGTATTTCCTTATGAAGTGGTATTCTTACATATCCTTTCGAGAGAAAACTGTCCTGTGCCTTCTCTTTTGAGGCTACACACTTAGACATACACGCAACATGAAAGCTTTTCGACTTACAACGTGTTGTTTAGGAAAAACAAGATAATTTCGCACGATGCGGGATTTCCTTAAAACGTGATTTTCTGAAAAATTTTGACGAAAGAAAATTCTCCTTTTGGTTCTCTTTAGATGCTACATGTTAAGACGTACACGCCACAACAATTCTTTTCGAGATACAACGTGTAGTTTTGGAGATACAAGCTAATTTTGTACTATGCGTTATTTCTTCTCGTAAAGAGTTTCCAATGCGTACGTATATGTCTTTACTCTGCAAAACTGTATTTCCTTATGAAGTGGTATTCTTACATATCCTTTCGAGAGAAAACTGTCCTGTGCCTTCTCTTTTGAGGCTACACACGTAGAAATACACGCAACATGAAAGCTTTTCGACTTACAACGTGTTGTTTAGGAAAAACAAGATATTTTCGCACGATGCGGGATTTCCTAAAAACGTGATTTTCTGAAAAATTTTGACGAAAGAAAATTCTCCTTTTTGTTCTCTTTAGATGCTACATGTTAAGACGTACACGCCACAACAATTCTTTTCGAGATACAACGTGTAGGTTTGGAGATACAAGCTAATTTTGTACTATGCGTTATTTCTTCTCGTAAAGAGTTTCCAATGCGTACATATATGTCTTTACTCTGCAAAACTGTATTTCCTTATGAAGTGGTATTCTTACATATCCTTTCGAGAGAAAACTGTCCTGTGCCTTCTCTTTTGAGGCTACACACGTAGACATACACGCAACATGAAAGCTTTTCGACTTACAACGTGTTGTTTAGGAAAAACAAGATAATTTCGCACGATGCGGGATTTCCTTAAAACGTGATTTTCTGAAAAATTTTGACGAAAGAAAATTCTCCTTTTGGTTCTCTTTAGATGCTACATGTTAAGACGTACACGCCACAACAATTCTTTTCGAGATACAACGTGTAGTTTTGGAGATACAAGCTAATTTTGTACTATGCGTTATTTCTTCTCGTAAAGAGTTTCCAATGCGTACGCATATGTCTTTACTCTGCAAAACTGTATTTCCTTATGAAGTGGTATTCTTACATATCCTTTCGAGAGAAAACTGTCCTGTGCCTTCTCTTTTGAGGCTACACACGTAGACATACACGCAACATGAAAGCTTTTCGACTTACAACGTGTTGTTTAGGAAAAACAAGATAATTTCGCACGATGCGGGATTTCCTAAAAACGTGATTTTCTGAAAAATTTTGACGAAAGAAAATTCTCCTTTTTGTTCTCTTTAGATGCTACATGTTAAGACGTACACGCCACAACAATTCTTTTCGAGATACAACGTGTAGGTTTGGAGATACAAGCTAATTTTGTACTATGCGTTATTTCTTCTCGTAAAGAGTTTCCAATGCGTACGCATATGTCTTTACTCTGCAAAACTGTATTTCCTTATGAAGTGGTATTCTTACATATCCTTTCGAGAGAAAACTGTCCTGTGCCTTCTCTTTTGAGGCTACACACGTAGACATACACGCAACATGAAAGCTTTTCGACTTACATCGTGTTGTTTAGGAAAAACAAGATAATTTCGCACGATGCGGGATTTCCTTAAAACGTGATTTTCTGAAAAATTTTGACGAAAGAAAAATCTCCTTTTGGTTCTCTTTAGATGCTACATGTTAAGACGTACACGCCACAACAATTCTTTTCGAGATACAACGTGTAGTTTTGGAGATACAAGCTAATTTTGTACTATGCGTTATTTCTTCTCGTAAAGAGTTTCCAATGCGTACGTATATGTCTTTACTCTGCAAAACTGTATTTCCTTATGAAGTGGTATTCTTACATATCCTTTCGAGAGAAAACTGTCCTGTGCCTTCTCTTTTGAGGCTACACACGTAGACATACACGCAACATGAAAGCTTTTCGACTTACAACGTGTTGTTTAGGAAAAACAAGATAATTTCGCACGATGCGGGATTTCCTTAAAACGTGATTTTCTGAAAAATTTTGACTAAAGAAAATTCTGCTTTTGGTTCTCTTTAGATGGTACATGTTAAGACGTACACGCCACAACAATTCTTTTCGAGATACAACGTGTAGTTTTGGAGATACAAGCTAATTTTTTACTATGCGTTATTTCTTCTCGTAAAGAGTTTCCAATGCGTACGTATATGTCTTTACTCTGCAAAACTGTATTTCCTTATGAAGTGGTATTCTTACATATCCTTTCGAGAGAAAACTGTCCTGTGCCTTCTCTTTTGAGGCTACACACTTAGACATACACGCAACATGAAAGCTTTTCGACTTACAAAGTGTTGTTTAGGAAAAACAAGATAATTTCGCACGATGCGGGATTTCCTTAAAACGTGATTTTCTGAAAAATTTTGACGAAAGAAAATTCTCCTTTTGGTTCTCTTTAGATGCTACATGTTAAGACGTACACGCCACAACAATTCTTTTCGAGATACAACGTGTAGTTTTGGAGATACAAGCTAATTTTGTACTATGCGTTATTTCTTCTCGTAAAGAGTTTCCAATGCGTACGTATATGTCTTTACTCTGCAAAACTGTATTTCCTTATGAAGTGGTATTCTTACATATCCTTTCGAGAGAAAACTGTCCTGTGCCTTCTCTTTTGAGGCTACACACTTAGACATACACGCAACATGAATGCTTTTCGACTTACAACGTGTTGTTTAGGAAAAACAAGATAATTTCGCACGATGCGGGATTTCCTTAAAACGTGATTTTCTGAAAAATTTTGACGAAAGAAAATTCTCCTTTTGGTTCTCTTTAGATGCTACATGTTAAGACGTACACGCCACAACAATTCTTTTCGAGATACAACGTGTAGTTTTGGAGATACAAGCTAATTTTGTACTATGCGTTATTTCTTCTCGTAAAGAGTTTCCAATGCGTACGTATATGTCTTTACTCTGCAAAACTGTATTTCCTTATGAAGTGGTATTCTTACATATCCTTTCGAGAGAAAACTGTCTTGTGCCTTCTCTTTTGAGGCTAAACGCTTAGACATACACGCAACATGAAAGCTTTTCGACTTACAACATGTTGTTTAGGAAAACAAGATAATTTCGCACGATGCGGGATTTCCTTAAAACGTGATTTTCTGAAAAATTTTGACGAAAGAAAATTCTCCTTTTGGTTCTCTTTAGATGCTACATGTTAAGACCTACACGCCACAACAATTCTTTTCGAGATACAACGTGTAGTTTTGGAGATACAAGCTAATTTTGTACTATGCGTTATTTCTTCTCGTAAAGAGTTTCCAATGCATACGTATATGTCTTTCCTCTGCAAAACTGTATTTCCTTATGAAGTGGTATTCTTACATATCCTTTCGAGAGAAAACTGTCCTGTGCCTTCTCTTTTGAGGCTACACACGTAGACATACACGCAACATGAAAGCTTTTCGACTTACAACGTGTTGTTTAGGAAAAACAAGATAATTTCGCACGATGCAGGATTTCCTTAAAACGTGATTTTCTGAAAAATTTTGACGAAAGAAAATTCTCCTTTTGGTTCTCTTTAGATGCTACATGTTAAGACGTACACGCCACAACAATTCTTTTCGAGATACAACGTGTAGTTTTGGAGATACAATCTAATTTTGTACTATGCGTTATTTCTTCTCGTAAAGAGTTTCCAATGCGTACGCATATGTCTTTACTCTGCAAAAGTGTATTTCCTTATGAAGTGGTATTCTTACATATCCTTTCGAGAGAAAACTGTCCTGTGCCTTCTCTTTTGAGGCTACACACTTAGACATACACGCAACATGAAAGCTTTTCGACTTACAACGTGTTGTTTAGGAAAAACAAGATAATTTCGCACGATGCGGGATTTCCTTAAAACGTGATTTTCTGAAAAATTTTGACGAAAGAAAATTCTCCTTTTGGTTCTCTTTAGATGCTACATGTTAAGACGTACACGCCACAACAATTCTTTTCGAGATACAACGTGTAGTTTTGGAGATACAAGCTAATTTTGTACTATGCGTTATTTCTTCTCGTAAAGAGTTTCCAATGCGTACGTATATGTCTTTCCTCTGCAAAACTGTATTTCCTTATGAAGTGGTATTCTTACATATCCTTTCGAGAGAAAACTGTCCTGTGCCTTCTCTTTTGAGGCTACACACGTAGACATACACGCAACATGAAAGCTTTTCGACTTACAACGTGTTGTTTAGGAAAAACAAGATAATTTCGCACGATGCGGGATTTCCTTAAAACGTGATTTTCTGAAAAATTTTGACTAAAGAAAATTCTCCTTTTGGTTCTCTTTAGATGCTACATGTTAAGACGTACACGCCACAACAATTCTTTTCGAGATACAACGTGTAGTTTTGGAGATACAAGCTAATTTTGTACTATGCGTTATTTCTTCTCGTAAAGAGTTTCCAATGCGTACGTATATGTCTTTACTCTGCAAAACTGTATTTCCTTATGAAGTGGTATTCTTACATATCCTTTCGAGAGAAAACTGTCCTGTGCCTTCTCTTTTGAGGCTACACACTTAGACATACACGCAACATGAAAGCTTTTCGACTTACAACGTGTTGTTTAGGAAAAACAAGATAATTTCGCACGATGCGGGATTTCCTTAAAACGTGATTTTCTGAAAAATTTTGACGAAAGAAAATTCTCCTTTTGGTTCTCTTTAGATGCTACATGTTAAGACGTACACGCCACAACAATTCTTTTCGAGATACAACGTGTAGTTTTGGAGATACAAGCTAATTTTGTACTATGCGTTATTTCTTCTCGTAAAGAGTTATCAATGCGTACGTATATGTGTTTACTCTGCAAAACTGTATTTCCTTATGAAGTGGTATTCTTACATATCCTTTCGAGAGAAAACTGTCCTGTGCCAATGTACGCATTGGAAACTCTTTACGAGAAGAAATAACGCATAGTAAAAAAATAGCTTGTTTCTCCAAAACTACACGTTGTATCTCGAAAAGAATTGTTGTGGCGTGTACGTCTTAACATGTAGCATCTAAAGAGAACCAAAAGGAGAATTTTCTTTCGTCAAAATTTTTCAGAAAATCACGTTTTAAGGAAATCCCGCATCGTGCGAAATTATCTTGTTTTTCCTAAACAACACGTTGTAAGTCGAAAAGCTTTCATGTTGCGTGTATGTCTAAGTGTGTAGCCTCAAAAGAGAAGGCACAGGACAGTTTTCTCTCGAAAGGATATGTAAGAATACCACTTCATAAGGAAATACAGTTTTGCAGAGTAAAGACATATACGTACGCATTGGAAACTCTTTACGAGAAGAAATAACGCATAGTACAAAATTAGCTTGTACCTCCAAAACTACACGTTGTATCTCGAAAAGAATTGTTGTGGCGTGTACATCTTAACATGTAGCATCTAAAGAGAACCAAAGGGAGAATTTTCTTTCGTCAAAATTTTTCAGAAAATCACGTTTTAAGGAAATCCCGCATCGTGCGAAATTATCTTGTTTTTCCTAAACAACACGTTGTAAGTCGAAAAGCTTTCATGTTGCGTGTATGTTTAAGTGTGTAGCCTCAAAAGAGAAGGCACAGGACAGTTTTCTCTCGAAAGGATATGTAAGAATACCACTTCATAAGGAAATACAGTTTTGCAGAGTAAAGACATATACGTACGCATTGGAAACTCTTTACGAGAAGAAATAACGCATAGTACAAAATTAGCTTGTATCTCCAAAACTACACGTTGTATCTCGAAAAGAATTGTTGTGGCGTGTACGTCTTAACATGTAGCATCTAAAGAGAACCAAAAGGAGAATTTTCTTTCGTCAAAATTTTTCAGAAAATCACGTTTTAAGGAAATCCCGCATCGTGCGAAATTATCTTGTTTTTCCTAAACAACACGTTGTAAGTCGAAAAGCTTTCATGTTGCGTGTATGTCTAAGTGTGTAGCCTCAAAAGAGAAGGCACAGGACAGTTTTCTCTCGAAAGGATATGTAAGAATACCACTTCATAAGGAAATACAGTTTTGCAGAGTAAAGACATATACGTACGCATTGGAAACTCTTTAGGAGAAGAAATAACGCATCGTACAAAATTAGCTTGTATCTCCAAAACTACACGTTGTATCTCGAAAAGAATTGTTGTGGCGTGTACGTCTTAACATGTAGCATCTAAAGAGAACCAAAAGGAGAATTTTCATTCGTCAAAATTTTTCAGAAAATCACGTTTTAAGGAAATCCCGCATCGTGCGAAATTATCTTGTTTTTCCTAAACAACACGTTGTAAGTCGAAAAGCTTTCATGTTGCGTGTATGTCTAAGTGTGTAGCCTCAAAAGAGAAGGCACAGGACAGTTTTCTCTCGAAAGGATATGTAAGAATACAACTTCATAAGGAAATACAGTTTTGCAGAGTAAAGACATATACGTACGCATTGGAAACTCTTTACGAGAAGAAATAACGCATCGTACAAAATTAGCTTGTATCTCCAAAACTACACGTTGTATCTCGAAAAGAATTGTTGTGGCGTGTACGTCTTAACATGTAGCATCTAAAGAGAACCAAAAGGAGAATTTTCTTTCGTCAAAATTTTTCAGAAAATCACGTTTTAAGGAAATCCCGCATCGTGCGAAATTATCTTGTTTTTCCTAAACAACACGTTGTAAGTCGAAAAGCTTTCATGTTGCGTGTATGTCTACGTGTGTAGCCTCAAAAGAGAAGGCACAGGACAGTTTTCTCTCGAAAGGATATGTAAGAATACCACTTCATAAGGAAATACAGTTTTGCAGAGTAAAGACATATACGTACGCATTGGAAACTCTTTACGAGAAGAAATAACGCATCGTACAAAATTAGCTTGTATCTCCAAAACTACACGTTGTATCTCGAAAAGAATTGTTGTGGCGTGTACGTCTTAACATGTAGCATCTAAAGAGAACCAAAAGGAGAATTTTCTTTCGTCAAAATTTTTCAGAAAATCACGTTTTAAGGAAATCCCGCATCGTGCGAAATTATCTTGTTTTTCCTAAACAACACGTTGTAAGTCGAAAAGCTTTCATGTTGCGTGTATGTCTAAGTGTGTAGCCTCAAAAGAGAAGGCACAGGACAGTTTTCTCTCGAAAGGATATGTAAGAATACCACTTCATAAGGAAATACAGTTTTGCAGAGTAAAGACATATACGTACGCATTGGAAACTCTTTACGAGAAGAAATAACGCATCGTACAAAATTAGCTTGTATCTCCAAAACTACACGTTGTATCTCGAAAAGAATTGTTGTGGCGTGTACGTCTTAACATGTAGCATCTAAAGAGAACCAAAAGGAGAATTTTCTTTCGTCAAAATTTTTCAGAAAATCACGTTTTAAGGAAATCCCGCATCGTGCGAAATTATCTTGTTTTTCCTAAACAACACGTTGTAAGTCGAAAAGCTTTCATGTTGCGTGTATGTCTACGTGTGTAGCCTCAAAAGAGAAGGCACAGGACAGTTTTCTCTCGAAAGGATATGTAAGAATACCACTTCATAAGGAAATACAGTTTTGCAGAGTAAAGACATATACGTACGCATTGGAAACTCTTTACGAGAAGAAATAACGCATCGTACAAAATTAGCTTGTATCTCCAAAACTACACGTTGTATCTCGAAAAGAATTGTTGTGGCGTGTACGTCTTAACATGTAGCATCTAAAGAGAACCAAAAGGAGAATTTTCTTTCGTCAAAATTTTTCAGAAAATCACGTTTTAAGGAAATCCCGCATCGTGCGAAATTATCTTGTTTTTCCTAAACAACACGTTGTAAGTCGAAAAGCTTTCATGTTGCGGGTATGTCTAAGTGTGTAGCCTCAAAAGAGAAGGCACAGGACAGTTTTCTCTCGAAAGGATATGTAAGAATACCACTTCATAAGGAAATACAGTTTTGCAGAGTACAGACATATACCTACGCATTGGAAACTCTTTACGAGAAGAAATAACGCATCATACAAAATTAGCTTGTATCTCCAAAACTACACGTTGTATCTCGAAAAGAATTGTTGTGGCGTGTACGTCTTAACATGTAGCATCTAAAGGGAACCAAAAGGAGAATTTTCTTTCGTCAAAATTTTTCAGAAAATCACGTTTTAAGGAAATCCCGCATTGTGCGAAATTATCTTGTTTTTCCTAAACAACACGTTGTAAGTCGAAAAGCTTTCATGTTGCGTGTATGTCTAAGTGTGTAGCCTCAAAAGAGAAGGCACAGGACAGTTTTCTCTCGAAAGGATATGTAAGAATACCACTTCATAAGGAAATACAGTTTTGCAGAGTAAAGACATATACGTACGCATTGGAAACTCTTTACGAGAAGAAATAACGCATCGTAGAAAATTAGCTTGTATCTCCAAAACTACACGTTGTATCTCGAAAAGAATTGTTGTGGCGTGTACGTCTTAACATGTAGCATCTAAAGAGAACCAAAAGGAGAATTTTCTTTCGTCAAAATTTTTCAGAAAATCACGTTTTAAGGAAATCCCGCATCGTGCGAAATTATCTTGTTTTTCCTAAACAACACGTTGTAAGTCGAAAAGCTTTCATGTTGCGTGTATGTCTAAGTGTGTAGCCTCAAAAGAGAAGGCACAGGACAGTTTTCTCTCGAAAGGATATGTAAGAATACCACTTAATAAGGAAATACAGTTTTGCAGAGTAAAGACATATACGTACGCATTGGAAACTCTTTACGAGAAGAAATAACGCATCGTACAAAATTAGCTTGTATCTCCAAAACTACACGTTGTATCTCGAAAAGAATTGTTGTGGCGTGTACGTCTTAACATGTAGCATCTAAAGAGAACCAAAAGGAGAATTTTCTTTCGTCAAAATTTTTCAGAAAATCACGTTTTAAGGAAATCCCTCATCGTGCGAAATTATCTTGTTTTTCCTAAACAACACGTTGTAAGTCGAAAAGCTTTCATGTTGCGTGTATGTCTAAGTGTGTAGCCTCAAAAGAGAAGGTACAGGACAGTTTTCTCTCGAAAGGATATGTAAGAATACCACTTCATAAGGAAATACAGTTTTGCTGAGTAAAGACATATACGTACGCATTGGAAACTCTTTACGAGAAGAAATAACGCATCGTACAAAATTAGCTTGTATCTCCAAAACTACACGTTGTATCTCGAAAAGAATTGTTGTGGCGTGTACGTCTTAACATGTAGCATCTAAAGAGAACCAAAAGGAGAATTTTCTTTCGTCAAAATTTTTCAGAAAATCACGTTTTAAGGAAATCCCGCATCGTGCGAAATTATCTGGTTTTTCCTAAACAACACGTTGTAAGTCGAAAAGCTTTCATGTTGCGTGTATGTCTAAGTGTGTAGCCTCAAAAGAGAAGGCACAGGACAGTTTTCTCTCGAAAGGATATGTAAGAATACCACTTCATAAGGAAATACAGTTTTGCAGAGTAAAGACATATACATACGCATTGGAAACTCTTTAGGAGAAGAAATAACGCATCGTACAAAATTAGCTTGTATCTCCAAAACTACACGTTGTATCTCGAAAAGAATTGTTGTGGCGTGTACGTCTTAACATGTAGCATCTAAAGAGAACCAAAAGGAGAATTTTCTTTCGTCAAAATTTTTCAGAAAATCACGTTTTAAGGAAATCCTGCATCGTGCGAAATTATCTTGTTTTTCCTAAACAACACGTTGTAAGTCGAAAAGCTTTCATGTTGCGTGTATGTCTAAGTGTGTAGCCTCAAAAGAGAAGGCACAGGACAGTTTTCTCTCGAAAGGATATGTAAGAATACCACTTCATAAGGAAATACAGTTTTGCAGAGTAAAGACATATACTTACGCATTGTAAACTCTTTACTAGAAGAAATAACGCATCGTACAAAATTAGCTTGTATCTCCAAAACTACACGTTGTATCTCGAAAAGAATTGTTGTGGCGTGTACGTCTTAACATGTAGCATCTAAAGAGAACCAAAAGGAGAATTTTCTTTCGTCAAAATTTTTCAGAAAATCACGTTTTAAGGAAATCCCGCATCGTGCGAAATTATCTT
Organism: Apodemus sylvaticus; assembly: GCF_947179515.1. Lineage (NCBI taxonomy): Eukaryota > Metazoa > Chordata > Mammalia > Rodentia > Muridae > Apodemus > Apodemus sylvaticus. Next base: position 867,922 of record NW_026263416.1, read on the forward strand.
GTTTTTCCTAAACAACACGTTGTAAGTCGAAAAGCTTTCATGTTGCGTGTATGTCTAAGTGTGTAGCCTCAAAAGAGAAGGCACAGGACAGTTTTCTCTCGAAAGGATATGTAAGAATACCACTTCATAAGGAAATACAGTTTTGCAGAGTAAAGACATATACGTACGCATTGGAAACTCTTTACGAGAAGAAATAACGCATCGTACAAAATTAGCTTGTATCTCCAAAACTACACGTTGTATCTCGAAAAGAATTGTTGTGGCGTGTACGTCTTAACATGTAGCATCTAAAGAGAACCAAAAGGAGAATTTTCTTTCGTCAAAATTTTTCAGAAAATCACGTTTTAAGGAAATCCCGCATCGTGCGAAATTATCTTGTTTTTCCTAAACAACACGTTGTAAGTCGAAAAGCTTTCATGTTGCGTGTATGTCTAAGTGTGTAGCCTCAAAAGAGAAGGCACAGGACAGTTTTCTCTCGAAAGGATATGTAAGAATACCACTTCATAAGGAAATACAGTTTTGCAGAGTAAAGACATATACGTACGCATTGGAAACTCTTTACGAGAAGAAATAACGCATCGTACAAAATTAGCTTGTATCTCCAAAACTACACGTTGTATCTCGAAAAGAATTGTTGTGGCGTGTACGTCTTAACATGTAGCATCTAAAGAGAACCAAAAGGAGAATTTCCTTTCGTCAAAATTTTTCAGAAAATCACGTTTTAAGGAAATCCCGCATCGTGCGAAATTATCTTGTTTTTCCTAAACAACACGTTGTAAGTCGAAAAGCTTTCATGTTGCGTGTATGTCTACGTGTGTAGCCTCAAAAGAGAAGGCACAGGACAGTTTTCTCTCGAAAGGATATGTAAGAATACCACTTCATAAGGAAATACAGTTTTGCAGAGTAAAGACATATACGTACGCATTGGAAACTCTTTACGAGAAGAAATAACGCATCGTACAAAATTAGCTTGTATCTCCAAAACTACACGTTGTATCTCGAAAAGAATTGTTGTGGCGTGTACGTCTTAACATGTAGCATCTAAAGAGAACCAAAAGGAGAATTTTCTTTCGTCAAAATTTTTCAGAAAATCACGTTTTAAGGAAATCCCGCATCGTGCGAAATTATCTTGTTTTTCCTAAACAACACGTTGTAAGTCGAAAAGCTTTCATGTTGCGGGTATGTCTAAGTGTGTAGCCTCAAAAGAGAAGGCACAGGACAGTTTTCTCTCGAAAGGATATGTAAGAATACCACTTCATAAGGAAATACAGTTTTGCAGAGTAAAGACATATACCTACGCATTGGAAACTCTTTACGAGAAGAAATAACGCATCGTACAAAATTAGCTTGTATCTCCAAAACTACACGTTGTATCTCGAAAAGAATTGTTGTGGCGTGTACGTCTTAACATGTAGCATCTAAAGGGAACCAAAAGGAGAATTTTCTTTCGTCAAAATTTTTCAGAAAATCACGTTTTAAGGAAATCCCGCATTGTGCGAAATTATCTTGTTTTTCCTAAACAACACGTTGTAAGTCGAAAAGCTTTCATGTTGCGTGTATGTCTAAGTGTGTAGCCTCAAAAGAGAAGGCACAGGACAGTTTTCTCTCGAAAGGATATGTAAGAATACCACTTCATAAGGAAATACAGTTTTGCAGAGTAAAGACATATACATACGCATTGGAAACTCTTTAGGAGAAGAAATAACGCATCGTACAAAATTAGCTTGTATCTCCAAAACTACACGTTGTATCTCGAAAAGAATTGTTGTGGCGTGTACGTCTTAACATGTAGCATCTAAAGAGAACCAAAAGGAGAATTTTCTTTCGTCAAAATTTTTCAGAAAATCACGTTTTAAGGAAATCCTGCATCGTGCGAAATTATCTTGTTTTTCCTAAACAACACGTTGTAAGTCGAAAAGCTTTCATGTTGCGTGTATGTCTAAGTGTGTAGCCTCAAAAGAGAAGGCACAGGACAGTTTTCTCTCGAAAGGATATGTAAGAATACCACTTCATAAGGAAATACAGTTTTGCAGAGTAAAGACATATACTTACGCATTGTAAACTCTTTACTAGAAGAAATAACGCATCGTACAAAATTAGCTTGTATCTCCAAAACTACACGTTGTATCTCGAAAAGAATTGTTGTGGCGTGTACGTCTTAACATGTAGCATCTAAAGAGAACCAAAAGGAGAATTTTCTTTCGTCAAAATTTTTCAGAAAATCACGTTTTAAGGAAATCCCGCATCGTGCGAAATTATCTTGTTTTTCCTAAACAACACGTTGTAAGTCGAAAAGCTTTCATGTTGCGTGTATGTCTAAGTGTGTAGCCTCAAAAGAGAAGGCACAGGACAGTTTTCTCTCGAAAGGATATGTAAGAATACCACTTCATAAGGAAATACAGTTTTGCAGAGTAAAGACATATACGTACGCATTGGAAACTCTTTACGAGAAGAAATAACGCATCGTACAAAATTAGCTTGTATCTCCAAAACTACACGTTGTATCTCGAAAAGAATTGTTGTGGCGTGTACGTCTTAACATGTAGCATCTAAAGAGAACCAAAAGGAGAATTTTCTTTCGTCAAAATTTTTCAGAAAATCACGTTTTAAGGAAATCCCGCATCGTGCGAAATTATCTTGTTTTTCCTAAACAACACGTTGTAAGTCGAAAAGCTTTCATGTTGCGTGTATGTCTAAGTGTGTAGCCTCAAAAGAGAAGGCACAGGACAGTTTTCTCTCGAAAGGATATGTAAGAATACCACTTCATAAGGAAATACAGTTTTGCAGAGTAAAGACATATACGTACGCATTGGAAACTCTTTACGAGAAGAAATAACGCATCGTACAAAATTAGCTTGTATCTCCAAAACTACACGTTGTATCTCGAAAAGAATTGTTGTGGCGTGTACGTCTTAACATGTAGCATCTAAAGAGAACCAAAAGGAGAATTTCCTTTCGTCAAAATTTTTCAGAAAATCACGTTTTAAGGAAATCCCGCATCGTGCGAAATTATCTTGTTTTTCCTAAACAACACGTTGTAAGTCGAAAAGCTTTCATGTTGCGTGTATGTCTACGTGTGTAGCCTCAAAAGAGAAGGCACAGGACAGTTTTCTCTCGAAAGGATATGTAAGAATACCACTTCATAAGGAAATACAGTTTTGCAGAGTAAAGACATATACGTACGCATTGGAAACTCTTTACGAGAAGAAATAACGCATCGTACAAAATTAGCTTGTATCTCCAAAACTACACGTTGTATCTCGAAAAGAATTGTTGTGGCGTGTACGTCTTAACATGTAGCATCTAAAGAGAACCAAAAGGAGAATTTTCTTTCGTCAAAATTTTTCAGAAAATCACGTTTTAAGGAAATCCCGCATCGTGCGAAATTATCTTGTTTTTCCTAAACAACACGTTGTAAGTCGAAAAGCTTTCATGTTGCGGGTATGTCTAAGTGTGTAGCCTCAAAAGAGAAGGCACAGGACAGTTTTCTCTCGAAAGGATATGTAAGAATACCACTTCATAAGGAAATACAGTTTTGCAGAGTAAAGACATATACCTACGCATTGGAAACTCTTTACGAGAAGAAATAACGCATCGTACAAAATTAGCTTGTATCTCCAAAACTACACGTTGTATCTCGAAAAGAATTGTTGTGGCGTGTACGTCTTAACATGTAGCATCTAAAGGGAACCAAAAGGAGAATTTTCTTTCGTCAAAATTTTTCAGAAAATCACGTTTTAAGGAAATCCCGCATTGTGCGAAATTATCTTGTTTTTCCTAAACAACACGTTGTAAGTCGAAAAGCTTTCATGTTGCGTGTATGTCTAAGTGTGTAGCCTCAAAAGAGAAGGCACAGGACAGTTTTCTCTCGAAAGGATATGTAAGAATACCACTTCATAAGGAAATACAGTTTTGCAGAGTAAAGACATATACATACGCATTGGAAACTCTTTACGAGAAGAAATAACGCATCGTACAAAATTAGCTTGTATCTCCAAAATACACGTTGTATCTCGAAAAGAATTGTTGTGGCGTGTACGTCTTAACATGTAGCATCTAAAGAGAACCAAAAGGAGAATTTTCTTTCGTCAAAATTTTTCAGAAAATCACGTTTTAAGGAAATCCCGCATCGTGCGAAATTATCTTGTTTTTCCTAAACAACACGTTGTAAGTCGAAAAGCTTTCATGTTGCGTGTATGTCTAAGTGTGTAGCCTCAAAAGAGAAGGCACAGGACAGTTTTCTCTCGAAAGGATATGTAAGAATACCACTTAATAAGGAAATACAGTTTTGCAGAGTAAAGACATATACGTACGCATTGGAAACTCTTTACGAGAAGAAATAACGCATCTTACAAAATTAGCTTGTATCTCCAAAACTACACGTTGTATCTCGAAAAGAATTGTTGTGGCGTGTACGTCTTAACATGTAGCATCTAAAGAGAACCAAAAGGAGAATTTTCTTTCGTCAAAATTTTTCAGAAAATCACGTTTTAAGGAAATCCCGCATCGTGCGAAATTATCTTGTTTTTCCTAAACAACACGTTGTAAGTCGAAAAGCTTTCATGTTGCGTGTATGTCTAAGTGTGTAGCCTCAAAAGAGAAGGTACAGGACAGTTTTCTCTCGAAAGGATATGTAAGAATACCACTTCATAAGGAAATACAGTTTTGCTGAGTAAAGACATATACGTACGCATTGGAAACTCTTTACGAGAAGAAATAACGCATCGTACAAAATTAGCTTGTATCTCCAAAACTACACGTTGTATCTCGAAAAGAATTGTTGTGGCGTGTACGTCTTAACATGTAGCATCTAAAGAGAACCAAAAGGAGAATTTTCTTTCGTCAAAATTTTTCAGAAAATCACGTTTTAAGGAAATCCCGCATCGTGCGAAATTATCTTGTTTTTCCTAAACAACACGTTGTAAGTCGAAAAGCTTTCAAGTTGCGAGTATGTCTAAGTGTGTAGCCTCAAAAGAGAAGGCACAGGACAGTTTTCTCTCGAAAGGATATGTAAGAATACCACTTCATAAGGAAATACAGTTTTGCAGAGTAAAGACATATACGTACGCATTGGAAACTCTTTACGAGAAGAAATAACGCATCATACAAAATTAGCTTGTATCTCCAAAACTACACGTTGTATCTCGAAAAGAATTGTTGTGGCGTGTACGTCTTAACATGTAGCATCTAAAGAGAACCAAAAGGAGAATTTTCTTTCGTCAAAATTTTTCAGAAAATCACGTTTTAAGGAAATCCCGCATCGTGCGAAATTATCTGGTTTTTCCTAAACAACACGTTGTAAGTCGAAAAGCTTTCATGTTGCGTGTATGTCTAAGTGTGTAGCCTCAAAAGAGAAGGCACAGGACAGTTTTCTCTCGAAAGGATATGTAAGAATACCACTTCATAAGGAAATACAGTTTTGCAGAGTAAAGACATATACGTACGCATTGGAAACTCTTTAGGAGAAGAAATAACGCATCGTACAAAATTAGCTTGTATCTCCAAAACTACACGTTGTATCTCGAAAAGAATTGTTGTGGCGTGTACGTCTTAACATGTAGCATCTAAAGAGAACCAAAAGGAGAATTTTCTTTCGTCAAAATTTTTCAGAAAATCACGTTTTAAGGAAATCCTGCATCGTGCGAAATTATCTTGTTTTTCCTAAACAACACGTTGTAAGTCGAAAAGCTTTCATGTTGCGTGTATGTCTAAGTGTGTAGCCTCAAAAGAGAAGGCACAGGACAGTTTTCTCTCGAAAGGATATGTAAGAATACCACTTCATAAGGAAATACAGTTTTGCAGAGTAAAGACATATACTTACGCATTGTAAACTCTTTACTAGAAGAAATAACGCATCGTAAAAAATTAGCTTGTATCTCCAAAACTACACGTTGTATCTCGAAAAGAATTGTTGTGGCGTGTACGTCTTAACATGTAGCATCTAAAGAGAACCAAAAGGAGAATTTTCTTTCGTCAAAATTTTTCAGAAAATCACGTTTTAAGGAAATCCCGCATCGTGCGAAATTATCTTGTTTTTCCTAAACAACACGTTGTAAGTCGAAAAGCTTTCATGTTGCGTGTATGTCTACGTGTGTAGCCTCAAAAGAGAAGGCACAGGACAGTTTTCTCTCGAAAGGATATGTAAGAATACCACTTCATAAGGAAATACAGTTTTGCAGAGTAAAGACATATACGTACGCATTGGAAACTCTTTACGAGAAGAAATAACGCATCGTACAAAATTAGCTTGTATCTCCAAAACTACACGTTGTATCTCGAAAAGAATTGTTGTGGCGTGTACGTCTTAACATGTAGCATCTAAAGAGAACCAAAAGGAGAATTTTCTTTCGTCAAAATTTTTCAGAAAATCACGTTTTAAGGAAATCCCGCATCGTGCGAAATTATCTTGTTTTTCCTAAACAACACGTTGTAAGTCGAAAAGCTTTCATGTTGCGTGTATGTCTAAGTGTGTAGCCTCAAAAGAGAAGGCACAGGACAGTTTTCTCTCGAAAGGATATGTAAGAATACCACTTCATAAGGAAATACAGTTTTGCAGAGTAAAGACATATACGTACGCATTGGAAACTCTTTACGAGAAGAAATAACGCATCGTACAAAATTAGCTTGTATCTCCAAAACTACACGTTGTATCTCGAAAAGAATTGTTGTGGCGTGTACGTCTTAACATGTAGCATCTAAAGAGAACCAAAAGGAGAATTTTCTTTCGTCAAAATTTTTCAGAAAATCACGTTTTAAGGAAATCCCGCATCGTGCGAAATTATCTTGTTTTTCCTAAACAACACGTTGTAAGTCGAAAAGCTTTCATGTTGCGGGTATGTCTAAGTGTGTAGCCTCAAAAGAGAAGGCACAGGACAGTTTTCTCTCGAAAGGATATGTAAGAATACCACTTCATAAGGAAATACAGTTTTGCAGATTAAAGACATATACCTACGCATTGGAAACTCTTTACGAGAAGAAATAACGCATCGTACAAAATTAGCTTGTATCTCCAAAACTACACGTTGTATCTCGAAAAGAATTGGTGTGGCGTGTACGTCTTAACATGTAGCATCTAAAGGGAACCAAAAGGAGAATTTTCTTTCGTCAAAATTTTTCAGAAAATCACGTTTTAAGGAAATCCCGCATTGTGCGAAATTATCTTGTTTTTCCTAAACAACACGTCGTAAGTCGAAAAGCTTTCATGTTGCGTGTATGTCTAAGTGTGTAGCCTCAAAAGAGAAGGCACAGGACAGTTTTCTCTCGAAAGGATATGTAAGAATACCACTTCATAAGGAAATACAGTTTTGCAGAGTAAAGACATATACGTACGCATTGGAAACTCTTTACGAGAAGAAATAACGCATCGTACAAAATTAGCTTGTATCTCCAAAACTACACGTTGTATCTCGAAAAGAATTGTTGTGGCGTGTACGTCTTAACATGTAGCATCTAAAGAGAACCAAAAGGAGAATTTTCTTTCGTCAAAATTTTTCAGAAAATCACGTTTTAAGGAAATCCCGCATCGTGCGAAATTATCTTGTTTTTCCTAAACAACACGTTGTAAGTCGAAAAGCTTTCATGTTGCGTGTATGTCTAAGTGTGTAGCCTCAAAAGAGAAGGCACAGGACAGTTTTCTCTCGAAAGGATATGTAAGAATACCACTTCATAAGGAAATACAGTTTTGCAGAGTAAAGACATATACTTACGCATTGTAAACTCTTTACTAGAAGAAATAACGCATCGTACAAAATTAGCTTGTATCTCCAAAACTACACGTTGTATCTCGAAAAGAATTGTTGTGGCGTGTACGTCTTAACATGTAGCATCTAAAGAGAACCAAAAGGAGAATTTTCTTTCGTCAAAATTTTTCAGAAAATCACGTTTTAAGGAAATCCTGCATCGTGCGAAATTATCTTGTTTTTCCTAAACAACACGTTGTAAGTCGAAAAGCTTTCATGTTGCGTGTATGTCTAAGTGTGTAGCCTCAAAAGAGAAGGCACAGGACAGTTTTCTCTCGAAAGGATATGTAAGAATACCACTTCATAAGGAAATACAGTTTTGCAGAGTAAAGACATATACTTACGCATTGTAAACTCTTTACTAGAAGAAATAACGCATCGTAAAAAATTAGCTTGTATCTCCAAAACTACACGTTGTATCTCGAAAAGAATTGTTGTGGCGTGTACGTCTTAACATGTAGCATCTAAAGAGAACCAAAAGGAGAATTTTCTTTCGTCAAAATTTTTCAGAAAATCACGTTTTAAGGAAATCCCGCATCGTGCGAAATTATCTTGTTTTTCCTAAACAACACGTTGTAAGTCGAAAAGCTTTCATGTTGCGTGTATGTCTACGTGTGTAGCCTCAAAAGAGAAGGCACAGGACAGTTTTCTCTCGAAAGGATATGTAAGAATACCACTTCATAAGGAAATACAGTTTTGCAGAGTAAAGACATATACGTACGCATTGGAAACTCTTTACGAGAAGAAATAACGCATCGTACAAAATTAGCTTGTATCTCCAAAACTACACGTTGTATCTCGAAAAGAATTGTTGTGGCGTGTACGTCTTAACATGTAGCATCTAAAGAGAACCAAAAGGAGAATTTTCTTTCGTCAAAATTTTTCAGAAAATCACGTTTTAAGGAAATCCCGCATCGTGCGAAATTATCTTGTTTTTCCTAAACAACACGTTGTAAGTCGAAAAGCTTTCATGTTGCGTGTATGTCTAAGTGTGTAGCCTCAAAAGAGAAGGCACAGGACAGTTTTCTCTCGAAAGGATATGTAAGAATACCACTTCATAAGGAAATACAGTTTTGCAGAGTAAAGACATATACGTACGCATTGGAAACTCTTTACGAGAAGAAATAACGCATCGTACAAAATTAGCTTGTATCTCCAAAACTACACGTTGTATCTCGAAAAGAATTGTTGTGGCGTGTACGTCTTAACATGTAGCATCTAAAGAGAACCAAAAGGAGAATTTTCTTTCGTCAAAATTTTTCAGAAAATCACGTTTTAAGGAAATCCCGCATCGTGCGAAATTATCTTGTTTTTCCTAAACAACACGTTGTAAGTCGAAAAGCTTTCATGTTGCGGGTATGTCTAAGTGTGTAGCCTCAAAAGAGAAGGCACAGGACAGTTTTCTCTCGAAAGGATATGTAAGAATACCACTTCATAAGGAAATACAGTTTTGCAGATTAAAGACATATACCTACGCATTGGAAACTCTTTACGAGAAGAAATAACGCATCGTACAAAATTAGCTTGTATCTCCAAAACTACACGTTGTATCTCGAAAAGAATTGGTGTGGCGTGTACGTCTTAACATGTAGCATCTAAAGGGAACCAAAAGGAGAATTTTCTTTCGTCAAAATTTTTCAGAAAATCACGTTTTAAGGAAATCCCGCATTGTGCGAAATTATCTTGTTTTTCCTAAACAACACGTCGTAAGTCGAAAAGCTTTCATGTTGCTTGTATGTCTAAGTGTGTAGCCTCAAAAGAGAAGGCACAGGACAGTTTTCTCTCGAAAGGATATGTAAGAATACCACTTCATAAGGAAATACAGTTTTGCAGAGTAAAGACATATACGTACGCATTGGAAACTCTTTACGAGAAGAAATAACGCATCGTACAAAATTAGCTTGTATCTCCAAAACTACACGTTGTATCTCGAAAAGAATTGTTGTGGCGTGTACGTCTTAACATGTAGCATCTAAAGAGAACCAAAAGGAGAATTTTCTTTCGTCAAAATTTTTCAGAAAATCACGTTTTAAGGAAATCCCGCATCGTGCGAAATTATCTTGTTTTTCCTAAACAACACGTTGTAAGTCGAAAAGCTTTCATGTTGCGTGTATGTCTAAGTGTGTAGCCTCAAAAGAGAAGGCACAGGACAGTTTTCTCTCGAAAGGATATGTAAGAATACCACTTCATAAGGAAATACAGTTTTGCAGAGTAAAGACATATACGTACGCATTGTAAACTCTTTACTAGAAGAAATAACGCATCGTACAAAATTAGCTTGTATCTCCAAAACTACACGTTGTATCTCGAAAAGAATTGTTGTGGCGTGTACGTCTTAACATGTAGCATCTAAAGAGAACCAAAAGGAGAATTTTCTTTCGTCAAAATTTTTCAGAAAATCACGTTTTAAGGAAATCCCGCATCGTGCGAAATTATCTTGTTTTTCCTAAACAACACGTTGTAAGTCGAAAAGCTTTCATGTTGCGTGTATGTCTACGTGTGTAGCCTCAAAAGAGAAGGCACAGGACAGTTTTCTCTCGAAAGGATATGTAAGAATACCACTTCATAAGGAAATACAGTTTTGCAGAGTAAAGACATATACGTACGCATTGGAAACTCTTTACGAGAAGAAATAACGCATCGTACAAAATTAGCTTGTATCTCCAAAACTACACGTTGTATCTCGAAAAGAATTGTTGTGGCGTGTACGTCTTAACATGTAGCATCTAAAGAGAACCAAAAGGAGAATTTTCTTTCGTCAAAATTTTTCAGAAAATCACGTTTTAAGGAAATCCCGCATCGTGCGAAATTATCTTGTTTTTCCTAAACAACACGTTGTAAGTCGAAAAGCTTTCATGTTGCGTGTATGTCTACGTGTGTAGCCTCAAAAGAGAAGGCACAGAACAGTTTTCTCTCGAAAGGATATGTAAGAATACCACTTCATAAGGAAATACAGTTTTGCAGAGTAAAGACATATACGTACGCATTGGAAACTCTTTACGAGAAGAAATAACGCATCGTACAAAATTAGCTTGTATCTCCAAAACTACACGTTGTATCTCGAAAAGAATTGTTGTGGCGTGTACGTCTTAACATGTAGCATCTAAAGAGAACCAAAAGGAGAATTTTCTTTCGTCAAAATTTTTCAGAAAATCACGTTTTAAGGAAATCCCGCATCGTGCGAAATTATCTTGTTTTTCCTAAACAACACGTTGTAAGTCGAAAAGCTTTCATGTTGCGGGTATGTCTACGTGTGTAGCCTCAAAAGAGAAGGCACAGGACAGTTTTCTCTCGAAAGGATATGTAAGAATACCACTTCATAAGGAAATACAGTTTTGCAGAGTAAAGACATATACCTACGCATTGGAAACTCTTTACGAGAAGAAATAACGCATCGTACAAAATTAGCTTGTATCTCCAAAACTACACGTTGTATCTCGAAAAGAATTGTTGTGGCGTGTACGTCTTAACATGTAGCATCTAAAGGGAACCAAAAGGAGAATTTTCTTTCGTCAAAATTTTTCAGAAAATCACGTTTAAAGGAAATCCCGCATTGTGCGAAATTATCTTGTTTTTCCTAAACAACACGTTGTAAGTCGAAAAGCTTTCATGTTGCGGGTATGTCTAAGTGTGTAGCCTCAAAAGAGAAGGCACAGGACAGTTTTCTCTCGAAAGGATATGTAAGAATACCACTTCATAAGGAAATACAGTTTTGCAGAGTAAAGACATATACCTACGCATTGGAAACTCTTTACGAGAAGAAATAACGCATCGTACAAAATTAGCTTGTATCTCCAAAACTACACGTTGTATCTCGAAAAGAATTGTTGTGGCGTGTACGTCTTAACATGTAGCATCTAAAGGGAACCAAAAGGAGAATTTTCTTTCGTCAAAATTTTTCAGAAAATCACGTTTTAAGGAAATCCCGCATCGTGCGAAATTATCTTGTTTTTCCTAAACAACACGTTGTAAGTCGAAAAGCTTTCATGTTGCGTGTATGTCTAAGTGTGTAGCCTCAAAAGAGAAGGCACAGGACAGTTTTCTCTCGAAAGGATATGTAAGAATACCACTTCATAAGGAAATACAGTTTTGCAGAGTAAAGACATATACGTACGCATTGGAAACTCTTTACGAGAAGAAATAACGCATCGTACAAAATTAGCTTGTATCTCCAAAACTACACGTTGTATCTCGAAAAGAATTGTTGTGGCGTGTACGTCTTAACATGTAGCATCTAAAGAGAACCAAAAGGAGAATTTTCTTTCGTCAAAATTTTTCAGAAAATCACGTTTTAAGGAAATCCCGCATCGTGCGAAATTATCTTGTTTTTCCTAAACAACACGTTGTAAGTCGAAAAGCTTTCATGTTGCGTGTATGTCTAAGTGTGTAGCCTCAAAAGAGAAGGTACAGGACAGTTTTCTCTCGAAAGGATATGTAAGAATACCACTTCATAAGGAAATACAGTTTTGCTGAGTAAAGACATATACGTACGCATTGGAAACTCTTTACGAGAAGAAATAACGCATCGTACAAAATTAGCTTGTATCTCCAAAACTACACGTTGTATCTCGAAAAGAATTGTTGTGGCGTGTACGTCTTAACATGTAGCATCTAAAGAGAACCAAAAGGAGAATTTTCTTTCGTCAAAATTTTTCAGAAAATCACGTTTTAAGGAAATCCCGCATCGTGCGAAATTATCTTGTTTTTCCTAAACAACACGTTGTAAGTCGAAAAGCTTTCAAGTTGCGTGTATGTCTAAGTGTGTAGCCTCAAAAGAGAAGGCACAGGACAGTTTTCTCTCGAAAGGATATGTAAGAATACCACTTCATAAGGAAATACAGTTTTGCAGAGTAAAGACATATACGTACGCATTGGAAACTCTTTACGAGAAGAAATAACGCATCGTACAAAATTAGCTTGTATCTCCAAAACTACACGTTGTATCTCGAAAAGAATTGTTGTGGCGTGTACGTCTTAACATGTAGCATCTAAAGAGAACCAAATGGAGAATTTTCGTTCGTCAAAATTTTTCAGAAAATCACGTTTTAAGGAAATCCCGCATCGTGCGAAATTACCTGGTTTTTCCTAAACAACACGTTGTAAGTCGAAAAGCTTTCATGTTGCGTGTATGTCTAAGTGTGTAGCCTCAAAAGAGAAGGCACAGGACAGTTTTCTCTCGAAAGGATATGTAAGAATACCACTTCATAAGGAAATACAGTTTTGCAGAGTAAAGACATATACGTACGCATTGGAAACTCTTTAGGAGAAGAAATAACGCATCGTACAAAATTAGCTTGTATCTCCAAAACTACACGTTGTATCTCGAAAAGAATTGTTGTGGCGTGTACGTCTTAACATGTAGCATCTAAAGAGAACCAAAAGGAGAATTTTCTTTCGTCAAAATTTTTCAGAAAATCACGTTTTAAGGAAATCCTGCATCGTGCGAAATTATCTTGTTTTTCCTAAACAACACGTTGTAAGTCGAAAAGCTTTCATGTTGCGTGTATGTCTAAGTGTGTAGCCTCAAAAGAGAAGGCACAGGACAGTTTTCTCTCGAAAGGATATGTAAGAATACCACTTCATAAGGAAATACAGTTTTGCAGAGTAAAGACATATACTTACGCATTGTAAACTCTTTACTAGAAGAAATAACGCATCGTACAAAATTAGCTTGTATCTCCAAAACTACACGTTGTATCTCGAAAAGAATTGTTGTGGCGTGTACGTCTTAACATGTAGCATCTAAAGAGAACCAAAAGGAGAATTTTCTTTCGTCAAAATTTTTCAGAAAATCACGTTTTAAGGAAATCCCGCATCGTGCGAAATTATCTTGTTTTTCCTAAACAACACGTTGTAAGTCGAAAAGCTTTCATGTTGCGTGTATGTCTAAGTGTGTAGCCTCAAAAGAGAAGGCACAGGACAGTTTTCTCTCGAAAGGATATGTAAGAATACCACTTCATAAGGAAATACAGTTTTGCAGAGTAAAGACATATACGTACGCATTGGAAACTCTTTACTAGAAGAAATAACGCATCGTACAAAATTAGCTTGTATCTCCAAAACTACACGTTGTATCTCGAAAAGAATTGTTGTGGCGTGTACGTCTTAACATGTAGCATCTAAAGAGAACCAAAAGGAGAATTTTCTTTCGTCAAAATTTTTCAGAAAATCACGTTTTAAGGAAATCCCGCATCGTGCGAAATTATCTTGTTTTTCCTAAACAACACGTTGTAAGTCGAAAAGCTTTCATGTTGCGTGTATGTCTAAGTGTGTAGCCTCAAAAGAGAAGGCACAGGACAGTTTTCTCTCGAAAGGATATGTAAGAATACCACTTCATAAGGAAATACAGTTTTGCAGAGTAAAGACATATACGTACGCATTGGAAACTCTTTACGAGAAGAAATAACGCATCGTACAAAATTAGCTTGTATCTCCAAAACTACACGTTGTATCTCGAAAAGAATTGTTGTGGCGTGTACGTCTTAACATGTAGCATCTAAAGAGAACCAAAAGGAGAATTTCTTTCGTCAAAATTTTTCAGAAAATCACGTTTTAAGGAAATCCCGCATCGTGCGAAATTATCTTGTTTTTCCTAAACAACACGTTGTAAGTCGAAAAGCTTTCATGTTGCGTGTATGTCTACGTGTGTAGCCTCAAAAGAGAAGGCACAGGACAGTTTTCTCTCGAAAGGATATGTAAGAATACCACTTCATAAGGAAATACAGTTTTGCAGAGTAAAGACATATACGTACGCATTGGAAACTCTTTACGAGAAGAAATAACGCATCGTAAAAAATTAACTTGTATCTCCAAAACTACACGTTGTATCTCGAAAAGAATTGTTGTGGCGTGTACGTCTTAACATGTAGCATCTAAAGAGAACCAAAAGGAGAATTTTCTTTCGTCAAAATTTTTCAGAAAATCACGTTTTAAGGAAATCCCGCATCGTGCGAAATTATCTTGTTTTTCCTAAACAACACGTTGTAAGTCGAAAAGCTTTCATGTTGCGTGTATGTCTAAGTGTGTAGCCTCAAAAGAGAAGGCACAGGACAGTTTTCTCTCGAAAGGATATGTAAGAATACCACTTCATAAGGAAATACAGTTTTGCAGAGTAAAGACATATACGTACGCATTGGAAACTCTTTACGAGAAGAAATAACGCATCTTACAAAATTAGCTTGTATCTCCAAAACTACACGTTGTATCTCGAAAAGAATTGTTGTGGCGTGTACGTCTTAACATGTAGCATCTAAAGAGAACCAAAAGGAGAATTTTCTTTCGTCAAAATTTTTCAGAAAATCACGTTTTAAGGAAATCCCGCATCGTGCGAAATTATCTTGTTTTTCCTAAACAACACGTTGTAAGTCGAAAAGCTTTCATGTTGCGTGTATGTCTAAGTGTGTAGCCTCAAAAGAGAAGGTACAGGACAGTTTTCTCTCGAAAGGATATGTAAGAATACCACTTCATAAGGAAATACAGTTTTGCTGAGTAAAGACATATACGTACGCATTGGAAACTCTTTACGAGAAGAAATAACGCATCATACAAAATTAGCTTGTATCTCCGAAACTACACGTTGTATCTCGAAAAGAATTGTTGTGGCGTGTACGTCTTAACATGTAGCATCTAAAGAGAACCAAAAGGAGAATTTTCTTTCGTCAAAATTTTTCAGAAAATCACGTTTTAAGGAAATCCCGCATCGTGCGAAATTATCTTGTTTTTCCTAAACAACACGTTGTAAGTCGAAAAGCTTTCAAGTTGCGTGTATGTCTAAGTGTGTAGCCTCAAAAGAGAAGGCACAGGACAGTTTTCTCTCGAAAGGATATGTAAGAATACCACTTCATAAGGAAATACAGTTTTGCAGAGTAAAGACATATACGTACGCATTGGAAACTCTTTACGAGAAGAAATAACGCATCATACAAAATTAGCTTGTATCTCCAAAACTACACGTTGTATCTCGAAAAGAATTGTTGTGGCGTGTACGTCTTAACATGTAGCATCTAAAGAGAACCAAAAGGAGAATTTTCTTTCGTCAAAATTTTTCAGAAAATCACGTTTTAAGGAAATCCCGCATCGTGCGAAATTATCTGGTTTTTCCTAAACAACACGTTGTAAGTCGAAAAGCTTTCATGTTGCGTGTATGTCTAAGTGTGTAGCCTAAAAGAGAAGGCACAGGACAGTTTTCTCTCGAAAGGATATGTAAGAATACCACTTCATAAGGAAATACAGTTTTGCAGAGTAAAGACATATACGTACGCATTGGAAACTCTTTAGGAGAAGAAATAACGCATCGTACAAAATTAGCTTGTATCTCCAAAACTACACGTTGTATCTCGAAAAGAATTGTTGTGGCGTGTACGTCTTAACATGTAGCATCTAAAGAGAACCAAATGGAGAATTTTCTTTCGTCAAAATTTTTCAGAAAATCACGTTTTAAGGAAATCCCGCATCGTGCGAAATTATCTTGTTTTTCCTAAACAACACGTTGTAAGTCGAAAAGCTTTCATGTTGCGTGTATGTCTAAGTGTGTAGCCTCAAAAGAGAAGGCACAGGACAGTTTTCTCTCGAAAGGATATGTAAGAATACCACTTCATAAGGAAATACAGTTTTGCAGAGTAAAGACATATACTTACGCATTGGAAACTCTTTACTAGAAGAAATAACGCATCGTACAAAATTAGCTTGTATCTCCAAAACTACACGTTGTATCTCGAAAAGAATTGTTGTGGCGTGTACGTCTTAACATGTAACATCTAAAGAGAACCAATAGGAGAATTTTCTTTCGTCAAAAGTTTTCAGAAAATCACGTTTTAAGGAAATCCCGCATCGTGCGAAATTATCTTGTTTTTCCTAAACAACACGTTGTAAGTCGAAAAGCTTTCATGTTGCGTGTATGTCTAAGTGTGTAGCCTCAAAAGAGAAGGCACAGGACAGTTTTCTCTCGAAAGGATATGTAAGAATACCACTTCATAAGGAAATACAGTTTTGCAGAGTAAAGACATATACGTACGCATTGGAAACTCTTTACAAGAAGAAATAACGCATCGTACAAAATTAGCTTGTATCTCCAAAACTACACGTTGTATCTCGAAAAGAATTGTTGTGGCGTGTACGTCTTAACATGTAGCATCTAAAGAGAACCAAAAGGAGAATTTTCTTTCGTCAAAATTTTTCAGAAAATCACGTTTTAAGGAAATCCCGCATCGTGCGAAATTATCTTGTTTTTCCTAAACAACACGTTGTAAGTCGAAAAGCTTTCATGTTGCGTGTATGTCTAAGTGTGTAGCCTCAAAAGAGAAGGCACAGGACAGTTTTCTCTCGAAAGGATATGTAAGAATACCACTTCATAAGGAAATACAGTTTTGCAGAGTAAAGACATATACGTACGCATTGGAAACTCTTTACGAGAAGAAATAACGCATCGTACAAAATTAGCTTGTATCTCCAAAACTACACGTTGTATCTCGAAAAGAATTGTTGTGGCGTGTACGTCTTAACATGTAGCATCTAAAGAGAACCAAAAGGAGAATTTTCTTTCGTCAAAATTTTTCAGAAAATCACGTTTTAAGGAAATGCCGGCATCGTGCGAAATTATCTTGTTTTTCCTAAACAACACGTTGTAAGTCGAAAAGCTTTCATGTTGCGTGTATGTCTAAGTGTGTAGCCTCAAAAGAGAAGGCACAGGACAGTTTTCTCTCGAAAGGATATGTAAGAATACCACTTCATAAGGAAATACAGTTTTGCAGAGTAAAGACATATACGTACGCATTGGAAACTCTTTACGAGAAGAAATAACGCATCGTACAAAATTAGCTTGTATCTCCAAAACGACACGTTGTATCTCGAAAAGAATTGTTGTGGCGTGTACGTCTTAACATGTAGCATCTAAAGAGAACCAAAAGGAGAATTTTCTTTCGTCAAAATTTTTCAGAAAATCACGTTTTAAAGAAATCCCGCATCGTGCGAAATTATCTTGTTTTTCCTAAACAACACGTTGTAAGTCGAAAAGCTTTCATGTTGCGTGTATGTCTACGTGTGTAGCCTCAAAAGAGAAGGCACAGGACAGTTTTCTCTCGAAAGGATATGTAAGAATACCACTTCATAAGGAAATACAGTTTTGCAGAGTAAAGACATATACGTACGCATTGGAAACTCTTTACGAGAAGAAATAACGCATCGTACAAAATTAGCTTGTATCTCCAAAACTACACGTTGTATCTCGAAAAGAATTGTTGTGGCGTGTACGTCTTAACATGTAGCATCTAAAGAGAACCAAAAGGAGAATTTTCTTTCGTCAAAATTTTTCAGAAAATCACGTTTTAAGGAAATCCCGCATCGTGCGAAATTATCTTGTTTTTCCTAAACAACACGTTGTAAGTCGAAAAGCTTTCATGTTGCGTGTATGTCTAAGTGTGTAGCCTCAAAAGAGAAGGTACAGGACAGTTTTCTCTCGAAAGGATATGTAAGAATACCACTTCATAAGGAAATACAGTTTTGCTGAGTCAAGACATATACGTACGCATTGGAAACTCTTTACGAGAAGAAATAACGCATCGTACAAAATTAGCTTGTATCTCCGAAACTACACGTTGTATCTCGAAAAGAATTGTTGTGGCGTGTACGTCTTAACATGTAGCATCTAAAGAGAACCAAAAGGAGAATTTTCTTTCGTCAAAATTTTTCAGAAAATCACGTTTTAAGGAAATCCCGCATCGTGCGAAATTATCTTGTTTTTCCTAAACAACACGTTGTAAGTCGAAAAGCTTTCAAGTTGCGTGTATGTCTAAGTGTGTAGCCTCAAAAGAGAAGGCACAGGACAGTTTTCTCTCGAAAGGATATGTAAGAATACCACTTCATAAGGAAATACAGTTTTGCAGAGTAAAGACATATACGTACGCATTGGAAACTCTTTACGAGAAGAAATAACGCATCATACAAAATTAGCTTGTATCTCCAAAACTACACGTTGTATCTCGAAAAGAATTGTTGTGGCGTGTACGTCTTAACATGTAGCATCTAAAGAGAACCAAAAGGAGAATTTTCTTTCGTCAAAATTTTTCAGAAAATCACGTTTTAAGGAAATCCCGCATCGTGCGAAATTATCTGGTTTTTCCTAAACAACACGTTGTAAGTCGAAAAGCTTTCATGTTGCGTGTATGTCTAAGTGTGTAGCCTCAAAAGAGAAGGCACAGGACAGTTTTCTCTCGAAAGGATATGTAAGAATACCACTTCATAAAGAAATACAGTTTTGCAGAGTAAAGACATATACGTACGCATTGGAAACTCTTTAGGAGAAGAAATAACGCATCGTACAAAATTAGCTTGTATCTCCAAAACTACACGTTGTATCTCGAAAAGAATTGTTGTGGCGTGTACGTCTTAACATGTAGCATCTAAAGAGAACCAAAAGGAGAATTTTCTTTCGTCAAAATTTTTCAGAAAATCACGTTTTAAGGAAATCCCGCATCGTGTG
The DNA here is from genome assembly GCF_947179515.1 of Apodemus sylvaticus. Lineage (NCBI taxonomy): Eukaryota > Metazoa > Chordata > Mammalia > Rodentia > Muridae > Apodemus > Apodemus sylvaticus. The sequence continues at coordinate 887,137 of NW_026263416.1, forward strand.
AAATTATCTTGTTTTTCCTAAACAACACGTTGTAAGTCGAAAAGCTTTCATGTTGCGTGTATGTCTAAGTGTGTAGCCTCAAAAGAGAAGGCACAGGACAGTTTTCTCTCGAAAGGATATGTAAGAATACCACTTCATAAGGAAATACAGTTTTGCAGAGTAAAGACATATACTTACGCATTGGAAACTCTTTACTAGAAGAAATAACGCATCGTACAAAATTAGCTTGTATCTCCAAAACTACACGTTGTATCTCGAAAAGAATTGTTGTGGCGTGTACGTCTTAACATGTAACATCTAAAGAGAACCAAAAGGAGAATTTTCTTTCGTCAAAATTTTTCAGAAAATCACGTTTTAAGGAAATCCCGCATCGTGCGAAATTATCTTGTTTTTCCTAAACAACACGTTGTAAGTCGAAAAGCTTTCATGTTGCGTGTATGTCTAAGTGTGTAGCCTCAAAAGAGAAGGCACAGGACAGTTTTCTCTCGAAAGGATATGTAAGAATACCACTTCATAAGGAAATACAGTTTTGCAGAGTAAAGACATATACGTACGCATTGGAAACTCTTTACGAGAAGAAATAACGCATCGTACAAAATTAGCTTGTATCTCCAAAACTACACGTTGTATCTCGAAAAGAATTGTTGTGGCGTGTACGTCTTAACATGTAGCATCTAAAGAGAACCAAAAGGAGAATTTTCTTTCGTCAAAATTTTTCAGAAAATCACGTTTTAAGGAAATCCCGCATCGTGCGAAATTATCTTGTTTTTCCTAAACAACACGTTGTAAGTCGAAAAGCTTTCATGTTGCGTGTATGTCTAAGTGTGTAGCCTCAAAAGAGAAGGCACAGGACAGTTTTCTCTCGAAAGGATATGTAAGAATACCACTTCATAAGGAAATACAGTTTTGCAGAGTAAAGACATATACGTACGCATTGGAAACTCTTTACGAGAAGAAATAACGCATCGTACAAAATTAGCTTGTATCTCCAAAACTACACGTTGTATCTCGAAAAGAATTGTTGTGGCGTGTACGTCTTAACATGTAGCATCTAAAGAGAACCAAAAGGAGAATTTTCTTTCGTCAAAATTTTTCAGAAAATCACGTTTTAAGGAAATCCCGCATCGTGCGAAATTATCTTGTTTTTCCTAAACAACACGTTGTAAGTCGAAAAGCTTTCATGTTGCGTGTATGTCTAAGTGTGTAGCCTCAAAAGAGAAGGCACAGGACAGTTTTCTCTCGAAAGGATATGTAAGAATACCACTTCATAAGGAAATACAGTTTTGCAGAGTAAAGACATATACGTACGCATTGGAAACTCTTTACGAGAAGAAATAACGCATCGTACAAAATTAGCTTGTATCTCCAAAACTACACGTTGTATCTCGAAAAGAATTGTTGTGGCGTGTACGTCTTAACATGTAGCATCTAAAGAGAACCAAAAGGAGAATTTTCTTTCGTCAAAATTTTTCAGAAAATCACGTTTTAAGGAAATCCCGCATCGTGCGAAATTATCTTGTTTTTCCTAAACAACACGTTGTAAGTCGAAAAGCTTTCATGTTGCGTGTATGTCTAAGTGTGTAGCCTCAAAAGAGAAGGCACAGGACAGTTTTCTCTCGAAAGGATATGTAAGAATACCACTTCATAAGGAAATACAGTTTTGCAGAGTAAAGACATATACGTACGCATTGGAAACTCTTTACGAGAAGAAATAACGCATCGTACAAAATTAGCTTGTATCTCCAAAACTACACGTTGTATCTCGAAAAGAATTGTTGTGGCGTGTACGTCTTAACATGTAGCATCTAAAGAGAACCAAAAGGAGAATTTTCTTTCGTCAAAATTTTTCAGAAAATCACGTTTTAAGGAAATCCCGCATCGTGCGAAATTATCTTGTTTTTCCTAATCAACACGTTGTAAGTCGAAAAGCTTTCATGTTGCGTGTATGTCTAAGTGTGTAGCCTCAAAAGAGAAGGCACAGGACAGTTTTCTCTCGAAAGGATATGTAAGAATACCACTTCATAAGGAAATACAGTTTTGCAGAGTAAAGACATATACGTACGCATTGGAAACTCTTTACGAGAAGAAATAACGCATCGTACAAAATTAGCTTGTATCTCCAAAACTACACGTTGTATCTCGAAAAGAATTGTTGTGGCGTGTACGTCTTAACATGTAGCATCTAAAGAGAACCAAAAGGAGAATTTTCTTTCGTCAAAATTTTTCAGAAAATCACGTTTTAAGGAAATCCCGCATCGTGCGAAATTATCTTGTTTTTCCTAAACAACACGTTGTAAGTCGAAAAGCTTTCATGTTGCGTGCATGTCTAAGAGTGTAGCCTCAAAAGAGAAGGCACAGGACAGTTTTCTCTCGAAAGGATATGTAAGAATACCACTTCATAAGGAAATACAGTTTTGCAGAGTAAAGACATATACGTACGCATTGGAAACTCTTTACGAGAAGAAATAACGCATCGTACAAAATTAGCTTGTATCTCCAAAACTACACGTTGTATCTCGAAAAGAATTGTTGTGGCGTGTACGTCTTAACATGTAGCATCTAAAGAGAACCAAAAGGAGAATTTTCTTTCGTCAAAATTTTTCAGAAAATCACGTTTTAAGGAAATCCCGCATCGTGCGAAATTATCTTGTTTTTCCTAAACAACACGTTGTAAGTCGAAAAGCTTTCATGTTGCGTGTATGTCTAAGTGTTTAGCCTCAAAAGAGAAGGTACAGGACAGTTTTCTCTCGAAAGGATATGTAAGAATACCACTTCATAAGGAAATACAGTTTTGCTGAGTAAAGACATATACGTACGCATTGGAAACTCTTTACGAGAAGAAATAACGCATCGTACAAAATTAGCTTGTATCTCCGAAACTACACGTTGTATCTCGAAAAGAATTGTTGTGGCGTGTACGTCTTAACATGTAGCATCTAAAGAGAACCAAAAGGAGAATTTTCTTTCGTCAAAATTTTTCAGAAAATCACGTTTTAAGGAAATCCCGCATCGTGCGAAATTATCTTGTTTTTCCTAAACAACACGTTGTAAGTCGAAAAGCTTTCATGTTGCGTGTATGTCTAAGTGTGTAGCCTCAAAAGAGAAGGCACAGGACAGTTTTCTCTCGAAAGGATATGTAAGAATACCACTTCATAAGGAAATACAGTTTTGCAGAGTAAAGACATATACGTACGCATTGGAAACTCTTTACGAGAAGAAATAACGCATCGTACAAAATTAGCTTGTATCTCCAAAACTACACGTTGTATCTCGAAAAGAATTGTTGTGGCGTGTACGTCTTAACATGTAGCATCTAAAGAGAACCAAAAGGAGAATTTTCTTTCGTCAAAATTTTTCAGAAAATCACGTTTTAAGGAAATCCCGCATCGTGCGAAATTATCTTGTTTTTCCTAAACAACACGTTGTAAGTCGAAAAGCTTTCATGTTGCGTGTATGTCTAAGTGTGTAGCCTCAAAAGAGAAGGCACAGGACAGTTTTCTCTCGAAAGGATATGTAAGAATACCACTTCATAAGGAAATACAGTTTTGCAGAGTAAAGACATATACGTACGCATTGGAAACTCTTTACGAGAAGAAATAACGCATCGTACAAAATTAGCTTGTATCTCCAAAACTACACGTTGTATCTCGAAAAGAATTGTTGTGGCGTGTACGTCTTAACATGTAGCATCTAAAGAGAACCAAAAGGAGAATTTTCTTTCGTCAAAATTTTTCAGAAAATCACGTTTTAAGGAAATCCCGCATCGTGCGAAATTATCTTGTTTTTCCTAAACAACACGTTGTAAGTCGAAAAGCTTTCATGTTGCGTGTATGTCTAAGTGTGTAGCCTCAAAAGAGAAGGCACAGGACAGTTTTCTCTCGAAAGGATATGTAAGAATACCACTTCATAAGGAAATACAGTTTTGCAGAGTAAAGACATATACGTACGCATTGGAAACTCTTTACGAGAAGAAATAACGCATCGTACAAAATTAGCTTGTATCTCCAAAACTACACGTTGTATCTCGAAAAGAATTGTTGTGGCGTGTACGTCTTAACATGTAGCATCTAAAGAGAACCAAAAGGAGAATTTTCTTTCGTCAAAATTTTTCAGAAAATCACGTTTTAAGGAAATCCCGCATCGTGCGAAATTATCTTGTTTTTCCTAATCAACACGTTGTAAGTCGAAAAGCTTTCATGTTGCGTGTATGTCTAAGTGTGTAGCCTCAAAAGAGAAGGCACAGGACAGTTTTCTCTCGAAAGGATATGTAAGAATACCACTTCATAAGGAAATACAGTTTTGCAGAGTAAAGACATATACGTACGCATTGGAAACTCTTTACGAGAAGAAATAACGCATCGTACAAAATTAGCTTGTATCTCCAAAACTACACGTTGTATCTCGAAAAGAATTGTTGTGGCGTGTACGTCTTAACATGTAGCATCTAAAGAGAACCAAAAGGAGAATTTTCTTTCGTCAAAATTTTTCAGAAAATCACGTTTTAAGGAAATCCCGCATCGTGCGAAATTATCTTGTTTTTCCTAAACAACACGTTGTAAGTCGAAAAGCTTTCATGTTGCGTGCATGTCTAAGAGTGTAGCCTCAAAAGAGAAGGCACAGGACAGTTTTCTCTCGAAAGGATATGTAAGAATACCACTTCATAAGGAAATACAGTTTTGCAGAGTAAAGACATATACGTACGCATTGGAAACTCTTTACGAGAAGAAATAACGCATCGTACAAAATTAGCTTGTATCTCCAAAACTACACGTTGTATCTCGAAAAGAATTGTTGTGGCGTGTACGTCTTAACATGTAGCATCTAAAGAGAACCAAAAGGAGAATTTTCTTTCGTCAAAATTTTTCAGAAAATCACGTTTTAAGGAAATCCCGCATCGTGCGAAATTATCTTGTTTTTCCTAAACAACACGTTGTAAGTCGAAAAGCTTTCATGTTGCGTGTATGTCTAAGTGTTTAGCCTCAAAAGAGAAGGTACAGGACAGTTTTCTCTCGAAAGGATATGTAAGAATACCACTTCATAAGGAAATACAGTTTTGCTGAGTAAAGACATATACGTACGCATTGGAAACTCTTTACGAGAAGAAATAACGCATCGTACAAAATTAGCTTGTATCTCCGAAACTACACGTTGTATCTCGAAAAGAATTGTTGTGGCGTGTACGTCTTAACATGTAGCATCTAAAGAGAACCAAAAGGAGAATTTTCTTTCGTCAAAATTTTTCAGAAAATCACGTTTTAAGGAAATCCCGCATCGTGCGAAATTATCTTGTTTTTCCTAAACAACACGTTGTAAGTCGAAAAGCTTTCATGTTGCGTGTATGTCTAAGTGTGTAGCCTCAAAAGAGAAGGCACAGGACAGTTTTCTCTCGAAAGGATATGTAAGAATACCACTTCATAAGGAAATACAGTTTTGCAGAGTAAAGACATATACGTACGCATTGGAAACTCTTTACGAGAAGAAATAACGCATCATACAAAATTAGCTTGTATCTCCAAAACTACACGTTGTATCTCGAAAAGAATTGTTGTGGCGTGTACGTCTTAACATGTAGCATCTAAAGAGAACCAAAAGGAGAATTTTCTTTCGTCAAAATTTTTCAGAAAATCACGTTTTAAGGAAATCCCGCATCGTGCGAAATTATCTGGTTTTTCCTAAACAACACGTTGTAAGTCGAAAAGCTTTCATGTTGCGTGTATGTCTAAGTGTGTAGCCTCAAAAGAGAAGGCACAGGACAGTTTTCTCTCGAAAGGATATGTAAGAATACCACTTCATAAGGAAATACAGTTTTGCAGAGTAAAGACATATACGTACGCATTGGAAACTCTTTAGGAGAAGAAATAACGCATCGTACAAAATTAGCTTGTATCTCCAAAACTACACGTTGTATCTCGAAAAGAATTGTTGTGGCGTGTACGTCTTAACATGTAGCATCTAAAGAGAACCAAAAGGAGAATTTTCTTTCGTCAAAATTTTTCAGAAAATCACGTTTTAAGGAAATCCCGCATCGTGCGAAATTATCTTGTTTTTCCTAAACAACACGTTGTAAGTCGAAAAGCTTTCATGTTGCGTGTATGTCTAAGTGTGTAGCCTCAAAAGAGAAGGCACAGGACAGTTTTCTCTCGAAAGGATATGTAAGAATACCACTTCATAAGGAAATACAGTTTTGCAGAGTAAAGACATATACTTACGCATTGGAAACTCTTTACTAGAAGAAATAACGCATCGTACAAAATTAGCTTGTATCTCCAAAACTACACGTTGTATCTCGAAAAGAATTGTTGTGGCGTGTACGTCTTAACATGTAACATCTAAAGAGAACCAAAAGGAGAATTTTCTTTCGTCAAAATTTTTCAGAAAATCACGTTTTAAGGAAATCCCGCATCGTGCGAAATTATCTTCTTTTTTCCTAAACAACACGTTGTAAGTCGAAAAGCTTTCATGTTGCGTGTATGTCTAAGTGTGTAGCCTCAAAAGAGAAGGCACAGGACAGTTTTCTCTCGAAAGGATATGTAAGAATACCACTTCATAAGGAAATACAGTTTTGCAGAGTAAAGACATATACGTACGCATTGGAAACTCTTTACGAGAAGAAATAACGCATCGTACAAAATTAGCTTGTATCTCCAAAACTACACGTTGTATCTCGAAAAGAATTGTTGTGGCGTGTACGTCTTAACATGTAGCATCTAAAGAGAACCAAAAGGAGAATTTTCTTTCGTCAAAATTTTTCAGAAAATCACGTTTTAAGGAAATCCCGCATCGTGCGAAATTATCTTGTTTTTCCTAAACAACACGTTGTAAGTCGAAAAGCTTTCATGTTGCGTGTATGTCTAAGTGTGTAGCCTCAAAAGAGAAGGCACAGGACAGTTTTCTCTCGAAAGGATATGTAAGAATACCACTTCATAAGGAAATACAGTTTTGCAGAGTAAAGACATATACCTACGCATTGGAAACTCTTTACGAGAAGAAATAACGCATCGTACAAAATTAGCTTGTATCTCCAAAACTACACGTTGTATCTCGAAAAGAATTGTTGTGGCGTGTACGTCTTAACATGTAGCATCTAAAGAGAACCAAAAGGAGAATTTTCTTTCGTCAAAATTTTTCAGAAAATCACGTTTTAAGGAAATCCCGCATCGTGCGAAATTATCTTGTTTTTCCTAAACAACACGTTGTAAGTCGAAAAGCTTTCATGTTGCGTGTATGTCTACGTGTGTAGCCTCAAAAGAGAAGGCACAGGACAGTTTTCTCTCGAAAGGATATGTAAGAATACCACTTCATAAGGAAATACAGTTTTGCAGAGTAAAGACATATACGTACGCATTGGAAACTCTTTACGAGAAGAAATAACGCATCGTACAAAATTAGCTTGTATCTCCAAAACTACACGTTGTATCTCGAAAAGAATTGTTGTGGCGTGTACGTCTTAACATGTAGCATCTAAAGAGAACCAAAAGGAGAATTTTCTTTCGTCAAAATTTTTCAGAAAATCACGTTTTAAGGAAATCCCGCATCGTGCGAAATTATCTTGTTTTTCCTAAACAACACGTTGTAAGTCGAAAAGCTTTCATGTTGCGTGTATGACTAAGTGTGTAGCCTCAAAAGAGAAGGCACAGGACAGTTTTCTCTCGAAAGGATATGTAAGAATACCACTTCATAAGGAAATACAGTTTTGCAGAGTAAAGACATATACGTACGCATTGGAAACTCTTTACGAGAAGAAATAACGCATCGTACAAAATTAGCTTGTATCTCCAAAACTACACGTTGTATCTCGAAAAGAATTGTTGTGGCGTGTACGTCTTAACATGTAGCATCTAAAGAGAACCAAAAGGAGAATTTTCTTTCGTCAAAATTTTTCAGAAAATCACGTTTTAAGGAAATCCCGCATCGTGCGAAATTATCTTGTTTTTCCTAAACAACACGTTGTAAGTCGAAAAGCTTTCATGTTGCGTGTATGTCTAAGTGTGTAGCCTCAAAAGAGAAGGCACAGGACAGTTTTCTCTCGAAAGGATATGTAAGAATACCACTTCATAAGGAAATACAGTTTTGCAGAGTAAAGACATATACGTACGCATTGGAAACTCTTTACGAGAAGAAATAACGCATCGTACAAAATTAGCTTGTATCTCCAAAACTACACGTTGTATCTCGAAAAGAATTGTTGTGGCGTGTACGTCTTAACATGTAGCATCTAAAGAGAACCAAAAGGAGAATTTTCTTTCGTCAAAATTTTTCAGAAAATCACGTTTTAAGGAAATCCCGCATCGTGCGAAATTATCTTGTTTTTCCTAATCAACACGTTGTAAGTCGAAAAGCTTTCATGTTGCGTGTATGTCTAAGTGTGTAGCCTCAAAAGAGAAGGCACAGGACAGTTTTCTCTCGAAAGGATATGTAAGAATACCACTTCATAAGGAAATACAGTTTTGCAGAGTAAAGACATATACGTACGCATTGGAAACTCTTTACGAGAAGAAATAACGCATCGTACAAAATTAGCTTGTATCTCCAAAACTACACGTTGTATCTCGAAAAGAATTGTTGTGGCGTGTACGTCTTAACATGTAGCATCTAAAGAGAACCAAAAGGAGAATTTTCTTTCGTCAAAATTTTTCAGAAAATCACGTTTTAAGGAAATCCCGCATCGTGCGAAATTATCTTGTTTTTCCTAAACAACACGTTGTAAGTCGAAAAGCTTTCATGTTGCGTGTATGTCTAAGAGTGTAGCCTCAAAAGAGAAGGCACAGGACAGTTTTCTCTCGAAAGGATATGTAAGAATACCACTTCATAAGGAAATACAGTTTTGCAGAGTAAAGACATATACGTACGCATTGGAAACTCTTTACGAGAAGAAATAACGCATCGTACAAAATTAGCTTGTATCTCCAAAACTACACGTTGTATCTCGAAAAGAATTGTTGTGGCGTGTACGTCTTAACATGTAGCATCTAAAGAGAACCAAAAGGAGAATTTTCTTTCGTCAAAATTTTTCAGAAAATCACGTTTTAAGGAAATCCCGCATCGTGCGAAGTTATCTTGTTTTTCCTAAACAACACGTTGTAAGTCGAAAAGCTTTCATGTTGCGTGTATGTCTAAGTGTGTAGCCTCAAAAGAGAAGGCACAGGACAGTTTTCTCTCGAAAGGATATGTAAGAATACCACTTCATAAGGAAATACAGTTTTGCAGAGTAAAGACATATACGTACGCATTGGAAACTCTTTACGAGAAGAAATAACGCATCGTACAAAATTAGCTTGTATCTCCAAAACTACACGTTGTATCTCGAAAAGAATTGTTGTGGCGTGTACGTCTTAACATGTAGCATCTAAAGAGAACCAAAAGGAGAATTTTCTTTCGTCAAAATTTTTCAGAAAATCACGTTTTAAGGAAATCCCGCATCGTGCGAAATTATCTTGTTTTTCCTAAACAACACGTTGTAAGTCGAAAAGCTTTCATGTTGCGTGTATGTCTACGTGTGTAGCCTCAAAAGAGAAGGCACAGGACAGTTTTCTCTCGAAAGGATATGTAAGAATACCACTTCATAAGGAAATACAGTTTTGCAGAGTAAAGACATATACGTACGCATTGGAAACTCTTTACGAGAAGAAATAACGCATCGTAAAAAATTACCTTGTATCTCCAAAACTACACGTTGTATCTCGAAAAGAATTGTTGTGGCGTGTACGTCTTAACATGTAGCATCTAAAGAGAACCAAAAGGAGAATTTTCTTTCGTCAAAATTTTTCAGAAAATCACGTTTTAAGGAAATCCCGCATCGTGCGAAATTATCTTGTTTTTCCTAAACAACACGTTGTAAGTCGAAAAGCTTTCATGTTGCGTGTATGTCTAAGAGTGTAGCCTCAAAAGAGAAGGCACAGGACAGTTTTCTCTCGAAAGGATATGTAAGAATACCACTTCATAAGGAAATACAGTTTTGCAGAGTAAAGACATATACGTACGCATTGGAAACTCTTTACGAGAAGAAATAACGCATCGTACAAAATTAGCTTGTATCTCCAAAACTACACGTTGTATCTCGAAAAGAATTGTTGTGGCGTGTACGTCTTAACATGTAGCATCTAAAGAGAACCAAAAGGAGAATTTTCTTTCGTCAAAATTTTTCAGAAAATCACGTTTTAAGGAAATCCCGCATCGTGCGAAATTATCTTGTTTTTCCTAAACAACACGTTGTAAGTCGAAAAGCTTTCATGTTGCGTGTATGTCTAAGTGTGTAGCCTCAAAAGAGAAGGCACAGGACAGTTTTCTCTCGAAAGGATATGTAAGAATACCACTTCATAAGGAAATACAGTTTTGCAGAGTAAAGACATATACGTACGCATTGGAAACTCTTTACGAGAAGAAATAACGCATCGTACAAAATTAGCTTGTATCTCCAAAACTACACGTTGTATCTCGAAAAGAATTGTTGTGGCGTGTACGTCTTAACATGTAGCATCTAAAGAGAACCAAAAGGAGAATTTTCTTTCGTCAAAATTTTTCAGAAAATCACGTTTTAAGGAAATCCCGCATCGTGCGAAATTATCTTGTTTTTCCTAATCAACACGTTGTAAGTCGAAAAGCTTTCATGTTGCGTGTATGTCTAAGTGTGTAGCCTCAAAAGAGAAGGCACAGGACAGTTTTCTCTCGAAAGGATATGTAAGAATACCACTTCATAAGGAAATACAGTTTTGCAGAGTAAAGACATATATGTACGCATTGGAAACTCTTTACGAGAAGAAATAACGCATCGTACAAAATTAGCTTGTATCTCCAAAACTACACGTTGTATCTCGAAAAGAATTGTTGTGGCGTGTACGTCTTAACATGTAGCATCTAAAGCGAACCAAAAGGAGAATTTTCTTTCGTCAAAATTTTTCAGAAAATCACGTTTTAAGGAAATCCCGCATCGTGCGAAATTATCTTGTTTTTCCTAAACAACACGTTGTAAGTCGAAAAGCTTTCATGTTGCGTGTATGTCTAAGTGTGTAGCCTCAAAAGAGAAGGCACAGGACAGTTTTCTCTCGAAAGGATATGTAAGAATACCACTTCATAAGGAAATACAGTTTTGCAGAGTAAAGACATATACGTACGCATTGGAAACTCTTTACGAGAAGAAATAACGCATCGTACAAAATTAGCTTGTATCTCCAAAACTACACGTTGTATCTCGAAAAGAATTGTTGTGGCGTGTACGTCTTAACATGTAGCATCTAAAGAGAACCAAAAGGAGAATTCTCTTTCGTCAAAATTTTTCAGAAAATCACGTTTTAAGGAAATCCCGCATCGTGCGAAATTATCTTGTTTTTCCTAAACAACACGTTGTAAGTCGAAAAGCTTTCATGTTGCGTGTATGTCTACGTGTGTAGCCTCAAAAGAGAAGGCACAGGACAGTTTTCTCTCGAAAGGATATGTAAGAATACCACTTCATAAGGAAATACAGTTTTGCAGAGTAAAGACATATACGTACGCATTGGAAACTCTTTACGAGAAGAAATAACGCATCGTACAAAATTAGCTTGTATCTCCAAAACTACACGTTGTATCTCGAAAAGAATTGTTGTGGCGTGTACGTCTTAACATGTAGCATCTAAAGAGAACCAAAAGGAGAATTTTCTTTCGTCAAAATTTTTCAGAAAATCACGTTTTAAGGAAATCCCGCATCGTGCGAAATTATCTTGTTTTTCCTAAACAACACGTTGTAAGTCGAAAAGCTTTCATGTTGCGTGTATGTCTAAGTGTGTAGCCTCAAAAGAGAAGGCACAGGACAGTTTTCTCTCGAAAGGATATGTAAGAATACCACTTCATAAGGAAATACAGTTTTGCAGAGTAATGACATATACTTACGCATTGGAAACTCTTTACTAGAAGAAATAACGCATCCTACAAAATTAGCTTGTATCTCCAAAACTACACGTTGTATCTCGAAAAGAATTGTTGTGGCGTGTACGTCTTAACATGTAACATCTAAAGAGAACCAAAAGGAGAATTTTCTTTCGTCAAAATTTTTCAGAAAATCACGTTTTAAGGAAATCCCGCATCGTGCGAAATTATCTTGTTTTTCCTAAACAACACGTTGTAAGTCGAAAAGCTTTCATGTTGCGTGTATGTCTAAGTGTGTAGCCTCAAAAGAGAAGGCACAGGACAGTTTTCTCTCGAAAGGATATGTAAGAATACCACTTCATAAGAAAATACAGTTTTGCAGAGTAAAGACATATACGTACGCATTGGAAACTCTTTACGAGAAGAAATAACGCATCGTACAAAATTAGCTTGTATCTCCAAAACTACACGTTGTATCTCGAAAAGAATTGTTGTGGCGTGTACGTCTTAACATGTAGCATCTAAAGAGAACCAAAAGGAGAATTTTCTTTCGTCAAAATTTTTCAGAAAATCACGTTTTAAGGAAATCCCGCATCGTGCGAAATTATCTTGTTTTTCCTAAACAACACGTTGTAAGTCGAAAAGCTTTCATGTTGCGTGTATGTCTAAGTGTGTAGCCTCAAAAGAGAAGGCACAGGACAGTTTTCTCTCGAAAGGATATGTAAGAATACCACTTCATAAGGAAATACAGTTTTGCAGAGTAAAGACATATACGTACGCATTGGAAACTCTTTACGAGAAGAAATAACGCATCGTACAAAATTAGCTTGTATCTCCAAAACTACACGTTGTATCTCGAAAAGAATTGTTGTGGCGTGTACGTCTTAAGATGTAGCATCTAAAGAGAACCAAAAGGAGAATTTTCTTTCGTCAAAATTTTTCAGAAAATCACGTTTTAAGGAAATCCCGCATCGTGCGAAATTATCTTGTTTTTCCTAAACAACACGTTGTAAGTCGAAAAGCTTTCATGTTGCGTGTATGTCTAAGTGTGTAGCCTCAAAAGAGAAGGCACAGGACAGTTTTCTCTCGAAAGGATATGTAAGAATACCACTTCATAAGGAAATACAGTTTTGCAGAGTAAAGACATATACGTACGCATTGGAAACTCTTTACGAGAAGAAATAACGCATCGTACAAAATTAGCTTGTATCTCCAAAACTACACGTTGTATCTCGAAAAGAATTGTTGTGGCGTGTACGTCTTAACATGTAGCATCTAAAGAGAACCAAAAGGAGAATTTTCTTTCGTCAAAATTTTTCAGAAAATCACGTTTTAAGGAAATCCCGCATCGTGCGAAATTATCTTGTTTTTCCTAATCAACACGTTGTAAGTCGAAAAGCTTTCATGTTGCGTGTATGTCTAAGTGTGTAGCCTCAAAAGAGAAGGCACAGGACAGTTTTCTCTCGAAAGGATATGTAAGAATACCACTTCATAAGGAAATACAGTTTTGCAGAGTAAAGACATATATGTACGCATTGGAAACTCTTTACGAGAAGAAATAACGCATCGTACAAAATTAGCTTGTATCTCCAAAACTACACGTTGTATCTCGAAAAGAATTGTTGTGGCGTGTACGTCTTAACATGTAGCATCTAAAGAGAACCAAAAGGAGAATTTTCTTCCGTCAAAATTTTTCAGAAAATCACGTTTTAAGGAAATCCCGCTTCGTGCGAAATTATCTTGTTTTTCCTAAACAACACGTTGTAAGTCGAAAAGCTTTCATGTTGCGTGTATGTCTAAGAGTGTAGCCTCAAAAGAGAAGGCACAGGACAGTTTTCTCTCGAAAGGATATGTAAGAATATCACTTCATAAGGAAATACAGTTTTGCAGAGTAAAGACATATACGTACGCATTGGAAACTCTTTACGAGAAGAAATAACGCATCGTACAAAATTAGCTTGTATCTCCAAAACTACACGTTGTATCTCGAAAAGAATTGTTGTGGCGTGTACGTCTTAACATGTAGCATCTAAAGAGAACCAAAAGGAGAATTTTCTTTCGTCAAAATTTTTCAGAAAATCACGTTTTAAGGAAATCCCGCATCGTGCGAAATTATCTTGTTTTTCCTAAACAACACGTTGTAAGTCGAAAAGCTTTCATGTTGCGTGTATGTCTAAGTGTGTAGCCTCAAAAGAGAAGGCACAGGACAGTTTTCTCTCGAAAGGATATGTAAGAATACCACTTCATAAGGAAATACAGTTTTGCAGAGTAAAGACATATACGTACGCATTGGAAACTCTTTACGAGAAGAAATAACGCATCGTACAAAATTAGCTTGTATCTCCAAAACTACACGTTGTATCTCGAAAAGAATTGTTGTGGCGTGTACGTCTTAACATGTAGCATCTAAAGAGAACCAAAAGGAGAATTTTCTTTCGTCAAAATTTTTCAGAAAATCACGTTTTAAGGAAATCCCGCATCGTGCGAAATTATCTTGTTTTTCCTAAACAACACGTTGTAAGTCGAAAAGCTTTCATGTTGCGTGTATGTCTACGTGTGTAGCCTCAAAAGAGAAGGCACAGGACAGTTTTCTCTCGAAAGGATATGTAAGAATACCACTTCATAAGGAAATACAGTTTTGCAGAGTAAAGACATATACGTACGCATTGGAAACTCTTTACGAGAAGAAATAACGCATCGTACAAAATTAGCTTGTATCTCCAAAACTACACGTTGTATCTCGAAAAGAATTGTTGTGGCGTGTACGTCTTAACATGTAGCATCTAAAGAGAACCAAAAGGAGAATTTTCTTTCGTCAAAATTTTTCAGAAAATCACGTTTTAAGGAAATCCCGCATCGTGCGAAATTATCTTGTTTTTCCTAATCAACACGTTGTAAGTCGAAAAGCTTTCATGTTGCGTGTATGTCTAAGTGTGTAGCCTCAAAAGAGAAGGCACAGGACAGTTTTCTCTCGAAAGGATATGTAAGAATACCACTTCATAAGGAAATACAGTTTTGCAGAGTAAAGACATATACGTACGCATTGGAAACTCTTTACGAGAAGAAATAACGCATCGTACAAAATTAGCTTGTATCTCCAAAACTACACGTTGTATCTCGAAAAGAATTGTTGTGGCGTGTACGTCTTAACATGTAGCATCTAAAGAGAACCAAAAGGAGAATTTTCTTTCGTCAAAATTTTTCAGAAAATCACGTTTTAAGGAAATCCCGCATCGTGCGAAATTATCTTGTTTTTCCTAAACAACACGTTGTAAGTCGAAAAGCTTTCATGTTGCGTGTATGTCTAAGAGTGTAGCCTCAAAAGAGAAGGCACAGGACAGTTTTCTCTCGAAAGGATATGTAAGAATACCACTTCATAAGGAAATACAGTTTTGCAGAGTAAAGACATATACGTACGCATTGGAAACTCTTTACGAGAAGAAATAACGCATCGTACAAAATTAGCTTGTATCTCCAAAACTACACGTTGTATCTCGAAAAGAATTGTTGTGGCGTGTACGTCTTAACATGTAGCATCTAAAGAGAACCAAAAGGAGAATTTTCTTTCGTCAAAATTTTTCAGAAAATCACGTTTTAAGGAAATCCCGCATCGTGCGAAATTATCTTGTTTTTCCTAAACAACACGTTGTAAGTCGAAAAGCTTTCATGTTGCGTGTATGTCTAAGTGTGTAGCCTCAAAAGAGAAGGCACAGGACAGTTTTCTCTCGAAAGGATATGTAAGAATACCACTTCATAAGGAAATACAGTTTTGCAGAGTAAAGACATATACGTACGCATTGGAAACTCTTTACGAGAAGAAATAACGCATCGTACAAAATTAGCTTGTATCTCCAAAACTACACGTTGTATCTCGAAAAGAATTGTTGTGGCGTGTACGTCTTAACATGTAGCATCTAAAGAGAACCAAAAGGAGAATTTTCTTTCGTCAAAATTTTTCAGAAAATCACGTTTTAAGGAAATCCCGCATCGTGCGAAATTATCTTGTTTTTCCTAAACAACACGTTGTAAGTCGAAAAGCTTTCATGTTGCGTGTATGTCTACGTGTGTAGCCTCAAAAGAGAAGGCACAGGACAGTTTTCTCTCGAAAGGATATGTAAGAATACCACTTCATAAGGAAATACAGTTTTGCAGAGTAAAGACATATACGTACGCATTGGAAACTCTTTACGAGAAGAAATAACGCATCGTACAAAATTAGCTTGTATCTCCAAAACTACACGTTGTATCTCGAAAAGAATTGTTGTGGCGTGTACGTCTTAACATGTAGCATCTAAAGAGAACCAAAAGGAGAATTTTCTTTCGTCAAAATTTTTCAGAAAATCACGTTTTAAGGAAATCCCGCATCGTGCGAAATTATCTTGTTTTTCCTAAACAACACGTTGTAAGTCGAAAAGCTTTCATGTTGCGTGTATGTCTAAGTGTGTAGCCTCAAAAGAGAAGGCACAGGACAGTTTTCTCTCGAAAGGATATGTAAGAATACCACTTCATAAGGAAATACAGTTTTGCAGAGTAAAGACATATACGTACGCATTGGAAACTCTTTACGAGAAGAAATAACGCATCGTACAAAATTAGCTTGTATCTCCAAAACTACACGTTGTATCTCGAAAAGAATTGTTGTGGCGTGTACGTCTTAACATGTAGCATCTAAAGAGAACCAAAAGGAGAATTTTCTTTCGTCAAAATTTTTCAGAAAATCACGTTTTAAGGAAATCCCGCATCGTGCGAAATTATCTTGTTTTTCCTAATCAACACGTTGTAAGTCGAAAAGCTTTCATGTTGCGTGTATGTCTAAGTGTGTAGCCTCAAAAGAGAAGGCACAGGACAGTTTTCTCTCGAAAGGATATGTAAGAATACCACTTCATAAGGAAATACAGTTTTGCAGAGTAAAGACATATACGTACGCATTGGAAACTCTTTACGAGAAGAAATAACGCATCGTAAAATATTAGCTTGTATCTCCAAAACTACACGTTGTATCTCGAAAAGAATTGTTGTGGCGTGTACGTCTTAACATGTAGCATCTAAAGAGAACCAAAAGGAGAATTCTCTTTCGTCAAAATTTTTCAGAAAATCACGTTTTAAGGAAATCCCGCATCGTGCGAAATTATCTTGTTTTTCCTAAACAACACGTTGTAAGTCGAAAAGCTTTCATGTTGCGTGTATGTCTACGTGTGTAGCCTCAAAAGAGAAGGCACAGGACAGTTTTCTCTCGAAAGGATATGTAAGAATACCACTTCATAAGGAAATACAGTTTTGCAGAGTAAAGACATATACGTACGCATTGGAAACTCTTTACGAGAAGAAATAACGCATCGTACAAAATTAGCTTGTATCTCCAAAACTACACGTTGTATCTCGAAAAGAATTGTTGTGGCGTGTACGTCTTAACATGTAGCATCTAAAGAGAACCAAAAGGAGAATTTTCTTTCGTCAAAATTTTTCAGAAAATCACGTTTTAAGGAAATCCCGCATCGTGCGAAATTATCTTGTTTTTCCTAAACAACACGTTGTAAGTCGAAAAGCTTTCATGTTGCGTGTATGTCTAAGTGTGTAGCCTCAAAAGAGAAGGCACAGGACAGTTTTCTCTCGAAAGGATATGTAAGAATACCACTTCATAAGGAAATACAGTTTTGCAGAGTAATGACATATACTTACGCATTGGAAACTCTTTACTAGAAGAAATAACGCATCCTACAAAATTAGCTTGTATCTCCAAAACTACACGTTGTATCTCGAAAAGAATTGTTGTGGCGTGTACGTCTTAACATGTAACATCTAAAGAGAACCAAAAGGAGAATTTTCTTTCGTCAAAATTTTTCAGAAAATCACGTTTTAAGGAAATCCCGCATCGTGCGAAATTATCTTGTTTTTCCTAAACAACACGTTGTAAGTCGAAAAGCTTTCATGTTGCGTGTATGTCTAAGTGTGTAGCCTCAAAAGAGAAGGCACAGGACAGTTTTCTCTCGAAAGGATATGTAAGAATACCACTTCATAAGAAAATACAGTTTTGCAGAGTAAAGACATATACGTACGCATTGGAAACTCTTTACGAGAAGAAATAACGCATCGTACAAAATTAGCTTGTATCTCCAAAACTACACGTTGTATCTCGAAAAGAATTGTTGTGGCGTGTACGTCTTAACATGTAGCATCTAAAGAGAACCAAAAGGAGAATTTTCTTTCGTCAAAATTTTTCAGAAAATCACGTTTTAAGGAAATCCCGCATCGTGCGAAATTATCTTGTTTTTCCTAAACAACACGTTGTAAGTCGAAAAGCTTTCATGTTGCGTGTATGTCTAAGTGTGTAGCCTCAAAAGAGAAGGCACAGGACAGTTTTCTCTCGAAAGGATATGTAAGAATACCACTTCATAAGGAAATACAGTTTTGCAGAGTAAAGACATATACGTACGCATTGGAAACTCTTTAAGAGAAGAAATAACGCATCGTACAAAATTAGCTTGTATCTCCAAAACTACACGTTGTATCTCGAAAAGAATTGTTGTGGCGTGTACGTCTTAACATGTAGCATCTAAAGAGAACCAAAAGGAGAATTTTCTTTCGTCAAAATTTTTCAGAAAATCACGTTTTAAGGAAATCCCGCATCGTGCGAAATTATCTTGTTTTTCCTAAACAACACGTTGTAAGTCGAAAAGCTTTCATGTTGCGTGTATGTCTAAGTGTGTAGCCTCAAAAGAGAAGGCACAGGACAGTTTTCTCTCGAAAGGATATGTAAGAATACCACTTCATAAGGAAATACAGTTTTGCAGAGTAAAGACATATACGTACGCATTGGAAACTCTTTACGAGAAGAAATAACGCATCGTACAAAATTAGCTTGTATCTCCAAAACTACACGTTGTATCTCCAAAAGAATTGTTGTGGCGTGTACGTCTTAACATGTAGCATCTAAAGAGAACCAAAAGGAGAATTTTCTTTCGTCAAAATTTTTCAGAAAATCACGTTTTAAGGAAATCCCGCATCGTGCGAAATTATCTTGTTTTTCCTAAACAACACGTTGTAAGTCGAAAAGCTTTCATGTTGCGTGTATGTCTAAGTGTGTAGCCTCAAAAGAGAAGGCACAGGACAGTTTTCTCTCGAAAGGATATGTAAGAATACCACTTCATAAGGAAATACAGTTTTGCAGAGTAAAGACATATACGTACGCATTGGAAACTCTTTACGAGAAGAAATAACGCATCGTACAAAATTAGCTTGTATCTCCAAAACTACACGTTGTATCTCGAAAAGAATTGTTGTGGCGTGTACGTCTTAACATGTAGCATCTAAAGAGAACCAAAAGGAGAATTTTCTTTCGTCAAAATTTTTCAGAAAATCACGTTTTAAGGAAATCCCGCATCGTGCGAAATTATCTTGTTTTTCCTAATCAACACGTTGTAAGTCGAAAAGCTTTCATGTTGCGTGTATGTCTAAGTGTGTAGCCTCAAAAGAGAAGGCACAGGACAGTTTTCTCTCGAAAGGATATGTAAGAATACCACTTCATAAGGAAATACAGTTTTGCAGAGTAAAGACATATACGTACGCATTGGAAACTCTTTACGAGAAGAAATAACGCATCGTACAAAATTAGCTTGTATCTCCAAAACTACACGTTGTATCTCGAAAAGAATTGTTGTGGCGTGTACGTCTTAACATGTAGCATCTAAAGAGAACCAAAAGGAGAATTTTCTTCCGTCAAAATTTTTCAGAAAATCACGTTTTAAGGAAATCCCGCTTCGTGCGAAATTATCTTGTTTTTCCTAAACAACACGTTGTAAGTCGAAAAGCTTTCATGTTGCGTGTATGTCTAAGAGTGTAGCCTCAAAAGAGAAGGCACAGGACAGTTTTCTCTCGAAAGGATATGTAAGAATACCACTTCATAAGGAAATACAGTTTTGCAGAGTAAAGACATATACGTACGCATTGGAAACTCTTTACGAGAAGAAATAACGCATCGTACAAAATTAGCTTGTATCTCCAAAACTACACGTTGTATCTCGAAAAGAATTGTTGTGGCGTGTACGTCTTAACATGTAGCATCTAAAGAGAACCAAAAGGAGAATTTTCTTTCGTCAAAATTTTTCAGAAAATCACGTTTTAAGGAAATCCCGCATCGTGCGAAATTATCTTGTTTTTCCTAAACAACACGTTGTAAGTCGAAAAGCTTTCATGTTGCGTGTATGTCTAAGTGTGTAGCCTCAAAAGAGAAGGCACAGGACAGTTTTCTCTCGAAAGGATATGTAAGAATACCACTTCATAAGGAAATACAGTTTTGCAGAGTAAAGACATATACGTACGCATTGGAAACTCTTTACGAGAAGAAATAACGCATCGTACAAAATTAGCTTGTATCTCCAAAACTACACGTTGTATCTCGAAAAGAATTGTTGTGGCGTGTACGTCTTAACATGTAGCATCTAAAGAGAACCAAAAGGAGAATTTTCTTTCGTCAAAATTTTTCAGAAAATCACGTTTTAAGGAAATCCCGCATCGTGCGAAATTATCTTGTTTTTCCTAAACAACACGTTGTAAGTCGAAAAGCTTTCATGTTGCGTGTATGTCTACGTGTGTAGCCTCAAAAGAGAAGGCACAGGACAGTTTTCTCTCGAAAGGATATGTAAGAATACCACTTCATAAGGAAATACAGTTTTGCAGAGTAAAGACATATACGTACGCATTGGAAACTCTTTACGAGAAGAAATAACGCATCGTACAAAATTAGCTTGTATCTCCAAAACTACACGTTGTATCTCGAAAAGAATTGTTGTGGCGTGTACGTCTTAACATGTAGCATCTAAAGAGAACCAAAAGGAGAATTTTCTTTCGTCAAAATTTTTCAGAAAATCACGTTTTAAGGAAATCCCGCATCGTGCGAAATTATCTTGTTTTTCCTAAACAACACGTTGTAAGTCGAAAAGCTTTCATGTTGCGTGTATGTCTACGTGTGTAGCCTCAAAAGAGAAGGCACAGGACAGTTTTCTCTCGAAAGGATATGTAAGAATACCACTTCATAAGGAAATACAGTTTTGCAGAGTAAAGACATATACGTACGCATTGGAAACTCTTTACGAGAAGAAATAACGCATCGTACAAAATTAGCTTGTATCTCCAAAACTACACGTTGTATCTCGAAAAGAATTGTTGTGGCGTGTACGTCTTAACATGTAGCATCTAAAGAGAACCAAAAGGAGAATTTTCTTTCGTCAAAATTTTTCAGAAAATCACGTTTTAAGGAAATCCCGCATCGTGCGAAATTATCTTGTTTTTCCTAAACAACACGTTGTAAGTCGAAAAGCTTTCATGTTGCGTGTATGTCTAAGTGTGTAGCCTCAAAAGAGAAGGCACAGGACAGTTTTCTCTCGAAAGGATATGTAAGAATACCACTTCATAAGGAAATACAGTTTTGCAGAGTAAAGACATATACGTACGCATTGGAAACTCTTTACGAGAAGAAATAACGCATCGTACAAAATTAGCTTGTATCTCCAAAACTACACGTTGTATCTCGAAAAGAATTGTTGTGGCGTGTACGTCTTAACATGTAGCATCTAAAGAGAACCAAAAGGAGAATTTTCTTTCGTCAAAATTTTTCAGAAAATCACGTTTTAAGGAAATCCCGCATCGTGCGAAATTATCTTGTTTTTCCTAATCAACACGTTGTAAGTCGAAAAGCTTTCATGTTGCGTGTATGTCTAAGTGTGTAGCCTCAAAAGAGAAGGCACAGGACAGTTTTCTCTCGAAAGGATATGTAAGAATACCACTTCATAAGGAAATACAGTTTTGCAGAGTAAAGACATATACGTACGCATTGGAAACTCTTTACAAGAAGAAATAACGCATCGTAAAATATTAGCTTGTATCTCCAAAACTACACGTTGTATCTCGAAAAGAATTGTTGTGGCGTGTACGTCTTAACATGTAGCATCTAAAGAGAACCAAAAGGAGAATTCTCTTTCGTCAAAATTTTTCAGAAAATCACGTTTTAAGGAAATCCCGCATCGTGCGAAATTATCTTGTTTTTCCTAAACAACACGTTGTAAGTCGAAAAGCTTTCATGTTGCGTGTATGTCTACGTGTGTAGCCTCAAAAGAGAAGGCACAGGACAGTTTTCTCTCGAAAGGATATGTAAGAATACCACTTCATAAGGAAATACAGTTTTGCAGAGTAAAGACATATACGTACGCATTGGAAACTCTTTACAAGAAGAAATAACGCATCGTAAAATATTAGCTTGTATCTCCAAAACTACACGTTGTATCTCGAAAAGAATTGTTGTGGCGTGTACGTCTTAACATGTAGCATCTAAAGAGAACCAAAAGGAGAATTCTCTTTCGTCAAAATTTTTCAGAAAATCACGTTTTAAGGAAATCCCGCATCGTGCGAAATTATCTTGTTTTTCCTAAACAACACGTTGTAAGTCGAAAAGCTTTCATGTTGCGTGTATGTCTACGTGTGTAGCCTCAAAAGAGAAGGCACAGGACAGTTTTCTCTCGAAAGGATATGTAAGAATACCACTTCATAAGGAAATACAGTTTTGCAGAGTAAAGACATATACGTACGCATTGGAAACTCTTTACGAGAAGAAATAACGCATCGTACAAAATTAGCTTGTATCTCCAAAACTACACGTTGTATCTCGAAAAGAATTGTTGTGGCGTGTACGTCTTAACATGTAGCATCTAAAGAGAACCAAAAGGAGAATTTTCTTTCGTCAAAATTTTTCAGAAAATCACGTTTTAAGGAAATCCCGCATCGTGCGAAATTATCTTGTTTTTCCTAAACAACACGTTGTAAGTCGAAAAGCTTTCATGTTGCGTGTATGTCTAAGTGTGTAGCCTCAAAAGAGAAGGCACAGGACAGTTTTCTCTCGAAAGGATATGTAAGAATACCACTTCATAAGGAAATACAGTTTTGCAGAGTAATGACATATACTTACGCATTGGAAACTCTTTACTAGAAGAAATAACGCATCCTACAAAATTAGCTTGTATCTCCAAAACTACACGTTGTATCTCGAAAAGAATTGTTGTGGCGTGTACGTCTTAACATGTAACATCTAAAGAGAACCAAAAGGAGAATTTTCTTTCGTCAAAATTTTTCAGAAAATCACGTTTTAAGGAAATCCCGCATCGTGCGAAATTATCTTGTTTTTCCTAAACAACACGTTGTAAGTCGAAAAGCTTTCATGTTGCGTGTATGTCTAAGTGTGTAGCCTCAAAAGAGAAGGCACAGGACAGTTTTCTCTCGAAAGGATATGTAAGAATACCACTTCATAAGGAAATACAGTTTTGCAGAGTAATGACATATACTTACGCATTGGAAACTCTTTACTAGAAGAAATAACGCATCCTACAAAATTAGCTTGTATCTCCAAAACTACACGTTGTATCTCGAAAAGAATTGTTGTGGCGTGTACGTCTTAACATGTAACATCTAAAGAGAACCAAAAGGAGAATTTTCTTTCGTCAAAATTTTTCAGAAAATCACGTTTTAAGGAAATCCCGCATCGTGCGAAATTATCTTGTTTTTCCTAAACAACACGTTGTAAGTCGAAAAGCTTTCATGTTGCGTGTATGTCTAAGTGTGTAGCCTCAAAAGAGAAGGCACAGGACAGTTTTCTCTCGAAAGGATATGTAAGAATACCACTTCATAAGAAAATACAGTTTTGCAGAGTAAAGACATATACGTACGCATTGGAAACTCTTTACGAGAAGAAATAACGCATCGTACAAAATTAGCTTGTATCTCCAAAACTACACGTTGTATCTCGAAAAGAATTGTTGTGGCGTGTACGTCTTAACATGTAGCATCTAAAGAGAACCAAAAGGAGAATTTTCTTTCGTCAAAATTTTTCAGAAAATCACGTTTTAAGGAAATCCCGCATCGTGCGAAATTATCTTGTTTTTCCTAAACAACACGTTGTAAGTCGAAAAGCTTTCATGTTGCGTGTATGTCTAAGTGTGTAGCCTCAAAAGAGAAGGCACAGGACAGTTTTCTCTCGAAAGGATATGTAAGAATACCACTTCATAAGGAAATACAGTTTTGCAGAGTAAAGACATATACGTACGCATTGGAAACTCTTTAAGAGAAGAAATAACGCATCGTACAAAATTAGCTTGTATCTCCAAAACTACACGTTGTATCTCGAAAAGAATTGTTGTGGCGTGTACGTCTTAACATGTAGCATCTAAAGAGAACCAAAAGGAGAATTTTCTTTCGTCAAAATTTTTCAGAAAATCACGTTTTAAGGAAATCCCGCATCGTGCGAAATTATCTTGTTTTTCCTAAACAACACGTTGTAAGTCGAAAAGCTTTCATGTTGCGTGTATGTCTAAGTGTGTAGCCTCAAAAGAGAAGGCACAGGACAGTTTTCTCTCGAAAGGATATGTAAGAATACCACTTCATAAGGAAATACAGTTTTGCAGAGTAAAGACATATACGTACGCATTGGAAACTCTTTACGAGAAGAAATAACGCATCGTACAAAATTAGCTTGTATCTCCAAAACTACACGTTGTATCTCCAAAAGAATTGTTGTGGCGTGTACGTCTTAACATGTAGCATCTAAAGAGAACCAAAAGGAGAATTTTCTTTCGTCAAAATTTTTCAGAAAATCACGTTTTAAGGAAATCCCGCATCGTGCGAAATTATCTTGTTTTTCCTAAACAACACGTTGTAAGTCGAAAAGCTTTCATGTTGCGTGTATGTCTAAGTGTGTAGCCTCAAAAGAGAAGGCACAGGACAGTTTTCTCTCGAAAGGATATGTAAGAATACCACTTCATAAGGAAATACAGTTTTGCAGAGTAAAGACATATACGTACGCATTGGAAACTCTTTACGAGAAGAAATAACGCATCGTACAAAATTAGCTTGTATCTCCAAAACTACACGTTGTATCTCGAAAAGAATTGTTGTGGCGTGTACGTCTTAACATGTAGCATCTAAAGAGAACCAAAAGGAGAATTTTCTTTCGTCAAAATTTTTCAGAAAATCACGTTTTAAGGAAATCCCGCATCGTGCGAAATTATCTTGTTTTTCCTAATCAACACGTTGTAAGTCGAAAAGCTTTCATGTTGCGTGTATGTCTAAGTGTGTAGCCTCAAAAGAGAAGGCACAGGACAGTTTTCTCTCGAAAGGATATGTAAGAATACCACTTCATAAGGAAATACAGTTTTGCAGAGTAAAGACATATACGTACGCATTGGAAACTCTTTACGAGAAGAAATAACGCATCGTACAAAATTAGCTTGTATCTCCAAAACTACACGTTGTATCTCGAAAAGAATTGTTGTGGCGTGTACGTCTTAACATGTAGCATCTAAAGAGAACCAAAAGGAGAATTTTCTTCCGTCAAAATTTTTCAGAAAATCACGTTTTAAGGAAATCCCGCTTCGTGCGAAATTATCTTGTTTTTCCTAAACAACACGTTGTAAGTCGAAAAGCTTTCATGTTGCGTGTATGTCTAAGAGTGTAGCCTCAAAAGAGAAGGCACAGGACAGTTTTCTCTCGAAAGGATATGTAAGAATACCACTTCATAAGGAAATACAGTTTTGCAGAGTAAAGACATATACGTACGCATTGGAAACTCTTTACGAGAAGAAATAACGCATCGTACAAAATTAGCTTGTATCTCCAAAACTACACGTTGTATCTCGAAAAGAATTGTTGTGGCGTGTACGTCTTAACATGTAGCATCTAAAGAGAACCAAAAGGAGAATTTTCTTTCGTCAAAATTTTTCAGAAAATCACGTTTTAAGGAAATCCCGCATCGTGCGAAATTATCTTGTTTTTCCTAAACAACACGTTGTAAGTCGAAAAGCTTTCATGTTGCGTGTATGTCTAAGTGTGTAGCCTCAAAAGAGAAGGCACAGGACAGTTTTCTCTCGAAAGGATATGTAAGAATACCACTTCATAAGGAAATACAGTTTTGCAGAGTAAAGACATATACGTACGCATTGGAAACTCTTTACGAGAAGAAATAACGCATCGTACAAAATTAGCTTGTATCTCCAAAACTACACGTTGTATCTCGAAAAGAATTGTTGTGGCGTGTACGTCTTAACATGTAGCATCTAAAGAGAACCAAAAGGAGAATTTTCTTTCGTCAAAATTTTTCAGAAAATCACGTTTTAAGGAAATCCCGCATCGTGCGAAATTATCTTGTTTTTCCTAAACAACACGTTGTAAGTCGAAAAGCTTTCATGTTGCGTGTATGTCTACGTGTGTAGCCTCAAAAGAGAAGGCACAGGACAGTTTTCTCTCGAAAGGATATGTAAGAATACCACTTCATAAGGAAATACAGTTTTGCAGAGTAAAGACATATACGTACGCATTGGAAACTCTTTACGAGAAGAAATAACGCATCGTACAAAATTAGCTTGTATCTCCAAAACTACACGTTGTATCTCGAAAAGAATTGTTGTGGCGTGTACGTCTTAACATGTAGCATCTAAAGAGAACCAAAAGGAGAATTTTCTTTCGTCAAAATTTTTCAGAAAATCACGTTTTAAGGAAATCCCGCATCCTGCGAAATTATCTTGTTTTTCCTAAACAACACGTTGTAAGTCGAAAAGCTTTCATGTTGCGTGTATGTCTAAGTGTGTAGCCTCAAAAGAGAAGGCACAGGACAGTTTTCTCTCGAAAGGATATGTAAGAATACCACTTCATAAGGAAATACAGTTTTGCAGAGTAAAGACATATACGTACGCATTGGAAACTCTTTACGAGAAGAAATAACGCATCGTACAAAATTAGCTTGTATCTCCAAAACTACACGTTGTATCTCGAAAAGAATTGTTGTGGCGTGTACGTCTTAACATGTAGCATCTAAAGAGAACCAAAAGGAGAATTTTCTTTCGTCAAAATTTTTCAGAAAATCACGTTTTAAGGAAATCCCGCATCGTGCGAAATTATCTTGTTTTTCCTAAACAACACGTTGTAAGTCGAAAAGCTTTCATGTTGCGTGTATGTCTAAGTGTGTAGCCTCAAAAGAGAAGGCACAGGACAGTTTTCTCTCGAAAGGATATGTAAGAATACCACTTCATAAGGAAATACAGTTTTGCAGAGTAAAGACATATACGTACGCATTGGAAACTCTTTACGAGAAGAAATAACGCATAGTACAAAATTAGCTTGTATCTCCAAAACTACACGTTGTATCTCGAAAAGAATTGTTGTGGCGTGTACGTCTTAACATGTAGCATCTAAAGAGAACCAAAAGGAGAATTTTCTTTCGTCAAAATTTTTCAGAAAATCACGTTTTAAGGAAATCCCGCATCGTGCGAAATTATCTTGTTTTTCCTAATCAACACGTTGTAAGTCGAAAAGCTTTCATGTTGCGTGTATGTCTAAGTGTGTAGCCTCAAAAGAGAAGGCACAGGACAGTTTTCTCTCGAAAGGATATGTAAGAATACCACTTCATAAGGAAATACAGTTTTGCAGAGTAAAGACATATACGTACGCATTGGAAACTCTTTACGAGAAGAAATAACGCATCGTACAAAATTAGCTTGTATCTCCAAAACTACACGTTGTATCTCGAAAAGAATTGTTGTGGCGTGTACGTCTTAACATGTAGCATCTAAAGAGAACCAAAAGGAGAATTTTCTTTCGTCAAAATTTTTCAGAAAATCACGTTTTAAGGAAATCCCGCATCGTGCGAAATTATCTTGTTTTTCCTAAACAACACGTTGTAAGTCGAAAAGCTTTCATGTTGCGTGTATGTCTAAGTGTGTAGCCTCAAAAGAGAAGGCACAGGACAGTTTTCTCTCGAAAGGATATGTAAGAATACCACTTCATAAGGAAATACAGTTTTGCAGAGTAAAGACATATACGTACGCATTGGAAACTCTTTACGAGAAGAAATAACGCATCGTACAAAATTAGCTTGTATCTCCAAAACTACACGTTGTATCTCGAAAAGAATTGTTGTGGCGTGTACGTCTTAACATGAAGCATCTAAAGAGAACCAAAAGGAGAATTCTCTTTCGTCAAAATTTTTCAGAAAATCACGTTTTAAGGAAATCCCGCATCGTGCGAAATTATCTTGTTTTTCCTAATCAACACGTTGTAAGTCGAAAAGCTTTCATGTTGCGTGTATGTCTAAGTGTGTAGCCTCAAAAGAGAAGGCACAGGACAGTTTTCTCTCGAAAGGATATGTAAGAATACCACTTCATAAGGAAATACAGTTTTGCAGAGTAAAGACATATACGTACGCATTGGAAACTCTTTACGAGAAGAAATAACGCATCGTACAAAATTAGCTTGTATCTCCAAAACTACACGTTGTATCTCGAAAAGAATTGTTGTGGCGTGTACTTCTTAACATGTAGCATCTAAAGAGAACCAAAAGGAGAATTTTCTTTCGTCAAAATTTTTCAGAAAATCACGTTTTAAGGAAATCCCGCATCGTGCGAAATTATCTTGTTTTTCCTAAACAACACGTTGTAAGTCGAAAAGCTTTCATGTTGCGTGTATGTCTAAGTGTGTAGCCTCAAAAGAGAAGGCACAGGACAGTTTTCTCTCGAAAGGATATGTAAGAATACCACTTCATAAGGAAATACAGTTTTGCAGAGTAAAGACATATACGTACGCATTGGAAACTCTTTACGAGAAGAAATAACGCATCGTACAAAATTAGCTTGTATCTCCAAAACTACACGTTGTATCTCGAAAAGAATTGTTGTGGCGTGTACGTCTTAACATGAAGCATCTAAAGAGAACCAAAAGGAGAATTCTCTTTCGTCAAAATTTTTCAGAAAATCACGTTTTAAGGAAATCCCGCATCGTGCGAAATTATCTTGTTTTTCCTAAACAACACGTTGTAAGTCGAAAAGCTTTCATGTTGCGTGTATGTCTACGTGTGTAGCCTCAAAAGAGAAGGCACAGGACAGTTTTCTCTCGAAAGGATATGTAAGAATACCACTTCATAAGGAAATACAGTTTTGCAGAGTAAAGACATATACGTACGCATTGGAAACTCTTTACGAGAAGAAATAACGCATCGTACAAAATTAGCTTGTATCTCCAAAACTACACGTTGTATCTCGAAAAGAATTGTTGTGGCGTGTACGTCTTAACATGTAGCATCTAAAGAGAACCAAAAGGAGAATTTTCTTTCGTCAAAATTTTTCAGAAAATCACGTTTTAAGGAAATCCCGCATCGTGCGAAATTATCTTGTTTTTCCTAAACAACACGTTGTAAGTCGAAAAGCTTTCATGTTGCGTGTATGTCTAAGTGTGTAGCCTCAAAAGAGAAGGCACAGGACAGTTTTCTCTCGAAAGGATATGTAAGAATACCACTTCATAAGGAAATACAGTTGTGCAGAGTAATGACATATACTTACGCATTGGAAACTCTTTACTAGAAGAAATAACGCATCGTACAAAATTAGCTTGTATCTCCAAAACTACACGTTGTATCTCGAAAAGAATTGTTGTGGCGTGTACGTCTTAACATGTAGCATCTAAAGAGAACCAAAAGGAGAATTTTCTTTCGTCAAAATTTTTCAGAAAATCACGTTTTAAGGAAATCCCGCATCGTGCGAAATTATCTTGTTTTTCCTAAACAACACGTTGTAAGTCGAAAAGCTTTCATGTTGCGTGTATGTCTAAGAGTGTAGCCTCAAAAGAGAAGGCACAGGACAGTTTTCTCTCGAAAGGATATGTAAGAATACCACTTCATAAGGAAATACAGTTTTGCAGAGTAAAGACATATAAGTACGCATTGGAAACTCTTTACGAGAAGAAATAACGCATCGTACAAAATTAGCTTGTATCTCCAAAACTACACGTTGTATCTCGAAAAGAATTGTTGTGGCGTGTACGTCTTAACATGTAGCATCTAAAGAGAACCGAAAGGAGAATTTTCTTTCGTCAAAATTTTTCAGAAAATCACGTTTTAAGGAAATTCCGCATCGTGCGAAATTATCTTGTTTTTCCTAAACAACACGTTGTAAGTCGAAAAGCTTTCATGTTGCGTGTATGTCTAAGTGTGTAGCCTCAAAAGAGAAGGCACAGGACAGTTTTCTCTCGAAAGGATATGTAAGAATACCACTTCATAAGGAAATACAGTTTTGCAGAGTAAAGACATATACGTACGCATTGGAAACTCTTTACGAGAAGAAATAACGCATAGTACAAAATTAGCTTGTATCTCCAAAACTACACGTTGTATCTCGAAAAGAATTGTTGTGGCGTGCACGTCTTAACATGTAGCATCTAAAGAGAACCAAAAGGAGAATTTTCTTTCGTCAAAATTTTTCAGAAAATCACGTTTTTAGGAAATCCCGCATCGTGCGAAATTATCTTGTTTTTCCTAAACAACACGTTGTAAGTCGAAAAGCTTTCATGTTGCGTGTATGTCTACGTGTGTAGCCTCAAAAGAGAAGGCACAGGACAGTTTTCTCTCGAAAGAATATGTAAGAATACCACTTCATAAGGAAATACAGTTTTGCAGAGTAAAGACATATACGTACGCATTGGAAACTCTTTACGAGAAGAAATAATGCATCGTACAAAATTAGCTTGTATCTCCAAAACTACACGTTGTATCTCGAAAAGAATTGTTGTGGCGTGTACGTCTTAACATGTAGCATCTAAAGAGAACCAAAAGGAGAATTTTCTTTCGTCAAAATTTTTCAGAAAAGCACGTTTTAAGGAAATCCCGCATCGTGCGAAATTATCTTGTTTTTCCTAAACAACACGTTGTAAGTCGAAAAGCTTTCATGTTGCGTGTATGTCTAAGTGTGTAGCCTCAAAAGAGAAGGCACAGGACAGTTTTCTCTCGAAAGGATATGTAAGAATACCACTTCATAAGGAAATACAGTTTTGCAGAGTAAAGACATATAGGTACGCTTTGGAAACTCTTTACGAGAAGAAATAACGCATCGTACAAAATTAGCTTGTATCTCCAAAACTACACGTTGTATCTCCAAAAGAATTGTTGTGGCGTGTACGTCTTAACATTTAGCATCTAAAGAGAACCAAAAGGAGAATTTTCTTTCGTCAAAATTTTTCAGAAAATCACGTTTTAAGGAAATCCCGCATCGTGCGAAATTATCTTGTTTTTCCTAAACAACACGTTGTAAGTCGAAAAGCTTTCATGTTGCGTGTATGTCTAAGTGTGTAGCCTCAAAAGAGAAGGCACAGGACAGTTTTCTCTCGAAAGGATATGTAAGAATACCACTTCATAAGGAAATACAGTTTTGCAGAGTAAAGACATATACGTACGCATTGGAAACTCTTTACGAGAAGAAATAACGCATCGTACAAAATTAGCTTGTATCTCCAAAACTACACGTTGTATCTCGAAAAGAATTGTTGTGGCGTGTACGTCTTAACATGTAGCATCTAAAGAGAACCAAAAGGAGAATTCTCTTTTGTCAAAATTTTTCAGAAAATCACGTTTTAAGGAAATCCCGCATCGTGCGAAATTATCTTGTTTTTCCTAAACAACACGTTGTAAGTCGAAAAGCTTTCATGTTGCGTGTATGTCTACGTGTGTAGCCTCAAAAGAGAAGGCACAGGACAGTTTTCTCTCGAAAGGATATGTAAGAATACCACTTCATAAGGAAATACAGTTTTGCATAGTAAAGACATATACGTACGCATTGGAAACTCTTTACGAGAAGAAATAACGCATCGTACAAAATTAGCTTGTATCTCCAAAACTACACGTTGTATCTCGAAAAGAATTGTTGTGGCGTGTACGTCTTAACATGTAGCATCTAAAGAGAACCAAAAGGAGAATTTTCTTTCGTCAAAATTTTTCAGAAAATCACGTTTTAAGGAAATCCCGCATCGTGCGAAATTATCTTGTTTTTCCTAAACAACACGTTGTAAGTCGAAAAGCTTTCATGTTGCGTGTATGTCTAAGTGTGTAGCCTCAAAAGAGAAGGCACAGGACAGTTTTCTCTCGAAAGGATATGTAAGAATACCACTTCATAAGGAAATACAGTTTTGCAGAGTAATGACATATACTTACGCATTGGAAACTCTTTACTAGAAGAAATAACGCATCGTACAAAATTAGCTTGTATCTCCAAAACTACACGTTGTATCTCGAAAAGAATTGTTGTGGCGTGTACGTCTGAACATGTAGCATCTAAAGAGAACCAAAAGGAGAATTTTCTTTCGTCAAAATTTTTCAGAAAATCACGTTTTAAGGAAATCCCGCATCGTGCGAAATTATCTTGTTTTTCCTAAACAACACGTTGTAAGTCGAAAAGCTTTCATGTTGCGTGTATGTCTAAGAGTGTAGCCTCAAAAGAGAAGGCACAGGACAGTTTTCTCTCGAAAGGATATGTAAGAATACCACTTCATAAGGAAATACAGTTTTGCAGAGTAAAGACATATAAGTACGCATTGGAAACTCTTTACGAGAAGAAATAACGCATCGTACAAAATTAGCTTGTATCTCCAAAACTACACGTTGTATCTCGAAAAGAATTGTTGTGGCGTGTACGTCTTAACATGTAGCATCTAAAGAGAACCAAAAGGAGAATTTTCTTTCGTCAAAATTTTTCAGAAAATCACGTTTTAAAGAAATCCCGCATCGTGCGAAATTATCTTGTTTTTCCTAAACAACACGTTGTAAGTCGAAAAGCTTTCATGTTGCGTGTATGTCTACGTGTGTAGCCTCAAAAGAGAAGGCACAGGACAGTTTTCTCTCGAAAGAATATGTAAGAATACCACTTCATAAGGAAATACAGTTTTGCAGAGTAAAGACATATACGTACGCATTGGAAACTCTTTACGAGAAGAAATAACGCATCGTACAAAATTAGCTTGTATCTCCAAAACTACACGTTGTATCTCGAAAAGAATTGTTGTGGCGTGTACGTCTTAACATGTAGCATCTAAAGAGAACCAAAAGGAGAATTTTCTTTCGTCAAAATTTTTCAGAAAATCACGTTTTAAGGAAATCCCGCATCGTGCGAAATTATCTTGTTTTTCCTAATCAACACGTTGTAAGTCGAAAAGCTTTCATGTTGCGTGTATGTCTAAGTGTGTAGCCTCAAAAGAGAAGGCACAGGACAGTTTTCTCTCGAAAGGATATGTAAGAATACCACTTCATAAGGAAATACAGTTTTGCAGAGTAAAGACATATACGTACGCATTGGAAACTCTTTACGAGAAGAAATAACGCATCGTACAAAATTAGCTTGTATCTCCAAAACTACACGTTGTATCTCGAAAAGAATTGTTGTGGCGTGTACGTCTTAACATGTAGCATCTAAAGAGAACCAAAAGGAGAATTTTCTTCCGTCAAAATTTTTCAGAAAATCACGTTTTAAGAAAATCCCGCTTCGTGCGAAATTATCTTGTTTTTCCTAAACAACACGTTGTAAGTCGAAAAGCTTTCATGTTGCGTGTATGTCTAAGAGTGTAGCCTCAAAAGAGAAGGCACAGGACAGTTTTCTCTCGAAAGGATATGTAAGAATACCACTTCATAAGGAAATACAGTTTTGCAGAGTAAAGACATATACGTACGCATTGGAAACTCTTTACGAGAAGAAATAACGCATCATACAAAATTAGCTTGTATCTCCAAAACTACACGTTGTATCTCGAAAAGAATTGTTGTGGCGTGTACGTCTTAACATGTAGCATCTAAAGAGAACCAAAAGGAGAATTTTCTTTCGTCAAAATTTTTCAGAAAATCACGTTTTAAGGAAATCCCGCATCGTGCGAAATTATCTTGTTTTTCCTAAACAACACGTTGTAAGTCGAAAAGCTTTCATGTTGCGTGTATGTCTAAGTGTGTAGCCTCAAAAGAGAAGGCACAGGACAGTTTTCTCTCGAAAGGATATGTAAGAATACCACTTCATAAGGAAATACAGTTTTGCAGAGTAAAGACATATACGTACGCATTGGAAACTCTTTACGAGAAGAAATAACGCATCGTACAAAATTAGCTTGTATCTCCAAAACTACACGTTGTATCTCGAAAAGAATTGTTGTGGCGTGTACGTCTTAACATGTAGCATCTAAAGAGAACCAAAAGGAGAATTTTCTTTCGTCAAAATTTTTCAGAAAATCACGTTTTAAGGAAATCCCGCATCGTGCGAAATTATCTTGTTTTTCCTAATCAACACGTTGTAAGTCGAAAAGCTTTCATGTTGCGTGTATGTCTAAGTGTGTAGCCTCAAAAGAGAAGGCACAGGACAGTTTTCTCTCGAAAGGATATGTAAGAATACCACTTCATAAGGAAATACAGTTTTGCAGAGTAAAGACATATACGTACGCATTGGAAACTCTTTACGAGAAGAAATAACGCATCGTACAAAATTAGCTTGTATCTCCAAAACTACACGTTGTATCTCGAAAAGAATTGTTGTGGCGTGTACGTCTTAACATGTAGCATCTAAAGAGAACCAAAAGGAGAATTTTCTTCCGTCAAAATTTTTCAGAAAATCACGTTTTAAGGAAATCCCGCTTCGTGCGAAATTATCTTGTTTTTCCTAAACAACACGTTGTAAGTCGAAAAGCTTTCATGTTGCGTGTATGTCTAAGAGTGTAGCCTCAAAAGAGAAGGCACAGGACAGTTTTCTCTCGAAAGGATATGTAAGAATACCACTTCATAAGGAAATACAGTTTTGCAGAGTAAAGACATATACGTACGCATTGGAAACTCTTTACGAGAAGAAATAACGCATCATACAAAATTAGCTTGTATCTCCAAAACTACACGTTGTATCTCGAAAAGAATTGTTGTGGCGTGTACGTCTTAACATGTAGCATCTAAAGAGAACCAAAAGGAGAATTTTCTTTCGTCAAAATTTTTCAGAAAATCACGTTTTAAGGAAATCCCGCATCGTGCGAAATTATCTTGTTTTTCCTAAACAACACGTTGTAAGTCGAAAAGCTTTCATGTTGCGTGTATGTCTAAGTGTGTAGCCTCAAAAGAGAAGGCACAGGACAGTTTTCTCTCGAAAGGATATGTAAGAATACCACTTCATAAGGAAATACAGTTTTGCAGAGTAAAGACATATACGTACGCATTGGAAACTCTTTACGAGAAGAAATAACGCATCGTACAAAATTAGCTTGTATCTCCAAAACTACACGTTGTATCTCGAAAAGAATTGTTGTGGCGTGTACGTCTTAACATGTAGCATCTAAAGAGAACCAAAAGGAGAATTTTCTTTCGTCAAAATTTTTCAGAAAATCACGTTTTAAGGAAATCCCGCATCGTGCGAAATTATCTTGTTTTTCCTAAACAACACGTTGTAAGTCGAAAAGCTTTCATGTTGCGTGTATGTCTACGTGTGTAGCCTCAAAAGAGAAGGCACAGGACAGTTTTCTCTCGAAAGGATATGTAAGAATACCACTTCATAAGGAAATACAGTTTTGCAGAGTAAAGACATATACGTACGCATTGGAAACTCTTTACGAGAAGAAATAACGCATCGTACAAAATTAGCTTGTATCTCCAAAACTACACGTTGTATCTCGAAAAGAATTGTTGTGGCGTGTACGTCTTAACATGTAGCATCTAAAGAGAACCAAAAGGAGAATTTTCTTTCGTCAAAATTTTTCAGAAAATCACGTTTTAAGGAAATCCCGCATCGTGCGAAATTATCTTGTTTTTCCTAAACAACACGTTGTAAGTCGAAAAGCTTTCATGTTGCGTGTATGTCTAAGTGTGTAGCCTCAAAAGAGAAGGCACAGGACAGTTTTCTCTCGAAAGGATATGTAAGAATACCACTTCATAAGGAAATACAGTTTTGCAGAGTAAAGACATATACGTACGCATTGGAAACTCTTTACGAGAAGAAATAACGCATAGTACAAAATTAGCTTGTATCTCCAAAACTACACGTTGTATCTCGAAAAGAATTGTTGTGGCGTGTACGTCTTAACATGTAGCATCTAAAGAGAACCAAAAGGAGAATTTTCTTTCGTCAAAATTTTTCAGAAAATCACGTTTTAAGGAAATCCCGCATCGTGCGAAATTATCTTGTTTTTCCTAATCAACACGTTGTAAGTCGAAAAGCTTTCATGTTGCGTGTATGTCTAAGTGTGTAGCCTCAAAAGAGAAGGCACAGGACAGTTTTCTCTCGAAAGGATATGTAAGAATACCACTTCATAAGGAAATACAGTTTTGCAGAGTAAAGACATATACGTACGCATTGGAAACTCTTTACGAGAAGAAATAACGCATCGTACAAAATTAGCTTGTATCTCCAAAACTACACGTTGTATCTCGAAAAGAATTGTTGTGGCGTGTACGTCTTAACATGTAGCATCTAAAGAGAACCAAAAGGACAATTTTCTTTCGTCAAAATTTTTCAGAAAATCACGTTTTAAGGAAATCCCGCATCGTGCGAAATTATCTTGTTTTTCCTAAACAACACGTTGTAAGTCGAAAAGCTTTCATGTTGCGTGTATGTCTAAGTGTGTAGCCTCAAAAGAGAAGGCACAGGACAGTTTTCTCTCGAAAGGATATGTAAGAATACCACTTCATAAGGAAATACAGTTTTGCAGAGTAAAGACATATACGTACGCATTGGAAACTCTTTACGAGAAGAAATAACGCATCGTACAAAATTAGCTTGTATCTCCAAAACTACACGTTGTATCTCGAAAAGAATTGTTGTGGCGTGTACGTCTTAACATGTAGCATCTAAAGAGAACCAAAAGGAGAATTTTCTTCCGTCAAAATTTTTCAGAAAATCACGTTTTAAGGAAATCCCGCTTCGTGCGAAATTATCTTGTTTTTCCTAAACAACACGTTGTAAGTCGAAAAGCTTTCATGTTGCGTGTATGTCTAAGAGTGTAGCCTCAAAAGAGAAGGCACAGGACAGTTTTCTCTCGAAAGGATATGTAAGAATACCACTTCATAAGGAAATACAGTTTTGCAGAGTAAAGACATATACGTACGCATTGGAAACTCTTTACGAGAAGAAATAACGCATCATACAAAATTAGCTTGTATCTCCAAAACTACACGTTGTATCTCGAAAAGAATTGTTGTGGCGTGTACGTCTTAACATGTAGCATCTAAAGAGAACCAAAAGGAGAATTTTCTTTCGTCAAAATTTTTCAGAAAATCACGTTTTAAGGAAATCCCGCATCGTGCGAAATTATCTTGTTTTTCCTAAACAACACGTTGTAAGTCGAAAAGCTTTCATGTTGCGTGTATGTCTAAGTGTGTAGCCTCAAAAGAGAAGGCACAGGACAGTTTTCTCTCGAAAGGATATGTAAGAATACCACTTCATAAGGAAATACAGTTTTGCAGAGTAAAGACATATACGTACGCATTGGAAACTCTTTACGAGAAGAAATAACGCATCATACAAAATTAGCTTGTATCTCCAAAACTACACGTTGTATCTCGAAAAGAATTGTTGTGGCGTGTACGTCTTAACATGTAGCATCTAAAGAGAACCAAAAGGAGAATTTTCTTTCGTCAAAATTTTTCAGAAAATCACGTTTTAAGGAAATCCCGCATCGTGCGAAATTATCTTGTTTTTCCTAAACAACACGTTGTAAGTCGAAAAGCTTTCATGTTGCGTGTATGTCTAAGTGTGTAGCCTCAAAAGAGAAGGCACAGGACAGTTTTCTCTCGAAAGGATATGTAAGAATACCACTTCATAAGGAAATACAGTTTTGCAGAGTAAAGACATATACGTACGCATTGGAAACTCTTTACGAGAAGAAATAACGCATAGTACAAAATTAGCTTGTATCTCCAAAACTACACGTTGTATCTCGAAAAGAATTGTTGTGGCGTGTACGTCTTAACATGTAGCATCTAAAGAGAACCAAAAGGAGAATTTTCTTTCGTCAAAATTTTTCAGAAAATCACGTTTTAAGGAAATCCCGCATCGTGCGAAATTATCTTGTTTTTCCTAATCAACACGTTGTAAGTCGAAAAGCTTTCATGTTGCGTGTATGTCTAAGTGTGTAGCCTCAAAAGAGAAGGCACAGGACAGTTTTCTCTCGAAAGGATATGTAAGAATACCACTTCATAAGGAAATACAGTTTTGCAGAGTAAAGACATATACGTACGCATTGGAAACTCTTTACGAGAAGAAATAACGCATCGTACAAAATTAGCTTGTATCTCCAAAACTACACGTTGTATCTCGAAAAGAATTGTTGTGGCGTGTACGTCTTAACATGTAGCATCTAAAGAGAACCAAAAGGACAATTTTCTTTCGTCAAAATTTTTCAGAAAATCACGTTTTAAGGAAATCCCGCATCGTGCGAAATTATCTTGTTTTTCCTAAACAACACGTTGTAAGTCGAAAAGCTTTCATGTTGCGTGTATGTCTAAGAGTGTAGCCTCAAAAGAGAAGGCACAGGACAGTTTTCTCTCGAAAGGATATGTAAGAATACCACTTCATAAGGAAATACAGTTTTGCAGAGTAAAGACATATAAGTACGCATTGGAAACTCTTTACGAGAAGAAATAACGCATCGTACAAAATTAGCTTGTATCTCCAAAACTACACGTTGTATCTCGAAAAGAATTGTTGTGGCGTGTACGTCTTAACATGTAGCATCTAAAGAGAACCGAAAGGAGAATTTTCTTTCGTCAAAATTTTTCAGAAAATCACGTTTTAAGGAAATCCCGCATCGTGCGAAATTATCTTGTTTTTCCTAAACAACACGTTATAAGTCGAAAAGCTTTCATGTTGCGTGTATGTCTAAGTGTGTAGCCTCAAAAGAGAAGGCACAGGACAGTTTTCTCTCGAAAGGATATGTAAGAATACCACTTCATAAGGAAATACAGTTTTGCAGAGTAAAGACATATACGTACGCATTGGAAACTCTTTACGAGAAGAAATAACGCATCGTACAAAATTAGCTTGTATCTCCAAAACTACACGTTGTATCTCGAAAAGAATTGTTGTGGCGTGTACGTCTTAACATGTAGCATCTAAAGAGAACCAAAAGGAGAATTCTCTTTTGTCAAAATTTTTCAGAAAATCACGTTTTAAGGAAATCCCGCATCGTGCGAAATTATCTTGTTTTTCCTAAACAACACGTTGTAAGTCGAAAAGCTTTCATGTTGCGTGTATGTCTACGTGTGTAGCCTCAAAAGAGAAGGCACAGGACAGTTTTCTCTCGAAAGGATATGTAAGAATACCACTTCATAAGGAAATACAGTTTTGCATAGTAAAGACATATACGTACGCATTGGAAACTCTTTACGAGAAGAAATAACGCATCGTACAAAATTAGCTTGTATCTCCAAAACTACACGTTGTATCTCGAAAAGAATTGTTGTGGCGTGTACGTCTTAACATGTAGCATCTAAAGAGAACCAAAAGGAGAATTTTCTTTCGTCAAAATTTTTCAGAAAATCACGTTTTAAGGAAATCCCGCATCGTGCGAAATTATCTTGTTTTTCCTAAACAACACGTTGTAAGTCGAAAAGCTTTCATGTTGCGTGTATGTCTAAGTGTGTAGCCTCAAAAGAGAAGGCACAGGACAGTTTTCTCTCGAAAGGATATGTAAGAATACCACTTCATAAGGAAATACAGTTTTGCAGAGTAATGACATATACTTACGCATTGGAAACTCTTTACTAGAAGAAATAACGCATCGTACAAAATTAGCTTGTATCTCCAAAACTACACGTTGTATCTCGAAAAGAATTGTTGTGGCGTGTACGTCTGAACATGTAGCATCTAAAGAGAACCAAAAGGAGAATTTTCTTTCGTCAAAATTTTTCAGAAAATCACGTTTTAAGGAAATCCCGCATCGTGCGAAATTATCTTGTTTTTCC
Source organism: Apodemus sylvaticus (assembly GCF_947179515.1). Lineage (NCBI taxonomy): Eukaryota > Metazoa > Chordata > Mammalia > Rodentia > Muridae > Apodemus > Apodemus sylvaticus. Next base: position 926,741 of record NW_026263416.1, read on the forward strand.
TAAACAACACGTTGTAAGTCGAAAAGCTTTCATGTTGCGTGTATGTCTAAGAGTGTAGCCTCAAAAGAGAAGGCACAGGACAGTTTTCTCTCGAAAGGATATGTAAGAATACCACTTCATAAGGAAATACAGTTTTGCAGAGTAAAGACATATAAGTACGCATTGGAAACTCTTTACGAGAAGAAATAACGCATCGTACAAAATTAGCTTGTATCTCCAAAACTACACGTTGTATCTCGAAAAGAATTGTTGTGGCGTGTACGTCTTAACATGTAGCATCTAAAGAGAACCAAAAGGAGAATTTTCTTTCGTCAAAATTTTTCAGAAAATCACGTTTTAAAGAAATCCCGCATCGTGCGAAATTATCTTGTTTTTCCTAAACAACACGTTGTAAGTCGAAAAGCTTTCATGTTGCGTGTATGTCTACGTGTGTAGCCTCAAAAGAGAAGGCACAGGACAGTTTTCTCTCGAAAGAATATGTAAGAATACCACTTCATAAGGAAATACAGTTTTGCAGAGTAAAGACCTATACGTACGCATTGGAAACTCTTTACGAGAAGAAATAACGCATCGTACAAAATTAGCTTGTATCTCCAAAACTACACGTTGTATCTCGAAAAGAATTGTTGTGGCGTGTACGTCTTAACATGTAGCATCTAAAGAGAACCAAAAGGAGAATTTTCTTTCGTCAAAATTTTTCAGAAAAGCACGTTTTAAGGAAATCCCGCATCGTGCGAAATTATCTTGTTTTTCCTAAACAACACGTTGTAAGTCGAAAAGCTTTCATGTTGCGTGTATGTCTACGTGTGTAGCCTCAAAAGAGAAGGCACAGGACAGTTTTCTCTCGAAAGGATATGTAAGAATACCACTTCATAAGGAAATACAGTTTTGCAGAGTAAAGACATATACGTACGCATTGGAAACTCTTTACGAGAAGAAATAATGCATCGTACAAAATTAGCTTGTATCTCCAAAACTACACGTTGTATCTCGAAAAGAATTGTTGTGGCGTGTACGTCTTAACATGTAGCATCTAAAGAGAACCAAAAGGAGAATTTTCTTTCGTCAAAATTTTTCAGAAAATCACGTTTTAAGGAAATCCCGCATCGTGCGAAATTATCTTGTTTTTCCTAAACAACACGTTGTAAGTCGAAAAGCTTTCATGTTGCGTGTATGTCTAAGTGTGTAGCCTCAAAAGAGAAGGCACAGGACAGTTTTCTCTCGAAAGCATATGTAAGAATACCACTTCATAAGGAAATACAGTTTTGCAGAGTAATGACATATACTTACGCATTGGAAACTCTTTACTAGAAGAAATAACGCATCGTACAAAATTAGCTTGTATCTCCAAAACTACACGTTGTATCTCGAAAAGAATTGTTGTGGCGTGTACGTCTTAACATGTAGCATCTAAAGAGAACCAAAAGGAGAATTTTCTTTCGTCAAAATTTTTCAGAAAATCACGTTTTAAGGAAATCCCGCATCGTGCGAAATTATCTTGTTTTTCCTAAACAACACGTTGTAAGTCGAAAAGCTTTCATGTTGCGTGTATGTCTAAGAGTGTAGCCTCAAAAGAGAAGGCACAGGACAGTTTTCTCTCGAAAGGATATGTAAGAATACCACTTCATAAGGAAATACAGTTTTGCAGAGTAAAGACATATAAGTACGCATTGGAAACTCTTTACGAGAAGAAATAACGCATCGTACAAAATTAGCTTGTATCTCCAAAACTACACGTTGTATCTCGAAAAGAATTGTTGTGGCGTGTACGTCTTAACATGTAGCATCTAAAGAGAACCGAAAGGAGAATTTTCTTTCGTCAAAATTTTTCAGAAAATCACGTTTTAAGGAAATCCCGCATCGTGCGAAATTATCTTGTTTTTCCTAAACAACACGTTGTAAGTCGAAAAGCTTTCATGTTGCGTGTTTGTCTAAGTGTGTAGCCTCAAAAGAGAAGGCACAGGACAGTTTTCTCTCGAAAGGATATGTAAGAATACCACTTCATAAGGAAATACAGTTTTGCAGAGTAAAGACATATACGTACGCATTGGAAACTCTTTACGAGAAGAAATAACGCATAGTACAAAATTAGCTTGTATCTCCAAAACTACACGTTGTATCTCGAAAAGAATTGTTGTGGCGTGTACGTCTTAACATGTAGCATCTAAAGAGAACCAAAAGGAGAATTTTCTTTCGTCAAAATTTTTCAGAAAATCACGTTTTAAGGAAATCCCGCATCGTGCGAAATTATCTTGTTTTTCCTAAACAACACGTTGTAAGTCGAAAAGCTTTCATGTTGCGTGTATGTCTACGTGTGTAGCCTCAAAAGAGAAGGCACAGGACAGTTTTCTCTCGAAAGGATATGTAAGAATACCACTTCATAAGGAAATACAGTTTTGCAGAGTAAAGACATATACGTACGCATTGGAAACTCTTTACGAGAAGAAATAACGCATAGTACAAAATTAGCTTGTATCTCCAAAACTACACGTTGTATCTCGAAAAGAATTGTTGTGGCGTGTACGTCTTAACATGTAGCATCTAAAGAGAACCAAAAGGAGAATTTTCTTTCGTCAAAATTTTTCAGAAAATCACGTTTTAAGGAAATCCCGCATCGTGCGAAATTATCTTGTTTTTCCTAAACAACACGTTGTAAGTCGAAAAGCTTTCATGTTGCGTGTATGTCTACGTGTGTAGCCTCAAAAGAGAAGGCACAGGACAGTTTTCTCTCGAAAGGATATGTAAGAATACCACTTCATAAGGAAATACAGTTTTGCAGAGTAAAGACATATACGTACGCATTGGAAACTCTTTACGAGAAGAAATAACGCATCGTACAAAATTAGCTTGTATCTCCAAAACTACACGTTGTATCTCGAAAAGAATTGTTGTGGCGTGTACGTCTTAACATGTAGCATCTAAAGAGAACCAAAAGGAGAATTTTCTTTCGTCAAAATTTTTCAGAAAATCACGTTATAAGGAAATCCCGCATCGTGCGAAATTATCTTGTTTTTCCTAAACAACACGTTGTAAGTCGAAAAGCTTTCATGTTGCGTGTATGTCTAAGTGTGTAGCCTCAAAAGAGAAGGCACAGGACAGTTTTCTCTCGAAAGGATATGTGAGAATACCACTTCATAAGGAAATACAGTTTTGCAGAGTAAAGACATATACGTACGCATTGGAAACTCTTTACGAGAAGAAATAACGCATAGTACAAAATTAGCTTGTATCTCCAAAACTACACGTTGTATCTCGAAAAGAATTGTTGTGGCGTGTACGTCTTAACATGTAGCATCTAAAGAGAACCAAAAGGAGAATTTTCTTTCGTCAAAATTTTTCAGAAAATCACGTTTTAAGGAAATCCCGCATCGTGCGAAATTATCTTGTTTTTCCTAAACAACACGTTGTAAGTCGAAAAGCTTTCATGTTGCGTGTATGTCTAAGTGTGTAGCCTCAAAAGAGAAGGCACAGGACAGTTTTCTCTCGAAAGGATATGTAAGAATACCACTTCATAAGGAAATACAGTTTTGCAGAGTAAAGACATATACGTACGCATTGGAAACTCTTTACGAGAAGAAATAATGCATCGTACAAAATAAGCTTGTATCTCCAAAACTACATGTTGTATCTCGAAAAGAATTGTTGTGGCGTGTACGTCTTAACATGTAGCATCTAAAGAGATCCAAAAGGAGAATTTTCTTTCGTCAAAATTTTTCAGAAAATCACGTTTTAAGGAAATCCCGCATCGTGCGAAATTATCTTGTTTTTCCTAAACAACACGTTGTAAGTCGAAAAGCTTTCATGTTGCGTGTATGTCTAAGTGGGTAGCCTCAAAAGAGAAGGCACAGGACAGTTTTCTCTTGAAAGGATATGTGAGAATACCACTTCATAAGGAAATACAGTTTTGCAGAGTAAAGACATATACGTACGCATTGGAAACTCTTTACGAGAAGAAATAACGCATCGTACAAAATTAGCTTGTATCTCCAAAACTACACGTTGTATCTCGAAAAGAATTGTTGTGGCGTGTACGTCTTAACATGTAGCATCTAAAGAGAACCAAATGGAGAATTTTCTTTCGTCAAAATTTTTCAGAAAATCACGTTTTAAGGAAATCCCGCATCGTACGAAATTATCTTGTTTTTCCTAAACAACACGTTGTAAGTCGAAAAGCTTTCATGTTGCGTGTATGTCTAAGAGTGTAGCCTCAAAAGAGAAGGCACAGGACAGTTTTCTCTCGAAAGGATATGTAAGAATACCACTTCATAAGGAAATACAGTTTTGCAGAGTAAAGACATATAAGTACGCATTGGAAACTCTTTACGAGAAGAAATAACGCATCGTACAAAATTAGCTTGTATCTCCAAAACTACACGTTGTATCTCGAAAAGAATTGTTGTGGCGTGTACGTCTTAACATGTAGCATCTAAAGAGAACCAAAAGGAGAATTTTCTTTCGTCAAAATATTTCAGAAAATCACGTTATAAGGAAATCCCGCATCGTGCGAAATTATCTTGTTTTTCCTAAACAACACGTTGTAAGTCGAAAAGCTTTCATGTTGCGTGTATGTCTAAGTGTGTAGCCTCAAAAGAGAAGGCACAGGACAGTTTTCTCTCGAAAGGATATGTAAGAATACCACTTCATAAGGAAATACAGTTTTGCAGAGTAAAGACATATACGTACGCATTGGAAAATCTTTACGAGAAGAAATAACGCATAGTACAAAATTAGCTTGTATCTCCAAAACTACACGTTGTATCTCGAAAAGAATTGTTGTGGCGTGTACGTCTTAACATGTAGCATCTAAAGAGAACCAAAAGGAGAATTTTCTTTCGTCAAAATTTTTCAGAAAATCACGTTTTAAGGAAATCCCGCATCGTGCGAAATTATCTTGTTTTTCCTAATCAACACGTTGTAAGTCGAAAAGCTTTCATGTTGCGTGTATGTCTAAGTGTGTAGCCTCAAAAGAGAAGGCACAGGACAGTTTTCTCTCGAAAGGATATGTAAGAATACCACTTCATAAGGAAATACAGTTTTGCAGAGTAAAGACATATACGTACGCATTGGAAACTCTTTACGAGAAGAAATAACGCATCGTACAAAATTAGCTTGTATCTCCAAAACTACACGTTGTATCTCGAAAAGAATTGTTGTGGCGTGTACGTCTTAACATGTAGCATCTAAAGAGAACCAAAAGGACAATTTTCTTTCGTCAAAATTTTTCAGAAAATCACGTTTTAAGGAAATCCCGCATCGTGCGAAATTATCTTGTTTTTCCTAAACAACACGTTGTAAGTCGAAAAGCTTTCATGTTGCGTGTATGTCTAAGAGTGTAGCCTCAAAAGAGAAGGCACAGGACAGTTTTCTCTCGAAAGGATATGTAAGAATACCACTTCATAAGGAAATACAGTTTTGCAGAGTAAAGACATATAAGTACGCATTGGAAACTCTTTACGAGAAGAAATAACGCATCGTACAAAATTAGCTTGTATCTCCAAAACTACACGTTGTATCTCGAAAAGAATTGTTGTGGCGTGTACGTCTTAACATGTAGCATCTAAAGAGAACCGAAAGGAGAATTTTCTTTCGTCAAAATTTTTCAGAAAATCACGTTTTAAGGAAATCCCGCATCGTGCGAAATTATCTTGTTTTTCCTAAACAACACGTTATAAGTCGAAAAGCTTTCATGTTGCGTGTATGTCTAAGTGTGTAGCCTCAAAAGAGAAGGCACAGGACAGTTTTCTCTCGAAAGGATATGTAAGAATACCACTTCATAAGGAAATACAGTTTTGCAGAGTAAAGACATATACGTACGCATTGGAAACTCTTTACGAGAAGAAATAACGCATCGTACAAAATTAGCTTGTATCTCCAAAACTACACGTTGTATCTCGAAAAGAATTGTTGTGGCGTGTACGTCTTAACATGTAGCATCTAAAGAGAACCAAAAGGAGAATTCTCTTTTGTCAAAATTTTTCAGAAAATCACGTTTTAAGGAAATCCCGCATCGTGCGAAATTATCTTGTTTTTCCTAAACAACACGTTGTAAGTCGAAAAGCTTTCATGTTGCGTGTATGTCTACGTGTGTAGCCTCAAAAGAGAAGGCACAGGACAGTTTTCTCTCGAAAGGATATGTAAGAATACCACTTCATAAGGAAATACAGTTTTGCATAGTAAAGACATATACGTACGCATTGGAAACTCTTTACGAGAAGAAATAACGCATCGTACAAAATTAGCTTGTATCTCCAAAACTACACGTTGTATCTCGAAAAGAATTGTTGTGGCGTGTACGTCTTAACATGTAGCATCTAAAGAGAACCAAAAGGAGAATTTTCTTTCGTCAAAATTTTTCAGAAAATCACGTTTTAAGGAAATCCCGCATCGTGCGAAATTATCTTGTTTTTCCTAAACAACACGTTGTAAGTCGAAAAGCTTTCATGTTGCGTGTATGTCTAAGTGTGTAGCCTCAAAAGAGAAGGCACAGGACAGTTTTCTCTCGAAAGGATATGTAAGAATACCACTTCATAAGGAAATACAGTTTTGCAGAGTAATGACATATACTTACGCATTGGAAACTCTTTACTAGAAGAAATAACGCATCGTACAAAATTAGCTTGTATCTCCAAAACTACACGTTGTATCTCGAAAAGAATTGTTGTGGCGTGTACGTCTGAACATGTAGCATCTAAAGAGAACCAAAAGGAGAATTTTCTTTCGTCAAAATTTTTCAGAAAATCACGTTTTAAGGAAATCCCGCATCGTGCGAAATTATCTTGTTTTTCCTAAACAACACGTTGTAAGTCGAAAAGCTTTCATGTTGCGTGTATGTCTAAGAGTGTAGCCTCAAAAGAGAAGGCACAGGACAGTTTTCTCTCGAAAGGATATGTAAGAATACCACTTCATAAGGAAATACAGTTTTGCAGAGTAAAGACATATAAGTACGCATTGGAAACTCTTTACGAGAAGAAATAACGCATCGTACAAAATTAGCTTGTATCTCCAAAACTACACGTTGTATCTCGAAAAGAATTGTTGTGGCGTGTACGTCTTAACATGTAGCATCTAAAGAGAACCAAAAGGAGAATTTTCTTTCGTCAAAATTTTTCAGAAAATCACGTTTTAAAGAAATCCCGCATCGTGCGAAATTATCTTGTTTTTCCTAAACAACACGTTGTAAGTCGAAAAGCTTTCATGTTGCGTGTATGTCTACGTGTGTAGCCTCAAAAGAGAAGGCACAGGACAGTTTTCTCTCGAAAGAATATGTAAGAATACCACTTCATAAGGAAATACAGTTTTGCAGAGTAAAGACATATACGTACGCATTGGAAACTCTTTACAAGAAGAAATAACGCATCGAACAAAATTAGCTTGTATCTCCAAAACTACACGTTGTATCTCGAAAAGAATTGTTGTGGCGTGTACGTCTTAACATGTAGCATCTAAAGAGAACCAAAAGGAGAATTTTCTTTCGTCAAAATTTTTCAGAAAAGCACGTTTTAAGGAAATCCCGCATCGTGCGAAATTATCTTGTTTTTCCTAAACAACACGTTGTAAGTCGAAAAGCTTTCATGTTGCGTGTATGTCTAAGTGTGTAGCCTCAAAAGAGAAGGCACAGGACAGTTTTCTCTCGAAAGGATATGTAAGAATACCACTTCATAAGGAAATACAGTTTTGCAGAGTAAAGACATATACGTACGCTTTGGAAACTCTTTACGAGAAGAAATAACGCATCGTACAAAATTAGCTTGTATCTCCAAAACTACACGTTGTATCTCCAAAAGAATTGTTGTGGCGTGTACGTCTTAACATTTAGCATCTAAAGAGAACCAAAAGGAGAATTTTCTTTCGTCAAAATTTTTCAGAAAATCACGTTTTAAGGAAATCCCGCATCGTGCGAAATTATCTTGTTTTTCCTAAACAACACGTTGTAAGTCGAAAAGCTTTCATGTTGCGTGTATGTCTACGTGTGTAGCCTCAAAAGAGAAGGCACAGGACAGTTTTCTCTCGAAAGGATATGTAAGAATACCACTTCATAAGGAAATACAGTTTTGCAGAGTAAAGACATATACGTACGCATTGGAAACTCTTTACGAGAAGAAATAATGCATCGTACAAAATTAGCTTGTATCTCCAAAACTACACGTTGTATCTCGAAAAGAATTGTTGTGGCGTGTACGTCTTAACATGTAGCATCTAAAGAGAACCAAAAGGAGAATTTTCTTTCGTCAAAATTTTTCAGAAAATCACGTTTTAAGGAAATCCCGCATCGTGCGAATTTATCTTGTTTTTCCTAAACAACACGTTGTAAGTCGAAAAGCTTTCATGTTGCGTGTATGTCTAAGTGTGTAGCCTCAAAAGAGAAGGCACAGGACAGTTTTCTCTCGAAAGGATATGTAAGAATACCACTTCATAAGGAAATACAGTTTTGCAGAGTAATGACATATACTTACGCATTGGAAACTCTTTACTAGAAGAAATAACGCATCGTACAAAATTAGCTTGTATCTCCAAAACTACACGTTGTATCTCGAAAAGAATTGTTGTGGCGTGTACGTCTTAACATGTAGCATCTAAAGAGAACCAAAAGGAGAATTTTCTTTCGTCAAAATTTTTCAGAAAATCACGTTTTAAGGAAATCCCGCATCGTGAGAAATTATCTTGTTTTTCCTAAACAACACGTTGTAAGTCGAAAAGCTTTCATGTTGCGTGTATGTCTAAGAGTGTAGCCTCAAAAGAGAAGGCACAGGACAGTTTTCTCTCGAAAGGATATGTAAGAATACCACTTCATAAGGAAATACAGTTTTGCAGAGTAAAGACATATAAGTACGCATTGGAAACTCTTTACGAGAAGAAATAACGCATCGTACAAAATTAGCTTGTATCTCCAAAACTACACGTTGTATCTCGAAAAGAATTGTTGTGGCGTGTACGTCTTAACATGTAGCATCTAAAGAGAACCGAAAGGAGAATTTTCTTTCGTCAAAATTTTTCAGAAAATCACGTTTTAAGGAAATCCCGCATCGTGCGAAATTATCTTGTTTTTCCTAAACAACACGTTGTAAGTCGAAAAGCTTTCATGTTGCGTGTATGTCTAAGTGTGTAGCCTCAAAAGAGAAGGCACAGGACAGTTTTCTCTCGAAAGGATATGTAAGAATACCACTTCATAAGGAAATACAGTTTTGCAGAGTAAAGACATATACGTACGCATTGGAAACTCTTTACGAGAAGAAATAACGCATAGTACAAAATTAGCTTGTATCTCCAAAACTACACGTTGTATCTCGAAAAGAATTGTTGTGGCGTGTACGTCTTAACATGTAGCATCTAAAGAGAACCAAAAGGAGAATTTTCTTTCGTCAAAATTTTTCAGAAAATCACGTTTTAAGGAAATCCCGCATCGTGCGAAATTATCTTGTTTTTCCTAAACAACACGTTGTAAGTCGAAAAGCTTTCATGTTGCGTGTATGTCTACGTGTGTAGCCTCAAAAGAGAAGGCACAGGACAGTTTTCTCTCGAAAGGATATGTAAGAATACCACTTCATAAGGAAATACAGTTTTGCAGAGTAAAGACATATACGTACGCATTGGAAACTCTTTACGAGAAGAAATAACGCATAGTACAAAATTAGCTTGTATCTCCAAAACTACACGTTGTATCTCGAAAAGAATTGTTGTGGCGTGTACGTCTTAACATGTAGCATCTAAAGAGAACCAAAAGGAGAATTTTCTTTCGTCAAAATTTTTCAGAAAATCACGTTTTAAGGAAATCCCGCATCGTGCGAAATTATCTTGTTTTTCCTAAACAACACGTTGTAAGTCGAAAAGCTTTCATGTTGCGTGTATGTCTACGTGTGTAGCCTCAAAAGAGAAGGCACAGGACAGTTTTCTCTCGAAAGGATATGTAAGAATACCACTTCATAAGGAAATACAGTTTTGCAGAGTAAAGACATATACGTACGCATTGGAAACTCTTTACGAGAAGAAATAACGCATCGTACAAAATTAGCTTGTATCTCCAAAACTACACGTTGTATCTCGAAAAGAATTGTTGTGGCGTGTACGTCTTAACATGTAGCATCTAAAGAGAACCAAAAGGAGAATTTTCTTTCGTCAAAATTTTTCAGAAAATCACGTTATAAGGAAATCCCGCATCGTGCGAAATTATCTTGTTTTTCCTAAACAACACGTTGTAAGTCGAAAAGCTTTCATGTTGCGTGTATGTCTAAGTGTGTAGCCTCAAAAGAGAAGGCACAGGACAGTTTTCTCTCGAAAGGATATGTGAGAATACCACTTCATAAGGAAATACAGTTTTGCAGAGTAAAGACATATACGTACGCATTGGAAACTCTTTACGAGAAGAAATAACGCATAGTACAAAATTAGCTTGTATCTCCAAAACTACACGTTGTATCTCGAAAAGAATTGTTGTGGCGTGTACGTCTTAACATGTAGCATCTAAAGAGAACCAAAAGGAGAATTTTCTTTCGTCAAAATTTTTCAGAAAATCACGTTTTAAGGAAATCCCGCATCGTGCGAAATTATCTTGTTTTTCCTAAACAACACGTTGTAAGTCGAAAAGCTTTCATGTTGCGTGTATGTCTAAGTGTGTAGCCTCAAAAGAGAAGGCACAGGACAGTTTTCTCTCGAAAGGATATGTAAGAATACCACTTCATAAGGAAATACAGTTTTGCAGAGTAAAGACATATACGTACGCATTGGAAACTCTTTACGAGAAGAAATAACGCATCGTACAAAATTAGCTTGTATCTCCAAAACTACACGTTGTATCTCGAAAAGAATTGTTGTGGCGTGTACGTCTTAACATGTAGCATCTAAAGAGAACCAAAAGGAGAATTTTCTTTCGTCAAAATTTTTCAGAAAATCACGTTTTAAGGAAATCCCGCATCGTGCGAAATTACCTTGTTTTTCCTAAACAACACGTTGTAAGTCGAAAAGCTTTCATGTTGCGTGTATGTCGAAGTGTGTAGCCTCAAAAGAGAAGGCACAGGACAGTTTTCTCTCGAAAGGATATGTAAGAATACCACTTCATAAGGAAATACAGTTTTGCAGAGTAAAGACATATACTTACGCATTGGAAACTCTTTACTAGAAGAAATAACGCATCGTACAAAATTAGCTTGTATCTCCAAAACTACACGTTGTATCTCGAAAAGAATTGTTGTGGCGTGTACGTCTTAACATGTAGCATCTAAAGAGAACCAAAAGGAGAATTTTCTTTCGTCAAAATTTTTCAGAAAATCACGTTTTAAGGAAATCCCGCATCGTGCGAAATTATCTTGTTTTTCCTAAACAACACGTTGTAAGTCGAAAAGCTTTCATGTTGCGTGTATGTCTAAGAGTGTAGCCTCAAAAGAGAAGGCACAGGACAGTTTTCTCTCGAAAGGATATGTAAGAATACCACTTCATAAGGAAATACAGTTTTGCAGAGTAAAGACATATAAGTACGCATTGGAAACTCTTTACGAGAAGAAATAACGCATCGTACAAAATTAGCTTGTATCTCCAAAACTACACGTTGTATCTCGAAAAGAATTGTTGTGGCGTGTACGTCTTAACATGTAGCATCTAAAGAGAACCAAAAGGAGAATTTTCTTTCGTCAAAATTTTTCAGAAAATCACGTTTTAAGGAAATCCCGCATCGTGCGAAATTATCTTGTTTTTCCTAAACAACACGTTGTAAGTCGAAAAGCTTTCATGTTGCGTGTATGTCTAAGTGTGTAGCCTCAAAAGAGAAGGCACAGGACAGTTTTCTCTCGAAAGGATATGTAAGAATACCACTTCATAAGGAAATACAGTTTTGCAGAGTAAAGACATATACGTACGCATTGGAAACTCTTTACGAGAAGAAATAACGCATAGTACAAAATTAGCTTGTATCTCCAAAACTACACGTTGTATCTCGAAAAGAATTGTTGTGGCGTGTACGTCTTAACATGTAGCATCTAAAGAGAACCAAAAGGAGAATTTTCTTTCGTCAAAATTTTTCAGAAAATCACGTTTTAAGGAAATCCCGCATCGTGCGAAATTATCTTGTTTTTCCTAAACAACACGTTGTAAGTCGAAAAGCTTTCATGTTGCGTGTATGTCTACGTGTGTAGCCTCAAAAGAGAAGGCACAGGACAGTTTTCTCTCGAAAGAATATGTAAGAATACCACTTCATAAGGAAATACAGTTTTGCAGAGTAAAGACATATACGTACGCATTGGAAACTCTTTACGAGAAGAAATAACGCATCGTACAAAATTAGCTTGTATCTCCAAAACTACACGTTGTATCTCGAAAAGAATTGTTGTGGCGTGTACGTCTTAACATGTAGCATCTAAAGAGAACCAAAAGGAGAATTTTCTTTCGTCAAAATTTTTCAGAAAATCACGTTTTAAGGAAATCCCGCATCGTGCGAAATTATCTTGTTTTTCCTAAACAACACGTTGTAAGTCGAAAAGCTTTCATGATGCGTGTATGTCTAAGTGTGTAGCCTCAAAAGAGAAGGCACAGGACAGTTTTCTCTCGAAAGGATATGTAAGAATACCAATTCATAAGGAAATACAGTTTTGCAGAGTAAAGACATATACGTACGCATTGGAAACTCTTTACGAGAAGAAATAATGCATTGTACAAAATTAGCTTGTATCTCCAAAACTACACGTTGTATCTCGAAAAGAATTGTTGTGGCGTGTACGTCTTAACATGTAGCATCTAAAGAGAACCAAAAGGAGAATTCTCTTTCGTCAAAATTTTTCAGAAAATCACGTTTTAAGGAAATCCCGCATCGTGCGAAATTATCTTGTTTTTCCTAAACAACACGTTGTAAGTCGAAAAGCTTTCATGTTGCGTGTATGTCTACGTGTGTAGCCTCAAAAGAGAAGGCACAGGACAGTTTTCTCTCGAAAGGATATGTAAGAATACCACTTCATAAGGAAATACAGTTTTGCAGAGTAAAGACATATACGTACGCATTGGAAACTCTTTACGAGAAGAAATAACGCATCGTACAAAATTAGCTTGTATCTCCAAAACTACACGTTGTATCTCGAAAAGAATTGTTGTGGCGTGTACGTCTTAACATGTAGCATCTAAAGAGAACCAAAAGGAGAATTTTCTTTCGTCAAAATTTTTCAGAAAATCACGTTTTAAGGAAATCCCGCATCGTGCGAAATTATCTTGTTTTTCCTAAACAACACGTTTTAAGTCGAAAAGCTTTCATGTTGCGTGTATGTCTAAGAGTGTAGCCTCAAAAGAGAAGGCACAGGACAGTTTTCTCTCGAAAGGATATGTAAGAATACCACTTCATAAGGAAATACAGTTTTGCAGAGTAAAGACATATAAGTACGCATTGGAAACTCTTTAGGAGAAGAAATAACGCATCGTACAAAATTAGCTTGTATCTCCAAAACTACACGTTGTATCTCGAAAAGAATTGTTGTGGCGTGTACGTCTTAACATGTAGCATCTAAAGAGAACCAAAAGGAGAATTTTCTTTCGTCAAAATTTTTCAGAAAATCACGTTTTAAGGAAATCCCGCATCGTGAGAAATTATCTTGTTTTTCCTAAACAACACGTTGTAAGTCGAAAAGCTTTCATGTTGCGTGTATGTCTAAGTGTGTAGCCTCAAAAGAGAAGGCACAGGACAGTTTTCTCTCGAAAGGATATGTAAGAATACCACTTCATAAGGAAATACAGTTTTGCAGAGTAAAGACATATACGTACGCATTGGAAACTCTTTACGAGAAGAAATAACGCATAGTACAAAATTAGCTTGTATCTCCAAAACTACACGTTGTATCTCGAAAAGAATTGTTGTGGCGTGTACGTCTTAACATGTAGCATCTAAAGAGAACCAAAAGGAGAATTTTCTTTCGTCAAAATTTTTCAGAAAATCACGTTTTAAGGAAATCCCGCATCGTGCGAAATTATCTTGTTTTTCCTAAACAACACGTTGTAAGTCGAAAAGCTTTCATGTTGCGTGTATGTCTACGTGTGTAGCCTCAAAAGAGAAGGCACAGGACAGTTTTCTCTCGAAAGAATATGTAAGAATACCACTTCATAAGGAAATACAGTTTTGCAGAGTAAAGACATATACGTACGCATTGGAAACTCTTTACGAGAAGAAATAACGCATCGTACAAAATTAGCTTGTATCTCCAAAACTACACGTTGTATCTCGAAAAGAATTGTTGTGGCGTGTACGTCTTAACATGTAGCATCTAAAGAGAACCAAAAGGAGAATTTTCTTTCGTCAAAATTTTTCAGAAAATCACGTTTTAAGGAAATCCCGCATCGTGCGAAATTATCTTGTTTTTCCTAAACAACACGTTGTAAGTCGAAAAGCTTTCATGTTGCGTGTATGTCTAAGTGTGTAGCCTCAAAAGAGAAGGCACAGGACAGTTTTCTCTCGAAAGGATATGTAAGAATACCACTTCATAAGGAAATACAGTTTTGCAGAGTAAAGACATATACGTACGCATTGGAAACTCTTTACGAGAAGAAATAACGCATCGTACAAAATTAGCTTGTATCTCCAAAACTACACGTTGTATCTCGAAAAGAATTGTTGTGGCGTGTACGTCTTAACATGTAGCATCTAAAGAGAACCAAAAGGAGAATTCTCTTTCGTCAAAATTTTTCAGAAAATCACGTTTTAAGGAAATCCCGCATCGTGCGAAATTATCTTGTTTTTCCTAAACAACACGTTGTAAGTCGAAAAGCTTTCATGTTGCGTGTATGTCTACGTGTGTAGCCTCAAAAGAGAAGGCACAGGACAGTTTTCTCTCGAAAGGATATGTAAGAATACCACTTCATAAGGAAATACAGTTTTGCAGAGTAAAGACATATACGTACGCATTGGAAACTCTTTACGAGAAGAAATAACGCATCGTACAAAATTAGCTTGTATCTCCAAAACTACACGTTGTATCTCGAAAAGAATTGTTGTGGCGTGTACGTCTTAACATGTAGCATCTAAAGAGAACCAAAAGGAGAATTTTCTTTCGTCAAAATTTTTCAGAAAATCACGTTTTAAGGAAATCCCGCATCGTGCGAAATTATCTTGTTTTTCCTAAACAACACGTTGTAAGTCGAAAAGCTTTCATGATGCGTGTATGTCTAAGTGTGTAGCCTCAAAAGAGAAGGCACAGGACAGTTTTCTCTCGAAAGGATATGTAAGAATACCAATTCATAAGGAAATACAGTTTTGCAGAGTAAAGACATATACGTACGCATTGGAAACTCTTTACGAGAAGAAATAATGCATTGTACAAAATTAGCTTGTATCTCCAAAACTACACGTTGTATCTCGAAAAGAATTGTTGTGGCGTGTACGTCTTAACATGTAGCATCTAAAGAGAACCAAAAGGAGAATTCTCTTTCGTCAAAATTTTTCAGAAAATCACGTTTTAAGGAAATCCCGCATCGTGCGAAATTATCTTGTTTTTCCTAAACAACACGTTGTAAGTCGAAAAGCTTTCATGTTGCGTGTATGTCTACGTGTGTAGCCTCAAAAGAGAAGGCACAGGACAGTTTTCTCTCGAAAGGATATGTAAGAATACCACTTCATAAGGAAATACAGTTTTGCAGAGTAAAGACATATACGTACGCATTGGAAACTCTTTACGAGAAGAAATAACGCATCGTACAAAATTAGCTTGTATCTCCAAAACTACACGTTGTATCTCGAAAAGAATTGTTGTGGCGTGTACGTCTTAACATGTAGCATCTAAAGAGAACCAAAAGGAGAATTTTCTTTCGTCAAAATTTTTCAGAAAATCACGTTTTAAGGAAATCCCGCATCGTGCGAAATTATCTTGTTTTTCCTAAACAACACGTTTTAAGTCGAAAAGCTTTCATGTTGCGTGTATGTCTAAGAGTGTAGCCTCAAAAGAGAAGGCACAGGACAGTTTTCTCTCGAAAGGATATGTAAGAATACCACTTCATAAGGAAATACAGTTTTGCAGAGTAAAGACATATAAGTACGCATTGGAAACTCTTTAGGAGAAGAAATAACGCATCGTACAAAATTAGCTTGTATCTCCAAAACTACACGTTGTATCTCGAAAAGAATTGTTGTGGCGTGTACGTCTTAACATGTAGCATCTAAAGAGAACCAAAAGGAGAATTTTCTTTCGTCAAAATTTTTCAGAAAATCACGTTTTAAGGAAATCCCGCATCGTGAGAAATTATCTTGTTTTTCCTAAACAACACGTTGTAAGTCGAAAAGCTTTCATGTTGCGTGTATGTCTAAGTGTGTAGCCTCAAAAGAGAAGGCACAGGACAGTTTTCTCTCGAAAGGATATGTAAGAATACCACTTCATAAGGAAATACAGTTTTGCAGAGTAAAGACATATACGTACGCATTGGAAACTCTTTACGAGAAGAAATAACGCATAGTACAAAATTAGCTTGTATCTCCAAAACTACACGTTGTATCTCGAAAAGAATTGTTGTGGCGTGTACGTCTTAACATGTAGCATCTAAAGAGAACCAAAAGGAGAATTTTCTTTCGTCAAAATTTTTCAGAAAATCACGTTTTAAGGAAATCCCGCATCGTGCGAAATTATCTTGTTTTTCCTAAACAACACGTTGTAAGTCGAAAAGCTTTCATGTTGCGTGTATGTCTACGTGTGTAGCCTCAAAAGAGAAGGCACAGGACAGTTTTCTCTCGAAAGAATATGTAAGAATACCACTTCATAAGGAAATACAGTTTTGCAGAGTAAAGACATATACGTACGCATTGGAAACTCTTTACGAGAAGAAATAACGCATCGTACAAAATTAGCTTGTATCTCCAAAACTACACGTTGTATCTCGAAAAGAATTGTTGTGGCGTGTACGTCTTAACATGTAGCATCTAAAGAGAACCAAAAGGAGAATTTTCTTTCGTCAAAATTTTTCAGAAAATCACGTTTTAAGGAAATCCCGCATCGTGCGAAATTATCTTGTTTTTCCTAAACAACACGTTGTAAGTCGAAAAGCTTTCATGTTGCGTGTATGTCTAAGTGTGTAGCCTCAAAAGAGAAGGCACAGGACAGTTTTCTCTCGAAAGGATATGTAAGAATACCACTTCATAAGGAAATACAGTTTTGCAGAGTAAAGACATATACGTACGCATTGGAAACTCTTTACGAGAAGAAATAACGCATCGTACAAAATTAGCTTGTATCTCCAAAACTACACGTTGTATCTCGAAAAGAATTGTTGTGGCGTGTACGTCTTAACATGTAGCATCTAAAGAGAACCAAAAGGAGAATTCTCTTTCGTCAAAATTTTTCAGAAAATCACGTTTTAAGGAAATCCCGCATCGTGCGAAATTATCTTGTTTTTCCTAAACAACACGTTGTAAGTCGAAAAGCTTTCATGTTGCGTGTATGTCTACGTGTGTAGCCTCAAAAGAGAAGGCACAGGACAGTTTTCTCTCGAAAGGATATGTAAGAATACCACTTCATAAGGAAATACAGTTTTGCAGAGTAAAGACATATACGTACGCATTGGAAACTCTTTACGAGAAGAAATAACGCATCGTACAAAATTAGCTTGTATCTCCAAAACTACACGTTGTATCTCGAAAAGAATTGTTGTGGCGTGTACGTCTTAACATGTAGCATCTAAAGAGAACCAAAAGGAGAATTTTCTTTCGTCAAAATTTTTCAGAAAATCACGTTTTAAGGAAATCCCGCATGGTGCGAAATTATCTTGTTTTTCCTAAACAACACGTTGTAAGTCGAAAAGCTTTCATGTTGCGTGTATGTCTAAGTGTGTAGCCTCAAAAGAGAAGGCACAGGACAGTTTTCTCTCGAAAGGATATGTAAGAATACCACTTCATAAGGAAATACAGTTTTGCAGAGTAAAGACATATACTTACGCATTGGAAACTCTTTACTAGAAGAAATAACGCATCGTACAAAATTAGCTTGTATCTCCAAAACTACACGTTGTATCTCGAAAAGAATTGTTGTGGCGTGTACGTCTTAACATGTAGCATCTAAAGAGAACCAAAAGGAGAATTTTCTTTCGTCAAAATTTTTCAGAAAATCACGTTTTAAGGAAATCCCGCATCGTGCGAAATTATCTTGTTTTTCCTAAACAACACGTTGTAAGTCGAAAAGCTTTCATGTTGCGTGTATGTCTAAGAGTGTAGCCTCAAAAGAGAAGGCACAGGACAGTTTTCTCTCGAAAGGATATGTAAGAATACCACTTCATAAGGAAATACAGTTTTGCAGAGTAAAGACATATAAGTACGCATTGGAAACGCTTTACGAGAAGAAATAACGCATCATACAAAATTAGCTTGTATCTCCAAAACTACACGTTGTATCTCGAAAAGAATTGTTGTGGCGTGTACGTCTTAACATGTAGCATCTAAAGAGAACCAAAAGGAGAATTTTCTTTCGTCAAAATTTTTCAGAAAATCACGTTTTAAGGAAATCCCGCATCGTGCGAAATTATCTTGTTTTTCCTAAACAACACGTTGTAAGTCGAAAAGCTTTCATGTTGCGTGTATGTCTAAGTGTGTAGCCTCAAAAGAGAAGGCACAGGACAGTTTTCTCTCGAAAGGATATGTAAGAATACCACTTCATAAGGAAATACAGTTTTGCAGAGTAAAGACATATACGTACGCATTGGAAACTCTTTACGAGAAGAAATAACGCATCGTACAAAATTAGCTTGTATCTCCAAAACTACACGTTGTATCTCGAAAAGAATTGTTGTGGCGTGTACGTCTTAACATGTAGCATCTAAAGAGAACCAAAAGGAGAATTCTCTTTCGTCAAAATTTTTCAGAAAATCACGTTTTAAGGAAATCCCGCATCGTGCGAAATTATCTTGTTTTTCCTAAACAACACGTTGTAAGTCGAAAAGCTTTCATGTTGCGTGTATGTCTACGTGTGTAGCCTCAAAAGAGAAGGCACAGGACAGTTTTCTCTCGAAAGGATATGTAAGAATACCACTTCATAAGGAAATACAGTTTTGCAGAGTAAAGACATATACGTACGCATTGGAAACTCTTTACGAGAAGAAATAACGCATCGTACAAAATTAGCTTGTATCTCCAAAACTACACGTTGTATCTCGAAAAGAATTGTTGTGGCGTGTACGTCTTAACATGTAGCATCTAAAGAGAACCAAAAGGAGAATTTTCTTTCGTCAAAATTTTTCAGAAAATCACGTTTTAAGGAAATCCCGCATCGTGCGAAATTATCTTGTTTTTCCTAAACAACACGTTGTAAGTCGAAAAGCTTTCATGTTGCGTGTATGTCTAAGTGTGTAGCCTCAAAAGAGAAGGCACAGGACAGTTTTCTCTCGAAAGGATATGTAAGAATACCACTTCATAAGGAAATACAGTTTTGCAGAGTAAAGACATATACTTACGCATTGGAAACTCTTTACTAGAAGAAATAACGCATCGTACAAAATTAGCTTGTATCTCCAAAACTACACGTTGTATCTCGAAAAGAATTGTTGTGGCGTGTACGTCTTAACATGTAGCATCTAAAGAGAACCAAAAGGAGAATTTTCTTTCGTCAAAATTTTTCAGAAAATCACGTTTTAAGGAAATCCCGCATCGTGCGAAATTATCTTGTTTTTCCTAAACAACACGTTGTAAGTCGAAAAGCTTTCATGTTGCGTGTATGTCTAAGAGTGTAGCCTCAAAAGAGAAGGCACAGGACAGTTTTCTCTCGAAAGGATATGTAAGAATACCACTTCATAAGGAAATACAGTTTTGCAGAGTAAAGACATATAAGTACGCATTGGAAACTCTTTACGAGAAGAAATAACGCATCGTACAAAATTAGCTTGTATCTCCAAAACTACACGTTGTATCTCGAAAAGAATTGTTGTGGCGTGTACGTCTTAACATGTAGCATCTAAAGAGAACCAAAAGGAGAATTTTCTTTCGTCAAAATTTTTCAGAAAATCACGTTTTAAGGAAATCCCGCATCGTGCGAAATTATCTTGGTTTTCCTAAACAACACGTTGTAAGTCGAAAAGCTTTCATGTTGCGTGTATGTCTAAGTGTGTAGCCTCAAAAGAGAAGGCACAGGACAGTTTTCTCTCGAAAGGATATGTAAGAATACCACTTCATAAGGAAATACAGTTTTGCAGAGTAAAGACATATACATACGCATTGGAAACTCTTTACGAGAAGAAATAACGCATAGTACAAAATTAGCTTGTATCTCCAAAACTACACGTTGTATCTCGAAAAGAATTGTTGTGGCGTGTAAGTCTTAACATGTAGCATCTAAAGAGAACCAAAAGGAGAATTTTCTTTCGTCAAAATTTTTCAGAAAATCACGTTTTAAGGAAATCCCGCATCGTGCGAAATTATCTTGTTTTTCCTAAACAACACGTTGTAAGTCGAAAAGCTTTCATGTTGCGTGTATGTCTACGTGTGTAGCCTCAAAAGAGAAGGCACAGGACAGTTTTCTCTCGAAAGAATATGTAAGAATACCACTTCATAAGGAAATACAGTTTTGCAGAGTAAAGACA
Organism: Apodemus sylvaticus; assembly: GCF_947179515.1. Taxonomy (NCBI): domain Eukaryota; kingdom Metazoa; phylum Chordata; class Mammalia; order Rodentia; family Muridae; genus Apodemus; species Apodemus sylvaticus. Next base: position 947,249 of record NW_026263416.1, read on the forward strand.
TATACGTACGCATTGGAAACTCTTTACCAGAAGAAATAACGCATCGTACAAAATTAGCTTGTATCTCCAAAACTACACGTTGTATCTCGAAAAGAATTGTTGTGGCGTGTACGTCTTAACATGTAGCATCTAAAGAGAACCAAAAGGAGAATTTTCTTTCGTCAAAATTTTTCAGAAAATCACGTTTTAAGGAAATCCCGCATCGTGCGAAATTATCTTGTTTTTCCTAAACAACACGTTGTAAGTCGAAAAGCTTTCATGATGCGTGTATGTCTAAGTGTGTAGCCTCAAAAGAGAAGGCACAGGACAGTTTTCTCTCGAAAGGATATGTAAGAATACCACTTCATAAGGAAATACAGTTTTGCAGAGTAAAGACATATACATACGCATTGGAAACTCTTTACGAGAAGAAATAACGCATAGTACAAAATTAGCTTGTATCTCCAAAACTACACGTTGTATCTCGAAAAGAATTGTTGTGGCGTGTAAGTCTTAACATGTAGCATCTAAAGAGAACCAAAAGGAGAATTTTCTTTCGTCAAAATTTTTCAGAAAATCACGTTTTAAGGAAATCCCGCATCGTGCGAAATTATCTTGTTTTTCCTAAACAACACGTTGTAAGTCGAAAAGCTTTCATGTTGCGTGTATGTCTACGTGTGTAGCCTCAAAAGAGAAGGCACAGGACAGTTTTCTCTCGAAAGAATATGTAAGAATACCACTTCATAAGGAAATACAGTTTTGCAGAGTAAAGACATATACGTACGCATTGGACACTCTTTACCAGAAGAAATAACGCATCGTACAAAATTAGCTTGTATCTCCAAAACTACACGTTGTATCTCGAAAAGAATTGTTGTGGCGTGTACGTCTTAACATGTAGCATCTAAAGAGAACCAAAAGGAGAATTTTCTTTCGTCAAAATTTTTCAGAAAATCACGTTTTAAGGAAATCCCGCATCGTGCGAAATTATCTTGTTTTTCCTAAACAACACGTTGTAAGTCGAAAAGCTTTCATGATGCGTGTATGTCTAAGTGTGTAGCCTCAAAAGAGAAGGCACAGGACAGTTTTCTCTCGAAAGGATATGTAAGAATACCACTTCATAAGGAAATACAGTTTTGCAGAGTAAAGACATATACGTACGCATTGGAAACTCTTTACTAGAAGAAATAACGCATCGTACAAAATTAGCTTGTATCTCCAAAACTACACGTTGTATCTCGAAAAAAATTGTTGTGGCGTGTACGTCTTAACATGTAGCATCTAAAGAGAACCAAAAGGAGAATTTTCTTTCGTCAAAATTTTTCAGAAAATCACGTTTTAAGGAAATCCCGCATCGTGCGAAATTATCTTGTTTTTCCTAAACAACACGTTGTAAGTCGAAAAGCTTTCATGTTGCGTGTATGTCTAAGAGTGTAGCCTCAAAAGAGAAGGCACAGGACAGTTTTCTCTCGAAAGGATATGTAAGAATACCACTTCATAAGGAAATACAGTTTTGCAGAGTAAAGACATATAAGTACGCATTGGAAACTCTTTACGAGAAGAAATAACGCATCGTACAAAATTAGCTTGTATCTCCAAAACTACACGTTGTATCTCGAAAAGAATTGTTGTGGCGTGTACGTCTTAACATGTAGCATCTAAAGAGAACCAAAAGGAGAATTTTCTTTCGTCAAAATTTTTCAGAAAATCACGTTTTAAGGAAATCCCGCATCGTGCGAAATTATCTTGGTTTTCCTAAACAACACGTTGTAAGTCGAAAAGCTTTCATGTTGCGTGTATGTCTAAGTGTGTAGCCTCAAAAGAGAAGGCACAGGACAGTTTTCTCTCGAAAGGATATGTAAGAATACCACTTCATAAGGAAATACAGTTTTGCAGAGTAAAGACATATACATACGCATTGGAAACTCTTTACGAGAAGAAATAACGCATAGTACAAAATTAGCTTGTATCTCCAAAACTACACGTTGTATCTCGAAAAGAATTGTTGTGGCGTGTAAGTCTTAACATGTAGCATCTAAAGAGAACCAAAAGGAGAATTTTCTTTCGTCAAAATTTTTCAGAAAATCACGTTTTAAGGAAATCCCGCATCGTGCGAAATTATCTTGTTTTTCCTAAACAACACGTTGTAAGTCGAAAAGCTTTCATGTTGCGTGTATGTCTACGTGTGTAGCCTCAAAAGAGAAGGCACAGGACAGTTTTCTCTCGAAAGAATATGTAAGAATACCACTTCATAAGGAAATACAGTTTTGCAGAGTAAAGACATATACGTACGCATTGGAAACTCTTTACCAGAAGAAATAACGCATCGTACAAAATTAGCTTGTATCTCCAAAACTACACGTTGTATCTCGAAAAGAATTGTTGTGGCGTGTACGTCTTAACATGTAGCATCTAAAGAGAACCAAAAGGAGAATTTTCTTTCGTCAAAATTTTTCAGAAAATCACGTTTTAAGGAAATCCCGCATCGTGCGAAATTATCTTGTTTTTCCTAAACAACACGTTGTAAGTCGAAAAGCTTTCATGTTGCGTGTATGTCTAAGAGTGTAGCCTCAAAAGAGAAGGCACAGGACAGTTTTCTCTCGAAAGGATATGTAAGAATACCACTTCATAAGGAAATACAGTTTTGCAGAGTAAAGACATATAAGTACGCATTGGAAACTCTTTACGAGAAGAAATAACGCATCGTACAAAATTAGCTTGTATCTCCAAAACTACACGTTGTATCTCGAAAAGAATTGTTGTGGCGTGTACGTCTTAACATGTAGCATCTAAAGAGAACCAAAAGGAGAATTTTCTTTCGTCAAAATTTTTCAGAAAATCACGTTTTAAGGAAATCCCGCATCGTGCGAAATTATCTTGTTTTTCCTAAACAACACGTTGTAAGTCGAAAAGCTTTCATGTTGCGTGTATGTCTAAGTGTGTAGCCTCAAAAGAGAAGGCACAGGACAGTTTTCTCTCGAAAGGATATGTAAGAATACCACTTCATAAGGAAATACAGTTTTGCAGAGTAAAGACATATATGTACGCATTGGAAACTCTTTACGAGAAGAAATAACGCATAGTACAAAATTAGCTTGTATCTCCAAAACTACACGTTGTATCTCGAAAAGAATTGTTGTGGCGTGTACGTCTTAACATGTAGCATCTAAAGAGAACCAAAAGGAGAATTTTCTTTCGTCAAAATTTTTCAGAAAATCACGTTTTAAGGAAATCCCGCATCCTGCGAAATTATCTTGTTTTTCCTAAACAACACGTTGTAAGTCGAAAAGCTTTCATGTTGCGTGTATGTCTACGTGTGTAGCCTCAAAAGAGAAGGCACAGGACAGTTTTCTCTCGAAAGAATATGTAAGAATACCACTTCATAAGGAAATACAGTTTTGCAGAGTAAAGACATATACCTACGCATTGGAAACTCTTTACGAGAAGAAATAACGCATCGTACAAAATTAGCTTTTATCTCCAAAACTACACGTTGTATCTCGAAAAGAATTGTTGTGGCGTGTACGTCTTAACATGTAGCATCTAAAGAGAACCAAAAGGAGAATTTTCTTTCGTCAAAATTTTTCAGAAAATCACGTTTTAAGGAAATCCCGCATCGTGCGAAATTATCTTGTTTTTCCTAAACAACACGTTGTAAGTCGAAAAGCTTTCATGTTGCGTGTATGTCTAAGTGTGTAGCCTCAAAAGAGAAGGCACAGGACAGTTTTCTCTCGAAAGGATATGTAAGAATACCACTTCATAAGGAAATACAGTTTTGCAGAGTAAAGACATATACGTACGCATTGGAAACTCTTTAGGAGAAGAAATAACGCATCGTACAAAATTAGCTTGTATCTCCAAAACTACACGTTGTATCTCGAAAAGAATTGTTGTGGCGTGTACGTCTTAACATGTAGCATCTAAAGAGAACCAAAAGGAGAATTTTCTTTCGTCAAAATTTTTCAGAAAATCACGTTTTAAGGAAATCCCGCATCGTGCGAAATTATCTTGTTTTTCCTAAACAACACGTTGTAAGTCGAAAAGCTTTCATGTTGCGTGTATGTCTAAGTGTGTAGCCTCAAAAGAGAAGGCACAGGACAGTTTTCTCTCGAAAGGATATGTAAGAATACCACTTCATAAGGAAATACAGTTTTGCAGAGTAAAGACATATACTTACGCATTGGAAACTCTTTACTAGAAGAAATAACGCATCGTACAAAATTAGCTTGTATCTCCAAAACTACACGTTGTATCTCGAAAAGAATTGTTGTGGCGTGTACGTCTTAACATGTAGCATCTAAAGAGAACCAAAAGGAGAATTTTCTTTCGTCAAAATTTTTCAGAAAATCACGTTTTAAGGAAATCCCGCATCGTGCGAAATTATCTTGTTTTTCCTAAACAACACGTTGTAAGTCGAAAAGCTTTCATGTTGCGTGTATGTCTAAGAGTGTAGCCTCAAAAGAGAAGGCACAGGACAGTTTTCTCTCGAAAGGATATGTAAGAATACCACTTCATAAGGAAATACAGTTTTGCAGAGTAAAGACATATAAGTACGCATTGGAAACTCTTTACGAGAAGAAATAACGCATCGTACAAAATTAGCTTGTATCTCCAAAACTACACGTTGTATCTCGAAAAGAATTGTTGTGGCGTGTACGTCTTAACATGTAGCATCTAAAGAGAACCAAAAGGAGAATTTTCTTTCGTCAAAATTTTTCAGAAAATCACGTTTTAAGGAAATCCCGCATCGTGCGAAATTATCTTGTTTTTCCTAAACAACACGTTGTAAGTCGAAAAGCTTTCATGTTGCGTGTATGTCTAAGTGTGTAGCCTCAAAAGAGAAGGCACAGGACAGTTTTCTCTCGAAAGGATATGTAAGAATACCACTTCATAAGGAAATACAGTTTTGCAGAGTAAAGACATATACGTACGCATTGGAAACTCTTTACGAGAAGAAATAACGCATAGTACAAAATTAGCTTGTATCTCCAAAACTACACGTTGTATCTCGAAAAGAATTGTTGTGGCGTGTACGTCTTAACATGTAGCATCTAAAGAGAACCAAAAGGAGAATTTTCTTTCGTCAAAATTTTTCAGAAAATCACGTTTTAAGGAAATCCCGCATCGTGCGAAATTATCTTGTTTTTCCTAAACAACACGTTGTAAGTCGAAAAGCTTTCATGTTGCGTGTATGTCTACGTGTGTAGCCTCAAAAGAGAAGGCACAGGACAGTTTTCTCTCGAAAGAATATGTAAGAATACCACTTCATAAGGAAATACAGTTTTGCAGAGTAAAGACATATACGTACGCATTGGAAACTCTTTACGAGAAGAAATAACGCATCGTACAAAATTAGCTTGTATCTCCAAAACTACACGTTGTATCTCGAAAAGAATTGTTGTGGCGTGTACGTCTTAACATGTAGCATCTAAAGAGAACCAAAAGGAGAATTTTCTTTCGTCAAAATTTTTCAGAAAATCACGTTTTAAGGAAATCCCGCATCGTGCGAAATTATCTTGTTTTTCCTAAACAACACGTTGTAAGTCGAAAAGCTTTCATGTTGCGTGTATGTCTACGTGTGTAGCCTCAAAAGAGAAGGCACAGGACAGTTTTCTCTCGAAAGAATATGTAAGAATACCACTTCATAAGGAAATACAGTTTTGCAGAGTAAAGACATATACCTACGCATTGGAAACTCTTTACGAGAAGAAATAACGCATCGTACAAAATTAGCTTGTATCTCCAAAACTACACGTTGTATCTCGAAAAGAATTGTTGTGGCGTGTACGTCTTAACATGTAGCATCTAAAGAGAACCAAAAGGAGAATTTTCTTTCGTCAAAATTTTTCAGAAAATCACGTTTTAAGGAAATCCCGCATCGTGCGAAATTATCTTGTTTTTCCTAAACAACACGTTGTAAGTCGAAAAGCTTTCATGTTGCGTGTATGTCTAAGTGTGTAGCCTCAAAAGAGAAGGCACAGGACAGTTTTCTCTCGAAAGGATATGTAAGAATACCACTTCATAAGGAAATACAGTTTTGCAGAGTAAAGACATATACGTACGCATTGGAAACTCTTTACGAGAAGAAATAACGCATCGTACAAAATTAGCTTGTATCTCCAAAACTACACGTTGTATCTCGAAAAGAATTGTTGTGGCGTGTACGTCTTAACATGTAGCATCTAAAGAGAACCAAAAGGAGAATTCTCTTTCGTCAAAATTTTTCAGAAAATCACGTTTTAAGGAAATCCCGCATCGTGCGAAATTATCTTGTTTTTCCTAAACAACACGTTGTAAGTCGAAAAGCTTTCATGTTGCGTGTATGTCTACGTGTGTAGCCTCAAAAGAGAAGGCACAGGACAGTTTTCTCTCGAAAGGATATGTAAGAATACCACTTCATAAGGAAATACAGTTTTGCAGAGTAAAGACATATACGTACGCATTGGAAACTCTTTACGAGAAGAAATAACGCATCGTACAAAATTAGCTTGTATCTCCAAAACTACACGTTGTATCTCGAAAAGAATTGTTGTGGTGTGTACGTCTTAACATGTAGCATCTAAAGAGAACCAAAAGGAGAATTTTCTTTCGTCAAAATTTTTCAGAAAATCACGTTTTAAGGAAATCCCGCATCGTACGAAATTATCTTGTTTTTCCTAAACAACACGTTGTAAGTCGAAAAGCTTTCATGTTGCGTGTATGTCTAAGTGTGTAGCCTCAAAAGAGAAGGCACAGGACAGTTTTCTCTCGAAAGGATATGTAAGAATACCACTTCATAAGGAAATACAGTTTTGCAGAGTAAAGACATATACTTACGCATTGGAAACTCTTTACTAGAAGAAATAACGCATCGTACAAAATTAGCTTGTATCTCCAAAACTACACGTTGTATCTCGAAAAGAATTGTTGTGGCGTGTACGTCTTAACATGTAGCATCTAAAGAGAACCAAAAGGAGAATTTTCTTTCGTCAAAATTTTTCAGAAAATCACGTTTTAAGGAAATCCCGCATCGTGCGAAATTATCTTGTTTTTCCTAAACAACACGTTGTAAGTCGAAAAGCTTTCATGTTGCGTGTATGTCTAAGAGTGTAGCCTCAAAAGAGAAGGCACAGGACAGTTTTCTCTCGAAAGGATATGTAAGAATACCACTTCATAAGGAAATACAGTTTTGCAGAGTAAAGACATATAAGTACGCATTGGAAACTCTTTACGAGAAGAAATAACGCATCGTACAAAATTAGCTTGTATCTCCAAAACTACACGTTGTATCTCGAAAAGAATTGTTGTGGCGTGTACGTCTTAACATGTAGCATCTAAAGAGAACCAAAAGGAGAATTTTCTTTCGTCAAAATTTTTCAGAAAATCACGTTTTAAGGAAATCCCGCATCGTGCGAAATTATTTTGTTTTTCCTAAACAACACGTTGTAAGTCGAAAAGCTTTCATGTTGCGTGTATGTCTAAGTGTGTAGCCTCAAAAGAGAAGGCACAGGACAGTTTTCTCTCGAAAGGATATGTAAGAATACCACTTCATAAGGAAATACAGTTTTGCAGAGTAAAGACATATACGTACGCATTGGAAACTCTTTACGAGAAGAAATAACGCATAGTACAAAATTAGCTTGTATCTCCAAAACTACACGTTGTATCTCGAAAAGAATTGTTGTGGCGTGTACGTCTTAACATGTAGCATCTAAAGAGAACCAAAAGGAGAATTTTCTTTCGTCAAAATTTTTCAGAAAATCACGTTTTAAGGAAATCCCGCATCGTGCGAAATTATCTTGTTTTTCCTAAACAACACGTTGTAAGTCGAAAAGCTTTCATGTTGCGTGTATGTCTACGTGTGTAGCCTCAAAAGAGAAGGCACAGGACAGTTTTCTCTCGAAAGAATATGTAAGAATACCACTTCATAAGGAAATACAGTTTTGCAGAGTAAAGACATATACGTACGCATTGGAAACTCTTTACGAGAAGAAATAACGCATCGTACAAAATTAGCTTGTATCTCCAAAACTACACGTTGTATCTCGAAAAGAATTGTTGTGTCGTGTACGTCTTAACATGTAGCATCTAAAGAGAACCAAAAGGAGAATTTTCTTTCGTCAAAATTTTTCAGAAAAGCACGTTTTAAGGAAATCCCGCATCGTGCGAAATTATCTTGTTTTTCCTAAACAACACGTTGTAAGTCGAAAAGCTTTCATGTTGCGTGTATGTCTAAGTGTGTAGCCTCAAAAGAGAAGGCACAGGACAGTTTTCTCTCGAAAGGATATGTAAGAATACCACTTCATAAGGAAATACAGTTTTGCAGAGTAAAGACATATACGTACGCTTTGGAAACTCTTTACGAGAAGAAATAACGCATCGTACAAAATTAGCTTGTATCTCCAAAACTACACGTTGTATCTCCAAAAGAATTGTTGTGGCGTGTACGTCTTAACATGTAGCATCTAAAGAGAACCAAAAGGAGAATTTTCTTTCGTCAAAATTTTTCAGAAAATCACGTTTTAAGGAAATCCCGCATCGTGCGAAATTATCTTGTTTTTCCTAAACAACACGTTGTAAGTCGAAAAGCTTTCATGTTGCGTGTATGTCTAAGTGTGTAGCCTCAAAAGAGAAGGCACAGGACAGTTTTCTCTTGAAAGGATATGTAAGAATACCACTTCATAAGGAAATACAGTTTTGCAGAGTAAAGACATATACTTACGCATTGGAAACTCTTTACTAGAAGAAATAAGGCATCGTACAAAATTAGCTTGTATCTCCAAAACTACACGTTGTATCTCGAAAAGAATTGTTGTGGCGTGTACGTCTTCACATGTAGCATCTAAATAGAACCAAAAGGAGAATTTTCTTTCGTCAAAATTTTTCAGAAAATCACGTTTTAAGGAAATCCCGCATCGTGCGAAATTATCTTGTTTTTCCTAAACAACACGTTGTAAGTCGAAAAGCTTTCATGTTGCGTGTATGTCTAAGTGTGTAGCCTCAAAAGAGAAGGCACAGGACAGTTTTCTCTCGAAAGGATATGTAAGAATACCACTTCATAAGGAAATACAGTTTTGCAGAGTAAAGACATATACGTACACATTGGAAACTCTTTACGAGAAGAAATAACGCATCGTACAAAATTAGCTTGTATCTCCAAAACTACACGTTGTATCTCCAAAAGAATTGTTGTGGCGTGTACGACTTAACATGTAGCATCTAAAGAGAACCAAATGGAGAATTTTCTTTCGTCAAAATTTTTCAGAAAATCACGTTTTAAGGAAATCCCGCATCGTGCGAAATTATCTTGTTTTTCCTAAACAACACGTTGTAAGTCGAAAAGCTTTCATGTTGCGTGTATGTCTACGTGTGTAGCCTCAAAAGAGAAGGCACAGGACAGTTTTCTCTCGAAAGAATATGTAAGAATACCACTTCATAAGGAAATACAGTTTTGCAGAGTAAAGACATATACGTATGCATTGGAAACTCTTTACGAGAAGAAATAACGCATCGTACAAAATTAGCTTGTATCTCCAAAACTACACGTTGTATCTCGAAAAGAATTGTTGTGGCGTGTACGTCTTAACATGTAGCATCTAAAGAGAACCAAAAGGAGAATTTTCTTTCGTCAAAATTTTTCAGAAAATCACGTTTTAAGGAAATCCCGCATCGTGCGAAATTATCTTGTTTTTCCTAAACAACACGTTGTAAGTCGAAAAGCTTTCATGTTGCGTGTATGTCTAAGTGTGTAGCCTCAAAAGAGAAGGCACAGGACAGTTTTCTCTCGAAAGGATATGTAAGAATACCACTTCATAAGGAAATACAGTTTTGCAGAGTAAAGACATATACGTACGCATTGGAAACTCTTTACGAGAAGAAATAATGCATCATACAAAATTAGCTTGTATCTCCAAAACTACACGTTGTATCTCGAAAAGAATTGTTGTGGCGTGTACGTCTTAACATGTAGCATCTAAAGAGAACCAAAAGGAGAATTCTCTTTCGTCAAAATTTTTCAGAAAATCACGTTTTAAGGAAATCCCGCATCGTGCGAAATTATCTTGTTTTTCCTAAACAACACGTTGTAAGTCGAAAAGCTTTCATGTTGCGTGTATGTCTACGTGTGTAGCCTCAAAAGAGAAGGCACAGGACAGTTTTCTCTCGAAAGGATATGTAAGAATACCACTTCATAAGGAAATAGAGTTTTGCAGAGTAAAGACATATACGTACGCATTGGAAACTCTTTACGAGAAGAAATAACGCATCGTACAAAATTAGCTTGTATCTCCAAAACTACACGTTGTATCTCGAAAAGAATTGTTGTGGCGTGTACGTCTTAACATGTAGCATCTAAAGAGAACCAAAAGGAGAATTTTCTTTCGTCAAAATTTTTCAGAAAATCACGTTTTAAGGAAATCCCGCATCGTGCGAAATTATCTTGTTTTTCCTAAACAACACGTTGTAAGTCGAAAAGCTTTCATGTTGCGTGTATGTCTAAGTGTGTAGCCTCAAAAGAGAAGGCACAGGACAGTTTTCTCTCGAAAGGATATGTAAGAATACCACTTCATAAGGAAATACAGTTTTGCAGAGTAAAGACATATACTTACGCATTGGAAACTCTTTACTAGAAGAAATAACGCATCGTACAAAATTAGTTGTATCTCCAAAACTACACGTTGTATCTCGAAAAGAATTGTTTTGGCGTGTACGTCTTAACATGTAGCATCTAAAGAGAACCAAAAGGAGAATTTTCTTTCGTCAAAATTTTTCAGAAAATCACGTTTTAAGGAAATCCCGCATCCTGCGAAATTATCTTGTTTTTCCTAAACAACACGTTGTAAGTCGAAAAGCTTTCATGTTGCGTGTATGTCTAAGAGTGTAGCCTCAAAAGAGAAGGCACAGGACAGTTTTCTCTCGAAAGGATATGTAAGAATACCACTTCATAAGGAAATACAGTTTTGCAGAGTAAAGACATATAAGTACACATTGGAAACTCTTTACGAGAAGAAATAACGCATCGTACAAAATTAGCTTGTATCTCCAAAACTACACGTTGTATCTCGAAAAGAATTGTTGTGGCGTGTACGTCTTAACATGTAGCATCTAAAGAGAACCAAAAGGAGAATTTTCTTTCGTCAAAATTTTTCAGAAAATCACGTTTTAAGGAAATCCCGCATCGTGCGAAATTATCTTGTTTTTCCTAAACAACACGTTGTAAGTCGAAAAGCTTTCATGTTGCGTGTATGTCTAAGTGTGTAGCCTCAAAAGAGAAGGCACAGGACAGTTTTCTCTCGAAAGGATATGTAAGAATACCACTTCATAAGGAAATACAGTTTTGCAGAGTAAAGACATATACGTACGCATTGGAAACTCTTTACGAGAAGAAATAACGCATAGTACAAAATTAGCTTGTATCTCCAAAACTACACGTTGTATCTCGAAAAGAATTGTTGTGGCGTGTACGTCTTAACATGTAGCATCTAAAGAGAACCAAAAGGAGAATTTTCTTTCGTCAAAATTTTTCAGAAAATCACGTTTTAAGGATATCCCGCATCGTGCGAAATTATCTTGTTTTTCCTAAACAACACGTTGTAAGTCGAAAAGCTTTCATGTTGCGTGTATGTCTACGTGTGTAGCCTCAAAAGAGAAGGCACAGGACAGTTTTCTCTCGAAAGAAGATGTAAGAATACCACTTCATAAGGAAATACAGTTTTGCAGAGTAAAGACATATACGTACGCATTGGAAACTCTTTACGAGAAGAAATAACGCATCGTAAAAAATTAGCTTGTATCTCCAAAACTACACGTTGTATCTCGAAAAGAATTGTTGTGGCGTGTACGTCTTAACATGTAGCATCTAAAGAGAACCAAAAGGAGAATTTTCTTTCGTCAAAATTTTTCAGAAAATCACGTTTTAAGGAAATCCCGCATCATGCGAAATTATCTTGTTTTTCCTAAACAACACGTTGTAAGTCGAAAAGCTTTCATGTTGCGTGTATGTCTAAGTGTGTAGCCTCAAAAGAGAAGGCACAGGACAGTTTTCTCTCGAAAGGATATGTAAGAATACCACTTCATAAGGAAATACAGTTTTGCAGAGTAAAGACATATACGTACGCATTGGAAACTCTTTACGAGAAGAAATAACGCATCGTACAAAATTAGCTTGTATCTCCAAAACTACACGTTGTATCTCGAAAAGAATTGTTTTGGCGTGTACGTCTTAACATGTAGCATCTAAAGAGAACCAAAAGGAGAATTTTCTTTCGTCAAAATTTTTCAGAAAATCACGTTTTAAGGAAATCCCGCATCCTGCGAAATTATCTTGTTTTTCCTAAACAACACGTTGTAAGTCGAAAAGCTTTCATGTTGCGTGTATGTCTAAGAGTGTAGCCTCAAAAGAGAAGGCACAGGACAGTTTTCTCTCGAAAGGATATGTAAGAATACCACTTCATAAGGAAATACAGTTTTGCAGAGTAAAGACATATAAGTACACATTGGAAACTCTTTACGAGAAGAAATAACGCATCGTACAAAATTAGCTTGTATCTCCAAAACTACACGTTGTATCTCGAAAAGAATTGTTGTGGCGTGTACGTCTTAACATGTAGCATCTAAAGAGAACCAAAAGGAGAATTTTCTTTCGTCAAAATTTTTCAGAAAATCACGTTTTAAGGAAATCCCGCATCGTGCGAAATTATCTTGTTTTTCCTAAACAACACGTTGTAAGTCGAAAAGCTTTCATGTTGCGTGTATGTCTAAGTGTGTAGCCTCAAAAGAGAAGGCACAGGACAGTTTTCTCTCGAAAGGATATGTAAGAATACCACTTCATAAGGAAATACAGTTTTGCAGAGTAAAGACATATACGTACGCATTGGAAACTCTTTACGAGAAGAAATAACGCATAGTACAAAATTAGCTTGTATCTCCAAAACTACACGTTGTATCTCGAAAAGAATTGTTGTGGCGTGTACGTCTTAACATGTAGCATCTAAAGAGAACCAAAAGGAGAATTTTCTTTCGTCAAAATTTTTCAGAAAATCACGTTTTAAGGATATCCCGCATCGTGCGAAATTATCTTGTTTTTCCTAAACAACACGTTGTAAGTCGAAAAGCTTTCATGTTGCGTGTATGTCTACGTGTGTAGCCTCAAAAGAGAAGGCACAGGACAGTTTTCTCTCGAAAGAAGATGTAAGAATACCACTTCATAAGGAAATACAGTTTTGCAGAGTAAAGACATATACGTACGCATTGGAAACTCTTTACGAGAAGAAATAACGCATCGTAAAAAATTAGCTTGTATCTCCAAAACTACACGTTGTATCTCGAAAAGAATTGTTGTGGCGTGTACGTCTTAACATGTAGCATCTAAAGAGAACCAAAAGGAGAATTTTCTTTCGTCAAAATTTTTCAGAAAATCACGTTTTAAGGAAATCCCGCATCATGCGAAATTATCTTGTTTTTCCTAAACAACACGTTGTAAGTCGAAAAGCTTTCATGTTGCGTGTATGTCTAAGTGTGTAGCCTCAAAAGAGAAGGCACAGGACAGTTTTCTCTCGAAAGGATATGTAAGAATACCACTTCATAAGGAAATACAGTTTTGCAGAGTAAAGACATATACGTACGCATTGGAAACTCTTTACGAGAAGAAATAACGCATCGTACAAAATTAGCTTGTATCTCCAAAACTACACGTTGTATCTCGAAAAGAATTGTTGTGGCGTGTACGTCTTAACATGTAGCATCTAAAGAGAACCAAAAGGAGAATTCTCTTTCGTCAAAATTTTTCAGAAAATCACGTTTTAAGGAAATCCCGCATCGTGCGAAATTATCTTGTTTTTCCTAAACAACACGTTGTAAGTCGAAAAGCTTTCATGTTGCGTGTATGTCTACGTGTGTAGCCTCAAAAGAGAAGGCACAGGACAGTTTTCTCTCGAAAGGATATGTAAGAATACCACTTCATAAGGAAATACAGTTTTGCAGAGTAAAGACATATACGTACGCATTGGAAACTCTTTACGAGAAGAAATAACGCATCGTACAAAATTAGCTTGTATCTCCAAAACTACACGTTGTATCTCGAAAAGAATTGTTGTGGCGTGTACGTCTTAACATGTAGCATCTAAAGAGAACCAAAAGGAGAATTTTCTTTCGTCAAAATTTTTCAGAAAAGCACGTTTTAAGGAAATCCCGCATCGTGCGAAATTATCTTGTTTTTCCTAAACAACACGTTGTAAGTCGAAAAGCTTTCATGTTGCGTGTATGTCTAAGTGTGTAGCCTCAAAAGAGAAGGCACAGGACAGTTTTCTCTCGAAAGGATATGTAAGAATACCACTTCATAAGGAAATACAGTTTTGCAGAGTAAAGACATATACTTACGCATTGGAAACTCTTTACTAGAAGAAATAACGCATCGTACAAAATTAGCTTGTATCTCCAAAACTACACGTTGTATCTCGAAAAGAATTGTTGTGGCGTGTACGTCTTAACATGTAGCATCTAAAGAGAACCAAAAGGAGAATTTTCTTTCGTCAAAATTTTTCAGAAAATCACGTTTTAAGGAAATCCCGCATCGTGCGAAATTATCTTGTTTTTCCTAAACAACACGTTGTAAGTCGAAAAGCTTTCATGTTGCGTGTATGTCTAAGTGTGTAGCCTCAAAAGAGAAGGCACAGGACAGTTTTCTCTCGAAAGGATATGTAAGAATACCACTTCATAAGGAAATACAGTTTTGCAGAGTAAAGACATATACGTACGCATTGGAAACTCTTTACGAGAAGAAATAACGCATAGTACAAAATTAGCTTGTATCTCCAAAACTACACGTTGTATCTCGAAAAGAATTGTTGTGGCGTGTACGTCTTAACATGTAGCATCTAAAGAGAACCAAAAGGAGAATTTTCTTTCGTCAAAATTTTTCAGAAAATCACGTTTTAAGGAAATCCCGCATCGTGCGAAATTATCTTGTTTTTCCTAAACAACACGTTGTAAGTCGAAAAGCTTTCATGTTGCGTGTATGTCTACGTGTGTAGCCTCAAAAGAGAAGGCACAGGACAGTTTTCTCTCGAAAGAATATGTAAGAATACCACTTCATAAGGAAATACAGTTTTGCAGAGTAAAGACATATACGTACGCATTGGAAACTCTTTACGAGAAGAAATAACGCATCGTACAAAATTAGCTTGTATCTCCAAAACTACACGTTGTATCTCGAAAAGAATTGTTGTGGCGTGTACGTCTTAACATGTAGCATCTAAAGAGAACCAAAAGGAGAATTTTCTTTCGTCAAAATTTTTCAGAAAATCACGTTTTAAGGAAATCACGCATCGTGCGAAATTATCTTGTTTTTCCTAAACAACACGTTGTAAGTCGAAAAGCTTTCATGTTGCGTGTATGTCTAAGTGTGTAGCCTCAAAAGAGAAGGCACAGGACAGTTTTCTCTCGAAAGGATATGTAAGAATACCACTTCATAAGGAAATACAGTTTTGCAGAGTAAAGACATATACGTACGCTTTGGAAACTCTTTACGAGAAGAAATAACGCATCGTACAAAATTAGCTTGTATCTCCAAAACTACACGTTGTATCTCCAAAAGAATTGTTGTGGCGTGTACGTCTTAACATGTAGCATCTAAAGAGAACCAAAAGGAGAATTTTCTTTCGTCAAAATTTTTCAGAAAATCACGTTTTAAGGAAATCCCGCATCGTGCGAAATTATCTTGTTTTTCCTAAACAACACGTTGTAAGTCGAAAAGCTTTCATGTTGCGTGTATGTCTAAGTGTGTAGCCTCAAAAGAGAAGGCACAGGACAGTTTTCTCTCGAAAGGATATGTAAGAATACCACTTCATAAGGAAATACAGTTTTGCAGAGTAAAGACATATACGTACACATTGGAAACTCTTTACGAGAAGAAATAACGCATCGTACAAAATTAGCTTGTATCTCCAAAACTACACGTTGTATCTCCAAAAGAATTGTTGTGGCGTGTACGACTTAACATGTAGCATCTAAAGAGAACCAAATGGAGAATTTTCTTTCGTCAAAATTTTTCAGAAAATCACGTTTTAAGGAAATCCCGCATCGTGCGAAATTATCTTGTTTTTCCTAAACAACACGTTGTAAGTCGAAAAGCTTTCATGTTGCGTGTATGTCTAAGTGTGTAGCCTCAAAAGAGAAGGCACAGGACAGTTTTCTCTCGAAAGGATATGTAAGAATACCACTTCATAAGGAAATACAGTTTTGCAGAGTAAAGACATATACGTACGCATTGGAAACTCTTTACGAGAAGAAATAACGCATCGTACAAAATTAGCTTGTATCTCCAAAACTACACGTTGTATCTCGAAAAGAATTGTTGTGGCGTGTACGTCTTAACATGTAGCATCTAAAGAGAACCAAAAGGAGAATTTTCTTTCGTCAAAATTTTTCAGAAAATCACGTTTTAAGGAAATCCCGCATCGTGCGAAATTATCTTGTTTTTCCTAAACAACACGTTGTAAGTCGAAAAGCTTTCATGTTGCGTGTATGTCTAAGTGTGTAGCCTCAAAAGAGAAGGCACAGGACAGTTTTCTCTCGAAAGGATATGTAAGAATACCACTTCATAAGGAAATACAGTTTTGCAGAGTAAAGACATATACGTACGCATTGGAAACTCTTTACGAGAAGAAATAACGCATCGTACAAAATTAGCTTGTATCTCCAAAACTACACGTTGTATCTCCAAAAGAATTGTTGTGGCGTGTACGACTTAACATGTAGCATCTAAAGAGAACCAAATGGAGAATTTTCTTTCGTCAAAATTTTTCAGAAAATCACGTTTTAAGGAAATCCCGCATCGTGCGAAATTATCTTGTTTTTCCTAAACAACACGTTGTAAGTCGAAAAGCTTTCATGTTGCGTGTATGTCTAAGTGTGTAGCCTCAAAAGAGAAGGCACAGGACAGTTTTCTCTCGAAAGGATATGTAAGAATACCACTTCATAAGGAAATACAGTTTTGCAGAGTAAAGACATATACGTACGCATTGGAAACTCTTTACGAGAAGAAATAACGCATCGTACAAAATTAGCTTGTATCTCCAAAACTACACGTTGTATCTCGAAAAGAATTGTTGTGGCGTGTACGTCTTAACATGTAGCATCTAAAGAGAACCAAAAGGAGAATTTTCTTTCGTCAAAATTTTTCAGAAAATCACGTTTTAAGGAAATCCCGCATCGTGCGAAATTATCTTGTTTTTCCTAAACAACACGTTGTAAGTCGAAAAGCTTTCATGTTGCGTGTATGTCTAAGTGTGTAGCCTCAAAAGAGAAGGCACAGGACAGTTTTCTCTCGAAAGGATATGTAAGAATACCACTTCATAAGGAAATACAGTTTTGCAGAGTAAAGACATATACGTACGCATTGGAAACTCTTTACGAGAAGAAATAACGCATCTTACAAAATTAGCTTGTATCTCCAAAACTACACGTTGTATCTCGAAAAGAATTGTTGTGGCGTGTACGTCTTAACATGTAGCATCTAAAGAGAACCAAAAGGAGAATTTTCTTTCGTCAAAATTTTTCAGAAAATCACGTTTTAAGGAAATCCCGCATCGTGCGAAATTATCTTGTTTTTCCTAAACAACACGTTGTAAGTCGAAAAGCTTTCATGTTGCGTGTATGTCTATGTGTGTAGCCTCAAAAGAGAAGGCACAGGACAGTTTTCTCTCGAAAGGATATGTAAGAATACCACTTCATAAGGAAATACAGTTTTGCAGAGTAAAGACATATACTTACGCATTGGAAACTCTTTACTAGAAGAAATAAGGCATCGTACAAAATTAGCTTGTATCTCCAAAACTACACGTTGTATCTCGAAAAGAATTGTTGTGGCGTGTACGTCTTAACATGTAGCATCTAAAGAGAACCAAAAGGAGAATTTTCTTTCGTCAAAATTTTTCAGAAAATCACGTTTTAAGGAAATCCCGCATCGTGCGAAATTATCTTGTTTTTCCTAAACAACACGTTGTAAGTCGAAAAGCTTTCATGTTGCGTGTATGTCTAAGTGTGTAGCCTCAAAAGAGAAGGCACAGGACAGTTTTCTCTCGAAAGGATATATTAGAATACCACTTCATAAGGAAATACAGTTTTGCAGAGTAAAGACATATAAGTACACATTGGAAACTCTTTACGAGAAGAAATAACGCATCGTACAAAATTAGCTTGTATCTCCAAAACTACACGTTGTATCTCCAAAAGAATTGTTGTGGCGTGTACGACTTAACATGTAGCATCTAAAGAGAACCAAATGGAGAATTTTCTTTCGTCAAAATTTTTCAGAAAATCACGTTTTAAGGAAATCCCGCATCGTGCGAAATTATCTTGTTTTTCCTAAACAACACGTTGTAAGTCGAAAAGCTTTCATGTTGCGTGTATGTCTAAGTGTGTAGCCTCAAAAGAGAAGGCACAGGACAGTTTTCTCTCGAAAGGATATGTAAGAATACCACTTCATAAGGAAATACAGTTTTGCAGAGTAAAGACATATATGTACGCATTGGAAACTCTTTACGAGAAGAAATAACGCATCGTACAAAATTAGCTTGTATCTCCAAAACTACACGTTGTATCTCGAAAAGAATTGTTGTGGCGTGTACGTCTTAACATGTAGCATCTAAAGAGAACCAAAAGGAGAATTTTCTTTCGTCAAAATTTTTCAGAAAATCACGTTTTAAGGAAATCCCGCATCGTGCGAAATTATCTTGTTTTTCCTAAACAACACGTTGTAAGTCGAAAAGCTTTCATGTTGCGTGTATGTCTAAGTGTGTAGCCTCAAAAGAGAAGGCACAGGACAGTTTTCTCTCGAAAGGATATGTAAGAATACCACTTCATAAGGAAATACAGTTTTGCAGAGTAAAGACATATACGTACGCATTGGAAACTCTTTACGAGAAGAAATAACGCATCTTACAAAATTAGCTTGTATCTCCAAAACTACACGTTGTATCTCGAAAAGAATTGTTGTGGCGTGTACGTCTTAACATGTAGCATCTAAAGAGAACCAAAAGGAGAATTTTCTTTCGTCAAAATTTTTCAGAAAATCACGTTTTAAGGAAATCCCGCATCGTGCGAAATTATCTTGTTTTTCCTAAACAACACGTTGTAAGTCGAAAAGCTTTCATGTTGCGTGTATGTCTATGTGTGTAGCCTCAAAAGAGAAGGCACAGGACAGTTTTCTCTCGAAAGGATATGTAAGAATACCACTTCATAAGGAAATACAGTTTTGCAGAGTAAAGACATATACGTACGCATTGGAAACTCTTTACGAGAAGAAATAACGCATCGTACAAAATTAGCTTGTATCTCCAAAACTACACGTTGTATCTCGAAAAGAATTGTTGTGGCGTGTACGTCTTAACATGTAGCATCTAAAGAGAACCAAAAGGAGAATTTTCTTTCGTCAAAATTTTTCAGAAAATCACGTTTTAAGGAAATCCCGCATCGTGCGAAATTATCTTGTTTTTCCTAAACAACACGTTGTAAGTCGAAAAGCTTTCATGTTGCGTGTATGTCTATGTGTGTAGCCTCAAAAGAGAAGGCACAGGACAGTTTTCTCTCGAAAGGATATGTAAGAATACCACTTCATAAGGAAATACAGTTTTGCAGAGTAAAGACATATACTTACGCATTGGAAACTCTTTACTAGAAGAAATAAGGCATCGTACAAAATTAGCTTGTATCTCCAAAACTACACGTTGTATCTCGAAAAGAATTGTTGTGGCGTGTACGTCTTAACATGTAGCATCTAAAGAGAACCAAAAGGAGAATTTTCTTTCGTCAAAATTTTTCAGAAAATCACGTTTTAAGGAAATCCCGCATCGTGCGAAATTATCTTGTTTTTCCTAAACAACACGTTGTAAGTCGAAAAGCTTTCATGTTGCGTGTATGTCTAAGTGTGTAGCCTCAAAAGAGAAGGCACAGGACAGTTTTCTCTCGAAAGGATATATTAGAATACCACTTCATAAGGAAATACAGTTTTGCAGAGTAAAGACATATAAGTACACATTGGAAACTCTTTACGAGAAGAAATAACGCATCGTACAAAATTAGCTTGTATCTCCAAAACTACACGTTGTATCTCCAAAAGAATTGTTGTGGCGTGTACGACTTAACATGTAGCATCTAAAGAGAACCAAATGGAGAATTTTCTTTCGTCAAAATTTTTCAGAAAATCACGTTTTAAGGAAATCCCGCATCGTGCGAAATTATCTTGTTTTTCCTAAACAACACGTTGTAAGTCGAAAAGCTTTCATGTTGCGTGTATGTCTAAGTGTGTAGCCTCAAAAGAGAAGGCACAGGACAGTTTTCTCTCGAAAGGATATGTAAGAATACCACTTCATAAGGAAATACAGTTTTGCAGAGTAAAGACATATATGTACGCATTGGAAACTCTTTACGAGAAGAAATAACGCATCGTACAAAATTAGCTTGTATCTCCAAAACTACACGTTGTATCTCGAAAAGAATTGTTGTGGCGTGTACGTCTTAACATGTAGCATCTAAAGAGAACCAAAAGGAGAATTTTCTTTCGTCAAAATTTTTCAGAAAATCACGTTTTAAGGAAATCCCGCATCGTGCGAAATTATCTTGTTTTTCCTAAACAACACGTTGTAAGTCGAAAAGCTTTCATGTTGCGTGTATGTCTAAGTGTGTAGCCTCAAAAGAGAAGGCACAGGACAGTTTTCTCTCGAAAGGATATGTAAGAATACCACTTCATAAGGAAATACAGTTTTGCAGAGTAAAGACATATACGTACGCATTGGAAACTCTTTACGAGAAGAAATAACGCATCTTACAAAATTAGCTTGTATCTCCAAAACTACACGTTGTATCTCGAAAAGAATTGTTGTGGCGTGTACGTCTTAACATGTAGCATCTAAAGAGAACCAAAAGGAGAATTTTCTTTCGTCAAAATTTTTCAGAAAATCACGTTTTAAGGAAATCCCGCATCGTGCGAAATTATCTTGTTTTTCCTAAACAACACGTTGTAAGTCGAAAAGCTTTCATGTTGCGTGTATGTCTATGTGTGTAGCCTCAAAAGAGAAGGCACAGGACAGTTTTCTCTCGAAAGGATATGTAAGAATACCACTTCATAAGGAAATACAGTTTTGCAGAGTAAAGACATATACGTACGCATTGGAAACTCTTTACGAGAAGAAATAACGCATCGTACAAAATTAGCTTGTATCTCCAAAACTACACGTTGTATCTCGAAAAGAATTGTTGTGGCGTGTACGTCTTAACATGTAGCATCTAAAGAGAACCAAAAGGAGAATTTTCTTTCGTCAAAATTTTTCAGAAAATCACGTTTTAAGGAAATCCCGCATCGTGCGAAATTATCTTGTTTTTCCTAAACAACACGTTGTAAGTCGAAAAGCTTTCATGTTGCGTGTATGTCTAAGAGTGTAGCCTCAAAAGAGAAGGCACAGGACAGTTTTCTCTCGAAAGGATATGTAAGAATACCACTTCATAAGGAAATACAGTTTTGCAGAGTAAAGACATATACGTACGCATTGGAAACTCTTTACGAGAAGAAATAACGCATAGTACAAAATTAGCTTGTATCTCCAAAACTACACGTTGTATCTCGAAAAGAATTGTTGTGGCGTGTACGTCTTAACATGTAGCATCTAAAGAGAACCAAAAGGAGAATTTTCTTTCGTCAAAATTTTTCAGAAAATCACGTTTTAAGGAAATCCCGCATCGTGCGAAATTATCTTGTTTTTCCTAAACAACACGTTGTAAGTCGAAAAGCTTTCATGTTGCGTGTATGTCTACGTGTGTAGCCTCAAAAGAGAAGGCACAGGACAGTTTTCTCTCGAAAGGATATGTAAGAATACCACTTCATAAGGAAATACAGTTTTGCAGAGTAAAGACATATACGTACGCATTGGAAACTCTTTACGAGAAGAAATAACGCATAGTACAAAATTAGCTTGTATCTCCAAAACTACACGTTGTATCTCGAAAAGAATTGTTGTGGCGTGTACGTCTTAACATGTAGCATCTAAAGAGAACCAAAAGGAGAATTTTCTTTCGTCAAAATTTTTCAGAAAATCACGTTTTAAGGAAATCCCGCATCGTGCGAAATTATCTTGTTTTTCCTAAACAACACGTTGTAAGTCGAAAAGCTTTCATGTTGCGTGTATGTCTAAGTGTGTAGCCTCAAAAGAGAAGGCACAGGACAGTTTTCTCTCGAAAGGATATGTAAGAATACCACTTCATAAGGAAATACAGTTTTGCAGAGTAAAGACATATACGTACGCATTGGAAACTCTTTACGAGAAGAAATAACGCATCGTACAAAATTAGCTTGTATCTCCAAAACTACACGTTGTATCTCGAAAAGAATTGTTGTGGCGTGTACGTCTTAACATGTAGCATCTAAAGAGAACCAAAAGGAGAATTTTCTTTCGTCAAAATTTTTCAGAAAATCACGTTATAAGGAAATCCCGCATCGTGCGAAATTATCTTGTTTTTCCTAAACAACACATTGTAAGTCGAAAAGCTTTCATGTTGCGTGTATGTCTAAGTGTGTAGCCTCAAAAGAGAAGGCACAGGACAGTTTTCTCTCGAAAGGATATGTGAGAATACCACTTCATAAGGAAATACAGTTTTGCAGAGTAAAGACATATACGTACGCATTGGAAACTCTTTACGAGAAGAAATAACGCATAGTACAAAATTAGCTTGTATCTCCAAAACTACACGTTGTATCTCGAAAAGAATTGTTGTGGCGTGTACGTCTTAATATGTAGCATCTAAAGAGAACCAAAAGGAGAATTTTCTTTCGTCAAAATTTTTCAGAAAATCACGTTTTAAGGAAATCCCGCATCGTGCGAAATTATCTTGTTTTTCCTAAACAACACGTTGTAAGTCGAAAAGCTTTCATGTTGCGTGTATGTCTAAGTGTGTAGCCTCAAAAGAGAAGGCACAGGACAGTTTTCTCTCGAAAGGATATGTAAGAATACCACTTCATAAGGAAATACAGTTTTGCAGAGTAAAGACATATACGTACGCATTGGAAACTCTTTACGAGAAGAAATAACGCGTCGTACAAAATTAGCTTGTATCTCCAAAACTACACGTTGTATCTCGAAAAGAATTGTTGTGGCGTGTACGTCTTAACATGTAGCATCTAAAGAGAACCAAAAGGAGAATTCTCTTTCGTCAAAATTTTTCAGAAAATCACGTTTTAAGGAAATCCCGCATCGTGCGAAATTATCTTGTTTTTCCTAAACAACACGTTGTAAGTCGAAAAGCTTTCATGTTGCGTGTATGTCTAAGTGTGTAGCCTCAAAAGAGAAGGCTCAGGACAGTTTTCTCTCGAAAGGATATGTAAGAATACCACTTCATAAGGAAATACAGTTTTGCAGAGTAAAGACATATACGTACGCATTGGAAACTCTTTACGAGAAGAAATAACGCATCTTACAAAATTAGCTTGTATCTCCAAAACTACACGTTGTATCTCGAAAAGAATTGTTGTGGCGTGTACGTCTTAACATGTAGCATCTAAAGAGAACCAAAAGGAGAATTTTCTTTCGTCAAAATTTTTCAGAAAATCACGTTTTAAGGAAATCCCGCATCGTGCGAAATTATCTTGTTTTTCCTAAACAACACGTTGTAAGTCGAAAAGCTTTCATGTTGCGTGTATGTCTAAGTGTGTAGCCTCAAAAGAGAAGGCACAGGACAGTTTTCTCTCGAAAGGATATGTAAGAATACCACTTCATAAGGAAATACAGTTTTGCAGAGTAAAGACATATACGTACGCATTGGAAACTCTTTACGAGAAGAAATAACGCATCGTACAAAATTAGCTTGTATCTCCAAAACTACACGTTGTATCTCGAAAAGAATTGTTGTGGCGTGTACGTCTTAACATGTAGCATCTAAAGAGAACCAAAAGGAGAATTTTCTTTCGTCAAAATTTTTCAGAAAATCACGTTTTAAGGAAATCCCGCATCGTGCGAAATTATCTTGTTTTTCCTAAACAACACGTTGTAAGTCGAAAAGCTTTCATGTTGCGTGTATGTCTAAGTGTGTAGCCTCAAAAGAGAAGGCACAGGACAGTTTTCTCTCGAAAGGATATGTAAGAATACCACTTCATAAGGAAATACAGTTTTGCAGAGTAAAGACATATACGTACGCATTGGAAACTCTTTACGAGAAGAAATAACGCATCTTACAAAATTAGCTTGTATCTCCAAAACTACACGTTGTATCTCGAAAAGAATTGTTGTGGCGTGTACGTCTTAACATGTAGCATCTAAAGAGAACCAAAAGGAGAATTTTCTTTCGTCAAAATTTTTCAGAAAATCACGTTTTAAGGAAATCCCGCATCGTGCGAAATTATCTTGTTTTTCCTAAACAACACGTTGTAAGTCGAAAAGCTTTCATGTTGCGTGTATGTCTATGTGTGTAGCCTCAAAAGAGAAGGCACAGGACAGTTTTCTCTCGAAAGGATATGTAAGAATACCACTTCATAAGGAAATACAGTTTTGCAGAGTAAAGACATATACGTACGCATTGGAAACTCTTTACGAGAAGAAATAACGCATCGTACAAAATTAGCTTGTATCTCCAAAACTACACGTTGTATCTCGAAAAGAATTGTTGTGGCGTGTACGTCTTAACATGTAGCATCTAAAGAGAACCAAAAGGAGAATTTTCTTTCGTCAAAATTTTTCAGAAAATCACGTTTTAAGGAAATCCCGCATCGTGCGAAATTATCTTGTTTTTCCTAATCAACACGTTGTAAGTCGAAAAGCTTTCATGTTGCGTGTATGTCTAAGAGTGTAGCCTCAAAAGAGAAGGCACAGGACAGTTTTCTCTCGAAAGGATATGTAAGAATACCACTTCATAAGGAAATACAGTTTTGCAGAGTAAAGACATATACGTACGCATTGGAAACTCTTTACGAGAAGAAATAAAGCATCGTACAAAATTAGCTTGTATCTCCAAAACTACACGTTGTATCTCGAAAAGAATTGTTGTGGCGTGTACGTCTTAACATGTAGCATCTAAAGAGAACCAAAAGGAGAATTTTCTTTCGTCAAAATTTTTCAGAAAATCACGTTTTAAGGAAATCCCGCATCGTGCGAAATTATCTTGTTTTTCCTAAACAACACGTTGTAAGTCGAAAAGCTTTCATGTTGCGTGTATGTCTAAGAGTGTAGCCTCAAAAGAGAAGGCACAGGACAGTTTTCTCTCGAAAGGATATGTAAGAATACCACTTCATAAGGAAAAACAGTTTTGCAGAGTAAAGACATATACGTACGCATTGGAAACTCTTTACGAGAAGAAATAACGCATCGTACAAAATTAGCTTGTATCTCCAAAACTACACGTTGTATCTCGAAAAGAATTGTTGTGGCGTGTACGTCTTAACATGTAGCATCTAAAGAGAACCAAAAGGAGAATTTTCTTTCGTCAAAATTTTTCAGAAAATCACGTTTTAAGGAAATCCCGCATCGTGCGAAATTATCTTGTTTTTCCTAAACAACACGTTGTAAGTCGAAAAGCTTTCATGTTGCGTGTATGTCTAAGAGTGTAGCCTCAAAAGAGAAGGCACAGGACAGTTTTCTCTCGAAAGGATATGTAAGAATACCACTTCATAAGGAAATACAGTTTTGCAGAGTAAAGACATATACGTACGCATTGGAAACTCTTTACGAGAAGAAATAACGCATAGTACAAAATTAGCTTGTATCTCCAAAACTACACGTTGTATCTCGAAAAGAATTGTTGTGGCGTGTACGTCTTAACATGTAGCATCTAAAGAGAACCAAAAGGAGAATTTTCTTTCGTCAAAATTTTTCAGAAAATCACGTTTTAAGGAAATCCCGCATCGTGCGAAATTATCTTGTTTTTCCTAAACAACACGTTGTAAGTCGAAAAGCTTTCATGTTGCGTGTATGTCTACGTGTGTAGCCTCAAAAGAGAAGGCACAGGACAGTTTTCTCTCGAAAGGATATGTAAGAATACCACTTCATAAGGAAATACAGTTTTGCAGAGTAAAGACATATACGTACGCATTGGAAACTCTTTACGAGAAGAAATAACGCATAGTACAAAATTAGCTTGTATCTCCAAAACTACACGTTGTATCTCGAAAAGAATTGTTGTGGCGTGTACGTCTTAACATGTAGCATCTAAAGAGAACCAAAAGGAGAATTTTCTTTCGTCAAAATTTTTCAGAAAATCACGTTTTAAGGAAATCCCGCATCGTGCGAAATTATCTTGTTTTTCCTAAACAACACGTTGTAAGTCGAAAAGCTTTCATGTTGCGTGTATGTCTAAGTGTGTAGCCTCAAAAGAGAAGGCACAGGACAGTTTTCTCTCGAAAGGATATGTAAGAATACCACTTCATAAGGAAATACAGTTTTGCAGAGTAAAGACATATACGTACGCATTGGAAACTCTTTACGAGAAGAAATAACGCATCGTACAAAATTAGCTTGTATCTCCAAAACTACACGTAGTATCTCGAAAAGAATTGTTGTGGCGTGTACGTCTTAACATGTAGCATCTAAAGAGAACCAAAAGGAGAATTTTCTTTCGTCAAAATTTTTCAGAAAATCACGTTATAAGGAAATCCCGCATCGTGCGAAATTATCTTGTTTTTCCTAAACAACACGTTGTAAGTCGAAAAGCTTTCATGTTGCGTGTATGTCTAAGTGTGTAGCCTCAAAAGAGAAGGCACAGGACAGTTTTCTCTCCAAAGGATATGTGAGAATACCACTTCATAAGGAAATACAGTTTTGCAGAGTAAAGACATATACGTACGCATTGGAAACTCTTTACGAGAAGAAATAACGCATAGTACAAAATTAGCTTGTATCTCCAAAACTACACGTTGTATCTCGAAAAGAATTGTTGTGGCGTGTACGTCTTAATATGTAGCATCTAAAGAGAACCAAAAGGAGAATTTTCTTTCGTCAAAATTTTTCAGAAAATCACGTTTTAAGGAAATCCCGCATCGTGCGAAATTATCTTGTTTTTCCTAAACAACACGTTGTAAGTCGAAAAGCTTTCATGTTGCGTGTATGTCTAAGTGTGTAGCCTCAAAAGAGAAGGCACAGGACAGTTTTCTCTCGAAAGGATATGTAAGAATACCACTTCATAAGGAAATACAGTTTTGCAGAGTAAAGACATATACGTACGCATTGGAAACTCTTTACGAGAAGAAATAACGCATCGTACAAAATTAGCTTGTATCTCCAAAACTACACGTTGTATCTCGAAAAGAATTGTTGTGGCGTGTACGTCTTAACATGTAGCATCTAAAGAGAAACAAAAGGAGAATTTTCTTTCGTCAAAATTTTTCAGAAAATCACGTTTTAAGGAAATCCCGCATCGTGCGAAATTATCTTGTTTTTCCTAAACAACACGTTGTAAGTCGAAAAGCTTTTATGTTGCGTGTATGTCTAAGTGTGTAGCCTCAAAAGAGAAGGCACAGGACAGTTTTCTCTCGAAAGGATATGTAAGAATACCACTTCATAAGGAAATACAGTTTTGCAGAGTAAAGACATATACGTACGCATTGGAAACTCTTTACGAGAAGAAATAACGCATAGTACAAAATTAGCTTGTATCTCCAAAACTACACGTTGTATCTCGAAAAGAATTGTTGTGGCGTGTACGTCTTAACATGTAGCATCTAAAGAGAACCAAAAGGAGAATTTTCTTTCGTCAAAATTTTTCAGAAAATCACGTTTTAAGGAAATCCCGCATCGTGCGAAATTATCTTGTTTTTCCTAAACAACACGTTGTAAGTCGAAAAGCTTTCATGTTGCGTGTATGTCTAAGTGTGTAGCCTCAAAAGAGAAGGCACAGGACAGTTTTCTCTCGAAAGGATATGTAAGAATACCACTTCATAAGGAAATACAGTTTTGCAGAGTAAAGACATATACGTACGCATTGGAAACTCTTTATGAGAAGAAATAACGCATCGTACAAAATTAGCTTGTATCTCCAAAACTACACGTTGTATCTCGAAAAGAATTGTTGTGGCGTGTACGTCTTAACATGTAGCATCTAAAGAGAACCAAAAGGAGAATTTTCTTTCGTCAAAATTTTTCAGAAAATCACGTTTTAAGGAAATCCCGCATCGTGCGAAATTATCTTGTTTTTCCTAAACAACACGTTGTAAGTCGAAAAGCTTTCATGTTGCGTGTATGCCTAAGTGTGTAGCCTCAAAAGAGAAGGCACAGGACAGTTTTCTCTCGAAAGGATATGTAAGAATACCACTTCATAAGGAAATACAGTTTTGCAGAGTAAAGACATATACGTACGCATTGGAAACTCTTTACGAGAAGAAATAACGCATAGTACAAAATTAGCTTGTATCTCCAAAACTACACGTTGTATCTCGAAAAGAATTGTTGTGGCGTGTACGTCTTAACATGTAGCATCTAAAGAGAACCAAAAGGAGAATTTTCTTTCGTCAAAATTTTTCAGAAAATCACGTTTTAAGGAAATCCCGCATCGTGCGAAATTATCTTGTTTTTCCTAAACAACACGTTGTAAGTCGAAAAGCTTTCATGTTGCGTGTATGTCTAAGTGTGTAGCCTCAAAAGAGAAGGCACAGGACAGTTTTCTCTCGAAAGGATATGTAAGAATACCACTTCATAAGGAAATACAGTTTTGCAGAGTAAAGACATATACGTACGCATTGGAAACTCTTTACGAGAAGAAATAACGCATCGTACAAAATTAGCTTGTATCTCCAAAACTACACGTTGTATCTCGAAAAGAATTGTTGTGGCGTGTACGTCTTAACATGTAGCATCTAAAGAGAACCAAAAGGAGAATTTTCTTTCGTCAAAATTTTTCAGAAAATCACGTTTTAAGGAAATCCCGCATCGTGCGAAATTATCTTGTTTTTCCTAAACAACACGTTGTAAGTCGAAAAGCTTTCATGTTGCGTGTATGTCTAAGTGTGTAGCCTCAAAAGAGAAGGCACAGGACAGTTTTCTCTCGAAAGGATATGTAAGAATACCACTTCATAAGGAAATACAGTTTTGCAGAGTAAAGACATATACGTACGCATTGGAAACTCTTTACCAGAAGAAATAACGCATCGTACAAAATTAGCTTGTATCTCCAAAACTACACGTTGTATCTCGAAAAGAATTGTTGTGGCGTGTACGTCTTAACATGTAGCATCTAAAGAGAACCAAAAGGAGAATTTTCTTTCGTCAAAATTTTTCAGAAAATCACGTTTTAAGGAAATCCCGCATCGTGCGAAATTATCTTGTTTTTCCTAATCAACACGTTGTAAGTCGAAAAGCTTTCATGTTGCGTGTATGTCTAAGAGTGTAGCCTCAAAAGAGAAGGCACAGGACAGTTTTCTCTCGAAAGGATATGTAAGAATACCACTTCATAAGGAAATACAGTTTTGCAGAGTAAAGACATATACGTACGCATTGGAAACTCTTTACGAGAAGAAATAAAGCATCGTACAAAATTAGCTTGTATCTCCAAAACTACACGTTGTATCTCGAAAAGAATTGTTGTGGCGTGTACGTCTTAACATGTAGCATCTAAAGAGAACCAAAAGGAGAATTTTCTTTCGTCAAAATTTTTCAGAAAATCACGTTTTAAGGAAATCCCGCATCGTGCGAAATTATCTTGTTTTTCCTAAACAACACGTTGTAAGTCGAAAAGCTTTCATGTTGCGTGTATGTCTAAGAGTGTAGCCTCAAAAGAGAAGGCACAGGACAGTTTTCTCTCGAAAGGATATGTAAGAAGACCACTTCATAAGGAAAAACAGTTTTGCAGAGTAAAGACATATACGTACGCATTTGAAACTCTTTACGAGAAGAAATAACGCATCGTACAAAATTAGCTTGTATCTCCAAAACTACACGTTGTATCTCGAATAGAATTGTTGTGGCGTGTACGTCTTAACATGTAGCATCTAAAGAGAACCAAAAGGAGAATTTTCTTTCGTCAAAATTTTTCAGAAAATCACGTTTTAAGGAAATCCCGCATCGTGCGAAATTATCTTGTTTTTCCTAAACAACACGTTGTAAGTCGAAAAGCTTTCATGTTGCGTGTATGTCTAAGAGTGTAGCCTCAAAAGAGAAGGCACAGGACAGTTTTCTCTCGAAAGGATATGTAAGAATACCACTTCATAAGGAAATACAGTTTTGCAGAGTAAAGACATATACGTACGCATTGGAAACTCTTTACGAGAAGAAATAACGCATAGTACAAAATTAGCTTGTATCTCCAAAACTACACGTTGTATCTCGAAAAGAATTGTTGTGGCGTGTACGTCTTAACATGTAGCATCTAAAGAGAACCAAAAGGAGAATTTTCTTTCGTCAAAATTTTTCAGAAAATCACGTTTTAAGGAAATCCCGCATCGTGCGAAATTATCTTGTTTTTCCTAAACAACACGTTGTAAGTCGAAAAGCTTTCATGTTGCGTGTATGTCTAAGTGTGTAGCCTCAAAAGAGAAGGCACAGGACAGTTTTCTCTCGAAAGGATATGTAAGAATACCACTTCATAAGGAAATACAGTTTTGCAGAGTAAAGACATATACGTACGCATTGGAAACTCTTTACGAGAAGAAATAACGCATCGTACAAAATTAGCTTGTATCTCCAAAACTACACGTTGTATCTCGAAAAGAATTGTTGTGGCGTGTACGACTTAACATGTAGCATCTAAAGAGAACCAAATGGAGAATTTTCTTTCGTCAAAATTTTTCAGAAAATCACGTTTTAAGGAAATCCCGCATCGTGCGAAATTATCTTGTTTTTCCTAAACAACACGTTGTAAGTCGAAAAGCTTTCATGTTGCGTGTATGTCTAAGTGTGTAGCCTCAAAAGAGAAGGCACAGGACAGTTTTCTCTCGAAAGGATATGTAAGAATACCACTTCATAAGGAAATACAGTTTTGCAGAGTAAAGACATATACGTACGCATTGGAAACTCTTTACGAGAAGAAATAACGCATCGTACAAAATTAGCTTGTATCTCCAAAACTACACGTTGTATCTCGAAAAGAATTGTTGTGGCGTGTACGTCTTAACATGTAGCATCTAAAGAGAACCAAAAGGAGAATTTTCTTTCGTCAAAATTTTTCAGAAAATCACGTTTTAAGGAAATCCCGAATCGTGCGAAATTATCTTGTTTTTCCTAAACAACACGTTGTAAGTCGAAAAGCTTTCATGTTGCGTGTATGTCTAAGTGTGTAGCCTCAAAAGAGAAGGCACAGGACAGTTTTCTCTCGAAAGGATATGTAAGAATACCACTTCATAAGGAAATACAGTTTTGCAGAGTAAAGACATATACGTACGCATTGGAAACTCTTTACGAGAAGAAATAACGCATCGTACAAAATTAGCTTGTATCTCCAAAACTACACGTTGTATCTCGAAAAGAATTGTTGTGGCGTGTACGTCTTAACATGTAGCATCTAAAGAGAACCAAAAGGAGAATTTTCTTTCGTCAAAATTTTTCAGAAAATCACGTTTTAAGGAAATCCCGCATCGTGCGAAATTATCTTGTTTTTCCTAATCAACACGTTGTAAGTCGAAAAGCTTTCATGTTGCGTGTATGTCTAAGAGTGTAGCCTCAAAAGAGAAGGCACAGGACAGTTTTCTCTCGAAAGGATATGTAAGAATACCACTTCATAAGGAAATACAGTTTTGCAGAGTAAAGACATATATGTACGCATTGGAAACTCTTTACGAGAAGAAATAACGCATCGTACAAAATTAGCTTGTATCTCCAAAACTACACGTTGTATCTCGAAAAGAATTGTTGTGGCGTGTACGTCTTAACATGTAGCATCTAAAGAGAACCAAAAGGAGAATTTTCTTTCGTCAAAATTTTTCAGAAAATCACGTTTTAAGGAAATCCCGCATCGTGCGAAATTATCTTGTTTTTCCTAAACAACACGTTGTAAGTCGAAAAGCTTTCATGTTGCGTGTATGTCTAAGAGTGTAGCCTCAAAAGAGAAGGCACAGGACAGTTTTCTCTCGAAAGGATATGTAAGAATACCACTTCATGAGGAAATACAGTTTTGCAGAGTAAAGACATATAAGTACGCATTGGAAACTCTTTACGAGAAGAAATAACGCATCGTACAAAATTAGCTTGTATCTCCAAAACTACACGTTGTATCTCGAAAAGAATTGTTGTGGCGTGTACGTCTTAACATGCAGCATCTAATGAGAACCAAAAGGAGAATTTTCTTTCGTCAAAATTTTTCAGAAAATCACGTTTTAAGGAAATCCCGCATCGTGCGAAATTATCTTGTTTTTCCTAAACAACACGTTGTAAGTCGAAAAGCTTTCATGTTGCGTGTATGTCTAAGTGTGTAGCCTCAAAAGAGAAGGCACAGGACAGTTTTCTCTCGAAAGGATATGTAAGAATACCACTTCATAAGGAAATACTGTTTTGCAGAGTAAAGACATATACGTACGCATTGGAAACTCTTTACGAGAAGAAAGAACGCATAGTACAAAATTAGCTTGTATCTCCAAAACTACACGTTGTATCTCGAAAAGAATTGTTGTGGCGTGTACGTCTTAACATGTAGCATCTAAAGAGAACCAAAAGGAGAATTTTCTTTCGTCAAAATTTTTCAGAAAATCACGTTTTAAGGAAATCCCGCATCGTGCGAAATTATCTTGTTTTTCCTAAACAACACGTTGTGAGTCGAAAAGCTTTCATGTTGCGTGTATGTCTACGTGTGTAGCCTCAAAAGAGAAGGCACAGGACAGTTTTCTCTCGAAAGGATATGTAAGAATACCACTTCATAAGGAAATACAGTTTTGCAGAGTAAAGACATATACGTACGCATTGGAAACTCTTTACGAGAAGAAATAACGCATCATACAAAATTAGCTTGTATCTCCAAAACTACACGTTGTATCTCGAAAAGAATTGTTGTGGCGTGTACGTCTTAACATGTAGCATCTAAAGAGAACCAAAAGGAGAATTTTCTTTCGTCAAAATTTTTCAGAAAATCACGTTTTAAGGAAATCCCGCATCGTGCGAAATTATCTTGTTTTTCCTAAACAACACGTTGTAAGTCGAAAAGCTTTCATGTTGCGTGTATGTCTAAGTGTGTAGCCTCAAAAGAGAAGGCACAGGACAGTTTTCTCTCGAAAGGATATGTAAGAATACCACTTCATAAGGAAATACAGTTTTGCAGAGTAAAGACATATACGTACGCATTGGAAACTCTTTACGAGAAGAAATAACGCATCGTACAAAATTAGCTTGTATCTCCAAAACTACACGTTGTATCTCGAAAAGAATTGTTGTGGCGTGTACGTCTTAACATGTAGCATCTAAAGAGAACCAAAAGGAGAATTTTCTTTCGTCAAAATTTTTCAGAAAATCACGTTTTAAGGAAATCCCGCATCGTGCGAAATTATCTTGTTTTTCCTAAACAACACGTTGTAAGTCGAAAAGCTTTCATGTTGCGTGTATGTCTACGTGTGTAGCCTCAAAAGAGAAGGCACAGGACAGTTTTCTCTCGAAAGGATATGTAAGAATACCACTTCATAAGGAAATACAGTTTTGCAGAGTAAAGACATATACGTACGCATTGGAAACTCTTTACGAGAAGAAATAACGCATAGTACAAAATTAGCTTGTATCTCCAAAACTACACGTTGTATCTCGAAAAGAATTGTTGTGGCGTGTACGTCTTAGCATGTAGCATCTAAAGAGAACCAAAAGGAGAATTTTCTTTCGTCAAAATTTTTCAGAAAATCACGTTTTAAGGAAATCCCGCATCGTGCGAAATTATCTTGTTTTTCCTAAACAACACGTTGTAAGTCGAAAAGCTTTCATGTTGCGTGTATGTCTAAGTGTGTAGCCTCAAAAGAGAAGGCACAGGACAGTTTTCTCTCGAAAGGATATGTAAGAATACCACTTCATAAGGAAATACAGTTTTGCAGAGTAAAGACATATACGTACGCATTGGAAACTCTTTACGAGAAGAAATAACGCATCGTACAAAATTAGCTTGTATCTCCAAAACTACACGTTGTATCTCGAAAAGAATTGTTGTGGCGTGTACGTCTTAACATGTAGCATCTAAAGAGATCCAAAAGGAGAATTTTCTTTCGTCAAAATTTTTCAGAAAATCACGTTTTAAGGAAATCCCGCATCGTGCGAAATTATCTTGTTTTTCCTAAACAACACGTTGTAAGTCGAAAAGCTTTCATGTTGCGTGTATGTCTAAGTGTGTAACCTCAAAAGAGAAGGCACAGGACAGTTTTCTCTCGAAAGGATATGTAAGAATACCACTTCATAAGGAAATACAGTTTTGCAGAGTAAAGACATATACGTACGCATTGGAAACTCTTTACGAGAAGAAATAACGCATCGTACAAAATTAGCTTGTATCTCCAAAACTACACGTTGTATCTCGAAAAGAATTGTTGTGGCGTGTACGTCTTAACATGTAGCATCTAAAGAGAACCAAAAGGAGAATTTTCTTTCGTCAAAATTTTTCAGAAAATCACGTTTTAAGGAAATCCCGCATCGTGCGAAATTATCTTGTTTTTCCTAAACAACACGTTGTAAGTCGAAAAGCTTTCATGTTGCGTGTATGTCTAAGTGTGTAGCCTCAAAAGAGAAGGCACAGGACAGTTTTCTCTCGAAAGGATATGTAAGAATACCACTTCATAAGGAAATACAGTTTTGCAGAGTAAAGACATATACGTACGCATTGGAAACTCTTTACGAGAAGAAATAACGCATCTTACAAAATTAGCATGTATCTCCAAAACTACACGTTGTATCTCGAAAAGAATTGTTGTGGCGTGTACGTCTTAACATGTAGCATCTAAAGAGAACCAAAAGGAGAATTTTCTTTCGTCAAAATTTTTCAGAAAATGACGTTTTAAGGAAATCCCGCATCGTTCGAAATTATCTTGTTTTTCCTAAACAACACGTTGTAAGTCGAAAAGCTTTCATGTTGCGTGTATGTCTAAGTGTGTAGCCTCAAAAGAGAAGGCACAGGACAGTTTTCTCTCGAAAGGATATGTAAGAATACCACTTCATAAGGAAATACAGTTTTGCAGAGTAAAGACATATACGTACGCATTGGAAACTCTTTACGAGAAGAAATAACGCATCGTACAAAATTAGCTTGTATCTCCAAAACTACACGTTGTATCTCGAAAAGAATTGTTGTGGCGTGTACGTCTTAACATGTAGCATCTAAAGAGAACCAAAAGGAGAATTTTCTTTCGTCAAAATTTTTCAGAAAATCACGTTTTAAGGAAATCCCGCATCGTGCGAAATTATCTTGTTTTTCCTACACAACACGTTGTAAGTCGAAAAGCTTTCATGTTGCGTGTATGTCTAAGTGTGTAGCCTCAAAAGAGAAGGCACAGGACAGTTTTCTCTCGAAAGGATATGTAAGAATACCACTTCATAAGGAAATACAGTTTTGCAGAGTAAAGACATATACGTACGCATTGGAAACTCTTTACGAGAAGAAATAACGCATCGTACAAAATTAGCTTGTATCTCCAAAACTACACGTTGTATCTCGAAAAGAATTGTTGTGGCGTGTACGTCTTAACATGTAGCATCTAAAGAGAACCAAAAGGAGAATTTTCTTTCGTCAAAATTTTTCAGAAAATCACGTTTTAAGGAAATCCCGCATCGTGCGAAATTATCTTGTTTTTCCTAATCAACACGTTGTAAGTCGAAAATCTTTCATGTTGCGTGTATGTCTAAGAGTGTAGCCTCAAAAGAGAAGGCACAGGACAGTTTTCTCTCGAAAGGATATGTAAGAATACCACTTCATAAGGAAATACAGTTTTGCAGAGTAAAGACATATACGTACGCATTGGAAACTCTTTACGAGAAGAAATAACGCATCGTACAAAATTAACTTGTATCTCCAAAACTACACGTTGTATCTCGAAAAGAATTGTTGTGGCGTGTACGTCTTAACATGTAGCATCTAAAGAGAACCAAAAGGAGAATTTTCTTTCGTCAAAATTTTTCAGAATATCACGTTTTAAGGAAATCCCGCATCGTGCGAAATTATCTTGTTTTTCCTAAACAACACGTTGTAAGTCGAAAAGCTTTCATGTTGCGTGTATGTCTAAGTGTGTAGCCTCAAAAGAGAAGGCACAGGACAGTTTTCTCTCGAAAGGATATGTAAGAATACCACTTCATAAGGAAATACAGTTTTGCAGAGTAAAGACATATACGTACGCATTGGAAACTCTTTAGGAGAAGAAATAACGCATCGTACAAAATTAGCTTGTATCTCCAAAACTACACGTTGTATCTCGAAAAGAATTGTTGTGGCGTGTACGTCTTAACATGTAGCATCTAAAGAGAACCAAAAGGAGAATTTTCTTTCGTCAAAATTTTTCAGAAAATCACGTTTTAAGGAAATCCCGCATCGTGCGAAATTATCTTGTTTTTCCTAAACAACACGTTGTAAGTCGAAAAGCTTTCATGTTGCGTGTATGTCTAAGTGTGTAGCCTCAAAAGAGAAGGCACAGGACAGTTTTCTCTCGAAAGGATATGTAAGAATACCACTTCATAAGGAAATACAGTTTTGCAGAGTAAAGACATATACTTACGCATTGGAAACTCTTTACTAGAAGAAATAACGCATCGTACAAAATTAGCTTGTATCTCCAAAACTACACGTTGTATCTCGAAAAGAATTGTTGTGGCGTGTACGTCTTAACATGTAGCATCTAAAGAGATCCAAAAGGAGAATTTTCTTTCGTCAAAATTTTTCAGAAAATCACGTTTTAAGGAAATCCCGCATCGTGCGAAATTATCTTGTTTTTCCTAAACAACACGTTGTAAGTCGAAAAGCTTTCATGTTGCGTGTATGTCTAAGTGTGTAGCCTCAAAAGAGAAGGCACAGGACAGTTTTCTCTCGAAAGGATATGTAAGAATACCACTTCATAAGGAAATACAGTTTTGCAGAGTAAAGACATATACGTACGCATTGGAAACTCTTTACGAGAAGAAATAACGCATCGTACAAAATTAGCTTGTATCTCCAAAACTACACGTTGTATCTCGAAAAGAATTGTTGTGGCGTGTACGACTTAACATGTAGCATCTAAAGAGAACCAAATGGAGAATTTTCTTTCGTCAAAATTTTTCAGAAAATCACGTTTTAAGGAAATCCCGCATCGTGCGAAATTATCTTGTTTTTCCTAAACAACACGTTGTAAGTCGAAAAGCTTTCATGTTGCGTGTATGTCTAAGTGTGTAGCCTCAAAAGAGAAGGCACAGGACAGTTTTCTCTCGAAAGGATATGTAAGAATACCACTTCATAAGGAAATACAGTTTTGCAGAGTAAAGACATATACGTACGCATTGGAAACTCTTTACGAGAAGAAATAACGCATCGTACAAAATTAGCTTGTATCTCCAAAACTACACGTTGTATCTCGAAAAGAATTGTTGTGGCGTGTACGTCTTAACATGTAGCATCTAAAGAGAACCAAAAGGAGAATTTTCTTTCGTCAAAATTTTTCAGAAAATCACGTTTTAAGGAAATCCCGAATCGTGCGAAATTATCTTGTTTTTCCTAAACAACACGTTGTAAGTCGAAAAGCTTTCATGTTGCGTGTATGTCTAAGTGTGTAGCCTCAAAAGAGAAGGCACAGGACAGTTTTCTCTCGAAAGGATATGTAAGAATACCACTTCATAAGGAAATACAGTTTTGCAGAGTAAAGACATATACGTACGCATTGGAAACTCTTTACGAGAAGAAATAACGCATCGTACAAAATTAGCTTGTATCTCCAAAACTACACGTTGTATCTCGAAAAGAATTGTTGTGGCGTGTACGTCTTAACATGTAGCATCTAAAGAGAACCAAAAGGAGAATTTTCTTTCGTCAAAATTTTTCAGAAAATCACGTTTTAAGGAAATCCCGCATCGTGCGAAATTATCTTGTTTTTCCTAATCAACACGTTGTAAGTCGAAAAGCTTTCATGTTGCGTGTATGTCTAAGAGTGTAGCCTCAAAAGAGAAGGCACAGGACAGTTTTCTCTCGAAAGGATATGTAAGAATACCACTTCATAAGGAAATACAGTTTTGCAGAGTAAAGACATATATGTACGCATTGGAAACTCTTTACGAGAAGAAATAACGCATCGTACAAAATTAGCTTGTATCTCCAAAACTACACGTTGTATCTCGAAAAGAATTGTTGTGGCGTGTACGTCTTAACATGTAGCATCTAAAGAGAACCAAAAGGAGAATTTTCTTTCGTCAAAATTTTTCAGAAAATCACGTTTTAAGGAAATCCCGCATCGTGCGAAATTATCTTGTTTTTCCTAAACAACACGTTGTAAGTCGAAAAGCTTTCATGTTGCGTGTATGTCTAAGAGTGTAGCCTCAAAAGAGAAGGCACAGGACAGTTTTCTCTCGAAAGGATATGTAAGAATACCACTTCATGAGGAAATACAGTTTTGCAGAGTAAAGACATATAAGTACGCATTGGAAACTCTTTACGAGAAGAAATAACGCATCGTACAAAATTAGCTTGTATCTCCAAAACTACACGTTCTATCTCGAAAAGAATTGTTGTGGCGTGTACGTCTTAACATGCAGCATCTAATGAGAACCAAAAGGAGAATTTTCTTTCGTCAAAATTTTTCAGAAAATCACGTTTTAAGGAAATCCCGCATCGTGCGAAATTATCTTGTTTTTCCTAAACAACACGTTGTAAGTCGAAAAGCTTTCATGTTGCGTGTATGTCTAAGTGTGTAGCCTCAAAAGAGAAGGCACAGGACAGTTTTCTCTCGAAAGGATATGTAAGAATACCACTTCATAAGGAAATACTGTTTTGCAGAGTAAAGACATATACGTACGCATTGGAAACTCTTTACGAGAAGAAAGAACGCATAGTACAAAATTAGCTTGTATCTCCAAAACTACACGTTGTATCTCGAAAAGAATTGTTGTGGCGTGTACGTCTTAACATGTAGCATCTAAAGAGAACCAAAAGGAGAATTTTCTTTCGTCAAAATTTTTCAGAAAATCACGTTTTAAGGAAATCCCGCATCGTGCGAAATTATCTTGTTTTTCCTAAACAACACGTTGTGAGTCGAAAAGCTTTCATGTTGCGTGTATGTCTACGTGTGTAGCCTCAAAAGAGAAGGCACAGGACAGTTTTCTCTCGAAAGGATATGTAAGAATACCACTTCATAAGGAAATACAGTTTTGCAGAGTAAAGACATATACGTACGCATTGGAAACTCTTTACGAGAAGAAATAACGCATCATACAAAATTAGCTTGTATCTCCAAAACTACACGTTGTATCTCGAAAAGAATTGTTGTGGCGTGTACGTCTTAACATGTAGCATCTAAAGAGAACCAAAAGGAGAATTTTCTTTCGTCAAAATTTTTCAGAAAATCACGTTTTAAGGAAATCCCGCATCGTGCGAAATTATCTTGTTTTTCCTAAACAACACGTTGTAAGTCGAAAAGCTTTCATGTTGCGTGTATGTCTACGTGTGTAGCCTCAAAAGAGAAGGCACAGGACAGTTTTCTCTCGAAAGGATATGTAAGAATACCACTTCATAAGGAAATACAGTTTTGCAGAGTAAAGACATATACGTACGCATTGGAAACTCTTTACGAGAAGAAATAACGCATAGTACAAAATTAGCTTGTATCTCCAAAACTACACGTTGTATCTCGAAAAGAATTGTTGTGGCGTGTACGTCTTAGCATGTAGCATCTAAAGAGAACCAAAAGGAGAATTTTCTTTCGTCAAAATTTTTCAGAAAATCACGTTTTAAGGAAATCCCGCATCGTGCGAAATTATCTTGTTTTTCCTAAACAACACGTTGTAAGTCGAAAAGCTTTCATGTTGCGTGTATGTCTAAGTGTGTAGCCTCAAAAGAGAAGGCACAGGACAGTTTTCTCTCGAAAGGATATGTAAGAATACCACTTCATAAGGAAATACAGTTTTGCAGAGTAAAGACATATACGTACGCATTGGAAACTCTTTACGAGAAGAAATAACGCATCGTACAAAATTAGCTTGTATCTCCAAAACTACACGTTGTATCTCGAAAAGAATTGTTGTGGCGTGTACGTCTTAACATGTAGCATCTAAAGAGATCCAAAAGGAGAATTTTCTTTCGTCAAAATTTTTCAGAAAATCACGTTTTAAGGAAATCCCGCATCGTGCGAAATTATCTTGTTTTTCCTAAACAACACGTTGTAAGTCGAAAAGCTTTCATGTTGCGTGTATGTCTAAGTGTGTAACCTCAAAAGAGAAGGCACAGGACAGTTTTCTCTCGAAAGGATATGTAAGAATACCACTTCATAAGGAAATACAGTTTTGCAGAGTAAAGACATATACGTACGCATTGGAAACTCTTTACGAGAAGAAATAACGCATCGTACAAAATTAGCTTGTATCTCCAAAACTACACGTTGTATCTCGAAAAGAATTGTTGTGGCGTGTACGTCTTAACATGTAGCATCTAAAGAGAACCAAAAGGAGAATTTTCTTTCGTCAAAATTTTTCAGAAAATCACGTTTTAAGGAAATCCCGCATCGTGCGAAATTATCTTGTTTTTCCTAAACAACACGTTGTAAGTCGAAAAGCTTTCATGTTGCGTGTATGTCTAAGTGTGTAGCCTCAAAAGAGAAGGCACAGGACAGTTTTCTCTCGAAAGGATATGTAAGAATACCACTTCATAAGGAAATACAGTTTTGCAGAGTAAAGACATATACGTACGCATTGGAAACTCTTTACGAGAAGAAATAACGCATCTTACAAAATTAGCATGTATCTCCAAAACTACACGTTGTATCTCGAAAAGAATTGTTGTGGCGTGTACGTCTTAACATGTAGCATCTAAAGAGAACCAAAAGGAGAATTTTCTTTCGTCAAAATTTTTCAGAAAATGACGTTTTAAGGAAATCCCGCATCGTTCGAAATTATCTTGTTTTTCCTAAACAACACGTTGTAAGTCGAAAAGCTTTCATGTTGCGTGTATGTCTAAGTGTGTAGCCTCAAAAGAGAAGGCACAGGACAGTTTTCTCTCGAAAGGATATGTAAGAATACCACTTCATAAGGAAATACAGTTTTGCAGAGTAAAGACATATACGTACGCATTGGAAACTCTTTACGAGAAGAAATAACGCATCGTACAAAATTAGCTTGTATCTCCAAAACTACACGTTGTATCTCGAAAAGAATTGTTGTGGCGTGTACGTCTTAACATGTAGCATCTAAAGAGAACCAAAAGGAGAATTTTCTTTCGTCAAAATTTTTCAGAAAATCACGTTTTAAGGAAATCCCGCATCGTGCGAAATTATCTTGTTTTTCCTACACAACACGTTGTAAGTCGAAAAGCTTTCATGTTGCGTGTATGTCTAAGTGTGTAGCCTCAAAAGAGAAGGCACAGGACAGTTTTCTCTCGAAAGGATATGTAAGAATACCACTTCATAAGGAAATACAGTTTTGCAGAGTAAAGACATATACGTACGCATTGGAAACTCTTTACGAGAAGAAATAACGCATCGTACAAAATTAGCTTGTATCTCCAAAACTACACGTTGTATCTCGAAAAGAATTGTTGTGGCGTGTACGTCTTAACATGTAGCATCTAAAGAGAACCAAAAGGAGAATTTTCTTTCGTCAAAATTTTTCAGAAAATCACGTTTTAAGGAAATCCCGCATCGTGCGAAATTATCTTGTTTTTCCTAAACAACACGTTGTAAGTCGAAAAGATTTCATGTTGCGTGTATGTCTAAGTGTGTAGCCTCAAAAGAGAAGGCACAGGACAGTTTTCTCTCGAAAGGATATGTAAGAATACCACTTCATGAGGAAATACAGTTTTGCAGAGTAAAGACATATACGTACGCATTGGAAACTCTTTAGGAGAAGAAATAACGCATCGTACAAAATTAGCTTGTATCTCCAAAACTACACGTTGTATCTCGAAAAGAATTGTTGTGGCGTGTACGTCTTAACATGTAGCATCTAAAGAGAACTAAAAGGAGAATTTTCTTTCGTCAAAATTTTTCAGAAAATCACGTTTTAAGGAAATCCCGCATCATGCTAAATTATCTTGTTTTTCCTAAACAACACGTTGTAAGTCGAAAAGCTTTCATGTTGCGTGTATGTCTAAGTGTGTAGCCTCAAAAGAGAAGGCACAGGACAGTTTTCTCTCGAAAGGATATGTAAGAATACCACTTCATAAGGAAATACTGTTTTGCAGAGTAAAGACATATACGTACGCATTGGAAACTCTTTACGAGAAGAAATAATGCATCGTACAAAATTAGCTTGTATCTCCAAAACTACACGTTGTATCTCGAAAAGAATTGTTGTGGCGTGTACGTCTTAACATGTAGCATCTAAAGAGAACCAAAAGGAGAATTTTCTTTCGTCAAAATTTTTCAGAAAATCACGTTTTAAGGAAATCCCGCATCGTGCGAAATTATCTTGTTTTTCCTAAACAACACGTTGGAAGTCGAAAAGCTTTCATGTTGCGTGTATGTCTAAGAGTGTAGCCTCAAAAGAGAAGGCACAGGACAGTTTTCTCTCGAAAGGATATGTAAGAATACCACTTCATAAGGAAATACAGTTTTGCAGAGTAAAGACATATACGTACGCATTGGAAACTCTTTACGAGAAGAAATAACGCATAGTACAAAATTAGCTTGTATCTCCAAAACTACACGTTGTATCTCGAAAAGAATTGTTGTGGCGTGTACGTCTTAACATGTAGCATCTAAAGAGAACCAAAAGGAGAATTTTCTTTCGTCAAAATTTTTCAGAAAATCACGTTTTAAGGAAATCCCGCATCGTGCGAAATTATCTTGTTTTTCCTAAACAACACGTTGTAAGTCGAAAAGCTTTCATGTTGCGTGTATGTCTAAGTGTGTAGCCTCAAAAGAGAAGGCACAGGACAGTTTTCTCTCGAAAGGATATGTAAGAATACCACTTCATAAGGAAATACAGTTTTGCAGAGTA
Organism: Apodemus sylvaticus; assembly: GCF_947179515.1. Taxonomy (NCBI): domain Eukaryota; kingdom Metazoa; phylum Chordata; class Mammalia; order Rodentia; family Muridae; genus Apodemus; species Apodemus sylvaticus. The sequence continues at coordinate 990,220 of NW_026263416.1, forward strand.
AAGACATTTACGTACGCATTGGAAACTCTTTACGAGAAGAAATAACGCATAGTACAAAATTAGCTTGTATCTCCAAAACTACACGTTGTATCTCGAAATGAATTGTTGTGGCGTGTACGTCTTAACATGTAGCATCTAAAGAGAACCAAAAGGAGAATTTTCTTTCGTCAAAATTTTTCAGAAAATCACGTTTTAAGGAAATCCCGCATCGTGCGAAATTATCTTGTTTTTCCTAAACAACACGTTGTAAGTCGAAAAGCTTTCATGTTGCGTGTATGTCTAAGTGTGTAGCCTCAAAAGAGAAGGCACAGGACAGTTTTCTCTCGAAAGGATATGTAAGAATACCACTTCATAAGGAAATACAGTTTTGCAGAGTAAAGACATATATGTACGCATTGGAAACTCTTTACGAGAAGAAATAACGCATCGTACAAAATTAGCTTGTATCTCCAAAACTACACGTTGTATCTCGAAAAGAATTGTTGTGGCGTGTACGTCTTAACATGTAGCATCTAAAGAGAACCAAAAGGAGAATTTTCTTTCGTCAAAATTTTTCAGAAAATCACGTTTTAAGGAAATCCCGCATCGTGCGAAATTATCTTGTTTTTCCTAAACAACACGTTGTAAGTCGAAAAGCTTTCATGTTGCGTGTATGTCTAAGAGTGTAGCCTCAAAAGAGAAGGCACAGGACAGTTTTCTCTCGAAAGGATATGTAAGAATACCACTTCATGAGGAAATACAGTTTTGCAGAGTAAAGACATATAAGTACGCATTGGAAACTCTTTACGAGAAGAAATAACGCATCGTACAAAATTAGCTTGTATCTCCAAAACTACACGTTGTATCTCGAAAAGAATTGTTGTGGCGTGTACGTCTTAACATGCAGCATCTAATGAGAACCAAAAGGAGAATTTTCTTTCGTCAAAATTTTTCAGAAAATCACGTTTTAAGGAAATCCCGCATCGTGCGAAATTATCTTGTTTTTCCTAAACAACACGTTGTAAGTCGAAAAGCTTTCATGTTGCGTGTATGTCTAAGTGTGTAGCCTCAAAAGAGAAGGCACAGGACAGTTTTCTCTCGAAAGGATATGTAAGAATACCACTTCATAAGGAAATACAGTTTTGCAGAGTAAAGACATATACGTACGCATTGGAAACTCTTTACGAGAAGAAAGAACGCATAGTACAAAATTAGCTTGTATCTCCAAAACTACACGTTGTATCTCGAAAAGAATTGTTGGGGCGTGTACGTCTTAACATGTAGCATCTAAAGAGAACCAAAAGGAGAATTTTCTTTCGTCAAAATTTTTCAGAAAATCACGTTTTAAGGAAATCCCGCATCCTGCGAAATTATCTTGTTTTTCCTAAACAACACGTTGTGAGTCGAAAAGCTTTCATGTTGCGTGTATGTCTACGTGTGTAGCCTCAAAAGAGAAGGCACAGGACAGTTTTCTCTCGAAAGGATATGTAAGAATACCACTTCATAAGGAAATACAGTTTTGCAGAGTAAAGACATATACGTACGCATTGGAAACTCTTTACGAGAAGAAATAACGCATCATACAAAATTAGCTTGTATCTCCAAAACTACACGTTGTATCTCGAAAAGAATTGTTGTGGCGTGTACGTCTTAACATGTAGCATCTAAAGAGAACCAAAAGGAGAATTTTCTTTCGTCAAAATTTTTCAGAAAATCACGTTTTAAGGAAATCCCGCATCGTGCGAAATTATCTTGTTTTTCCTAAACAACACGTTGTAAGTCGAAAAGCTTTCATGTTGCGTGTATGTCTAAGTGTGTAGCCTCAAAAGAGAAGGCACAGGACAGTTTTCTCTCGAAAGGATATGTAAGAATACCACTTCATAAGGAAATACAGTTTTGCAGAGTAAAGACATATACGTACGCATTGGAAACTCTTTACGAGAAGAAATAACGCATCGTACAAAATTAGCTTGTATCTCCAAAACTACACGTTGTATCTCGAAAAGAATTGTTGTGGCGTGTACGTCTTAACATGTAGCATCTAAAGAGAACCAAAAGGAGAATTTTCTTTCGTCAAAATTTTTCAGAAAATCACGTTTTAAGGAAATCCCGCATCGTGCGAAATTATCTTGTTTTTCCTAAACAACACGTTGTAAGTCGAAAAGCTTTCATGTTGCGTGTATGTCTACGTGTGTAGCCTCAAAAGAGAAGGCACAGGACAGTTTTCTCTCGAAAGGATATGTAAGAATACCACTTCATAAGGAAATACAGTTTTGCAGAGTAAAGACATATACGTACGCATTGGAAACTCTTTACGAGAAGAAATAACGCATAGTACAAAATTAGCTTGTATCTCCAAAACTACACGTTGTATCTCGAAAAGAATTGTTGTGGCGTGTACGTCTTAGCATGTAGCATCTAAAGAGAACCAAAAGGAGAATTTTCTTTCGTCAAAATTTTTCAGAAAATCACGTTTTAAGGAAATCCCGCATCGTGCGAAATTATCTTGTTTTTCCTAAACAACACGTTGTAAGTCGAAAAGCTTTCATGTTGCGTGTATGTCTAAGTGTGTAGCCTCAAAAGAGAAGGCACAGGACAGTTTTCTCTCGAAAGGATATGTAAGAATACCACTTCATAAGGAAATACAGTTTTGCAGAGTAAAGACATATACGTACGCATTGGAAACTCTTTACGAGAAGAAATAACGCATCGTACAAAATTAGCTTGTATCTCCAAAACTACACGTTGTATCTCGAAAAGAATTGTTGTGGCGTGTACGTCTTAACATGTAGCATCTAAAGAGATCCAAAAGGAGAATTTTCTTTCGTCAAAATTTTTCAGAAAATCACGTTTTAAGGAAATCCCGCATCGTGCGAAATTATCTTGTTTTTCCTAAACAACACGTTGTAAGTCGAAAAGCTTTCATGTTGCGTGTATGTCTAAGTGTGTAACCTCAAAAGAGAAGGCACAGGACAGTTTTCTCTCGAAAGGATATGTAAGAATACCACTTCATAAGGAAATACAGTTTTGCAGAGTAAAGACATATACGTACGCATTGGAAACTCTTTACGAGAAGAAATAACGCATCGTACAAAATTAGCTTGTATCTCCAAAACTACACGTTGTATCTCGAAAAGAATTGTTGTGGCGTGTACGTCTTAACATGTAGCATCTAAAGAGAACCAAAAGGAGAATTTTCTTTCGTCAAAATTTTTCAGAAAATCACGTTTTAAGGAAATCCCGCATCGTGCGAAATTATCTTGTTTTTCCTAAACAACACGTTGTAAGTCGAAAAGCTTTCATGTTGCGTGTATGTCTAAGTGTGTAGCCTCAAAAGAGAAGGCACAGGACAGTTTTCTCTCGAAAGGATATGTAAGAATACCACTTCATAAGGAAATACAGTTTTGCAGAGTAAAGACATATACGTACGCATTGGAAACTCTTTACGAGAAGAAATAACGCATCTTACAAAATTAGCATGTATCTCCAAAACTACACGTTGTATCTCGAAAAGAATTGTTGTGGCGTGTACGTCTTAACATGTAGCATCTAAAGAGAACCAAAAGGAGAATTTTCTTTCGTCAAAATTTTTCAGAAAATGACGTTTTAAGGAAATCCCGCATCGTGCGAAATTATCTTGTTTTTCCTAAACAACACGTTGTAAGTCGAAAAGCTTTCATGTTGCGTGTATGTCTAAGTGTGTAGCCTCAAAAGAGAAGGCACAGGACAGTTTTCTCTCGAAAGGATATGTAAGAATACCACTTCATAAGGAAATACAGTTTTGCAGAGTAAAGACATATACGTACGCATTGGAAACTCTTTACGAGAAGAAATAACGCATCGTACAAAATTAGCTTGTATCTCCAAAACTACACGTTGTATCTCGAAAAGAATTGTTGTGGCGTGTACGTCTTAACATGTAGCATCTAAAGAGAACCAAAAGGAGAATTTTCTTTCGTCAAAATTTTTCAGAAAATCACGTTTTAAGGAAATCCCGCATCGTGCGAAATTATCTTGTTTTTCCTACACAACACGTTGTAAGTCGAAAAGCTTTCATGTTGCGTGTATGTCTAAGTGTGTAGCCTCAAAAGAGAAGGCACAGGACAGTTTTCTCTCGAAAGGATATGTAAGAATACCACTTCATAAGGAAATACAGTTTTGCAGAGTAAAGACATATACGTACGCATTGGAAACTCTTTACGAGAAGAAATAACGCATCGTACAAAATTAGCTTGTATCTCCAAAACTACACGTTGTATCTCGAAAAGAATTGTTGTGGCGTGTACGTCTTAACATGTAGCATCTAAAGAGAACCAAAAGGAGAATTTTCTTTCGTCAAAATTTTTCAGAAAATCACGTTTTAAGGAAATCCCGCATCATGCTAAATTATCTTGTTTTTCCTAAACAACACGTTGTAAGTCGAAAAGCTTTCATGTTGCGTGTATGTCTAAGTGTGTAGCCTCAAAAGAGAAGGCACAGGACAGTTTTCTCTCGAAAGGATATGTAAGAATACCACTTCATAAGGAAATACTGTTTTGCAGAGTAAAGACATATACGTACGCATTGGAAACTCTTTACGAGAAGAAATAATGCATCGTACAAAATTAGCTTGTATCTCCAAAACTACACGTTGTATCTCGAAAAGAATTGTTGTGGCGTGTACGTCTTAACATGTAGCATCTAAAGAGAACTAAAAGGAGAATTTTCTTTCGTCAAAATTTTTCAGAAAATCACGTTTTAAGGAAATCCCGCATCATGCTAAATTATCTTGTTTTTCCTAAACAACACGTTGTAAGTCGAAAAGCTTTCATGTTGCGTGTATGTCTAAGTGTGTAGCCTCAAAAGAGAAGGCACAGGACAGTTTTCTCTCGAAAGGATATGTAAGAATACCACTTCATAAGGAAATACTGTTTTGCAGAGTAAAGACATATACGTACGCATTGGAAACTCTTTACGAGAAGAAATAATGCATCGTACAAAATTAGCTTGTATCTCCAAAACTACACGTTGTATCTCGAAAAGAATTGTTGTGGCGTGTACGTCTTAACATGTAGCATCTAAAGAGAACCAAAAGGAGAATTTTCTTTCGTCAAAATTTTTCAGAAAATCACGTTTTAAGGAAATCCCGCATCGTGCGAAATTATCTTGTTTTTCCTAAACAACACGTTGGAAGTCGAAAAGCTTTCATGTTGCGTGTATGTCTAAGAGTGTAGCCTCAAAAGAGAAGGCACAGGACAGTTTTCTCTCGAAAGGATATGTAAGAATACCACTTCATAAGGAAATACAGTTTTGCAGAGTAAAGACATATACGTACGCATTGGAAACTCTTTACGAGAAGAAATAACGCATAGTACAAAATTAGCTTGTATCTCCAAAACTACACGTTGTATCTCGAAAAGAATTGTTGTGGCGTGTACGTCTTAACATGTAGCATCTAAAGAGAACCAAAAGGAGAATTTTCTTTCGTCAAAATTTTTCAGAAAATCACGTTTTAAGGAAATCCCGCATCGTGCGAAATTATCTTGTTTTTCCTAAACAACACGTTGTAAGTCGAAAAGCTTTCATGTTGCGTGTATGTCTAAGTGTGTAGCCTCAAAAGAGAAGGCACAGGACAGTTTTCTCTCGAAAGGATATGTAAGAATACCACTTCATAAGGAAATACAGTTTTGCAGAGTAAAGACATATACGTACGCATTGGAAACTCTTTACGAGAAGAAATAACGCATCGTACAAAATTAGCTTGTATCTCCAAAACTACACGTTGTATCTCGAAAAGAATTGTTGTGGCGTGTACGTCTTAACATGTAGCATCTAAAGAGAACCAAAAGGAGAATTTTCTTTCGTCAAAATTTTTCAGAAAATCACGTTTTAAGGAAATCCCGCATCGTGCGAAATTATCTTGTTTTTCCTAAACAACACGTTGTAAGTCGAAAAGCTTTCATGTTGCGTGTATGTCTACGTGTGTAGCCTCAAAAGAGAAGGCACAGGACAGTTTTCTCTCGAAAGGATATGTAAGAATACCACTTCATAAGGAAATACAGTTTTGCAGAGTAAAGACATATACGTACGCATTGGAAACTCTTTACGAGAAGAAATAACGCATAGTACAAAATTAGCTTGTATCTCCAAAACTACACGTTGTATCTCGAAAAGAATTGTTGTGGCGTGTACGTCTTAGCATGTAGCATCTAAAGAGAACCAAAAGGAGAATTTTCTTTCGTCAAAATTTTTCAGAAAATCACGTTTTAAGGAAATCCCGCATCGTGCGAAATTATCTTGTTTTTCCTAAACAACACGTTGTAAGTCGAAAAGCTTTCATGTTGCGTGTATGTCTAAGTGTGTAGCCTCAAAAGAGAAGGCACAGGACAGTTTTCTCTCGAAAGGATATGTAAGAATACCACTTCATAAGGAAATACAGTTTTGCAGAGTAAAGACATATACGTACGCATTGGAAACTCTTTACGAGAAGAAATAACGCATCGTACAAAATTAGCTTGTATCTCCAAAACTACACGTTGTATCTCGAAAAGAATTGTTGTGGCGTGTACGTCTTAACATGTAGCATCTAAAGAGATCCAAAAGGAGAATTTTCTTTCGTCAAAATTTTTCAGAAAATCACGTTTTAAGGAAATCCCGCATCGTGCGAAATTATCTTGTTTTTCCTAAACAACACGTTGTAAGTCGAAAAGCTTTCATGTTGCGTGTATGTCTAAGTGTGTAACCTCAAAAGAGAAGGCACAGGACAGTTTTCTCTCGAAAGGATATGTAAGAATACCACTTCATAAGGAAATACAGTTTTGCAGAGTAAAGACATATACGTACGCATTGGAAACTCTTTACGAGAAGAAATAACGCATCGTACAAAATTAGCTTGTATCTCCAAAACTACACGTTGTATCTCGAAAAGAATTGTTGTGGCGTGTACGTCTTAACATGTAGCATCTAAAGAGAACCAAAAGGAGAATTTTCTTTCGTCAAAATTTTTCAGAAAATCACGTTTTAAGGAAATCCCGCATCGTGCGAAATTATCTTGTTTTTCCTAAACAACACGTTGTAAGTCGAAAAGCTTTCATGTTGCGTGTATGTCTAAGTGTGTAGCCTCAAAAGAGAAGGCACAGGACAGTTTTCTCTCGAAAGGATATGTAAGAATACCACTTCATAAGGAAATACAGTTTTGCAGAGTAAAGACATATACGTACGCATTGGAAACTCTTTACGAGAAGAAATAACGCATCTTACAAAATTAGCATGTATCTCCAAAACTACACGTTGTATCTCGAAAAGAATTGTTGTGGCGTGTACGTCTTAACATGTAGCATCTAAAGAGAACCAAAAGGAGAATTTTCTTTCGTCAAAATTTTTCAGAAAATGACGTTTTAAGGAAATCCCGCATCGTGCGAAATTATCTTGTTTTTCCTAAACAACACGTTGTAAGTCGAAAAGCTTTCATGTTGCGTGTATGTCTAAGTGTGTAGCCTCAAAAGAGAAGGCACAGGACAGTTTTCTCTCGAAAGGATATGTAAGAATACCACTTCATAAGGAAATACAGTTTTGCAGAGTAAAGACATATACGTACGCATTGGAAACTCTTTACGAGAAGAAATAACGCATCGTACAAAATTAGCTTGTATCTCCAAAACTACACGTTGTATCTCGAAAAGAATTGTTGTGGCGTGTACGTCTTAACATGTAGCATCTAAAGAGAACCAAAAGGAGAATTTTCTTTCGTCAAAATTTTTCAGAAAATCACGTTTTAAGGAAATCCCGCATCGTGCGAAATTATCTTGTTTTTCCTACACAACACGTTGTAAGTCGAAAAGCTTTCATGTTGCGTGTATGTCTAAGTGTGTAGCCTCAAAAGAGAAGGCACAGGACAGTTTTCTCTCGAAAGGATATGTAAGAATACCACTTCATAAGGAAATACAGTTTTGCAGAGTAAAGACATATACGTACGCATTGGAAACTCTTTACGAGAAGAAATAACGCATCGTACAAAATTAGCTTGTATCTCCAAAACTACACGTTGTATCTCGAAAAGAATTGTTGTGGCGTGTACGTCTTAACATGTAGCATCTAAAGAGAACCAAAAGGAGAATTTTCTTTCGTCAAAATTTTTCAGAAAATCACGTTTTAAGGAAATCCCGCATCGTGCGAAATTATCTTGTTTTTCCTAAACAACACGTTGTAAGTCGAAAAGCTTTCATGTTGCGTGTATGTCTAAGTGTGTAGCCTCAAAAGAGAAGGCACAGGACAGTTTTCTCTCGAAAGGATATGTAAGAATACCACTTCATAAGGAAATACTGTTTTGCAGAGTAAAGACATATACGTACGCATTGGAAACTCTTTACGAGAAGAAATAATGCATCGTACAAAATTAGCTTGTATCTCCAAAACTACACGTTGTATCTCGAAAAGAATTGTTGTGGCGTGTACGTCTTAACATGTAGCATCTAAAGAGAACCAAAAGGAGAATTTTCTTTCGTCAAAATTTTTCAGAAAATCACGTTTTAAGGAAATCCCGCATCGTGCGAAATTATCTTGTTTTTCCTAAACAACACGTTGGAAGTCGAAAAGCTTTCATGTTGCGTGTATGTCTAAGAGTGTAGCCTCAAAAGAGAAGGCACAGGACAGTTTTCTCTCGAAAGGATATGTAAGAATACCACTTCATAAGGAAATACAGTTTTGCAGAGTAAAGACATATACGTACGCATTGGAAACTCTTTACGAGAAGAAATAACGCATAGTACAAAATTAGCTTGTATCTCCAAAACTACACGTTGTATCTCGAAAAGAATTGTTGTGGCGTGTACGTCTTAACATGTAGCATCTAAAGAGAACCAAAAGGAGAATTTTCTTTCGTCAAAATTTTTCAGAAAATCACGTTTTAAGGAAATCCCGCATCGTGCGAAATTATCTTGTTTTTCCTAAACAACACGTTGTAAGTCGAAAAGCTTTCATGTTGCGTGTATGTCTAAGTGTGTAGCCTCAAAAGAGAAGGCACAGGACAGTTTTCTCTCGAAAGGATATGTAAGAATACCACTTCATAAGGAAATACAGTTTTGCAGAGTAAAGACATTTACGTACGCATTGGAAACTCTTTACGAGAAGAAATAACGCATAGTACAAAATTAGCTTGTATCTCCAAAACTACACGTTGTATCTCGAAATGAATTGTTGTGGCGTGTACGTCTTAACATGTAGCATCTAAAGAGAACCAAAAGGAGAATTTTCTTTCGTCAAAATTTTTCAGAAAATCACGTTTTAAGGAAATCCCGCATCGTGCGAAATTATCTTGTTTTTCCTAAACAACACGTTGTAAGTCGAAAAGCTTTCATGTTGCGTGTATGTCTAAGTGTGTAGCCTCAAAAGAGAAGGCACAGGACAGTTTTCTCTCGAAAGGATATGTAAGAATACCACTTCATAAGGAAATACAGTTTTGCAGAGTAAAGACATATATGTACGCATTGGAAACTCTTTACGAGAAGAAATAACGCATCGTACAAAATTAGCTTGTATCTCCAAAACTACACGTTGTATCTCGAAAAGAATTGTTGTGGCGTGTACGTCTTAACATGTAGCATCTAAAGAGAACCAAAAGGAGAATTTTCTTTCGTCAAAATTTTTCAGAAAATCACGTTTTAAGGAAATCCCGCATCGTGCGAAATTATCTTGTTTTTCCTAAACAACACGTTGTAAGTCGAAAAGCTTTCATGTTGCGTGTATGTCTAAGAGTGTAGCCTCAAAAGAGAAGGCACAGGACAGTTTTCTCTCGAAAGGATATGTAAGAATACCACTTCATGAGGAAATACAGTTTTGCAGAGTAAAGACATATAAGTACGCATTGGAAACTCTTTACGAGAAGAAATAACGCATCGTACAAAATTAGCTTGTATCTCCAAAACTACACGTTGTATCTCGAAAAGAATTGTTGTGGCGTGTACGTCTTAACATGCAGCATCTAATGAGAACCAAAAGGAGAATTTTCTTTCGTCAAAATTTTTCAGAAAATCACGTTTTAAGGAAATCCCGCATCGTGCGAAATTATCTTGTTTTTCCTAAACAACACGTTGTAAGTCGAAAAGCTTTCATGTTGCGTGTATGTCTAAGTGTGTAGCCTCAAAAGAGAAGGCACAGGACAGTTTTCTCTCGAAAGGATATGTAAGAATACCACTTCATAAGGAAATACAGTTTTGCAGAGTAAAGACATATACGTACGCATTGGAAACTCTTTACGAGAAGAAAGAACGCATAGTACAAAATTAGCTTGTATCTCCAAAACTACACGTTGTATCTCGAAAAGAATTGTTGGGGCGTGTACGTCTTAACATGTAGCATCTAAAGAGAACCAAAAGGAGAATTTTCTTTCGTCAAAATTTTTCAGAAAATCACGTTTTAAGGAAATCCCGCATCCTGCGAAATTATCTTGTTTTTCCTAAACAACACGTTGTGAGTCGAAAAGCTTTCATGTTGCGTGTATGTCTACGTGTGTAGCTTCAAAAGAGAAGGCACAGGACAGTTTTCTCTCGAAAGGATATGTAAGAATACCACTTCATAAGGAAATACAGTTTTGCAGAGTAAAGACATATACGTACGCATTGGAAACTCTTTACGAGAAGAAATAACGCATCATACAAAATTAGCTTGTATCTCCAAAACTACACGTTGTATCTCGAAAAGAATTGTTGTGGCGTGTACGTCTTAACATGTAGCATCTAAAGAGAACCAAAAGGAGAATTTTCTTTCGTCAAAATTTTTCAGAAAATCACGTTTTAAGGAAATCCCGCATCGTGCGAAATTATCTTGTTTTTCCTAAACAACACGTTGTAAGTCGAAAAGCTTTCATGTTGCGTGTATGTCTAAGTGTGTAGCCTCAAAAGAGAAGGCACAGGACAGTTTTCTCTCGAAAGGATATGTAAGAATACCACTTCATAAGGAAATACAGTTTTGCAGAGTAAAGACATATACGTACGCATTGGAAACTCTTTACGAGAAGAAATAACGCATCGTACAAAATTAGCTTGTATCTCCAAAACTACACGTTGTATCTCGAAAAGAATTGTTGTGGCGTGTACGTCTTAACATGTAGCATCTAAAGAGAACCAAAAGGAGAATTTTCTTTCGTCAAAATTTTTCAGAAAATCACGTTTTAAGGAAATCCCGCATCGTGCGAAATTATCTTGTTTTTCCTAAACAACACGTTGTAAGTCGAAAAGCTTTCATGTTGCGTGTATGTCTACGTGTGTAGCCTCAAAAGAGAAGGCACAGGACAGTTTTCTCTCGAAAGGATATGTAAGAATACCACTTCATAAGGAAATACAGTTTTGCAGAGTAAAGACATATACGTACGCATTGGAAACTCTTTACGAGAAGAAATAACGCATAGTACAAAATTAGCTTGTATCTCCAAAACTACACGTTGTATCTCGAAAAGAATTGTTGTGGCGTGTACGTCTTAGCATGTAGCATCTAAAGAGAACCAAAAGGAGAATTTTCTTTCGTCAAAATTTTTCAGAAAATCACGTTTTAAGGAAATCCCGCATCGTGCGAAATTATCTTGTTTTTCCTAAACAACACGTTGTAAGTCGAAAAGCTTTCATGTTGCGTGTATGTCTAAGTGTGTAGCCTCAAAAGAGAAGGCACAGGACAGTTTTCTCTCGAAAGGATATGTAAGAATACCACTTCATAAGGAAATACAGTTTTGCAGAGTAAAGACATATACGTACGCATTGGAAACTCTTTACGAGAAGAAATAACGCATCGTACAAAATTAGCTTGTATCTCCAAAACTACACGTTGTATCTCGAAAAGAATTGTTGTGGCGTGTACGTCTTAACATGTAGCATCTAAAGAGATCCAAAAGGAGAATTTTCTTTCGTCAAAATTTTTCAGAAAATCACGTTTTAAGGAAATCCCGCATCGTGCGAAATTATCTTGTTTTTCCTAAACAACACGTTGTAAGTCGAAAAGCTTTCATGTTGCGTGTATGTCTAAGTGTGTAACCTCAAAAGAGAAGGCACAGGACAGTTTTCTCTCGAAAGGATATGTAAGAATACCACTTCATAAGGAAATACAGTTTTGCAGAGTAAAGACATATACGTACGCATTGGAAACTCTTTACGAGAAGAAATAACGCATCGTACAAAATTAGCTTGTATCTCCAAAACTACACGTTGTATCTCGAAAAGAATTGTTGTGGCGTGTACGTCTTAACATGTAGCATCTAAAGAGAACCAAAAGGAGAATTTTCTTTCGTCAAAATTTTTCAGAAAATCACGTTTTAAGGAAATCCCGCATCGTGCGAAATTATCTTGTTTTTCCTAAACAACACGTTGTAAGTCGAAAAGCTTTCATGTTGCGTGTATGTCTAAGTGTGTAGCCTCAAAAGAGAAGGCACAGGACAGTTTTCTCTCGAAAGGATATGTAAGAATACCACTTCATAAGGAAATACAGTTTTGCAGAGTAAAGACATATACGTACGCATTGGAAACTCTTTACGAGAAGAAATAACGCATCTTACAAAATTAGCATGTATCTCCAAAACTACACGTTGTATCTCGAAAAGAATTGTTGTGGCGTGTACGTCTTAACATGTAGCATCTAAAGAGAACCAAAAGGAGAATTTTCTTTCGTCAAAATTTTTCAGAAAATGACGTTTTAAGGAAATCCCGCATCGTGCGAAATTATCTTGTTTTTCCTAAACAACACGTTGTAAGTCGAAAAGCTTTCATGTTGCGTGTATGTCTAAGTGTGTAGCCTCAAAAGAGAAGGCACAGGACAGTTTTCTCTCGAAAGGATATGTAAGAATACCACTTCATAAGGAAATACAGTTTTGCAGAGTAAAGACATATACGTACGCATTGGAAACTCTTTACGAGAAGAAATAACGCATCGTACAAAATTAGCTTGTATCTCCAAAACTACACGTTGTATCTCGAAAAGAATTGTTGTGGCGTGTACGTCTTAACATGTAGCATCTAAAGAGAACCAAAAGGAGAATTTTCTTTCGTCAAAATTTTTCAGAAAATCACGTTTTAAGGAAATCCCGCATCGTGCGAAATTATCTTGTTTTTCCTACACAACACGTTGTAAGTCGAAAAGCTTTCATGTTGCGTGTATGTCTAAGTGTGTAGCCTCAAAAGAGAAGGCACAGGACAGTTTTCTCTCGAAAGGATATGTAAGAATACCACTTCATAAGGAAATACAGTTTTGCAGAGTAAAGACATATACGTACGCATTGGAAACTCTTTACGAGAAGAAATAACGCATCATACAAAATTAGCTTGTATCTCCAAAACTACACGTTGTATCTCGAAAAGAATTGTTGTGGCGTGTACGTCTTAACATGTAGCATCTAAAGAGAACCAAAAGGAGAATTTTCTTTCGTCAAAATTTTTCAGAAAATCACGTTTTAAGGAAATCCCGCATCGTGCGAAATTATCTTGTTTTTCCTAAACAACACGTTGTAAGTCGAAAAGCTTTCATGTTGCGTGTATGTCTAAGTGTGTAGCCTCAAAAGAGAAGGCACAGGACAGTTTTCTCTCGAAAGGATATGTAAGAATACCACTTCATAAGGAAATACAGTTTTGCAGAGTAAAGACATATACGTACGCATTGGAAACTCTTTACGAGAAGAAATAACGCATCGTACAAAATTAGCTTGTATCTCCAAAACTACACGTTGTATCTCGAAAAGAATTGTTGTGGCGTGTACGTCTTAACATGTAGCATCTAAAGAGAACCAAAAGGAGAATTTTCTTTCGTCAAAATTTTTCAGAAAATCACGTTTTAAGGAAATCCCGCATCGTGCGAAATTATCTTGTTTTTCCTAAACAACACGTTGTAAGTCGAAAAGCTTTCATGTTGCGTGTATGTCTACGTGTGTAGCCTCAAAAGAGAAGGCACAGGACAGTTTTCTCTCGAAAGGATATGTAAGAATACCACTTCATAAGGAAATACAGTTTTGCAGAGTAAAGACATATACGTACGCATTGGAAACTCTTTACGAGAAGAAATAACGCATAGTACAAAATTAGCTTGTATCTCCAAAACTACACGTTGTATCTCGAAAAGAATTGTTGTGGCGTGTACGTCTTAGCATGTAGCATCTAAAGAGAACCAAAAGGAGAATTTTCTTTCGTCAAAATTTTTCAGAAAATCACGTTTTAAGGAAATCCCGCATCGTGCGAAATTATCTTGTTTTTCCTAAACAACACGTTGTAAGTCGAAAAGCTTTCATGTTGCGTGTATGTCTAAGTGTGTAGCCTCAAAAGAGAAGGCACAGGACAGTTTTCTCTCGAAAGGATATGTAAGAATACCACTTCATAAGGAAATACAGTTTTGCAGAGTAAAGACATATACGTACGCATTGGAAACTCTTTACGAGAAGAAATAACGCATCGTACAAAATTAGCTTGTATCTCCAAAACTACACGTTGTATCTCGAAAAGAATTGTTGTGGCGTGTACGTCTTAACATGTAGCATCTAAAGAGATCCAAAAGGAGAATTTTCTTTCGTCAAAATTTTTCAGAAAATCACGTTTTAAGGAAATCCCGCATCGTGCGAAATTATCTTGTTTTTCCTAAACAACACGTTGTAAGTCGAAAAGCTTTCATGTTGCGTGTATGTCTAAGTGTGTAACCTCAAAAGAGAAGGCACAGGACAGTTTTCTCTCGAAAGGATATGTAAGAATACCACTTCATAAGGAAATACAGTTTTGCAGAGTAAAGACATATACGTACGCATTGGAAACTCTTTACGAGAAGAAATAACGCATCGTACAAAATTAGCTTGTATCTCCAAAACTACACGTTGTATCTCGAAAAGAATTGTTGTGGCGTGTACGTCTTAACATGTAGCATCTAAAGAGAACCAAAAGGAGAATTTTCTTTCGTCAAAATTTTTCAGAAAATCACGTTTTAAGGAAATCCCGCATCGTGCGAAATTATCTTGTTTTTCCTAAACAACACGTTGTAAGTCGAAAAGCTTTCATGTTGCGTGTATGTCTAAGTGTGTAGCCTCAAAAGAGAAGGCACAGGACAGTTTTCTCTCGAAAGGATATGTAAGAATACCACTTCATAAGGAAATACAGTTTTGCAGAGTAAAGACATATACGTACGCATTGGAAACTCTTTACGAGAAGAAATAACGCATCTTACAAAATTAGCATGTATCTCCAAAACTACACGTTGTATCTCGAAAAGAATTGTTGTGGCGTGTACGTCTTAACATGTAGCATCTAAAGAGAACCAAAAGGAGAATTTTCTTTCGTCAAAATTTTTCAGAAAATGACGTTTTAAGGAAATCCCGCATCGTGCGAAATTATCTTGTTTTTCCTAAACAACACGTTGTAAGTCGAAAAGCTTTCATGTTGCGTGTATGTCTAAGTGTGTAGCCTCAAAAGAGAAGGCACAGGACAGTTTTCTCTCGAAAGGATATGTAAGAATACCACTTCATAAGGAAATACAGTTTTGCAGAGTAAAGACATATACGTACGCATTGGAAACTCTTTACGAGAAGAAATAACGCATCGTACAAAATTAGCTTGTATCTCCAAAACTACACGTTGTATCTCGAAAAGAATTGTTGTGGCGTGTACGTCTTAACATGTAGCATCTAAAGAGAACCAAAAGGAGAATTTTCTTTCGTCAAAATTTTTCAGAAAATCACGTTTTAAGGAAATCCCGCATCGTGCGAAATTATCTTGTTTTTCCTACACAACACGTTGTAAGTCGAAAAGCTTTCATGTTGCGTGTATGTCTAAGTGTGTAGCCTCAAAAGAGAAGGCACAGGACAGTTTTCTCTCGAAAGGATATGTAAGAATACCACTTCATAAGGAAATACAGTTTTGCAGAGTAAAGACATATACGTACGCATTGGAAACTCTTTACGAGAAGAAATAACGCATCGTACAAAATTAGCTTGTATCTCCAAAACTACACGTTGTATCTCGAAAAGAATTGTTGTGGCGTGTACGTCTTAACATGTAGCATCTAAAGAGAACCAAAAGGAGAATTTTCTTTCGTCAAAATTTTTCAGAAAATCACGTTTTAAGGAAATCCCGCATCGTGCGAAATTATCTTGTTTTTCCTAAACAACACGTTGTAAGTCGAAAAGCTTTCATGTTGCGTGTATGTCTAAGTGTGTAGCCTCAAAAGAGAAGGCACAGGACAGTTTTCTCTCGAAAGGATATGTAAGAATACCACTTCATAAGGAAATACTGTTTTGCAGAGTAAAGACATATACGTACGCATTGGAAACTCTTTACGAGAAGAAATAATGCATCGTACAAAATTAGCTTGTATCTCCAAAACTACACGTTGTATCTCGAAAAGAATTGTTGTGGCGTGTACGTCTTAACATGTAGCATCTAAAGAGAACCAAAAGGAGAATTTTCTTTCGTCAAAATTTTTCAGAAAATCACGTTTTAAGGAAATCCCGCATCGTGCGAAATTATCTTGTTTTTCCTAAACAACACGTTGGAAGTCGAAAAGCTTTCATGTTGCGTGTATGTCTAAGAGTGTAGCCTCAAAAGAGAAGGCACAGGACAGTTTTCTCTCGAAAGGATATGTAAGAATACCACTTCATAAGGAAATACAGTTTTGCAGAGTAAAGACATATACGTACGCATTGGAAACTCTTTACGAGAAGAAATAACGCATAGTACAAAATTAGCTTGTATCTCCAAAACTACACGTTGTATCTCGAAAAGAATTGTTGTGGCGTGTACGTCTTAACATGTAGCATCTAAAGAGAACCAAAAGGAGAATTTTCTTTCGTCAAAATTTTTCAGAAAATCACGTTTTAAGGAAATCCCGCATCGTGCGAAATTATCTTGTTTTTCCTAAACAACACGTTGTAAGTCGAAAAGCTTTCATGTTGCGTGTATGTCTAAGTGTGTAGCCTCAAAAGAGAAGGCACAGGACAGTTTTCTCTCGAAAGGATATGTAAGAATACCACTTCATAAGGAAATACAGTTTTGCAGAGTAAAGACATTTACGTACGCATTGGAAACTCTTTACGAGAAGAAATAACGCATAGTACAAAATTAGCTTGTATCTCCAAAACTACACGTTGTATCTCGAAAAGAATTGTTGTGGCGTGTACGTCTTAACATGTAGCATCTAAAGAGAACCAAAAGGAGAATTTTCTTTCGTCAAAATTTTTCAGAAAATCACGTTTTAAGGAAATCCCGCATCGTGCGAAATTATCTTGTTTTTCCTAAACAACACGTTGTAAGTCGAAAAGCTTTCATGTTGCGTGTATGTCTAAGTGTGTAGCCTCAAAAGAGAAGGCACAGGACAGTTTTCTCTCGAAAGGATATGTAAGAATACCACTTCATAAGGAAATACAGTTTTGCAGAGTAAAGACATATACGTACGCATTGGAAACTCTTTACGAGAAGAAATAACGCATCTTACAAAATTAGCATGTATCTCCAAAACTACACGTTGTATCTCGAAAAGAATTGTTGTGGCGTGTACGTCTTAACATGTAGCATCTAAAGAGAACCAAAAGGAGAATTTTCTTTCGTCAAAATTTTTCAGAAAATCACGTTTTAAGGAAATCCCGCATCGTGCGAAATTATCTTGTTTTTCCTAAACAACACGTTGTAAGTCGAAAAGCTTTCATGTTGCGTGTTGTCTAAGTGTGTAGCCTCAAAAGAGAAGGCACAGGACAGTTTTCTCTCGAAAGGATATGTAAGAATACCACTTCATAAGGAAATACAGTTTTGCAGAGTAAAGACATATACGTACGCATTGGAAACTCTTTACGAGAAGAAATAACGCATCGTACAAAATTAGCTTGTATCTCCAAAACTACACGTTGTATCTCGAAAAGAATTGTTGTGGCGTGTACGTCTTAACATGTAGCATCTAAAGAGAACCAAAAGGTGAATTTTCTTTCGTCAAAATTTTTCAGAAAATCACGTTTTAAGGAAATCCCGCATCGTGCGAAATTATCTTGTTTTTCCTAAACAACACGTTGTAAGTCGAAAAGCTTTCATGTTGCGTGTATGTCTAAGTGTGTAGCCTCAAAAGAGAAGGCACAGGACAGTTTTCTCTCGAAAGGATATGTAAGAATACCACTTCATAAGGAAATACAGTTTTGCAAAGTAAAGACATATACGTACGCATTGGAAACTCTTTACGAGAAGAAATAACGCATCGTACAAAATTAGCTTGTATCTCCAAAACTACACATTGTATCTCGAAAAGAATTGTTGTGGCGTGTACGTCTTAACATGTAGCATCTAAAGAGAACCAAAAGGAGAATTTTCTTTCGTCAAAATTTTTCAGAAAATCACGTTTTAAGGAAATCCCGCATCGTGCGAAATTATCTTGTTTTTCCTAAACAACACGTTGTAAGTCGAAAAGCTTTCATGTTGCGTGTATGTCTAAGTGTGTAGCCTCAAAAGAGAAGGCACAGGACAGTTTTCTCTCGAAAGGATATGTAAGAATACCACTTCATAAGGAAATACAGTTTTGCAGAGTAAAGACATATACGTACGCATTGGAAACTCTTTACGAGAAGAAATAACGCATCGTACAAAATTAGCTTGTATCTCCAAAACTACACGTTGTATCTCGAAAAGAATTGTTGTGGCGTGTACGTCTTAACATGTAGCATCTAAAGAGAACCAAAAGGAGAATTTTCTTTCGTCAAAATTTTTCAGAAAATCACGTTTTAAGGAAATCCCGCATCGTGCGAAATTATCTTGTTTTTCCTACACAACACGTTGTAAGTCGAAAAGCTTTCATGTTGCGTGTATGTCTAAGTGTGTAGCCTCAAAAGAGAAGGCACAGGACAGTTTTCTCTCGAAAGGATATGTAAGAATACCACTTCATAAGGAAATACAGTTTTGCAGAGTAAAGACATATACGTACGCATTGGAAACTCTTTACGAGAAGAAATAACGCATCGTACAAAATTAGCTTGTATCTCCAAAACTACACGTTGTATCTCGAAAAGAATTGTTGTGGCGTGTACGTCTTAACATGTAGCATCTAAAGAGAACCAAAAGGAGAATTTTCTTTCGTCAAAATTTTTCAGAAAATCACGTTTTAAGGAAATCCCGCATCGTGCGAAATTATCTTGTTTTTCCTAAACAACACGTTGTAAGTCGAAAAGCTTTCATGTTGCGTGTATGTCTAAGTGTGTAGCCTCAAAAGAGAAGGCACAGGACAGTTTTCTCTCGAAAGGATATGTAAGAATACCACTTCATAAGGAAATACAGTTTTGCAGAGTAAAGACATATACGTACGCATTGGAAACTCTTTACGAGAAGAAATAACGCATCATACAAAATTAGCTTGTATCTCCAAAACTACACGTTGTATCTCGAAAAGAATTGTTGTGGCGTGTACGTCTTAACATGTAGCATCTAAAGAGAACCAAAAGGAGAATTTTCTTTCGTCAAAATTTTTCAGAAAATCACGTTTTAAGGAAATCCCGCATCGTGCGAAATTATCTTGTTTTTCCTAAACAACACGTTGTAAGTCGAAAAGCTTTCATGTTGCGTGTATGTCTAAGTGTGTAGCCTCAAAAGAGAAGGCACAGGACAGTTTTCTCTCGAAAGGATATGTAAGAATACCACTTCATAAGGAAATACAGTTTTGCAGAGTAAAGACATATACGTACGCATTGGAAACTCTTTACGAGAAGAAATAACGCATCTTACAAAATTAGCATGTATCTCCAAAACTACACGTTGTATCTCGAAAAGAATTGTTGTGGCGTGTACGTCTTAACATGTAGCATCTAAAGAGAACCAAAAGGAGAATTTTCTTTCGTCAAAATTTTTCAGAAAATGACGTTTTAAGGAAATCCCGCATCGTGCGAAATTATCTTGTTTTTCCTAAACAACACGTTGTAAGTCGAAAAGCTTTCATGTTGCGTGTATGTCTAAGTGTGTAGCCTCAAAAGAGAAGGCACAGGACAGTTTTCTCTCGAAAGGATATGTAAGAATACCACTTCATAAGGAAATACAGTTTTGCAGAGTAAAGACATATACGTACGCATTGGAAACTCTTTACGAGAAGAAATAACGCATCGTACAAAATTAGCTTGTATCTCCAAAACTACACGTTGTATCTCGAAAAGAATTGTTGTGGCGTGTACGTCTTAACATGTAGCATCTAAAGAGAACCAAAAGGAGAATTTTCTTTCGTCAAAATTTTTCAGAAAATCACGTTTTAAGGAAATCCCCCATCGTGCGAAATTATCTTGTTTTTCCTACACAACACGTTGTAAGTCGAAAAGCTTTCATGTTGCGTGTATGTCTAAGTGTGTAGCCTCAAAAGAGAAGGCACAGGACAGTTTTCTCTCGAAAGGATATGTAAGAATACCACTTCATAAGGAAATACAGTTTTGCAGAGTAAAGACATATACGTACGCATTGGAAACTCTTTACGAGAAGAAATAACGCATCGTACAAAATTAGCTTGTATCTCCAAAACTACACGTTGTATCTCGAAAAGAATTGTTGTGGCGTGTACGTCTTAACATGTAGCATCTAAAGAGAACCAAAAGGAGAATTTTCTTTCGTCAAAATTTTTCAGAAAATCACGTTTTAAGGAAATCCCGCATCGTGCGAAATTATCTTGTTTTTCCTAAACAACACGTTGTAAGTCGAAAAGCTTTCATGTTGCGTGTATGTCTAAGTGTGTAGCCTCAAAAGAGAAGGCACAGGACAGTTTTCTCTCGAAAGGATATGTAAGAATACCACTTCATAAGGAAATACAGTTTTGCAGAGTAAAGACATTTACGTACGCATTGGAAACTCTTTACGAGAAGAAATAACGCATAGTACAAAATTAGCTTGTATCTCCAAAACTACACGTTGTATCTCGAAAAGAATTGTTGTGGCGTGTACGTCTTAACATGTAGCATCTAAAGAGAACCAAAAGGAGAATTTTCTTTCGTCAAAATTTTTCAGAAAATCACGTTTTAAGGAAATCCCGCATCGTGCGAAATTATCTTGTTTTTCCTAAACAACACGTTGTAAGTCGAAAAGCTTTCATGTTGCGTGTATGTCTAAGTGTGTAGCCTCAAAAGAGAAGGCACAGGACAGTTTTCTCTCGAAAGGATATGTAAGAATACCACTTCATAAGGAAATACAGTTTTGCAGAGTAAAGACATATACCTACGCATTGGAAACTCTTTACGAGAAGAAATAACGCATCTTACAAAATTAGCATGTATCTCCAAAACTACACGTTGTATCTCGAAAAGAATTGTTGTGGCGTGTACGTCTTAACATGTAGCATCTAAAGAGAACCAAAAGGAGAATTTTCTTTCGTCAAAATTTTTCAGAAAATCACGTTTTAAGGAAATCCCGCATCGTGCGAAATTATCTTGTTTTTCCTAAACAACACGTTGTAAGTCGAAAAGCTTTCATGTTGCGTGTTGTCTAAGTGTGTAGCCTCAAAAGAGAAGGCACAGGACAGTTTTCTCTCGAAAGGATATGTAAGAATACCACTTCATAAGGAAATACAGTTTTGCAGAGTAAAGACATATACGTACGCATTGGAAACTCTTTACGAGAAGAAATAACGCATCGTACAAAATTAGCTTGTATCTCCAAAACTACACGTTGTATCTCGAAAAGAATTGTTGTGGCGTGTACGTCTTAACATGTAGCATCTAAAGAGAACCAAAAGGTGAATTTTCTTTCGTCAAAATTTTTCAGAAAATCACGTTTTAAGGAAATCCCGCATCGTGCGAAATTATCTTGTTTTTCCTAAACAACACGTTGTAAGTCGAAAAGCTTTCATGTTGCGTGTATGTCTAAGTGTGTAGCCTCAAAAGAGAAGGCACAGGACAGTTTTCTCTCGAAAGGATATGTAAGAATACCACTTCATAAGGAAATACAGTTTTGCAAAGTAAAGACATATACGTACGCATTGGAAACTCTTTACGAGAAGAAATAACGCATCGTACAAAATTAGCTTGTATCTCCAAAACTACACATTGTATCTCGAAAAGAATTGTTGTGGCGTGTACGTCTTAACATGTAGCATCTAAAGAGAACCAAAAGGAGAATTTTCTTTCGTCAAAATTTTTTCAGAAAATCACGTTTTAAGGAAATCCCGCATCGTGCGAAATTATCTTGTTTTTCCTAAACAACACGTTGTAAGTCGAAAAGCTTTCATGTTGCGTGTATGTCTAAGTGTGTAGCCTCAAAAGAGAAGGCACAGGACAGTTTTCTCTCGAAAGGATATGTAAGAATACCACTTCATAAGGAAATACAGTTTTGCAGAGTAAAGACATATACGTACGCATTGGAAACTCTTTACGAGAAGAAATAACGCATAGTACAAAATTAGCTTGTATCTCCAAAACTACACGTTGTATCTCGAAAAGAATTGTTGTGGCGTGTACGTCTTAACATGTAGCATCTAAAGAGAACCAAAAGGAGAATTTTCTTTCGTCAAAATTTTTCAGAAAATCACGTTTTAAGAAAATCCCGCATCGTGCGAAATTATCTTGTTTTTCCTAAACAAAACGTTGTAAGTCGAAAAGCTTTCATGTTGCGTGTATGTCTACGTGTGTAGCCTCAAAAGAGAAGGCACAGGACAGTTTTCTCTCGAAAGGATATGTAAGAATTCCACTTCATAAGGAAATACAGTTTTGCAGAGTAAAGACATATACGTACGCATTGGAAACTCTTTACGAGAAGAAATAACGCATCGTACAAAATTAGCTTGTATCTCCAAAACTACACGTTGTATCTCGAAAAGAATTGTTGTGGCGTGTACGTCTTAACATGTAGCATCTAAAGAGAACCAAAAGGAGAATTTCCTTTCGTCAAAATTTTTCAGAAAATCACGTTTTAAGGAAATCCCGCATCGTGCGAAATTATCTTGTTTTTCCTAAACAACACGTTGTAAGTCGAAAAGCTTTCATGTTGCGTGTATGTCTAAGTGTGTAGCCTCAAAAGAGAAGGCACAGGACAGTTTTCTCTCGAAAGGATATGTAAGAATACCACTTCATAAGGAAATACAGTTTTGCAGAGTAAAGACATATACGTACGCATTGGAAACTCTTTACGAGAAGAAATAACGCATAGTACAAAATTAGCTTGTATCTCCAAAACTACACGTTGTATCTCGAAAAGAATTGTTGTGGCGTGTACGTCTTAACATGTAGCATCTAAAGAGAACCAAAAGGAGAATTTTCTTTCGTCAAAATTTTTCAGAAAATCACGTTTTAAGAAAATCCCGCATCGTGCGAAATTATCTTGTTTTTCCTAAACAAAACGTTGTAAGTCGAAAAGCTTTCATGTTGCGTGTATGTCTACGTGTGTAGCCTCAAAAGAGAAGGCACAGGACAGTTTTCTCTCGAAAGGATATGTAAGAATTCCACTTCATAAGGAAATACAGTTTTGCAGAGTAAAGACATATACGTACGCATTGGAAACTCTTTACGAGAAGAAATAACGCATAGTACAAAATTAGCTTGTATCTCCAAAACTACACGTTGTATCTCGAAAAGAATTGTTGTGGCGTGTACGTCTTAACATGTAGCATCTAAAGAGAACCAAAAGGAGAATTTTCTTTCGTCAAAATTTTTCAGAAAATCACGTTTTAAGGAAATCCCGCATCGTGCGAAATTATCTTGTTTTTCCTAAACAACACGTTGTAAGTCGAAAAGCTTTCATGTTGCGTGTATGTCTAAGTGTGTAGCCTCAAAAGAGAAGGCAGAGGACAGTTTTCTCTCGAAAGGATATGTAAGAATACCACTTCATAAGGAAATACAGTTTTGCAGAGTAAAGACATATACGTACGCATTGGAAACTCTTTACGAGAAGAAATAACGCATAGTACAAAATTAGCTTGTATCTCCAAAACTACACGTTGTATCTCGAAAAGAATTGTTGTGGCGTGTACGTCTTAACATGTAGCATCTAAAGAGAACCAAAAGGAGAATTTCCTTTCGTCAAAATTTTTCAGAAAATCACGTTTTAAGGAAATCCCGCATCGTGCGAAATTATCTTGTTTTTCCTAAACAACACGTTGTAAGTCGAAAAGCTTTCATGTTGCGTGTATGTCTAAGTGTGTAGCCTCAAAAGAGAAGGCACAGGACAGTTTTCTCTCGAAAGGATATGTAAGAATACCACTTCATAAGGAAATACAGTTTTGCAGAGTAAAGACATATACGTACGCATTGGAAACTCTTTACGAGAAGAAATAACGCATAGTACAAAATTAGCTTGTATCTCCAAAACTACACGTTGTATCTCGAAAAGAATTGTTGTGGCGTGTACGTCTTAACATGTAGCATCTAAAGAGAACCAAAAGGAGAATTTTCTTTCGTCAAAATTTTTCAGAAAATCACGTTTTAAGAAAATCCCGCATCGTGCGAAATTATCTTGTTTTTCCTAAACAAAACGTTGTAAGTCGAAAAGCTTTCATGTTGCGTGTATGTCTACGTGTGTAGCCTCAAAAGAGAAGGCACAGGACAGTTTTCTCTCGAAAGGATATGTAAGAATTCCACTTCATAAGGAAATACAGTTTTGCAGAGTAAAGACATATACGTACGCATTGGAAACTCTTTACGAGAAGAAATAACGCATAGTACAAAATTAGCTTGTATCTCCAAAACTACACGTTGTATCTCGAAAAGAATTGTTGTGGCGTGTACGTCTTAACATGTAGCATCTAAAGAGAACCAAAAGGAGAATTTCCTTTCGTCAAAATTTTTCAGAAAATCACGTTTTAAGGAAATCCCGCATCGTGCGAAATTATCTTGTTTTTCCTAAACAACACGTTGTAAGTCGAAAAGCTTTCATGTTGCGTGTATGTCTAAGTGTGTAGCCTCAAAAGAGAAGGCACAGGACAGTTTTCTCTCGAAAGGATATGTAAGAATACCACTTCATAAGGAAATACAGTTTTGCAGAGTAAAGACATATACGTACGCATTGGAAACTCTTTACGAGAAGAAATAACGCATAGTACAAAATTAGCTTGTATCTCCAAAACTACACGTTGTATCTCGAAAAGAATTGTTGTGGCGTGTACGTCTTAACATGTAGCATCTAAAGAGAACCAAAAGGAGAATTTTCTTTCGTCAAAATTTTTCAGAAAATCACGTTTTAAGGAAATCCCGCATCGTGCGAAATTATCTTGTTTTTCCTAAACAACACGTTGTAAGTGGAAAAGCTTTCATGTTGCGTGTATGTCTAAGTGTGTAGCCTCAAAAGAGAAGGCACAGGACAGTTTTCTCTCGAAAGGATATGTAAGAATACCACTTCATAAGGAAATACAGTTTTGCAGAGTAAAGACATATACGTACGCATTGGAAACTCTTTATGAGAAGAAATAACGCATAGTACAAAATTAGCTTGTATCTCCAAAACTACACGTTGTATCTCGAAAAGAATTGTTGTGGCGTGTACGTCTTAACATGTAGCATCTAAAGAGAACCAAAAGGAGAATTTTCTTTCGTCAAAATTTTTCAGAAAATCACGTTTTAAGGAAATCCCGCATCGTGCGAAATTATCTTGTTTTCCCCAAACAACACGTTGTAAGTCGAAAAGCTTTCATGTTGCGTGTATGTCTAAGTGTGTAGCCTCAAAAGAGAAGGCACAGGACAGTTTTCTCTCGAAAGGATATGTAAGAATACCACTTCATAAGGAAATACAGTTTTGCAGAGTAAAGACATATACGTACGCATTGGAAACTCTTTACGAGAAGAAATAACGCATAGTACAAAATTAGCTTGTATCTCCAAAACTACACGTTGTATCTCGAAAAGAATTGTTGTGGCGTGTACGTCTTAACATGTAGCATCTAAAGAGAACCAAAAGGAGAATTTTCTTTCGTCAAAATTTTTCAGAAAATCACGTTTTAAGGAAATCCCGCATCGTGCGAAATTATCTTGTTTTTCCTAAACAACACGTTGTAAGTCGAAAAGCTTTCATGTTGCGTGTATGTCTACGTGTGTAGCCTCAAAAGAGAAGGCACAGGACAGTTTTCTCTCGAAAGGATATGTAAGAATACCACTTCATAAGGAAATACAGTTTTGCAGAGTAAAGACATATACGTACGCATTGGAAACTCTTTACGAGAAGAAATAACGCATAGTACAAAATTAGCTTGTATCTCCAAAACTACACGTTGTATCTCGAAAAGAATTGTTGTGGCGTGTATGTCTTAACATGTAGCATCTAAAGAGAACCAAAAGGAGAATTTTCTTTCGTCAAAATTTTTCAGAAAATCACGTTTTAAGGAAATCCCGCATCGTGCGAAATTATCTTGTTTTTCCTAAACAACACGTTGTAAGTCGAAAAGCTTTCATGTTGCGTATATGTCTAAGTGTGTAGCCTCAAAAGAGAAGGCACAGGACAGTTTTCTCTCGAAAGGATATGTAAGAATACCACTTCAAAAGGAAATACAGTTTTGCAGAGTAAAGACATATACGTACGCATTGGAAGCTCTTTACGAGAAGAAATAACGCATAGTACAAAATTAGCTTGTATCTCCAAAACTACACGTTGTATCTCGAAAAGAATTGTTGTGGCGTGTACGTCTTAACATGTAGCATCTAAAGAGAACCAAAAGGAGAATTTTCTTTCGTCAAAATTTTTCAGAAAATCACGTTTTAAGGAAATCCCGCATCGTGCGAAATTATCTTGTTTTTCCTAAACAACACGTTGTAAGTCGAAAAGCTTTCATGTTGCGTGTATGTCTAAGTGTGTAGCCTCAAAAGAGAAGGCACAGGACAGTTTTCTCTCGAAAGGATATGTAAGAATACCACTTCATAAGGAAATACAGTTTTGCAGAGTAAAGACATATACGTCCGCATTGGAAGCTCTTTACGAGAAGAAATAACGCATAGTACAAAATTAGCTTGTATCTCCAAAACTACACGTTGTATCTCGAAAAGAATTGTTGTGGCGTGTACGTATTAACATGTAGTATCTAAAGAGAACCAAAAGGAGCATTTTCTTTCGCCAAAATTTTCAGAAAATCACGTTTTAAGGAAATCCCGCATCGTGCGAAATTATCTTGTTTTTCCTAAAAAACACGTTGTAAGTCGAAAAGCTTTCATGTTGCGTGTATGTCTAAGTGTGTAGCCTCAAAAGAGAAGGCACAGGACAGTTTTCTCTCGAAAGGATATGTAAGAATACCACTTCATAAGGAAATACAGTTTTGCAGAGTAAAGACATATATGTACGCATTGGAAGCTCTTTACGAGAAGAAATAACGCATAGTACAAAATTAGCTTGTATCTCCAAAACTACACGTTGTATCTCGAAAAGAATTGTTGTGGCGTGTACGTCTTAACATGTAGCATCTAAAGAGAACCAAAAGGAGAATTTTCTTTCGTCAAAATTTTTCAGAAAATCACGTTTTAAGGAAATCCCGCATCGTGCGAAATTATCTTGTTTTTCCTAAACAACACGTTGTAAGTCGAAAAGCTTTCATGTTGCGTGTATGTCTACGTGTGTAGCCTCAAAAGAGAAGGCACAGGACAGTTTTCTCTCGAAAGGATATGTAAGAATACCACTTCATAAGGAAATACAGTTTTGCAGAGTAAAGACATATACGTACGCATTGGAAACTCTTTATGAGAAGAAATAACGCATAGTACAAAATTAGCTTGTATCTCCAAAACTACACGTTGTATCTCGAAAAGAATTGTTGTGGCGTGTACGTCTTAACATGTAGCATCTAAAGAGAACCAAAAGGAGAATTTTCTTTCGTCAAAATTTTTCAGAAAATCACGTTTTAAGGAAATCCCGCATCGTGCGAAATTATCTTGTTTTTCCTAAACAACACGTTGTAGGTCGAAAAGCTTTCATGTTGCGTGTATGTCTAAGTGTGTAGCCTCAAAAGAGAAGGCACAGGACAGTTTTCTCTCGAAAGGATATGTAAGAATACCACTTCATAAGGAAATACAGTTTTGCAGAGTAAAGACATATACGTACGCATTGGAAACTCTTTACGAGAAGAAATAACGCATAGTACAAAATTAGCTTGTATCTCCAAAACTACACGTTGTATCTCGAAAAGAATTGTTGTGGCGTGTACGTCTTAACATGTAGCATCTAAAGAGAACCAAAAGGAGAATTTTCTTTCGTCAAAATTTTTCAGAAAATCACGTTTTAAGGAAATCCCGCATCGTGCGAAATTATCTTGTTTTTCCTAAACAAAACGTTGTAAGTCGAAAAGCTTTCATGTTGCGTGTATGTCTAAGTGTGTAGCCTCAAAAGAGAAGGCACAGGACAGTTTTCTCTCGAAAGGATATGTAAGAATACCACTTCATAAGGAAATACAGTTTTGCAGCGTAAAGACATATACGTACGCATTGGAAACTCTTTACGAGAAGAAATAACGCATAGTACAAAATTAGCTTGTATCTCCAAAACTACACGTTGTATCTCGAAAAGAATTGTTGTGGCGTGTACGTCTTAACATGTAGCATCTAAAGAGAACCAAAAGGAGAATTTTCTTTCGTCAAAATTTTTCAGAAAATCACGTTTTAAGGAAATCCCGCATCGTGCGAAATTATCTTGTTTTTCCTAAACAACACGTTGTAAGTCGAAAAGCTTTCATGTTGCGTGTATGTCTAAGTGTGTAGCCTCAAAAGAGAAGGCACAGGACAGTTTTCTCTCGAAAGGATATGTAAGAATACCACTTCAAAAGGAAATACAGTTTTGCAGCGTAAAGACATATACGTACGCATTGGAAACTCTTTACGAGAAGAAATAACGCATAGTACAAAATTAGCTTGTATCTCCAAAACTACACGTTGTATCTCGAAAAGAATTGTTGTGGCGTGTACGTCTTAACATGTAGCATCTAAAGAGAACCAAAAGGAGCATTTTCTTTCGCCAAAATTTTCAGAAAATCACGTTTTAAGGAAATCCCGCATCGTGCGAAATTATCTTGTTTTTCCTAAAAAACACGTTGTAAGTCGAAAAGCTTTCATGTTGCGTGTATGTCTAAGTGTGTAGCCTCAAAAGAGAAGGCACAGGACAGTTTTCTCTCGAAAGGATATGTAAGAATACCACTTCATAAGGAAATACAGTTTTGCAGAGTAAAGACATATATGTACGCATTGGAAGCTCTTTACGAGAAGAAATAACGCATAGTACAAAATTAGCTTGTATCTCGAAAACTACACGTTGTATCTCGAAAAGAATTGTTGTGGCGTGTACGTCTTAACATGTAGCATCTAAAGAGAACCAAAAGGAGAATTTTCTTTCGTCAAAATTTTTCAGAAAATCACGTTTTAAGGAAATCCCGCATCGTGCGAAATTATCTTGTTTTTCCTAAACAACACGTTGTAAGTCGAAAAGCTTTCATGTTGCGTGTATGTCTACGTGTGTAGCCTCAAAAGAGAAGGCACAGGACAGTTTTCTCTCGAAAGGATATGTAAGAATACCACTTCATAAGGAAATACAGTTTTGCAGAGTAAAGACATATACGTACGCATTGGAAACTCTTTACGAGAAGAAATAACGCATAGTACAAAATTAGCTTGTATCTCCAAAACTACACGTTGTATCTCGAAAAGAATTGTTGTGGCGTGTACGTCTTAACATGTAGCATCTAAAGAGAACCAAAAGGAGAATTTTCTTTCGTCAAAATTTTTCAGAAAATCACGTTTTAAGGAAATCCCGCATCGTGCGAAATTATCTTGTTTTTCCTAAACAACACGTTGTAAGTCGAAAAGCTTTCATGTTGCGTGTATGTCTAAGTGTGTAGCCTCAAAAGAGAAGGCACAGGACAGTTTTCTCTCGAAAGGATATGTAAGAATACCACTTCATAAGGAAATACAGTTTTGCAGAGTAAAGACATATACGTACGCATTGGAAACTCTTTACGAGAAGAAATAACGCATAGTACAAAATTAGCTTGTATCTCCAAAACTACACGTTGTATCTCGAAAAGAATTGTTGTGGCGTGTACGTCTTAACATGTAGCATCTAAAGAGAACCAAAAGGAGAATTTTCTTTCGTCAAAATTTTTCAGAAAATCACGTTTTAAGGAAATCCCGCATCGTGCGAAATTATCTTGTATTTCCTAAACAACACGTTGTAAGTCGAAAAGCTTTCATGTTGCGTTTATGTCTAAGTGTGTAGCCTCAAAAGAGAAGGCAGAGGACAGTTTTCTCTCGAAAGGATATGTAAGAATACCACTTCATAAGGAAATACAGTTTTGCAGAGTAAAGACATATACGTACGCATTGGAAACTCTTTACGAGAAGAAATAACGCATAGTACAAAATTAGCTTGTATCTCCAAAACTACACGTTGTATCTCGAAAAGAATGGTTGTGGCGTGTACGTCTTAACATGTAGCATCTAAAGAGAACCAAAAGGAGAATTTCCTTTCGTCAAAATTTTTCAGAAAATCACGTTTTAAGGAAATCCCGCATCGTGCGAAATTATCTTGTTTTTCCTAAACAACACGTTGTAAGTCGAAAAGCTTTCATGTTGCGTGTATGTCTAAGTGTGTAGCCTCAAAAGAGAAGGCACAGGACAGTTTTCTCTCGAAAGGATATGTAAGAATACCACTTCAAAAGGAAATACAGTTTTGCAGAGTAAAGACATATACGTACGCATTGGAAGCTCTTTACGAGAAGAAATAACGCATAGTACAAAATTAGCTTGTATCTCCAAAACTACACGTTGTATCTCGAAAAGAATTGTTGTGGCGTGTACGTCTTAACATGTAGCATCTAATGAGAACCAAAAGGAGAATTTTCTTTCGTCAAAATTTTTCAGAAAATCACGTTTTAAGGAAATCCCGCATCGTGCGAAATTATCTTGTTTTTCCTAAACAACACGTTGTAAGTCGAAAAGCTTTCATGTTGCGTGTATGTCTAAGTGTGTAGCCTCAAAAGAGAAGGCACAGGACAGTTTTCTCTCGAAAGGATATGTAAGAATACCACTTCATAAGGAAATACAGTTTTGCAGAGTAAAGACATATACGTACGCATTGGAAGCTCTTTACGAGAAGAAATAACGCATAGTACAAAATTAGCTTGTATCTCCAAAACTACACGTTGTATCTCGAAAAGAATTGTTGTGGCGTGTACGTCTTAACATGTAGCATCTAAAGAGAACCAAAAGGAGCATTTTCTTTCGCCAAAATTTTCAGAAAATCACGTTTTAAGGAAATCCCGCATCGTGCGAAATTATCTTGTTTTTCCTAAAAAACACGTTGTAAGTCGAAAAGCTTTCATGTTGCGTGTATGTCTAAGTGTGTAGCCTCAAAAGAGAAGGCACAGGACAGTTTTCTCTCGAAAGGATATGTAAGAATACCACTTCATAAGGAAATACAGTTTTGCAGAGTAAAGACATATATGTACGCATTGGAAGCTCTTTACGAGAAGAAATAACGCATAGTACAAAATTAGCTTGTATCTCGAAAACTACACGTTGTATCTCGAAAAGAATTGTAGTGGCGTGTACGTCTTAACATGTAGCATCTAAAGAGAACCAAAAGGAGAATTTTCTTTCGTCAAAATTTTTCAGAAAATCACGTTTTAAGGAAATCCCGCATCGTGCGAAATTATCTTGTTTTTCCTAAACAACACGTTGTAAGTCGAAAAGCTTTCATGTTGCGTGTATGTCTACGTGTGTAGCCTCAAAAGAGAAGGCACAGGACAGTTTTCTCTCGAAAGGATATGTAAGAATACCACTTCATAAGGAAATACAGTTTTGCAGAGTAAAGACATATACGTACGCATTGGAAACTCTTTATGAGAAGAAATAACGCATAGTACAAAATTAGCTTGTATCTCCAAAACTACACGTTGTATCTCGAAAAGAATTGTTGTGGCGTGTACGTCTTAACATGTAGCATCTAAAGAGAACCAAAAGGAGAATTTTCTTTCGTCAAAATTTTTCAGAAAATCACGTTTTAAGGAAATCCCGCATCGTGCGAAATTATCTTGTTTTTCCTAAACAACACGTTGTAGGTCGAAAAGCTTTCATGTTGCGTGTATGTCTAAGTGTGTAGCCTCAAAAGAGAAGGCACAGGACAGTTTTCTCTCGAAAGGATATGTAAGAATACCACTTCATAAGGAAATACAGTTTTGCAGAGTAAAGACATATACGTACGCATTGGAAACTCTTTACGAGAAGAAATAACGCATAGTACAAAATTAGCTTGTATCTCCAAAACTACACGTTGTATCTCGAAAAGAATGGTTGTGGCGTGTACGTCTTAACATGTAGCATCTAAAGAGAACCAAAAGGAGAATTTCCTTTCGTCAAAATTTTTCAGAAAATCACGTTTTAAGGAAATCCCGCATCGTGCGAAATTATCTTGTTTTTCCTAAACAACACGTTGTAAGTCGAAAAGCTTTCATGTTGCGTGTATGTCTAAGTGTGTAGCCTCAAAAGAGAAGGCACAGGACAGTTTTCTCTCGAAAGGATATGTAAGAATACCACTTCATAAGGAAATACAGTTTTGCAGAGTAAAGACATATACGTACGCATTGGAAGCTCTTTACGAGAAGAAATAACGCATAGTACAAAATTAGCTTGTATCTCCAAAACTACACGTTGTATCTCGAAAAGAATTGTTGTGGCGTGTACGTCTTAACATGTAGCATCTAAAGAGAACCAAAAGGAGCATTTTCTTTCGCCAAAATTTTCAGAAAATCACGTTTTAAGGAAATCCCGCATCGTGCGAAATTATCTTGTTTTTCCTAAAAAACACGTTGTAAGTCGAAAAGCTTTCATGTTGCGTGTATGTCTAAGTGTGTAGCCTCAAAAGAGAAGGCACAGGACAGTTTTCTCTCGAAAGGATATGTAAGAATACCACTTCATAAGGAAATACAGTTTTGCAGAGTAAAGACATATATGTACGCATTGGAAGCTCTTTACGAGAAGAAATAACGCATAGTACAAAATTAGCTTGTATCTCGAAAACTACACGTTGTATCTCGAAAAGAATTGTAGTGGCGTGTACGTCTTAACATGTAGCATCTAAAGAGAACCAAAAGGAGAATTTTCTTTCGTCAAAATTTTTCAGAAAATCACGTTTTAAGGAAATCCCGCATCGTGCGAAATTATCTTGTTTTTCCTAAACAACACGTTGTAAGTCGAAAAGCTTTCATGTTGCGTGTATGTCTACGTGTGTAGCCTCAAAAGAGAAGGCACAGGACAGTTTTCTCTCGAAAGGATATGTAAGAATACCACTTCATAAGGAAATACAGTTTTGCAGAGTAAAGACATATACGTACGCATTGGAAACTCTTTATGAGAAGAAATAACGCATAGTACAAAATTAGCTTGTATCTCCAAAACTACACGTTGTATCTCGAAAAGAATTGTTGTGGCGTGTACGTCTTAACATGTAGCATCTAAAGAGAACCAAAAGGAGAATTTTCTTTCGTCAAAATTTTTCAGAAAATCACGTTTTAAGGAAATCCCGCATCGTGCGAAATTATCTTGTTTTTCCTAAACAACACGTTGTAGGTCGAAAAGCTTTCATGTTGCGTGTATGTCTAAGTGTGTAGCCTCAAAAGAGAAGGCACAGGACAGTTTTCTCTCGAAAGGATATGTAAGAATACCACTTCATAAGGAAATACAGTTTTGCAGAGTAAAGACATATACGTACGCATTGGAAACTCTTTACGAGAAGAAATAACGCATAGTACAAAATTAGCTTGTATCTCCAAAACTACACGTTGTATCTCGAAAAGAATTGTTGTGGCGTGTACGTCTTAACATGTAGCATCTAAAGAGAACCAAAAGGAGAATTTTCTTTCGTCAAAATTTTTCAGAAAATCACGTTTTAAGGAAATCCCGCATCGTGCGAAATTATCTTGTTTTTCCTAAACAACACGTTGTAAGTCGAAAAGCTTTCATGTTGCGTGTATGTCTAAGTGTGTAGCCTCAAAAGAGAAGGCAGAGGACAGTTTTCTCTCGAAAGGATATGTAAGAATACCACTTCATAAGGAAATACAGTTTTGCAGAGTAAAGACATATACGTACGCATTGGAAACTCTTTACGAGAAGAAATAACGCATAGTACAAAATTAGCTTGTATCTCCAAAACTACACGTTGTATCTCGAAAAGAATGGTTGTGGCGTGTACGTCTTAACATGTAGCATCTAAAGAGAACCAAAAGGAGAATTTCCTTTCGTCAAAATTTTTCAGAAAATCACGTTTTAAGGAAATCCCGCATCGTGCGAAATTATCTTGTTTTTCCTAAACAACACGTTGTAAGTCGAAAAGCTTTCATGTTGCGTGTATGTCTAAGTGTGTAGCCTCAAAAGAGAAGGCACAGGACAGTTTTCTCTCGAAAGGATATGTAAGAATACCACTTCAAAAGGAAATACAGTTTTGCAGAGTAAAGACATATACGTACGCATTGGAAGCTCTTTACGAGAAGAAATAACGCATAGTACAAAATTAGCTTGTATCTCCAAAACTACACGTTGTATCTCGAAAAGAATTGTTGTGGCGTGTACGTCTTAACATGTAGCATCTAATGAGAACCAAAAGGAGAATTTTCTTTCGTCAAAATTTTTCAGAAAATCACGTTTTAAGGAAATCCCGCATCGTGCGAAATTATCTTGTTTTTCCTAAACAACACGTTGTAAGTCGAAAAGCTTTCATGTTGCGTGTATGTCTAAGTGTGTAGCCTCAAAAGAGAAGGCACAGGACAGTTTTCTCTCGAAAGGATATGTAAGAATACCACTTCATAAGGAAATACAGTTTTGCAGAGTAAAGACATATACGTACGCATTGGAAGCTCTTTACGAGAAGAAATAACGCATAGTACAAAATTAGCTTGTATCTCCAAAACTACACGTTGTATCTCGAAAAGAATTGTTGTGGCGTGTACGTCTTAACATGTAGCATCTAAAGAGAACCAAAAGGAGCATTTTCTTTCGCCAAAATTTTCAGAAAATCACGTTTTAAGGAAATCCCGCATCGTGCGAAATTATCTTGTTTTTCCTAAAAAACACGTTGTAAGTCGAAAAGCTTTCATGTTGCGTGTATGTCTAAGTGTGTAGCCTCAAAAGAGAAGGCACAGGACAGTTTTCTCTCGAAAGGATATGTAAGAATACCACTTCATAAGGAAATACAGTTTTGCAGAGTAAAGACATATATGTACGCATTGGAAGCTCTTTACGAGAAGAAATAACGCATAGTACAAAATTAGCTTGTATCTCGAAAACTACACGTTGTATCTCGAAAAGAATTGTAGTGGCGTGTACGTCTTAACATGTAGCATCTAAAGAGAACCAAAAGGAGAATTTTCTTTCGTCAAAATTTTTCAGAAAATCACGTTTTAAGGAAATCCCGCATCGTGCGAAATTATCTTGTTTTTCCTAAACAACACGTTGTAAGTCGAAAAGCTTTCATGTTGCGTGTATGTCTACGTGTGTAGCCTCAAAAGAGAAGGCACAGGACAGTTTTCTCTCGAAAGGATATGTAAGAATACCACTTCATAAGGAAATACAGTTTTGCAGAGTAAAGACATATACGTACGCATTGGAAACTCTTTATGAGAAGAAATAACGCATAGTACAAAATTAGCTTGTATCTCCAAAACTACACGTTGTATCTCGAAAAGAATTGTTGTGGCGTGTACGTCTTAACATGTAGCATCTAAAGAGAACCAAAAGGAGAATTTTCTTTCGTCAAAATTTTTCAGAAAATCACGTTTTAAGGAAATCCCGCATCGTGCGAAATTATCTTGTTTTTCCTAAACAACACGTTGTAGGTCGAAAAGCTTTCATGTTGCGTGTATGTCTAAGTGTGTAGCCTCAAAAGAGAAGGCACAGGACAGTTTTCTCTCGAAAGGATATGTAAGAATACCACTTCATAAGGAAATACAGTTTTGCAGAGTAAAGACATATACGTACGCATTGGAAACTCTTTACGAGAAGAAATAACGCATAGTACAAAATTAGCTTGTATCTCCAAAACTACACGTTGTATCTCGAAAAGAATGGTTGTGGCGTGTACGTCTTAACATGTAGCATCTAAAGAGAACCAAAAGGAGAATTTCCTTTCGTCAAAATTTTTCAGAAAATCACGTTTTAAGGAAATCCCGCATCGTGCGAAATTATCTTGTTTTTCCTAAACAACACGTTGTAAGTCGAAAAGCTTTCATGTTGCGTGTATGTCTAAGTGTGTAGCCTCAAAAGAGAAGGCACAGGACAGTTTTCTCTCGAAAGGATATGTAAGAATACCACTTCAAAAGGAAATACAGTTTTGCAGAGTAAAGACATATACGTACGCATTGGAAGCTCTTTACGAGAAGAAATAACGCATAGTACAAAATTAGCTTGTATCTCCAAAACTACACGTTGTATCTCGAAAAGAATTGTTGTGGCGTGTACGTCTTAACATGTAGCATCTAAAGAGAACCAAAAGGAGAATTTTCTTTCGTCAAAATTTTTCAGAAAATCACGTTTTAAGGAAATCCCGCATCGTGCGAAATTATCTTGTTTTTCCTAAACAACACGTTGTAAGTCGAAAAGCTTTCATGTTGCGTGTATGTCTAAGTGTGTAGCCTCAAAAGAGAAGGCACAGGACAGTTTTCTCTCGAAAGGATATGTAAGAATACCACTTCATAAGGAAATACAGTTTTGCAGAGTAAAGACATATACGTACGCATTGGAAGCTCTTTACGAGAAGAAATAACGCATAGTACAAAATTAGCTTGTATCTCCAAAACTACACGTTGTATCTCGAAAAGAATTGTTGTGGCGTGTACGTCTTAACATGTAGCATCTAAAGAGAACCAAAAGGAGCATTTTCTTTCGCCAAAATTTTCAGAAAATCACGTTTTAAGGAAATCCCGCATCGTGCGAAATTATCTTGTTTTTCCTAAAAAACACGTTGTAAGTCGAAAAGCTTTCATGTTGCGTGTATGTCTAAGTGTGTAGCCTCAAAAGAGAAGGCACAGGACAGTTTTCTCTCGAAAGGATATGTAAGAATACCACTTCATAAGGAAATACAGTTTTGCAGAGTAAAGACATATATGTACGCATTGGAAGCTCTTTACGAGAAGAAATAACGCATAGTACAAAATTAGCTTGTATCTCGAAAACTACACGTTGTATCTCGAAAAGAATTGTAGTGGCGTGTACGTCTTAACATGTAGCATCTAAAGAGAACCAAAAGGAGAATTTTCTTTCGTCAAAATTTTTCAGAAAATCACGTTTTAAGGAAATCCCGCATCGTGCGAAATTATCTTGTTTTTCCTAAACAACACGTTGTAAGTCGAAAAGCTTTCATGTTGCGTGTATGTCTACGTGTGTAGCCTCAAAAGAGAAGGCACAGGACAGTTTTCTCTCGAAAGGATATGTAAGAATACCACTTCATAAGGAAATACAGTTTTGCAGAGTAAAGACATATACGTACGCATTGGAAACTCTTTATGAGAAGAAATAACGCATAGTACAAAATTAGCTTGTATCTCCAAAACTACACGTTGTATCTCGAAAAGAATTGTTGTGGCGTGTACGTCTTAACATGTAGCATCTAAAGAGAACCAAAAGGAGAATTTTCTTTCGTCAAAATTTTTCAGAAAATCACGTTTTAAGGAAATCCCGCATCGTGCGAAATTATCTTGTTTTTCCTAAACAACACGTTGTAGGTCGAAAAGCTTTCATGTTGCGTGTATGTCTAAGTGTGTAGCCTCAAAAGAGAAGGCACAGGACAGTTTTCTCTCGAAAGGATATGTAAGAATACCACTTCATAAGGAAATACAGTTTTGCAGAGTAAAGACATATACGTACGCATTGGAAACTCTTTACGAGAAGAAATAACGCATAGTACAAAATTAGCTTGTATCTCCAAAACTACACGTTGTATCTCGAAAAGAATTGTTGTGGCGTGTACGTCTTAACATGTAGCATCTAAAGAGAACCAAAAGGAGAATTTTCTTTCGTCAAAATTTTTCAGAAAATCACGTTTTAAGGAAATCCCGCATCGTGCGAAATTATCTTGTTTTTCCTAAACAAAACGTTGTAAGTCGAAAAGCTTTCATGTTGCGTGTATGTCTAAGTGTGTAGCCTCAAAAGAGAAGGCACAGGACAGTTTTCTCTCGAAAGGATATGTAAGAATACCACTTCAAAAGGAAATACAGTTTTGCAGCGTAAAGACATATACGTACGCATTGGAAACTCTTTACGAGAAGAAATAACGCATAGTACAAAATTAGCTTGTATCTCCAAAACTACACGTTGTATCTCGAAAAGAATTGTTGTGGCGTGTACGTCTTAACATGTAGCATCTAAAGAGAACCATAAGGAGCATTTTCTTTCGCCAAAATTTTCAGAAAATCACGTTTTAAGGAAATCCCGCATCGTGCGAAATTATCTTGTTTTTCCTAAAAAACACGTTGTAAGTCGAAAAGCTTTCATGTTGCGTGTATGTCTAAGTGTGTAGCCTCAAAAGAGAAGGCACAGGACAGTTTTCTCTCGAAAGGATATGTAAGAATACCACTTCATAAGGAAATACAGTTTTGCAGAGTAAAGACATATATGTACGCATTGGAAGCTCTTTACGAGAAGAAATAACGCATAGTACAAAATTAGCTTGTATCTCGAAAACTACACGTTGTATCTCGAAAAGAATTGTTGTGGCGTGTACGTCTTAACATGTAGCATCTAAAGAGAACCAAAAGGAGAATTTTCTTTCGTCAAAATTTTTCAGAAAATCACGTTTTAAGGAAATCCCGCATCGTGCGAAATTATCTTGTTTTTCCTAAACAACACGTTGTAAGTCGAAAAGCTTTCATGTTGCGTGTATGTCTACGTGTGTAGCCTCAAAAGAGAAGGCACAGGACAGTTTTCTCTCGAAAGGATATGTAAGAATACCACTTCATAAGGAAATACAGTTTTGCAGAGTAAAGACATATACGTACGCATTGGAAACTCTTTATGAGAAGAAATAACGCATAGTACAAAATTAGCTTGTATCTCCAAAACTACACGTTGTATCTCGAAAAGAATTGTTGTGGCGTGTACGTCTTAACATGTAGCATCTAAAGAGAACCAAAAGGAGAATTTTCTTTCGTCAAAATTTTTCAGAAAATCACGTTTTAAGGAAATCCCGCATCGTGCGAAATTATCTTGTTTTTCCAAAACAACACGTTGTAAGTCGAAAAGCTTTCATGTTGCGTGTATGTCTACGTGTGTAGCCTCAAAAGAGAAGGCACAGGACAGTTTTCTCTCGAAAGGATATGTAAGAATACCACTTCATAAGGAAATACAGTTTTGCAGAGTAAAGACATATACGTACGAATTGGAAACTCTTTACGAGAAGAAATAACGCATAGTACAAAATTAGCTTGTATCTCCAAAACTACACGTTGTATCTCGAAAAGAATTGTTGTGGCGTGTACGTCTTAACATGTAGCATCTAAAGAGAACCAAAAGGAGAATTTTCTTTCGTCAAAATTTTTCAGAAAATCACGTTTTAAGGAAATCCCGCATCGTGCGAAATTATCTTGTTTTTCCTAAACAACACGTTGTAAGTCGAAAAGCTTTCATGTTGCGTGTATGTCTAAGTGTGTAGCCTCAAAAGAGAAGGCACAGGACAGTTTTCTCTCGAAAGGATATGTAAGAATACCACTTCATAAGGAAATACAGTTTTGCAGAGTAAAGACATATACGTACGCATTGGAAACTCTTTACGAGAAGAAATAACGCATAGTACAAAATTAGCTTGTATCTCCAAAACTACACGTTGTATCTCGAAAAGAATTATTGTCGCGTGTACGTCTTAACATGTAGCATCTAAAGAGAACCAAAAGGAGAATTTTCTTTCGACAAAATTTTTCAGAAAATCACGTTTTAAGGAAATCCCGCATCGTGCGAAATTATCTTGTTTTTCCTAAACAACACGTTGTAAGTCGAAAAGCTTTCATGTTGCGTGTATGTCTAAGTGTGTAGCCTCAAAAGAGAAGGCACAGGACAGTTTTCTCTCGAAAGGATATGTAAGAATACCACTTCATAAGGAAATACAGTTTTGCAGAGTAAAGACATATACGTACGCATTGCAAACTCTTTACGAGAAGAAATAACGCATAGTACAAAATTAGCTTGTATCTCCAAAACAAACGTTGTATCTCGAAAAGAATTGTTGTGGCGTGTATGTCTTAACATGTAGCATCTAAAGAGAACCAAAAGGAGAATTTTCTTTCGTCAAAATTTTTCAGAAAATCACGTTTTAAGGAAATCCCGCATCGTGCGAAATTATCTTGTTTTTCCTAAACAACACGT
Source organism: Apodemus sylvaticus (assembly GCF_947179515.1). Lineage (NCBI taxonomy): Eukaryota > Metazoa > Chordata > Mammalia > Rodentia > Muridae > Apodemus > Apodemus sylvaticus. The sequence goes on from NW_026263416.1 coordinate 1,030,418, forward strand.
TGTAAGTCGAAAAGCTTTCATGTTGCGTGTATGTCTAAGTGTGTAGCCTCAAAAGAGAAGGCACAGGACAGTTTTCTCTCGAAAGGATATGTAAGAATACCACTTCATAAGGAAATACAGTTTTGCAGAGTAAAGACATATACGTACGCATTGGAAACTCTTTACGAGAAGAAATAACGCATAGTACAAAATTAGCTTGTATCTCCAAAACTACACGTTGTATCTCGAAAAGAATTGTTGTGGCGTGTACGTCTTAACATGTAGCATCTAAAGAGAACCAAAAGGAGAATTTTCTTTCGTCAAAATTTTTCAGAAAATCACGTTTTAAGGAAATCCCGCATCGTGCGAAATTATCTTGTTTTTCCTAAACAACACGTTGTAAGTCGAAAAGCTTTCATGTTGCGTGTATGTCTAAGTGTGTAGCCTCAAAAGAGAAGGCACAGGACAGTTTTCTCTCGAAAGGATATGTAAGAATACCACTTCATAAGGAAATACAGTTTTGCAGCGTAAAGACATATACTTACGCATTGGAAACTCTTTACGAGAAGAAATAACGCATAGTACAAAATTAGCTTGTATCTCCAAAACTACACGTTGTATCTCGAAAAGAATTGTTGTGGCGTGTACGTCTTAACATGTAGCATCTAAAGAGAACCAAAAGGAGAATTTTCTTTCGTCAAAATTTTTCAGAAAATCACGTTTTAAGGAAATCCCGCATCGTGCGAAATTATCTTGTTTTTCCTAAACAACACGTTGTAAGTCGAAAAGCTTTCATGTTGCGTGTATGTCTAAGTGTGTAGCCTCAAAAGAGAAGGCACAGGACAGTTTTCTCTCGAAAGGATATGTAAGAATACCACTTCATAAGGAAATACAGTTTTGCAGCATAAAGACATATACGTACGCATTGGAAACTCTTTACGAGAAGAAATAACGCATAGTACAAAATTAGCTTGTATCTCCAAAACTACACGTTGTATCTCGAAAAGAATTGTTGTGGCGTGTACGTCTTAACATGTAGCATCTAAAGAGAACCAAAAGGAGAATTTTCTTTCGTCAAAATTTTTCAGAAAATCACGTTTTAAGGAAATCCCGCATCGTGCGAAATTATCTTGTTTTTCCTAAACAACACGTTGTAAGTCGAAAAGCTTTCATGTTGCGTGTATGTCTACGTGTGTAGCCTCAAAAGAGAAGGCACAGGACAGTTTTCTCTCGAAAGGATATGTAAGAATACCACTTCATAAGGAAATACAGTTTTGCAGCGTAAAGACATATACGTACGCATTGGAAACTCTTTACGAGAAGAAATAACGCATAGTACAAAATTAGCTTGTATCTCCAAAACTACACGTTGTATCTCGAAAAGAATTGTTGTGGCGTGTACGTCTTAACATGTAGCATCTAAAGAGAACCAAAAGGAGAATTTTCTTTCGTCAAAATTTTTCAGAAAATCACGTTTTAAGGAAATCCCGCATCGTGCGAAATTATCTTGTTTTTCCTAAACAACACGTTGTAAGTCGAAAAGCTTTCATGTTGCGTGTATGTCTACGTGTGTAGCCTCAAAAGAGAAGGCACAGGACAGTTTTCTCTCGAAAGGATATGTAAGAATACCACTTCATAAGGAAATACAGTTTTGCAGAGTAAAGACATATACGTACGCATTGGAAACTCTTTACGAGAAGAAATAACGCATAGTACAAAATTAGCTTGTATCTCCAAAACTACACGTTGTATCTCGAAAAGAATTGTTGTGGCGTGTACGTCTTAACATGTAGCATCTAAAGAGAACCAAAAGGAGAATTTTCTTTCTTCAAAATTTTTCAGAAAATCACGTTTTAAGGAAATCCCGCATCGTGCGAAATTATCTTGTTTTTCCTAAACAACACGTTGTAAGTCGAAAAGCTTTCATGTTGCGTGTATGTCTAAGTGTGTAGCCTCAAAAGAGAAGGCACAGGACAGTTTTCTCTCGAAAGGATATGTAAGAATACCACTTCATAAGGAAATACAGTTTTGCAGAGTAAAGACATATACGTACGCATTGGAAACTCTTTACGAGAAGAAATAACGCATAGTACAAAATTAGCTTGTATCTCCAAAACTACACGTTGTATCTCGAAAAGAATTATTGTCGCGTGTACCTCTTAACATGTAGCATCTAAAGAGAACCAAAAGGAGAATTTTCTTTCGACAAAATTTTTCAGAAAATCACGTTTTAAGGAAATCCCGCATCGTGCGAAATTATCTTGTTTTTCCTAAACAACACGTTGTAAGTCGAAAAGCTTTCATGTTGCGTGTATGTCTAAGTGTGTAGCCTCAAAAGAGAAGGCACAGGACAGTTTTCTCTCGAAAGGATATGTAAGAATACCACTTCATAAGGAAATACAGTTTTGCAGAGTAAAGACATATACGTACGCATTGGAAACTCTTTACGAGAAGAAATAACGCATAGTACAAAATTAGCTTGTATCTCCAAAACTACACGTTGTATCTCGAAAAGAATTGTTGTGGCGTGTACGTCTTAACATGTAGCATCTAAAGAGAACCAAAAGGAGAATTTTCTTTCGTCAAAATTTTTCAGAAAATCACGTTTTAAGGAAATCCCGCATCGTGCGAAATTATCTTGTTTTTCCTAAACAACACGTTGTAAGTCGAAAAGCTTTCATGTTGCGTGTATGTCTAAGTGTGTAGCCTCAAAAGAGAAGGCACAGGACAGTTTTCTCTCGAAAGGATATGTAAGAATACCACTTCATAAGGAAATACAGTTTTGCAGAGTAAAGACATATACGTACGCATTGGAAACTCTTTACGAGAAGAAATAACGCATAGTACAAAATTAGCTTGTATCTCCAAAACTACACGTTGTATCTCGAAAAGAATTGTTGTGGCGTGTACATCTTAACATGTAGCATCTAAAGAGAACCAAAAGGAGAATTTTCTTTCGTCAAAATTTTTCAGAAAATCACGTTTTAAGGAAATCCCGCATCGTGCGAAATTATCTTGTTTTTCCTAAACAACACGTTGTAAGTCGAAAAGCTTTCATGTTGCGTGTATGTCTAAGTGTGTAGCCTCAAAAGAGAAGGCACAGGACAGTTTTCTCTCGAAAGGATATGTAAGAATACCACTTCATAAGGAAATACAGTTTTGCAGCGTAAAGACATATACATACGCATTGGAAACTCTTTACGAGAAGAAATAACGCATAGTACAAAATTAGCTTGTATCTCCAAAACTACACGTTGTATCTCGAAAAGAATTGTTGTGGCGTGTACGTCTTAACATGTAGCATCTAAAGAGAACCAAAAGGAGAATTTTCATTCGTCAATATTTTTCAGAAAATCACGTTTTAAGGAAATCCCGCATCGTGCGAAATTATCTTGTTTTTCCTAAACAACACGTTGTAAGTCGAAAAGCTTTCATGTTGCGTGTATGTCTAAGTGTGTAGCCTCAAAAGAGAAGGCACAGGACAGTTTTCTCTCGAAAGGATATGTAAGAATACCACTTCATAAGGAAATACAGTTTTGCAGAGTAAAGACATATATGTACGCATTGGAAACTCTTTACGAGAAGAAATAACGCATAGTACAAAATTAGCTTGTATCTCCAAAACTACACGTTGTATCTCGAAAAGAATTGTTGTGGCGTGTACGTCTTAACATGTAGCATCTAAAGAGAACCAAAAGGAGAATTTTCTTTCGTCAAAATTTTTCAGAAAATCACGTTTTAAGGAAATCCCGCATCGTGCGAAATTATCTTGTTTTTCCTAAACAACACGTTGTAAGTCGAAAAGCTTTCATGTTGCGTGTATGTCTACGTGTGTAGCCTCAAAAGAGAAGGCACAGGACAGTTTTCTCTCGAAAGGATATGTAAGAATACCACTTCATAAGGAAATACAGTTTTGCAGAGTAAAGACATATACGTACGCATTGGAAACTCTTTACGAGAAGAAATAACGCATAGTACAAAATTAGCTTGTATCTCCAAAACTACACGTTGTATCTCGAAAAGAATTGTTGTGGCGTGTACGTCTTAACATGTAGCATCTAAAGAGAACCAAAAGGAGAATTTTCTTTCGTCAAAATTTTTCAGAAAATCACGTTTTAAGGAAATCCCGCATCGTGCGAAATTATCTTGTTTTTCCTAAACAACAGGTTGTAAGTCGAAAAGCTTTCATGTTGCGTGTATGTCTAAGTGTGTAGCCTCAAAAGAGAAGGCACAGGACAGTTTTCTCTCGAAAGGATATGTAAGAATACCACTTCAAAAGGAAATACAGTTTTGCAGAGTAAAGACATATACGTACGCATTGGAAACTCTTTACGAGAAGAAATAACGCATCGTACAAAATTAGCTTGTATCTCCAAAACTACACGTTGTATCTCGAAAAGAATTGTTTTGGCGTGTACGTCTTAACATGTAGCATCTAAAGAGAACCAAAAGGAGAATTTTCTTTCGTCAAAATTTTTCAGAAAATCACGTTTTAAGGAAATCCCGCATCGTGCGAAATTATCTTGTTTTTCCTAAACAACACGTTGTAAGTCGAAAAGCTTTCATGTTGCGTGTATGTCTAAGTGTGTAGCCTCAAAAGAGAAGGCACAGGACAGTTTTCTCTCGAAAGGATATGTAAGAATACCACTTCATAAGGAAATACAGTTTTGCAGAGTAAAGACATATACGTACGCATTGGAAACTCTTTACGAGAAGAAATAACGCATAGTACAAAATTAGCTTGTATCTCCAAAACTACACGTTGTATCTCGAAAAGAATTGTTGTGGCGTGTACGTCTTAACATGTAGCATCTAAAGAGAACCAAAAGGAGAATTTTCTTTCGTCAAAATTTTTCAGAAAATCACGTTTTAAGGAAATCCCGCATCGTGCGAAATTATCTTGTTTTTCCTAAACAACACGTTGTAAGTCGAAAAGCTTTCATGTTGCGTGTATGTCTTAAGTGTGTAGCCTCAAAAGAGAAGGCACAGGACAGTTTTCTCTCGAAAGGATATGTAAGAATACCACTTCATAAGGAAATACAGTTTTGCAGAGTAAAGACATATACGTACGCATTGGAAACTCTTTACGAGAAGAAATAACGCATCGTACAAAATTAGCTTGTATCTCCAAAACTACACGTTGTATCTCGAAAAGAATTGTTGTGGCGTGTACGTCTTAACATGTAGCATCTAAAGAGAACCAAAAGGAGAATTTTCTTTCGTCAAAATTTTTCAGAAAATCACGTTTTAAGGAAATCCCGCATCGTGCGAAATTATCTTGTTTTTCCTAAACAACACGTTGTAAGTCGAAAAGCTTTCATGTTGCGTGTATGTCTTAAGTGTGTAGCCTCAAAAGAGAAGGCACAGGACAGTTTTCTCTCGAAAGGATATGTAAGAATACCACTTCATAAGGAAATACAGTTTTGCAGAGTAAAGACATATACGTACGCATTGGAAACTCTTTACGAGAAGAAATAACGCATAGTACAAAATTAGCTTGTATCTCCAAAACTACACGTTGTATCTCGAAAAGAATTGTTGTGGCGTGTACGTCTTAACATGTAGCATCTAAAGAGAACCAAAAGGAGAATTTTCTTTCGTCAAAATTTTTCAGAAAATCACGTTTTAAGGAAATCCCGCATCGTGCGAAATTATCTTGTTTTTCCTAAACAACACGTTGTAAGTCGAAAAGCTTTCATGTTGCGTGTATGTCTAAGTGTGTAGCCTCAAAAGAGAAGGCACAGGACAGTTTTCTCTCGAAAGTATATGTAAGAATACCACTTCATAAGGAAATACAGTTTTGCAGAGTAAAGACATATACGTACGCATTGGAAACTCTTTACGAGAAGAAGTAATGCATAGTACAAAATTATCTTGTATCTCCAAAACTACACGTTGTATCTCGAAAAGAATTGTTGTGGCGTGTACGTCTTAACATGTAGCATCTAAAGAGAACCAAAAGGAGAATTTTCTTTCGTCAAAATTTTTCAGAAAATCACGTTTTAAGGAAATCCCGCATCGTGCGAAATTATCTTGTTTTTCCTAAACAACACGTTGTAAGTCGAAAAGCTTTCATGTTGCGTGTATGTCTAAGTGTGTAGCCTCAAAAGAGAAGGCACAGGACAGTTTTCTCTCGAAAGGATATGTAAGAATACCACTTCATAAGGAAATACAGTTTTGCAGAGTAAAGACATATACGTACGCATTGGAAACTCTTTACGAGAAGAAATAACGCATCGTACAAAATTAGTTTGTATCTCCAAAACTACACGTTGTATCTCGAAAAGAATTGTTGTGGCGTGTACGTCTTAACATGTAGCATCTAAAGAGAACCAAAAGGAGAATTTTCTTTCGTCAAAATTTTTCAGAAAATCACGTTTTAAGGAAATCCCGCATCGTGCGAAATTATCTTGTTTTTCCTAAACAACACGTTGTAAGTCGAAAAGCTTTCATGTTGCGTGTATGTCTAAGTGTGTAGCCTCAAAAGAGAAGGCACAGGACAGTTTTCTCTCGAAAGGATATGTAAGAATACCACTTCATAAGGAAATACAGTTTTGCAGAGTAAAGACATATACGTACGCATTGGAAACTCTTTACGAGAAGAAATAACGCATCGTACAAAATTAGCTTGTATCTCCAAAACTACACGTTGTATCTCGAAAAGAATTGTTGTGGCGTGTACGTCTTAACATGTAGCATCTAAAGAGAACCAAAAGGAGAATTTTCTTTCGTCAAAATTTTTCAGAAAATCACGTATTAAGGAAATCCCGCATCGTGCGAAATTATCTTGTTTTTCCTAAACAACACGTTGTAAGTCGAAAAGCTTTCATGTTGCGTGTATGTCTACGTGTGTAGCCTCAAAAGAGAAGGCACAGGACAGTTTTCTCTCGAAAGGATATGTAAGAATACCACTTCATAAGGAAATACAGTTTTGCAGAGTAAAGACATATACGTACGCATTGGAAACTCTTTACGAGAAGAAATAACGCATCGTACAAAATTAGCTTGTATCTCCAAAACTACACGTTGTATCTCGAAAAGAATTGTTGTGGCGTGTACGTCTTAACATGTAGCATCTAAAGAGAACCAAAAGGAGAATTTTCTTTCGTCAAAATTTTTCAGAAAATCACGTTTTAAGGAAATCCCGCATCGTGCGAAATTATCCTGTTTTTCCTAAACAACACGTTGTAAGTCGAAAAGCTTTCATGTTGCGTGTATGTCTACGTGTGTAGCCTCAAAAGAGAAGGCACAGGACAGTTTTCTCTCGAAAGGATATGTAAGAATACCACTTCATAAGAAAATACAGTTTTGCAGAGTAAAGACATATACGTACGCATTGGAAACTCTTTACGAGAAGAAAAAACGCATCGTACAAAATTAGCTTGTATCTCCAAAACTACACGTTGTATCTCGAAAAGAATAGTTGTGGCGTGTACGTCTTAACATGTAGCATCTAAAGAGAACCAAAAGGAGAATTTTCTTTCGTCAAAATTTTTCAGAAAATCACGTTTTAAGGAAATCCCGCATCGTGCGAAATTATCCTGTTTTTCCTAAACAACACATTGTAAGTCGAAAAGCTTTCATGTTGCGTGTATGTCTACGTGTGTAGCCTCAAAAGAGAAGGCACAGGACAGTTTTCTCTCGAAAGGATATGTAAGAATACCACTTCATAAGGAAATACAGTTTTGCAGAGTAAAGACATATACGTACGCATTGGAAACTCTTTACGAGAAGAAATAACGCATAGTACAAAATTAGCTTGTATCTCCAAAACTACACGTTGTATCTCGAAAAGAATTGTTGTGGCGTGTACGTCTTAACATGTAGCATCTAAAGAGAACCAAAAGGAGAATTTTCTTTCGTCAAAATTTTTCAGAAAATCACGTTTTAAGGAAATCCCGCATCGTGCGAAATTATCTTGTTTTTCCTAAACAACACGTTGTAAGTCGAAAAGCTTTCATGTTGCGTGTATGTCTAAGTGTGTAGCCTCAAAAGAGAAGGCACAGGACAGTTTTCTCTCGAAAGGATATGTAAGAATACCACTTCATAAGGAAATACAGTTTTGCAGAGTAAAGACATATACGTACGCATTGGAAACTCTTTACGAGAAGAAATAACGCATCGTACAAAATTAGCTTGTATCTCCAAAACTACACGTTGTATCTCGAAAAGAATTGTTGTGGCGTGTACGTCTTAACATGTAGCATCTAAAGAGAACCAAAAGGAGAATTTTCTTTCGTCAAAATTTTTCAGAAAATCACGTTTTAAGGAAATCCCGCATCGTGCGAAATTATCTTGTTTTTCCTAAACAACACGTTGTAAGTCGAAAAGCTTTCATGTTGCGTGTATGTCTACGTGTGTAGCCTCAAAAGAGAAGGCACAGGACAGTTTTCTCTCGAAAGGATATGTAAGAATACCACTTCATAAGGAAATACAGTTTTGCAGAGTAAAGACATATACGTACGCATTGGAAAATCTTTACGAGAAGAAATAACGCATCGTACAAAATTAGCTTGTATCTCCAAAACTACACGTTGTATCTCGAAAAGAATTGTTGTGGCGTGTACGTCTTAACATGTAGCATCTAAAGAGAACCAAAAGGAGAATTTTCTTTCGTCAAAATTTTTCAGAAAATCACGTTTTAGGAAATCCCGCATCGTGCGAAATTATCTTGTTTTTCCTAAACAACACGTTGTAAGTCGAAAAGCTTTCATGTTGCGTGTATGTCTAAGTGTGTAGCCTCAAAAGAGAAGGCACAGGACAATTTTCTCTCGAAAGGATATGTAAGAATACCACTTCATAAGGAAATACAGTTTTGCAGAGTAAAGACATATACGTACGCATTGGAAACTCTTTACGAGAAGAAATAACGCATCGTACAAAATTAGCTTGTATCTCCAAAACTACACGTTGTATCTCGAAAAGAATTGTTGTGGCGTGTACGTCTTAACATGTAGCATCTAAAGAGAACCAAAAGGAGAATTTTCTTTCGTCAAAATTTTTCAGAAAATCACGTTTTAAGGAAATCCCGCATCGTGCGAAATTATCTTGTTTTTCCTAAACAACACGTTGTAAGTCGAAAAGCTTTCATGTTGCGTGTATGTCTACGTGTGTAGCCTCAAAAGAGAAGGCACAGGACAGTTTTCTCTCGAAAGGATATGTAAGAATACCACTTCATAAGGAAATACAGTTTTGCAGAGTAAAGACATATACGTACGCATTGGAAACTCTTTACGAGAAGAAATAACGCATCGTACAAAATTAGCTTGTATCTCCAAAACAACACGTTGTATCTCGAAAAGAATTGTTGTGGCGTGTACGTCTTAACATGTAGCATCTAAAGAGAACCAAAAGGAGAATTTTCTTTCGTCAAAATTTTTCAGAAAATCACGTTTTAAGGAAATCCCGCATCGTGCGAAATTATCTTGTTTTTCCTAAACAACACGTTGTAAGTCGAAAAGCTTTCATGTTGCGTGTATGTCTAAGTGTGTAGCCTCAAAAGAGAAGGCACAGGACAGTTTTCTCTCGAAAGGATATGTAAGAATACCACTATATAAGGAAATACAGTTTTGCAGAGTAAAGACATATACGTACGCATTGGAAACTCTTTCCGAGAAGAAATAACGCATCGTACAAAATTAGCTTGTATCTCCAAAAATACACGTTGTATCTCGAAAAGAATTGTTGTGGCGTGTACGTCTTAACATGTAGCATCTAAAGAGAACCAAAAGGAGAATTTTCTTTCGTCAAAATTTTTCAGAAAATCACGTTTTAAGGAAATCCCGCATCGTGCGAAATTATCTTGTTTTTCCTAAACAACACGTTGTAAGTCGAAAAGCTTTCATGTTGCGTGTATGTCTAAGTGTGTAGCCTCAAAAGAGAAGGCACAGGACAGTTTTCTCTCGAAAGGATATGTAAGAATACCACTTCATAAGGAAATACAGTTTTGCAGAGTAAAGACATATACGTACGCATTGGAAACTCTTTACGAGAAGAAATAACGCATCGTACAAAATTAGCTTGTATCTCCAAAACTACACGTTGTATCTCGAAAAGAATTGTTGTGGCGTGTACGTCTTAACATGTAGCATCTAAAGAGAACCAAAAGGAGAATTTTCTTTCGTCAAAATTTTTCAGAAAATCACGTTTTAAGGAAATCCCGCATCGTGCGAAATTATCCTGTTTTTCCTAAACAACACGTTGTAAGTCGAAAAGCTTTCATGTTGCGTGTATGTCTACGTGTGTAGCCTCAAAAGAGAAGGCACAGGACAGTTTTCTCTCGAAAGGATATGTAAGAATACCACTTCATAAGAAAATACAGTTTTGCAGAGTAAAGACATATACGTACGCATTGGAAACTCTTTACGAGAAGAAAAAACGCATCGTACAAAATTAGCTTGTATCTCCAAAACTACACGTTGTATCTCGAAAAGAATAGTTGTGGCGTGTACGTCTTAACATGTAGCATCTAAAGAGAACCAAAAGGAGAATTTTCTTTCGTCAAAATTTTTCAGAAAATCACGTTTTAAGGAAATCCCGCATCGTGCGAAATTATCCTGTTTTTCCTAAACAACACATTGTAAGTCGAAAAGCTTTCATGTTGCGTGTATGTCTACGTGTGTAGCCTCAAAAGAGAAGGCACAGGACAGTTTTCTCTCGAAAGGATATGTAAGAATACCACTTCATAAGGAAATACAGTTTTGCAGAGTAAAGACATATACGTACGCATTGGAAACTCTTTACGAGAAGAAATAACGCATAGTACAAAATTAGCTTGTATCTCCAAAACTACACGTTGTATCTCGAAAAGAATTGTTGTGGCGTGTACGTCTTAACATGTAGCATCTAAAGAGAACCAAAAGGAGAATTTTCTTTCGTCAAAATTTTTCAGAAAATCACGTTTTAAGGAAATCCCGCATCGTGCGAAATTATCTTGTTTTTCCTAAACAACACGTTGTAAGTCGAAAAGCTTTCATGTTGCGTGTATGTCTAAGTGTGTAGCCTCAAAAGAGAAGGCACAGGACAGTTTTCTCTCGAAAGGATATGTAAGAATACCACTTCATAAGGAAATACAGTTTTGCAGAGTAAAGACATATACGTACGCATTGGAAACTCTTTACGAGAAGAAATAACGCATCGTACAAAATTAGCTTGTATCTCCAAAACTACACGTTGTATCTCGAAAAGAATTGTTGTGGCGTGTACGTCTTAACATGTAGCATCTAAAGAGAACCAAAAGGAGAATTTTCTTTCGTCAAAATTTTTCAGAAAATCACGTTTTAAGGAAATCCCGCATCGTGCGAAATTATCTTGTTTTTCCTAAACAACACGTTGTAAGTCGAAAAGCTTTCATGTTGCGTGTATGTCTACGTGTGTAGCCTCAAAAGAGAAGGCACAGGACAGTTTTCTCTCGAAAGGATATGTAAGAATACCACTTCATAAGGAAATACAGTTTTGCAGAGTAAAGACATATACGTACGCATTGGAAAATCTTTACGAGAAGAAATAATGCATAGTACAAAATTAGCTTGTATCTCCAAAACTACACGTTGTATCTCGAAAAGAATTGTTGTGGCGTGTACGTCTTAACATGTAGCATCTAAAGAGAACCAAAAGGAGAATTTTCTTTCGTCAAAATTTTTCAGAAAATCACGTTTTAAGGAAATCCCGCATCGTGCGAAATTATCTTGTTTTTCCTAAACAACACGTTGTAAGTCGAAAAGCTTTCATGTTGCGTGTATGTCTAAGTGTGTAGCCTCAAAAGAGAAGGCACAGGACAGTTTTCTCTCGAAAGGATATGTAAGAATACCACTTCATAAGGAAATACAGTTTTGCAGAGTAAAGACATATACGTACGCATTGGAAACTCTTTACGAGAAGAAATAACGCATCGTACAAAATTAGCTTGTATCTCCAAAACTACACGTTGTATCTCGAAAAGAATTGTTGTGGCGTGTACGTCTTAACATGTAGCATCTAAAGAGAACCAAAAGGAGAATTTTCTTTCGTCAAAATTTTTCAGAAAATCACGTTTTAAGGAAATCCCGCATCGTGCGAAATTATCTTGTTTTTCCAAAACAACACGTTGTAAGTCGAAAAGCTTTCATGTTGCGTGTATGTCTAAGTGTGTAGCCTCAAAAGAGAAGGCACAGGACAGTTTTCTCTCGAAAGGATATGTAAGAATACCACTTCATAAGGAAATACAGTTTTGCAGAGTAAAGACATATACGTACGCATTGGAAACTCTTTACGAGAAGAAATAACGCATAGTACAAAATTAGCTTGTATCTCCAAAACTACACGTTGTATCTCGAAAAGAATTGTTGTGGCGTGTACGTCTTAACATGTAGCATCTAAAGAGAACCAAAAGGAGAATTTTCTTTCGTCAAAATTTTTCAGAAAATCACGTTTTAAGGAAATCCCGCATCGTACGAAATTATCTTGTTTTTCCTAAACAACACGTTGTAAGTCGAAAAGCTTTCATGTTGCGTGTATGTCTACGTGTGTAGCCTCAAAAGAGAAGGCACAGGACAGTTTTCTCTCGAAAGGATATGTAAGAATACCACTTCATAAGGAAATACAGTTTTGCAGAGTAAAGACATATACGTACGCATTGGAAACTCTTTCCGAGAAGAAATAACGCATCGTACAAAATTAGCTTGTATCTCCAAAAATACACGTTGTATCTCGAAAAGAATTGTTGTGGCGTGTACGTCTTAACATGTAGCATCTAAAGAGAACCAAAAGGAGAATTTTCTTTCGTCAAAATTTTTCAGAAAATCACGTTTTAAGGAAATCCCGCATCGTGCGAAATTATCTTGTTTTTCCTAAACAACACGTTGTAAGTCGAAAAGCTTTCATGTTGCGTGTATGTCTAAGTGTGTAGCCTCAAAAGAGAATGCACAGGACAGTTTTCTCTCGAAAGGATATGTAAGAATACCACTTCATAAGGAAATACAGTTTTGCAGAGTAAAGACATATACGTACGCATTGGAAACTCTTTACGAGAAGAAATAACGCATCGTACAAAATTAGCTTGTATCTCCAAAACTACACGTTGTATCTCGAAAAGAATTGTTGTGGCGTGTACGTCTTAACATGTAGCATCTAAAGAGAACCAAAAGGAGAATTTTCTTTCGTCAAAATTTTTCAGAAAATCACGTTTTAAGGAAATCCCGCATCGTGCGAAATTATCTTGTTTTTCCTAAACAACACGTTGTAAGTCGAAAAGCTTTCATGTTGCGTGTATGTCTAAGTGTGTAGCCTCAAAAGAGAAGGCACAGGACAGTTTTCTCTCGAAAGGATATGTAAGAATACCACTTCATAAGGAAATACAGTTTTGCAGAGTAAAGACATATACGTACGCAATGGAAACTCTTTACGAGAAGAAATAACGCATAGTACAAAGTTAGCTTGTATCTCCAAAACTACACGTTGTATCTCGAAAAGAATTGTTGTGGCGTGTACGTCTTAACATGTAGCATCTAAAGAGAACCAAAAGGAGAATTTTCTTTCGTCAAAATTTTTCAGAAAATCACGTTTTAAGGAAATCCCGCATCGTGCGAAATTATCTTGTTTTTCCTAAACAACACGTTGTAAGTCGAAAAGCTTTCATGTTACGTGTATGTCTAAGTGTGTAGCCTCAAAAGAGAAGGCACAGGACAGTTTTCTCTCGAAAGGATATGTAAGTATACCACTTCATAAGGAAATACAGTTTTGCAGAGTAAAGATATATACGTACGCATTGGAAACTCTTTAGGAGAAGAAATAACGCATAGTACAAAATTAGCTTGTATCTCCAAAACTACACGTTGTATCTCGAAAAGAATTGTTGTGGCGTGTACGTCTTAACATGTAGCATCTAAAGAGAACCAAAAGGAGAATTTTCTTTCGTCAAAATTTTTCAGAAAATCACGTTTTAAGGAAATCCCGCATCGTGCGAAATTATCTTGTTTTTCCTAAACAACACGTTGTAAGTCGAAAAGCTTTCATGTTGCGTGTAGGTCTAAGTGTGTAGCCTCAAAAGAGAAGGCACAGGACAGTTTTCTCTCGAAAGGATATGTAAGAATACCACTTCATAAGGAAATACAGTTTTGCAGAGTAAAGACATATACGTACGCATTGGAAACTCTTTACGAGAAGAAATAACGCATAGTACAAAATTAGCTTGTATCTCCAAAACTACACGTTGTATCTCGAAAAGAATTGTTGTGGCGTGTACGTCTTAACATGTAGCATCTAAAGAGAACCAAAAGGAGAATTTTCTTTCGTCAAAAATTTTCAGAAAATCACGTTTTAAGGAAATCCCGCATCGTGCGAAATTATCTTGTTTTTCCTAAACAACACGTTGTAAGTCGAAAAGCTTTCATGTTGCGTGTATGTCTAAGTGTGTAGCCTCAAAAGAGAAGGCACAGGACAGTTTTCTCTCGAAAGGATATGTAAGAATACCACTTCATAAGGAAATACAGTTTTGCAGAGTAAAGACATATACGTACGCATTGGAAACTCTTTACGAGAAGAAATAATGCATAGTACAAAATTAGCTTGTATCTCCAAAACTACACGTTGTATCTCGAAAAGAATTGTTGTGGCGTGTACGTCTTAACATGTAGCATCTAAAGAGAACCAAAAGGAGAATTTTCTTTCGTCAAAATTTTTCAGAAAATCACGTTTTAAGGAAATCCCGCATCGTGCGAAATTATCTTGTTTTTCCTAAACAACACGTTGTAAGTCGAAAAGCTTTCATGTTGCGTGTAGGTCTAAGTGTGTAGCCTCAAAAGAGAAGGCACAGGACAGTTTTCTCTCGAAAGGATATGTAAGAATACCACTTCATAAGGAAATACAGTTTTGCAGAGTAAAGACATATACGTACGCATTGGAAACTCTTTACGAGAAGAAATAACGCATAGTACAAAATTAGCTTGTATCTCCAAAACTACACGTTGTATCTCGAAAAGAATTGTTGTGGCGTGTACGTCTTAACATGTAGCATCTAAAGAGAACCAAAAGGAGAATTTTCTTTCGTCAAAAATTTTCAGAAAATCACGTTTTAAGGAAATCCCGCATCGTGCGAAATTATCTTGTTTTTCCTAAACAACACGTTGTAAGTCGAAAAGCTTTCATGTTGCGTGTATGTCTAAGTGTGTAGCCTCAAAAGAGAAGGCACAGGACAGTTTTCTCTCGAAAGGATATGTAAGAATACCACTTCATAAGGAAATACAGTTTTGCAGAGTAAAGACATATACGTACGCATTGGAAACTCTTTACGAGAAGAAATAATGCATAGTACAAAATTAGCTTGTATCTCCAAAACTACACGTTGTATCTCGAAAAGAATTGTTGTGGCGTGTACGTCTTAACATGTAGCATCTAAAGAGAACCAAAAGGAGAATTTTCTTTCGTCAAAATTTTTCAGAAAATCACGTTTTAAGGAAATCCCGCATCGTGCGAAATTATCTTGTTTTTCCTAAACAACACGTTGTAAGTCGAAAAGCTTTCATGTTGCGTGTATGTCTAAGTGTGTAGCCTCAAAAGAGAAGGCACAGGACAGTTTTCTCTCGAAAGGATATGTAAGAATACCACTTCATAAGGAAATACAGTTTTGCAGAGTAAAGACATATACGTACGCATTGGAAACTCTTTACGAGAAGAAATAACGCATCGTACAAAATTAGCTTGTATCTCCAAAACTACACGTTGTATCTCGAAAAGAATTGTTGTGGCGTGTACGTCTTAACATGTAGCATCTAAAGAGAACCAAAAGGAGAATTTTCTTTCGTCAAAATTTTTCAGAAAATCACGTTTTAAGGAAATCCCGCATCGTGCGAAATTATCTTGTTTTTCCAAAACAACACGTTGTAAGTCGAAAAGCTTTCATGTTGCGTGTATGTCTAAGTGTGTAGCCTCAAAAGAGAAGGCACAGGACAGTTTTCTCTCGAAAGGATATGTAAGAATACCACTTCATAAGGAAATACAGTTTTGCAGAGTAAAGACATATACGTACGCATTGGAAACTCTTTATGAGAAGAAATAACGCATAGTACAAAATTAGCTTGTATCTCCAAAACTACACGTTGTATCTCGAAAAGAATTGTTGTGGCGTGTACGTCTTAACATGTAGCATCTAAAGAGAACCAAAAGGAGAATTTTCTTTCGTCAAAATTTTTCAGAAAATCACGTTTTAAGGAAATCCCGCATCGTACGAAATTATCTTGTTTTTCCTAAACAACACGTTGTAAGTCGAAAAGCTTTCATGTTGCGTGTATGTCTACGTGTGTAGCCTCAAAAGAGAAGGCACAGGACAGTTTTCTCTCGAAAGGATATGTAAGAATACCACTTCATAAGGAAATACAGTTTTGCAGAGTAAAGACATATACGTACGCATTGGAAACTCTTTACGAGAAGAAATAACGCATCGTACAAAATTAGCTTGTATCTCCAAAACTACACGTTGTATCTCGAAAAGAATTGTTGTGGCGTGTACGTCTTAATATGTAGCATCTAAAGAGAACCAAAAGGAGAATTTTCTTTCGTCAAAATTTTTCAGAAAATCACGTTTTAAGGAAATCCCGCATCGTGCGAAATTATCCTGTTTTTCCTAAACAACACGTTGTAAGTCGAAAAGCTTTCATGTTGCGTGTATGTCTACGTGTGTAGCCTCAAAAGAGAAGGCACAGGACAGTTTTCTCTCGAAAGGATATGTAAGAATACCACTTCATAAGAAAATACAGTTTTGCAGAGTAAAGACATATACGTACGCATTGGAAACTCTTTACGAGAAGAAAAAACGCATCGTACAAAATTAGCTTGTATCTCCAAAACTACACGTTGTATCTCGAAAAGAATTGTTGTGGCGTGTACGTCTTAACATGTAGCATCTAAAGAGAACCAAAAGGAGAATTTTCTTTCGTCAAAATTTTTCAGAAAATCACGTTTTAAGGAAATCCCGCATCGTGCGAAATTATCTTGTTTTTCCTAAACAACACGTTGTAAGTCGAAAAGCTTTCATGTTGCGTGTATGTCTAAGTGTGTAGCCTCAAAAGAGAAGGCACAGGACAGTTTTCTCTCGAAAGGATATGTAAGAATACCACTTCATAAGGAAATACAGTTTTGCAGAGTAAAGACATATACGTACGCATTGGAAACTCTTTACGAGAAGAAATAACGCATGGTACAAAATTAGCTTGTATCTCCAAAACTACACGTTGTATCTCGAAAAGAATTGTTGTGGCGTGTACGTCTTAACATCTAGCATCTAAAGAGAACCAAAAGGAGAATTTTCTTTCGTCAAAATTTTTCAGAAAATCACGTTTTAAGGAAATCCCGCATCGTGCGAAATGATCTTGTTTTTCCTAAACAACACGTTGTAAGTCGAAAAGCTTTCATGTTGCGTGTATGTCTAAGTGTGTAGCCTCAAAAGAGAAGGCACAGGACAGTTTTCTCTCGAAAGGATATGTAAGAATACCACTTCATAAGGAAATACAGTTTTGCAGAGTAAAGACATATACGTACGCATTGGAAAATCTTTACGAGAAGAAATAACGCATCGTACAAAATTAGCTTGTATCTCCAAAACTACACGTTGTATCTCGAAAAGAATTGTTGTGGCGTGTACGTCTTAACATGGAGCATCTAAAGAGAACCAAAAGGAGAATTTTCTTTCGTCAAAATTTTTCAGAAAATCACGTTTTAAGGAAATCCCGCATCGTGCGAAATTATCTTGTTTTTCCTAAACAACACGTTGTAAGTCGAAAAGCTTTCATGTTGCGTGTATGTCTAAGTGTGTAGCCTCAAAAGAGAAGGCACAGGACAATTTCCTCTCGAAAGGATATGTAAGAATACCACTTCATAATGAAATACAGTTTTGCAGAGTAAAGACATATACGTACGCATTGGAAACTCTTTACGAGAAGAAATAACGCATAGTACAAAATTAGCTTGTATCTCCAAAACTACACGTTGTATCTCGAAAAGAATTGTTGTGGCGTGTACGTCTTAACATGTAGCATCTAAAGAGAACCAAAAGGAGAATTTTCTTTCGTCAAAATTTTTCAGAAAATCACGTTTTAAGGAAATCCCGCATCGTGCGAAATTATCTTGTTTTTCCTAAACAACACGTTGTAAGTCGAAAAGCTTTCATGTTGCGTGTATGTCTACGTGTGTAGCCTCAAAAGAGAAGGCACAGGACAGTTTTCTCTCGAAAGGATATGTAAGAATACCACTTCATAAGGAAATACAGTTTTGCAGAGTAAAGACATATACGTACGCATTGGAAACTCTTTACGAGAAGAAATAACGCATCGTACAAAATTAGCTTGTATCTCCAAAACTACACGTTGTATCTCGAAAAGAATTGTTGTGGCGTGTACGTCTTAACATGTAGCATCTAAAGAGAACCAAAAGGAGAATTTTCTTTCGTCAAAATTTTTCAGAAAATCACGTTTTAAGGAAATCCCGCATCGTGCGAAATTATCTTGTTTTTCCTAAACAACACGTTGTAAGTCGAAAAGCTTTCATGTTGCGTGTATGTCTAAGTGTGTAGCCTCAAAAGAGAAGGCACAGGACAGTTTTCTCTCGAAAGGATATGTAAGAATACCACTTCATAAGGAAATACAGTTTTGCAGAGTAAAGACATATACGTACGCATTGGAAACTCTTTCCGAGAAGAAATAACGCATCGTACAAAATTAGCTTGTATCTCCAAAACTACACGTTGTATCTCGAAAAGAATTGTTGTGGCGTGTACGTCTTAACATGTAGCATCTAAAGAGAACCAAAAGGAGAATTTTCTTTCGTCAAAATTTTTCAGAAAATCACGTTTTAAGGAAATCCCGCATCGTGCGAAATTATCTTGTTTTTCCTAAACAACACGTTGTAAGTCGAAAAGCTTTCATGTTGCGTGTATGTCTAAGTGTGTAGCCTCAAAAGAGAAGGCACAGGACAGTTTTCTCTCGAAAGGATATGTAAGAATACCACTTCATAAGGAAATACAGTTTTGCAGAGTAAAGACATATACGTACGCATTGGAAAATCTTTACGAGAAGAAATAACGCATCGTACAAAATTAGCTTGTATCTCCAAAACTACACGTTGTATCTCGAAAAGAATTGTTGTGGCGTGTACGTCTTAACATGGAGCATCTAAAGAGAACCAAAAGGAGAATTTTCTTTCGTCAAAATTTTTCAGAAAATCACGTTTTAAGGAAATCCCGCATCGTGCGAAATTATCTTGTTTTTCCTAAACAACACGTTGTAAGTCGAAAAGCTTTCATGTTGCGTGTATGTCTAAGTGTGTAGCCTCAAAAGAGAAGGCACAGGACAATTTTCTCTCGAAAGGATATGTAAGAATACCACTTCATAAGGAAATACAGTTTTGCAGAGTAAAGACATATACGTACGCATTGGAAACTCTTTACGAGAAGAAATAACGCATAGTACAAAATTAGCTTGTATCTCCAAAACTACACGTTGTATCTCGAAAAGAATTGTTGTGGCGTGTACGTCTTAACATGTAGCATCTAAAGAGAACCAAAAGGAGAATTTTCTTTCGTCAAAATTTTTCAGAAAATCACGTTTTAAGGAAATCCCGCATCGTGCGAAATTATCTTGTTTTTCCTAAACAACACGTTGTAAGTCGAAAAGCTTTCATGTTGCGTGTATGTCTACGTGTGTAGCCTCAAAAGAGAAGGCACAGGACAGTTTTCTCTCGAAAGGATATGTAAGAATACCACTTCATAAGGAAATACAGTTTTGCAGAGTAAAGACATATACGTACGCATTGGAAACTCTTTACGAGAAGAAATAACGCATCGTACAAAATTAGCTTGTATCTCCAAAACTACACGTTGTATCTCGAAAAGAATTGTTGTGGCGTGTACGTCTTAACATGTAGCATCTAAAGAGAACCAAAAGGAGAATTTTCTTTCGTCAAAATTTTTCAGAAAATCACGTTTTAAGGAAATCCCGCATCGTGCGAAATTATCTTGTTTTTCCTAAACAACACGTTGTAAGTCGAAAAGCTTTCATGTTGCGTGTATGTCTAAGTGTGTAGCCTCAAAAGAGAAGGCACAGGACAGTTTTCTCTCGAAAGGATATGTAAGAATACCACTTCATAAGGAAATACAGTTTTGCAGAGTAAAGACATATACGTACGCATTGGAAACTCTTTCCCAGAAGAAATAACGCATCGTACAAAATTAGCTTGTATCTCCAAAACTACACGTTGTATCTCGAAAAGAATTGTTGTGGCGTGTACGTCTTAACATGTAGCATCTAAAGAGAACCAAAAGGAGAATTTTCTTTCGTCAAAATTTTTCAGAAAATCACGTTTTAAGGAAATCCCGCATCCTGCGAAATTATCTTGTTTTTCCTAAACAACACGTTGTAAGTCGAAAAGCTTTCATGTTGCGTGTATGTCTAAGTGTGTAGCCTCAAAAGAGAAGGCACAGGACAGTTTTCTCTCGAAAGGATATGTAAGAATACCACTTCATAAGGAAATACAGTTTTGCAGAGTAAAGACATATACGTACGCATTGGAAACTCTTTACGAGAAGAAATAACGCATCGTACAAAATTAGCTTGTATCTCCAAAACTACACGTTGTATCTCGAAAAGAATTGTTGTGGCGTGTACGTCTTAACATGTAGCATCTAAAGAGAACCAAAAGGAGAATTTTCTTTCGTCAAAATTTTTCAGAAAATCACGTTTTAAGGAAATCCCGCATCGTGCGAAATTATCTTGTTTTTCCTAAACAACACGTTGTAAGTCGAAAAGCTTTCATGTTGCGTGTATGTCTAAGTGTGTAGCCTCAAAAGAGAAGGCACAGGACAGTTTTCTCTCGAAAGGATATGTAAGAATACCACTTCATAAGGAAATACAGTTTTGCAGAGTAAAGACATATACGTACGCATTGGAAACTCTTTACGAGAAGAAATAACGCATAGTACAAAGTTAGCTTGTATCTCCAAAACTACACGTTGTATCTCGAAAAGAATTGTTGTGGCGTGTACGTCTTAACATGTAGCATCTAAAGAGAACCAAAAGGAGAATTTTCTTTCGTCAAAATTTTTCAGAAAATCACGTTTTAAGGAAATCCTGCATCGTGCGAAATTATCTTGTTTTTCCTAAACAACACGTTGTAAGTCGAAAAGCTTTCATGTTACGTGTATGTCTAAGTGTGTAGCCTCAAAAGAGAAGGCACAGGACAGTTTTCTCTCGAAAGGATATGTAAGTATACCACTTCATAAGGAAATACAGTTTTGCAGAGTAAAGACATATACGTACGCATTGGAAACTCTTTACGAGAAGAAATAACGCATCGTACAAAATTAGCTTGTATCTCCAAAACTACACGTTGAATCTCGAAAAGAATTGTTGTGGCGTGTACGTCTTAAAATGTAGCATCTAAAGAGAACCAAAAGGAGAATTTTCTTTCGTCAAAATTTTTCAGAAAATCACCTTTTAAGGAAATCCCGCATCGTGCGAAATTATCTTGTTTTTCCTAAACAACACGTTGTAAGTCGAAAAGCTTTCATGTTGCGTGTATGTCTAAGTGTGTAGCCTCAAAAGAGAAGGCACAGGACAGTTTTCTCTCGAAAGGATATGTAAGAATACCACTTCATAAGGAAATACAGTTTTGCAGAGTAAAGACATATACGTACGCATTGGAAACTCTTTCCGAGAAGAAATAACGCATCGTACAAAATTAGCTTGTATCTCCAAAACTACACGTTGTATCTCGAAAAGAATTGTTGTGGCGTGTACGTCTTAACATGTAGCATCTAAAGAGAACCAAAAGGAGAATTTTCTTTCGTCAAAATTTTTCAGAAAATCACGTTTTAAGGAAATCCCGCATCGTGCGAAATTATCTTGTTTTTCCTAAACAACACGTTGTAAGTCGAAAAGCTTTCATGTTGCGTGTATGTCTAAGTGTGTAGCCTCAAAAGAGAAGGCACAGGACAGTTTTCTCTCGAAAGGATATGTAAGAATACCACTTCATAAGGAAATACAGTTTTGCAGAGTAAAGACATATACGTACGCATTGGAAACTCTTTACGAGAAGAAATAAGGCATCGTACAAAATTAGCTTGTATCTCCAAAACTACACGTTGTATCTCGAAAAGAATTGTTGTGGCGTGTACGTCTTAACATGTAGCATCTAAAGAGAACCAAAAGGAGAATTTTCTTTCGTCAAAATTTTTCAGAAAATCACGTTTTAAGGAAATCCCGCATCCTGCGAAATTATCTTGTTTTTCCTAAACAACACGTTGTAAGTCGAAAAGCTTTCATGTTGCGTGTATGTCTAAGTGTGTAGCCTCAAAAGAGAAGGCACAGGACAGTTTTCTCTCGAAAGGATATGTAAGAATACCACTTCATAAGGAAATACAGTTTTGCAGAGTAAAGACATATACGTACGCATTGGAAACTCTTTACGAGAAGAAATAACGCATAGTACAAAGTTAGCTTGTATCTCCAAAACTACACGTTGTATCTCGAAAAGAATTGTTGTGGCGTGTACGTCTTAACATGTAGCATCTAAAGAGAACCAAAAGGAGAATTTTCTTTCGTCAAAATTTTTCAGAAAATCACGTTTTAAGGAAATCCCGCATTGTGCGAAATTATCTTGTTTTTCCTAAACAACACGTTGTAAGTCGAAAAGCTTTCATGTTACGTGTATGTCTAAGTGTGTAGCCTCAAAAGAGAAGGCACAGGACAGTTTTCTCTCGAAAGGATATGTAAGTATACCACTTCATAAGGAAATACAGTTTTGCAGAGTAAAGATATATACGTACGCATTGGAAACTCTTTAGGAGAAGAAATAACGCATAGTACAAAATTAGCTTGTATCTCCAAAACTACACGTTGTATCTCGAAAAGAATTGTTGTGGCGTGTACGTCTTAACATGTAGCATCTAAAGAGAACCAAAAGGAGAATTTTCTTTCGTCAAAATTTTTCAGAAAATCACGTTTTAAGGAAATCCCGCATCGTGCGAAATTATCTTGTTTTTCCTAAACAACACGTTGTAAGTCGAAAAGCTTTCATGTTGCGTGTAGGTCTAAGTGTGTAGCCTCAAAAGAGAAGGCACAGGACAGTTTTCTCTCGAAAGGATATGTAAGAATACCACTTCATAAGGAAATACAGTTTTGCAGAGTAAAGACATATACGTACGCATTGGAAACTCTTTACGAGAAGAAATAACGCATAGTACAAAATTAGCTTGTATCTCCAAAACTACACGTTGTATCTCGAAAAGAATTGTTGTGGCGTGTACGTCTTAACATGTAGCATCTAAAGAGAACCAAAAGGAGAATTTTCTTTCGTCAAAATTTTTCAGAAAATCACGTTTTAAGGAAATCCCGCATCGTGCGAAATTATCTTGTTTTTCCTAAACAACACGTTGTAAGTCGAAAAGCTTTCATGTTGCGTGTATTTCTAAGTGTGTAGCCTCAAAAGAGAAGGCACAGGACAGTTTTCTCTCGAAAGGATATGTAAGAATACCACTTCATAAGGAAATACAGTTTTGCAGAGTAAAGACATATACATACGCATTGGAAACTCTTTACGAGAAGAAAGAATGCATAGTACAAAATTAGCTTGTATCTCCAAAACTACACGTTGTATCTCGAAAAGAATTGTTGTGGCGTGTACGTCTTAACATGTAGCATCTAAAGAGAACCAAAAGGAGAATTTTCTTTCGTCAAAATTTTTCAGAAAATCACGTTTTAAGGAAATCCCGCATCGTGCGAAATTATCTTGTTTTTCCTAAACAACACGTTGTAAGTCGAAAAGCTTTCATGTTGCGTGTATGTCTAAGTGTGTAGCCTCAAAAGAGAAGGCACAGGACAGTTTTCTCTTGAAAGGATATGTAAGAATACCACTTCATAAGGAAATACAGTTTTGCAGAGTAAAGACATATACGTACGCATTGGAAACTCTTTCCGAGAAGAAATAACGCATCGTACAAAATTAGCTTGTATCTCCAAAACTACACGTTGTATCTCGAAAAGAATTGTTGTGGCGTGTACGTCTTAACATGTAGCATCTAAAGAGAACCAAAAGGAGAATTTTCTTTCGTCAAAATTTTTCAGAAAATCACGTTTTAAGGAAATCCCGCATCGTGCGAAATTATCTTGTTTTTCCAAAACAACACGTTGTAAGTCGAAAAGCTTTCATGTTGCGTGTATGTCTAAGTGTGTAGCCTCAAAAGAGAAGGCACAGGACAGTTTTCTCTCGAAAGGATATGTAAGAATACCACTTCATAAGGAAATACAGTTTTGCAGAGTAAAGACATATACGTACGCATTGGAAACTCTTTACGAGAAGAAATTACGCATAGTACAAAATTAGCTTGTATCTCCAAAACTACACGTTGTATCTCGAAAAGAATTGTTGTGGCGTGTACGTCTTAACATGTAGCATCTAAAGAGAACCAAAAGGAGAATTTTCTTTCGTCAAAATTTTTCAGAAAATCACGTTTTAAGGAAATCCCGCATCGTGCGAAATTATCTTGTTTTTCCTAAACAACACGTTGTAAGTCGAAAAGCTTTCATGTTGCGTGTATGTCTAAGTGTGTAGCCTCAAAAGAGAAGGCACAGGACAGTTTTCTCTCGAAAGGATATGTAAGAATACCACTTCATAAGGAAATACAGTTTTGCAGAGTAAAGACATATACGTACGCATTGGAAACTCTTTACGAGAAGAAATAATGCATCGTACAAAATTAGCTTATATCTCCAAAACTACACGTTGTATCTCGAAAAGAATTGTTGTGGCGTGTACGTCTTAACATGTAGCATCTAAAGAGAACCAAAAGGAGAATTTTCTTTCGTCAAAATTTTTCAGAAAATCACGTTTTAAGGAAATCCCGCATCGTGCGAAATTATCCTGTTTTTCCTAAACAACACGTTGTAAGTCGAAAAGCTTTCATGTTGCGTGTATGTCTACGTGTGTAGCCTCAAAAGAGAAGGCACAGGACAGTTTTCTCTCGAAAGGATATGTAAGAATACCACTTCATAAGAAAATACAGTTTTGCAGAGTAAAGACATATACGTACGCATTGGAAACTCTTTACGAGAAGAAAAAACGCATCGTACAAAATTAGCTTGTATTTCCAAAACTACACGTTGTATCTCGAAAAGAATAGTTGTGGCGTGTACGTCTTAACATGTAGCATCTAAAGAGAACCAAAAGGAGAATTTTCTTTCGTCAAAATTTTTCAGAAAATCACGTTTTAAGGAAATCCCGCATCGTGCGAAATTATCCTGTTTTTCCTAAACAACACGTTGTAAGTCGAAAAGCTTTCATGTTGCGTGTATGTCTACGTGTGTAGCCTCAAAAGAGAAGGCACAGGACAGTTTTCTCTCGAAAGGATATGTAAGAATACCACTTCATAAGGAAATACAGTTTTGCAGAGTAAAGACATATACGTACGCATTGGAAACTCTTTACGAGAAGAAATAACGCATAGTAAAAAATTAGCTTGTATCTCCAAAACTACACGTTGTATCTCGAAAAGAATTGTTGTGGCGTGTACGTCTTAACATGTAGCATCTAAAGAGAACCAAACGGAGAATTTTCTTTCGTCAAAATTTTTCAGAAAATCACGTTTTAAGGAAATCCCGCATCGTGCGAAATTATCTTGTTTTTCCTAAACAACACGTTGTAAGTCGAAAAGCTTTCATGTTGCGTGTATGTCTAAGTTTGTAGCCTCAAAAGAGAAGGCACAGGACAGTTTTCTCTCGAAAGGATATGTAAGAATACCACTTCATAAGGAAATACAGTTTTGCAGAGTAAAGACATATACGTACGCATTGGAAACTCTTTACGAGAAGAAATAACGCATAGTACAAAATTAGCTTGTATCTCCAAAACTACACGTTGTATCTCGAAAAGAATTGTTGTGGCGTGTACGTCTTAACATGTAGCATCTAAAGAGAACCAAAAGGAGAATTTTCTTTCGTCAAAATTTTTCAGAAAATCACGTTTTAAGGAAATCCCGCATCGTGCAAAATTATCTTGTTTTTCCTAAACAACACGTTGTAAGTCGAAAAGCTTTCATGTTGCGTGTATGTCTAAGTGTGTAGCCTCAAAAGAGAAGGCACAGGACAGTTTTCTCACGAAAGGATATGTAAGAATACCACTTCATAAGGAAATACAGTTTTTCAGAGTAAAGACATATACGTACGCATTGGAAACTCTTTACGAGAAGAAATAACGCATAGTACAAAATTAGCTTGTATCTCCAAAACTACACGTTGTATCTCGAAAAGAATTGTTGTGGCGTGTACGTCTTAACATGTAGCATCTAAAGAGAACCAAAAGGAGAATTTTCTTTCGTCAAAATTTTTCAGAAAATCACGTTTTAAGGAAATCCCGCATCGTGCGAAATTATCTTGTTTTTCCTAAACAACACGTTGTAAGTCGAAAAGCTTTCATGTTGCGTGTATGTCTAAGTGTGTAGCCTCAAAAGAGAAGGCACAGGACAGTTTTCTCTCGAAAGGATATGTAAGAATACCACTTCATAAGGAAATACAGTTTTGCAGAGTAAAGACATATACGTACGCATTGGAAACTCTTTACGAGAAGAAATAATGCATCGTACAAAATTAGCTTATATCTCCAAAACTACACGTTGTATCTCGAAAAGAATTGTTGTGGCGTGTACGTCTTAACATGTAGCATCTAAAGAGAACCAAAAGGAGAATTTTCTTTCGTCAAAATTTTTCAGAAAATCACGTTTTAAGGAAATCCCGCATCGTGCGAAATTATCCTGTTTTTCCTAAACAACACGTTGTAAGTCGAAAAGCTTTCATGTTGCGTGTATGTCTACGTGTGTAGCCTCAAAAGAGAAGGCACAGGACAGTTTTCTCTCGAAAGGATATGTAAGAATACCACTTCATAAGAAAATACAGTTTTGCAGAGTAAAGACATATACGTACGCATTGGAAACTCTTTACGAGAAGAAAAAACGCATCGTACAAAATTAGCTTGTATTTCCAAAACTACACGTTGTATCTCGAAAAGAATAGTTGTGGCGTGTACGTCTTAACATGTAGCATCTAAAGAGAACCAAAAGGAGAATTTTCTTTCGTCAAAATTTTTCAGAAAATCACGTTTTAAGGAAATCCCGCATCGTGCGAAATTATCCTGTTTTTCCTAAACAACATGTTGTAAGTCGAAAAGCTTTCATGTTGCGTGTATGTCTACGTGTGTAGCCTCAAAAGAGAAGGCACAGGACAGTTTTCTCTCGAAAGGATATGTAAGAATACCACTTCATAAGGAAATACAGTTTTGCAGAGTAAAGACATATACGTACGCATTGGAAACTCTTTACGAGAAGAAATAACGCATAGTAAAAAATTAGCTTGTATCTCCAAAACTACACGTTGTATCTCGAAAAGAATTGTTGTGGCGTGTACGTCTTAACATGTAGCATCTAAAGAGAACCAAACGGAGAATTTTCTTTCGTCAAAATTTTTCAGAAAATCACGTTTTAAGGAAATCCCGCA
Source organism: Apodemus sylvaticus (assembly GCF_947179515.1). Classification (NCBI taxonomy): domain Eukaryota; kingdom Metazoa; phylum Chordata; class Mammalia; order Rodentia; family Muridae; genus Apodemus; species Apodemus sylvaticus. Next base: position 1,057,903 of record NW_026263416.1, read on the forward strand.
TCGTGCGAAATTATCTTGTTTTTCCTAAACAACACGTTGTAAGTCGAAAAGCTTTCATGTTGCGTGTATGTCTAAGTTTGTAGCCTCAAAAGAGAAGGCACAGGACAGTTTTCTCTCGAAAGGATATGTAAGAATACCACTTCATAAGGAAATACAGTTTTGCAGAGTAAAGACATATACGTACGCATTGGAAACTCTTTACGAGAAGAAATAACGCATAGTACAAAATTAGCTTGTATCTCCAAAACTACACGTTGTATCTCGAAAAGAATTGTTGTGGCGTGTACGTCTTAACATGTAGCATCTAAAGAGAACCAAAAGGAGAATTTTCTTTCGTCAAAATTTTTCAGAAAATCACGTTTTAAGGAAATCCCGCATCGTGCAAAATTATCTTGTTTTTCCTAAACAACACGTTGTAAGTCGAAAAGCTTTCATGTTGCGTGTATGTCTAAGTGTGTAGCCTCAAAAGAGAAGGCACAGGACAGTTTTCTCACGAAAGGATATGTAAGAATACCACTTCATAAGGAAATACAGTTTTTCAGAGTAAAGACATATACATACGCATTGGAAACTCTTTACGAGAAGAAATAACGCATAGTACAAAATTAGCTTGTATCTCCAAAACTACACGTTGTATCTCGAAAAGAATTGTTGTGGTGTGTACGTCTTAACATGTAGCATCTAAAGAGAACCAAAAGGAGAATTTTCTTTCGTCAAAATTTTTCAGAAAATCACGTTTTAAGGAAATCCCGCATCGTGCGAAATTATCTTGTTTTTCCTAAACAACACGTTGTAAGTCGAAAAGCTTTCATGTTGCGTGTATGTCTAAGTGTGTAGCCTCAAAAGAGAAGGCACAGGACAGTTTTCTCTCGAAAGGATATGTAAGAATACCACTTCATAAGGAAATACAGTTTTGCAGAGTAAAGACATATACGTACGCATTGGAAACTCTTTACGAGAAGAAATAACGCATAGTACAAAATTAGCTTGTATCTCCAAAACTACACGTTGTATCTCGAAAAGAATTGTTGTGGCGTGTACGTCTTAACATGTAGCATCTAAAGAGAACCAAAAGGAGAATTTTCTTTCGTCAAAATTTTTCAGAAAATCACGTTTTAAGGAAATCCCGCATCGTGCGAAATTATCTTGTTTTTCCTAAACAACACGTTGTAAGTCGAAAAGCTTTCATGTTGCGTGTATGTCTAAGTGTGTAGCCTCAAAAGAGAAGGCACAGGACAGTTTTCTCTCGAAAGGATATGTAAGAATACCACTTCATAAGGAAATACAGTTTTGCAGAGTAAAGACATATACGTACGCATTGGAAACTCTTTACGAGAAGAAATAACGCATAGTACAAAATTAGCTTGTATCTCCAAAACTACACGTTGTATCTCGAAAAGAATTGTTGTGGCGTGTACGTCTTAACATGTAGCATCTAAAGAGAACCAAAAGGAGAATTTTCTTTCGTCAAAATTTTTCAGAAAATCACGTTTTAAGGAAATCCCGCATCGTGCGAAATTATCTTGTTTTTCCTAAACAACACGTTGTAAGTTTAAAAGCTTTCATGTTGCGTGTATGTCTAAGTGTGTAGCCTCAAAAGAGAAGGCACAGGACAGTTTTCTCTCGAAAGGATATGTAAGAATACCACTTCATAAGGAAATACAGTTTTGCAGAGTAAAGACATATACGTACGCATTGGAAACTCTTTACGAGAAGAAATAACGCATAGTACAAAATTAGCTTGTATCTCCAAAACTACACGTTGTATCTCGAAAAGAATTGTTGTGGCGTGTACGTCTTAACATGTAGCATCTAAAGAGAACCAAAAGGAGAATTTTCTTTCGTCAAAATTTTTCAGAAAATCACGTTTTAAGGAAATCCCGCATCGTGCGAAATTATCTTGTTTTTCCTAAACAACACGTTGTAAGTCGAAAAGCTTTCATGTTGCGTGTATGTCTAAGTGTGTAGCCTCAAAAGAGAAGGCACAGGACAGTTTTCTCTCGAAAGGATATGTAAGAATACCACTTCATAAGGAAATACAGTTTTGCAGAGTAAAGACATATACGTACGCATTGGAAACTCTTTACGAGAAGAAATAACGCATCGTACAAAATTAGCTTGTATCTCCAAAACTACACGTTGTATCTCGAAAAGAATTGTTGTGGCGTGTACGTCTTAACATGTAGCATCTAAAGAGAACCAAAAGGAGAATTTTCTTTCGTCAAAATTTTTCAGAAAATCACGTTTTAAGGAAATCCCGCATCGTGCGAAATTATCTTGTTTTTCCTAAACAACACGTTGTAAGTCGAAAAGCTTTCATGTTGCGTGTATGTCTAAGTGTGTAGCATCAAAAGAGAAGGCACAGGACAGTTTTCTCTCGAAAGGATATGTAAGAATACCACTTCATAAGGAAATACAGTTTTGCAGAGTAAAGACATATACGTACGCATTGGAAACTCTTTACGAGAAGAAATAACGCATAGTACAAAGTTAGCTTGTATCTCCAAAACTACACGTTGTATCTCGAAAAGAATTGTTGTGGCGTGTACGTCTTAACATGTAGCATCTAAAGAGAACCAAAAGGAGAATTTTCTTTCGTCAAAATTTTTCAGAAAATCACGTTTTAAGGAAATCCCGCATCGTGCGAAATTATCTTGTTTTTCCTAAACAACACGTTGTAAGTCGAAAAGCTTTCATGTTGCGTGTATGTCTAAGTGTGTAGCCTCAAAAGAGAAGGCACAGGACAGTTTTCTCTCGAAAGGATATGTAAGTATACCACTTCATAAGGAAATACAGTTTTGCAGAGTAAAGATATATACGTACGCATTGGAAACTCTTTAGGAGAAGAAATAACGCATAGTACAAAATTAGCTTGTATCTCCAAAACTACACGTTGTATCTCGAAAAGAATTGTTGTGGCGTGTACGTCTTAACATGTAGCATCTAAAGAGAACCAAAAGGAGAATTTTCTTTCGTCAAAATTTTTCAGAAAATCACGTTTTAAGGAAATCCCGCATCGTGCGAAATTATCTTGTTTTTCCTAAACAACACGTTGTAAGTCGAAAAGCTTTCATGTTGCGTGTATGTCTAAGTGTGTAGCCTCAAAAGAGAAGGCACAGGACAGTTTTCTCTCGAAAGGATATGTAAGAATACCACTTCATAAGGAAATACAGTTTTGCAGAGTAAAGACATATACGTACGCATTGGAAACTCTTTACGAGAAGAAATAACGCATAGTACAAAATTAGCTTGTATCTCCAAAACTACACGTTGTATCTCGAAAAGAATTGTTGTGGCGTGTACGTCTTAACATGTAGCATCTAAAGAGAACCAAAAGGAGAATTTTCTTTCGTCAAAATTTTTCAGAAAATCACGTTTTAAGGAAATCCCGCATCGTGCGAAATTATCTTGTTTTTCCTAAACAACACGTTGTAAGTCGAAAAGCTTTCATGTTGCGTGTATGTCTAAGTGTGTAGCCTCAAAAGAGAAGGCACAGGACAGTTTTCTCTCGAAAGGATATGTAAGAATACCACTTCATAAGGAAATACAGTTTTGCAGAGTAAAGACATATACGTACGCATTGGAAACTCTTTACGAGAAGAAATAACGCATGGTACAAAATTAGCTTGTATCTCCAAAACTACACGTTGTATCTCGAAAAGAATTGTTGTGGCGTGTACGTCTTAACATGTTGCATCTAAAGAGAACCAAAAGGAGAATTTTCTTTCGTCAAAATTTTTCAGAAAATCACGTTTTAAGGAAATCCCGCATCGTGCGAAATTATCTTGTTTTTCCTAAACAACACGTTGTAAGTCGAAAAGCTTTCATGTTGCGTGTATGTCTAAGTGTGTAGCCTCAAAAGAGAAGGCACAGGACAGTTTTCTCTCGAAAGGATATGTAAGAATACCACTTCATAAGGAAATACAGTTTTGCAGAGTAAAGACATATACGTACGCATTGGAAAATCTTTACGAGAAGAAATAACGCATCGTACAAAATTAGCTTGTATCTCCAAAACTACACGTTGTATCTCGAAAAGAATTGTTGTGGCGTGTACGTCTTAACATGTAGCATCTAAAGAGAACCAAAAGGAGAATTTTCTTTCGTCAAAATTTTTCAGAAAATCACGTTTTAAGGAAATCCCGCATCGTGCGAAATTATCTTGTTTTTCCTAAACAACACGTTGTAAGTCGAAAAGCTTTCATGTTGCGTGTATGTCTAAGTGTGTAGCCTCAAAAGAGAAGGCACAGGACAATTTTCTCTCGAAAGGATATGTAAGAATACCACTTCATAAGGAAATACAGTTTTGCAGAGTAAAGACATATACGTACGCATTGGAAACTCTTTACGAGAAGAAATAACGCATAGTACAAAATTAGCTTGTATCTCCAAAACTACACGTTGTATCTCGAAAAGAATTGTTGTGGCGTGTACGTCTTAACATGTAGCATCTAAAGAGAACCAAAAGGAGAATTTTCTTTCGTCAAAATTTTTCAGAAAATCACGTTTTAAGGAAATCCCGCATCGTGCGAAATTATCTTGTTTTTCCTAAACAACACGTTGTAAGTCGAAAAGCTTTCATGTTGCGTGTATGTCTACGTGTGTAGCCTCAAAAGAGAAGGCACAGGACAGTTTTCTCTCGAAAGGATATGTAAGAATACCACTTCATAAGGAAATACAGTTTTGCAGAGTAAAGACATATACGTACGCATTGGAAACTCTTTACGAGAAGAAATAACGCATCGTACAAAATTAGCTTGTATCTCCAAAACTACACGTTGTATCTCGAAAAGAATTGTTGTGGCGTGTACGTCTTAACATGTAGCATCTAAAGAGAACCAAAAGGAGAATTTTCTTTCGTCAAAATTTTTCAGAAAATCACGTTTTAAGGAAATCCCGCATCGTGCGAAATTATCTTGTTTTTCCTAAACAACACGTTGTAAGTCGAAAAGCTTTCATGTTGCGTGTATGTCTAAGTGTGTAGCCTCAAAAGAGAAGGCACAGGACAGTTTTCTCTCGAAAGGATATGTAAGAATACCACTTCATAAGGAAATACAGTTTTGCAGAGTAAAGACATATATGTACGCATTGGAAACTCTTTACGAGAAGAAATAACGCATAGTACAAAATTAGCTTGTATCTCCAAAACTACACGTTGTATCTCGAAAAGAATTGTTGTGGCGTGTACGTCTTAACATGTAGCATCTAAAGAGAACCAAAAGGAGAATTTTCTTTCGTCAAAATTTTTCAGAAAATCACGTTTTAAGGAAATCCCGCATCGTGCGAAATTATCTTGTTTTTCCTAAACAACACGTTGTAAGTCGAAAAGCTTTCATGTTGCGTGTATGTCTAAGTGTGTAGCCTCAAAAGAGAAGGCACAGGACAGTTTTCTCTCGAAAGGATATGTAAGAATACCACTTCATAAGGAAATACAGTTTTGCAGAGTAAAGACATATACGTACGCATTGGAAACTCTTTACGAGAAGAAATAACACATCGTACAAAATTAGCTTGTATCTCCAAAACTACACGTTGTATCTCGAAAAGAATTGTTGTGGCGTGTACGTCTTAACATGTAGCATCTAAAGAGAACCAAAAGGAGAATTTTCTTTCGTCAAAATTTTTCAGAAAATCACGTTTTAAGGAAATCCCGCATCGTGCGAAATTATCTTGTTTTTCCTAAACAACACGTTGTAAGTCGAAAAGCTTTCATGTTGCGTGTATGTCTAAGTGTGTAGCATCAAAAGAGAAGGCACAGGACAGTTTTCTCTCGAAAGGATATGTAAGAATACCACTTCATAAGGAAATACAGTTTTGCAGAGTAAAGACATATACGTACGCATTGGAAACTCTTTACGAGAAGAAATAACGCATAGTACAAAGTTAGCTTGTATCTCCAAAACTACACGTTGTATCTCGAAAAGAATTGTTGTGGCGTGTACGTCTTAACATGTAGCATCTAAAGAGAACCAAAAGGAGAATTTTCTTTCGTCAAAATTTTTCAGAAAATCACGTTTTAAGGAAATCCCGCATCGTGCGAAATTATCTTGTTTTTCCTAAACAACACGTTGTAAGTCGAAAAGCTTTCATGTTGCGTGTATGTCTAAGTGTGTAGCCTCAAAAGAGAAGGCACAGGACAGTTTTCTCTCGAAAGGATATGTAAGTATACCACTTCATAAGGAAATACAGTTTTGCAGAGTAAAGACATATACGTACGCATTGGAAACTCTTTACGAGAAGAAATAACGCATAGTACAAAATTAGCTTGTATCTCCAAAACTACACGTTGTATCTCGAAAAGAATTGTTGTGGCGTGTACGTCTTAACATGTAGCATCTAAAGAGAACCAAAAGGAGAATTTTCTTTCGTCAAAATTTTTCAGAAAATCACGTTTTAAGGAAATCCCGCATCGTGCGAAATTATCTTGTTTTTCCTAAACAACACGTTGTAAGTCGAAAAGCTTTCATGTTGCGTGTATGTCTAAGTGTGTAGCCTCAAAAGAGAAGGCACAGGACAGTTTTCTCTCGAAAGGATATGTAAGAATACCACTTCATAAGGAAATACAGTTTTGCAGAGTAAAGACATATACGTACGCATTGGAAACTCTTTACGAGAAGAAATAACGCATGGTACAAAATTAGCTTGTATCTCCAAAACTACACGTTGTATCTCGAAAAGAATTGTTGTGGCGTGTACGTCTTAACATGTTGCATCTAAAGAGAACCAAAAGGAGAATTTTCTTTCGTCAAAATTTTTCAGAAAATCACGTTTTAAGGAAATCCCGCATCGTGCGAAATTATCTTGTTTTTCCTAAACAACACGTTGTAAGTCGAAAAGCTTTCATGTTGCGTGTATGTCTAAGTGTGTAGCCTCAAAAGAGAAGGCACAGGACAGTTTTCTCTCGAAAGGATATGTAAGAATACCACTTCATAAGGAAATACAGTTTTGCAGAGTAAAGACATATACGTACGCATTGGAAAATCTTTACGAGAAGAAATAACGCATCGTACAAAATTAGCTTGTATCTCCAAAACTACACGTTGTATCTCGAAAAGAATTGTTGTGGCGTGTACGTCTTAACATGTAGCATCTAAAGAGAACCAAAAGGAGAATTTTCTTTCGTCAAAATTTTTCAGAAAATCACGTTTTAAGGAAATCCCGCATCGTGCGAAATTATCTTGTTTTTCCTAAACAACACGTTGTAAGTCGAAAAGCTTTCATGTTGCGTGTATGTCTAAGTGTGTAGCCTCAAAAGAGAAGGCACAGGACAATTTTCTCTCGAAAGGATATGTAAGAATACCACTTCATAAGGAAATACAGTTTTGCAGAGTAAAGACATATACGTACGCATTGGAAACTCTTTACGAGAAGAAATAACGCATAGTACAAAATTAGCTTGTATCTCCAAAACTACACGTTGTATCTCGAAAAGAATTGTTGTGGCGTGTACGTCTTAACATGTAGCATCTAAAGAGAACCAAAAGGAGAATTTTCTTTCGTCAAAATTTTTCAGAAAATCACGTTTTAAGGAAATCCCGCATCGTGCGAAATTATCTTGTTTTTCCTAAACAACACGTTGTAAGTCGAAAAGCTTTCATGTTGCGTGTATGTCTACGTGTGTAGCCTCAAAAGAGAAGGCACAGGACAGTTTTCTCTCGAAAGGATATGTAAGAATACCACTTCATAAGGAAATACAGTTTTGCAGAGTAAAGACATATACGTACGCATTGGAAACTCTTTACGAGAAGAAATAACGCATCGTACAAAATTAGCTTGTATCTCCAAAACTACACGTTGTATCTCGAAAAGAATTGTTGTGGCGTGTACGTCTTAACATGTAGCATCTAAAGAGAACCAAAAGGAGAATTTTCTTTCGTCAAAATTTTTCAGAAAATCACGTTTTAAGGAAATCCCGCATCGTGCGAAATTATCTTGTTTTTCCTAAACAACACGTTGTAAGTCGAAAAGCTTTCATGTTGCGTGTATGTCTAAGTGTGTAGCCTCAAAAGAGAAGGCACAGGACAGTTTTCTCTCGAAAGGATATGTAAGAATACCACTTCATAAGGAAATACAGTTTTGCAGAGTAAAGACATATACGTACGCATTGGAAACTCTTTACGAGAAGAAATAACGCATAGTACAAAATTAGCTTGTATCTCCAAAACTACACGTTGTATCTCGAAAAGAATTGTTGTGGCGTGTACGTCTTAACATGTAGCATCTAAAGAGAACCAAAAGGAGAATTTTCTTTCGTCAAAATTTTTCAGAAAATCACGTTTTAAGGAAATCCCGCATCGTGCGAAATTATCTTGTTTTTCCTAAACAACACGTTGTAAGTCGAAAAGCTTTCATGTTGCGTGTATGTCTAAGTGTGTAGCCTCAAAAGAGAAGGCACAGGACAGTTTTCTCTCGAAAGGATATGTAAGAATACCACTTCATAAGGAAATACAGTTTTGCAGAGTAAAGACATATACGTACGCATTGGAAACTCTTTACGAGAAGAAATAACACATCGTACAAAATTAGCTTGTATCTCCAAAACTACACGTTGTATCTCGAAAAGAATTGTTGTGGCGTGTACGTCTTAACATGTAGCATCTAAAGAGAACCAAAAGGAGAATTTTCTTTCGTCAAAATTTTTCAGAAAATCACGTTTTAAGGAAATCCCGCATCGTGCGAAATTATCTTGTTTTTCCTAAACAACACGTTGTAAGTCGAAAAGCTTTCATGTTGCGTGTATGTCTAAGTGTGTAGCATCAAAAGAGAAGGCACAGGACAGTTTTCTCTCGAAAGGATATGTAAGAATACCACTTCATAAGGAAATACAGTTTTGCAGAGTAAAGACATATACGTACGCATTGGAAACTCTTTACGAGAAGAAATAACGCATAGTACAAAGTTAGCTTGTATCTCCAAAACTACACGTTGTATCTCGAAAAGAATTGTTGTGGCGTGTACGTCTTAACATGTAGCATCTAAAGAGAACCAAAAGGAGAATTTTCTTTCGTCAAAATTTTTCAGAAAATCACGTTTTAAGGAAATCCCGCATCGTGCGAAATTATCTTGTTTTTCCTAAACAACACGTTGTAAGTCGAAAAGCTTTCATGTTACGTGTATGTCTAAGTGTGTAGCCTCAAAAGAGAAGGCACAGGACAGTTTTCTCTCGAAAGGATATGTAAGTATACCACTTCATAAGGAAATACAGTTTTGCAGAGTAAAGATATATACGTACGCATTGGAAACTCTTTAGGAGAAGAAATAACGCATAGTACAAAATTAGCTTGTATCTCCAAAACTACACGTTGTATCTCGAAAAGAATTGTTGTGGCGTGTACATCTTAACATGTAGCATCTAAAGAGAACCAAAAGGAGAATTTTCTTTCGTCAAAATTTTTCAGAAAATCACGTTTTAAGGAAATCCCGCATCGTGCGAAATTATCTTGTTTTTCCTAAACAACACGTTGTAAGTCGAAAAGCTTTCATGTTGCGTGTATGTCTAAGTGTGTAGCCTCAAAAGAGAAGGCACAGGACAGTTTTCTCTCGAAAGGATATGTAAGAATACCACTTCATAAGGAAATACAGTTTTGCAGAGTAAAGACATATACGTACGCATTGGAAACTCTTTACGAGAAGAAATAACGCATAGTACAAAATTAGCTTGTATCTCCAAAACTACACGTTGTATCTCGAAAAGAATTGTTGTGGCGTGTACGTCTTAACATGTAGCATCTAAAGAGAACCAAAAGGAGAATTTTCTTTCGTCAAAATTTTTCAGAAAATCACGTTTTAAGGAAATCCCGCATCGTGCGAAATTATCTTGTTTTTCCTAAACAACACGTTGTAAGTCGAAAAGCTTTCATGTTGCGTGTATGTCTAAGTGTGTAGCCTCAAAAGAGAAGGCACAGGACAGTTTTCTCTCGAAAGGATATGTAAGAATACCACTTCATAAGGAAATACAGTTTTGCAGAGTAAAGACATATACGTACGCATTGGAAACTCTTTACGAGAAGAAATAACGCATCGTACAAAATTAGCTTGTATCTCCAAAACTACACGTTGTATCTCGAAAAGAATTGTTGTGGCGTGTACGTCTTAACATGGAGCATCTAAAGAGAACCAAAAGGAGAATTTTCTTTCGTCAAAATTTTTCAGAAAATCACGTTTTAAGGAAATCCCGCATCGTGCGAAATTATCTTGTTTTTCCTAAACAACACGTTGTAAGTCGAAAAGCTTTCATGTTGCGTGTATGTCTACGTGTGTAGCCTCAAAAGAGAAGGCACAGGACAGTTTTCTCTCGAAAGGATATGTAAGAATACCACTTCATAAGGAAATACAGTTTTGCAGAGTAAAGACATATACGTACGCATTGGAAACTCTTTACGAGAAGAAATAATGCATCGTACAAAATTAGCTTGTATCTCCAAAACTACACGTTGTATCTCGAAAAGAATTGTTGTGGCGTGTACGTCTTAACATGTAGCATCTAAAGAGAACCAAAAGGAGAATTTTCTTTGGTCAAAATTTTTCAGAAAATCACGTTTTAAGGAAATCCCGCATCGTGCGAAATTATCTTGTTTTTCCTAAACAACATGTTGTAAGTCGAAAAGCTTTCATGTTGCGTGTATGTCTAAGTGTGTAGCCTCAAAAGAGAAGGCACAGGACAGTTTTCTCTCGAAAGGATATGTAAGAATACCACTTCATAAGGAAATACAGTTTTGCAGAGTAAAGACATATACGTACGCATTGGAAACTCTTTACTAGAAGAAATAACGCATAGTACAAAATTAGCTTGTATCTCCAAAACTACACGTTGTATCTCGAAAAGAATTGTTGTGGCGTGTACGTCTTAACATGTAGCATCTAAAGAGAACCAAAAGGAGAATTTTCTTTCGTCAAAATTTTTCAGAAAATCACGTTTTAAGGAAATCCCGCATCGTGCGAAATTATCTTGTTTTTCCTAAACAACACGTTGTAAGTCGAAAAGCTTTCATGTTGCGTGTATGTCTAAGTGTGTAGCCTCAAAAGAGAAGGCACAGGACAGTTTTCTCTCGAAAGGATATGTAAGAATACCACTTCATAAGGAAATACAGTTTTGCAGAGTAAAGACATATACGTACGCATTGGAAACTCTTTACGAGAAGAAATAACGCATCGTACAAAATTAGCTTGTATCTCCAAAACTACACGTTGTATCTCGAAAAGAATTGTTGTGGCGTGTACGTCTTAACATGGAGCATCTAAAGAGAACCAAAAGGAGAATTTTCTTTCGTCAAAATTTTTCAGAAAATCACGTTTTAAGGAAATCCCGCATCGTGCGAAATTATCTTGTTTTTCCTAAACAACACGTTGTAAGTCGAAAAGCTTTCATGTTGCGTGTATGTCTACGTGTGTAGCCTCAAAAGAGAAGGCACAGGACAGTTTTCTCTCGAAAGGATATGTAAGAATACCACTTCATAAGGAAATACAGTTTTGCAGAGTAAAGACATATACGTACGCATTGGAAACTCTTTACGAGAAGAAATAACGCATGGTACAAAATTAGCTTGTATCTCCAAAACTACACGTTGTATCTCGAAAAGAATTGTTGTGGCGTGTACGTCTTAACATGTAGCATCTAAAGAGAACCAAAAGGAGAATTTTCTTTCGTCAAAATTTTTCAGAAAATCACGTTTTAAGGAAATCCCGCATCGTGCGAAATTATCTTGTTTTTCCTAAACAACACGTTGTAAGTCGAAAAGCTTTCATGTTGCGTGTATGTCTAAGTGTGTAGCCTCAAAAGAGAAGGCACAGGACAGTTTTCTCTCGAAAGGATATGTAAGAATACCACTTCATAAGGAAATACAGTTTTGCAGAGTAAAGACATATACGTACGCATTGGAAACTCTTTACGAGAAGAAATAACGCATCGTACAAAATTAGCTTGTATCTCCAAAACTACACGTTGTATCTCGAAAAGAATTGTTGTGGCGTGTACGTCTTAACATGTAGCATCTAAAGAGAACCAAAAGGAGAATTTTCTTTCGTCAAAATTTTTCAGAAAATCACGTTTTAAGGAAATCCCGCATCGTGCGAAATTATCTTGTTTTTCCTAAACAACACGTTGTAAGTCGAAAAGCTTTCATGTTGCGTGTATGTCTAAGTGTGTAGCCTCAAAAGAGAAGGCACAGGACAGTTTTCTCTCGAAAGGATATGTAAGAATACCACTTCATAAGGAAATACAGTTTTGCAGAGTAAAGACATATACGTACGCATTGGAAACTCTTTACGAGAAGAAATAACGCATCGTACAAAATTAGCTTGTATCTCCAAAACTACACGTTGTATCTCGAAAAGAATTGTTGTGGCGTGTACGTCTTAACATGTAGCATCTAAAGAGAACCAAAAGGAGAATTTTCTTTCGTCAAAATTTTTCAGAAAATCACGTTTTAAGGAAATCCCGCATCGTGCGAAATTATCTTGTTTTTCCTAAACAACACGTTGTAAGTCGAAAAGCTTTCATGTTGCGTGTATGTCTAAGTGTGTAGCCTCAAAAGAGAAGGCACAGGACAGTTTTCTCTCGAAAGGATATGTAAGAATACCACTTCATAAGGAAATACAGTTTTGCAGAGTAAAGACATATACGTACGCATTGGAAACTCTTTACGAGAAGAAATAACGCATCGTACAAAATTAGCTTGTATCTCGAAACTACACGTTGTATCTCGAAAAGAATTGTTGTGGCGTGTACGTCTTAACATGTAGCATCTAAAGAGAACCAAAAGGAGAATTTTCTTTCGTCAAAATTTTTCAGAAAATCACGTTTTAAGGAAATCCCGCATCGTGCGAAATTATCTTGTTTTTCCTAAACAACACGTTGTAAGTCGAAAAGCTTTCATGTTGCGTGTATGTCTAAGTGTGTAGCCTCAAAAGAGAAGGCACAGGACAGTTTTCTCTCGAAAGGATATGTAAGAATACCACTTCATAAGGAAATACAGTTTTGCAGAGTAAAGACATATACGTACGCATTGGAAACTCTTTACGAGAAGAAATAACGCATCGTACAAAATTAGCTTGTATCTCCAAAACTACACGTTGTATCTCGAAAAGAATTGTTGTGGCGTGTACGTCTTAACATGTAGCATCTAAAGAGAACCAAAAGGAGAATTTTCTTTCGTCAAAATTTTTCAGAAAATCACGTTTTAAGGAAATCCCGCATCGTGCGAAATTATCTTGTTTTTCCTAAACAACACGTTGTAAGTCGAAAAGCTTTCATGTTGCGTGTATGTCTAAGTGTGTAGCCTCAAAAGAGAAGGCACAGGACAGTTTTCTCTCGAAAGGATATGTAAGAATACCACTTCATAAGGAAATACAGTTTTGCAGAGTAAAGACATATACGTACGCATTGGAAACTCTTTACGAGAAGAAATAACGCATCGTACAAAATTAGCTTGTATCTCCAAAACTACAAGTTGTATCTCGAAAAGAATTGTTGTGGCGTGTACGTCTTAACATGTAGCATCTAAAGAGAACCAAAAGGAGAATTTTCTTTCGTCAAAATTTTTCAGAAAATCACGTTTTAAGGAAATCCCGCATCGTGCAAAATTATCTTGTTTTTCCTAAACAACACGTTGTAAGTCGAAAAGCTTTCATGTTGCGTGTATGTCTAAGTGTGTAGCCTCAAAAGAGAAGGCACAGGACAGTTTTCTCTCGAAAGGATATGTAAGAATACCACTTCATAAGGAAATACAGTTTTGCAGAGTAAAGACATATACGTACGCATTGGAAACTCTTTACGAGAAGAAATAACGCATGGTACAAAATTAGCTTGTATCTCCAAAACTACACGTTGTATCTCGAAAAGAATTGTTGTGGCGTGTACGTCTTAACATGTAGCATCTAAAGAGAACCAAAAGGAGAATTTTCTTTCGTCAAAATTTTTCAGAAAATCACGTTTTAAGGAAATCCCGCATCGTGCGAAATTATCTTGTTTTTCCTAAACAACACGTTGTAAGTCGAAAAGCTTTCATGTTGCGTGTATGTCTAAGTGTGTAGCCTCAAAAGAGAAGGCACAGGACAGTTTTCTCTCGAAAGGATATGTAAGAATACCACTTCATAAGGAAATACAGTTTTGCAGAGTAAAGACATATACGTACGCATTGGAAACTCTTTACTAGAAGAAATAACGCATCGTACAAAATTAGCTTGTATCTCCAAAACGACACGTTGTATCTCGAAAAGAATTGTTGTGGCGTGTACGTCTTAACATGTAGCATCTAAAGAGAACCAAAAGGAGAATTTTCTTTCGTCAAAATTTTTCAGAAAATCACGTTTTAAGGAAATCCCGCATCGTGCGAAATTATCTTGTTTTTCCTAAACAACACGTTGTAAGTCGAAAAGCTTTCATGTTGCGTGTATGTCTAAGTGTGTAGCCTCAAAAGAGAAGGCACAGGACAGTTTTCTCTCGAAAGGATATGTAAGAATACCACTTCATAAGGAAATACAGTTTTGCAGAGTAAAGACATATACGTACGCATTGGAAACTCTTTACGAGAAGAAATAACGCATCGTACAAAATTAGCTTGTATCTCCAAAACTACACGTTGTATCTCGAAAAGAATTGTTGTGGCGTGTACGTCTTAACATGTAGCATCTAAAGAGAACCAAAAGGAGAATTTTCTTTCGTCAAAATTTTTCAGAAAATCACGTTTTAAGGAAATCCCGCATCGTGCGAAATTATCTTGTTTTTCCTAAACAACACGTTGTAAGTCGAAAAGCTTTCATGTTGCGTGTATGTCTAAGTGTGTAGCCTCAAAAGAGAAGGCACAGGACAGTTTTCTCTCGAAAGGATATGTAAGAATACCACTTCATAAGGAAATACAGTTTTGCAGAGTAAAGACATATACGTACGCATTGGAAACTCTTTACGAGAAGAAATAACACATCGTACAAAATTAGCTTGTATCTCCAAAACTACACGTTGTATCTCGAAAAGAATTGTTGTGGCGTGTACGTCTTAACATGTAGCATCTAAAGAGAACCAAAAGGAGAATTTTCTTTTGTCAAAATTTTTCAGAAAATCACGTTTTAAGGAAATCCCGCATCGTGCGAAATTATCTTGTTTTTCCTAAACAACACGTTGTAAGTCGAAAAGCTTTCATGTTGCGTGTATGTCTAAGTGTGTAGCATCAAAAGAGAAGGCACAGGACAGTTTTCTCTCGAAAGGATATGTAAGAATACCACTTCATAAGGAAATACAGTTTTGCAGAGTAAAGACATATACGTACGCATTGGAAACTCTTTACGAGAAGAAATAACGCATAGTACAAAGTTAGCTTGTATCTCCAAAACTACACGTTGTATCTCGAAAAGAATTGTTGTGGCGTGTACGTCTTAACATGTAGCATCTAAAGAGAACCAAAAGGAGAATTTTCTTTCGTCAAAATTTTTCAGAAAATCACGTTTTAAGGAAATCCCGCATCGTGCGAAATTATCTTGTTTTTCCTAAACAACACGTTGTAAGTCGAAAAGCTTTCATGTTACGTGTATGTCTAAGTGTGTAGCCTCAAAAGAGAAGGCACAGGACAGTTTTCTCTCGAAAGGATATGTAAGTATACCACTTCATAAGGAAATACAGTTTTGCAGAGTAAAGATATATACGTACGCATTGGAAACTCTTTAGGAGAAGAAATAACGCATAGTACAAAATTAGCTTGTATCTCCAAAACTACACGTTGTATCTCGAAAAGAATTGTTGTGGCGTGTACGTCTTAACATGTAGCATCTAAAGAGAACCAAAAGGAGAATTTTCTTTCGTCAAAATTTTTCAGAAAATCACGTTTTAAGGAAATCCCGCATCGTGCGAAATTATCTTGTTTTTCCTAAACAACACGTTGTAAGTCGAAAAGCTTTCATGTTGCGTGTATGTCTAAGTGTGTAGCCTCAAAAGAGAAGGCACAGGACAGTTTTCTCTCGAAAGGATATGTAAGAATACCACTTCATAAGGAAATACAGTTTTGCAGAGTAAAGACATATACGTACGCATTGGAAACTCTTTACGAGAAGAAATAACGCATAGTACAAAATTAGCTTGTATCTCCAAAACTACACGTTGTATCTCGAAAAGAATTGTTGTGGCGTGTACGTCTTAACATGTAGCATCTAAAGAGAACCAAAAGGAGAATTTTCTTTCGTCAAAATTTTTCAGAAAATCACGTTTTAAGGAAATCCCGCATCGTGCGAAATTATCTTGTTTTTCCTAAACAACACGTTGTAAGTCGAAAAGCTTTCATGTTGCGTGTATGTCTAAGTGTGTAGCCTCAAAAGAGAAGGCACAGGACAGTTTTCTCTCGAAAGGATATGTAAGAATACCACTTCATAAGGAAATACAGTTTTGCAGAGTAAAGACATATACGTACGCATTGGAAACTCTTTACGAGAAGAAATAACGCATCGTACAAAATTAGCTTGTATCTCCAAAACTACACGTTGTATCTCGAAAAGAATTGTTGTGGCGTGTACGTCTTAACATGGAGCATCTAAAGAGAACCAAAAGGAGAATTTTCTTTCGTCAAAATTTTTCAGAAAATCACGTTTTAAGGAAATCCCGCATCGTGCGAAATTATCTTGTTTTTCCTAAACAACACGTTGTAAGTCGAAAAGCTTTCATGTTGCGTGTATGTCTACGTGTGTAGCCTCAAAAGAGAAGGCACAGGACAGTTTTCTCTCGAAAGGATATGTAAGAATACCACTTCATAAGGAAATACAGTTTTGCAGAGTAAAGACATATACGTACGCATTGGAAACTCTTTACGAGAAGAAATAATGCATCGTACAAAATTAGCTTGTATCTCCAAAACTACACGTTGTATCTCGAAAAGAATTGTTGTGGCGTGTACGTCTTAACATGTAGCATCTAAAGAGAACCAAAAGGAGAATTTTCTTTGGTCAAAATTTTTCAGAAAATCACGTTTTAAGGAAATCCCGCATCGTGCGAAATTATCTTGTTTTTCCTAAACAACATGTTGTAAGTCGAAAAGCTTTCATGTTGCGTGTATGTCTAAGTGTGTAGCCTCAAAAGAGAAGGCACAGGACAGTTTTCTCTCGAAAGGATATGTAAGAATACCACTTCATAAGGAAATACAGTTTTGCAGAGTAAAGACATATACGTACGCATTGGAAACTCTTTACTAGAAGAAATAACGCATAGTACAAAATTAGCTTGTATCTCCAAAACTACACGTTGTATCTCGAAAAGAATTGTTGTGGCGTGTACGTCTTAACATGTAGCATCTAAAGAGAACCAAAAGGAGAATTTTCTTTCGTCAAAATTTTTCAGAAAATCACGTTTTAAGGAAATCCCGCATCGTGCGAAATTATCTTGTTTTTCCTAAACAACACGTTGTAAGTCGAAAAGCTTTCATGTTGCGTGTATGTCTAAGTGTGTAGCCTCAAAAGAGAAGGCACAGGACAGTTTTCTCTCGAAAGGATATGTAAGAATACCACTTCATAAGGAAATACAGTTTTGCAGAGTAAAGACATATACGTACGCATTGGAAACTCTTTACGAGAAGAAATAACGCATCGTACAAAATTAGCTTGTATCTCCAAAACTACACGTTGTATCTCGAAAAGAATTGTTGTGGCGTGTACGTCTTAACATGGAGCATCTAAAGAGAACCAAAAGGAGAATTTTCTTTCGTCAAAATTTTTCAGAAAATCACGTTTTAAGGAAATCCCGCATCGTGCGAAATTATCTTGTTTTTCCTAAACAACACGTTGTAAGTCGAAAAGCTTTCATGTTGCGTGTATGTCTACGTGTGTAGCCTCAAAAGAGAAGGCACAGGACAGTTTTCTCTCGAAAGGATATGTAAGAATACCACTTCATAAGGAAATACAGTTTTGCAGAGTAAAGACATATACGTACGCATTGGAAACTCTTTACGAGAAGAAATAACGCATGGTACAAAATTAGCTTGTATCTCCAAAACTACACGTTGTATCTCGAAAAGAATTGTTGTGGCGTGTACGTCTTAACATGTAGCATCTAAAGAGAACCAAAAGGAGAATTTTCTTTCGTCAAAATTTTTCAGAAAATCACGTTTTAAGGAAATCCCGCATCGTGCGAAATTATCTTGTTTTTCCTAAACAACACGTTGTAAGTCGAAAAGCTTTCATGTTGCGTGTATGTCTAAGTGTGTAGCCTCAAAAGAGAAGGCACAGGACAGTTTTCTCTCGAAAGGATATGTAAGAATACCACTTCATAAGGAAATACAGTTTTGCAGAGTAAAGACATATACGTACGCATTGGAAACTCTTTACGAGAAGAAATAACGCATCGTACAAAATTAGCTTGTATCTCCAAAACTACACGTTGTATCTCGAAAAGAATTGTTGTGGCGTGTACGTCTTAACATGTAGCATCTAAAGAGAACCAAAAGGAGAATTTTCTTTCGTCAAAATTTTTCAGAAAATCACGTTTTAAGGAAATCCCGCATCGTGCGAAATTATCTTGTTTTTCCTAAACAACACGTTGTAAGTCGAAAAGCTTTCATGTTGCGTGTATGTCTAAGTGTGTAGCCTCAAAAGAGAAGGCACAGGACAGTTTTCTCTCGAAAGGATATGTAAGAATACCACTTCATAAGGAAATACAGTTTTGCAGAGTAAAGACATATACGTACGCATTGGAAACTCTTTACGAGAAGAAATAACGCATCGTACAAAATTAGCTTGTATCTCCAAAACTACACGTTGTATCTCGAAAAGAATTGTTGTGGCGTGTACGTCTTAACATGTAGCATCTAGAGAGAACCAAAAGGAGAATTTTCTTTCGTCAAAATTTTTCAGAAAATCACGTTTTAAGGAAATCCCGCATCGTGCGAAATTATCTTGTTTTTCCTAAACAACACGTTGTAAGTCGAAAAGCTTTCATGTTGCGTGTATGTCTAAGTGTGTAGCCTCAAAAGAGAAGGCACAGGACAGTTTTCTCTCGAAAGGATATGTAAGAATACCACTTCATAAGGAAATACAGTTTTGCAGAGTAAAGACATATACGTACGCATTGGAAACTCTTTACGAGAAGAAATAACGCATCGTACAAAATTAGCTTGTATCTCGAAACTACACGTTGTATCTCGAAAAGAATTGTTGTGGCGTGTACGTCTTAACATGTAGCATCTAAAGAGAACCAAAAGGAGAATTTTCTTTCGTCAAAATTTTTCAGAAAATCACGTTTTAAGGAAATCCCGCATCGTGCGAAATTATCTTGTTTTTCCTAAACAACACGTTGTAAGTCGAAAAGCTTTCATGTTGCGTGTATGTCTAAGTGTGTAGCCTCAAAAGAGAAGGCACAGGACAGTTTTCTCTCGAAAGGATATGTAAGAATACCACTTCATAAGGAAATACAGTTTTGCAGAGTAAAGACATATACGTACGCATTGGAAACTCTTTACGAGAAGAAATAACGCATCGTACAAAATTAGCTTGTATCTCCAAAACTACACGTTGTATCTCGAAAAGAATTGTTGTGGCGTGTACGTCTTAACATGTAGCATCTAAAGAGAACCAAAAGGAGAATTTTCTTTCGTCAAAATTTTTCAGAAAATCACGTTTTAAGGAAATCCCGCATCGTGCGAAATTATCTTGTTTTTCCTAAACAACACGTTGTAAGTCGAAAAGCTTTCATGTTGCGTGTATGTCTAAGTGTGTAGCCTCAAAAGAGAAGGCACAGGACAGTTTTCTCTCGAAAGGATATGTAAGAATACCACTTCATAAGGAAATACAGTTTTGCAGAGTAAAGACATATACGTACGCATTGGAAACTCTTTACGAGAAGAAATAACGCATCGTACAAAATTAGCTTGTATCTCCAAAACTACAAGTTGTATCTCGAAAAGAATTGTTGTGGCGTGTACGTCTTAACATGTAGCATCTAAAGAGAACCAAAAGGAGAATTTTCTTTCGTCAAAATTTTTCAGAAAATCACGTTTTAAGGAAATCCCGCATCGTGCAAAATTATCTTGTTTTTCCTAAACAACACGTTGTAAGTCGAAAAGCTTTCATGTTGCGTGTATGTCTAAGTGTGTAGCCTCAAAAGAGAAGGCTCAGGACAGTTTTCTCTCGAAAGGATATGTAAGAATACCACTTCATAAGGAAATACAGTTTTGCAGAGTAAAGACATATACGTACGCATTGGAAACTCTTTACGAGAAGAAATAACGCATCGTACAAAATTAGCTTGTATCTCCAAAACTACACGTTGTATCTCGAAAAGAATTGTTGTGGCGTGTACGTCTTAACATGTAGCATCTAAAGAGAACCAAAAGGAGAATTTTCTTTCGTCAAAATTTTTCAGAAAATCACGTTTTAAGGAAATCCCGCATCGTGCGAAATTATCTTGTTTTTCCTAAACAACACGTTGTAAGTCGAAAAGCTTTCATGTTGCGTGTATGTCTAAGTGTGTAGCCTCAAAAGAGAAGGCACAGGACAGTTTTCTCTCGAAAGGATATGTAAGAATACCACTTCATAAGGAAATACAGTTTTGCAGAGTAAAGACATATACGTACGCATTGGAAACTCTTTACGAGAAGAAATAACGCATCGTACAAAATTAGCTTGTATCTCCAAAACTACACGTTGTATCTCGAAAAGAATTGTTGTGGCGTGTACGTCTTAACATGTAGCATCTAAAGAGAACCAAAAGGAGAATTTTCTTTCGTCAAAATTTTTCAGAAAATCACGTTTTAAGGAAATCCCGCATCGTGCGAAATTATCTTGTTTTTCCTAAACAACACGTTGTAAGTCGAAAAGCTTTCATGTTGCGTGTATGTCTAAGTGTGTAGCCTCAAAAGAGAAGGCACAGGACAGTTTTCTCTCGAAAGGATATTTAAGAATACCACTTCATAAGGAAATACAGTTTTGCAGAGTAAAGACATATACGTACGCATTGGAAACTCTTTACGAGAAGAAATAACGCATCGTACAAAATTAGCTTGTATCTCCAAAACTACACGTTGTATCTCGAAAAGAATTGTTGTGGCGTGTACGTCTTAACATGTAGCATCTAAAGAGAACCAAAAGGAGAATTTTCTTTCGTCAAAATTTTTCAGAAAATCACGTTTTAAGGAAATCCCGCATCGTGCGAAATTATCTTGTTTTTCCTAAACAACACGTTGTAAGTCGAAAAGCTTTCATGTTGCGTGTATGTCTAAGTGTGTAGCCTCAAAAGAGAAGGCACAGGACAGTTTTCTCTCGAAAGGATATGTAAGAATACCACTTCATAAGGAAATACAGTTTTGCAGAGTAAAGACATATACGTACGCATTGGAAACTCTTTACGAGAAGAAATAACGCATCGTACAAAATTAGCTTTTATCTCCAAAACTACACGTTGTATCTCGAAAAGAATTGTTGTGGCGTGTACGTCTTAACATGTAGCATCTAAAGAGAACCAAAAGGAGAATTTTCTTTCGTCAAAATTTTTCAGAAAATCACGTTTTAAGGAAATCCCGCATCGTGCGAAATTATCTTGTTTTTCCTAAACAACACGTTGTAAGTCGAAAAGCTTTCATGTTGCGTGTATGTCTAAGTGTGTAGCCTCAAAAGAGAAGGCACAGGACAGTTTTCTCTCGAAAGGATATGTAAGAATACCACTTCATAAGGAAATACAGTTTTGCAGAGTAAAGACATATACGTACGCATTGGAAACTCTTTACGAGAAGAAATAACGCATCGTACAAAATTAGCTTGTATCTCCAAAACTACACGTTGTATCTCGAAAAGAATTGTTGTGGCGTGTACGTCTTAACATGTAGCATCTAAAGAGAACCAAAAGGAGAATTTTCTTTCGTCAAAATTTTTCAGAAAATCACGTTTTAAGGAAATCCCGCATCGTGCGAAATTATCTTGTTTTTCCTAAACAACACGTTGTAAGTCGAAAAGCTTTCATGTTGCGTGTATGTCTAAGTGTGTAGCCTCAAAAGAGAAGGCACAGGACAGTTTTCTCTCGAAAGGATATGTAAGAATACCACTTCATAAGGAAATACAGTTTTGCAGAGTAAAGACATATACGTACGCATTGGAAACTCTTTACGAGAAGAAATAACGCATCGTACAAAATTAGCTTGTATCTCCAAAACTACACGTTGTATCTCGAAAAGAATTGTTGTGGCGTGTACGTCTTAACATGTAGCATCTAAAGAGAACCAAAAGGAGAATTTTCTTTCGTCAAAATTTTTCAGAAAATCACGTTTTAAGGAAATCCCGCATCGTGCGAAATTATCTTGTTTTTCCTAAACAACACGTTGTAAGTCGAAAAGCTTTCATGTTGCGTGTATGTCTAAGTGTGTAGCCTCAAAGGAGAAGGCACAGGACAGTTTTCTCTCGAAAGGATATGTAAGAATACCACTTCATAAGGAAATACAGTTTTGCAGAGTAAAGACATATACGTACGCATTGGAAACTCTTTACGAGAAGAAATAACGCATCGTACAAAATTAGCTTGTATCTCCAAAACTACACGTTGTATCTCGAAAAGAATTGTTGTGGCGTGTACGTCTTAACATGTAGCATCTAAAGAGAACCAAAAGGAGAATTTTCTTTCGTCAAAATTTTTCAGAAAATCACGTTTTAAGGAAATCCCGCATCGTGCGAAATTATCTTGTTTTTCCTAAACAACACGTTGTAAGTCGAAAAGCTTTCATGTTGCGTGTATGTCTAAGTGTGTAGCCTCAAAAGAGAAGGCACAGGACAGTTTTCTCTCGAAAGGATATGTAAGAATACCACTTCATAAGGTAATACAGTTTTGCAGAGTAAAGACATATACGTACGCATTGGAAACTCTTTACGAGAAGAAATAACGCATGGTACAAAATTAGCTTGTATCTCCAAAACTACACGTTGTATCTCGAAAAAAATTGTTGTGGCGTGTACGTCTTAACATGTAGCATCTAAAGAGAACCAAAAGGAGAATTTTCTTTCGTCAAAATTTTTCAGAAAATCACGTTTTAAGGAAATCCCGCATCGTGCGAAATTATCTTGTTTTTCCTAAACAACACGTTGTAAGTCGAAAAGCTTTCATGTTGCGTGTATGTCTAAGTGTGTAGCCTCAAAAGAGAAGGCACAGGACAGTTTTCTCTCGAAAGGATATGTAAGAATACCACTTCATAAGGAAATACAGTTTTGCAGAGTAAAGACATATACGTACGCATTGGAAACTCTTTACGAGAAGAAATAACGCATCGTACAAAATTAGCTTGTATCTCCAAAACTACACGTTGTATCTCGAAAAGAATTGTTGTGGCGTGTACGTCTTAACATGTAGCATCTAAAGAGAACCAAAAGGAGAATTTTCTTTCGTCAAAATTTTTCAGAAAATCACGTTTTAAGGAAATCCCGCATCGTGCGAAATTATCTTGTTTTTCCTAAACAACACGTTGTAAGTCGAAAAGCTTTCATGTTGCGTGTATGTCTAAGTGTGTAGCCTCAAAAGAGAAGGCACAGGACAGTTTTCTCTCGAAAGGATATGTAAGAATACCACTTCATAAGGAAATACAGTTTTGCAGAGTAAAGACATATACGTACGCATTGGAAACTCTTTACGAGAAGAAATAACGCATCGTACAAAATTAGCTTGTGTCTCCAAAACTACACGTTGTATCTCGAAAAGAATTGTTGTGGCGTGTTCGTCTTAACATGTAGCATCTAAAGAGAACCAAAAGGAGAATTTTCTTTCGTCAAAATTTTTCAGAACATCACGTTTTAAGGAAATCCCGCATCGTGCGAAATTATCTTGTTTTTCCTAAACAACACGTTGTAAGTCGAAAAGCTTTCATGTTGCGTGTATGTCTAAGTGTGTAGCCTCAAAAGAGAAGGCACAGGACAGTTTTCTCTCGAAAGGATATGTAAGAATACCACTTCATAAGGAAATACAGTTTTGCAGAGTAAAGACATATACGTACGCATTGGAAACTCTTTACGAGAAGAAATAACGCATCGTACAAAATTAGCTTGTGTCTCCAAAACTACACGTTGTATCTCGAAAAGAATTGTTGTGGCGTGTTCGTCTTAACATGTAGCATCTAAAGAGAACCAAAAGGAGAATTTTCTTTCGTCAAAATTTTTCAGAACATCACGTTTTAAGGAAATCCCGCATCGTGCGAAATTATCTTGTTTTTCCTAAACAACACGTTGTAAGTCGAAAAGCTTTCATGTTGCGTGTATGTCTAAGTGTGTAGCCTCAAAAGAGAAGGCACAGGACAGTTTTCTCTCGAAAGGATATGTAAGAATACCACTTCATAAGGAAATACAGTTTTGCAGAGTAAAGACATATACGTACGCATTGGAAACTCTTTACGAGAAGAAATAACGCATCGTACAAAATTAGCTTGTATCTCCAAAACTACACGTTGTATCTCGAAAAGAATTGTTGTGGCGTGTACGTCTTAACATGTAGCATCTAAAGAGAACCAAAAGGAGAATTTTCTTTCGTCAAAATTTTTCAGAAAATCACGTTTTAAGGAAATCCCGCATCGTGCGAAATTATCTTGTTTTTCCTAAACAACACGTTGTAAGTCGAAAAGCTTTCATGTTGCGTGTATGTCTAAGTGTGTAGCCTCAAAAGAGAAGGCACAGGACAGTTTTCTCTCGAAAGGATATGTAAGAATACCACTTCATAAGGAAATACAGTTTTGCAGAGTAAAGACATATACGTACGCATTGGAAACTCTTTACGAGAAGAAATAACGCATCGTACAAAATTAGCTTGTATCTCCAAAACTACACGTTGTATCTCGAAAAGAATTGTTGTGGCGTGTACGTCTTAACATGTAGCATCTAAAGAGAACCAAAAGGAGAATTTTCTTTCGTCAAAATTTTTCAGAAAATCACGTTTTAAGGAAATCCCGCATCGTGCGAAATTATCTTGTTTTTCCTAAACAACACGTTGTAAGTCGAAAAGCTTTCATGTTGCGTGTATGTCTAAGTGTGTAGCCTCAAAAGAGAAGGCACAGGACAGTTTTCTCTCGAAAGGATATGTAAGAATACCACTTCATAAGGAAATACAGTTTTGCAGAGTAAAGACATATACGTACGCATTGGAAACTCTTTACGAGAAGAAATAACGCATCGTACAAAATTAGCTTGTATCTCCAAAACTACAAGTTGTATCTCGAAAAGAATTGTTGTGGCGTGTACGTCTTAACATGTAGCATCTAAAGAGAACCAAAAGGAGAATTTTCTTTCGTCAAAATTTTTCAGAAAATCACGTTTTAAGGAAATCCCGCATCGTGCGAAATTATCTTGTTTTTCCTAAACAACACGTTGTAAGTCGAAAAGCTTTCATGTTGCGTGTATGTCTAAGTGTGTAGCCTCAAAAGAGAAGGCACAGGACAGTTTTCTCTCGAAAGGATATGTACGAATACCACTTCATAAGGAAATACAGTTTTGCAGAGTAAAGACATATACGTACGCATTGGAAACTCTTTACGAGAAGAAATAACGCATCGTACAAAATTAGCTTGTGTCTCCAAAACTACACGTTGTATCTCGAAAAGAATTGTTGTGGCGTGTTCGTCTTAACATGTAGCATCTAAAGAGAACCAAAAGGAGAATTTTCTTTCGTCAAAATTTTTCAGAACATCACGTTTTAAGGAAATCCCGCATCGTGCGAAATTATCTTGTTTTTCCTAAACAACACGTTGTAAGTCGAAAAGCTTTCATGTTGCGTGTATGTCTAAGTGTGTAGCCTCAAAAGAGAAGGCACAGGACAGTTTTCTCTCGAAAGGATATGTAAGAATACCACTTCATAAGGAAATACAGTTTTGCAGAGTAAAGACATATCCGTACGCATTGGAAACTCTTTACGAGAAGAAATAACGCATCGTACAAAATTAGCTTGTATCTCCAAAACTACACGTTGTATCTCGAAAAGAATTGTTGTGGCGTGTACGTCTTAACATGTAGCATCTAAAGAGAACCAAAAGGAGAATTTTCTTTCGTCAAAATTTTTCAGAAAATCACGTTTTAAGGAAATCCCGCATCGTGCGAAATTATCTTGTTTTTCCTAAACAACACGTTGTAAGTCGAAAAGCTTTCATGTTGCGTGTATGTCTAAGTGTGTAGCCTCAAAAGAGAAGGCACAGGACAGTTTTCTCTCGAAAGGATATGTAAGAATACCACTTCATAAGGAAATACAGTTTTGCAGAGTAAAGACATATACGTACGCATTGGAAACTCTTTACGAGAAGAAATAACGCATCGTACAAAATTAGCTTGTATCTCCAAAACTACACGTTGTATCTCGAAAAGAATTGTTGTGGCGTGTACGTCTTAACATGTAGCATCTAAAGAGAACCAAAAGGAGAATTTTCTTTCGTCAAATTTTTCAGAAAATCACGTTTTAAGGAAATCCCGCATCGTGCGAAATTATCTTGTTTTTCCTAAACAACACGTTGTAAGTCGAAAAGCTTTCATGTTGCGTGTATGTCTAAGTGTGTAGCCTCAAAGGAGAAGGCACAGGACAGTTTTCTCTCGAAAGGATATGTAAGAATACCACTTCATAAGGAAATACAGTTTTGCAGAGTAAAGACATATACGTACGCATTGGAAACTCTTTACGAGAAGAAATAACGCATCGTACAAAATTAGCTTGTATCTCCAAAACTACACGTTGTATCTCGAAAAGAATTGTTGTGGCGTGTACGTCTTAACATGTAGCATCTAAAGAGAACCAAAAGGAGAATTTTCTTTCGTCAAAATTTTTCAGAAAATCACGTTTTAAGGAAATCCCGCATCGTGCGAAATTATCTTGTTTTTCCTAAACAACACGTTGTAAGTCGAAAAGCTTTCATGTTGCGTGTATGTCTAAGTGTGTAGCCTCAAAGGAGAAGGCACAGGACAGTTTTCTCTCGAAAGGATATGTAAGAATACCACTTCATAAGGAAATACAGTTTTGCAGAGTAAAGACATATACGTACGCATTGGAAACTCTTTACGAGAAGAAATAACGCATCGTACAAAATTAGCTTGTATCTCCAAAACTACACGTTGTATCTCGAAAAGAATTGTTGTGGCGTGTACGTCTTAACATGTAGCATCTAAAGAGAACCAAAAGGAGAATTTTCTTTCGTCAAAATTTTTCAGAAAATCACGTTTTAAGGAAATCCCGCATCGTGCGAAATTATCTTGTTTTTCCTAAACAACACGTTGTAAGTCGAAAAGCTTTCATGTTGCGTGTATGTCTAAGTGTGTAGCCTCAAAAGAGAAGGCACAGGACAGTTTTCTCTCGAAAGGATATGTAAGAATACCACTTCATAAGGAAATACAGTTTTGCAGAGTAAAGACATATACGTACGCATTGGAAACTCTTTACGAGAAGAAATAACGCATCGTACAAAATTAGCTTGTATCTCCAAAACTACACGTTGTATCTCGAAAAGAATTGTTGTGGCGTGTACGTCTTAACATGTAGCATCTAAAGAGAACCAAAAGGAGAATTTTCTTTCGTCAAAATTTTTCAGAAAATCACGTTTTAAGGAAATCCCGCATCGTGCGAAATTATCTTGTTTTTCCTAAACAACACGTTGTAAGTCGAAAAGCTTTCATGTTGCGTGTATGTCTAAGTGTGTAGCCTCAAAAGAGAAGGCACAGGACAGTTTTCTCTCGAAAGGATATGTAAGAATACCACTTCATAAGGAAATACAGTTTTGCAGAGTAAAGACATATACGTACGCATTGGAAACTCTTTACGAGAAGAAATAACGCATCGTACAAAATTAGCTTGTGTCTCCAAAACTACACGTTGTATCTCGAAAAGAATTGTTGTGGCGTGTTCGTCTTAACATGTAGCATCTAAAGAGAACCAAAAGGAGAATTTTCTTTCGTCAAAATTTTTCAGAACATCACGTTTTAAGGAAATCCCGCATCGTGCGAAATTATCTTGTTTTTCCTAAACAACACGTTGTAAGTCGAAAAGCTTTCATGTTGCGTGTATGTCTAAGTGTGTAGCCTCAAAAGAGAAGGCACAGGACAGTTTTCTCTCGAAAGGATATGTAAGAATACCACTTCATAAGGAAATACAGTTTTGCAGAGTAAAGACATATACGTACGCATTGGAAACTCTTTACGAGAAGAAATAACGCATCGTACAAAATTAGCTTGTATCTCCAAAACTACACGTTGTATCTCGAAAAGAATTGTTGTGGCGTGTACGTCTTAACATGTAGCATCTAAAGAGAACCAAAAGGAGAATTTTCTTTCGTCAAAATTTTTCAGAAAATCACGTTTTAAGGAAATCCCGCATCGTGCGAAATTATCTTGTTTTTCCTAAACAACACGTTGTAAGTCGAAAAGCTTTCATGTTGCGTGTATGTCTAAGTGTGTAGCCTCAAAAGAGAAGGCACAGGACAGTTTTCTCTCGAAAGGATATGTAAGAATACCACTTCATAAGGAAATACAGTTTTGCAGAGTAAAGACATATACGTACGCATTGGAAACTCTTTACGAGAAGAAATAACGCATCGTACAAAATTAGCTTGTATCTCCAAAACTACACGTTGTATCTCGAAAAGAATTGTTGTGGCGTGTACGTCTTAACACGTAGCATCTAAAGAGAACCAAAAGGAGAATTTTCTTTCGTCAAAATTTTTCAGAAAATCACGTTTTAAGGAAATCCCGCATCGTGCGAAATTATCTTGTTTTTCCTAAACAACACGTTGTAAGTCGAAAAGCTTTCATGTTGCGTGTATCTCTAAGTGTGTAGCCTCAAAGGAGAAGGCACAGGACAGTTTTCTCTCGAAAGGATATGTAAGAATACCACTTCATAAGGAAATACAGTTTTGCAGAGTAAAGACATATACGTACGCATTGGAAACTCTTTACGAGAAGAAATAACGCATCGTACAAAATTAGCTTGTATCTCCAAAACTACACGTTGTATCTCGAAAAGAATTGTTGTGGCGTGTACGTCTTAACATGTAGCATCTAAAGAGAACCAAAAGGAGAATTTTCGTTCGTCAAAATTTTTCAGAAAATCACGTTTTAAGGAAATCCCGCATCGTGCGAAATTATCTTGTTTTTCCTAAACAACACGTTGTAAGTCGAAAAGCTTTCATGTTGCGTGTATGTCTAAGTGTGTATCCTCAAAAGAGAAGGCACAGGACAGTTTTCTCTCAAAAGGATATGTAAGAATACCACTTCATAAGGAAATACAGTTTTGCAGAGTAAAGACATATACGTACGCATTGGAAACTCTTTCCGAGAAGAAATAACGCATCGTACAAAATTAGCTTGTATCTCCAAAACTACACGTTGTATCTCGAAAAGAATTGTTGTGGCGTGTACGTCTTAACACGTAGCATCTAAAGAGAACCAAAAGGTGAATTTTCTTTCGTCAAAATTTTTCAGAAAATCACGTTTTAAGGAAATCCCGCATCGTGCGAAATTATCTTGTTTTTCCTAAACAACACGTTGTAAGTCGAAAAGCTTTCATGTTCCGTGTATGTCTAAGTGTGTAGCCTCAAAAGAGAAGGCACAGGACAGTTTTCTCTCGAAAGGATATGTAAGAATACCACTTCATAAGGAAATACAGTTTTGCAGAGTAAAGACATATACGTACGCATTGGAAACTCTTTCCGAGAAGAAATAACGCATCGTACAAAATTAGCTTGTATCTCCAAAACTACACGTTGTATCTCGAAAAGAATTGTTGTGGCGTGTACAGCTTAACACGTAGCATCTAAAGAGAACCAAAAGGAGAATTTTCTTTCGTCAAAATTTTTCAGAAAATCACGTTTTAAGGAAATCCCGCATCGTGCGAAATTATCTTGTTTTTCCTAAACAACACGTTGTAAGTCGAAAAGCTTTCATGTTGCGTGTATATCTAAGTGTGTAGCCTCAAAAGAGAAGGCACAGGACAGTTTTCTCTCGAAAGGATATGTAAGAATACCACTTCATAAGGAAATACAGTTTTGCAGAGTAAAGACATATACGTACGCATTGGAAACTCTTTACGAGAAGAAATAACGCATCGTACAAAATTAGCTTGTATCTCCAAAACTACACGTTGTATCTCGAAAAGAATTGTTGTGGCGTGTACGTCTTAACATGTAGCATCTAAAGAGAACCAAAAGGAGAATTTTCTTTCGTCAAAATTTTTCAGAAAATCACGTTTTAAGGAAATCCCGCATCGTGCGAAATTATCTTGTTTTTCCTAAACAACACGTTGTAAGTCGAAAAGCTTTCATGTTGCGTGTATGTCTAAGTGTGTAGCCTCAAAAGAGAAGGCACAGGACAGTTTTCTCTCGAAAGGATATGTAAGAATACCACTTCATAAGGAAATACAGTTTTGCAGAGTAAAGACATATACTTACGCATTGGAAACTCTTTACGAGAAGAAATAACGCATCGTACAAAATTAGCTTGTATCTCCAAAACTACACGTTGTATCTCGAAAAGAATTGTTGTGGCGTGTACGTCTTAACATGTAGCATCTAAAGAGAACCAAAAGGAGAATTTTCTTTCGTCAAAATTTTTCAGAAAATCACGTTTTAAGGAAATCCCGCATCGTGCGAAATTATCTTGTTTTTCCTAAACAACACGTTGTAAGTCGAAAAGCTTTCATGTTGCGTGTATGTCTAAGTGTGTAGCCTCAAAAGAGAAGGCACAGGACAGTTTTCTCTCGAAAGGATATGTAAGAATACCACTTCATAAGGAAATACAGTTTTGCAGAGTAAAGACATATACGTACGCATTGGAAACTCTTTACGAGAAGAAATAACGCATCGTACAAAATTAGCTTGTATCTCCAAAACTACACGTTGTATCTCGAAAAGAATTGTTGTGGCGTGTACGTCTTAACACGTAGCATCTAAAGAGAACCAAAAGGAGAATTTTCTTTCGTCAAAATTTTTCAGAAAATCACGTTTTAAGGAAATCCCGCATCGTGCGAAATTAT
Organism: Apodemus sylvaticus; assembly: GCF_947179515.1. Lineage (NCBI taxonomy): Eukaryota > Metazoa > Chordata > Mammalia > Rodentia > Muridae > Apodemus > Apodemus sylvaticus. Next base: position 1,088,828 of record NW_026263416.1, read on the forward strand.
CTTGTTTTTCCTAAACAACACGTTGTAAGTCGAAAAGCTTTCATGTTGCGTGTATGTCTAAGTGTGTAGCCTCAAAGGAGAAGGCACAGGACAGTTTTCTCTCGAAAGGATATGTAAGAATACCACTTCATAAGGAAATACAGTTTTGCAGAGTAAAGACATATACGTACGCATTGGAAACTCTTTACGAGAAGAAATAACACATCGTACAAAATTAGCTTGTATCTCCAAAACTACACGTTGTATCTCGAAAAGAATTGTTGTGGCGTGTACGTCTTAACACGTAGCATCTAAAGAGAACCAAAAGGAGAATTTTCTTTCGTCAAAATTTTTCAGAAAATCACGTTTTAAGGAAATCCCGCATCGTGCGAAATTATCTTGTTTTTCCTAAACAACACGTTGTAAGTCGAAAAGCTTTCATGTTGCGTGTATGTCTAAGTGTGTAGCCTCAAAAGAGAAGGCACAGGACAGTTTTCTCTCGGAAGGATATGTAAGAATACCACTTCATAAGGAAATACAGTTTTGCAGAGTAAAGACATATACGTACGCATTGGAAACTCTTTACGAGAAGAAATAACGCATCGTACAAAATTAGCTTGTATCTCCAAAACTACACGTTGTATCTCGAAAAGAATTGTTGTGGCGTGTACGTCTTAACATGTAGCATCTAAAGAGAACCAAAAGGAGAATTTTCTTTCGTCAAAATTTTTCAGAAAATCACGTTTTAAGGAAATCCCGCATCGTGCGAAATTATCTTGTTTTTCCTAAACAACACGTTGTAAGTCGAAAAGCTTTCATGTTGCGTGTATGTCTAAGTGTGTAGCCTCAAAAGAGAAGGCACAGGACAGTTTTCTCTCGAAAGGATATGTAAGAATACCACTTCATAAGGAAATACAGTTTTGCAGAGTAAAGACATATACGTACGCATTGGAAACTCTTTACGAGAAGAAATAACGCATCGTACAAAATTAGCTTGTATCTCCAAAACTACACGTTGTATCTCGAAAAGAATTGTTGTGGCGTGTACGTCTTAACATGTAGCATCTAAAGAGAACCAAAAGGAGAATTTTCTTTCGTCAAAATTTTTCAGAAAATCACGTTTTAAGGAAATCCCGCATCGTGCGAAATTATCTTGTTTTTCCTAAACAACACGTTGTAAGTCGAAAAGCTTTCATGTTGCGTGTATGTCTAAGTGTGTAGCCTCAAAAGAGAAGGCACAGGACAGTTTTCTCTCGAAAGGATATGTAAGAATACCACTTCATAAGGAAATACAGTTTTGCAGAGTAAAGACATATACGTACGCATTGGAAACTCTTTACGAGAAGAAATAACGCATCGTACAAAATTAGCTTGTGTCTCCAAAACTACACGTTGTATCTCGAAAAGAATTGTTGTGGCGTGTTCGTCTTAACATGTAGCATCTAAAGAGAACCAAAAGGAGAATTTTCTTTCGTCAAAATTTTTCAGAAAATCACGTTTTAAGGAAATCCCGCATCGTGCGAAATTATCTTGTTTTTCCTAAACAACACGTTGTAAGTCGAAAAGCTTTCATGTTGCGTGTATGTCTAAGTGTGTAGCCTCAAAAGAGAAGGCACAGGACAGTTTTCTCTCGAAAGGATATGTAAGAATACCACTTCATAAGGAAATACAGTTTTGCAGAGTAAAGACATATACGTACGCATTGGAAACTCTTTACGAGAAGAAATAACGCATCGTACAAAATTAGCTTGTATCTCCAAAACTACACGTTGTATCTCGAAAAGAATTGTTGTGGCGTGTACGTCTTAACACGTAGCATCTAAAGAGAACCAAAAGGAGAATTTTCTTTCGTCAAAATTTTTCAGAAAATCACGTTTTAAGGAAATCCCGCATCGTGCGAAATTATCTTGTTTTTCCTAAACAACACGTTGTAAGTCGAAAAGCTTTCATGTTGCGTGTATCTCTAAGTGTGTAGCCTCAAAGGAGAAGGCACAGGACAGTTTTCTCTCGAAAGGATATGTAAGAATACCACTTCATAAGGAAATACAGTTTTGCAGAGTAAAGACATATACGTACGCATTGGAAACTCTTTACGAGAAGAAATAACGCATCGTACAAAATTAGCTTGTATCTCCAAAACTACACGTTGTATCTCGAAAAGAATTGTTGTGGCGTGTACGTCTTAACATGTAGCATCTAAGGAGAACCAAAAGGAGAATTTTCTTTCGTCAAAATTTTTCAGAAAATCACGTTTTAAGGAAATCCCGCATCGTGCGAAATTATCTTGTTTTTCCTAAACAACACGTTGTAAGTCGAAAAGCTTTCATGTTGCGTGTATGTCTAAGTGTGTATCCTCAAAAGAGAAGGCACAGGACAGTTTTCTCTCGAAAGGATATGTAAGAATACCACTTCATAAGGAAATACAGTTTTGCAGAGTAAAGACATATACGTACGCATTGGAAACTCTTTCCGAGAAGAAATAACGCATCGTACAAAATTAGCTTGTATCTCCAAAACTACACGTTGTATCTCGAAAAGAATTGTTGTGGCGTGTACGTCTTAACACGTAGCATCTAAAGAGAACCAAAAGGTGAATTTTCTTTCGTCAAAATTTTTCAGAAAATCACGTTTTAAGGAAATCCCGCATCGTGCGAAATTATCTTGTTTTTCCTAAACAACACGTTGTAAGTCGAAAAGCTTTCATGTTCCGTGTATGTCTAAGTGTGTAGCCTCAAAAGAGAAGGCACAGGACAGTTTTCTCTCGAAAGGATATGTAAGAATACCACTTCATAAGGAAATACAGTTTTGCAGAGTAAAGACATATACGTACGCATTGGAAACTCTTTCCGAGAAGAAATAACGCATCGTACAAAATTAGCTTGTATCTCCAAAACTACACGTTGTATCTTGAAAAGAATTGTTGTGGCGTGTACAGCTTAACACGTAGCATCTAAAGAGAACCAAAAGGAGAATTTTCTTTCGTCAAAATTTTTCAGAAAATCACGTTTTAAGGAAATCCCGCATCGTGCGAAATTATCTTGTTTTTCCTAAACAACACGTTGTAAGTCGAAAAGCTTTCATGTTGCGTGTATATCTAAGTGTGTAGCCTCAAAAGAGAAGGCACAGGACAGTTTTCTCTCGAAAGGATATGTAAGAATACCACTTCATAAGGAAATACAGTTTTGCAGAGTAAAGACATATACGTACGCATTGGAAACTCTTTACGAGAAGAAATAACGCATCGTACAAAATTAGCTTGTATCTCCAAAACTACACGTTGTATCTCGAAAAGAATTGTTGTGGCGTGTACGTCTTAACATGTAGCATCTAAAGAGAACCAAAAGGAGAATTTTCTTTCGTCAAAATTTTTCAGAAAATCACGTTTTAAGGAAATCCCGCATCGTGCGAAATTATCTTGTTTTTCCTAAACAACACGTTGTAAGTCGAAAAGCTTTCATGTTGCGTGTATGTCTAAGTGTGTAGCCTCAAAAGAGAAGGCACAGGACAGTTTTCTCTCGAAAGGATATGTAAGAATACCACTTCATAAGGAAATACAGTTTTGCAGAGTAAAGACATATACTTACGCATTGGAAACTCTTTACGAGAAGAAATAACGCATCGTACAAAATTAGCTTGTATCTCCAAAACTACACGTTGTATCTCGAAAAGAATTGTTGTGGCGTGTACGTCTTAACATGTAGCATCTAAAGAGAACCAAAAGGAGAATTTTCTTTCGTCAAAATTTTTCAGAAAATCACGTTTTAAGGAAATCCCGCATCGTGCGAAATTATCTTGTTTTTCCTAAACAACACGTTGTAAGTCGAAAAGCTTTCATGTTGCGTGTATGTCTAAGTGTGTAGCCTCAAAAGAGAAGGCACAGGACAGTTTTCTCTCGAAAGGATATGTAAGAATACCACTTCATAAGGAAATACAGTTTTGCAGAGTAAAGACATATACGTACGCATTGGAAACTCTTTACGAGAAGAAATAACGCATCGTACAAAATTAGCTTGTATCTCCAAAACTACACGTTGTATCTCGAAAAGAATTGTTGTGGCGTGTACGTCTTAACACGTAGCATCTAAAGAGAACCAAAAGGAGAATTTTCTTTCGTCAAAATTTTTCAGAAAATCACGTTTTAAGGAAATCCCGCATCGTGCGAAATTATCTTGTTTTTCCTAAACAACACGTTGTAAGTCGAAAAGCTTTCATGTTGCGTGTATGTCTAAGTGTGTAGCCTCAAAGGAGAAGGCACAGGACAGTTTTCTCTCGAAAGGATATGTAAGAATACCACTTCATAAGGAAATACAGTTTTGCAGAGTAAAGACATATACGTACGCATTGGAAACTCTTTACGAGAAGAAATAACACATCGTACAAAATTAGCTTGTATCTCCAAAACTACACGTTGTATCTCGAAAAGAATTGTTGTGGCGTGTACGTCTTAACACGTAGCATCTAAAGAGAACCAAAAGGAGAATTTTCTTTCGTCAAAATTTTTCAGAAAATCACGTTTTAAGGAAATCCCGCATCGTGCGAAATTATCTTGTTTTTCCTAAACAACACGTTGTAAGTCGAAAAGCTTTCATGTTGCGTGTATGTCTAAGTGTGTAGCCTCAAAAGAGAAGGCACAGGACAGTTTTCTCTCGGAAGGATATGTAAGAATACCACTTCATAAGGAAATACAGTTTTGCAGAGTAAAGACATATACGTACGCATTGGAAACTCTTTACGAGAAGAAATAACGCATCGTACAAAATTAGCTTGTATCTCCAAAACTACACGTTGTATCTCGAAAAGAATTGTTGTGGCGTGTACGTCTTAACATGTAGCATCTAAAGAGAACCAAAAGGAGAATTTTCTTTCGTCAAAATTTTTCAGAAAATCACGTTTTAAGGAAATCCCGCATCGTGCGAAATTATCTTGTTTTTCCTAAACAACACGTTGTAAGTCGAAAAGCTTTCATGTTGCGTGTATGTCTAAGTGTGTAGCCTCAAAAGAGAAGGCACAGGACAGTTTTCTCTCGAAAGGATATGTAAGAATACCACTTCATAAGGAAATACAGTTTTGCAGAGTAAAGACATATACGTACGCATTGGAAACTCTTTACGAGAAGAAATAACGCATCGTACAAAATTAGCTTGTATCTCCAAAACTACACGTTGTATCTCGAAAAGAATTGTTGTGGCGTGTACGTCTTAACATGTAGCATCTAAAGAGTACCAAAAGGAGAATTTTCTTTCGTCAAAATTTTTCAGAAAATCACGTTTTAAGGAAATCCCGCATCGTGCGAAATTATCTTGTTTTTCCTAAACAACACGTTGTAAGTCGAAAAGCTTTCATGTTGCGTGTATGTCTAAGTGTGTAGCCTCAAAAGAGAAGGCACAGGACAGTTTTCTCTCGAAAGGATATGTAAGAATACCACTTCATAAGGAAATACAGTTTTGCAGAGTAAAGACATATACGTACGCATTGGAAAATCTTTACGAGAAGAAATAACGCATCGTACAAAATTAGCTTGTGTCTCCAAAACTACACGTTGTATCTCGAAAAGAATTGTTGTGGCGTGTTCGTCTTAACATGTAGCATCTAAAGAGAACCAAAAGGAGAATTTTCTTTCGTCAAAATTTTTCAGAACATCACGTTTTAAGGAAATCCCGCATCGTGCGAAATTATCTTGTTTTTCCTAAACAACACGTTGTAAGTCGAAAAGCTTTCATGTTGCGTGTATGTCTAAGTGTGTAGCCTCAAAAGAGAAGGCACAGGACAGTTTTCTCTCGAAAGGATATGTAAGAATACCACTTCATAAGGAAATACAGTTTTGCAGAGTAAAGACATATACGTACGCATTGGAAACTCTTTACGAGAAGAAATAACGCATCGTACAAAATTAGCTTGTATCTCCAAAACTACACGTTGTATCTCGAAAAGAATTGTTGTGGCGTGTACGTCTTAACATGTAGCATCTAAAGAGAACCAAAAGGAGAATTTTCTTTCGTCAAAATTTTTCAGAAAATCACGTTTTAAGGAAATCCCGCATCGTGCGAAATTATCTTGTTTTTCCTAAACAACACGTTGTAAGTCGAAAAGCTTTCATGTTGCGTGTATGTCTAAGTGTGTAGCCTCAAAAGAGAAGGCACAGGACAGTTTTCTCTCGAAAGGATATGTAAGAATACCACTTCATAAGGAAATACAGTTTTGCAGAGTAAAGACATATACGTACGCATTGGAAACTCTTTACGAGAAGAAATAACGCATCGTACAAAATTAGCTTGTATCTCCAAAACTACACGTTGTATCTCGAAAAGAATTGTTGTGGCGTGTACGTCTTAACACGTAGCATCTAAAGAGAACCAAAAGGAGAATTTTCTTTCGTCAAAATTTTTCAGAAAATCACGTTTTAAGGAAATCCCGCATCGTGCGAAATTATCTTGTTTTTCCTAAACAACACGTTGTAAGTCGAAAAGCTTTCATGTTGCGTGTATCTCTAAGTGTGTAGCCTCAAAGGAGAAGGCACAGGACAGTTTTCTCTCGAAAGGATATGTAAGAATACCACTTCATAAGGAAATACAGTTTTGCAGAGTAAAGACATATACGTACGCATTGGAAACTCTTTACAAGAAGAAATAACGCATCGTACAAAATTAGCTTGTATCTCCAAAACTACACGTTGTATCTCGAAAAGAATTGTTGTGGCGTGTACGTCTTAACATGTAGCATCTAAAGAGAACCAAAAGGAGAATTTTCTTTCGTCAAAATTTTTCAGAAAATCACGTTTTAAGGAAATCCCGCATCGTGCGAAATTATCTTGTTTTTCCTAAACAACACGTTGTAAGTCGAAAAGCTTTCATGTTGCGTGTATGTCTAAGTGTGTATCCTCAAAAGAGAAGGCACAGGACAGTTTTCTCTCGAAAGGATATGTAAGAATACCACTTCATAAGGAAATACAGTTTTGCAGAGTAAAGACATATACGTACGCATTGGAAACTCTTTCCGAGAAGAAATAACGCATCGTACAAAATTAGCTTGTATCTCCAAAACTACACGTTGTATCTCGAAAAGAATTGTTGTGGCGTGTACGTCTTAACACGTAGCATCTAAAGAGAACCAAAAGGTGAATTTTCTTTCGTCAAAATTTTTCAGAAAATCACGTTTTAAGGAAATCCCGCATCGTGCGAAATTATCTTGTTTTTCCTAAACAACACGTTGTAAGTCGAAAAGCTTTCATGTTGCGTGTATGTCTAAGTGTGTAGCCTCAAAAGAGAAGGCACAGGACAGTTTTCTCTCGAAAGGATATGTAAGAATACCACTTCATAAGGAAATACAGTTTTGCAGAGTAAAGACATATACGTACGCATTGGAAACTCTTTCCGAGAAGAAATAACGCATCGTACAAAATTAGCTTGTATCTCCAAAACTACACGTTGTATCTCGAAAAGAATTGTTGTGGCGTGTACAGCTTAACACGTAGCATCTAAAGAGAACCAAAAGGAGAATTTTCTTTCGTCAAAATTTTTCAGAAAATCACGTTTTAAGGAAATCCCGCATCGTGCGAAATTATCTTGTTTTTCCTAAACAACACGTTGTAAGTCGAAAAGCTTTCATGTTGCGTGTATATCTAAGTGTGTAGCCTCAAAAGAGAAGGCACAGGACAGTTTTCTCTCGAAAGGATATGTAAGAATACCACTTCATAAGGAAATACAGTTTTGCAGAGTAAAGACATATACGTACGCATTGGAAACTCTTTACGAGAAGAAATAACGCATCGTACAAAATTAGCTTGCATCTCCACAACTACACGTTGTATCTCGAAAAGAATTGTTGTGGCGTGTACGTCTTAACTTGTAGCATCTAAAGAGAACCAAAAGGAGAATTTTCTTTCGTCAAAATTTTTCAGAAAATCACGTTTTAAGGAAATCCCGCATCGTGCGAAATTATCTTGTTTTTCCTAAACAACACGTTGTAAGTCGAAAAGCTTTCATGTTGCGTGTATGTCTAAGTGTGTAGCCTCAAAAGAGAAGGCACAGGACAGTTTTCTCTCGAAAGGATATGTAAGAATACCACTTCATAAGGAAATACAGTTTTGCAGAGTAAAGACATATACTTACGCATTGGAAACTCTTTACGAGAAGAAATAACGCATCGTACAAAATTAGCTTGTATCTCCAAAACTACACGTTGTATCTCGAAAAGAATTGTTGTGGCGTGTACGTCTTAACATGTAGCATCTAAAGAGAACCAAAAGGAGAATTTTCTTTCGTCAAAATTTTTCAGAAAATCACGTTTTAAGGAAATCCCGCATCGTGCGAAATTATCTTGTTTTTCCTAAACAACACGTTGTAAGTCGAAAAGCTTTCATGTTGCGTGTATGTCTAAGTGTGTAGCCTCAAAAGAGAAGGCACAGGACAGTTTTCTCTCGAAAGGATATGTAAGAATACCACTTCATAAGGAAATACAGTTTTGCAGAGTAAAGACATATACGTACGCATTGGAAACTCTTTACGAGAAGAAATAACGCATCGTACAAAATTAGCTTGTATCTCCAAAACTACACGTTGTATCTCGAAAAGAATTGTTGTGGCGTGTACGTCTTAACACGTAGCATCTAAAGAGAACCAAAAGGAGAATTTTCTTTCGTCAAAATTTTTCAGAAAATCACGTTTTAAGGAAATCCCGCATCGTGCGAAATTATCTTGTTTTTCCTAAACAACACGTTGTAAGTCGAAAAGCTTTCATGTTGCGTGTATGTCTAAGTGTGTAGCCTCAAAGGAGAAGGCACAGGACAGTTTTCTCTCGAAAGGATATGTAAGAATACCACTTCATAAGGAAATACAGTTTTGCAGAGTAAAGACATATACGTACGCATTGGAAACTCTTTACGAGAAGAAATAACACATCGTACAAAATTAGCTTGTATCTCCAAAACTACACGTTGTATCTCGAAAAGAATTGTTGTGGCGTGTACGTCTTAACACGTAGCATCTAAAGAGAACCAAAAGGAGAATTTTCTTTCGTCAAAATTTTTCAGAAAATCACGTTTTAAGGAAATCCCGCATCGTGCGAAATTATCTTGTTTTTCCTAAACAACACGTTGTAAGTCGAAAAGCTTTCATGTTGCGTGTATGTCTAAGTGTGTAGCCTCAAAAGAGAAGGCACAGGACAGTTTTCTCTCGGAAGGATATGTAAGAATACCACTTCATAAGGAAATACAGTTTTGCAGAGTAAAGACATATACGTACGCATTGGAAACTCTTTACGAGAAGAAATAACGCATCGTACAAAATTAGCTTGTATCTCCAAAACTACACTTTGTATCTCGAAAAGAATTGTTGTGGCGTGTACGTCTTAACACGTAGCATCTAAAGAGAACCAAAAGGAGAATTTTCTTTCGTCAAAATTTTTCAGAAAATCACGTTTTAAGGAAATCCCGCATCGTGCGAAATTATCTTGTTTTTCCTAAACAACACGTTGTAAGTCGAAAAGCTTTCATGTTGCGTGTATGTCTAAGTGTGTAGCCTCAAAAGAGAAGGCACAGGACAGTTTTCTCTCGAAAGGATATGTAAGAATACCACTTCATAAGGAAATACAGTTTTGCAGAGTAAAGACATATACGTACGCATTGGAAACTCTTTACGAGAAGAAATAACGCATCGTACAAAATTAGCTTGTATCTCCAAAACTACACGTTGTATCTCGAAAAGAATTGTTGTGGCGTGTACGTCTTAACACGTAGCATCTAAAGAGAACCAAAAGGAGAATTTTCTTTCGTCAAAATTTTTCAGAAAATCACGTTTTATGGAAATCCCGCATCGTGCGAAATTATCTTGTTTTTCCTAAACAACACGTTGTAAGTCGAAAAGCTTTCATGTTGCGTGTATGTCTAAGTGTGTAGCCTCAAAGGAGAAGGCACAGGACAGTTTTCTCTCGAAAGGATATGTAAGAATACCACTTCATAAGGAAATACAGTTTTGCAGAGTAAAGACATATACGTACGCATTGGAAACTCTTTCTGAGAAGAAATAACACATCGTACAAAATTAGCTTGTATCTCCAAAACTACACGTTGTATCTCGAAAAGAATTGTTGTGGCGTGTACGTCTTAACACGTAGCATCTAAAGAGAACCAAAAGGAGAATTTTCTTTCGTCAAAATTTTTCAGAAAATCACGTTTTAAGGAAATCCCGCATCGTGCGAAATTATCTTGTTTTTCCTAAACAACACGTTGTAAGTCGAAAAGCTTTCATGTTGCGTGTATGTCTAAGTGTGTAGCCTCAAAAGAGAAGGCACAGGACAGTTTTCTCTCGAAAGGATATGTAAGAATACCACTTCATAAGGAAATAAAGTTTTGCAGAGTAAAGACATATACGTACGCATTGGAAACTCTTTACGAGAAGAAATAACGCATCGTACAAAATTAGCTTGTATCTCCAAAACTACACGTTGTATCTCGAAAAGAATTGTTGTGGCGTGTACGTCTTAACACGTAGCATCTAAAGAGAACCAAAAGGAGAATTTTCTTTCGTCAAAATTTTTCAGAAAATCACGTTTTAAGGAAATCCCGCATCGTGCGAAATTATCTTGTTTTTCCTAAACAACACGTTGTAAGTCGAAAAGCTTTCATGTTGCGTGTATGTCTAAGTGTGTAGCCTCAAAAGAGAAGGCACAGGACAGTTTTCTCTCGAAAGGATATGTAAGAATACCACTTCATAAGGAAATACAGTTTTGCAGAGTAAAGACATATACGTACGCATTGGAAACTCTTTACGAGAAGAAATAACGCATCGTACACAATTAGCTTGTATCTCCAAAACTACACGTTGTATCTCGAAAAGAATTGTTGTGGCGTGTACGTCTTAACATGTAGCATCTAAAGAGAACCAAAAGGAGAATTTTCTTTCGTCAAAATTTTTCAGAAAATCACGTTTTAAGGAAATCCCGCATCGTGCGAAATTATCTTGTTTTTCCTAAACAACACGTTGTAAGTCGAAAAGCTTACATGTTGCGTGTATGTCTAAGTGTGTAGCCTCAAAGGAGAAGGCACAGGACAGTTTTCTCTCGAAAGGATATGTAAGAATACCACTTCATAAGGAAATACAGTTTTGCAGAGTAAAGACATATACGTACGCATTGGAAACTCTTTACGAGAAGAAATAACACATCGTACAAAATTAGCTTGTATCTCCAAAACTACACGTTGTATCTCGAAAAGAATTGTTGTGGCGTGTACGTCTTAACACGTAGCATCTAAAGAGAACCAAAAGGAGAATTTTCTTTCGTCAAAATTTTTCAGAAAATCACGTTTTAAGGAAATCCCGCATCGTGCGAAATTATCTTGTTTTTCCTAAACAACACGTTGTAAGTCGAAAAGCTTTCATGTTGCGTGTATGTCTAAGTGTGTAGCCTCAAAAGAGAAGGCACAGGACAGTTTTCTCTCGGAAGGATATGTAAGAATACCACTTCATAAGGAAATACAGTTTTGCAGAGTAAAGAAATATACGTACGCATTGGAAACTCTTTACGAGAAGAAATAACGCATCGTACAAAATTAGCTTGTATCTCCAAAACTACACTTTGTATCTCGAAAAGAATTGTTGTGGCGTGTACGTCTTAACACGTAGCATCTAAAGAGAACCAAAAGGAGAATTTTCTTTCGTCAAAATTTTTCAGAAAATCACGTTTTAAGGAAATCCCGCATCGTGCGAAATTATCTTGTTTTTCCTAAACAACACGTTGTAAGTCGAAAAGCTTTCATGTTGCGTGTATGTCTAAGTGTGTAGCCTCAAAAGAGAAGGCACAGGACAGTTTTCTCTCGAAAGGATATGTAAGAATACCACTTCATAAGGAAATACAGTTTTGCAGAGTAAAGACATATACGTACGCATTGGAAACTCTTTACGAGAAGAAATAACGCATCGTACAAAATTAGCTTGTATCTCCAAAACTACACGTTGTATCTCGAAAAGAATTGTTGTGGCGTGTACGTCTTAACATGTAGCATCTAAAGAGAACCAAAAGGAGAATTTTCTTTCGTCAAAATTTTTCAGAAAATCACGTTTTAAGGAAATCCCGCATCGTGCGAAATTATCTTGTTTTTCCTAAACAACACGTTGTAAGTCGAAAAGCTTTCATGTTGCGTGTATGTCTAAGTGTGTAGCCTCAAAAGAGAAGGCACAGGACAGTTTTCTCTCGAAAGGATATGTAAGAATACCACTTCATAAGGAAATACAGTTTTGCAGAGTAAAGACATATACGTACGCATTGGAAACTCTTTACGAGAAGAAATAACGCATCGTACAAAATTAGCTTGTGTCTCCAAAACTACACGTTGTATCTCGAAAAGAATTGTTGTGGCGTGTTCGTCTTAACATGTAGCATCTAAAGAGAACCAAAAGGAGAATTTTCTTTCGTCAAAATTTTTCAGAACATCACGTTTTAAGGAAATCCCGCATCGTGCGAAATTATCTTGTTTTTCCTAAACAACACGTTGTAAGTCGAAAAGCTTTCATGTTGCGTGTATGTCTAAGTGTGTAGCCTCAAAAGAGAAGGCACAGGACAGTTTTCTCTCGAAAGGATATGTAAGAATACCACTTCATAAGGAAATACAGTTTTGCAGAGTAAAGACATATACGTACGCATTGGAAACTCTTTACGAGAAGAAATAACGCATCGTACAAAATTAGCTTGTATCTCCAAAACTACACGTTGTATCTCGAAAAGAATTGTTGTGGCGTGTACGTCTTAACATGTAGCATCTAAAGAGAACCAAAAGGAGAATTTTCTTTCGTCAAAATTTTTCAGAAAATCACGTTTTAAGGAAATCCCGCATCGTGCGAAATTATCTTGTTTTTCCTAAACAACACGTTGTAAGTCGAAAAGCTTTCATGTTGCGTGTATGTCTAAGTGTGTAGCCTCAAAAGAGAAGGCACAGGACAGTTTTCTCTCGAAAGGATATGTAAGAATACCACTTCATAAGGAAATACAGTTTTGCAGAGTAAAGACATATACGTACGCATTGGAAACTCTTTACGAGAAGAAATAACGCATCGTACAAAATTAGCTTGTATCTCCAAAACTACACGTTGTATCTCGAAAAGAATTGTTGTGGCGTGTACGTCTTAACACGTAGCATCTAAAGAGAACCAAAAGGAGAATTTTCTTTCGTCAAAATTTTTCAGAAAATCACGTTTTAAGGAAATCCCGCATCGTGCGAAATTATCTTGTTTTTCCTAAACAACACGTTGTAAGTCGAAAAGCTTTCATGTTGCGTGTATCTCTAAGTGTGTAGCCTCAAAGGAGAAGGCACAGGACAGTTTTCTCTCGAAAGGATATGTAAGAATACCACTTCATAAGGAAATACAGTTTTGCAGAGTAAAGACATATACGTACGCATTGGAAACTCTTTACGAGAAGAAATAACGCATCGTACAAAATTAGCTTGTATCTCCAAAACTACACGTTGTATCTCGAAAAGAATTGTTGTGGCGTGTACGTCTTAACATGTAGCATCTAAAGAGAACCAAAAGGAGAATTTTCTTTCGTCAAAATTTTTCAGAAAATCACGTTTTAAGGAAATCCCGCATCGTGCGAAATTATCTTGTTTTTCCTAAACAACACGTTGTAAGTCGAAAAGCTTTCATGTTGCGTGTATGTCTAAGTGTGTATCCTCAAAAGAGAAGGCACAGGACAGTTTTCTCTCGAAAGGATATGTAAGAATACCACTTCATAAGGAAATACAGTTTTGCAGAGTAAAGACATATACGTACGCATTGGAAACTCTTTCCGAGAAGAAATAACGCATCGTACAAAATTAGCTTGTATCTCCAAAACTACACGTTGTATCTCGAAAAGAATTGTTGTGGCGTGTACGTCTTAACACGTAGCATCTAAAGAGAACCAAAAGGTGAATTTTCTTTCGTCAAAATTTTTCAGAAAATCACGTTTTAAGGAAATCCCGCATCGTGCGAAATTATCTTGTTTTTCCTAAACAACACGTTGTAAGTCGAAAAGCTTTCATGTTGCGTGTATGTCTAAGTGTGTAGCCTCAAAAGAGAAGGCACAGGACAGTTTTCTCTCGAAAGGATATGTAAGAATACCACTTCATAAGGAAATACAGTTTTGCAGAGTAAAGACATATACGTACGCATTGGAAACTCTTTCCGAGAAGAAATAACGCATCGTACAAAATTAGCTTGTATCTCCAAAACTACACGTTGTATCTCGAAAAGAATTGTTGTGGCGTGTACAGCTTAACACGTAGCATCTAAAGAGAACCAAAAGGAGAATTTTCTTTCGTCAAAATTTTTCAGAAAATCACGTTTTAAGGAAATCCCGCATCGTGCGAAATTATCTTGTTTTTCCTAAACAACACGTTGTAAGTCGAAAAGCTTTCATGTTGCGTGTATATCTAAGTGTGTAGCCTCAAAAGAGAAGGCACAGGACAGTTTTCTCTCGAAAGGATATGTAAGAATACCACTTCATAAGGAAATACAGTTTTGCAGAGTAAAGACATATACGTACGCATTGGAAACTCTTTACGAGAAGAAATAACGCATCGTACAAAATTAGCTTGTATCTCCAAAACTACACGTTGTATCTCGAAAAGAATTGTTGTGGCGTGTACGTCTTAACATGTAGCATCTAAAGAGAACCAAAAGGAGAATTTTCTTTCGTCAAAATTTTTCAGAAAATCACGTTTTAAGGAAATCCCGCATCGTGCGAAATTATCTTGTTTTTCCTAAACAACACGTTGTAAGTCGAAAAGCTTTCATGTTGCGTGTATGTCTAAGTGTGTAGCCTCAAAAGAGAAGGCACAGGACAGTTTTCTCTCGAAAGGATATGTAAGAATACCACTTCATAAGGAAATACAGTTTTGCAGAGTAAAGACATATACTTACGCATTGGAAACTCTTTACGAGAAGAAATAACGCATCGTACAAAATTAGCTTGTATCTCCAAAACTACACGTTGTATCTCGAAAAGAATTGTTGTGGCGTGTACGTCTTAACACGTAGCATCTAAAGAGAACCAAAAGGAGAATTTTCTTTCGTCAAAATTTTTCAGAAAATCACGTTTTAAGGAAATCCCGCATCGTGCGAAATTATCTTGTTTTTCCTAAACAACACGTTGTAAGTCGAAAAGCTTTCATGTTGCGTGTATGTCTAAGTGTGTAGCCTCAAAGGAGAAGGCACAGGACAGTTTTCTCTCGAAAGGATATGTAAGAATACCACTTCATAAGGAAATACAGTTTTGCAGAGTAAAGACATATACGTACGCATTGGAAACTCTTTACGAGAAGAAATAACACATCGTACAAAATTAGCTTGTATCTCCAAAACTACACGTTGTATCTCGAAAAGAATTGTTGTGGCGTGTACGTCTTAACACGTAGCATCTAAAGAGAACCAAAAGGAGAATTTTCTTTCGTCAAAATTTTTCAGAAAATCACGTTTTATGGAAATCCCGCATCGTGCGAAATTATCTTGTTTTTCCTAAACAACACGTTGTAAGTCGAAAAGCTTTCATGTTGCGTGTATGTCTAAGTGTGTAGCCTCAAAGGAGAAGGCACAGGACAGTTTTCTCTCGAAAGGATATGTAAGAATACCACTTCATAAGGAAGTACAGTTTTGCAGAGTAAAGACATATACGTACGCATTGGAAACTCTTTACGAGAAGAAATAACACATCGTACAAAATTAGCTTGTATCTCCAAAACTACACGTTGTATCTCGAAAAGAATTGTTGTGGCGTGTACGTCTTAACACGTAGCATCTAAAGAGAACCAAAAGGAGAATTTTCTTTCGTCAAAATTTTTCAGAAAATCACGTTTTAAGGAAATCCCGCATCGTGCGAAATTATCTTGTTTTTCCTAAACAACACGTTGTAAGTCGAAAAGCTTTCATGTTGCGTGTATGTCTAAGTGTGTAGCCTCAAAAGAGAAGGCACAGGACAGTTTTCTCTCGAAAGGATATGTAAGAATACCACTTCATAAGGAAATACAGTTTTGCAGAGTAAAGACATATACGTACGCATTGGAAACTCTTTACGAGAAGAAATAACGCATCGTACAAAATTAGCTTGTATCTCCAAAACTACACGTTGTATCTCGAAAAGAATTGTTGTGGCGTGTACGTCTTAACACGTAGCATCTAAAGAGAACCAAAAGGAGAATTTCCTTTCGTCAAAATTTTTCAGAAAATCACGTTTTATGGAAATCCCGCATCGTGCGAAATTATCTTGTTTTTCCTAAACAACACGTTGTAAGTCGAAAAGCTTTCATGTTGCGTGTATGTCTAAGTGTGTAGCCTCAAAGGAGAAGGCACAGGACAGTTTTCTCTCGAAAGGATATGTAAGAATACCACTTCATAAGGAAATACAGTTTTGCAGAGTAAAGACATATACGTACGCATTGGAAACTCTTTACGAGAAGAAATAACACATCGTACAAAATTAGCTTGTATCTCCAAAACTACACGTTGTATCTCGAAAAGAATTGTTGTGGCGTGTACGTCTTAACATGTAGCATCTAAAGAGAACCAAAAGGAGAATTTTCTTTCGTCAAAATTTTTCAGAAAATCACGTTTTAAGGAAATCCCGCATCGTGCGAAATTATCTTGTTTTTCCTAAACAACACGTTGTAAGTCGAAAAGCTTTCATGTTGCGTGTATGTCTAAGTGTGTAGCCTCAAAAGAGAAGGCACAGGACAGTTTTCTCACGAAAGGATATGTAAGAATACCACTTCATAAGGAAATACAGTTTTGCAGAGTAAAGACATATACGTACGCATTGGAAACTCTTTCCGAGAAGAAATAACGCATCGTACAAAATTAGCTTGTATCTCCAAAACTACACGTTGTATCTCGAAAAGAATTGTTGTGGCGTGTACGTCTTAACACGTAGCATCTAAAGAGAACCAAAAGGAGAATTTTCTTTCGTCAAAATTTTTCAGAAAATCACGTTTTAAGGAAATCCCGCATCGTGCGAAATTATCTTGTTTTTCCTAAACAACACGTTGTAAGTCGAAAAGCTTTCATGTTGCGTGTATGTCTAAGTGTGTAGCCTCAAAAGAGAAGGCACAGGACAGTTTTCTCTCGAAAGGATATGTAAGAATACCACTTCATAAGGAAATACAGTTTTGCAGAGTAAAGACATATCCGTACGCATTGGAAACTCTTTACGAGAAGAAATAACGCATCGTACAAAATTAGCTTGTATCTCCAAAACTACACGTTGTATCTCGAAAAGAATTGTTGTGGCGTGTACGTCTTAACATGTAGCATCTAAAGAGAACCAAAAGGAGAATTTTCTTTCGTCAAAATTTTTCAGAAAATCACGTTTTAAGGAAATCCCGCATCGTGCGAAATTATCTTGTTTTTCCTAAACAACACGTTGTAAGTCGAAAAGCTTTCATGTTGCGTGTATGTCTAAGTGTGTAGCCTCAAAAGAGAAGGCACAGGACAGTTTTCTCTCGAAAGGATATGTAAGAATACCACTTCATAAGGAAATACAGTTTTGCAGAGTAAAGACATATACGTACGCATTGGAAACTCTTTACGAGAAGAAATAACGCATCGTACAAAATTAGCTTGTATCTCCAAAACTACACGTTGTATCTCGAAAAGAATTGTTGTGGCGTGTACGTCTTAACACGTAGCATCTAAAGAGAACCAAAAGGAGAATTTTCTTTCGTCAAAATTTTTCAGAAAATCACGTTTTAAGGAAATCCCGCATCGTGCGAAATTATCTTGTTTTTCCTAAACAACACGTTGTAAGTCGAAAAGCTTTCATGTTGCGTGTATGTCTAAGTGTGTAGCCTCAAAAGAGAAGGCACAGGACAGTTTTCTCTCGAAAGGATATGTAAGAATACCACTTCATAAGGAAATACAGTTTTGCAGAGTAAAGACATATACATACGCATTGGAAACTCTTTACGAGAAGAAATAACGCATCGTACAAAATTAGCTTGTATCTCCAAAACTACACGTTGTATCTCGAAAAGAATTGTTGTGGCGTGTACGTCTTAACACGTAGCATCAAAAGAGAACCAAAAGGAGAATTTTCTTTCGTCAAAATTTTTCAGAAAATCACGTTTTAAGGAAATCCCGCATCGTGCGAAATTATCTTGTTTTTCCTAAACAACACGTTGTAAGTCGAAAAGCTTTCATGTTGCGTGTATGTCTAAGTGTGTAGCCTCAAAAGAGAAGGCACAGGACAGTTTTCTCTCGAAAGGATATGTAAGAATACCACTTCATAAGGAAATACAGTTTTGCAGAGTAAAGACATATACGTACGCATTGGAAACTCTTTACGAGAAGAAATAACGCATAGTACAAAATTAGCTTGTATCTCCAAAACTACACGTTGTATCTCGAAAAGAATTGTTGTGGCGTGTACGTCTTAACACGTAGCATCTAAAGAGAACCAAAAGGAGAATTTTCTTTCGTCAAAATTTTTCAGAAAATCACGTTTTAAGGAAATCCCGCATCGTGCGAAATTATCTTGTTTTTCCTAAACAACACGTTGTAAGTCGAAAAGCTTTCATGTTGCGTGTATGTCTAAGTGTGTAGCCTCAAAAGAGAAGGCACAGGACAGTTTTCTCTCGAAAGGATATGTAAGAATACCACTTCATAAGGAAATACAGTTTTGCAGAGTAAAGACATATACGTACGCATTGGAAACTCTTTACGAGAAGAAATAACGCATAGTACAAAATTAGCTTGTATCTCCAAAACTACACGTTGTATCTCGAAAAGAATTGTTGTGGCGTGTACGTCTTAACACGTAGCATCTAAAGAGAACCAAAAAGAGAATTTTCTTTCGTCAAAATTTTTCAGAAAATCACGTTTTAAGGAAATCCCGCATCGTGCGAAATTATCTTGTTTTTCCTAAACAACACGTTGTAAGTCGAAAAGCTTTCATGTTGCGTGTATGTCTAAGTGTGTAGCCTCAAAAGAGAAGGCACAGGACAGTTTTCTCTCGAACGGATATGTAAGAATACCACTTCATAAGGAAATACAGTTTTGCAGAGTAAAGACATATACGTACGCATTGGAAACTCTTTACGAGAAGAAATAACGCATCGTACAAAATTAGCTTGTATCTCCAAAACTACATGTTGTATCTCGAAAAGAATTGTTGTGGCGTGTACGTCTTAACACGTAGCATCTAAAGAGAACCAAAAGGAGAATTTTCTTTCGTCAAAATTTTTCAGAAAATCACGTTTTAAGGAAATCCCGCATCGTGCGAAATTATCTTGTTTTTCCTAAACAACACGTTGTAAGTCGAAAAGCTTTCATGTTGCGTGTATGTCTAAGTGTGTAGCCTCAAAAGAGAAGGCACAGGACAGTTTTCTCTCGAAAGGATATGTAAGAATACCACTTCATAAGGAAATACAGTTTTGCAGAGTAAAGACATATACGTACGCATTGGAAACTCTTTACGAGAAGAAATAACGCATCGTACAAAATTAGCTTGTATCTCCAAAACTACACGTTGTATCTCGAAAAGAATTGTTGTGGCGTGTACGTCTTAACATGTAGCATCAAAAGAGAACCAAAAGGAGAATTTTCTTTCGTCAAAATTTTTCAGAAAATCACGTTTTAAGGAAATCCCGCATCGTGCGAAATTATCTTGTTTTTCCTAAACAACACGTTGTAAGTCGAAAAGCTTTCATGTTGCGTGTATGTCTAAGTGTGTAGCCTCAAAAGAGAAGGCACAGGACAGTTTTCTCTCGAAAGGATATGTAAGAATACCACTTCATAAGGAAATACAGTTTTGCAGAGTAAAGACATATACGTACGCATTGGAAACTCTTTACGAGAAGAAATAACGCATAGTACAAAATTAGCTTGTATCTCCAAAACTACACGTTGTATCTCGAAAAGAATTGTTGTGGCGTGTACGTCTTAACATGTAGCATCTAAAGAGAACCAAAAGGAGAATTTTCTTTCGTCAAAATTTTTCAGAAAATCACGTTTTAAGGAAATCCCGCATCGTGCGAAATTATCTTGTTTTTCCTAAACAACACGTTGTAAGTCGAAAAGCTTTCATGTTGCGTGTATGTCTAAGTGTGTAGCCTCAAAAGAGAAGGCACAGGACAGTTTTCTCTCGAAAGGATATGTAAGAATACCACTTCATAAGGAAATACAGTTTTGCAGAGTAAAGACATATACGTACGCATTGGAAACTCTTTACGAGAAGAAATAACACATCGTACAAAATTAGCTTGTATCTCCAAAACTACACGTTGTATCTCGAAAAGAATTGTTGTGGCGTGTACGTCTTAACACGTAGCATCTAAAGAGAACCAAAAGGAGAATTTTCTTTCGTCAAAATTTTTCAGAAAATCACGTTTTATGGAAATCCCGCATCGTGCGAAATTATCTTGTTTTTCCTAAACAACACGTTGTAAGTCGAAAAGCTTTCATGTTGCGTGTATGTCTAAGTGTGTAGCCTCAAAGGAGAAGGCACAGGACAGTTTTTCTCTCGAAAGGATATGTAAGAATACCACTTCATAAGGAAGTACAGTTTTGCAGAGTAAAGACATATACGTACGCATTGGAAACTCTTTACGAGAAGAAATAACACATCGTACAAAATTAGCTTGTATCTCCAAAACTACACGTTGTATCTCGAAAAGAATTGTTGTGGCGTGTACGTCTTAACACGTAGCATCTAAAGAGAACCAAAAGGAGAATTTTCTTTCGTCAAAATTTTTCAGAAAATCACGTTTTAAGGAAATCCCGCATCGTGCGAAATTATCTTGTTTTTCCTAAACAACACGTTGTAAGTCGAAAAGCTTTCATGTTGCGTGTATGTCTAAGTGTGTAGCCTCAAAAGAGAAGGCACAGGACAGTTTTCTCTCGAAAGGATATGTAAGAATACCACTTCATAAGGAAATACAGTTTTGCAGAGTAAAGACATATACGTACGCATTGGAAACTCTTTACGAGAAGAAATAACGCATCGTACAAAATTAGCTTGTATCTCCAAAACTACACGTTGTATCTCGAAAAGAATTGTTGTGGCGTGTACGTCTTAACACGTAGCATCTAAAGAGAACCAAAAGGAGAATTTCCTTTCGTCAAAATTTTTCAGAAAATCACGTTTTATGGAAATCCCGCATCGTGCGAAATTATCTTGTTTTTCCTAAACAACACGTTGTAAGTCGAAAAGCTTTCATGTTGCGTGTATGTCTAAGTGTGTAGCCTCAAAGGAGAAGGCACAGGACAGTTTTCTCTCGAAAGGATATGTAAGAATACCACTTCATAAGGAAATACAGTTTTGCAGAGTAAAGACATATACGTACGCATTGGAAACTCTTTACGAGAAGAAATAACACATCGTACAAAATTAGCTTGTATCTCCAAAACTACACGTTGTATCTCGAAAAGAATTGTTGTGGCGTGTACGTCTTAACATGTAGCATCTAAAGAGAACCAAAAGGAGAATTTTCTTTCGTCAAAATTTTTCAGAAAATCACGTTTTAAGGAAATCCCGCATCGTGCGAAATTATCTTGTTTTTCCTAAACAACACGTTGTAAGTCGAAAAGCTTTCATGTTGCGTGTATGTCTAAGTGTGTAGCCTCAAAAGAGAAGGCACAGGACAGTTTTCTCACGAAAGGATATGTAAGAATACCACTTCATAAGGAAATACAGTTTTGCAGAGTAAAGACATATACGTACGCATTGGAAACTCTTTCCGAGAAGAAATAACGCATCGTACAAAATTAGCTTGTATCTCCAAAACTACACGTTGTATCTCGAAAAGAATTGTTGTGGCGTGTACGTCTTAACACGTAGCATCTAAAGAGAACCAAAAGGAGAATTTTCTTTCGTCAAAATTTTTCAGAAAATCACGTTTTAAGGAAATCCCGCATCGTGCGAAATTATCTTGTTTTTCCTAAACAACACGTTGTAAGTCGAAAAGCTTTCATGTTGCGTGTATGTCTAAGTGTGTAGCCTCAAAAGAGAAGGCACAGGACAGTTTTCTCTCGAAAGGATATGTAAGAATACCACTTCATAAGGAAATACAGTTTTGCAGAGTAAAGACATATCCGTACGCATTGGAAACTCTTTACGAGAAGAAATAACGCATCGTACAAAATTAGCTTGTATCTCCAAAACTACACGTTGTATCTCGAAAAGAATTGTTGTGGCGTGTACGTCTTAACATGTAGCATCTAAAGAGAACCAAAAGGAGAATTTTCTTTCGTCAAAATTTTTCAGAAAATCACGTTTTAAGGAAATCCCGCATCGTGCGAAATTATCTTGTTTTTCCTAAACAACACGTTGTAAGTCGAAAAGCTTTCATGTTGCGTGTATGTCTAAGTGTGTAGCCTCAAAAGAGAAGGCACAGGACAGTTTTCTCTCGAAAGGATATGTAAGAATACCACTTCATAAGGAAATACAGTTTTGCAGAGTAAAGACATATACGTACGCATTGGAAACTCTTTACGAGAAGAAATAACGCATCGTACAAAATTAGCTTGTATCTCCAAAACTACACGTTGTATCTCGAAAAGAATTGTTGTGGCGTGTACGTCTTAACACGTAGCATCTAAAGAGAACCAAAAGGAGAATTTTCTTTCGTCAAAATTTTTCAGAAAATCACGTTTTAAGGAAATCCCGCATCGTGCGAAATTATCTTGTTTTTCCTAAACAACACGTTGTAAGTCGAAAAGCTTTCATGTTGCGTGTATGTCTAAGTGTGTAGCCTCAAAAGAGAAGGCACAGGACAGTTTTCTCTCGAAAGGATATGTAAGAATACCACTTCATAAGGAAATACAGTTTTGCAGAGTAAAGACATATACATACGCATTGGAAACTCTTTACGAGAAGAAATAACGCATCGTACAAAATTAGCTTGTATCTCCAAAACTACACGTTGTATCTCGAAAAGAATTGTTGTGGCGTGTACGTCTTAACACGTAGCATCAAAAGAGAACCAAAAGGAGAATTTTCTTTCGTCAAAATTTTTCAGAAAATCACGTTTTAAGGAAATCCCGCATCGTGCGAAATTATCTTGTTTTTCCTAAACAACACGTTGTAAGTCGAAAAGCTTTCATGTTGCGTGTATGTCTAAGTGTGTAGCCTCAAAAGAGAAGGCACAGGACAGTTTTCTCTCGAAAGGATATGTAAGAATACCACTTCATAAGGAAATACAGTTTTGCAGAGTAAAGACATATACGTACGCATTGGAAACTCTTTACGAGAAGAAATAACGCATAGTACAAAATTAGCTTGTATCTCCAAAACTACACGTTGTATCTCGAAAAGAATTGTTGTGGCGTGTACGTCTTAACACGTAGCATCTAAAGAGAACCAAAAGGAGAATTTTCTTTCGTCAAAATTTTTCAGAAAATCACGTTTTATGGAAATCCCGCATCGTGCGAAATTATCTTGTTTTTCCTAAACAACACGTTGTAAGTCGAAAAGCTTTCATGTTGCGTGTATGTCTAAGTGTGTAGCCTCAAAGGAGAAGGCACAGGACAGTTTTCTCTCGAAAGGATATGTAAGAATACCACTTCATAAGGAAGTACAGTTTTGCAGAGTAAAGACATATACGTACGCATTGGAAACTCTTTACGAGAAGAAATAACACATCGTACAAAATTAGCTTGTATCTCCAAAACTACACGTTGTATCTCGAAAAGAATTGTTGTGGCGTGTACGTCTTAACACGTAGCATCTAAAGAGAACCAAAAGGAGAATTTTCTTTCGTCAAAATTTTTCAGAAAATCACGTTTTAAGGAAATCCCGCATCGTGCGAAATTATCTTGTTTTTCCTAAACAACACGTTGTAAGTCGAAAAGCTTTCATGTTGCGTGTATGTCTAAGTGTGTAGCCTCAAAAGAGAAGGCACAGGACAGTTTTCTCTCGAAAGGATATGTAAGAATACCACTTCATAAGGAAATACAGTTTTGCAGAGTAAAGACATATACGTACGCATTGGAAACTCTTTACGAGAAGAAATAACGCATCGTACAAAATTAGCTTGTATCTCCAAAACTACACGTTGTATCTCGAAAAGAATTGTTGTGGCGTGTACGTCTTAACACGTAGCATCTAAAGAGAACCAAAAGGAGAATTTCCTTTCGTCAAAATTTTTCAGAAAATCACGTTTTATGGAAATCCCGCATCGTGCGAAATTATCTTGTTTTTCCTAAACAACACGTTGTAAGTCGAAAAGCTTTCATGTTGCGTGTATGTCTAAGTGTGTAGCCTCAAAGGAGAAGGCACAGGACAGTTTTCTCTCGAAAGGATATGTAAGAATACCACTTCATAAGGAAATACAGTTTTGCAGAGTAAAGACATATACGTACGCATTGGAAACTCTTTACGAGAAGAAATAACACATCGTACAAAATTAGCTTGTATCTCCAAAACTACACGTTGTATCTCGAAAAGAATTGTTGTGGCGTGTACGTCTTAACATGTAGCATCTAAAGAGAACCAAAAGGAGAATTTTCTTTCGTCAAAATTTTTCAGAAAATCACGTTTTAAGGAAATCCCGCATCGTGCGAAATTATCTTGTTTTTCCTAAACAACACGTTGTAAGTCGAAAAGCTTTCATGTTGCGTGTATGTCTAAGTGTGTAGCCTCAAAAGAGAAGGCACAGGACAGTTTTCTCACGAAAGGATATGTAAGAATACCACTTCATAAGGAAATACAGTTTTGCAGAGTAAAGACATATACGTACGCATTGGAAACTCTTTCCGAGAAGAAATAACGCATCGTACAAAATTAGCTTGTATCTCCAAAACTACACGTTGTATCTCGAAAAGAATTGTTGTGGCGTGTACGTCTTAACACGTAGCATCTAAAGAGAACCAAAAGGAGAATTTTCTTTCGTCAAAATTTTTCAGAAAATCACGTTTTAAGGAAATCCCGCATCGTGCGAAATTATCTTGTTTTTCCTAAACAACACGTTGTAAGTCGAAAAGCTTTCATGTTGCGTGTATGTCTAAGTGTGTAGCCTCAAAAGAGAAGGCACAGGACAGTTTTCTCTCGAAAGGATATGTAAGAATACCACTTCATAAGGAAATACAGTTTTGCAGAGTAAAGACATATCCGTACGCATTGGAAACTCTTTACGAGAAGAAATAACGCATCGTACAAAATTAGCTTGTATCTCCAAAACTACACGTTGTATCTCGAAAAGAATTGTTGTGGCGTGTACGTCTTAACATGTAGCATCTAAAGAGAACCAAAAGGAGAATTTTCTTTCGTCAAAATTTTTCAGAAAATCACGTTTTAAGGAAATCCCGCATCGTGCGAAATTATCTTGTTTTTCCTAAACAACACGTTGTAAGTCGAAAAGCTTTCATGTTGCGTGTATGTCTAAGTGTGTAGCCTCAAAAGAGAAGGCACAGGACAGTTTTCTCTCGAAAGGATATGTAAGAATACCACTTCATAAGGAAATACAGTTTTGCAGAGTAAAGACATATACGTACGCATTGGAAACTCTTTACGAGAAGAAATAACGCATCGTACAAAATTAGCTTGTATCTCCAAAACTACACGTTGTATCTCGAAAAGAATTGTTGTGGCGTGTACGTCTTAACACGTAGCATCTAAAGAGAACCAAAAGGAGAATTTTCTTTCGTCAAAATTTTTCAGAAAATCACGTTTTAAGGAAATCCCGCATCGTGCGAAATTATCTTGTTTTTCCTAAACAACACGTTGTAAGTCGAAAAGCTTTCATGTTGCGTGTATGTCTAAGTGTGTAGCCTCAAAAGAGAAGGCACAGGACAGTTTTCTCTCGAAAGGATATGTAAGAATACCACTTCATAAGGAAATACAGTTTTGCAGAGTAAAGACATATACATACGCATTGGAAACTCTTTACGAGAAGAAATAACGCATCGTACAAAATTAGCTTGTATCTCCAAAACTACACGTTGTATCTCGAAAAGAATTGTTGTGGCGTGTACGTCTTAACACGTAGCATCAAAAGAGAACCAAAAGGAGAATTTTCTTTCGTCAAAATTTTTCAGAAAATCACGTTTTAAGGAAATCCCGCATCGTGCGAAATTATCTTGTTTTTCCTAAACAACACGTTGTAAGTCGAAAAGCTTTCATGTTGCGTGTATGTCTAAGTGTGTAGCCTCAAAAGAGAAGGCACAGGACAGTTTTCTCTCGAAAGGATATGTAAGAATACCACTTCATAAGGAAATACAGTTTTGCAGAGTAAAGACATATACGTACGCATTGGAAACTCTTTACGAGAAGAAATAACGCATAGTACAAAATTAGCTTGTATCTCCAAAACTACACGTTGTATCTCGAAAAGAATTGTTGTGGCGTGTACGTCTTAACACGTAGCATCTAAAGAGAACCAAAAGGAGAATTTTCTTTCGTCAAAATTTTTCAGAAAATCACGTTTTAAGGAAATCCCGCATCGTGCGAAATTATCTTGTTTTTCCTAAACAACACGTTGTAAGTCGAAAAGCTTTCATGTTGCGTGTATGTCTAAGTGTGTAGCCTCAAAAGAGAAGGCACAGGACAGTTTTCTCTCGAAAGGATATGTAAGAATACCACTTCATAAGGAAATACAGTTTTGCAGAGTAAAGACATATACGTACGCATTGGAAACTCTTTACGAGAAGAAATAACGCATAGTACAAAATTAGCTTGTATCTCCAAAACTACACGTTGTATCTCGAAAAGAATTGTTGTGGCGTGTACGTCTTAACACGTAGCATCTAAAGAGAACCAAAAAGAGAATTTTCTTTCGTCAAAATTTTTCAGAAAATCACGTTTTAAGGAAATCCCGCATCGTGCGAAATTATCTTGTTTTTCCTAAACAACACGTTGTAAGTCGAAAAGCTTTCATGTTGCGTGTATGTCTAAGTGTGTAGCCTCAAAAGAGAAGGCACAGGACAGTTTTCTCTCGAACGGATATGTAAGAATACCACTTCATAAGGAAATACAGTTTTGCAGAGTAAAGACATATACGTACGCATTGGAAACTCTTTACGAGAAGAAATAACGCATCGTACAAAATTAGCTTGTATCTCCAAAACTACATGTTGTATCTCGAAAAGAATTGTTGTGGCGTGTACGTCTTAACACGTAGCATCTAAAGAGAACCAAAAGGAGAATTTTCTTTCGTCAAAATTTTTCAGAAAATCACGTTTTAAGGAAATCCCGCATCGTGCGAAATTATCTTGTTTTTCCTAAACAACACGTTGTAAGTCGAAAAGCTTTCATGTTGCGTGTATGTCTAAGTGTGTAGCCTCAAAAGAGAAGGCACAGGACAGTTTTCTCTCGAAAGGATATGTAAGAATACCACTTCATAAGGAAATACAGTTTTGCAGAGTAAAGACATATACGTACGCATTGGAAACTCTTTACGAGAAGAAATAACGCATCGTACAAAATTAGCTTGTATCTCCAAAACTACACGTTGTATCTCGAAAAGAATTGTTGTGGCGTGTACGTCTTAACATGTAGCATCAAAAGAGAACCAAAAGGAGAATTTTCTTTCGTCAAAATTTTTCAGAAAATCACGTTTTAAGGAAATCCCGCATCGTGCGAAATTATCTTGTTTTTCCTAAACAACACGTTGTAAGTCGAAAAGCTTTCATGTTGCGTGTATGTCTAAGTGTGTAGCCTCAAAAGAGAAGGCACAGGACAGTTTTCTCTCGAAAGGATATGTAAGAATACCACTTCATAAGGAAATACAGTTTTGCAGAGTAAAGACATATACGTACGCATTGGAAACTCTTTACGAGAAGAAATAACGCATAGTACAAAATTAGCTTGTATCTCCAAAACTACACGTTGTATCTCGAAAAGAATTGTTGTGGCGTGTACGTCTTAACATGTAGCATCTAAAGAGAACCAAAAGGAGAATTTTCTTTCGTCAAAATTTTTCAGAAAATCACGTTTTAAGGAAATCCCGCATCGTGCGAAATTATCTTGTTTTTCCTAAACAACACGTTGTAAGTCGAAAAGCTTTCATGTTGCGTGTATGTCTAAGTGTGTAGCCTCAAAAGAGAAGGCACAGGACAGTTTTCTCTCGAAAGGATATGTAAGAATACCACTTCATAAGGAAATACAGTTTTGCAGAGTAAAGACATATACGTACGCATTGGAAACTCTTTATGAGAAGAAATAACGCATAGTACAAAATTAGCTTGTATCTCCAAAACTACACGTTGTATCTCGAAAAGAATTGTTGTGGCGTGTACGTCTTAACATGTAGCATCTAAAGAGAACCAAAAAGAGAATTTTCTTTCGTCAAAATTTTTCAGAAAATCACGTTTTAAGGAAATCCCGCATCGTGCGAAATTATCTTGTTTTTCCTAAACAACACGTTGTAAGTCGAAAAGCTTTCATGTTGCGTGTATGTCTAAGTGTGTAGCCTCAAAAGAGAAGGCACAGGACAGTTTTCTCTCGAACGGATATGTAAGAATACCACTTCATAAGGAAATACAGTTTTGCAGAGTAAAGACATATACGTACGCATTGGAAACTCTTTACGAGAAGAAATAACGCATAGTACAAAATTAGCTTGTATCTCCAAAACTACACGTTGATATCTCGAAAAGAATTGTTGTGGCGTGTACGTCTTAACAGGTAGCATCTAAAGAGAACCAAAAGGAGAATTTTCTTTCGTCAAAATTTTTCAGAAAATCACGTTTTAAGGAAATCCCGCATCGTGCGAAATTATCTTGTTTTTCCTAAACAACACGTTGTAAGTCGAAAAGCTTTCATGTTGCGTGTATGTCTAAGTGTGTAGCCTCAAAAGAGAAGGCACAGGACAGTTTTCTCTCGAAAGGATATGTAAGAATACCACTTCATAAGGAAATACAGTTTTGCAGAGTAAAGACATATACGTACGCATTGGAAACTCTTTACGAGAAGAAATAACGCATCGTACAAAATTAGCTTGTATCTCCAAAACTACACGTTGTATCTCGAAAAGAATTGTTGTGGCGTGTACGTCTTAACACGTAGCATCTAAAGAGAACCAAAAGGAGAATTTTCTTTCGTCAAAATTTTTCAGAAAATCACGTTTTAAGGAAATCCCGCATCGTGCGAAATTATCTTGTTTTTCCTAAACAACACGTTGTAAGTCGAAAAGCTTTCATGTTGCGTGTATGTCTAAGTGTGTAGCCTCAAAAGAGAAGGCACAGGACAGTTTTCTCTCGAAAGGATATGTAAGAATACCACTTCATAAGGAAATACAGTTTTGCAGAGTAAAGACATATACGTACGCATCGGAAACTCTTTACGAGAAGAAATAACGCATCGTACAAAATTAGCTTGTATCTCCAAAACTACACGTTGTATCTCGAAAAGAATTGTTGTGGCGTGTACGTCTTAACACGTAGCATCTAAAGAGAACCAAAAGGAGAATTTCCTTTCGTCAAAATTTTTCAGAAAATCACGTTTTATGGAAATCCCGCATCGTGCGAAATTATCTTGTTTTTCCTAAACAACACGTTGTAAGTCGAAAAGCTTTCATGTTGCGTGTATGTCTAAGTGTGTAGCCTCAAAGGAGAAGGCACAGGACAGTTTTCTCTCGAAAGGATATGTAAGAATACCACTTCATAAGGAAATACAGTTTTGCAGAGTAAAGACATATACGTACGCATTGGAAACTCTTTACGAGAAGAAATAACGCATCGTACAAAATTAGCTTGTATCTCCAAAACTACACGTTGTATCTCGAAAAGAATTGTTGTGGCGTGTACGTCTTAACACGTAGCATCTAAAGAGAACCAAAAGGAGAATTTCCTTTCGTCAAAATTTTTCAGAAAATCACGTTTTATGGAAATCCCGCATCGTGCGAAATTATCTTGTATTTCCTAAACAACACGTTGTAAGTCGAAAAGCTTTCATGTTGCGTGTATGTCTAAGTGTGTAGCCTCAAAGGAGAAGGCACAGGACAGTTTTCTCTCGAAAGGATATGTAAGAATACCACTTCATAAGGAAATACAGTTTTGCAGAGTAAAGACATATACGTACGCATTGGAAACTCTTTAGGAGAAGAAATAACACATCGTACAAAATTAGCTTGTATCTCCAAAACTACACGTTGTATCTCGAAAAGAATTGTTGTGGCGTGTACGTCTTAACATGTAGCATCTAAAGAGAACCAAAAGGAGAATTTTCTTTCGTCAAAATTTTCAGAAAATCACGTTTTAAGGAAATCCCGCATCGTGCGAAATTATCTTGTTTTTCCTAAACAACACGTTGTAAGTCGAAAAGCTTTCATGTTGCGTGTATGTCTAAGGGTGTAACCTCAAAAGAGAAGGCACAGGACAGTTTTCTCTCGAAAGGATATGTAAGAATACCACTTCATAAGGAAATACAGTTTTGCAGAGTAAAGACATATACGTACGCATTGGAAACTCTTTCCGAGAAGAAATAACGCATCGTACAAAATTAGCTTGTATCTCCAAAACTACACGTTGTATCTCGAAAAGAATTGTTGTGGCGTGTACGTCTTAACACGTAGCATCTAAAGAGAACCAAAAGGAGAATTTTCTTTCGTCAAAATTTTTCAGAAAATCACGTTTTAAGGAAATCCCGCATCGTGCGAAATTATCTTGTTTTTCCTAAACAACACGTTGTAAGTCGAAAAGCTTTCATGTTGCGTGTATGTCTAAGTGTGTAGCCTCAAAAGAGAAGGCACAGGACAGTTTTCTCTCGAAAGGATATGTAAGAATACCACTTCATAAGGAAATACAGTTTTGCAGAGTAAAGACATATACGTACGCATTGGAAACTCTTTACGAGAAGAAATAACGCATCGTACAAAATTAGCTTGTATCTCCAAAACTACACGTTGTATCTCGAAAAGAATTGTTGTGGCGTGTACGTCTTAACACGTAGCATCTAAAGAGAACCAAAAGGAGAATTTTCTTTCGTCAAAATTTTTCAGAAAATCACGTTTTAAGGAAATCCCGCATCGTGCGAAATTATCTTGTTTTTCCTAAACAACACGTTGTAAGTCGAAAAGCTTTCATGTTGCGTGTATGTCTAAGTGTGTAGCCTCAAAAGAGAAGGCACAGGACAGTTTTCTCTCGAAAGGATATGTAAGAATACCACTTCATAAGGAAATACAGTTTTGCAGAGTAAAGACATATACGTACGCATTGGAAACTCTTTACGAGAAGAAATAACGCATCGTACAAAATTAGCTTGTATCTCCAAAACTACACGTTGTATCTCGAAAAGAATTGTTGTGGCGTGTACGTCTTAACACGTAGCATCAAAAGAGAACCAAAAGGAGAATTTTCTTTCGTCAAAATTTTTCAGAAAATCACGTTTTAAGGAAATCCCGCATCGTGCGAAATTATCTTGTTTTTCCTAAACAACACGTTGTAAGTCGAAAAGCTTTCATGTTGCGTGTATGTCTAAGTGTGTAGCCTCAAAAGTGAAGGCACAGGACAGTTTTCTCTCGAAAGGATATGTAAGAATACCACTTCATAAGGAAATACAGTTTTGCAGAGTAAAGACATATACGTACGCATTGGAAACTCTTTACGAGAAGAAATAACGCATCGTACAAAATTAGCTTGTATCTCCAAAACTACACGTTGTATCTCGAAAAGAATTGTTGTGGCGTGTACGTCTTAACACGTAGCATCTAAAGAGAACCAAAAGGAGAATTTCCTTTCGTCAAAATTTTTCAGAAAATCACGTTTTATGGAAATCCCGCATCGTGCGAAATTATCTTGTTTTTCCTAAACAACACGTTGTAAGTCGAAAAGCTTTCATGTTGCGTGTATGTCTAAGTGTGTAGCCTCAAAGGAGAAGGCACAGGACAGTTTTCTCTCGAAAGGATATGTAAGAATACCACTTCATAAGGAAATACAGTTTTGCAGAGTAAAGACATATACGTACGCATTGGAAACTCTTTACGAGAAGAAATAACGCATCGTACAAAATTAGCTTGTATCTCCAAAACTACACGTTGTATCTCGAAAAGAATTGTTGTGGCGTGTACGTCTTAACACGTAGCATCTAAAGAGAACCAAAAGGAGAATTTCCTTTCGTCAAAATTTTTCAGAAAATCACGTTTTATGGAAATCCCGCATCGTGCGAAATTATCTTGTTTTTCCTAAACAACACGTTGTAAGTCGAAAAGCTTTCATGTTGCGTGTATGTCTAAGTGTGTAGCCTCAAAGGAGAAGGCACAGGACAGTTTTCTCTCGAAAGGATATGTAAGAATACCACTTCATAAGGAAATACAGTTTTGCAGAGTAAAGACATATACGTACGCATTGGAAACTCTTTAGGAGAAGAAATAACACATTGTACAAAATTAGCTTGTATCTCCAAAACTACACGTTGTATCTCGAAAAGAATTGTTGTGGCGTGTACGTCTTAACATGTAGCATCTAAAGAGAACCAAAAGGAGAATTTTCTTTCGTCAAAATTTTCAGAAAATCACGTTTTAAGGAAATCCCGCATCGTGCGAAATTATCTTGTTTTTCCTAAACAACACGTTGTAAGTCGAAAAGCTTTCATGTTGCGTGTATGTCTAAGTGTGTAGCCTCAAAAGAGAAGGCACAGGACAGTTTTCTCTCGAAAGGATATGTAAGAATACCACTTCATAAGGAAATACAGTTTTGCAGAGTAAAGACATATACGTACGCATTGGAAACTCTTTCCGAGAAGAAATAACGCATCGTACAAAATTAGCTTGTATCTCCAAAACTACACGTTGTATCTCGAAAAGAATTGTTGTGGCGTGTACGTCTTAACACGTAGCATCTAAAGAGAACCAAAAGGAGAATTTTCTTTCGTCAAAATTTTTCAGAAAATCACGTTTTAAGGAAATCCCGCATCGTGCGAAATTATCTTGTTTTTCCTAAACAACACGTTGTAAGTCGAAAAGCTTTCATGTTGCGTGTATGTCTAAGTGTGTAGCCTCAAAAGAGAAGGCACAGGACAGTTTTCTCTCGAAAGGATATGTAAGAATACCACTTCATAAGGAAATACAGTTTTGCAGAGTAAAGACATATACGTACGCATTGGAAACTCTTTACGAGAAGAAATAACGCATCGTACAAAATTAGCTTGTATCTCCAAAACTACACGTTGTATCTCGAAAAGAATTGTTGTGGCGTGTACGTCTTAACATGTAGCATCTAAAGAGAACCAAAAGGAGAATTTTCTTTCGTCAAAATTTTTCAGAAAATCACGTTTTAAGGAAATCCCGCATCGTGCGAAATTATCTTGTTTTTCCTAAACAACACGTTGTAAGTCGAAAAGCTTTCATGTTGCGTGTATGTCTAAGTGTGTAGCCTCAAAAGAGAAGGCACAGGACAGTTTTCTCTCGAAAGGATATGTAAGAATACCACTTCATAAGGAAATACAGTTTTGCAGAGTAAAGACATATACGTACGCATTGGAAACTCTTTACGAGAAGAAATAACGCATCGTACAAAATTAGCTTGTATCTCCAAAACTACATGTTGTATCTCGAAAAGAATTGTTGTGGCGTGTACGTCTTAACACGTAGCATCTAAAGAGAACCAAAAGGAGAATTTTCTTTCGTCAAAATTTTTCAGAAAATCACGTTTTAAGGAAATCCCGCATCGTGCGAAATTATCTTGTTTTTCCTAAACAACACGTTGTAAGTCGAAAAGCTTTCATGTTGCGTGTATGTCTAAGTGTGTAGCCTCAAAAGAGAAGGCACAGGACAGTTTTCTCTCGAAAGGATATGTAAGAATACCACTTCATAAGGAAATACAGTTTTGCAGAGTAAAGACATATACATACGCATTGGAAACTCTTTACGAGAAGAAATAACGCATCGTACAAAATTAGCTTGTATCTCCAAAACTACACGTTGTATCTCGAAAAGAATTGTTGTGGCGTGTACGTCTTAACATGTAGCATCAAAAGAGAACCAAAAGGAGAATTTTCTTTCGTCAAAATTTTTCAGAAAATCACGTTTTAAGGAAATCCCGCATCGTGCGAAATTATCTTGTTTTTCCTAAACAACACGTTGTAAGTCGAAAAGCTTTCATGTTGCGTGTATGTCTAAGTGTGTAGCCTCAAAAGAGAAGGCACAGGACAGTTTTCTCTCGAAAGGATATGTAAGAATACCACTTCATAAGGAAATACAGTTTTGCAGAGTAAAGACATATACGTACGCATTGGAAACTCTTTACGAGAAGAAATAACGCATAGTACAAAATTAGCTTGTATCTCCAAAACTACACGTTGTATCTCGAAAAGAATTGTTGTGGCGTGTACGTCTTAACATGTAGCATCTAAAGAGAACCAAAAGGAGAATTTTCTTTCGTCAAAATTTTTCAGAAAATCACGTTTTAAGGAAATCCCGCATCGTGCGAAATTATCTTGTTTTTCCTAAACAACA
This sequence comes from Apodemus sylvaticus, assembly GCF_947179515.1. Classification (NCBI taxonomy): domain Eukaryota; kingdom Metazoa; phylum Chordata; class Mammalia; order Rodentia; family Muridae; genus Apodemus; species Apodemus sylvaticus. The sequence goes on from NW_026263416.1 coordinate 1,123,155, forward strand.
CGTTGTAAGTCGAAAAGCTTTCATGTTGCGTGTATGTCTAAGTGTGTAGCCTCAAAAGAGAAGGCACAGGACAGTTTTCTCTCGAAAGGATATGTAAGAATACCACTTCATAAGGAAATACAGTTTTGCAGAGTAAAGACATATACGTACGCATTGGAAACTCTTTATGAGAAGAAATAACGCATAGTACAAAATTAGCTTGTATCTCCAAAACTACACGTTGTATCTCGAAAAGAATTGTTGTGGCGTGTACGTCTTAACATGTAAGATCTAAAGAGAACCAAAAAGAGAATTTTCTTTCGTCAAAATTTTTCAGAAAATCACGTTTTAAGGAAATCCCGCATCGTGCGAAATTATCTTGTTTTTCCTAAACAACACGTTGTAAGTCGAAAAGCTTTCATGTTGCGTGTATGTCTAAGTGTGTAGCCTCAAAAGAGAAGGCACAGGACAGTTTTCTCTCGAACGGATATGTAAGAATACCACTTCATAAGGAAATACAGTTTTGCAGAGTAAAGACATATACGTACGCATTGGAAACTCTTTACGAGAAGAAATAACGCATAGTACAAAATTAGCTTGTATCTCCAAAACTACACGTTGATATCTCGAAAAGAATTGTTGTGGCGTGTACGTCTTAACAGGTAGCATCTAAAGAGAACCAAAAGGAGAATTTTCTTTCGTCAAAATTTTTCAGAAAATCACGTTTTAAGGAAATCCCGCATCGTGCGAAATTATCTTGTTTTTCCTAAACAACACGTTGTAAGTCGAAAAGCTTTCATGTTGCGTGTATGTCTAAGTGTGTAGCCTCAAAAGAGAAGGCACAGGACAGTTTTCTCTCGAAAGGATATGTAAGAATACCACTTCATAAGGAAATACAGTTTTGCAGAGTAAAGACATATACGTACGCATTGGAAACTCTTTACGAGAAGAAATAACGCATCGTACAAAATTAGCTTGTATCTCCAAAACTACACGTTGTATCTCGAAAAGAATTGTTGTGGCGTGTACGTCTTAACATGTAGCATCTAAAGAGAACCAAAAGGAGAATTTTCTTTCGTCAAAATTTTTCAGAAAATCACGTTTTAAGGAAATCCCGCATCGTGCGAAATTATCTTGTTTTTCCTAAACAACACGTTGTAAGTCGAAAAGCTTTCATGTTGCGTGTATGTCTAAGTGTGTAGCCTCAAAAGAGAAGGCACAGGACAGTTTTCTCTCGAAAGGATATGTAAGAATACCACTTCATAAGGAAATACAGTTTTGCAGAGTAAAGACATATACGTACGCATCGGAAACTCTTTACGAGAAGAAATAACGCATAGTACAAAATTAGCTTGTATCTCCAAAACTACACGTTGTATCTCGAAAAGAATTGTTGTGGCGTGTACGTCTTAACATGTAGCATCTAAAGAGAACCAAAAGGAGAATTTTCTTTCGTCAAAATTTTTCAGAAAATCACGTTTTAAGGAAATCCCGCATCGTGCGAAATTATCTTGTTTTTCCTAAACAACACGTTGTAAGTCGAAAAGCTTTCATGTTGCGTGTATGTCTAAGTGTGTAGCCTCAAAAGAGAAGGCACAGGACAGTTTTCTCTCGAAAGGATATGTAAGAATACCACTTCATAAGGAAATACAGTTTTGCAGAGTAAAGACATATACGTACGCATTGGAAACTCTTTACGAGAAGAAATAACGCATCGTACAAAATTAGCTTGTATCTCCAAAACTACACGTTGTATCTCGAAAAGAATTGTTGTGGCGTGTACGTCTTAACATGTAGCATCTAAAGAGAACCAAAAGGAGAATTTTCTTTTGTCAAAATTTTTCAGAAAATCACGTTTTAAGGAAATCCCGCATCGTGCGAAATTATCTTGTTTTTCCTAAACAACACGTTGTAAGTCGAAAAGCTTTCATGTTGCGTGTATGTCTAAGTGTGTAGCCTCAAAAGAGAAGGCACAGGACAGTTTTCTCTCGAAAGGATATGTAAGAATACCACTTCATAAGGAAATACAGTTTTGCAGAGTAAAGACATATACGTACGCATTGGAAACTCTTTACGAGAAGAAATAACGCATCATACAAAATTAGCTTGTATCTCCAAAACTACACGTTGTATCTCGAAAAGAATTGTTGTGGCGTGTACGTCTTAACATGTAGCATCTAAAGAGAACCAAAAGGAGAATTTTCTTTCGTCAAAATTTTTCAGAAAATCACGTTTTAAGGAAATCCCGCATCGTGCGAAATTATCTTGTTTTTCCTAAACAACACGTTGTAAGTCGAAAAGCTTTCATGTTGCGTGTATGTCTAAGGGTGTAACCTCAAAAGAGAAGGCACAGGACAGTTTTCTCTCGAAAGGATATGTAAGAATACCACTTCATAAGGAAATACAGTTTTGCAGAGTAAAGATATATACGTACGCATTGGAAACTCTTTACGAGAAGAAATAACGCATCATACAAAATTAGCTTGTATCTCCAAAACTACACGTTGTATCTCGAAAAGAATTGTTGTGGCGTGTACGTCTTAACATGTAGCATCTAAAGAGAACCAAAAGGAGAATTTTCTTTCGTCAAAATTTTTCAGAAAATCACGTTTTAATAAAATCCCGCATCGTACGAAATTATCTTGTTTTTCCTAAACAACACGTTGTAAGTCGAAAAGCTTTCATGTTGCGTGTATGTCTAAGTATGTAGCCTCAAAAGAGAAGGCACAGGACAGTTTTCTCTCGAAAGGATATGTAAGAATACCACTTCATAAGGAAATACAGTTTTGCAGAGTAAAGACATATACGTACGCATTGGAAACTCTTTACGAGAAGAAATAACGCATCGTCCAAAATTAGCTTGTATCTCCAAAACTACACGTTGTATCTCGAAAAGAATTGTTGTGGCGTGTACGTCTTAACATGTAGCATCTAAAGAGAACCAAAGGAGAATTTTCTTTCGTCAAAATTTTTCAGAAAATCACGTTTTAAGGAAATCCCGCATCGTGCGAAATTATCTTGTTTTTCCTAAACAACACGTTGTAAGTCGAAAAGCTTTCATGTTGCGTGTATGTCTAAGTGTGTAGCCTCAAAGGAGAAGGCACAGGACAGTTTTCTCTCGAAAGGATATGTAAGAATACCACTTCATAAGGAAATACAGTTTTGCAGAGTAAAGACATATACGTACGCATTGGAAACTCTTTACGAGAAGAAATAACGCATCGTACAAAATTAGCTTGTATCTCCAAAACTACACGTTGTATCTCGAAAAGAATTGTTGTGGCGTGTACGTCTTAACACGTAGCATCTAAAGAGAACAAAAAGAAGAATTTTCTTTCGTCAAAATTTTTCAGAAAATCACGTTTAAAGGAAATCCCGCATCGTGCGAAATTATCTTGTTTTTCCTAAACAACACGTTGTAAGTCGAAAAGCTTTCATGTTGCGTGTATGTCTAAGTGTGTAGCCTCAAAAGAGAAGGCACAGGACAGTTTTCTCTCGAAAGGATATGTAAGAATACCACTTCATAAGGAAATACAGTTTTGCAGAGTAAAGACATATACGTACGCATTGGAAACTCTTTACGAGAAGAAATAACGCATCGTACAAAATTAGCTTGTATCTCCAAAACTACACGTTGTATCTCGAAAAGAATTGTTGTGGCGTGTACGACTTAACACGTAGCATCTAAAGAGAACCAAAAGGAGAATTTTCTTTCGTCAAAATTTTTCAGAAAATCACGTTTTAAGGAAATCCCGCATCGTGCGAAATTATCTTGTTTTTCCTAAACAACACGTTGTAAGTCGAAAAGCTTTCATATTGCGTGTATGTCTAAGTGTGTAGCCTCAAAAGAGAAGGCACAGGACAGTTTTCTCTCGAAAGGATATGTAAGAATACCACTTCATAAGGAAATACAGTTTTGCAGAGTAAAGACATATACGTACGCATTGGAAACTCTTTACGAGAAGAAATAACGCATCGTAAAAAATTAGCTTGTATCTCCAAAACTACACGTTGTATCTCGAAAAGAATTGTTGTGGCGTATACGTCTTAACACGTAGCATCTAAGGAGAACCAAAAGGAGAATTTTCTTTCGTCAAAATTTTTCAGAAAATCACGTTTTATGGAAATCCCGCATCGTGCGAAATTATCTTGTTTTTCCTAAACAACACGTTGTAAGTCGAAAAGCTTTCATGTTGCGTGTATGTCTAAGTGTGTAGCCTCAAAGGAGAAGGCACAGGACAGTTTTCTCTCGAAAGGATATGTAAGAATACCACTTCATAAGGAAATACAGTTTTGCAGAGTAAAGACATATACGTACGCATTGGAAACTCTTTACGAGAAGAAATAACGCATCGTACAAAATTAGCTTGTATCTCCAAAACTACACGTTGTATCTCGAAAAGAATTGTTGTGGCGTGTACGTCTTAACATGTAGCATCTAAAGAGAACCAAAAGGAGAATTTTCTTTCGTCAAAATTTTTCAGAAAATCACGTTTTAAGGAAATCCCGCATCGTGCGAAATTATCTTGTTTTTCCTAAACAACACGTTGTAAGTCGAAAAGCTTTCATGTTGCGTGTATGTCTAAGTGTGTAGCCTCAAAAGAGAAGGCACAGGACAGTTTTCTCTCGAAAGGATATGTAAGAATACCACTTCATAAGGAAATACAGTTTTGCAGAGTAAAGACATATACGTACGCATTGGAAACTCTTTCCGAGAAGAAATAACGCATCGTACAAAATTAGCTTGTATCTCCAAAACTACACGTTGTATCTCGAAAAGAATTGTTGTGGCGTGTACGTCTTAATACGTAGCATCTAAAGAGAACCAAAAGGAGAATTTTCTTTCGTCAAAATTTTTCAGAAAATCACGTTTTAAGGAAATCCCGCATCGTGCGAAATTATCTTGTTTTTCCTAAACAACACGTTGTAAGTCGAAAAGCTTTCATGTTGCGTGTATGTCTAAGTGTGTAGCCTCAAAGGAGAAGGCACAGGACAGTTTTCTCTCGAAAGGATATGTAAGAATACCACTTCATAAGGAAATACAGTTTTGCAGAGTAAAGACATATACGTACGCATTGGAAACTCTTTACGAGAAGAAATAACGCATCGTACAAAATTAGCTTGTATCTCCAAAACTACACGTTGTATCTCGAAAAGAATTGTTGTGGCGTGTGCGTCTTAACATGTAGCATCTAAAGAGAACCAAAAGGAGAATTTCCTTTCGTCAAAATTTTTCAGAAAATCACGTTTTAAGGAAATCCCGCATCGTGCGAAATTATCTTGTTTTTCCTAAACAACACGTTGTAAGTCGAAAAGCTTTCATGTTGCGTGTATGTCTAAGTGTGTAGCCTCAAAAGAGAAGGCACAGGACAGTTTTCTCTCGAAAGGATATGTAAGAATACCACTTCATAAGGAAATACAGTTTTGCAGAGTAAAGACATATACGTACGCATTGGAAACTCTTTACGAGAAGAAATAACGCATCGTACAAAATTACCTTGTATCTCCAAAACTACACGTTGTATCTCGAAAAGAATTGTTGTGGCGTGTACGACTTAACACGTAGCATCTAAAGAGAACCAAAAGGAGAATTTTCTTTCGTCAAAATTTTTCAGAAAATCACGTTTTAAGGAAATCCTGCATCGTGCGAAATTATCTTGTTTTTCCTAAACAACACGTTGTAAGTCGAAAAGCTTTCATATTGCGTGTATGTCTAAGTGTGTAGCCTCAAAAGAGAAGGCACAGGACAGTTTTCTCTCGAAAGGATATGTAAGAATACCACTTCATAAGGAAATACAGTTTTGCAGAGTAAAGACATATACGTACGCATTGGAAACTCTTTACGAGAAGAAATAACGCATCGTACAAAATTAGCTTGTATCTCCAAAACTACACGTTGTATCTCGAAAAGAATTGTTGTGGCGTGTACGTCTTAACACGTAGCATCTAAGGAGAACCAAAAGGAGAATTTTCTTTCGTCAAAATTTTTCAGAAAATCACGTTTTATGGAAATCCCGCATCGTGCGAAATTATCTTGTTTTTCCTAAACAACACGTTGTAAGTCGAAAAGCTTTCATGTTGCGTGTATGTCTAAGTGTGTAGCCTCAAAGGAGAAGGCACAGGACAGTTTTCTCTCGAAAGGATATGTAAGAATACCACTTCATAAGGAAATACAGTTTTGCAGAGTAAAGACATATACGTACGCATTGGAAACTCTTTACGAGAAGAAATAACGCATCGTACAAAATTAGCTTGTATCTCCAAAACTACACGTTGTATCTCGAAAAGAATTGTTGTGGCGTGTACGTCTTAACATGTAGCATCTAAAGAGAACCAAAAGGAGAATTTTCTTTCGTCAAAATTTTTCAGAAAATCACGTTTTAAGGAAATCCCGCATCGTGCGAAATTATCTTGTTTTTCCTAAACAACACGTTGTAAGTCGAAAAGCTTTCATGTTGCGTGTATGTCTAAGTGTGTAGCCTCAAAAGAGAAGGCACAGGACAGTTTTCTCTCGAAAGGATATGTAAGAATACCACTTCATAAGGAAATACAGTTTTGCAGAGTAAAGACATATACGTACGCATTGGAAACTCTTTCCGAGAAGAAATAACGCATCGTACAAAATTAGCTTGTATCTCCAAAACTACACGTTGTATCTCGAAAAGAATTGTTGTGGCGTGTACGTCTTAACACGTAGCATCAAAAGAGAACCAAAAGGAGAATTTTCTTTCGTCAAAATTTTTCAGAAAATCACGTTTTAAGGAAATCCCGCATCGTGCGAAATTATCTTGTTTTTCCTAAACAACACGTTGTAAGTCGAAAAGCTTTCATGTTGCGTGTATGTCTAAGTGTGTAGCCTCAAAAGAGAAGGCACAGGACAGTTTTCTCTCGAAAGGATATGTAAGAATACCACTTCATAAGGAAATACAGTTTTGCAGAGTAAAGACATATACGTACGCATTGGAAACTCTTTACGAGAAGAAATAACGCATAGTACAAAATTAGCTTGTATCTCCAAAACTACACGTTGTATCTCGAAAAGAATTGTTGTGGCGTGTACGTCTTAACACGTAGCATCTAAAGAGAACCAAAAGGAGAATTTTCTTTCGTCAAAATTTTTCAGAAAATCACGTTTTAAGGAAATCCCGCATCGTGCGAAATTATCTTGTTTTTCCTAAACAACACGTTGTAAGTCGAAAAGCTTTCATGTTGCGTGTATGTCTAAGTGTGTAGCCTCAAAAGAGAAGGCACAGGACAGTTTTCTCTCGAAAGGATATGTAAGAATACCACTTCATAAGGAAATACAGTTTTGCAGAGTAAAGACATATACTTACGCATTGGAAACTCTTTACGAGAAGAAATAACGCATAGTACAAAATTAGCTTGTATCTCCAAAACTACACGTTGTATCTCGAAAAGAATTGTTGTGGCGTGTACGTCTTAACACGTAGCATCTAAAGAGAACCAAAAAGAGAATTTTCTTTCGTCAAAATTTTTCAGAAAATCACGTTTTAAGGAAATCCCGCATCGTGCGAAATTATCTTGTTTTTCCTAAACAACACGTTGTAAGTCGAAAAGCTTTCATGTTGCGTGTATGTCTAAGTGTGTAGCCTCAAAAGAGAAGGCACAGGACAGTTTTCTCTCGAAAGGATATGTAAGAATACCACTTCATAAGGAATTACAGTTTTGCAGAGTAAAGACATATACGTACGCATCGGAAACTCTTTACGAGAAGAAATAACGCATCGTACAAAATTAGCTTGTATCTCCAAAACTACACGTTGTATCTCGAAAAGAATTGTTGTGGCGTGTACGTCTTAACACGTAGCATCTAAAGAGAACCAAAAGGAGAATTTCCTTTCGTCAAAATTTTTCAGAAAATCACGTTTTATGGAAATCCCGCATCGTGCGAAATTATCTTGTTTTTCCTAAACAACACGTTGTAAGTCGAAAAGCTTTCATGTTGCGTGTATGTCTAAGTGTGTAGCCTCAAAGGAGAAGGCACAGGACAGTTTTCTCTCGAAAGGATATGTAAGAATACCACTTCATAAGGAAATACAGTTTTGCAGAGTAAAGACATATATGTACGCATTGGAAACTCTTTAGGAGAAGAAATAACACATCGTACAAAATTAGCTTGTATCTCCAAAACTACACGTTGTATCTCGAAAAGAATTGTTGTGGCGTGTACGTCTTAACATGTAGCATCTAAAGAGAACCAAAAGGAGAATTTTCTTTCGTCAAAATTTTCAGAAAATCACGTTTTAAGGAAATCCCGCATCGTGCGAAATTATCTTGTTTTTCCTAAACAACACGTTGTAAGTCGAAAAGCTTTCATGTTGCGTGTATGTCTAAGGGTGTAACCTCAAAAGAGAAGGCACAGGACAGTTTTCTCTCGAAAGGATATGTAAGAATACCACTTCATAAGGAAATACAGTTTTGCAGAGTAAAGACATATACGTACGCATTGGAAACTCTTTCCGAGAAGAAATAACGCATCGTACAAAATTAGCTTGTATCTCCAAAACTACACGTTGTATCTCGAAAAGAATTGTTGTGGCGTGTACGTCTTAACACGTAGCATCTAAAGAGAACCAAAAGGAGAATTTTCTTTCGTCAAAATTTTTCAGAAAATCACGTTTTAAGGAAATCCCGCATCGTGCGAAATTATCTTGTTTTTCCTAAACAACACGTTGTAAGTCGAAAAGCTTTCATGTTGCGTGTATGTCTAAGTGTGTAGCCTCAAAAGAGAAGGCACAGGACAGTTTTCTCTCGAAAGGATATGTAAGAATACCACTTCATAAGGAAATACAGTTTTGCAGAGTAAAGACATATACGTACGCATTGGAAACTCTTTACGAGAAGAAATAACGCATCGTACAAAATTAGCTTGTATCTCCAAAACTACACGTTGTATCTCGAAAAGAATTGTTGTGGCGTGTACGTCTTAACACGTAGCATCTAAAGAGAACCAAAAGGAGAATTTTCTTTCGTCAAAATTTTTCAGAAAATCACGTTTTAAGGAAATCCCGCATCGTGCGAAATTATCTTGTTTTTCCTAAACAACACGTTGTAAGTCGAAAAGCTTTCATGTTGCGTGTATGTCTAAGTGTGTAGCCTCAAAAGAGAAGGCACAGGACAGTTTTCTCTCGAAAGGATATGTAAGAATACCACTTCATAAGGAAATACAGTTTTGCAGAGTAAAGACATATACGTACGCATTGGAAACTCTTTACGAGAAGAAATAACGCATCGTACAAAATTAGCTTGTATCTCCAAAACTACACGTTGTATCTCGAAAAGAATTGTTGTGGCGTGTACGTCTTAACACGTAGCATCAAAAGAGAACCAAAAGGAGAATTTTCTTTCGTCAAAATTTTTCAGAAAATCACGTTTTAAGGAAATCCCGCATCGTGCGAAATTATCTTGTTTTTCCTAAACAACACGTTGTAAGTCGAAAAGCTTTCATGTTGCGTGTATGTCTAAGTGTGTAGCCTCAAAAGTGAAGGCACAGGACAGTTTTCTCTCGAAAGGATATGTAAGAATACCACTTCATAAGGAAATACAGTTTTGCAGAGTAAAGACATATACGTACGCATTGGAAACTCTTTACGAGAAGAAATAACGCATCGTACAAAATTAGCTTGTATCTCCAAAACTACACGTTGTATCTCGAAAAGAATTGTTGTGGCGTGTACGTCTTAACACGTAGCATCTAAAGAGAACCAAAAGGAGAATTTCCTTTCGTCAAAATTTTTCAGAAAATCACGTTTTATGGAAATCCCGCATCGTGCGAAATTATCTTGTTTTTCCTAAACAACACGTTGTAAGTCGAAAAGCTTTCATGTTGCGTGTATGTCTAAGTGTGTAGCCTCAAAGGAGAAGGCACAGGACAGTTTTCTCTCGAAAGGATATGTAAGAATACCACTTCATAAGGAAATACAGTTTTGCAGAGTAAAGACATATACGTACGCATTGGAAACTCTTTACGAGAAGAAATAACGCATCGTACAAAATTAGCTTGTATCTCCAAAACTACACGTTGTATCTCGAAAAGAATTGTTGTGGCGTGTACGTCTTAACACGTAGCATCTAAAGAGAACCAAAAGGAGAATTTCCTTTCGTCAAAATTTTTCAGAAAATCACGTTTTATGGAAATCCCGCATCGTGCGAAATTATCTTGTTTTTCCTAAACAACACGTTGTAAGTCGAAAAGCTTTCATGTTTCGTGTATGTCTAAGTGTGTAGCCTCAAAGGAGAAGGCACAGGACAGTTTTCTCTCGAAAGGATATGTAAGAATACCACTTCATAAGGAAATACAGTTTTGCAGAGTAAAGACATATACGTACGCATTGGAAACTCTTTAGGAGAAGAAATAACACATCGTACAAAATTAGCTTGTATCTCCAAAACTACACGTTGTATCTCGAAAAGAATTGTTGTGGCGTGTACGTCTTAACATGTAGCATCTAAAGAGAACCAAAAGGAGAATTTTCTTTCGTCAAAATTTTCAGAAAATCACGTTTTAAGGAAATCCCGCATCGTGCGAAATTATCTTGTTTTTCCTAAACAACACGTTGTAAGTCGAAAAGCTTTCATGTTGCGTGTATGTCTAAGTGTGTAGCCTCAAAAGAGAAGGCACAGGACAGTTTTCTCTCGAAAGGATATGTAAGAATACCACTTCATAAGGAAATACAGTTTTGCAGAGTAAAGACATATACGTACGCATTGGAAACTCTTTCCGAGAAGAAATAACGCATCGTACAAAATTAGCTTGTATCTCCAAAACTACACGTTGTATCTCGAAAAGAATTGTTGTGGCGTGTACGTCTTAACACGTAGCATCTAAAGAGAACCAAAAGGAGAATTTTCTTTCGTCAAAATTTTTCAGAAAATCACGTTTTAAGGAAATCCCGCATCGTGCGAAATTATCTTGTTTTTCCTAAACAACACGTTGTAAGTCGAAAAGCTTTCATGTTGCGTGTATGTCTAAGTGTGTAGCCTCAAAAGAGAAGGCACAGGACAGTTTTCTCTCGAAAGGATATGTAAGAATACCACTTCATAAGGAAATACAGTTTTGCAGAGTAAAGACATATACGTACGCATTGGAAACTCTTTACGAGAAGAAATAACGCATCGTACAAAATTAGCTTGTATCTCCAAAACTACACGTTGTATCTCGAAAAGAATTGTTGTGGCGTGTACGTCTTAACATGTAGCATCTAAAGAGAACCAAAAGGAGAATTTTCTTTCGTCAAAATTTTTCAGAAAATCACGTTTTAAGGAAATCCCGCATCGTGCGAAATTATCTTGTTTTTCCTAAACAACACGTTGTAAGTCGAAAAGCTTTCATGTTGCGTGTATGTCTAAGTGTGTAGCCTCAAAAGAGAAGGCACAGGACAGTTTTCTCTCGAAAGGATATGTAAGAATACCACTTCATAAGGAAATACAGTTTTGCAGAGTAAAGACATATACGTACGCATTGGAAACTCTTTACGAGAAGAAATAACGCATCGTACAAAATTAGCTTGTATCTCCAAAACTACATGTTGTATCTCGAAAAGAATTGTTGTGGCGTGTACGTCTTAACACGTAGCATCTAAAGAGAACCAAAAGGAGAATTTTCTTTCGTCAAAATTTTTCAGAAAATCACGTTTTAAGGAAATCCCGCATCGTGCGAAATTATCTTGTTTTTCCTAAACAACACGTTGTAAGTCGAAAAGCTTTCATGTTGCGTGTATGTCTAAGTGTGTAGCCTCAAAAGAGAAGGCACAGGACAGTTTTCTCTCGAAAGGATATGTAAGAATACCACTTCATAAGGAAATACAGTTTTGCAGAGTAAAGACATATACATACGCATTGGAAACTCTTTACGAGAAGAAATAACGCATCGTACAAAATTAGCTTGTATCTCCAAAACTACACGTTGTATCTCGAAAAGAATTGTTGTGGCGTGTACGTCTTAACATGTAGCATCAAAAGAGAACCAAAAGGAGAATTTTCTTTCGTCAAAATTTTTCAGAAAATCACGTTTTAAGGAAATCCCGCATCGTGCGAAATTATCTTGTTTTTCCTAAACAACACGTTGTAAGTCGAAAAGCTTTCATGTTGCGTGTATGTCTAAGTGTGTAGCCTCACAAGAGAAGGCACAGGACAGTTTTCTCTCGAAAGGATATGTAAGAATACCACTTCATAAGGAAATACAGTTTTGCAGAGTAAAGACATATACGTACGCATTGGAAACTCTTTACGAGAAGAAATAACGCATAGTACAAAATTAGCTTGTATCTCCAAAACTACACGTTGTATCTCGAAAAGAATTGTTGTGGCGTGTACGTCTTAACATGTAGCATCTAAAGAGAACCAAAAGGAGAATTTTCTTTCGTCAAAATTTTTCAGAAAATCACGTTTTAAGGAAATCCCGCATCGTGCGAAATTATCTTGTTTTTCCTAAACAACACGTTGTAAGTCGAAAAGCTTTCATGTTGCGTGTATGTCTAAGTGTGTAGCCTCAAAAGAGAAGGCACAGGACAGTTTTCTCTCGAAAGGATATGTAAGAATACCACTTCATAAGGAAATACAGTTTTGCAGAGTAAAGACATATACGTACGCATTGGAAACTCTTTACGAGAAGAAATAACGCATCGTACAAAATTAGCTTGTATCAAACTACACGTTGTATCTCGAAAAGAATTGTTGTGGCGTGTACGTCTTAACATGTAGCATCTAAAGAGAACCAAAAGGAGAATTTTCTTTCGTCAAAATTTTTCAGAAAATCACGTTTTAAGGAAATCCCGCATCGTGCGAAATTATCTTGTTTTTCCTAAACAACACGTTGTAAGTCGAAAAGCTTTCATGTTGCGTGTATGTCTAAGTGTGTAGCCTCAAAAGAGAAGGCACAGGACAGTTTTCTCTCGAAAGGATATGTAAGAATACCACTTCATAAGGAAATACAGTTTTGCAGAGTAAAGACATATACGTACGCATTGGAAACTCTTTATGAGAAGAAATAACGCATAGTACAAAATTAGCTTGTATCTCCAAAACTACACGTTGTATCTCGAAAAGAATTGTTGTGGCGTGTACGTCTTAACATGTAGCATCTAAAGAGAACCAAAAGGAGAATTTTCTTTCGTCAAAATTTTTCAGAAAATCACGTTTTAAGGAAATCCCGCATCGTGCGAAATTATCTTGTTTTTCCTAAACAACACGTTGTAAGTCGAAAAGCTTTCATGTTGCGTGTATGTCTAAGTGTGTAGCCTCAAAAGAGAAGGCACAGGACAGTTTTCTCTCGAAAGGATATGTAAGAATACCACTTCATAAGGAAATACAGTTTTGCAGAGTAAAGACATATACGTACGCATTGGAAACTCTTTACGAGAAGAAATAACGCATAGTACAAAATTAGCTTGTATCTCCAAAACTACACATTGTATCTCGAAAAGAATTGTTGTGGCGTGTACGTCTTAACATGTAGCATCTAAAGAGAACCAAAAGGAGAATTTTCTTTCGTCAATTTTTCAGAAAATCACGTTTTAAGGAAATCCCGCATCGTGCGAAATTATCTTGTTTTTCCTAAACAACACGTTGTAAGTCGAAAAGCTTTCATGTTGCGTGTATGTCTAAGTGTGTAGCCTCAAAAGAGAAGGCACAGGACAGTTTTCTCTCGAAAGGATATGTAAGAATACCACTTCATAAGGAAATACAGTTTTGCAGAGTAAAGACATATACGTACGCATTGGAAACTCTTTACGAGAAGAAATAACGCATAGTACAAAATTAGCTTGTATCTCCAAAACTACACGTTGTATCTCGAAAAGAATTGTTGTGGCGTGTACGTCTTAACATGTAGCATCTAAAGAGAACCAAAAGGAGAATTTTCTTTCGTCAAAATTTTTCAGAAAATCACGTTTTAAGGAAATCCCGCATCATGCGAAATTATCTTGTTTTTCCTAAACAACACGTTGTAAGTCGAAAAGCTTTCATGTTGCGTGTATGTCTAAGTGTGTAGCCTCAAAGGAGAAGGCACAGGACAGTTTTCTCTCGAAAGGATATGTAAGAATACCACTTCATAAGGAAATACAGTTTTGCAGAGTAAAGACATATACGTACGCATTGGAAACTCTTTACGAGAAGAAATAACGCATAGTACAAAATTAGCTTGTATCTCCAAAACTACACGTTGTATCTCGAAAAGAATTGTTGTGGCGTGTACGTCTTAACATGTAGCATCTAAAGAGAACCAAAAGGAGAATTTTCTTTCGTCAAAATTTTTCAGAAAATCACGTTTTAAGGAAATCCCGCATCGTGCGAAATTATCTTGTTTTTCCTAAACAACACGTTGTAAGTCGAAAAGCTTTCATGTTGCGTGTATGTCTAAGTGTGTAGCCTCAAAAGAGAAGGCACAGGACAGTTTTCTCTCGAAAGGATATGTAAGAATACCACTTCATAAGGAAATACAGTTTTGCAGAGTAAAGACATATACGTACGCATTGGAAACTCTTTACGAGAAGAAATAACGCATCGTACAAAATTAGCTTGTATCTCCAAAACTACACGTTGTATCTCGAAAAGAATTGTTGTGGCGTGTACGTCTTAACATGTAGCATCTAAAGAGAACCAAAAGGAGAATTTTCTTTCGTCAAAATTTTCAGAAAATCACGTTTTAAGGAAATCCCGCATCGTGCGAAATTATCTTGTTTTTCCTAAACAACACGTTGTAAGTCGAAAAGCTTTCATGTTGCGTGTATGTCTAAGTGTGTAGCCTCAAAGGAGAAGGCACAGGAGAGTTTTCTCTCGAAAGGATATGTAAGAATACCACTTCATAAGGAAATACAGTTTTGCAGAGTAAAGACATATACGTACGCATTGGAAACTCTTTACGAGAAGAAATAACGCATCGTACAAAATTAGCTTGTATCTCCAAAACTACACGTTGTATCTCGAAAAGAATTGTTGTGGCGTGTACGTCTTAACATGTAGCATCTAAAGAGAACCAAAAGGAGAATTTTCTTTCGTCAAAATTTTTCAGAAAATCATGTTTTAAGGAAATCCCGCATCGTGCGAAATTATCTTGTTTTTCCTAAACAACACGTTGTAAGTCGAAAAGCTTTCATGTTGCGTGTATGTCTAAGTGTGTAGCCTCAAAAGAGAAGGCACAGGACAGTTTTCTCTCGAAAGGATATGTAAGAATACCACTTCATAAGGAAATACAGTTTTGCAGAGTAAAGACATATACGTACGCATTGGAAACTCTTTACGAGAAGAAATAACGCATAGTACAAAATTAGCTTGTATCTCCAAAACTACACGTTGTATCTCGAAAAGAATTGTTGTGGCGTGTACGTCTTAACATGTAGCATCTAAAGAGAACCAAAAGGAGAATTTTCTTTCGTCAAAATTTTTCAGAAAATCACGTTTTAAGGAAATCCCGCATCGTGCGAAATTATCTTGTTTTTCCTAAACAACACGTTGTAAGTCGAAAAGCTTTCATGTTGCGTGTATGTCTAAGTGTGTAGCCTCAAAGGAGAAGGCACAGGACAGTTTTCTCTCGAAAGGATATGTAAGAATACCACTTCATAAGGAAATACAGTTTTGCAGAGTAAAGACATATACGTACGCATTGGAAACTCTTTACGAGAAGAAATAACGCATCGTACAAAATTAGCTTGTATCTCCAAAACTACACGTTGTATCTCGAAAAGAATTGTTGTGGCGTGTACGTCTTAACATGTAGCATCTAAAGAGAACCAAAAGGAGAATTTTCTTTCGTCAAAATTTTTCAGAAAATCACGTTTTAAGGAAATCCCGCATCGTGGGAAATTATCTTGTTTTTCCTAAACAACACGTTGTAAGTCGAAAAGCTTTCATGTTGCGTGTATGTCTAAGTGTGTAGCCTCAAAGGAGAAGGCACAGGACAGTTTTCTCTCGAAAGGATATGTAAGAATACCACTTCATAAGGAAATACAGTTTTGCAGAGTAAAGACATATACGTACGCATTGGAAACTCTTTACGAGAAGAAATAACGCATCGTACAAAATTAGCTTGTATCTCCAAAACTACACGTTGTATCTCGAAAAGAATTGTTGTGGCGTGTACGTCTTAACATGTAGCATCTAAAGAGAACCAAAAGGAGAATTTTCTTTCGTCAAAATTTTTCAGAAAATCACGTTTTAAGGAAATCCCGCATCGTGCGAAATTATCTTGTTTTTCCTAAACAACACGTTGTAAGTCGAAAAGCCTTCATGTTGCGTGTATGTCTAAGTGTGTAGCCTCAAAAGAGAAGGCACAGGACAGTTTTCTCTCGAACGGATATGTAAGAATACCACTTCATAAGGAAATACAGTTTTGCAGAGTAAAGACATATACGTACGCATTGGAAACTCTTTACGAGAAGAAATAACGCATAGTACAAAATTAGCTTGTATCTCCAAAACTATACGTTGTATCTCGAAAAGAATTGTTGTGGCGTGTACGTCTTAACATGTAGCATCTAAAGAGAACCAAAAGGAGAATTTTCTTTCGTCAAAATTTTTCAGAAAATCACGTTTTAAGGAAATCCCGCATCGTGCGAAATTATCTTGTTTTTCCTAAACAACACGTTGTAAGTCGAAAAGCTTTCATGTTGCGTGTATGTCTAAGTGTGTAGCCTCAAAGGAGAAGGCACAGGACAGTTTTCTCTCGAAAGGATATGTAAGAATACCACTTCATAAGGAAATACAGTTTTGCAGAGTAAAGACATATACGTACGCATTGGAAACTCTTTACGAGAAGAAATAACGCATCGTACAAAATTAGCTTGTATCTCCAAAACTACACGTTGTATCTCGAAAAGAATTGTTGTGGCGTGTACGTCTTAACATGTAGCATCTAAAGAGAACCAAAAGGAGAATTTTCTTTCGTCAAAATTTTTCAGAAAATCACGTTTTAAGGAAATCCCGCATCGTGCGAAATTATCTTGTTTTTCCTAAACAACACGTTGTAAGTCGAAAAGCTTTCATGTTGCGTGTATGTTTAAGTGTGTAGCCTCAAAAGAGAAGGCACAGGACAGGTTTCTCTCGAACGGATATGTAAGAATACCACTTCATAAGGAAATACAGTTTTGCAGAGTAAAGACAGATACGTACGCATTGGAAACTCTTTACGAGAAGAAATAACGCATCGTACAAAATTAGCTTGTATCTCCAAAACTACACGTTGTATCTCGAAAAGAATTGTTGTGGCGTGTACGTCTTAACATGTAGCATATAAAGAGATCCAAAAGGAGAATTTTCTTTCGTCAAAATTTTTCAGAAAATCACGTTTTAAGGAAATCCCGCATCGTGCGAAATTATCTTGTTTTTCCTAAACAACACGTTGTAAGTCGAAAAGCTTTCATGTTGCGTGTATGTCTAAGTGTGTAGCCTCAAAGGAGAAGGCACAGGACAGTTTTCTCTCGAAAGGATATGTAAGAATACCACTTCATAAGGAAATACAGTTTTGCAGAGTAAAGACATATACGTACGCATTGGAAACTCTTTACGAGAAGAAATAACGCATCGTACAAAATTAGCTTGTATCTCCAAAACTACACGTTGTATCTCGAAAAGAATTGTTGTGGCGTGTACGTCTTAACATGTAGCATCTAAAGAGAACCAAAAGTAGAATTTTCTTTCGTCAAAATTTTTCAGAAAATCACGTTTTAAGGAAATCCCGCATCGTGCGAAATTATCTTGTTTTTCCTAAACAACACGTTGTAAGTCGAAAAGCTTTCATGTTGCGTGTATGTCTAAGTGTGTAGCCTCAAAAGAGAAGGCACAGGACAGTTTTCTCTCGAACGGATATGTAAGAATACCACTTCATAAGGAAATACAGTTTTGCAGAGTAAAGACATATACGTACGCATTGGAAACTCTTTACGAGAAGAAATAACGCATAGTACAAAATTAGCTTGTATCTCCAAAACTACACGTTGTATCTCGAAAAGAATTGTTGTGGCGTGTACGTCTTAACATGTAGCATCTAAAGAGAACCAAAAGGAGAATTTTCTTTCGTCAAAATTTTTCAGAAAATCATGTTTTAAGGAAATCCCGCATCGTGCGAAATTATCTTGTTTTTCCTAAACAACACGTTGTAAGTCGAAAAGCCTTCATGTTGCGTGTATGTCTAAGTGTGTAGCCCCAAAGGAGAAGGCACAGGACAGTTTTCTCTCGAACGGATATGTAAGAATACCACTTCATAAGGAAATACAGTTTTGCAGAGTAAAGACATATACGTACGCATTGGAAACTCTTTACGAGAAGAAATAACGCATCGTACAAAATTAGCTTGTATCTCCAAAACTACACGTTGTATCTCGAAAAGAATTGTTGTGGCGTGTACGTCTTAACATGTAGCATATAAAGAGAACCAAAAGGAGAATTTTCTTTCGTCAAAATTTTTCAGAAAATCACGTTTTAAGGAAATCCCGCATCGTGCGAAATTATCTTGTTTTTCCTAAACAACACGTTGTAAGTCGAAAAGCTTTCATGTTGCGTGTATGTCTAAGTGTGTAGCCTCAAAGGAGAAGGCACAGGACAGTTTTCTCTCGAAAGGATATGTAAGAATACCACTTCATAAGGAAATACAGTTTTGCAGAGTAAAGACATATACGTACGCATTGGAAACTCTTTACGAGAAGAAATAACGCATCGTACAAAATTAGCTTGTATCTCCAAAACTACACGTTGTATCTCGAAAAGAATTGTTGTGGCGTGTACGTCTTAACATGTAGCATCTAAAGAGAACCAAAAGGAGAATTTTCTTTCGTAAAAATTTTTCAGAAAATCACGTTTTAAGGAAATCCCGCATCGTGCGAAATTATCTTGTTTTTCCTAAACAACACGTTGTAAGTCGAAAAGCTTTCATGTTGCGTGTATGTCTAAGTGTGTAGCCTCAAAAGAGAAGGCACAGGACAGTTTTCTCTCGAACGGATATGTAAGAATACCACTTCATAAGGAAATACAGTTTTGCAGAGTAAAGACATATACGTACGCATTGGAAACTCTTTACGAGAAGAAATAACGCATCGTACAAAATTAGCTTGTATCTCCAAAACTACACGTTGTATCTCGAAAAGAATTGTTGTGGCGTGTACGTCTTAACATGTAGCATCTAAAGAGAACCAAAAGGAGAATTTTCTTTCGTCAAAATTTTTCAGAAAATCACGTTTTAAGGAAATCCCGCATCGTGCGAAATTATCTTGTTTTTCCTAAACAACACGTTGTAAGTCGAAAAGCTTTCATGTTGCGTGTCTGTCTAAGTGTGTAGCCCCAAAGGAGAAGGCACAGGACAGTTTTCTCTCGAAAGGATATGTAAGAATACCACTTCATAAGGAAATACAGTTTTGCAGAGTAAAGACATATACGTACGCATTGGAAACTCTTTACGAGAAGAAATAACGCATCGTACAAAATTAGCTTGTATCTCCAAAACTACACGTTGTATCTCGAAAAGAATTGTTGTGGCGTGTACGTCTTAACATGTAGCATCTAAAGAGAACCAAAAGGAGAATTTTCTTTCGTCAAAATTTTTCAGAAAATCACGTTTTAAGGAAATCCCGCATCGTGCGAAATTATCTTGTTTTTCCTAAACAACACGTTGTAAGTCGAAAAGCTTTCATGTTGCGTGTATGTCTACGTGTGTAGCCTCAAAGGAGAAGGCACAGGACAGTTTTCTCTCGAAAGGATATGTAAGAATACCACTTCATAAGGAAATACAGTTTTGCAGAGTAAAGACATATACGTACGCATTGGAAACTCTTTACGAGAAGAAATAACGCATCGTACAAAATTAGCTTGTATCTCCAAAACTACACGTTGTATCTCGAAAAGAATTGTTGTGGCGTGTACGTCTTAACATGTAGCATCTAAAGAGAACCAAAAGGAGAATTTTCTTTCGTCAAAATTTTTCAGAAAATCACGTTTTAAGGAAATCCCGCATCGTGCGAAATTATCTTGTTTTTCCTAAACAACACGTTGTAAGTCGAAAAGCTTTCATGTTGCGTGTATGTCTAAGTGTGTAGCCTCAAAAGAGAAGGCACAGGACAGTTTTCTCTCGAACGGATATGTAAGAATACCACTTCATAAGGAAATACAGTTTTGCAGAGTAAAGACATATACTTACGCATTGGAAACTCTTTACGAGAAGAAATACCGCATAGTACAAAATTAGCTTGTATCTCCAAAACTACACGTTGAATCTCGAAAAAAATTGTTGTGGCGTGTACGTCTTAACATGTAGCATCTAAAGAGAACCAAAAGGAGAATTTTCTTTCGTCAAAATTTATCAGAAACGTAACGTTTTAAGGAAATCCCGCATCGTGCGAAATTATCTTGTTTTTCCTAAACAACACGTTGTAAGTCGAAAAGCTTTTATGTTGCGTGTATGTCTAAGTGTGTAGCCTCAAAGGAGAAGGCACAGGACAGTTTTCTCTCGAACGGATATGTAAGAACACCACTTCATAAGGAAATACAGTTTTGCAGAGTAAAGACATATACATACGCATTGGAAACTCTTTACGAGAAGAAATCACGCATAGTACAAAATTAGCTTGTATCTCCAAAACTACACGTTGTATCTCGAAAAGAATTGTTGTGGCGTGTACGTCTTAACATGTAGCATCTAAAGAGAACCAAAAGGAGAATTTTCTTTCGTCAAAATTTTTCAGAAAATCACGTTTTAAGGAAATCCCGCATCGTGCGAAATTATCTTGTTTTTCCTAAACAACACGTTGTAAGTCGAAAAGCTTTCATGTTGCGTGTATGTCTAAGTGTGTAGCCTCAAAAGAGAAGGCACAGGACAGTTTTCTCTCGAAAGGATATGTAAGAATACCACTTCATAAGGAAATACAGTTTTTCAGAGTAAAGACATATACGTACGCATTGGAAACTCTTTACGAGAAGAAATAACGCATCGTACAAAATTAGCTTGTATCTCCAAAACTACACGTTGTATCTCGAAAAGAATTGTTGTGGCGTGTACGTCTTAACATGTAGCATCTAAAGAGAACCAAAAGGAGATTTTTCTTTCGTCAAAATTTTTCAGAAAATCACGTTTTAAGGAAATCCCGCATCGTGCGAAATTATCTTGTTTTTCCTAAACAACACGTTGTAAGTCGAAAAGCTTTCATGTTGCGTGTATGTCTAAGTGTGTAGCCTCAAAGGAGAAGGCACAGGACAGTTTTCTTTCGAAAGGATATGTAAGAATACCACTTCATAAGGAAATACAGTTTTGCAGAGTCAAGACATATACGTACGCATTGGAAACTCTTTACGAGAAGAAATAACGCATCGTACAAAATTAGCTTGTATCTCCAAAACTACACGTTGTATCTCGAAAAGAATTGTTGTGGCGTGTACGTCTTAACATGTAGCATCTAAAGAGAACCAAAAGGAGAATTTTCTTTCGTCAAAATTTTTCAGAAAATCACGTTTTAAGGAAATCCCGCATCGTGCGAAATTATCTTGTTTTTCCTAAACAACACGTTGTAAGTCGAAAAGCTTTCATGTTGCGTGTATGTCTAAGTGTGTAGCCTCAAAGGAGAAGGCACAGGACAGTTTTCTCTCGAAAGGATATGTAAGAATACCACTTCATAAGGAAATACAGTTTTGCAGAGTAAAGACATATACGTACGCATTGGAAACTCTTTACGAGAAGAAATAACGCATCGTACAAAATTAGCTTGTATCTCCAAAACTACACGTTGTATCTCGAAAAGAATTGTTGTGGCGTGTACGTCCTAACATGTAGCATCTAAAGAGAACCAAAAGGAGAATTTTCTTTCGTCAAAATTTTTCAGAAAATCACGTTTTAAGGAAATCCCGCATCGTGCGAAATTATCTTGTTTTTCCTAAACAACACGTTGTAAGTCGAAAAGCTTTCATGTTGCGTGTATGTCTAAGTGTGTAGCCTCAAAAGAGAAGGCACAGGACAGTTTTCTCTCGAACGGATATGTAAGAATACCACTTCATAAGGAAATACAGTTTTGCAGAGTAAAGACATATACGTACGCATTGGAAACTCTTTACGAGAAGAAATAACGCATAGTACAAAATTAGCTTGTATCTCCAAAACTACACGTTGTATCTCGAAAAGAATTGTTGTGGCGTGTACGTCTTAACATGTAGCATCTAAAGAGAACCAAAAGGAGAATTTTCTTTCGTCAAAATTTATCAGAAAATCACGTTTTAAGGAAATCCCGCATCGTGCGAAATTATCTTGTTTTTCCTAAACAACACGTTGTAAGTCGAAAAGCTTTCATGTTGCGTGTATGTCTAAGTGTGTAGCCTCAAAGGAGAAGGCACAGGACAGTTTTCTCTCGAAAGGATATGTAAGAATACCACTTCATAAGGAAATACAGTTTTGCAGAGTAAAGACATATACGTACGCATTGGAAACTCTTTACGAGAAGAAATAACGCATCGTACAAAATTAGCTTGTATCTCCAAAACTACACGTTGTATCTCGAAAAGAATTGTTGTGGCGTGTACGTCTTAACATGTAGCATCTAAAGAGAACCAAAAGGAGAATTTTCTTTCGTCAAAATTTTTCAGAAAATCACGTTTTAAGGAAATCCCGCATCGTGCGAAATTATCTTGTTTTTCCTAAACAACACGTTGTAAGTCGAAAAGCCTTCATGTTGCGTGTATGTCTAAATGTGTAGCCTCAAAAGAGAAGGCACAGGACAGTTTTCTCTCGAACGGATATGTAGAAATACCACTTCATAAGGAAATACAGTTTTGCAGAGTAAAGACATATACGTACGCATTGGAAACTCTTTACGAGAAGAAATAACGCATAGTACAAAATTAGCTTGTATCTCCAAAACTACACGTTGTATCTCGAAAAGAATTGTTGTGGCGTGTACGTCTTAACATGTAGCATCTAAAGAGAACCAAAAGGAGAATTTTCTTTCGTCAAAATTTTTCAGAAAATCACGTTTTAAGGAAATCCCGCATCTTGCGAAATTATCTTGTTTTTCCTAAACAACACGTTGTAAGTCGAAAAGCTTTCATGTTGCGTGTATGTCTAAGTGTGTAGCCCCAAAGGAGAAGGCACAGGAAAGTTTTCTCTCGAACGGATATGTAAGAATACCACTTCATACGGAAATACAGTTTTGCAGAGTAAAGACATATACGTACGCATTGGAAACTCTTTACGAGAAGAAATAACGCATCGTACAAAATTAGCTTGTATCTCCAAAACTACACGTTGTATCTCGAAAAGAATTGTTGTGGCGTGTACGTCTTAACATGTAGCATATAAAGAGAACCAAAAGGAGAATTTTCTTTCGTCAAAATTTTTCAGAAAATCACGTTTTAAGGAAATCCCGCATCGTGCGAAATTATCTTGTTTTTCCTAAACAACACGTTGTAAGTCGAAAAGCTTTCATGTTGCGTGTATGTCTAAGTGTGTAGCCTCAAAGGAGAAGGCACAGGACAGTTTTCTCTCGAAAGGATATGTAAGAATACCACTTCATAAGGAAATACAGTTTTGCAGAGTAAAGACATATACGTACGCATTGGAAACTCTTTACGAGAGGAAATAACGCATCGTACAAAATTAGCTTGTATCTCCAAAACTACACGTTGTATCTCGAAAAGAATTGTTGTGGCGTGTACGTCTTAACATGTAGCATCTAAAGAGAACCAAAAGGAGAATTTTCTTTCGTAAAAATTTTTCAGAAAATCACGTTTTAAGGAAATCCCGCATCGTGCGAAATTATCTTGTTTTTCCTAAACAACACGTTGTAAGTCGAAAAGCTTTCATGTTGCGTGTATGTCTAAGTGTGTAGCCTCAAAAGAGAAGGCACAGGACAGTTTTCTCTCGAACGGATATGTAAGAATACCACTTCATAAGGAAATACAGTTTTGCAGAGTAAAGACATATACGTACGCATTGGAAACTCTTTAAGAGAAGAAATAACGCATAGTACAAAATTAGCTTGTATCTCCAAAACTACACGTTGTATCTCGAAAAGAATTGTTGTGGCGTGTACGTCTTAACATGTAGCATCTAAAGAGAACCAAAAGGAGACTTTTCTTTCGTCAAAATTTTTCAGAAAATCACGTTTTAAGGAAATCCCGCATCGTGCGAAATTATCTTGTTTTTCCTAAACAACACGTTGTAAGTCGAAAAGCTTTCATGTTGCGTGTCTGTCTAAGTGTGTAGCCCCAAAGGAGAAGGCACAGGACAGTTTTCTCTCGAACGGATATGTAAGAATACCACTTCATAAGGAAATACAGTTTTGCAGAGTAAAGACATATACGTACGCATTGGAAACTCTTTACGAGAAGAAATAACGCATCTTACAAAATTAGCTTGTATCTCCAAAACTACACGTTGTATCTCGAAAAGAATTGTTGTGGCGTGTACGTCTTAACATGTAGCATCTAAAGAGAACCAAAAGGAGAATTTTCTTTCGTCAAAATTTTTCAGAAAATCTCGTTTTAAGGAAATCCCGCATCGTGCGAAATTATCTTGTTTTTCCTAAACAACACGTTGTAAGTCGAAAAGCTTTCATGTTGCGTGTATGTCTACGTGTGTAGCCTCAACGGAGAAGGCACAGGACAGTTTTCTCTCGAAAGGATATGTAAGAATACCACTTCATAAGGAAATACAGTTTTGCAGAGTAAAGACATATACGTACGCATTGGAAACTCTTTACGAGAAGAAATAACGCATCGTACAAAATTAGCTTGTATCTCCAAAACTACACGTTGTACCTCGAAAAGAATTGTTGTGGCGTGTACGTCTTAACATGTAGCATCTAAAGAGAACCAAAAGGAGAATTTTCTTTCGTCAAAATTTTTCAGAAAATCACGTTTTAAGGAAATCCCGCATCGTGCGAAATTATCTTGTTTTTCCTAAACAACACGTTGTAAGTCGAAAAGCATTCATGTTGCGTGTATGTCTAAGTGTGTAGCCTCAAAAGAGAAGGCACATGACAGTTTTCTCTCGAACGGATATGTAAGAATACCACTTCATAAGGAAATACAGTTTTGCAGAGTAAAGACATATACGTACGCATTGGAAACTCTTTACGAGAAGAAATAACGCATAGTACAAAATTAGCTTGTATCTCCAAAACTACACGTTGAATCTCGAAAAAAATTGTTGTGGCGTGTACGTCTTAACATGTAGCATCTAAAGAGAACCAAAAGGAGAATTTTCTTTCGTCAAAATTTATCAGAAACGTAACGTTTTAAGGAAATCCCGCATCGTGCGAAATTATCTTGTTTTTCCTAAACAACACGTTGTAAGTCGAAAAGCTTTTATGTTGCGTGTATGTCTAAGTGTGTAGCCTCAAAGGAGAAGGCACAGGACAGTTTTCTCTCGAACGGATATGTAAGAATACCACTTCATAAGGAAATACAGTTTTGCAGAGTAAAGACATATACATACGCATTGGAAACTCTTTACGAGAAGAAATAACGCATAGTACAAAATTAGCTTGTATCTCCAAAACTACACGTTGTATCTCGAAAAGAATTGTTGTGGCGTGTACGTCTTAACATGTAGCATCTAAAGAGAACCAAAAGGAGAATTTTCTTTCGTCAAAATTTTTCAGAAAATCACGTTTTAAGGAAATCCCGCATCGTGCGAAATTATCTTGTTTTTCCTAAACAACACGTTGTAAGTCGAAAAGCTTTCATGTTGCGTGTATGTCTAAATGTGTAGCCTCAAAAGAGAAGGCACAGGACAGTTTTCTCTCGAAAGGATATGTAAGAATACCACTTCATAAGGAAATACAGTTTTGCAGAGTAAAGACATATACGTACGCATTGGAAACTCTTTAGGAGAAGAAATAACGCATAGTACAAAATTAGCTTGTATCTCCAAAACTACACGTTGTATCTCGAAAAGAATTGTTGTGGCGTGTACGTCTTAACATGTAGCATCTAAAGAGAACCAAAAGGAGAATTTTCTTTCGTCAAAATTTTTCAGAAAATCACGTTTTAAGGAAATCCCGCATCGTGCGAAATTATCTTGTTTTTCCTAAACAACACGTTGTAAGTCGAAAAGCTTTCATGTTGCGTGTATGTCTAAATGTGTAGCCCCAAAGGAGAAGGCACAGGACAGTTTTCTCTCGAAAGGATATGTAAGAATACCACTTCATAAGGAAATACAGTTTTGCAGAGTAAAGACATATACGTACGCATTGGAAACTCTTTACGAGAAGAAATAACGCATCGTACAAAATTAGCTTGTATCTCCAAAACTACACGTTGTATCTCGAAAAGAATTGTTGTGGCGTGTACGACTTAACATGTAGCATCTAAAGAGAACCAAAAGGAGAATTTTCTTTCGTCAAAATTTTTCAGAAAATCACGTTTTAAGGAAATCCCGCATCGTGCGAAATTATCTTGTTTTTCCTAAACAACACGTTGTAAGTCGAAAAGCTTTCATGTTGCGTGTATGTCTAAGTGTGTAGCCTCAAAGGAGAAGGCACAGGACAGTTTTCTCTCGAAAGGATATGTAAGAATACAACTTCATAAGGAAATACAGTTTTGCAGAATAAAGACATATACGTACGCATTGGAAACTCTTTACGAGAAGAAATAACGCATCGTACAAAATTAGCTTGTATCTCCAAAACTACACGTTGTATCTCGAAAAGAATTGTTGTGGCGTGTACGTCTTAACATGTAGCATCTAAAGAGAACCAAAAGGAGAATTTTCTTTCGTCAAAATTTTTCAGAAAATCACGTTTTAAGGAAATCCCGCATCGTGCGAAATTATCTTGTTTTTCCTAAACAACACGTTGTAAGTCGAAAACCTTTCATGTTGCGTGTATGTCTAAGTGTGTAGCCTCAAAAGAGAAGGCACAGGACAGTTTTCTCTCGAACGGATATGTAAGAATACCACTTCATAAGGAAATACAGTTTTGCAGAGTAAAGACATATACGTACGCATAGGAAACTCTTTACGAGAAGAAATAACGCATAGTACAAAATTAGCTTGTATCTCCAAAACTACACGTTGTATCTCGAAAAGAATTGTTGTGGCGTGTACGTCTTAACATGTAGCATCTAAAGAGAACCAAAAGGAGAATTTTCTTTCGTCAAAATTTATCAGAAAATCACGTTTTAAGGAAATCCCGCATCGTGCGAAATTATCTTGTTTTTCCTAAACAACACGTTGTAAGTCGAAAAGCTTTCATGTTGCGTGTATGTCTAAGTGTGTAGCCTCAAAGGAGAAGGCACAGGACAGTTTTCTCTCAAACGGATATGTAAGAATACCACTTCATAAGGAAATACAGTTTTGCAGAGTAAAGACATATACGTACGCATTGGAAACTCTTTACGAGAAGAAATAACGCATAGTGCAAAATAAGCTTGTATCTCCAAAACACGTTGTATCTCGAAAAGAATTGTTGTGGCTTGTACGTCTTAACATGTAGCATCTAAAGAGAACCAAAAGGAGAATTTTCTTTCGTCAAAATTTTTCAGAAAATCACGTTTTAAGGAAATCCCGCATCCTGCGAAATTATCTTGTTTTTCCTAAACAACACGTTGTAAGTCGAAAAGCTTTCATGTTGCGTGTATGTCTACGTGTGTAGCCTCAAAGGAGAAGGCACAGGACAGTTTTCTCTCGAAAGGATATGTAAGAATACCACTTCATAAGGAAATACAGTTTTGCAGAGTAACGACATATACGTACGCATTGGAAACTCTTTACGAGAAGAAATAACGCATAGTACAAAATTAGCTTGTATCTCCAAAACTACACGTTGTATCTCGAAAAGAATTGTTGTGGCGTGTACGTCTTAACATGTAGCATCTAAAGAGAACCAAAAGGAGAATTTTCTTTCGTCAAAATTTTTCAGAAAATCACGTTTTAAGGAAATCCCGCATCGTGCGAAATTATCTTGTTTTTCCTAAACAACACGTTGTAAGTCGAAAAGCTTTCATGTTGCGTGTAAGTCTAAGTGTGTAGCCTCAAAAGAGAAGGCACAGGACAGTTTTCTCTCGAAAGGATATGTAAGAATACCACTTCATAAGGAAATACAGTTTTGCAGAGTAAAGACATATACGTACGCATTGGAAACTCTTTACGAGAAGAAATAACGCATCGTACAAAATTAGCTTGTATCTCCAAAACTCCACGTTGTATCTCGAAAAGAATTGTTGTGGCGTGTACGTCTTAACATGTAGCATCTAAAGAGAACCAAAAGGAGAATTTTCTTTCGTCAAAATTTTTCAGAAAATCACGTTTTAAGGAAATCCCGCATCGTGCGAAATTATCTTGTTTTTCCTAAACAACACGTTGTAAGTCGAAAAGCTTTCATGTTGCGTGTATGTCTAAGTGTGTAGCCTCAAAGGAGAAGGCACAGGACAGTTTTCTCTCGAAAGGATATGTAAGAATACCACTTCATAAGGAAATACAGTTTTGCAGAGTAAAGACATATACGTACGCATTGGAAACTCTTTACGAGAAGAAATAACGCATCGTACAAAATTAGCTTGTATCTCCAAAACTCCACGTTGTATCTCGAAAAGAATTGTTGTGGCGTGTACGTCTTAACATGTAGCATCTAAAGAGAACCAAAAGGAGAATTTTCTTTCGTCAAAATTTTTCAGAAAATCACGTTTTAAGGAAATCCCGCATCGTGCGAAATTATCTTGTTTTTCCTAAACAACACGTTGTAAGTCGAAAAGCTTTCATGTTGCGTGTATGTCTAAGTGTGTAGCCTCAAAGGAGAAGGCACAGGACAGTTTTCTCTCGAAAGGATATGTAAGAATACCACTTCATAAGGAAATACAGTTTTGCAGAGTAAAGACATATACGTACGCATTGGAAACTCTTTACGAGAAGAAATAACGCATCGTACAAAATTAGCTTGTATCTCCAAAACTACACGTTGTATCTCGAAAAGAATTGTTGTGGCGTGTACGTCTTAACATGTAGCATCTAAAGAGAACCAAAAGGAGAATTTTCTTTCGTCAAAATTTTTCAGAAAATCACGTTTTAAGGAAATCCCGCATCGTGCGAAATTATCTTGTTTTTCCTAAACAACACGTTGTAAGTCGAAAAGCTTTCATGTTGCGTGTATGTCTACGTGTGTAGCCTCAAAGGAGAAGGCACAGGACAGTTTTCTCTCGAAAGGATATGTAAGAATACCACTTCATAAGGAAATACAGTTTTGCAGAGTAAAGACATATACGTACGCATTGGAAACTCTTTACGAGAAGAAATAACGCATAGTACAAAATTAGCTTGTATCTCCAAAACTACACGTTGTATCTCGAAAAGAATTGTTGTGGCGTGTACGTCTTAACATGTAGCATCTAAAGAGAACCAAAAGGAGAATTTTCTTTCGTCAAAATTTTTCAGAAAATCACGTTTTAAGGAAATCCCGCATCGTGCGAAATTATCTTGTTTTTCCTAAACAACACGTTGTAAGTCGAAAAGCTTTCATGTTGCGTGTATGTCTACGTGTGTAGCCTCAAAGGAGAAGGCACAGGACAGTTTTCTCTCGAAAGGATATGTAAGAATACCACTTCATAAGGAAATACAGTTTTGCAGAGTAAAGACATATACGTACGCATTGGAAACTCTTTACGAGAAGAAATAACGCATCGTACAAAATTAGCTTGTATCTCCAAAACTACATGTTGTATCTCGAAAAGAATTGTTGTGGCGTGTACGTCTTAACATGTAGCATCTAAAGAGAACCAAAAGGAGAATTTTCTTTCGTCAAAATTTTTCAGAAAATCACGTTTTAAGGAAATCCCGCATCGTGCGAAATTATCTTGTTTTTCCTAAACAACACGTTGTAAGTCGAAAAGCTTTCATGTTGCGTGTATGTCTAAGTGTGTAGCCTCAAAGGAGAAGGCACAGGACAGTTTTCTCTCAAAAGGATATGTAAGAATACCACTTCATAAGGAAATACAGTTTTGCAGAGTAAAGACATATACGTACGCATTGGAAACTCTTTACGAGAAGAAATAACGCATCGTACAAAATTAGCTTGTATCTCCAAAACTACACGTTGTATCTCGAAAAGAATTGTTGTGGCGTGTACGTCTTAACATGTAGCATCTAAAGAGAACCAAAAGGAGAATTTTCTTTCGTCAAAATTTTTCAGAAAATCACGTTTTAAGAAAATCCCGCATCGTGCGAAATTATCTTGTTTTTCCTAAACAACACGTTGTAAGTCGAAAAGCTTTCATGTTGCGTGTATGTCTAAGTGTGTAGCCTCAAAGGAGAAGGCACAGGACAGTTTTCTCTCGAAAGGATATGTAAGAATACCACTTCATAAGGAAATACAGTTTTGCAGAGTAAAGACATATACGTACGCATTGGAAACTCTTTACGAGAAGAAATAACGCATAGTACAAAATTAGCTTGTATCTCCAAAACTACACGTTGTATCTCGAAAAGAATTGTTGTGGCGTGTACGTCTTAACATGTAGCATCTAAAGAGAACCAAAAGGAGAATTTTCTTTCGTCAAAATTTTTCAGAAAATCACGTTTTAAGGAAATCCCGCATCGTGCGAAATTATCTTGTTTTTCCTAAACAACACGTTGTAAGTCGAAAAGCTTTCATGTTGCGTGTATGTCTACGTGTGTAGCCTCAAAAGAGAAGGCACAGGACAGTTTTCTCTCGAAAGGATATGTAAGAATACCACTTCATAAGGAAATACAGTTTTGCAGAGTAAAGACATATACGTACGCATTGGAAACTCTTTACGAGAAGAAATAACGCATCGTACAAAATTAGCTTGTATCTCCAAAACTACACGTTGTATCTCGAAAAGAATTGTTGTGGCGTGTACGTCTTAACATGTAGCATCTAAAGAGAACCAAAAGGAGAATTTTCTTTCGTCAAAATTTTTCAGAAAATCACGTTTTAAGGAAATCCCGCATCGTGCGAAATTATCTTGTTTTTCCTAAACAACACGTTGTAAGTCGAAAAGCTTTCATGTTGCGTGTATGTCTACGTGTGTAGCCTCAAAGGAGAAGGCACAGGACAGTTTTCTCTCGAAAGGATATGTAAGAATACCACTTCATAAGGAAATACAGTTTTGCAGAGTAAAGACATATACGTACGCATTGGAAACTCTTTACGAGAAGAAATAACGCATAGTACAAAATTAGCTTGTATCTCCAAAACTACACGTTGTATCTCGAAAAGAATTGTTGTGGCGTGTACGTCTTAACATGTAGCATCTAAAGAGAACCAAAAGGAGAATTTTCTTTCGTCAAAATTTTTCAGAAAATCACGTTTTAAGGAAATCCCGCATCGTGCGAAATTATCTTGTTTTTCCTAAACAACACGTTGTAAGTCGAAAAGCTTTCATGTTGCGTGTATGTCTAAGTGTGTAGCCTCAAAAGAGAAGGCACAGGACAGTTTTCTCTCGAAAGGATATGTAAGAATACCACTTCATAAGGAAATACAGTTTTGCAGAGTAAAGACATATACGTACGCATTGGAAACACTTTACGAGAAGAAATAACGCATCGTACAAAATTAGCTTGTATCTCCAAAACTACACGTTGTATCTCGAAAAGAATTGTTGTGGCGTGTACGTCTTAACATGTAGCATCTAAAGAGAACCAAAAGGAGAATTTTCTTTCGTCAAAATTTTTCAGAAAATCAGGTTTTAAGGAAATCCCGCATCGTGCGAAATTATCTTGTTTTTCCTAAACAACACGTTGTAAGTCGAAAAGCTTTCATGTTGCGTGTATGTCTAAGTGTGTAGCCTCAAAAGAGAAGGCACAGGACAGTTTTCTCTCGAAAGGATATGTAAGAATACCACTTCATAAGGAAATACAGTTTTGCAGAGTAAAGACATATACGTACGCATTGGAAACTCTTTACGAGAAGAAATAACGCATCGTACAAAATTAGCTTGTATCTCCAAAACTACACGTTGTATCTCGAAAAGAATTGTTGTGGCGTGTACGTCTTAACATGTAGCATCTAAAGAGAACCAAAAGGAGAATTTTCTTTCGTCAAAATTTTTCAGAAAATCACGTTTTAAGGAAATCCCGCATCGTGCGAAATTATCTTGTTTTTCCTAAACAACAGGTTGTAAGTCGAAAAGCTTTCATGTTGCGTGTATGTCTAAGTGTGTAGCCTCAAAAGAGAAGGCACAGGACAGTTTTCTCTCGAAAGGATATGTAAGAATACCACTTCATAAGGAAATACAGTTTTGCAGAGTAAAGACATATACGTACGCATTGGAAACTCTTTACGAGAAGAAATAACGCATCGTACAAAATTAGCTTGTATCTCCAAAACTACATGTTGTATCTCGAAAAGAATTGTTGTGGCGTGTACGTCTTAACATGTAGCATCTAAAGAGAACCAAAAGGAGAATTTTCTTTCGTCAAAATTTTTCAGAAAATCACGTTTTAAGGAAATCCCGCATCGTGCGAAATTATCTTGTTTTTCCTAAACAACACGTTGTAAGTCGAAAAGCTTTCATGTTGCGTGTATGTCTAAGTGTGTAGCCTCAAAGGAGAAGGCACAGGACAGTTTTCTCTCAAAAGGATATGTAAGAATACCACTTCATAAGGAAATACAGTTTTGCAGAGTAAAGACATATACGTACGCATTGGAAACTCTTTACGAGAAGAAATAACGCATCGTACAAAATTAGCTTGTATCTCCAAAACTACACGTTGTATCTCGAAAAGAATTGTTGTGGCGTGTACGTCTTAACATGTAGCATCTAAAGAGAACCAAAAGGAGAATTTTCTTTCGTCAAAATTTTTCAGAAAATCACGTTTTAAGAAAATCCCGCATCGTGCGAAATTATCTTGTTTTTCCTAAACAACACGTTGTAAGTCGAAAAGCTTTCATGTTGCGTGTATGTCTAAGTGTGTAGCCTCAAAGGAGAAGGCACAGGACAGTTTTCTCTCGAAAGGATATGTAAGAATACCACTTCATAAGGAAATACAGTTTTGCAGAGTAAAGACATATACGTACGCATTGGAAACTCTTTACGAGAAGAAATAACGCATAGTACAAAATTAGCTTGTATCTCCAAAACTACACGTTGTATCTCGAAAAGAATTGTTGTGGCGTGTACGTCTTAACATGTAGCATCTAAAGAGAACCAAAAGGAGAATTTTCTTTCGTCAAAATTTTTCAGAAAATCACGTTTTAAGGAAATCCCGCATCGTGCGAAATTATCTTGTTTTTCCTAAACAACACGTTGTAAGTCGAAAAGCTTTCATGTTGCGTGTATGTCTACGTGTGTAGCCTCAAAAGAGAAGGCACAGGACAGTTTTCTCTCGAAAGGATATGTAAGAATACCACTTCATAAGGAAATACAGTTTTGCAGAGTAAAGACATATACGTACGCATTGGAAACTCTTTACGAGAAGAAATAACGCATCGTACAAAATTAGCTTGTATCTCCAAAACTACACGTTGTATCTCGAAAAGAATTGTTGTGGCGTGTACGTCTTAACATGTAGCATCTAAAGAGAACCAAAAGGAGAATTTTCTTTCGTCAAAATTTTTCAGAAAATCACGTTTTAAGGAAATCCCGCATCGTGCGAAATTATCTTGTTTTTCCTAAACAACACGTTGTAAGTCGAAAAGCTTTCATGTTGCGTGTATGTCTACGTGTGTAGCCTCAAAGGAGAAGGCACAGGACAGTTTTCTCTCGAAAGGATATGTAAGAATACCACTTCATAAGGAAATACAGTTTTGCAGAGTAAAGACATATACGTACGCATTGGAAACTCTTTACGAGAAGAAATAACGCATAGTACAAAATTAGCTTGTATCTCCAAAACTACACGTTGTATCTCGAAAAGAATTGTTGTGGCGTGTACGTCTTAACATGTAGCATCTAAAGAGAACCAAAAGGAGAATTTTCTTTCGTCAAAATTTTTCAGAAAATCACGTTTTAAGGAAATCCCGCATCGTGCGAAATTATCTTGTTTTTCCTAAACAACACGTTGTAAGTCGAAAAGCTTTCATGTTGCGTGTATGTCTAAGTGTGTAGCCTCAAAAGAGAAGGCACAGGACAGTTTTCTCTCGAAAGGATATGTAAGAATACCACTTCATAAGGAAATACAGTTTTGCAGAGTAAAGACATATACGTACGCATTGGAAACACTTTACGAGAAGAAATAACGCATCGTACAAAATTAGCTTGTATCTCCAAAACTACACGTTGTATCTCGAAAAGAATTGTTGTGGCGTGTACGTCTTAACATGTAGCATCTAAAGAGAACCAAAAGGAGAATTTTCTTTCGTCAAAATTTTTCAGAAAATCAGGTTTTAAGGAAATCCCGCATCGTGCGAAATTATCTTGTTTTTCCTAAACAACACGTTGTAAGTCGAAAAGCTTTCATGTTGCGTGTATGTCTAAGTGTGTAGCCTCAAAAGAGAAGGCACAGGACAGTTTTCTCTCGAAAGGATATGTAAGAATACCACTTCATAAGGAAATACAGTTTTGCAGAGTAAAGACATATACGTACGCATTGGAAACTCTTTACGAGAAGAAATAACGCATCGTACAAAATTAGCTTGTATCTCCAAAACTACACGTTGTATCTCGAAAAGAATTGTTGTGGCGTGTACGTCTTAACATGTAGCATCTAAAGAGAACCAAAAGGAGAATTTTCTTTCGTCAAAATTTTTCAGAAAATCACGTTTTAAGGAAATCCCGCATCGTGCGAAATTATCTTGTTTTTCCTAAACAACAGGTTGTAAGTCGAAAAGCTTTCATGTTGCGTGTATGTCTAAGTGTGTAGCCTCAAAGGAGAAGGCACAGGACAGTTTTCTCTCGAAAGGATATGTAAGAATACCACTTCATAAGGAAATACAGTTTTGCAGAGTAAAGACATATACGTACGCTTTGGAAACTCTTTACGAGAAGAAATAACGCATCGTACAAAATTAGCTTGTATCTCCAAAACTACACGTTGTATCTCGAAAAGAATTGTTGTGGCGTGTACGTCTTAACATGTAGCATCTAAAGAGAACCAAAAGGAGAATTTTCTTTCGTCAAAATTTTTCAGAAAATCACGTTTTAAGGAAATCCCGCATCGTGCGAAATTATCTTGTTTTTCCTAAACAACACGTTGTAAGTCGAAAAGCTTTCATGTTGCGTGTATGTCTAAGTGTGTAGCCTCAAAGGAGAAGGCACAGGACAGTTTTCTCTCGAAAGGATATGTAAGAATACCACTTCATAAGGAAATACAGTTTTGCAGAGTAAAGACATATACGTACGCATTGGAAACTCTTTAGGAGAAGAAATAACGCATCGTACAAAATTAGCTTGTATCTCCAAAACTACACGTTGTATCTCGAAAAGAATTGTTGTGGCGTGTACGTCTTAACATGTAGCATCTAAAGAGAACCAAAAGGAGAATTTTCTTTCGTCAAAATTTTTCAGAAAATCACGTTTTAAGGAAATCCCGCATCGTGCGAAATTATCTTGTTTTTCCTAAACAACACTTTGTAAGTCGAAAAGCTTTCATGTTGCGTGTATGTCTAAGTGTGTAGCCTCAAAAGAGAAGGCACAGGACAGTTTTCTCTCGAAAGGATATGTAAGAATACCACTTCATAAGGAAATACAGTTTTGCAGAGTAAAGACATATACGTACGCATTGGAAACTCTTTACGAGAAGAAATAACGCATCGTACAAAATTAGCTTGTATCTCCAAAACTGCACGTTGTATCTCGAAAAGAATTGTTGTGGCGTGTACGTCTTAACATGTAGCATCTAAAGAGAACCAAAAGGAGAATTTTCTTTCGTCAAAATTTTTCAGAAAATCACGTTTTAAGGAAATCCCGCATCGTGCGAAATTATCTTGTTTTTCCTAAACAACACGTTGTAAGTCGAAAAGCTTTCATGTTGCGTGTATGTCTAAGTGTGTAGCCTCAAAGGAGAAGGCACAGGACAGTTTTCTCTCGAAAGGATATGTAAGAATACCACTTCATAAGGAAATACAGTTTTGCAGAGTAAAGACATATACGTACGCATTGGAAACTCTTTTCGAGAAGAAATAACGCATCGTACAAAATTAGCTTGTATCTCCAAAACTACACGTTGTATCTCGAAAAGAATTGTTGTGGCGTGTACGTCTTAACATGTAGCATCTAAAGAGAACCAAAAGGAGAATTTTCTTTCGTCAAAATTTTTCAGAAAATCACGTTTTAAGGAAATCCCGCATCGTGCGAAATTATCTTGTTTTTCCTAAACAACACTTTGTAAGTCGAAAAGCTTTCATGTTGCGTGTATGTCTAAGTGTGTAGCCTCAAAAGAGAAGGCACAGGACAGTTTTCTCTCGAAAGGATATGTAAGAATACCACTTCATAAGGAAATACAGTTTTGCAGAGTAAAGACATATACGTACGCATTGGAAACTCTTTACGAGAAGAAATAACGCATCGTACAAAATTAGCTTGTATCTCCAAAACTGCACGTTGTATCTCGAAAAGAATTGTTGTGGCGTGTACGTCTTAACATGTAGCATCTAAAGAGAACCAAAAGGAGAATTTTCTTTCGTCAAAATTTTTCAGAAAATCACGTTTTAAGGAAATCCCGCATCGTGCGAAATTATCTTGTTTTTCCTAAACAACACGTTGTAAGTCGAAAAGCTTTCATGTTGCGTGTATGTCTAAGTGTGTAGCCTCAAAAGAGAAGGCACAGGACAGTTTTCTCTCGAAAGGATATGTAAGAATACCACTTCATAAGGAAATACAGTTTTGCAGAGTAAAGATATATACGTACGCATTGGAAACACTTTACGAGAAGAAATAACGCATCGTACAAAATTAGCTTGTATCTCCAAAACTACACGTTGTATCTCGAAAAGAATTGTTGTGGCGTGTACGTCTTAACATGTAGCATCTAAAGAGAACCAAAAGGAGAATTTTCTTTCGTCAAAATTTTTCAGAAAATCACGTTTTAAGGAAATCCCGCATCGTGCGAAATTATCTTGTTTTTCCTAAACAACACGTTGTAAGTCGAAAAGCTTTCATGTTGCGTGTATGTCTACGTGTGTAGCCTCAAAAGAGAAGGCACAGGACAGTTTTCTCTCGAAAGGATATGTAAGAATACCACTTCATAAGGAAATACAGTTTTGCAGAGTAAAGACATATACGTACGCATTGGAAACTCTTTACGAGAAGAAATAACGCATCGTACAAAATTAGCTTGTATCTCCAAAACTACACGTTGTATCTCGAAAAGAATTGTTGTGGCGTGTACGTCTTAACATGTAGCATCTAAAGAGAAACAAAAGGAGAATTTTCTTTCGTCAAAATTTTTCAGAAAATCACGTTTTAAGGAAATCCCGCATCGTGCGAAATTATCTTGTTTTTCCTAAACAACACGTTGTAAGTAGAAAAGCTTTCATGTTGCGTGTATGTCTAAGTGTGTAGCCTCAAAAGAGAAGGCACAGGACAGTTTTCTCTCGAAAGGATATGTAAGAATACCACTTCATAAGGAAATACAGTTTTGCAGAGTAAAGACATATACGTACGCATTGGAAACTCTTTACGAGAAGAAATAACGCATCGTACAAAATTAGCTTGTATCTCCAAAACTGCACGTTGTATCTCGAAAAGAATTGTTGTGGCGTGTACGTCTTGACATGTAGCATCTAAAGAGAACCAAAAGGAGAATTTTCTTTCGTCAAAATTTTTCAGAAAATCACGTTTTAAGGAAATCCTGCATCGTGCGAAATTATCTTGTTTTTCCTAAACAACACGTTGTAAGTCGAAAAGCTTTCATGTTGCGTGTATGTCTAAGTGTGTAGCCTCAAAAGAGAAGGCACAGGACAGTTTTCTCTCGAAAGGATATGTAAGAATACCACTTCATAAGGAAATACAGTTTTGCAGAGTAAAGACATATACGTACGCATTGGAAACTCTTTACGAGAAGAAATAACGCATCGTACAAAATTAGCTTGTATCTCCAAAACTACACGTTGTATCTCGAAAAGAATTGTTGTGGCGTGTACGTCTTAACATGTAGCATCTAAAGAGAACCAAAAGGAGAATTTTCTTTCGTCAAAATTTTTCAGAAAATCACGTTTTAAGGAAATCCCGCATCGTGCGAAATTATCTTGTTTTTCCTAAACAACACGTTGTAAGTCGAAAAGCTTTCATGTTGCGTGTATGTCAAGTGTGTAGCCTCAAAGGAGAAGGCACAGGACAGTTTTCTCTCGAAAGGATATGTAAGAATACCACTTCATAAGGAAATACAGTTTTGCAGAGTAAAGACATATACGTACGCATTGGAAACTCTTTACGAGAAGAAATAACGCATAGTACAAAATTAGCTTGTATCTCCAAAACTACACGTTGTATCTCGAAAAGAATTGTTGTGGCGTGTACGTCTTAACATGTAGCATCTAAAGAGAACCAAAAGGAGAATTTTCTTTCGTCAAAATTTTTCAGAAAATCACGTTTTAAGGAAATCCCGCATCGTGCGAAATTATCTTGTTTTTCCTAAACAACACGTTGTAAGTCGAAAAGCTTTCATGTTGCGTGTATGTCTACGTGTGTAGCCTCAAAAGAGAAGGCACAGGACAGTTTTCTCTCGAAAGGATATGTAAGAATACCACTTCATAAGGAAATACAGTTTTGCAGAGTAAAGACATATACGTACGCATTGGAAACTCTTTACGAGAAGAAATAACGCATCGTACAAAATTAGCTTGTATCTCCAAAACTACACGTTGTATCTCGAAAAGAATTGTTGTGGCGTGTACGTCTTAACATGTAGCATCTAAAGAGAACCAAAAGGAGAATTTTCTTTCGTCAAAATTTTTCAGAAAATCACGTTTTAAGGAAATCCCGCATCGTGCGAAATTATCTTGTTTTTCCTAAACAACACGTTGTAAGTCGAAAAGCTTTCATGTTGCGTGTATGTCTACGTGTGTAGCCTCAAAGGAGAAGGCACAGGACAGTTTTCTCTCGAAAGGATATGTAAGAATACCACTTCATAAGGAAATACAGTTTTGCAGAGTAAAGACATATACGTACGCATTGGAAACTCTTTACGAGAAGAAATAACGCATAGTACAAAATTAGCTTGTATCTCCAAAACTACACGTTGTATCTCGAAAAGAATTGTTGTGGCGTGTACGTCTTAACATGTAGCATCTAAAGAGAACCAAAAGGAGAATTTTCTTTCGTCAAAATTTTTCAGAAAATCACGTTTTAAGGAAATCCCGCATCGTGCGAAATTATCTTGTTTTTCCTAAACAACACGTTGTAAGTCGAAAAGCTTACATGTTGCGTGTATGTCTAAGTGTGTAGCCTCAAAAGAGAAGGCACAGGACAGTTTTCTCTCGAAAGGATATGTAAGAATACCACTTCATAAGGAAATACAGTTTTGCAGAGTAAAGACATATACGTACGCATTGGAAACTCTTTACGAGAAGAAATAACGCATCGTACAAAATTAGCTTGTATCTCCAAAACTACACGTTGTATCTCGAAAAGAATTGTTGTGGCGTGTACGTCTTAACATGTAGCATCTAAAGAGAACCAAAAGGAGAATTTTCTTTCGTCAAAATTTTTCAGAAAATCAGGTTTTAAGGAAATCCCGCATCGTGCGAAATTATCTTGTTTTTCCTAAACAACACGTTGTAAGTCGAAAAGCTTTCATGTTGCGTGTATGTCTAAGTGTGTAGCCTCAAAAGAGAAGGCACAGGACAGTTTTCTCTCGAAAGGATATGTAAGAATACCACTTCATAAGGAAATACAGTTTTGCAGAGTAAAGACATATACGTACGCATTGGAAACTCTTTACGAGAAGAAATAACGCATCGTACAAAATTAGCTTGTATCTCCAAAACTACACGTTGTATCTCGAAAAGAATTGTTGTGGCGTGTACGTCTTAACATGTAGCATCTAAAGAGAACCAAAAGGAGAATTTTCTTTCGTCAAAATTTTTCAGAAAATCACGTTTTAAGGAAATCCCGCATCGTGCGAAATTATCTTGTTTTTCCTAAACAACAGGTTGTAAGTCGAAAAGCTTTCATGTTGCGTGTATGTCTAAGTGTGTAGCCTCAAAAGAGAAGGCACAGGACAGTTTTCTCTCGAAAGGATATGTAAGAATACCACTTCATAAGGAAATACAGTTTTGCAGAGTAAAGACATATACGTACGCATTGGAAACTCTTTACGAGAAGAAATAACGCATCGTACAAAATTAGCTTGTATCTCCAAAACTACACGTTGTATCTCGAAAAGAATTGTTGTGGCGTGTACGTCTTAACATGTAGCATCTAAAGAGAACCAAAAGGAGAATTTTCTTTCGTCAAAATTTTTCAGAAAATCACGTTTTAAGGAAATCCCGCATCGTGCGAAATTATCTTGTTTTTCCTAAACAACACGTTGTAAGTCGAAAAGCTTTCATGTTGCGTGTATGTCTAAGTGTGTAGCCTCAAAGGAGAAGGCACAGGACAGTTTTCTCTCGAAAGGATATGTAAGAATACCACTTCATAAGGAAATACAGTTTTGCAGAGTAAAGACATATACGTACGCATTGGAAACTCTTTAGGAGAAGAAATAACGCATCGTACAAAATTAGCTTGTATCTCCAAAACTACACGTTGTATCTCGAAAAGAATTGTTGTGGCGTGTACGTCTTAACATGTAGCATCTAAAGAGAACCAAAAGGAGAATTTTCTTTCGTCAAAATTTTTCAGAAAATCACGTTTTAAGGAAATCCCGCATCGTGCGAAATTATCTTGTTTTTCCTAAACAACACTTTGTAAGTCGAAAAGCTTTCATGTTGCGTGTATGTCTAAGTGTGTAGCCTCAAAAGAGAAGGCACAGGACAGTTTTCTCTCGAAAGGATATGTAAGAATACCACTTCATAAGGAAATACAGTTTTGCAGAGTAAAGACATATACGTACGCATTGGAAACTCTTTACGAGAAGAAATAACGCATCGTACAAAATTAGCTTGTATCTCCAAAACTGCACGTTGTATCTCGAAAAGAATTGTTGTGGCGTGTACGTCTTAACATGTAGCATCTAAAGAGAACCAAAAGGAGAATTTTCTTTCGTCAAAATTTTTCAGAAAATCACGTTTTAAGGAAATCCCGCATCGTGCGAAATTATCTTGTTTTTCCTAAACAACACGTTGTAAGTCGAAAAGCTTTCATGTTGCGTGTATGTCTAAGTGTGTAGCCTCAAAAGAGAAGGCACAGGACAGTTTTCTCTCGAAAGGATATGTAAGAATACCACTTCATAAGGAAATACAGTTTTGCAGAGTAAAGACATATACGTATGCATTGGAAACTCTTTACGAGAAGAAATAACGCATAGTACAAAATTAGCTTGTATCTCCAAAACTACACGTTGTATCTCGAAAAGAATTGTTGTGGCGTGTACGTCTTAACATGTAGCATCTAAAGAGAACCAAAAGGAGAATTTTCTTTCGTCAAAATTTTTCAGAAAATCAGGTTTTAAGGAAATCCCGCATCGTGCGAAATTATCTTGTTTTTCCTAAACAACACGTTGTAAGTCGAAAAGCTTTCATGTTGCGTGTATGTCTAAGTGTGTAGCCTCAAAAGAGAAGGCACAGGACAGTTTTCTCTCGAAAGGATATGTAAGAATACCACTTCATAAGGAAATACAGTTTTGCAGAGTAAAGACATATACGTACGCATTGGAAACTCTTTACGAGAAGAAATAACGCATCGTACAAAATTAGCTTGTATCTCCAAAACTACACGTTGTATCTCGAAAAGAATTGTTGTGGCGTGTACGTCTTAACATGTAGCATCTAAAGAGAACCAAAAGGAGAATTTTCTTTCGTCAAAATTTTTCAGAAAATCACGTTTTAAGGAAATCCCGCATCGTGCGAAATTATCTTGTTTTTCCTAAACAACAGGTTGTAAGTCGAAAAGCTTTCATGTTGCGTGTATGTCTAAGTGTGTAGCCTCAAAAGAGAAGGCACAGGACAGTTTTCTCTCGAAAGGATATGTAAGAATACCACTTCATAAGGAAATACAGTTTTGCAGAGTAAAGACATATACGTACGCATTGGAAACTCTTTACGAGAAGAAATAACGCATCGTACAAAATTAGCTTGTATCTCCAAAACTACACGTTGTATCTCGAAAAGAATTGTTGTGGCGTGTACGTCTTAACATGTAGCATCTAAAGAGAACCAAAAGGAGAATTTTCTTTCGTCAAAATTTTTCAGAAAATCACGTTTTAAGGAAATCCCGCATCGTGCGAAATTATCTTGTTTTTCCTAAACAACACGTTGTAAGTCGAAAAGCTTTCATGTTGCGTGTATGTCTAAGTGTGTAGCCTCAAAGGAGAAGGCACAGGACAGTTTTCTCTCGAAAGGATATGTAAGAATACCACTTCCTAAGGAAATACAGTTTTGCAGAGTAAAGACATATACGTACGCATTGGAAACTCTTTAGGAGAAGAAATAACGCATCGTACAAAATTAGCTTGTATCTCCAAAACTACACGTTGTATCTCGAAAAGAATTGTTGTGGCGTGTACGTCTTAACATGTAGCATCTAAAGAGAACCAAAAGGAGAATTTTCTTTCGTCAAAATTTTTCAGAAAATCACGTTTTAAGGAAATCCCGCATCGTGCGAAATTATCTTGTTTTTCCTAAACAACACTTTGTAAGTCGAAAAGCTTTCATGTTGCGTGTATGTCTAAGTGTGTAGCCTCAAAAGAGAAGGCACAGGACAGTTTTCTCTCGAAAGGATATGTAAGAATACCACTTCATAAGGAAATACAGTTTTGCAGAGTAAAGACATATACGTACGCATTGGAAACTCTTTACGAGAAGAAATAACGCATCGTACAAAATTAGCTTGTATCTCCAAAACTGCACGTTGTATCTCGAAAAGAATTGTTGTGGCGTGTACGTCTTAACATGTAGCATCTAAAGAGAACCAAAAGGAGAATTTTCTTTCGTCAAAATTTTTCAGAAAATCACGTTTTAAGGAAATCCCGCATCGTGCGAAATTATCTTGTTTTTCCTAAACAACACGTTGTAAGTCGAAAAGCTTTCATGTTGCGTGTATGTCTAAGTGTGTAGCCTCAAAACAGAAGGCACAGGACAGTTTTCTCTCGAAAGGATATGTAAGAATACCACTTCATAAGGAAATACAGTTTTGCAGAGTAAAGATATATACGTACGCATTGGAAACTCTTTACGAGAAGAAATAACGCATCGTACAAAATTAGCTTGTATCTCCAAAACTACACGTTGTATCTCGAAAAGAATTGTTGTGGCGTGTACGTCTTAACATGTAGCATCTAAAGAGAACCAAAAGGAGAATTTTCTTTCGTCAAAATTTTTCAGAAAATCACGTTTTAAGGAAATCCCGCATCGTGCGAAATTATCTTGTTTTTCCTAAACAACACGTTGTAAGTCGAAAAGCTTTCATGTTGCGTGTATGTCTAAGTGTGTAGCCTCAAAGGAGAAGGCACAGGACAGTTTTCTCTCGAAAGGATATGTAAGAATACCACTTCATAAGGAAATACAGTTTTGCAGAGTAAAGACATATACGTACGCATTGGAAACTCTTTTCGAGAAGAAATAACGCATCGTACAAAATTAGCTTGTATCTCCAAAACTACACGTTGTATCTCGAAAAGAATTGTTGTGGCGTGTACGTCTCAACATGTAGCATCTAAAGAGAACCAAAAGGAGAATTTTCTTTCGTCAAAATTTTTCAGAAAATCACGTTTTAAGGAAATCCCGCATCGTGCGAAATTATCTTGTTTTTCCTAAACAACACTTTGTAAGTCGAAAAGCTTTCATGTTGCGTGTATGTCTAAGTGTGTAGCCTCAAAAGAGAAGGCACAGGACAGTTTTCTCTCGAAAGGATATGTAAGAATACCACTTCATAAGGAAATACAGTTTTGCAGAGTAAAGACATATACGTACGCATTGGAAACTCTTTACGAGAAGAAATAACGCATCGTACAAAATTAGCTTGTATCTCCAAAACTGCACGTTGTATCTCGAAAAGAATTGTTGTGGCGTGTACGTCTTAACATGTAGCATCTAAAGAGAACCAAAAGGAGAATTTTCTTTAGTCAAAATTTTTCAGAAAATCACGTTTTAAGGAAATCCCGCATCGTGCGAAATTATCTTGTTTTTCCTAAACAACACGTTGTAAGTCGAAAAGCTTTCATGTTGCGTGTATGTCTAAGTGTGTAGCCTCAAAAGAGAAGGCACAGGACAGTTTTCTCTCGAAAGGATATGTAAGAATACCACTTCATAAGGAAATACAGTTTTGCAGAGTAAAGATATATACGTACGCATTGGAAACTCTTTACGAGAAGAAATAACGCATCGTACAAAATTAGCTTGTATCTCCAAAACTACACGTTGTATCTCGAAAAGAATTGTTGTGGCGTGTACGTCTTAACATGTAGCATCTAAAGAGAACCAAAAGGAGAATTTTCTTTCGTCAAAATTTTTCAGAAAATCACGTTTTAAGGAAATCCCGCATCGTGCGAAATTATCTTGTTTTTCCTAAACAACACGTTGTAAGTCGAAAAGCTTTCATGTTGCGTGTATGTCTACGTGTGTAGCCTCAAAGGAGAAGGCACAGGACAGTTTTCTCTCGAAAGGATATGTAAGAATACCACTTCATAAGGAAATACAGTTTTGCAGAGTAAAGACATATACGTACGCATTGGAAACTCTTTACGAGAAGAAATAACGCATCGTACAAAATTAGCTTGTATCTCCAAAACTACACGTTGTATCTCGAAAAGAATTGTTGTGGCGTGTACGTCTTAACATGTAGCATCTAAAGAGAAACAAAAGGAGAATTTTCTTTCGTCAAAATTTTTCAGAAAATCACGTTTTAAGGAAATCCCGCATCGTGCGAAATTATCTTGTTTTTCCTAAACAACACGTTGTAAGTAGAAAAGCTTTCATGTTGCGTGTATGTCTAAGTGTGTA
The DNA here is from genome assembly GCF_947179515.1 of Apodemus sylvaticus. Taxonomy (NCBI): domain Eukaryota; kingdom Metazoa; phylum Chordata; class Mammalia; order Rodentia; family Muridae; genus Apodemus; species Apodemus sylvaticus. Next base: position 1,168,055 of record NW_026263416.1, read on the forward strand.
GCCTCAAAAGAGAAGGCACAGGACAGTTTTCTCTCGAAAGGATATGTAAGAATACCACTTCATAAGGAAATACAGTTTTGCAGAGTAAAGACATATACGTACGCATTGGAAACTCTTTACGAGAAGAAATAACGCATCGTACAAAATTAGCTTGTATCTCCAAAACTGCACGTTGTATCTCGAAAAGAATTGTTGTGGCGTGTACGTCTTGACATGTAGCATCTAAAGAGAACCAAAAGGAGAATTTTCTTTCGTCAAAATTTTTCAGAAAATCACGTTTTAAGGAAATCCTGCATCGTGCGAAATTATCTTGTTTTTCCTAAACAACACGTTGTAAGTCGAAAAGCTTTCATGTTGCGTGTATGTCTAAGTGTGTAGCCTCAAAAGAGAAGGCACAGGACAGTTTTCTCTCGAAAGGATATGTAAGAATACCACTTCATAAGGAAATACAGTTTTGCAGAGTAAAGACATATACGTACGCATTGGAAACTGTTTACGAGAAGAAATAACGCATCGTACAAAATTAGCTTGTATCTCCAAAACTACACGTTGTATCTCGAAAAGAATTGTTGTGGCGTGTACGTCTTAACATGTAGCATCTAAAGAGAACCAAAAGGAGAATTTTCTTTCGTCAAAATTTTTCAGAAAATCACGTTTTAAGGAAATCCCGCATCGTGCGAAATTATCTTGTTTTTCCTAAACAACACGTTGTAAGTCGAAAGCTTTCATGTTGCGTGTATGTCAAGTGTGTAGCCTCAAAGGAGAAGGCACAGGACAGTTTTCTCTCGAAAGGATATGTAAGAATACCTCTTCATAAGGAAATACAGTTTTGCAGAGTAAAGACATATACGTACGCATTGGAAACTCTTTACGAGAAGAAATAACGCATAGTACAAAATTAGCTTGTATCTCCAAAACTACACGTTGTATCTCGAAAAGAATTGTTGTGGCGTGTACGTCTTAACATGTAGCATCTAAAGAGAAATAAAAGGAGAATTTTCTTTCGTCAAAATTTTTCAGAAAATCACGTTTTAAGGAAATCCCGCATCGTGCGAAATTATCTTGTTTTTCCTAAACAACACGTTGTAAGTCGAAAAGCTTTCATGTTGCGTGTATGTCTAAGTGTGTAGCCTCAAAAGAGAAGGCACAGGACAGTTTTCTCTCGAAAGGATATGTAAGAATACCACTTCATAAGGAAATACAGTTTTGCAGAGTAAAGACATATACGTACGCATTGGAAACTCTTTACGAGAAGAAATAACGCATAGTACAAAATTAGCTTGTATCTCCAAAACTACACGTTGTATCTCGAAAAGAATTGTTGTGGCGTGTACGTCTTAACATGTAGCATCTAAAGAGAACCAAAAGGAGAATTTTCTTTCGTCAAAATTTTTCAGAAAATCACGATTTAAGGAAATCCCGCATCGTGCGAAATTATCTTGTTTTTCCTAAACAACATGTTGTAAGTCGAAAAGCTTTCATGTTGCGTGTATGTCTACGTGTGTAGCCTCAAAAGAGAAGGCACAGGACAGTTTTCTCTCGAAAGGATATGTAAGAATACCACTTCATAAGGAAATACAGTTTTGCAGAGTAAAGACATATACGTACGCATTGGAAACTCTTTACGAGAAGAAATAACGCATCGTACAAAATTAGCTTGTATCTCCAAAACTACACGTTGTATCTCGAAAAGAATTGTTGTGGCGTGTACGTCTTAACATGTAGCATCTAAAGGGAACCAAAAGGAGAATTTTCTTTCGTCAAAATTTTTCAGAAAATCACGTTTTAAGGAAATCCCGCATCGTGCGAAATTATCTTGTTTTTCCTAAACAACACGTTGTAAGTCGAAAAGCTTTCATGTTGCGTGTATGTCTACGTGTGTAGCCTCAAAGGAGAAGGCACAGGACAGTTTTCTCTCGAAAGGATATGTAAGAATACCACTTCATAAGGAAATACAGTTTTGCAGAGTAAAGACATATACGTACGCATTGGAAACTCTTTACGAGAAGAAATAACGCATAGTACAAAATTAGCTTGTATCTCCAAAACTACACGTTGTATCTCGAAAAGAATTGTTGTGGCGTGTACGTCTTAACATGTAGCATCTAAAGAGAACCAAAAGGAGAATTTTCTTTCGTCAAAATTTTTCAGAAAATCACGTTTTAAGGAAATCCCGCATCGTGCGAAATTATCTTGTTTTTCCTAAACAACACGTTGTAAGTCGAAAAGCTTTCATGTTGCGTGTATGTCTAAGTGTGTAGCCTCAAAAGAGAAGGCACAGGACAGTTTTCTCTCGAAAGGATATGTAAGAATACCACTTCATAAGGAAATACAGTTTTGCAGAGTAAAGACATATACGTACGCATTGGAAACTCTTTACGAGAAGAAATAACGCATCGTACAAAATTAGCTTGTATCTCCAAAACTACACGTTGTATCTCGAAATGAATTGTTGTGGCGTGTACGTCTTAACATGTAGCATGTAAAGAGAACCAAAAGGAGAATTTTCTTTCGTCAAAATTTTTCAGAAAATCACGTTTTAAGGAAATCCCGCATCGTGCGAAATTATCTTGTTTTTCCTAAACAACACGTTGTAAGTCGAAAAGCTTTCATGTTGCGTGTATGTCTAAGTGTGTAGCCTCAAAGGAGAAGGCACAGGACAGTTTTCTCTCGAAAGGATATGTAAGAATACCACTTCATAAGGAAATACAGTTTTGCAGAGTAAAGACATATACGTACGCATTGGAAAATCTTTACGAGAAGAAATAACGCATCATACAAAATTAGCTTGTATCTCCAAAACTACACGTTGTATCTCGAAAAGAATTGTTGTGGCGTGTACGTCTTAACATGTAGCATCTAAAGAGAACCAAAAGGAGAATTTTCTTTCGTCAAAATTTTTCAGAAAATCACGTTTTAAGGAAATCCCGCATCGTGCGAAATTATCTTGTTTTTCCTAAACAACAGGTTGTAAGTCGAAAAGCTTTCATGTTGCGTGTATGTCTAAGTGTGTAGCCTCAAAAGAGAAGGCACAGGACAGTTTTCTCTCGAAAGGATATGTAAGAATACCACTTCATAAGGAAATACAGTTTTGCAGAGTAAAGACATATACGTACGCATTGGAAACTCTTTACGAGAAGAAATAACGCATCGTACAAAATTAGCTTGTATCTCCAAAACTACACGTTGTATCTCGAAAAGAATTGTTGTGGCGTGTACGTCTTAACATGTAGCATCTAAAGAGAACCAAAAGGAGAATTTTCTTTCGTCAAAATTTTTCAGAAAATCACGTTTTAAGGAAATCCCGCATCGTGCGAAATTATCTTGTTTTTCCTAAACAACACGTTGTAAGTCGAAAAGCTTTCATGTTGCGTGTATGTCTAAGTGTGTAGCCTCAAAGGAGAAGGCACAGGACAGTTTTCTCTCGAAAGGATATGTAAGAATACCACTTCATAAGGAAATACAGTTTTGCAGAGTAAAGACATATACGTACGCATTGGAAACTCTTTACGAGAAGAAATAACGCATAGTACAAAATTAGCTTGTATCTCCAAAACTACACGTTGTATCTCGAAAAGAATTGTTGTGGCGTGTACGTCTTAACATGTAGCATCTAAAGAGAAACAAAAGGAGAATTTTCTTTCGTCAAAATTTTTCAGAAAATCACGTTTTAAGGAAATCCCGCATCGTGCGAAATTATCTTGTTTTTCCTAAACAACACGTTGTAAGTCGAAAAGCTTTCATGTTGCGTGTATGTCTAAGTGTGTAGCCTCAAAAGAGAAGGCACAGGACAGTTTTCTCTCGAAAGGATATGTAAGAATACCACTTCATAAGGAAATACAGTTTTGCAGAGTAAAGACATATACGTACGCATTGGAAATTCTTTACGAGAAGAAATAACGCATAGTACAAAATTAGCTTGTATCTCCAAAACTACACGTTGTATCTCGAAAAGAATTGTTGTGGCGTGTACGTCTTAACATGTAGCATCTAAAGAGAACCAAAAGGAGAATTTTCTTTCGTCAAAATTTTTCAGAAAATCACGTTTTAAGGAAATCCCGCATCGTGCGAAATTATCTTGTTTTTCCTAAACAACACGTTGTAAGTCGAAAAGCTTTCATGTTGCGTGTATGTCTACGTGTGTAGCCTCAAAAGAGAAGGCACAGGACAGTTTTCTCTCGAAAGGATATGTAAGAATACCACTTCATAAGGAAATACAGTTTTGCAGAGTAAAGACATATACGTACGCATTGGAAACTCTTTACGAGAAGAAATAACGCATCGTACAAAATTAGCTTGTATCTCCAAAACTACACGTTGTATCTCGAAAAGAATTGTTGTGGCGTGTACGTCTCAACATGTAGCATCTAAAGAGAACCAAAAGGAGAATTTTCTTTCGTCAAAATTTTTCAGAAAATCACGTTTTAAGGAAATCCCGCATCGTGCGAAATTATCTTGTTTTTCCTAAACAACACGTTGTAAGTCGAAAAGCTTTCATGTTGCGTGTATGTCTAAGTGTGTAGCCTCAAAAGAGAAGGCACAGGACAGTTTTCTCTCGAAAGGATATGTAAGAATACCACTTCATAAGGAAATACAGTTTTGCAGAGTAAAGACATATACGTACGCATTGGAAACTCTTTACGAGAAGAAATAACGCATCGTACAAAATTAGCTTGTATCTCCAAAACTACACGTTGTATCTCGAAAAGAATTGTTGTGGCGTGTACGTCTTAACATGTAGCATCTAAAGAGAACCAAAAGGAGAATTTTCTTTCGTCAAAATTTTTCAGAAAATCACGTTTTAAGGAAATCCCGCATCGTGCGAAATTATCTTGTTTTTCCTAAACAACACGTTGTAAGTCGAAAAGCTTTCATGTTGCGTGTATGTCTAAGTGTGTAGCCTCAAAAGAGAAGGCACAGGACAGTTTTCTCTCGAAAGGATATGTAAGAATACCACTTCATAAGGAAATACAGTTTTGCAGAGTAAAGACATATACGTACGCATTGGAAACTCTTTACGAGAAGAAATAACGCATCGTACAAAATTAGCTTGTATCTCCAAAACTACACGTTGTATCTCGAAAAGAATTGTTGTGGCGTGTACGTCTTAACATGTAGCATCTAAAGAGAACCAAAAGGAGAATTTTCTTTCGTCAAAATTTTTCAGAAAATCACGTTTTAAGGAAATCCCGCATCGTGCGAAATTATCTTGTTTTTCCTAAACAACACGTTGTAAGTCGAAAAGCTTTCATGTTGCGTGTATGTCTAAGTGTGTAGCCTCAAAGGAGAAGGCACAGGACAGTTTTCTCTCGAAAGGATATGTAAGAATACCACTTCATAAGGAAATACAGTTTTGCAGAGTAAAGACATATACGTACGCATTGGAAACTCTTTACGAGAAGAAATAACGCATAGTACAAAATTAGCTTGTATCTCCAAAACTACACGTTGTATCTCGAAAAGAATTGTTGTGGCGTGTACGTCTTAACATGTAGCATCTAAAGAGAATCAAAAGGAGAATTTTCTTTCGTCAAAATTTTTCAGAAAATCACGTTTTAAGGAAATCCCGCATCGTGCGAAATTATCTTGTTTTTCCTAAACAACACGTTGTAAGTCGAAAAGCTTTCATGTTGCGTGTATGTCTAAGTGTGTAGCCTCAAAAGAGAAGGCACAGGACAGTTTTCTCTCGAAAGGATATGTAAGAATACCACTTCATAAGGAAATACAGTTTTGCAGAGTAAAGACATATATGTACGCATTGGAAATTCTTTACGAGAAGAAATAACGTATAGTACAAAATTAGCTTGTATCTCCAAAACTACACGTTGTATCTCGAAAAGAATTGTTGTGGCGTGTACGTCTTAACATGTAGTATCTAAAGAGAACCAAAAGGAGAATTTTCTTTCGTCAAAATTTTTCAGAAAATCACGTTTTAAGGAAATCCCGCATCGTGCGAAATTATCTTGTTTTTCCTAAACAACACGTTGTAAGTCGAAAAGCTTTCATGTTGCGTGTATGTCTACGTGTGTAGCCTCAAAAGAGAAGGCACAGGACAGTTTTCTCTCGAAAGGATATGTAAGAATACCACTTCATAAGGAAATACAGTTTTGCAGAGTAAAGACATATACGTACGCATTGGAAACTCTTTACGAGAAGAAATAACGCATCGTACAAAATTAGCTTGTATCTCCAAAACTACACGTTGTATCTCGAAAAGAATTGTTGTGGCGTGTACGTCTTAACATGTAGCATCTAAGAGAACCAAAAGGAGAATTTTCTTTCGTCAAAATTTTTCAGAAAATCACGTTTTAAGGAAATCCCGCATCGTGCGAAATTATCTTGTTTTTCCTAAACAACACGTTGTAAGTCGAAAAGCTTTCATGTTGCGTGTAAGTCTACGTGTGTAGCCTCAAAGGAGAAGGCACAGGACAGTTTTCTCTCGAAAGGATATGTAAGAATACCACTTCATAAGGAAATACAGTTTTGCAGAGTAAAGACATATACGTACGCATTGGAAACTCTTTACGAGAAGAAATAACGCATAGTACAAAATTAGCTTGTATCTCCAAAACTACACGTTGTATCTCGAAAAGAATTGTTGTGGCGTGTACGTCTTAACATGTAGCATCTAAAGAGAACCAAAAGGAGAATTTTCTTTCGTCAAAATTTTTCAGAAAATCACGTTTTAAGGAAATCCCGCATCGTGCGAAATTATCTTGTTTTTCCTAAACAACACGTTGTAAGTCGAAAAGCTTTCATGTTGCGTGTATGTCTAAGTGTGTAGCCTCAAAAGAGAAGGCACAGGACAGTTTTCTCTCGAAAGGATATGTAAGAATACCACTTCATAAGGAAATACAGTTTTGCAGAGTAAAGACATATACGTACGCATTGGAAACTCTTTACGAGAAGAAATAACGCATCGTACAAAATTAGCTTGTATCTCCAAAACTACACGTTGTATCTCGAAAAGAATTGTTGTGGCGTGTACGTCTTAACATGTAGCATCTAAGAGAACCAAAAGGAGAATTTTCTTTCGTCAAAATTTTTCAGAAAATCACGTTTTAAGGAAATCCCGCATCGTGCGAAATTATCTTGTTTTTCCTAAACAACACGTTGTAAGTCGAAAAGCTTTCATGTTGCGTGTAAGTCTACGTGTGTAGCCTCAAAGGAGAAGGCACAGGACAGTTTTCTCTCGAAAGGATATGTAAGAATACCACTTCATAAGGAAATACAGTTTTGCAGAGTAAAGACATATACGTACGCATTGGAAACTCTTTACGAGAAGAAATAACGCATAGTACAAAATTAGCTTGTATCTCCAAAACTACACGTTGTATCTCGAAAAGAATTGTTGTGGCGTGTACGTCTTAACATGTAGCATCTAAAGAGAACCAAAAGGAGAATTTTCTTTCGTCAAAATTTTTCAGAAAATCACGTTTTAAGGAAATCCCGCATCGTGCGAAATTATCTTGTTTTTCCTAAACAACACGTTGTAAGTCGAAAAGCTTTCATGTTGCGTGTATGTCTAAGTGTGTAGCCTCAAAAGAGAAGGCACAGGACAGTTTTCTCTCGAAAGGATATGTAAGAATACCACTTCATAAGGAAATACAGTTTTGCAGAGTAAAGACATATACGTACGCATTGGAAACTCTTTACGAGAAGAAATAACGCATAGTAAAAAATTAGCTTGTATCTCCAAAACTACACGTTGTATCTCGAAAAGAATTGTTGTGGCGCGTACGTCTTAACATGTAGCATCTAAAGAGAACCAAAAGGAGAATTTTCTTTCGTCAAAATTTTTCAGAAAATCACGTTTTATGGAAATCCCGCATCGTGCGAAATTATCTTGTTTTTCCTAAACAACACGTGGTAAGTCGAAAAGCTTTCATGTTGCGTGTATGTCTAAGTGTGTAGCCTCAAAAGAGAAGGCACAGGACAGTTTTCTCTCGAAAGGATATGTAAGAATACCACTTCATAAGGAAATAAAGTTTTGCAGAGTAAAGACATATACGTACGCATTGGAAACTCTTTACGAGAAGAAATAACGCATCGTACAAAATTAGCTTGTATCTCCAAAACTACACGTTGTATCTCAAAAAGAATTGTTGTGGCGTGTACGTCTTAACATGTAGCATCTAAAGAGAACCAAAAGGAGAATTTTCTTTCGTCAAAATTTTTCAGAAAATCACGTTTTAAGGAAATCCCGCATCGTGCGAAATTATCTTGTTTTTCCTAAACAACACGTTGTAAGTCGAAAAGCTTTCATGTTGCGTGTATGTCTAAGTGTGTAGCCTCAAAGGAGGAGGCACAGGACAGTTTTCTCTCGAAAGGATATGTAAGCATACCACTTCATAAGGAAATACAGTTTTGCAGAGTAAAGACATATACGTACGCATTGGAAACTCTTTACGAGAAGAAATAACGCATAGTACAAAATTAGCTTGTATCTCCAAAACTACACGTTGTATCTCGAAAAGAATTGTTGTGGCGTGTACGTCTCAACATGTAGCATCTAAAGAGAACCAAAAGGAGAATTTTCTTTCGTCAAAATTTTTCAGAAAATCACGTTTTAAGGAAATCCCGCATCGTGCGAAATTATCTTGTTTTTCCTAAACAACACGTTGTAAGTCGAAAAGCTTTCATGTTGCGTGTATGTCTAAGTGTGTAGCCTCAAAGGAGAAGGCACAAGACAGTTTTCTCTCGAAAGGATATGTAAGAATACCACTTCATAAGGAAATACAGTTTTGCAGAGTAAAGACATATACGTACGCATTGGAAACTCTTTACGAGAAGAAATAACGCATAGTACAAAATTAGCTTGTATCTCCAAAACTACACGTTGTATCTCTAAAAGAATTGTTGTGGCGTGTACGTCTTAACATGTAGCATCTAAAGAGAACCAAAAGGAGAATTTTCTTTCGTCAAAATTTTTCAGAAAATCACGTTTTAAGGAAATCCCGCATCGTGCGAAATTATCTTGTTTTTCCTAAACAACAGGTTGTAAGTCGAAAAGCTTTCATGTTGCGTGTATGTCTAAGTGTGTAGCCTCAAAAGAGAAGGCACAGGACAGTTTTCTCTCGAAAGGATATGTAAGAATACCACTTCATAAGGAAATACAGTTTTGCAGAGTAAAGACATATATGTACGCATTGGAAACTCTTTACGAGAAGAAATAACGCATCGTACAAAATTAGCTTGTATCTCCAAAACTACACGTTGTATCTCGAAAAGAATTGTTGTGGCGTGTACGTCTTAACATGTAGCATCTAAAGAGAACCAAAAGGAGAATTTTCTTTCGTCAAAATTTTTCAGAAAATCACGTTTTAAGGAAATCCCGCATCGTGCGAAATTATCTTGTTTTTCCTAAACAACACGTTGTAAGTCGAAAAGCTTTCATGTTGCGTGTATGTCTAAGTGTGTAGCCTCAAAGGAGAAGGCACAGGACAGTTTTCTCTCGAAAGGATATGTAAGAATACCACTTCATAAGGAAATACAGTTTTGCAGAGTAAAGACATATACGTACGCATTGGAAACTCTTTACGAGAAGAAATAACGCATAGTACAAAATTAGCTTTTATCTCCAAAACTACACGTTGTATCTCGAAAAGAATTGTTGTGGCGTGTACGTCTTAACATGTAGCATCTAAAGAGAAACAAAAGGAGAATTTTCTTTCGTCAAAATTTTTCAGAAAATCACGTTTTAAGGAAATCCCGCATCGTGCGAAATTATCTTGTTTTTCCTAAACAACACGTTGTAAGTCGAAAAGCTTTCATGTTGCGTGTATGTCTACGTGTGTAGCCTTAAAAGAGAAGGCACAGGACAGTTCTCTCTCGAAAGGATATGTAAGAATACCACTTCATAAGGAAATACAGTTTTGCAGAGTAGAGACATATACGTACGCATTGGAAACTCTTTACGAGAAGAAATAACGCATCGTACAAAATTAGCTTGTATCTCCAAAACTACACGTTGTATCTCGAAAAGAATTGTTGTGGCGTGTACGTCTTAACATGTAGCATCTAAGAGAACCAAAAGGAGAATTTTCTTTCGTCAAAATTTTTCAGAAAATCACGTTTTAAGGAAATCCCGCATCGTGCGAAATTATCTTGTTTTTCCTAAACAACACGTTGTAAGTCGAAAAGCTTTCATGTTGCCTGTATGTCTACGTGTGTAGCCTCAAAGGAGAAGGCACAGGACAGTTTTCTCTCGAAACGATATGTAAGAATACCACTTCATAAGGAAATACAGTTTTGCAGAGTAAAGACATATACGTACGCATTGGAAACTCTTTACGAGAAGAAATAACGCATAGTACAAAATTAGCTTGTATCTCCAAAACTACACGTTGTATCTCGAAAAGAATTGTTGTGGCGTGTACGTCTTAACATGTAGCATCTAAAGAGAACCAAAAGGAGAATTTTCTTTCGTCAAAATTTTTCAGAAAATCACGTTTTAAGGAAATCCCGCATCGTGCGAAATTATCTTGTTTTTCCTAAACAACACGTTGTAAGTCGAAAAGCTTTCATGTTGCGTGTATGTCTAAGTGTGTAGCCTCAAAAGAGAAGGCACAGGACAGTTTTCTCTCGAAAGGATATGTAAGAATACCACTTCATAAGGAAATACAGTTTTGCAGAGTAAAGACATATACGTACGCATTGGAAACTCTTTACGAGAAGAAATAACGCATAGTACAAAATTAGCTTGTATCTCCAAAACTACACGTTGTATCTCGAAAAGAATTGTTGTGGCGCGTACGTCTTAACATGTAGCATCTAAAGAGAACCAAAAGGAGAATTTTCTTTCGTCAAAATTTTTCAGAAAATCACGTTTTAAGGAAATCCCGCATCGTGCGAAATTATCTTGTTTTTCCTAAACAACACGTTGTAAGTCGAAAAGCTTTCATGTTGCGTGTATGTCTAAGTGTGTAGCCTCAAAAGAGAAGGCACAGGACAGTTTTCTCTCGAAAGGATATGTAAGAATACCACTTCATAAGGAAATACAGTTTTGCAGAGTAAAGACATATACGTACGCATTGGAAACTCTTTACGAGAAGAAATAACGCATCGTACAAAATTAGCTTGTATCTCCAAAACTACACGTTGTATCTCGAAAAGAATTGTTGTGGCGTGTACGTCTTAACATGTAGCATCTAAAGAGAACCAAAAGGAGAATTTTCTTTCGTCAAAATTTTTCAGAAAATCACGTTTTAAGGAAATCCCGCATCGTGCGAAATTATCTTGTTTTTCCTAAACAACACGTTGTAAGTCGAAAAGCTTTCATGTTGAGGGTATGTCTACGTGTGTAGCCTCAAAGGAGAAGGCACAGGACAGTTTACTCTCGAAAGGATATGTAAGAATACCACTTCATAAGGAAATACAGTTTTGCAGAGTAAAGACATATACGTACGCATTGGAAACTCTTTACGAGAAGAAATAACGCATCGTACAAAATTAGCTTGTATCTCCAAAACTACACGTTGTATCTCGAAAAGAATTGTTGTGGCGTGTACGTCTTAACATGTAGCATCTAAAGAGAACCAAAAGGAGAATTTTCTTTCGTCAAAATTTTTCAGAAAATCACGTTTTAAGGAAATCCCGCATCGTGCGAAATTATCTTGTTTTTCCTAAACAACACGTTGTAAGTCGAAAAGCTTTCATGTTGCGTGTATGTCTAAGTGTGTAGCCTCAAAGGAGAAGGCACAGGACAGTTTTCTCTCGAAAGGATATGTAAGAATACCACTTCATAAGGAAATACAGTTTTGCAGAGTAAAGACATATACGTACGCATTGGTAAATCTTTACGAGAAGAAATAACGCATCATACAAAATTAGCTTGTATCTCCAAAACTACACGTTGTATCTCGAAAAGAATTGTTGTGGCGTGTACGTCTTAACATGTAGCATCTAAAGAGAACCAAAAGGAGAATTTTCTTTCGTCAAAATTTTTCAGAAAATCACGTTTTAAGGAAATCCCGCATCGTGCGAAATTATCTTGTTTTTCCTAAACAACAGGTTGTAAGTCGAAAAGCTTTCATGTTGCGTGTATGTCTAAGTGTGTAGCCTCAAAAGAGAAGGCACAGGACAGTTTTCTCTCGAAAGGATATGTAAGAATACCACTTCATAAGGAAATACAGTTTTGCAGAGTAAAGACATATATGTACGCATTGGAAACTCTTTACGAGAAGAAATAACGCATCGTACAAAATTAGCTTGTATCTCCAAAACTACACGTTGTATCTCGAAAAGAATTGTTGTGGCGTGTACGTCTTAACATGTAGCATCTAAGAGAACCAAAAGGAGAATTTTCTTTCGTCAAAATTTTTCAGAAAATCACGTTTTAAGGAAATCCCGCATCGTGCGAAATTATCTTGTTTTTCCTAAACAACACGTTGTAAGTCGAAAAGCTTTCATGTTGCCTGTATGTCTACGTGTGTAGCCTCAAAGGAGAAGGCACAGGACAGTTTTCTCTCGAAACGATATGTAAGAATACCACTTCATAAGGAAATACAGTTTTGCAGAGTAAAGACATATACGTACGCATTGGAAACTCTTTACGAGAAGAAATAACGCATAGTACAAAATTAGCTTGTATCTCCAAAACTACACGTTGTATCTCGAAAAGAATTGTTGTGGCGTGTACGTCTTAACATGTAGCATCTAAAGAGAACCAAAAGGAGAATTTTCTTTCGTCAAAATTTTTCAGAAAATCACGTTTTAAGGAAATCCCGCATCGTGCGAAATTATCTTGTTTTTCCTAAACAACACGTTGTAAGTCGAAAAGCTTTCATGTTGCGTGTATGTCTAAGTGTGTAGCCTCAAAAGAGAAGGCACAGGACAGTTTTCTCTCGAAAGGATATGTAAGAATACCACTTCATAAGGAAATACAGTTTTGCAGAGTAAAGACATATACGTACGCATTGGAAACTCTTTACGAGAAGAAATAACGCATAGTACAAAATTAGCTTGTATCTCCAAAACTACACGTTGTATCTCGAAAAGAATTGTTGTGGCGCGTACGTCTTAACATGTAGCATCTAAAGAGAACCAAAAGGAGAATTTTCTTTCGTCAAAATTTTTCAGAAAATCACGTTTTAAGGAAATCCCGCATCGTGCGAAATTATCTTGTTTTTCCTAAACAACACGTTGTAAGTCGAAAAGCTTTCATGTTGCGTGTATGTCTAAGTGTGTAGCCTCAAAAGAGAAGGCACAGGACAGTTTTCTCTCGAAAGGATATGTAAGAATACCACTTCATAAGGAAATACAGTTTTGCAGAGTAAAGACATATACGTACGCATTGGAAACTCTTTACGAGAAGAAATAACGCATCGTACAAAATTAGCTTGTATCTCCAAAACTACACGTTGTATCTCGAAAAGAATTGTTGTGGCGTGTACGTCTTAACATGTAGCATCTAAAGAGAACCAAAAGGAGAATTTTCTTTCGTCAAAATTTTTCAGAAAATCACGTTTTAAGGAAATCCCGCATCGTGCGAAATTATCTTGTTTTTCCTAAACAACACGTTGTAAGTCGAAAAGCTTTCATGTTGAGGGTATGTCTACGTGTGTAGCCTCAAAGGAGAAGGCACAGGACAGTTTACTCTCGAAAGGATATGTAAGAATACCACTTCATAAGGAAATACAGTTTTGCAGAGTAAAGACATATACGTACGCATTGGAAACTCTTTACGAGAAGAAATAACGCATCGTACAAAATTAGCTTGTATCTCCAAAACTACACGTTGTATCTCGAAAAGAATTGTTGTGGCGTGTACGTCTTAACATGTAGCATCTAAAGAGAACCAAAAGGAGAATTTTCTTTCGTCAAAATTTTTCAGAAAATCACGTTTTAAGGAAATCCCGCATCGTGCGAAATTATCTTGTTTTTCCTAAACAACACGTTGTAAGTCGAAAAGCTTTCATGTTGCGTGTATGTCTAAGTGTGTAGCCTCAAAGGAGAAGGCACAGGACAGTTTTCTCTCGAAAGGATATGTAAGAATACCACTTCATAAGGAAATACAGTTTTGCAGAGTAAAGACATATACGTACGCATTGGTAAATCTTTACGAGAAGAAATAACGCATCATACAAAATTAGCTTGTATCTCCAAAACTACACGTTGTATCTCGAAAAGAATTGTTGTGGCGTGTACGTCTTAACATGTAGCATCTAAAGAGAACCAAAAGGAGAATTTTCTTTCGTCAAAATTTTTCAGAAAATCACGTTTTAAGGAAATCCCGCATCGTGCGAAATTATCTTGTTTTTCCTAAACAACAGGTTGTAAGTCGAAAAGCTTTCATGTTGCGTGTATGTCTAAGTGTGTAGCCTCAAAAGAGAAGGCACAGGACAGTTTTCTCTCGAAAGGATATGTAAGAATACCACTTCATAAGGAAATACAGTTTTGCAGAGTAAAGACATATATGTACGCATTGGAAACTCTTTACGAGAAGAAATAACGCATCGTACAAAATTAGCTTGTATCTCCAAAACTACACGTTGTATCTCGAAAAGAATTGTTGTGGCGTGTACGTCTTAACATGTAGCATCTAAAGAGAACCAAAAGGAGAATTTTCTTTCGTCAAAATTTTTCAGAAAATCACGTTTTAAGGAAATCCCGCATCGTGCGAAATTATCTTGTTTTTCCTAAACAACACGTTGTAAGTCGAAAAGCTTTCATGTTGCGTGTATGTCTAAGTGTGTAGCCTCAAAGGAGAAGGCACAGGACAGTTTTCTCTCGAAAGGATATGTAAGAATACCACTTCATAAGGAAATACAGTTTTGCAGAGTAAAGACATATACGTACGCATTGGAAACTCTTTACGAGAAGAAATAACGCATAGTACAAAATTAGCTTTTATCTCCAAAACTACACGTTGTATCTCGAAAAGAATTGTTGTGGCGTGTACGTCTTAACATGTAGCATCTAAAGAGAAACAAAAGGAGAATTTTCTTTCGTCAAAATTTTTCAGAAAATCACGTTTTAAGGAAATCCCGCATCGTGCGAAATTATCTTGTTTTTCCTAAACAACACGTTGTAAGTCGAAAAGCTTTCATGTTGCGTGTATGTCTACGTGTGTAGCCTTAAAAGAGAAGGCACAGGACAGTTCTCTCTCGAAAGGATATGTAAGAATACCACTTCATAAGGAAATACAGTTTTGCAGAGTAGAGACATATACGTACGCATTGGAAACTCTTTACGAGAAGAAATAACGCATCGTACAAAATTAGCTTGTATCTCCAAAACTACACGTTGTATCTCGAAAAGAATTGTTGTGGCGTGTACGTCTTAACATGTAGCATCTAAGAGAACCAAAAGGAGAATTTTCTTTCGTCAAAATTTTTCAGAAAATCACGTTTTAAGGAAATCCCGCATCGTGCGAAATTATCTTGTTTTTCCTAAACAACACGTTGTAAGTCGAAAAGCTTTCATGTTGCCTGTATGTCTACGTGTGTAGCCTCAAAGGAGAAGGCACAGGACAGTTTTCTCTCGAAACGATATGTAAGAATACCACTTCATAAGGAAATACAGTTTTGCAGAGTAAAGACATATACGTACGCATTGGAAACTCTTTACGAGAAGAAATAACGCATAGTACAAAATTAGCTTGTATCTCCAAAACTACACGTTGTATCTCGAAAAGAATTGTTGTGGCGTGTACGTCTTAACATGTAGCATCTAAAGAGAACCAAAAGGAGAATTTTCTTTCGTCAAAATTTTTCAGAAAATCACGTTTTAAGGAAATCCCGCATCGTGCGAAATTATCTTGTTTTTCCTAAACAACACGTTGTAAGTCGAAAAGCTTTCATGTTGCGTGTATGTCTAAGTGTGTAGCCTCAAAAGAGAAGGCACAGGACAGTTTTCTCTCGAAAGGATATGTAAGAATACCACTTCATAAGGAAATACAGTTTTGCAGAGTAAAGACATATACGTACGCATTGGAAACTCTTTACGAGAAGAAATAACGCATAGTACAAAATTAGCTTGTATCTCCAAAACTACACGTTGTATCTCGAAAAGAATTGTTGTGGCGCGTACGTCTTAACATGTAGCATCTAAAGAGAACCAAAAGGAGAATTTTCTTTCGTCAAAATTTTTCAGAAAATCACGTTTTAAGGAAATCCCGCATCGTGCGAAATTATCTTGTTTTTCCTAAACAACACGTTGTAAGTCGAAAAGCTTTCATGTTGCGTGTATGTCTAAGTGTGTAGCCTCAAAAGAGAAGGCACAGGACAGTTTTCTCTCGAAAGGATATGTAAGAATACCACTTCATAAGGAAATACAGTTTTGCAGAGTAAAGACATATACGTACGCATTGGAAACTCTTTACGAGAAGAAATAACGCATCGTACAAAATTAGCTTGTATCTCCAAAACTACACGTTGTATCTCGAAAAGAATTGTTGTGGCGTGTACGTCTTAACATGTAGCATCTAAAGAGAACCAAAAGGAGAATTTTCTTTCGTCAAAATTTTTCAGAAAATCACGTTTTAAGGAAATCCCGCATCGTGCGAAATTATCTTGTTTTCCTAAACAACACGTTGTAAGTCGAAAAGCTTTCATGTTGCGTGTATGTCTAAGTGTGTAGCCTCAAAGGAGAAGGCACAGGACAGTTTTCTCTCGAAAGGATATGTAAGAATACCACTTCATAAGGAAATACAGTTTTGCAGAGTAAAGACATATACGTACGCATTGGAAACTCTTTACGAGAAGAAATAACGCATAGTACAAAATTAGCTTGTATCTCCAAAACTACACGTTGTATCTCGAAAAGAATTGTTGTGGCGTGTACGTCTCAACATGTAGCATCTAAAGAGAACCAAAAGGAGAATTTTCTTTCGTCAAAATTTTTCAGAAAATCACGTTTTAAGGAAATCCCGCATCGTGCGAAATTATCTTGTTTTTCCTAAACAACACGTTGTAAGTCGAAAAGCTTTCATGTTGCGTGTATGTCTAAGTGTGTAGCCTCAAAGGAGAAGGCACAGGACAGTTTTCTCTCGAAAGGATATGTAAGAATACCACTTCATAAGGAAATACAGTTTTGCAGAGTAAAGACATATACGTACGCATTGGAAACTCTTTACGAGAAGAAATAACGCATCGTACAAAATTAGGTTGTATCTCCAAAACTACACGTTGTATCTCGAAAAGAATTGTTGTGGCGTGTACGTCTTAACATGTAGCATCTAAAGAGAACCAAAAGGAGAATTTTCTTTCGTCAAAATTTTTCAGAAAATCACGTTTTAAGGAAATCCCGCATCGTGCGAAATTATCTTGTTTTTCCTAAACAACACGTTGTAAGTCGAAAAGCTTTCATGTTGGGTGTATGTCTAAGTGTGTAGCCTCAAAAGAGAAGGCACAGGACAGTTTTCTCTCGAAAGGATATGTAAGAATACCACTTCATAAGGAAATACAGTTTTGCAGAGTAAAGACATATACGTACGCATTGGAAAATCTTTACGAGAAGAAATAACGCATCATACAAAATTAGCTTGTATCTCCAAAACTACACGTTGTATCTCGAAAAGAATTGTTGTGGCGTGTACGTCTTAACATGTAGCATCTAAAGAGAACCAAAAGGAGAATTTTCTTTCGTCAAAATTTTTCAGAAAATCACGTTTTAAGGAAATCCCGCATCGTGCGAAATTATCTTGTTTTTCCTAAACAACAGGTTGTAAGTCGAAAAGCTTTCATGTTGCGTGTATGTCTAAGTGTGTAGCCTCAAAGGAGAAGGCACAGGACAGTTTTCTCTCGAAAGGATATGTAAGAATACCACTTCATAAGGAAATACAGTTTTGCAGAGTAAAGACATATACGTACGCATTGGAAACTCTTTACGAGAAGAAATAACGCATAGTACAAAATTAGCTTTTATCTCCAAAACTACACGTTGTATCTCGAAAAGAATTGTTGTGGCGTGTACGTCTTAACATGTAGCATCTAAAGAGAAACAAAAGGAGAATTTTCTTTCGTCAAAATTTTTCAGAAAATCACGTTTTAAGGAAATCCCGCATCGTGCGAAATTATCTTGTTTTTCCTAAACAACACGTTGTAAGTCGAAAAGCTTTCATGTTGCGTGTATGTCTAAGTGTGTAGCCTCAAAAGAGAAGGCACAGGACAGTTTTCTCTCGAAAGGATATGTAAGAATACCACTTCATAAGGAAATACAGTTTTGCAGAGTAAAGACATATACGTACGCATTGGAAATTCTTTACGAGAAGAAATAACGCATAGTACAAAATTAGCTTGTATCTCCAAAACTACACGTTGTATCTCGAAAAGAATTGTTGTGGCGTGTACGTCTTAACATGTAGCATCTAAAGAGAACCAAAAGGAGAATTTTCTTTCGTCAAAATTTTTCAGAAAATCACGTTTTAAGGAAATCCCGCATCGTGCGAAATTATCTTGTTTTTCCTAAACAACACGTTGTAAGTCGAAAAGCTTTCATGTTGCGTGTATGTCTACGTGTGTAGCCTTAAAAGAGAAGGCACAGGACAGTTCTCTCTCGAAAGGATATGTAAGAATACCACTTCATAAGGAAATACAGTTTTGCAGAGTAGAGACATATACGTACGCATTGGAAACTCTTTACGAGAAGAAATAACGCATCGTACAAAATTAGCTTGTATCTCCAAAACTACACGTTGTATCTCGAAAAGAATTGTTGTGGCGTGTACGTCTTAACATGTAGCATCTAAGAGAACCAAAAGGAGAATTTTCTTTCGTCAAAATTTTTCAGAAAATCACGTTTTAAGGAAATCCCGCATCGTGCGAAATTATCTTGTTTTTCCTAAACAACACGTTGTAAGTCGAAAAGCTTTCATGTTGCCTGTATGTCTACGTGTGTAGCCTCAAAGGAGAAGGCACAGGACAGTTTTCTCTCGAAACGATATGTAAGAATACCACTTCATAAGGAAATACAGTTTTGCAGAGTAAAGACATATACGTACGCATTGGAAACTCTTTACGAGAAGAAATAACGCATAGTACAAAATTAGCTTGTATCTCCAAAACTACACGTTGTATCTCGAAAAGAATTGTTGTGGCGTGTACGTCTTAACATGTAGCATCTAAAGAGAACCAAAAGGAGAATTTTCTTTCGTCAAAATTTTTCAGAAAATCACGTTTTAAGGAAATCCCGCATCGTGCGAAATTATCTTGTTTTTCCTAAACAACACGTTGTAAGTCGAAAAGCTTTCATGTTGCGTGTATGTCTAAGTGTGTAGCCTCAAAAGAGAAGGCACAGGACAGTTTTCTCTCGAAAGGATATGTAAGAATACCACTTCATAAGGAAATACAGTTTTGCAGAGTAAAGACATATACGTACGCATTGGAAACTCTTTACGAGAAGAAATAACGCATAGTACAAAATTAGCTTGTATCTCCAAAACTACACGTTGTATCTCGAAAAGAATTGTTGTGGCGCGTACGTCTTAACATGTAGCATCTAAAGAGAACCAAAAGGAGAATTTTCTTTCGTCAAAATTTTTCAGAAAATCACGTTTTAAGGAAATCCCGCATCGTGCGAAATTATCTTGTTTTTCCTAAACAACACGTTGTAAGTCGAAAAGCTTTCATGTTGCGTGTATGTCTAAGTGTGTAGCCTCAAAAGAGAAGGCACAGGACAGTTTTCTCTCGAAAGGATATGTAAGAATACCACTTCATAAGGAAATACAGTTTTGCAGAGTAAAGACATATACGTACGCATTGGAAACTCTTTACGAGAAGAAATAACGCATCGTACAAAATTAGCTTGTATCTCCAAAACTACACGTTGTATCTCGAAAAGAATTGTTGTGGCGTGTACGTCTTAACATGTAGCATCTAAAGAGAACCAAAAGGAGAATTTTCTTTCGTCAAAATTTTTCAGAAAATCACGTTTTAAGGAAATCCCGCATCGTGCGAAATTATCTTGTTTTCCTAAACAACACGTTTTAAGTCGAAAAGCTTTCATGTTGCGTGTATGTCTAAGTGTGTAGCCTCAAAGGAGAAGGCACAGGACAGTTTTCTCTCGAAAGGATATGTAAGAATACCACTTCATAAGGAAATACAGTTTTGCAGAGTAAAGACATATACGTACGCATTGGAAACTCTTTACGAGAAGAAATAACGCATCGTACAAAATTAGCTTGTATCTCCAAAACTACACGTTGTATCTCGAAAAGAATTGTTGTGGCGTGTACGTCTCAACATGTAGCATCTAAAGAGAACCAAAAGGAGAATTTTCTTTCGTCAAAATTTTTCAGAAAATCACGTTTTAAGGAAATCCCGCATCGTGCGAAATTATCTTGTTTTTCCTAAACAACACGTTGTAAGTCGAAAAGCTTTCATGTTGCGTGTATGTCTAAGTGTGTAGCCTCAAAGGAGAAGGCACAGGACAGTTTTCTCTCGAAAGGATATGTAAGAATACCACTTCATAAGGAAATACAGTTTTGCAGAGTAAAGACATATACGTACGCATTGGAAACTCTTTACGAGAAGAAATAACGCATCGTACAAAATTAGCTTGTATCTCCAAAACTACACGTTGTATCTCGAAAAGAATTGTTGTGGCGTGTACGTCTTAACATGTAGCATCTAAAGAGAACCAAAAGGAGAATTTTCTTTCGTCAAAATTTTTCAGAAAATCACGTTTTAAGGAAATCCCGCATCGTGCGAAATTATCTTGTTTTTCCTAAACAACACGTTGTAAGTCGAAAAGCTTTCATGTTGGGTGTATGTCTAAGTGTGTAGCCTCAAAAGAGAAGGCACAGGACAGTTTTCTCTCGAAAGGATATGTAAGAATACCACTTCATAAGGAAATACAGTTTTGCAGAGTAAAGACATATACGTACGCATTGGAAAATCTTTACGAGAAGAAATAACGCATCATAAAAAATTAGCTTGTATCTCCAAAACTACACGTTGTATCTCGAAAAGAATTGTTGTGGCGTGTACGTCTTAACATGTAGCATCTAAAGAGAACCAAAAGGAGAATTTTCTTTCGTCAAAATTTTTCAGAAAATCACGTTTTAAGGAAATCCCGCATCGTGCGAAATTATCTTGTTTTTCCTAAACAACAGGTTGTAAGTCGAAAAGCTTTCATGTTGCGTGTATGTCTAAGTGTGTAGCCTCAAAAGAGAAGGCACAGGACAGTTTTCTCTCGAAAGGATATGTAAGAATACCACTTCATAAGGAAATACAGTTTTGCAGAGTAAAGACATATACGTACGCATTGGAAACTCTTTACGAGAAGAAATAACGCATCGTACAAAATTAGCTTGTATCTCCAAAACTACACGTTGTATCTCGAAAAGAATTGTTGTGGCGTGTACGTCTTAACATGTAGCATCTAAAGAGAACCAAAAGGAGAATTTTCTTTCGTCAAAATTTTTCAGAAAATCACGTTTTAAGGAAATCCCGCATCGTGCGAAATTATCTTGTTTTTCCTAAACAACACGTTGTAAGTCGAAAAGCTTTCATGTTGCGTGTATGTCTAAGTGTGTAGCCTCAAAGGAGAAGGCACAGGACAGTTTTCTCTCGAAAGGATATGTAAGAATACCACTTCATAAGGAAATACAGTTTTGCAGAGTAAAGACATATACGTACGCATTGGAAACTCTTTACGAGAAGAAATAACGCATAGTACAAAATTAGCTTGTATCTCCAAAACTACACGTTGTATCTCGAAAAGAATTGTTGTGGCGTGTACGTCTTAACATGTAGCATCTAAAGAGAAACAAAAGGAGAATTTTCTTTCGTCAAAATTTTTCAGAAAATCACGTTTTAAGGAAATCCCGCATCGTGCGAAATTATCTTGTTTTTCCTAAACAACACGTTGTAAGTCGAAAAGCTTTCATGTTGCGTGTATGTCTAAGTGTGTAGCCTCAAAAGAGAAGGCACAGGACAGTTTTCTCTCGAAAGGATATGTAAGAATACCACTTCATAAGGAAATACAGTTTTGCAGAGTAAAGACATATACGTACGCATTGGAAATTCTTTACGAGAAGAAATAACGCATAGTACAAAATTAGCTTGTATCTCCAAAACTACACGTTGTATCTCGAAAAGAATTGTTGTGGCGTGTACGTCTTAACATGTAGCATCTAAAGAGAACCAAAAGGAGAATTTTCTTTCGTCAAAATTTTTCAGAAAATCACGTTTTAAGGAAATCCCGCATCGTGCGAAATTATCTTGTTTTTCCTAAACAACACGTTGTAAGTCGAAAAGCTTTCATGTTGCGTGTATGTCTACGTGTGTAGCCTTAAAAGAGAAGGCACAGGACAGTTTTCTCTCGAAAGGATATGTAAGAATACCACTTCATAAGGAAATACAGTTTTGCAGAGTAAAGACATATACGTACGCATTGGAAACTCTTTACGAGAAGAAATAACGCATCGTACAAAATTAGCTTGTATCTCCAAAACTACACGTTGTATCTCGAAAAGAATTGTTGTGGCGTGTACGTCTTAACATGTAGCATCTAAGAGAACCAAAAGGAGAATTTTCTTTCGTCAAAATTTTTCAGAAAATCACGTTTTAAGGAAATCCCGCATCGTGCGAAATTATCTTGTTTTTCCTAAACAACACGTTGTAAGTCGAAAAGCTTTCATGTTGCCTGTATGTCTACGTGTGTAGCCTCAAAGGAGAAGGCACAGGACAGTTTTCTCTCGAAACGATATGTAAGAATACCACTTCATAAGGAAATACAGTTTTGCAGAGTAAAGACATATACGTACGCATTGGAAACTCTTTACGAAAAGAAATAACGCATAGTACAAAATTAGCCATATCTCCAAAACTACACGTTGTATCTCGAAAAGAATTGTTGTGGCGTGTACGTCTTAACATGTAGCATCTAAAGAGAACCAAAAGGAGAATTTTCTTTCGTCAAAATTTTTCAGAAAATCACGTTTTAAGGAAATCCCGCATCGTGCGAAATTATCTTGTTTTTCCTAAACAACACGTTGTAAGTCGAAAAGCTTTCATGTTGCGTGTATGTCTAAGTGTGTAGCCTCAAAAGAGAAGGCACAGGACAGTTTTCTCTCGAAAGGATATGTAAGAATACCACTTCATAAGGAAATACAGTTTTGCAGAGTAAAGACATATACGTACGCATTGGAAACTCTTTACGAGAAGAAATAACGCATAGTACAAAATTAGCTTGTATCTCCAAAACTACACGTTGTATCTCGAAAAGAATTGTTGTGGCGCGTACGTCTTAACATGTAGCATCTAAAGAGAACCAAAAGGAGAATTTTCTTTCGTCAAAATTTTTCAGAAAATCACGTTTTAAGGAAATCCCGCATCGTGCGAAATTATCTTGTTTTTCCTAAACAACACGTTGTAAGTCGAAAAGCTTTCATGTTGCGTGTATGTCTAAGTGTGTAGCCTCAAAAGAGAAGGCACAGGACAGTTTTCTCTCGAAAGGATATGTAAGAATACCACTTCATAAGGAAATACAGTTTTGCAGAGTAAAGACATATACGTACGCATTGGAAACTCTTTAAGAGAAGAAATAACGCATCGTACAAAATTAGCTTGTATCTCCAAAACTACACGTTGTATCTCGAAAAGAATTGTTGTGGCGTGTACGTCTTAACATGTAGCATCTAAAGAGAACCAAAAGGAGAATTTTCTTTCGTCAAAATTTTTCAGAAAATCACGTTTTAAGGAAATCCCGCATCGTGCGAAATTATCTTGTTTTCCTAAACAACACGTTGTAAGTCGAAAAGCTTTCATGTTGCGTGTATGTCTAAGTGTGTAGCCTCAAAGGAGAAGGCACAGGACAGTTTTCTCTCGAAAGGATATGTAAGAATACCACTTCATAAGGAAATACAGTTTTGCAGAGTAAAGACATATACGTACGCATTGGAAACTCTTTACGAGAAGAAATAACGCATCGTACAAAATTAGCTTGTATCTCCAAAACTACACGTTGTATCTCGAAAAGAATTGCTGTGGCGTGTACGTCTCAACATGTAGCATCTAAAGAGAACCAAAAGGAGAATTTTCTTTCGTCAAAATTTTTCAGAAAATCACGTTTTAAGGAAATCCCGCATCGTGCGAAATTATCTTGTTTTTCCTAAACAACACGTTGTAAGTCGAAAAGCTTTCATGTTGCGTGTATGTCTAAGTGTGTAGCCTCAAAGGAGAAGGCACAGGACAGTTTTCTCTCGAAAGGATATGTAAGAATACCACTTCATAAGGAAATACAGTTTTGCAGAGTAAAGACATATACGTACGCATTGGAAACTCTTTACGAGAAGAAATAACGCATCGTACAAAATTAGCTTGTATCTCCAAAACTACACGTTGTATCTCGAAAAGAATTGTTGTGGCGTGTACGTCTTAACATGTAGCATCTAAAGAGAACCAAAAGGAGAATTTTCTTTCGTCAAAATTTTTCAGAAAATCACGTTTTAAGGAAATCCCGCATCGTGCGAAATTATCTTGTTTTTCCTAAACAACACGTTGTAAGTCGAAAAGCTTTCATGTTGCGTGTATGTCTAAGTGTGTAGCCTCAAAAGAGAAGGCACAGGACAGTTTTCTCTCGAAAGGATATGTAAGAATACCACTTCATAAGGAAATACAGTTTTGCAGAGTAAAGACATATACGTACGCATTGGAAACTCTTTACGAGAAGAAATAACGCATCGTACAAAATTAGCTTGTATCTCCAAAACTACACGTTGTATCTCGAAAAGAATTGTTGTGGCGTGTACGTCTTAACATGTAGCATCTAAAGAGAACCAAAAGGAGAATTTTCTTTCGTCAAAATTTTTCAGAAAATCACGTTTTAAGGAAATCCCGCATCGTGCGAAATTATCTTGTTTTTCCTAAACAACACGTTGTAATTCGAAAAGGTTTCATGTTGCGTGTATGTCTAAGTGTGTAGCCTCAAAAGAGAAGGCACAGGACAGTTTTCTCTCGAAAGGATATGTAAGAATACCACTTCATAAGGAAATACAGTTTTGCAGAGTAAAGACATATACGTACGCATTGGAAACTCTTTACGAGAAGAAATAACGCATCGTACAAAATTAGCTTGTATCTCCAAAACTACACGTTGTATCTCGAAAAGAATTGTTGTGGCGTGTACGTCTTAACATGTAGCATCTAAAGAGAACCAAAAGGAGAATTTACTTTCGTCAAAATTTTTCAGAAAATCACGTTTTAAGGAAATCCCGCATCGTGCGAAATTATCTTGTTTTTCCTAAACAACACGTTGTAAGTCGAAAAGCTTTCATGTTGCGTGTATGTCTAAGTGTGTAGCCTCAAAAGAGAAGGCACAGGACAGTTTTCTCTCGAAAGGATATGTAAGAATACCACTTCATAAGGAAATACAGTTTTGCAGAGTAAAGACATATACGTACGCATTGGAAACTCTTTACGAGAAGAAATAACGCATCGTACAAAATTAGCTTGTATCTCCAAAACTACACGTTGTATCTCGAAAAGAATTGTTGTGGCGTGTACGTCTTAACATGTAGCATCTAAAGAGAACCAAAAGGAGAATTTTCTTTCGTCAAAATTTTTCAGAAAATCACGTTTTAAGGAAATCCCGCATCGTGCGAAATTATCTTGTTTTTCCTAAACAACACGTTGTAAGTCGAAAAGCTTTCATGTTGCGTGTATGTCTAAGTGTGTAGCCTCAAAGGAGAAGGCACAGGACAGTTTTCTCTCGAAAGGATATGTAAGAATACCACTTCATAAGGAAATACAGTTTTGCAGAGTAAAGACATATACGTACGCATTGGAAACTCTTTACGAGAAGAAATAACGCATAGTACAAAATTAGCTTGTATCTCCAAAACTACACGTTGTATCTCGAAAAGAATTGTTGTGGCGTGTACGTCTTAACATGTAGCATCTAAAGAGAAACAAAAGGAGAATTTTCTTTCGTCAAAATTTTTCAGAAAATCACGTTTTAAGGAAATCCCGCATCGTGCGAAATTATCTTGTTTTTCCTAAACAACACGTTGTAAGTCAAAAAGCTTTCATGTTGCGTGTATGTCTAAGTGTGTAGCCTCAAAAGAGAAGGCACAGGACAGTTTTCTCTCGAAAGGATATGTAAGAATACCACTTCATAAGGAAATACAGTTTTGCAGAGTAAAGACATATATGTACGCATTGGAAATTCTTTACGAGAAGAAATAACGTATAGTACAAAATTAGCTTGTATCTCCAAAACTACACGTTGTATCTCGAAAAGAATTGTTGTGGCGTGTACGTCTTAACATGTAGCATCTAAGAGAACCAAAAGGAGAATTTTCTTTCGTCAAAATTTTTCAGAAAATCACGTTTTAAGGAAATCCCGCATCGTGCGAAATTATCTTGTTTTTCCTAAACAACACGTTGTAAGTCGAAAAGCTTTCATGTTGCCTGTATGTCTACGTGTGTAGCCTCAAAGGAGAAGGCACAGGACAGTTTTCTCTCGAAACGATATGTAAGAATACCACTTCATAAGGAAATACAGTTTTGCAGAGTAAAGACATATACGTACGCATTGGAAACTCTTTACGAGAAGAAATAACGCATAGTACAAAATTAGCTTGTATCTCCAAAACTACACGTTGTATCTCGAAAAGAATTGTTGTGGCGTGTACGTCTTAACATGTAGCATCTAAAGAGAACCAAAAGGAGAATTTTCTTTCGTCAAAATTTTTCAGAAAATCACGTTTTAAGGAAATCCCGCATCGTGCGAAATTATCTTGTTTTTCCTAAACAACACGTTGTAAGTCGAAAAGCTTTCATGTTGCGTGTATGTCTAAGTGTGTAGCCTCAAAAGAGAAGGCACAGGACAGTTTTCTCTCGAAAGGATATGTAAGAATACCACTTCATAAGGAAATACAGTTTTGCAGAGTAAAGACATATACGTACGCATTGGAAACTCTTTACGAGAAGAAATAACGCATAGTACAAAATTAGCTTGTATCTCCAAAACTACACGTTGTATCTCGAAAAGAATTGTTGTGGCGCGTACGTCTTAACATGTAGCATCTAAAGAGAACCAAAAGGAGAATTTTCTTTCGTCAAAATTTTTCAGAAAATCACGTTTTAAGGAAATCCCGCATCGTGCGAAATTATCTTGTTTTTCCTAAACAACACGTTGTAAGTCGAAAAGCTTTCATGTTGCGTGTATGTCTAAGTGTGTAGCCTCAAAAGAGAAGGCACAGGACAGTTTTCTCTCGAAAGGATATGTAAGAATACCACTTCATAAGGAAATACAGTTTTGCAGAGTAAAGACATATACGTACGCATTGGAAACTCTTTACGAGAAGAAATAACGCATCGTACAAAATTAGCTTGTATCTCCAAAACTACACGTTGTATCTCGAAAAGAATTGTTGTGGCGTGTACGTCTTAACATGTAGCATCTAAAGAGAACCAAAAGGAGAATTTTCTTTCGTCAAAATTTTTCAGAAAATCACGTTTTAAGGAAATCCCGCATCGTGCGAAATTATCTTGTTTTCCTAAACAACACGTTTTAAGTCGAAAAGCTTTCATGTTGCGTGTATGTCTAAGTGTGTAGCCTCAAAGGAGAAGGCACAGGACAGTTTTCTCTCGAAAGGATATGTAAGAATACCACTTCATAAGGAAATACAGTTTTGCAGAGTAAAGACATATACGTACGCATTGGAAACTCTTTACGAGAAGAAATAACGCATCGTACAAAATTAGCTTGTATCTCCAAAACTACACGTTGTATCTCGAAAAGAATTGTTGTGGCGTGTACGTCTCAACATGTAGCATCTAAAGAGAACCAAAAGGAGAATTTTCTTTCGTCAAAATTTTTCAGAAAATCACGTTTTAAGGAAATCCCGCATCGTGCGAAATTATCTTGTTTTTCCTAAACAACACGTTGTAAGTCGAAAAGCTTTCATGTTGCGTGTATGTCTAAGTGTGTAGCCTCAAAGGAGAAGGCACAGGACAGTTTTCTCTCGAAAGGATATGTAAGAATACCACTTCATAAGGAAATACAGTTTTGCAGAGTAAAGACATATACGTACGCATTGGAAACTCTTTACGAGAAGAAATAACGCATCGTACAAAATTAGCTTGTATCTCCAAAACTACACGTTGTATCTCGAAAAGAATTGTTGTGGCGTGTACGTCTTAACATGTAGCATCTAAAGAGAACCAAAAGGAGAATTTTCTTTCGTCAAAATTTTTCAGAAAATCACGTTTTAAGGAAATCCCGCATCGTGCGAAATTATCTTGTTTTTCCTAAACAACACGTTGTAAGTCGAAAAGCTTTCATGTTGGGTGTATGTCTAAGTGTGTAGCCTCAAAAGAGAAGGCACAGGACAGTTTTCTCTCGAAAGGATATGTAAGAATACCACTTCATAAGGAAATACAGTTTTGCAGAGTAAAGACATATACGTACGCATTGGAAAATCTTTACGAGAAGAAATAACGCATCATAAAAAATTAGCTTGTATCTCCAAAACTACACGTTGTATCTCGAAAAGAATTGTTGTGGCGTGTACGTCTTAACATGTAGCATCTAAAGAGAACCAAAAGGAGAATTTTCTTTCGTCAAAATTTT
The DNA here is from genome assembly GCF_947179515.1 of Apodemus sylvaticus. Taxonomy (NCBI): domain Eukaryota; kingdom Metazoa; phylum Chordata; class Mammalia; order Rodentia; family Muridae; genus Apodemus; species Apodemus sylvaticus. The sequence goes on from NW_026263416.1 coordinate 1,196,579, forward strand.
TCAGAAAATCACGTTTTAAGGAAATCCCGCATCGTGCGAAATTATCTTGTTTTTCCTAAACAACAGGTTGTAAGTCGAAAAGCTTTCATGTTGCGTGTATGTCTAAGTGTGTAGCCTCAAAAGAGAAGGCACAGGACAGTTTTCTCTCGAAAGGATATGTAAGAATACCACTTCATAAGGAAATACAGTTTTGCAGAGTAAAGACATATACGTACGCATTGGAAACTCTTTACGAGAAGAAATAACGCATCGTACAAAATTAGCTTGTATCTCCAAAACTACACGTTGTATCTCGAAAAGAATTGTTGTGGCATGTACGTCTTAACATGTAGCATCTAAAGAGAACCAAAAGGAGAATTTTCTTTCGTCAAAATTTTTCAGAAAATCACGTTTTAAGGAAATCCCGCATCGTGCGAAATTATCTTGTTTTTCCTAAACAACACGTTGTAAGTCGAAAAGCTTTCATGTTGCGTGTATGTCTAAGTGTGTAGCCTCAAAGGAGAAGGCACAGGACAGTTTTCTCTCGAAAGGATATGTAAGAATACCACTTCATAAGGAAATACAGTTTTGCAGAGTAAAGACATATACGTACGCATTGGAAACTCTTTACGAGAAGAAATAACGCATAGTACAAAATTAGCTTGTATCTCCAAAACTACACGTTGTATCTCGAAAAGAATTGTTGTGGCGTGTACGTCTTAACATGTAGCATCTAAAGAGAAACAAAAGGAGAATTTTCTTTCGTCAAAATTTTTCAGAAAATCACGTTTTAAGGAAATCCCGCATCGTGCGAAATTATCTTGTTTTTCCTAAACAACACGTTGTAAGTCGAAAAGCTTTCATGTTGCGTGTATGTCTAAGTGTGTAGCCTCAAAAGAGAAGGCACAGGACAGTTTTCTCTCGAAAGGATATGTAAGAATACCACTTCATAAGGAAATACAGTTTTGCAGAGTAAAGACATATACGTACGCATTGGAAATTCTTTACGAGAAGAAATAACGCATAGTACAAAATTAGCTTGTATCTCCAAAACTACACGTTGTATCTCGAAAAGAATTGTTGTGGCGTGTACGTCTTAACATGTAGCATCTAAAGAGAACCAAAAGGAGAATTTTCTTTCGTCAAAATTTTTCAGAAAATCACGTTTTAAGGAAATCCCGCATCGTGCGAAATTATCTTGTTTTTCCTAAACAACACGTTGTAAGTCGAAAAGCTTTCATGTTGCGTGTATGTCTACGTGTGTAGCCTTAAAAGAGAAGGCACAGGACAGTTTTCTCTCGAAAGGATATGTAAGAATACCACTTCATAAGGAAATACAGTTTTGCAGAGTAAAGACATATACGTACGCATTGGAAACTCTTTACGAGAAGAAATAACGCATCGTACAAAATTAGCTTGTATCTCCAAAACTACACGTTGTATCTCGAAAAGAATTGTTGTGGCGTGTACGTCTTAACATGTAGCATCTAAGAGAACCAAAAGGAGAATTTTCTTTCGTCAAAATTTTTCAGAAAATCACGTTTTAAGGAAATCCCGCATCGTGCGAAATTATCTTGTTTTTCCTAAACAACACGTTGTAAGTCGAAAAGCTTTCATGTTGCCTGTATGTCTACGTGTGTAGCCTCAAAGGAGAAGGCACAGGACAGTTTTCTCTCGAAACGATATGTAAGAATACCACTTCATAAGGAAATACAGTTTTGCAGAGTAAAGACATATACGTACGCATTGGAAACTCTTTACGAAAAGAAATAACGCATAGTACAAAATTAGCCATATCTCCAAAACTACACGTTGTATCTCGAAAAGAATTGTTGTGGCGTGTACGTCTTAACATGTAGCATCTAAAGAGAACCAAAAGGAGAATTTTCTTTCGTCAAAATTTTTCAGAAAATCACGTTTTAAGGAAATCCCGCATCGTGCGAAATTATCTTGTTTTTCCTAAACAACACGTTGTAAGTCGAAAAGCTTTCATGTTGCGTGTATGTCTAAGTGTGTAGCCTCAAAAGAGAAGGCACAGGACAGTTTTCTCTCGAAAGGATATGTAAGAATACCACTTCATAAGGAAATACAGTTTTGCAGAGTAAAGACATATACGTACGCATTGGAAACTCTTTACGAGAAGAAATAACGCATAGTACAAAATTAGCTTGTATCTCCAAAACTACACGTTGTATCTCGAAAAGAATTGTTGTGGCGCGTACGTCTTAACATGTAGCATCTAAAGAGAACCAAAAGGAGAATTTTCTTTCGTCAAAATTTTTCAGAAAATCACGTTTTAAGGAAATCCCGCATCGTGCGAAATTATCTTGTTTTTCCTAAACAACACGTTGTAAGTCGAAAAGCTTTCATGTTGCGTGTATGTCTAAGTGTGTAGCCTCAAAAGAGAAGGCACAGGACAGTTTTCTCTCGAAAGGATATGTAAGAATACCACTTCATAAGGAAATACAGTTTTGCAGAGTAAAGACATATACGTACGCATTGGAAACTCTTTAAGAGAAGAAATAACGCATCGTACAAAATTAGCTTGTATCTCCAAAACTACACGTTGTATCTCGAAAAGAATTGTTGTGGCGTGTACGTCTTAACATGTAGCATCTAAAGAGAACCAAAAGGAGAATTTTCTTTCGTCAAAATTTTTCAGAAAATCACGTTTTAAGGAAATCCCGCATCGTGCGAAATTATCTTGTTTTCCTAAACAACACGTTGTAAGTCGAAAAGCTTTCATGTTGCGTGTATGTCTAAGTGTGTAGCCTCAAAGGAGAAGGCACAGGACAGTTTTCTCTCGAAAGGATATGTAAGAATACCACTTCATAAGGAAATACAGTTTTGCAGAGTAAAGACATATACGTACGCATTGGAAACTCTTTACGAGAAGAAATAACGCATCGTACAAAATTAGCTTGTATCTCCAAAACTACACGTTGTATCTCGAAAAGAATTGCTGTGGCGTGTACGTCTCAACATGTAGCATCTAAAGAGAACCAAAAGGAGAATTTTCTTTCGTCAAAATTTTTCAGAAAATCACGTTTTAAGGAAATCCCGCATCGTGCGAAATTATCTTGTTTTTCCTAAACAACACGTTGTAAGTCGAAAAGCTTTCATGTTGCGTGTATGTCTAAGTGTGTAGCCTCAAAGGAGAAGGCACAGGACAGTTTTCTCTCGAAAGGATATGTAAGAATACCACTTCATAAGGAAATACAGTTTTGCAGAGTAAAGACATATACGTACGCATTGGAAACTCTTTACGAGAAGAAATAACGCATCGTACAAAATTAGCTTGTATCTCCAAAACTACACGTTGTATCTCGAAAAGAATTGTTGTGGCGTGTACGTCTTAACATGTAGCATCTAAAGAGAACCAAAAGGAGAATTTTCTTTCGTCAAAATTTTTCAGAAAATCACGTTTTAAGGAAATCCCGCATCGTGCGAAATTATCTTGTTTTTCCTAAACAACACGTTGTAAGTCGAAAAGCTTTCATGTTGCGTGTATGTCTAAGTGTGTAGCCTCAAAAGAGAAGGCACAGGACAGTTTTCTCTCGAAAGGATATGTAAGAATACCACTTCATAAGGAAATACAGTTTTGCAGAGTAAAGACATATACGTACGCATTGGAAACTCTTTACGAGAAGAAATAACGCATCGTACAAAATTAGCTTGTATCTCCAAAACTACACGTTGTATCTCGAAAAGAATTGTTGTGGCGTGTACGTCTTAACATGTAGCATCTAAAGAGAACCAAAAGGAGAATTTTCTTTCGTCAAAATTTTTCAGAAAATCACGTTTTAAGGAAATCCCGCATCGTGCGAAATTATCTTGTTTTTCCTAAACAACACGTTGTAATTCGAAAAGGTTTCATGTTGCGTGTATGTCTAAGTGTGTAGCCTCAAAAGAGAAGGCACAGGACAGTTTTCTCTCGAAAGGATATGTAAGAATACCACTTCATAAGGAAATACAGTTTTGCAGAGTAAAGACATATACGTACGCATTGGAAACTCTTTACGAGAAGAAATAACGCATCGTACAAAATTAGCTTGTATCTCCAAAACTACACGTTGTATCTCGAAAAGAATTGTTGTGGCGTGTACGTCTTAACATGTAGCATCTAAAGAGAACCAAAAGGAGAATTTACTTTCGTCAAAATTTTTCAGAAAATCACGTTTTAAGGAAATCCCGCATCGTGCGAAATTATCTTGTTTTTCCTAAACAACACGTTGTAAGTCGAAAAGCTTTCATGTTGCGTGTATGTCTAAGTGTGTAGCCTCAAAAGAGAAGGCACAGGACAGTTTTCTCTCGAAAGGATATGTAAGAATACCACTTCATAAGGAAATACAGTTTTGCAGAGTAAAGACATATACGTACGCATTGGAAACTCTTTACGAGAAGAAATAACGCATCGTACAAAATTAGCTTGTATCTCCAAAACTACACGTTGTATCTCGAAAAGAATTGTTGTGGCGTGTACGTCTTAACATGTAGCATCTAAAGAGAACCAAAAGGAGAATTTTCTTTCGTCAAAATTTTTCAGAAAATCACGTTTTAAGGAAATCCCGCATCGTGCGAAATTATCTTGTTTTTCCTAAACAACACGTTGTAAGTCGAAAAGCTTTCATGTTGCGTGTATGTCTAAGTGTGTAGCCTCAAAGGAGAAGGCACAGGACAGTTTTCTCTCGAAAGGATATGTAAGAATACCACTTCATAAGGAAATACAGTTTTGCAGAGTAAAGACATATACGTACGCATTGGAAACTCTTTACGAGAAGAAATAACGCATAGTACAAAATTAGCTTGTATCTCCAAAACTACACGTTGTATCTCGAAAAGAATTGTTGTGGCGTGTACGTCTTAACATGTAGCATCTAAAGAGAAACAAAAGGAGAATTTTCTTTCGTCAAAATTTTTCAGAAAATCACGTTTTAAGGAAATCCCGCATCGTGCGAAATTATCTTGTTTTTCCTAAACAACACGTTGTAAGTCAAAAAGCTTTCATGTTGCGTGTATGTCTAAGTGTGTAGCCTCAAAAGAGAAGGCACAGGACAGTTTTCTCTCGAAAGGATATGTAAGAATACCACTTCATAAGGAAATACAGTTTTGCAGAGTAAAGACATATATGTACGCATTGGAAATTCTTTACGAGAAGAAATAACGTATAGTACAAAATTAGCTTGTATCTCCAAAACTACACGTTGTATCTCGAAAAGAATTGTTGTGGCGTGTACGTCTTAATATGTAGCATCTAAAGAGAACCAAAAGGAGAATTTTCTTTCGTCAAAATTTTTCAGAAAATCACGTTTTAAGGAAATCCCGCATCGTGCGAAATTATCTTGTTTTTCCTAAACAACACGTTGTAAGTCGAAAAGCTTTCATGTTGCGTGTATGTCTACGTGTGTAGCCTCAAAAGAGAAGGCACAGGACAGTTTTCTCTCGAAAGGATATGTAAGAATACCACTTCATAAGGAAATACAGTTTTGCAGAGTAAAGACATATACGTACGCATTGGAAACTCTTTACGAGAAGAAATAACGCATCGTACAAAATTAGCTTGTATCTCCAAAACTACACGTTGTATCTCGAAAAGAATTGTTGTGGCGTGTACGTCTTAACATGTAGCATCTAAGAGAACCAAAAGGAGAATTTTCTTTCGTCAAAATTTTTCAGAAAATCACGTTTTAAGGAAATCCCGCATCGTGCGAAATTATCTTGTTTTTCCTAAACAACACGTTGTAAGTCGAAAAGCTTTCATGTTGTGTGTATGTCTACGTGTGTAGCCTCAAAGGAGAAGGCACAGGACAGTTTTCTCTCGAAAGGATATGTAAGAATACCACTTCATAAGGAAATACAGTTTTGCAGAGTAAAGACATATACGTACGCATTGGAAACTCTTTACGAGAAGAAATAACGCATAGTACAAAATTAGCTTGTATCTCCAAAACTACACGTTGTATCTCGAAAAGAATTGTTGTGGCGTGTACGTCTTAACATGTAGCATCTAAAGATAACCAAAAGGAGAATTTTCTTTCGTCAAAATTTTTCAGAAAATCACGTTTTAAGGAAATCCCGCATCGTGCGAAATTATCTTGTTTTTCCTAAACAACACGTTGTAAGTCGAAAAGCTTTCATGTTGCGTGTATGTCTAAGTGTGTAGCCTCAAAAGAGAAGGCACAGGACAGTTTTCTCTCGAAAGGATATGTAAGAATACCACTTCATAAGGAAATACAGTTTTGCAGAGTAAAGACATATACGTACGCATTGGAAACTCTTTACGAGAAGAAATAACGCATAGTACAAAATTAGCTTGTATCTCCAAAACTACACGTTGTATCTCGAAAAGAATTGTTGTGGCGCGTACGTCTTAACATGTAGCATCTAAAGAGAACCAAAAGGAGAATTTTCTTTCGTCAAAATTTTTCAGAAAATCACGTTTTAAGGAAATCCCGCATCGTGCGAAATTATCTTGTTTTTCCTAAACAACACGTTGTAAGTCGAAAAGCTTTCATGTTGCGTGTATGTCTAAGTGTGTAGCCTCAAAAGAGAAGGCACAGGACAGTTTTCTCTCGAAAGGATATGTAAGAATACCACTTCATAAGGAAATACAGTTTTGCAGAGTAAAGACATATACGTACGCATTGGAAACTCTTTACGAGAAGAAATAACGCATCGTACAAAATTAGCTTGTATCTCCAAAACTACACGTTGTATCTCGAAAAGAATTGTTGTGGCGTGTACGTCTTAACATGTAGCATCTAAAGAGAACCAAAAGGAGAATTTTCTTTCGTCAAAATTTTTCAGAAAATCACGTTTTAAGGAAATCCCGCATCGTGCGAAATTATCTTGTTTTTCCTAAACAACACGTTGTAAGTCGAAAAGCTTTCATGTTGCGTGTATGTCTAAGTGTGTAGCCTCAAAGGAGAAGGCACAGGACAGTTTTCTCTCGAAAGGATATGTAAGAATACACTTCATAAGGAAATACAGTTTTGCAGAGTAAAGACATATACGTACGCATTGGAAACTCTTTACGAGAAGAAATAACGCATCGTACAAAATTAGCTTGTATCTCCAAAACTTACACGTTGTATCTCGAAAAGAATTGTTGTGGCGTGTACGTCTCAACATGTAGCATCTAAAGAGAACCAAAAGGAGAATTTTCTTTCGTCAAAATTTTTCAGAAAATCACGTTTTAAGGAAATCCCGCATCGTGCGAAATTATCTTGTTTTTCCTAAACAACACGTTGTAAGTCGAAAAGCTTTCATGTTGCGTGTATGTCTAAGTGTGTAGCCTCAAAGGAGAAGGCACAAGACAGTTTTCTCTCGAAAGGATATGTAAGAATACCACTTCATAAGGAAATACAGTTTTGCAGAGTAAAGACATATACGTACGCATTGGAAACTCTTTACGAGAAGAAATAACGCATCGTACAAAATTAGCTTGTATCTCCAAAACTACACGTTGTATCTCGAAAAGAATTGTTGTGGCGTGTACGTCTTAACATGTAGCATCTAAAGAGAACCAAAAGGAGAATTTTCTTTCGTCAAAATTTTTCAGAAAATCACGTTTTAAGGAAATCCCGCATCGTGCGAAATTATCTTGTTTTTCCTAAACAACACGTTGTAAGTCGAAAAGCTTTCATGTTGCGTGTATGTCTAAGTGTGTAGCCTCAAAAGAGAAGGCACAGGACAGTTTTCTCTCGAAAGGATATGTAAGAATACCACTTCATAAGGAAATACAGTTTTGCAGAGTAAAGACATATACGTACGCATTGGAAACTCTTTACGAGAAGAAATAACGCATCGTACAAAATTAGCTTGTATCTCCAAAACTACACGTTGTATCTCGAAAAGAATTGTTGTGGCGTGTACGTCTTAACATGTAGCATCTAAAGAGAACCAAAAGGAGAATTTCTTTCGTCAAAATTTTTCAGAAAATCACGTTTTAAGGAAATCCCGCATCGTGCGAAATTATCTTGTTTTTCCTAAACAACACGTTGTAAGTCGAAAAGCTTTCATGTTGCGTGTATGTCTAAGTGTGTAGCCTCAAAAGAGAAGGCACAGGACAGTTTTCTCTCGAAAGGATATGTAAGAATACCACTTCATAAGGAAATACAGTTTTGCAGAGTAAAGACATATACGTACGCATTGGAAACTCTTTAAGAGAAGAAATAACGCATCGTACAAAATTAGCTTGTATCTCCAAAACTACACGTTGTATCTCGAAAAGAATTGTTGTGGCGTGTACGTCTTAACATGTAGCATCTAAAGAGAACCAAAAGGAGAATTTTCTTTCGTCAAAATTTTTCAGAAAATCACGTTTTAAGGAAATCCCGCATCGTGCGAAATTATCTTGTTTTTCCTAAACAACACGTTGTAAGTCGAAAAGCTTTCATCTTGCGTGTATGTCTAAGTGTGTAGCCTCTAAGGAGAAGGCACAGGACAGTTTTCTCTCGAAAGGATATGTAAGAATACCACTTCATAAGGAAATACAGTTTTGCAGAGTAAAGACATATACGTACGCATTGGAAACTCTTTACGAGAAGAAATAACGCATCGTACAAAATTAGCTTGTATCTCCAAAACTACACGTAGTATCTCGAAAAGAATTGTTGTGGCGTGTACGTCTTAACATGTAGCATCTAAAGAGAACCAAAAGGAGAATTTTCTTTCGTCAAAATTTTTCAGAAAATCACGTTTTAAGGAAATCCCGCATCGTGCGAAATTATCTTGTTTTTCCTAAACAACACGTTGTAGGTCGAAAAGCTTTCATGTTGCGTGTATGTCTAAGTGTGTAGCCTCAAAAGAGAAGGCACAGGACAGTTTTCTCTCGAAAGGATATGTAAGAATACCACTTCATAAGGAAATACAGTTTTGCAGAGTAAAGACATATACGTACGCATTGGAAACTCTTTACGAGAAGAAATAACGCATAGTAAAAATTAGCTTGTATCTCCAAAACTACACGTTGTATCTCGAAAAGAATTGTTGTGGCGCGTACGTCTTAACATGTAGCATCTAAAGAGAACCAAAAGGAGAATTTTCTTTCGTCAAAATTTTTCAGAAAATCACGTTTTAAGGAAATCCCGCATCGTGCGAAATTATCTTGTTTTTCCTAAACAACACGTTGTAAGTCGAAAAGCTTTCATGTTGCGTGTATGTCTAAGTGTGTAGCCTCAAAAGAGAAGGCACAGGACAGTTTTCTCTCGAAAGGATATGTAAGAATACCACTTCATAAGGAAATACAGTTTTGCAGAGTAAAGACATATACGTACGCATTGGAAACTCTTTACGAGAAGAAATAACGCATCGTACAAAATTAGCTTGTATCTCCAAAACTACACGTTGTATCTCGAAAAGAATTGTGTGTGGCGTGTACGTCTTAACATGTAGCATCTAAAGAGAACCAAAAGGAGAATTTTCTTTCGTCAAAATTTTTCAGAAAATCACGTTTTAAGGAAATCCCGCATCGTGCGAAATTATCTTGTTTTTCCTAAACAACACGTTGTAAGTCGAAAAGCTTTCATGTTGCGTGTATGTCTAAGTGTGTAGCCTCAAAGGAGAAGGCACAGGACAGTTTTCTCTCGAAAGGATATGTAAGAATACCACTTCATAAGGAAATACAGTTTTGCAGAGTAAAGACATATACGTACGCATTGGAAACTCTTTATGAGAAGAAATAACGCATCGTACAAAATTAGCTTGTATCTCCAAAACTACACGTTGTATCTCGAAAAGAATTGTTGTGGCGTGTACGTCTCAACATGTAGCATCTAAAGAGAACCAAAAGGAGAATTTTCTTTCGTCAAAATTTTTCAGAAAATCACGTTTTAAGGAAATCCCGCATCGTGCGAAATTATCTTGTTTTTCCTAAACAACACGTTGTAAGTCGAAAAGCTTTCATGTTGCGTGTATGTCTAAGTGTGTAGCCTCAAAGGAGAAGGCACAAGACAGTTTTCTCTCGAAAGGATATGTAAGAATACCACTTCATAAGGAAATACAGTTTTGCAGAGTAAAGACATATACGTACGCATTGGAAACTCTTTACGAGAAGAAATAACGCATCGTACAAAATTAGCTTGTATCTCCAAAACTACACGTTGTATCTCGAAAAGAATTGTTGTGGCGTGTACGTCTTAACATGTAGCATCTAAAGAGAACCAAAAGGAGAATTTTCTTTCGTCAAAATTTTTCAGAAAATCACGTTTTAAGGAAATCCCGCATCGTGCGAAATTATCTTGTTTTTCCTAAACAACACGTTGTAAGTCGAAAAGCTTTCATGTTGCGTGTATGTCTAAGTGTGTAGCCTCAAAAGAGAAGGCACAGGACAGTTTTCTCTCGAAAGGATATGTAAGAATACCACTTCATAAGGAAATACAGTTTTGCAGAGTAAAGACATATACGTACGCATTGGAAACTCTTTAAGAGAAGAAATAACGCATCGTACAAAATTAGCTTGTATCTCCAAAACTACACGTTGTATCTCGAAAAGAATTGTTGTGGCGTGTACGTCTTAACATGTAGCATCTAAAGAGAACCAAAAGGAGAATTTTCTTTCGTCAAAATTTTTCAGAAAATCACGTTTTAAGGAAATCCCGCATCGTGCGAAATTATCTTGTTTTTCCTAAACAACACGTTGTAAGTCGAAAAGCTTTCATGTTGCGTGTATGTCTAAGTGTGTAGCCTCAAAAGAGAAGGCACAGGACAGTTTTCTCTCGAAAGGATATGTAAGAATACCACTTCATAAGGAAATACAGTTTTGCAGAGTAAAGACATATACGTACGCATTGGAAACTCTTTACGAGAAGAAATAACGCATCGTACAAAATTAGCTTGTATCTCCAAAACTACACGTTGTATCTCGAAAAGAATTGTTGTGGCGTGTACGTCTTAACATGTAGCATCTAAAGAGAACCAAAAGGAGAATTTTCTTTCGTCAAAATTTTTCAGAAAATCACGTTTTAAGGAAATCCCGCATCGTGCGAAATTATCTTGTTTTTCCTAAACAACACGTTGTAAGTCGAAAAGCTTTCATGTTGCGTGTATGTCTAAGTGTGTAGCCTCAAAAGAGAAGGCACAGGACAGTTTTCTCTCGAAAGGATATGTAAGAATACCACTTCATAAGGAAATACAGTTTTGCAGAGTAAAGACATATACGTACGCATTGGAAACTCTTTACGAGAAGAAATAACGCATCGTACAAAATTAGCTTGTATCTCCAAAACTACACGTTGTATCTCGAAAAGAATTGTTGTGGCGTGTACGTCTTAACATGTAGCATCTAAAGAGAACCAAAAGGAGAATTTTCTTTCGTCAAAATTTTTCAGAAAATCACGTTTTAAGGAAATCCCGCATCGTGCGAAATTATCTTGTTTTTCCTAAACAACACGTTGTAAGTCGAAAAGCTTTCATGTTGCGTGTATGTCTAAGTGTGTAGCCTCAAAGGAGAAGGCACAGGACAGTTTTCTCTCGAAAGGATATGTAAGAATACCACTTCATAAGGAAATACAGTTTTGCAGAGTAAAGACATATACGTACGCATTGGAAACTCTTTACGAGAAGAAATAACGCATCGTACAAAATTAGCTTGTATCTCCAAAACTACACGTTGTATCTCGAAAAGAATTGTTGTGGCGTGTACGTCTTAACATGTAGCATCTAAAGAGAACCAAAAGGAGAATTTTCTTTCGTCAAAATTTTTCAGAAAATCACGTTTTAAGGAAATCCCGCATCGTGCGAAATTATCTTGTTTTTCCTAAACAACACGTTGTAAGTCGAAAAGCTTTCATGTTGCGTGTATGTCTAAGTGTGTAGCCTCAAAAGAGAAGGCACAGGACAGTTTTCTCTCGAAAGGATATGTAAGAATACCACTTCATAAGGAAATACAGTTTTGCAGAGTAAAGACATATACGTACGCATTGGAAACTCTTTACGAGAAGAAATAACGCATCGTACAAAATTAGCTTGTATCTCCAAAACTACACGTTGTATCTCGAAAAGAATTGTTGTGGCGTGTACGTCTTAACATGTAGCATCTAAAGAGAACCAAAAGGAGAATTTTCTTTCGTCAAAATTTTTCAGAAAATCACGTTTTAAGGAAATCCCGCATCGTGCGAAATTATCTTGTTTTTCCTAAACAACACGTTGTAAGTCGAAAAGCTTTCATGTTGCGTGTATGTCTAAGTGTGTAGCCTCAAAGGAGAAGGCACAGGACAGTTTTCTCTCGAAAGGATATGTAAGAATACCACTTCATAAGGAAATACAGTTTTGCAGAGTAAAGACATATACGTACGCATTGGAAACTCTTTAGGAGAAGAAATAACGCATCGTACAAAATTAGCTTGTATCTCCAAAACTACACGTTGTATCTCGAAAAGAATTGTTGTGGCGTGTACGTCTCAACATGTAGCATCTAAAGAGAACCAAAAGGAGAATTTTCTTTCGTCAAAATTTTTCAGAAAATCACGTTTTAAGGAAATCCCGCATCGTGCGAAATTATCTTGTTTTTCCTAAACAACACGTTGTAAGTCGAAAAGCTTTCATGTTGCGTGTATGTCTAAGTGTGTAGCCTCAAAGGAGAAGGCACAAGACAGTTTTCTCTCGAAAGGATATGTAAGAATACCACTTCATAAGGAAATACAGTTTTGCAGAGTAAAGACATATACGTACGCATTGGAAACTCTTTACGAGAAGAAATAACGCATCGTACAAAATTAGCTTGTATCTCCAAAACTACACGTTGTATCTCGAAAAGAATTGTTGTGGCGTGTACGTCTTAACATGTAGCATCTAAAGAGAACCAAAAGGAGAATTTTCTTTCGTCAAAATTTTTCAGAAAATCACGTTTTAAGGAAATCCCGCATCGTGCGAAATTATCTTGTTTTTCCTAAACAACACGTTGTAAGTCGAAAAGCTTTCATGTTGCGTGTATGTCTAAGTGTGTAGCCTCAAAAGAGAAGGCACAGGACAGTTTTCTCTCGAAAGGATATGTAAGAATACCACTTCATAAGGAAATACAGTTTTGCAGAGTAAAGACATATACGTACGCATTGGAAACTCTTTACGAGAAGAAATAACGCATCGTACAAAATTAGCTTGTATCTCCAAAACTACACGTTGTATCTCGAAAAGAATTGTTGTGGCGTGTACGTCTTAACATGTAGCATCTAAAGAGAACCAAAAGGAGAATTTTCTTTCGTCAAAATTTTTCAGAAAATCACGTTTTAAGGAAATCCCGCATCGTGCGAAATTATCTTGTTTTTCCTAAACAACACGTTGTAAGTCGAAAAGCTTTCATGTTGCGTGTATGTCTAAGTGTGTAGCCTCAAAAGAGAAGGCACAGGACAGTTTTCTCTCGAAAGGATATGTAAGAATACCACTTCATAAGGAAATACAGTTTTGCAGAGTAAAGACATATACGTACGCATTGGAAACTCTTTACGAGAAGAAATAACGCATCGTACAAAATTAGCTTGTATCTCCAAAACTACACGTTGTATCTCGAAAAGAATTGTTGTGGCGTGTACGTCTTAACATGTAGCATCTAAAGAGAACCAAAAGGAGAATTTTCTTTCGTCAAAATTTTTCAGAAAATCACGTTTTAAGGAAATCCCGCATCGTGCGAAATTATCTTGTTTTTCCTAAACAACACGTTGTAAGTCGAAAAGCTTTCATGTTGCGTGTATGTCTAAGTGTGTAGCCTCAAAAGAGAAGGCACAGGACAGTTTTCTCTCGAAAGGATATGTAAGAATACCACTTCATAAGGAAATACAGTTTTGCAGAGTAAAGACATATACGTACGCATTGGAAACTCTTTACGAGAAGAAATAACGCATCGTACAAAATTAGCTTGTATCTCCAAAACTACACGTTGTATCTCGAAAAGAATTGTTGTGGCGTGTACGTCTTAACATGTAGCATCTAAAGAGAACCAAAAGGAGAATTTTCTTTCGTCAAAATTTTTCAGAAAATCACGTTTTAAGGAAATCCCGCATCGTGCGAAATTATCTTGTTTTTCCTAAACAACACGTTGTAAGTCGAAAAGCTTTCATGTTGCGTGTATGTCTAAGTGTGTAGCCTCAAAGGAGAAGGCACAGGACAGTTTTCTCTCGAAAGGATATGTAAGAATACCACTTCATAAGGAAATACAGTTTTGCAGAGTAAAGACATATACGTACGCATTGGAAACTCTTTACGAGAAGAAATAACGCATCGTACAAAATTAGCTTGTATCTCCAAAACTACACGTTGTATCTCGAAAAGAATTGTTGTGGCGTGTACGTCTTAACATGTAGCATCTAAAGAGAACCAAAAGGAGAATTTTCTTTCGTCAAAATTTTTCAGAAAATCACGTTTTAAGGAAATCCCGCATCGTGCGAAATTATCTTGTTTTTCCTAAACAACACGTTGTAAGTCGAAAAGCTTTCATGTTGCGTGTATGTCTAAGTGTGTAGCCTCAAAAGAGAAGGCACAGGACAGTTTTCTCTCGAAAGGATATGTAAGAATACCACTTCATAAGGAAATACAGTTTTGCAGAGTAAAGACATATACGTACGCATTGGAAACTCTTTACGAGAAGAAATAACGCATCGTACAAAATTAGCTTATATCTCCAAAACTACACGTAGTATCTCGAAAAGAATTGTTGTGGCGTGTACGTCTTAACATGTAGCATCTAAAGAGAACCAAAAGGAGAATTTTCTTTCGTCAAAATTTTTCAGAAAATCACGTTTTAAGGAAATCCCGCATCGTGCGAAATTATCTTGTTTTTCCTAAACAACACGTTGTAAGTCGAAAAGCTTTCATGTTGCGTGTATGTCTAAGTGTGTAGCCTCAAAAGAGAAGGCACAGGACAGTTTTCTCTCGAAAGGATATGTAAGAATACCACTTCATAAGGAAATACAGTTTTGCAGAGTAAAGACATATACGTACGCATTGGAAACTCTTTACGAGAAGAAATAACGCATCGTACAAAATTAGCTTGTATCTCCAAAACTACACGTTGTATCTCGAAAAGAATTGTTGTGGCGTGTACGTCTTAACATGTAGCATCTAAAGAGAACCAAAAGGAGAATTTTCTTTCGTCAAAATTTTTCAGAAAATCACGTTTTAAGGAAATCCCGCATCGTGCGAAATTATCTTGTTTTTCCTAAACAACACGTTGTAAGTCGAAAAGCTTTCATGTTGCGTGTATGTCTAAGTGTGTAGCCTCTAAGGAGAAGGCACAGGACAGTTTTCTCTCGAAAGGATATGTAAGAATACCACTTCATAAGGAAATACAGTTTTGCAGAGTAAAGACATATACGTACGCATTGGAAACTCTTTACGAGAAGAAATAACGCATCGTACAAAATTAGCTTGTATCTCCAAAACTACACGTAGTATCTCGAAAAGAATTGTTGTGGCGTGTACGTCTTAACATGTAGCATCTAAAGAGAACCAAAAGGAGAATTTTCTTTCGTCAAAATTTTTCAGAAAATCACGTTTTAAGGAAATCCCGCATCGTGCGAAATTATCTTGTTTTTCCTAAACAACACGTTGTAGGTCGAAAAGCTTTCATGTTGCGTGTATGTCTAAGTGTGTAGCCTCAAAAGAGAAGGCACAGGACAGTTTTCTCTCGAAAGGATATGTAAGAATACCACTTCATAAGGAAATACAGTTTTGCAGAGTAAAGACATATACGTACGCATTGGAAACTCTTTACGAGAAGAAATAACGCATAGTAAAAATTAGCTTGTATCTCCAAAACTACACGTTGTATCTCGAAAAGAATTGTTGTGGCGCGTACGTCTTAACATGTAGCATCTAAAGAGAACCAAAAGGAGAATTTTCTTTCGTCAAAATTTTTCAGAAAATCACGTTTTAAGGAAATCCCGCATCGTGCGAAATTATCTTGTTTTTCCTAAACAACACGTTGTAAGTCGAAAAGCTTTCATGTTGCGTGTATGTCTAAGTGTGTAGCCTCAAAAGAGAAGGCACAGGACAGTTTTCTCTCGAAAGGATATGTAAGAATACCACTTCATAAGGAAATACAGTTTTGCAGAGTAAAGACATATACGTACGCATTGGAAACTCTTTACGAGAAGAAATAACGCATCGTACAAAATTAGCTTGTATCTCCAAAACTACACGTTGTATCTCGAAAAGAATTGTTGTGGCGTGTACGTCTTAACATGTAGCATCTAAAGAGAACCAAAAGGAGAATTTTCTTTCGTCAAAATTTTTCAGAAAATCACGTTTTAAGGAAATCCCGCATCGTGCGAAATTATCTTGTTTTTCCTAAACAACACGTTGTAAGTCGAAAAGCTTTCATGTTGCGTGTATGTCTAAGTGTGTAGCCTCAAAGGAGAAGGCACAGGACAGTTTTCTCTCGAAAGGATATGTAAGAATACCACTTCATAAGGAAATACAGTTTTGCAGAGTAAAGACATATACGTACGCATTGGAAACTCTTTAGGAGAAGAAATAACGCATCGTACAAAATTAGCTTGTATCTCCAAAACTACACGTTGTATCTCGAAAAGAATTGTTGTGGCGTGTACGTCTCAACATGTAGCATCTAAAGAGAACCAAAAGGAGAATTTTCTTTCGTCAAAATTTTTCAGAAAATCACGTTTTAAGGAAATCCCGCATCGTGCGAAATTATCTTGTTTTTCCTAAACAACACGTTGTAAGTCGAAAAGCTTTCATGTTGCGTGTATGTCTAAGTGTGTAGCCTCAAAGGAGAAGGCACAAGACAGTTTTCTCTCGAAAGGATATGTAAGAATACCACTTCATAAGGAAATACAGTTTTGCAGAGTAAAGACATATACGTACGCATTGGAAACTCTTTACGAGAAGAAATAACGCATCGTACAAAATTAGCTTGTATCTCCAAAACTACACGTTGTATCTCGAAAAGAATTGTTGTGGCGTGTACGTCTTAACATGTAGCATCTAAAGAGAACCAAAAGGAGAATTTTCTTTCGTCAAAATTTTTCAGAAAATCACGTTTTAAGGAAATCCCGCATCGTGCGAAATTATCTTGTTTTTCCTAAACAACACGTTGTAAGTCGAAAAGCTTTCATGTTGCGTGTATGTCTAAGTGTGTAGCCTCAAAAGAGAAGGCACAGGACAGTTTTCTCTCGAAAGGATATGTAAGAATACCACTTCATAAGGAAATACAGTTTTGCAGAGTAAAGACATATACGTACGCATTGGAAACTCTTTACGAGAAGAAATAACGCATCGTACAAAATTAGCTTGTATCTCCAAAACTACACGTTGTATCTCGAAAAGAATTGTTGTGGCGTGTACGTCTTAACATGTAGCATCTAAAGAGAACCAAAAGGAGAATTTTCTTTCGTCAAAATTTTTCAGAAAATCACGTTTTAAGGAAATCCCGCATCGTGCGAAATTATCTTGTTTTTCCTAAACAACACGTTGTAAGTCGAAAAGCTTTCATGTTGCGTGTATGTCTAAGTGTGTAGCCTCTAAGGAGAAGGCACAGGACAGTTTTCTCTCGAAAGGATATGTAAGAATACCACTTCATAAGGAAATACAGTTTTGCAGAGTAAAGACATATACGTACGCATTGGAAACTCTTTACGAGAAGAAATAACGCATCGTACAAAATTAGCTTGTATCTCCAAAACTACACGTAGTATCTCGAAAAGAATTGTTGTGGCGTGTACGTCTTAACATGTAGCATCTAAAGAGAACCAAAAGGAGAATTTTCTTTCGTCAAAATTTTTCAGAAAATCACGTTTTAAGGAAATCCCGCATCGTGCGAAATTATCTTGTTTTTCCTAAACAACACGTTGTAAGTCGAAAAGCTTTCATGTTGCGTGTATGTCTACGTGTGTAGCCTCAAAGGAGAAGGCACAGGACAGTTTTCTCTCGAAAGGATATGTAAGAATACCACTTCATAAGGAAATACAGTTTTGCAGAGTAAAGACATATACGTACGCATTGGAAACTCTTTACGAGAAGAAATAACGCATAGTACAAAATTAGCTTGTATCTCCAAAACTACACGTTGTATCTCGAAAAGAATTGTTGTGGCATGTACGTCTTAACATGTAGCATCTAAAGAGAACCAAAAGGAGAATTTTCTTTCGTCAAAATTTTTCAGAAAATCACGTTTTAAGGAAATCCCGCATCATGCGAAATTATCTTGTTTTTCCTAAACAACACGTTGTAAGTCGAAAAGCTTTCATGTTGCGTGTATGTCTAAGTGTGTAGCCTCAAAAGAGAAGGCACAGGACAGTTTTCTCTCGAAAGGATATGTAAGAATACCACTTCATAAGGAAATACAGTTTTGCAGAGTAAAGACATATACGTACGCATTGGAAACTCTTTACGAGAAGAAATAACGCATAGTACAAAATTAGCTTGTATCTCCAAAACTACACGTTGTATCTCGAAAAGAATTGTTGTGGCGCGTACGTCTTAACATGTAGCATCTAAAGAGAACCAAAAGGAGAATTTTCTTTCGTCAAAATTTTTCAGAAAATCACGTTTTAAGGAAATCCCGCATCGTGCGAAATTATCTTGTTTTTCCTAAACAACACGTTGTAAGTCGAAAAGCTTTCATGTTGCGTGTATGTCTAAGTGTGTAGCCTCAAAAGAGAAGGCACAGGACAGTTTTCTCTCGAAAGGATATGTAAGAATACCACTTCATAAGGAAATACAGTTTTGCAGAGTAAAGACATATACGTACGCATTGGAAACTCTTTACGAGAAGAAATAACGCATCGTACAAAATTAGCTTGTATCTCCAAAACTACACGTTGTATCTCGAAAAGAATTGTTGTGGCGTGTACGTCTTAACATGTAGCATCTAAAGAGAACCAAAAGGAGAATTTTCTTTCGTCAAAATTTTTCAGAAAATCACGTTTTAAGGAAATCCCGCATCGTGCGAAATTATCTTGTTTTTCCTAAACAACACGTTGTAAGTCGAAAAGCTTTCATGTTGCGTGTATGTCTAAGTGTGTAGCCTCAAAGGAGAAGGCACAGGACAGTTTTCTCTCGAAAGGATATGTAAGAATACCACTTCATAAGGAAATACAGTTTTGCAGAGTAAAGACATATACGTACGCATTGGAAACTCTTTACGAGAAGAAATAACGCATCGTACAAAATTAGCTTGTATCTCCAAAACTACACGTTGTATCTCGAAAAGAATTGTTGTGGCGTGTACGTCTCAACATGTAGCATCTAAAGAGAACCAAAAGGAGAATTTTCTTTCGTCAAAATTTTTCAGAAAATCACGTTTTAAGGAAATCCCGCATCGTGCGAAATTATGTTGTTTTTCCTAAACAACACGTTGTAAGTCGAAAAGCTTTCATGTTGCGTGTATGTCTAAGTGTGTAGCCTCAAAGGAGAAGGCACAAGACAGTTTTCTCTCGAAAGGATATGTAAGAATACCACTTCATAAGGAAATACAGTTTTGCAGAGTAAAGACATATACGTACGCATTGGAAACTCTTTACGAGAAGAAATAACGCATCGTACAAAATTAGCTTGTATCTCCAAAACTACACGTTGTATCTCGAAAAGAATTGTTGTGGCGTGTACGTCTTAACATGTAGCATCTAAAGAGAACCAAAAGGAGAATTTTCTTTCGTCAAAATTTTTCAGAAAATCACGTTTTAAGGAAATCCCGCATCGTGCGAAATTATCTTGTTTTTCCTAAACAACACGTTGTAAGTCGAAAAGCTTTCATGTTGCGTGTATGTCTAAGTGTGTAGCCTCAAAAGAGAAGGCACAGGACAGTTTTCTCTCGAAAGGATATGTAAGAATACCACTTCATAAGGAAATACAGTTTTGCAGAGTAAAGACATATACGTACGCATTGGAAACTCTTTAAGAGAAGAAATAACGCATCGTACAAAATTAGCTTGTATCTCCAAAACTACACGTTCTATCTCGAAAAGAATTGTTGTGGCGTGTACGTCTTAACATGTAGCATCTAAAGAGAACCAAAAGGAGAATTTTCTTTCGTCAAAATTTTTCAGAAAATCACGTTTTAAGGAAATCCCGCATCGTGCGAAATTATCTTGTTTTTCCTAAACAACACGTTGTAAGTCGAAAAGCTTTCATGTTGCGTGTATGTCTAAGTGTGTAGCCTCAAAAGAGAAGGCACAGGACAGTTTTCTCTCGAAAGGATATGTAAGAATACCACTTCATAAGGAAATACAGTTTTGCAGAGTAAAGACATATACGTACGCATTGGAAACTCTTTACGAGAAGAAATAACGCATCGTACAAAATTAGCTTGTATCTCCAAAACTACACGTTGTATCTCGAAAAGAATTGTTGTGGCGTGTACGTCTTAACATGTAGCATCTAAAGAGAACCAAAAGGAGAATTTTCTTTCGTCAAAATTTTTCAGAAAATCACGTTTTAAGGAAATCCCGCATCGTGCGAAATTATCTTGTTTTTCCTAAACAACACGTTGTAAGTCGAAAAGCTTTCATGTTGCGTGTATGTCTAAGTGTGTAGCCTCAAAGGAGAAGGCACAGGACAGTTTTCTCTCGAAAGGATATGTAAGAATACCACTTCATAAGGAAATACAGTTTTGCAGAGTAAAGACATATACGTACGCATTGGAAACTCTTTACGAGAAGAAATAACGCATCGTACAAAATTAGCTTGTATCTCCAAAACTACACGTAGTATCTCGAAAAGAATTGTTGTGGCGTGTACGTCTTAACATGTAGCATCTAAAGAGAACCAAAAGGAGAATTTTCTTTCGTCAAAATTTTTCAGAAAATCACGTTTTAAGGAAATCCCGCATCGTGCGAAATTATCTTGTTTTTCCTAAACAACACGTTGTAAGTCGAAAAGCTTTCATGTTGCGTGTATGTCTAAGTGTGTAGCCTCAAAAGAGAAGGCACAGGACAGTTTTCTCTCGAAAGGATATGTAAGAATACCACTTCATAAGGAAATACAGTTTTGCAGAGTAAAGACATATACGTACGCATTGGAAACTCTTTACGAGAAGAAATAACGCATCGTAAAAAATTAGCTTGTATCTCCAAAACTACACGTTGTATCTCGAAAAGAATTGTTGTGGCGTGTACGTCTCAACATGTAGCATCTAAAGAGAACCAAAAGGAGAATTTTCTTTCGTCAAAATTTTTCAGAAAATCACGTTTTAAGGAAATCCCGCATCGTGCGAAATTATCTTGTTTTTCCTAAACAACACGTTGTAAGTCGAAAAGCTTTCATGTTGCGTGTATGTCTAAGTGTGTAGCCTCAAAGGAGAAGGCACAAGACAGTTTTATCTCGAAAGGATATGTAAGAATACCACTTCATAAGGAAATACAGTTTTGCAGAGTAAAGACATATACGTACGCATTGGAAACTCTTTACGAGAAGAAATAACGCATCGTACAAAATTAGCTTGTATCTCCAAAACTACACGTTGTATCTCGAAAAGAATTGTTGTGGCGTGTACGTCTTAACATGTAGCATCTAAAGAGAACCAAAAGGAGAATTTTCTTTCGTCAAAATTTTTCAGAAAATCACGTTTTAAGGAAATCCCGCATCGTGCGAAATTATCTTGTTTTTCCTAAACAACACGTTGTAAGTCGAAAAGCTTTCATGTTGCGTGTATGTCTAAGTGTGTAGCCTCAAAAGAGAAGGCACAGGACAGTTTTCTCTCGAAAGGATATGTAAGAATACCACTTCATAAGGAAATACAGTTTTGCAGAGTAAAGACATATACGTACGCATTGGAAACTCTTTACGAGAAGAAATAACGCATAGTACAAAATTAGCTTGTATCTCCAAAACTACACGTTGTATCTCGAAAAGAATTGTTGTGGCGCGTACGTCTTAACATGTAGCATCTAAAGAGAACCAAAAGGAGAATTTTCTTTCGTCAAAATTTTTCAGAAAATCACGTTTTAAGGAAATCCCGCATCGTGCGAAATTATCTTGTTTTTCCTAAACAACACGTTGTAAGTCGAAAAGCTTTCATGTTGCGTGTATGTCTAAGTGTGTAGCCTCAAAAGAGAAGGCACAGGACAGTTTTCTCTCGAAAGGATATGTAAGAATACCACTTCATAAGGAAATACAGTTTTGCAGAGTAAAGACATATACGTACGCATTGGAAACTCTTTACGAGAAGAAATAACGCATCGTACAAAATTAGCTTGTATCTCCAAAACTACACGTTGTATCTCGAAAAGAATTGTTGTGGCGTGTACGTCTTAACATGTAGCATCTAAAGAGAACCAAAAGGAGAATTTTCTTTCGTCAAAATTTTTCAGAAAATCACGTTTTAAGGAAATCCCGCATCGTGCGAAATTATCTTGTTTTTCCTAAACAACACGTTGTAAGTCGAAAAGCTTTCATGTTGCGTGTATGTCTAAGTGTGTAGCCTCAAAGGAGAAGGCACAGGACAGTTTTCTCTCGAAAGGATATGTAAGAATACCACTTCATAAGGAAATACAGTTTTGCAGAGTAAAGACATATACGTACGCATTGGAAACTCTTTACGAGAAGAAATAACGCATCGTACAAAATTAGCTTGTATCTCCAAAACTACACGTTGTATCTCGAAAAGAATTGTTGTGGCGTGTACGTCTCAACATGTAGCATCTAAAGAGAACCAAAAGGAGAATTTTCTTTCGTCAAAATTTTTCAGAAAATCACGTTTTAAGGAAATCACGCATCGTGCGAAATTATCTTGTTTTTCCTAAACAACATGTTGTAAGTCGAAAAGCTTTCATGTTGCGTGTATGTCTAAGTGTGTAGCCTCAAAGGAGAAGGCACAAGACAGTTTTCTCTCGAAAGGATATGTAAGAATACCACTTCATAAGGAAATACAGTTTTGCAGAGTAAAGACATATACGTACGCATTGGAAACTCTTTACGAGTAGAAATAACGCATCGTACAAAATTAGCTTGTATCTCCAAAACTACAGGTTGTATCTCGAAAAGAATTGTTGTGGCGTGTACGTCTTAACATGTAGCATCTAAAGAGAACCAAAAGGAGAATTTTCTTTCGTCAAAATTTTTCAGAAAATCACGTTTTAAGGAAATCCCGCATCGTGCGAAATTATCTTGTTTTTCCTAAACAACACGTTGTAAGTCGAAAAGCTTTCATGTTGCGTGTATGTCTAAGTGTGTAGCCTCAAAAGAGAAGGCACAGGACAGTTTTCTCTCGAAAGGATATGTAAGAATACCACTTCATAAGGAAATACAGTTTTGCAGAGTAAAGACATATACGTACGCATTGGAAACTCTTTACGAGAAGAAATAACGCATCGTACAAAATTAGCTTGTATCTCCAAAACTACACGTTGTATCTCGAAAAGAATTGTTGTGGCGTGTACGTCTTAACATGTAGCATCTAAAGAGAACCAAAAGGAGAATTTTCTTTCGTCAAAATTTTTCAGAAAATCACGTTTTAAGGAAATCCCGCATCGTGCGAAAATATCTTGTTTTTCCTAAACAACACGTTGTAAGTCGAAAAGCTTTCATGTTGCGTGTATGTCTAAGTGTGTAGCCTCAAAGGAGAAGGCACAGGACAGTTTTCTCTCGAAAGGATATGTAAGAATACCACTTCATAAGGAAATACAGTTTTGCAGAGTAAAGACATATACGTACGCATTGGAAACTCTTTACGAGAAGAAATAACGCATCGTACAAAATTAGCTTGTATCTCCAAAACTACACGTAGTATCTCGAAAAGAATTGTTGTGGCGTGTACGTCTTAACATGTAGCATCTAAAGAGAACCAAAAGGAGAATTTTCTTTCGTCAAAATTTTTCCGAAAATCACGTTTTAAGGAAATCCCGCATCGTGCGAAATTATCTTGTTTTTCCTAAACAACACGTTGTAAGTCGAAAAGCTTTCATGTTGCGTGTATGTCTAAGTGTGTAGCCTCAAAAGAGAAGGCACAGGACAGTTTTCTCTCGAAAGGATATGTAAGAATACCACTTCATAAGGAAATACAGTTTTGCAGAGTAAAGACATATACGTACGCATTGGAAACTCTTTACGAGAAGAAATAACGCATCGTACAAAATTAGCTTGTATCTCCAAAACTACACGTTGTATCTCGAAAAGAATTGTTGTGGCGTGTACGTCTCAACATGTAGCATCTAAAGAGAACCAAAAGGAGAATTTTCTTTCGTCAAAATTTTTCAGAAAATCACGTTTTAAGGAAATCCCGCATCGTGCGAAATTATCTTGTTTTTCCTAAACAACACGTTGTAAGTCGAAAAGCTTTCATGTTGCGTGTATGTCTAAGTGTGTAGCCTCAAAGGAGAAGGCACAAGACAGTTTTATCTCGAAAGGATATGTAAGAATACCACTTCATAAGGAAATACAGTTTTGCAGAGTAAAGACATATACGTACGCATTGGAAACTCTTTACGAGAAGAAATAACGCATCGTACAAAATTAGCTTGTATCTCCAAAACTACACGTTGTATCTCGAAAAGAATTGTTGTGGCGTGTACGTCTTAACATGTAGCATCTAAAGAGAACCAAAAGGAGAATTTTCTTTCGTCAAAATTTTTCAGAAAATCACGTTTTAAGGAAATCCCGCATCGTGCGAAATTATCTTGTTTTTCCTAAACAACACGTTGTAAGTCGAAAAGCTTTCATGTTGCGTGTATGTCTAAGTGTGTAGCCTCAAAAGAGAAGGCACAGGACAGTTTTCTCTCGAAAGGATATGTAAGAATACCACTTCATAAGGAAATACAGTTTTGCAGAGTAAAGACATATACGTACGCATTGGAAACTCTTTACGAGAAGAAATAACGCATCGTACAAAATTAGCTTGTATCTCCAAAACTACACGTTGTATCTCGAAAAGAATTGTTGTGGCGTGTACGTCTTAACATGTAGCATCTAAAGAGAACCAAAAGGAGAATTTTCTTTCGTCAAAATTTTTCAGAAAATCACGTTTTAAGGAAATCCCGCATCGTGCGAAATTATCTTGTTTTTCCTAAACAACACGTTGTAAGTCGAAAAGCTTTCATGTTGCGTGTATGTCTAAGTGTGTAGCCTCAAAGGAGAAGGCACAGGACAGTTTTCTCTCGAAAGGATATGTAAGAATACCACTTCATAAGGAAATACAGTTTTGCAGAGTAAAGACATATACGTACGCATTGGAAACTCTTTACGAGAAGAAATAACGCATCGTACAAAATTAGCTTGTATCTCCAAAACTACACGTTGTATCTCGAAAAGAATTGTTGTGGCGTGTACGTCTTAACATGTAGCATCTAAAGAGAACCAAAAGGAGAATTTTCTTTCGTCAAAATTTTTCAGAAAATCACGTTTTAAGGAAATCCCGCATCGTGCGAAATTATCTTGTTTTTCCTAAACAACACGTTGTAAGTCGAAAAGCTTTCATGTTGCGTGTATGTCTAAGTGTGTAGCCTCAAAAGAGAAGGCACAGGACAGTTTTCTCTCGAAAGGATATGTAAGAATACCACTTCATAAGGAAATACAGTTTTGCAGAGTAAAGACATATACGTACGCATTGGAAACTCTTTAAGAGAAGAAATAACGCATCGTACAAAATTAGCTTGTATCTCCAAAACTACACGTTGTATCTCGAAAAGAATTGTTGTGGCGTGTACGTCTTAACATGTAGCATCTAAAGAGAACCAAAAGGAGAATTTTCTTTCGTCAAAATTTTTCAGAAAATCACGTTTTAAGGAAATCCCGCTTCGTGCGAAATTATCTTGTTTTTCCTAAACAACACGTTGTAAGTCGAAAAGCTTTCAGGTTGCGTGTATGTCTAAGTGTGTAGCCTCAAAGGAGAAGGCACAGGACACTTTTCTCTCGAAAGGATATGTAAGAATACCACTTCATAAGGAAATACAGTTTTGCAGAGTAAAGACATATACATACGCATTGGAAACTCTTTACGAGAAGAAATAACGCATAGTACAAAATTAGCTTGTATCTCCAAAACTACACGTTGTATCTCGAAAAGAATTGTTGTGGCGTGTACGTCTTAACATGTAGCATCTAAAGAGAAACAAAAGGAGAATTTTCCTTCGTCAAAATTTTTCAGAAAATCACGTTTTAAGGAAATCCCGCATCGTGCGAAATTATCTTGTTTTTCCTAAACAACACGTTGTAAGTCGAAAAGCTTTCATGTTGCGTGTATGTCTAAGTGTGTAGCCTCAAAAGAGAAGGCACAGGACAGTTTTCTCTCGAAAGGATATGTAAGAATACCACTTCATAAGGAAATACAGTTTTGCAGAGTAAAGACATATACGTACGCATTGGAAATTCTTTACGAGAAGAAATAACGCATAGTACAAAATTAGCTTGTATCTCCAAAACTACACGTTGTATCTCGAAAGGAATTGTTGTGGCGTGTACGTCTTAACATGTAGCATCTAAAGAGAACCAAAAGGAGAATTTTCTTTCGTCAAAATTTTTCAGAAAATCACGTTTTAAGGAAATCCCGCATCGTGCGAAATTATCTTGTTTTTCCTAAACAACACGTTGTAAGTCGAAAAGCTTTCATGTTGCGTGTATGTCTACGTGTGTAGCCTCAAAAGAGAAGGCACAGGACAGTTTTCTCTCGAAAGGATATGTAAGAATACCACTTCATAAGGAAATACAGTTTTGCAGAGTAAAGACATATACGTACGCATTGGAAACTCTTTATGAGAAGAAATAACGCATCGTACAAAATTAGCTTGTATCTCCAAAACTACACGTTGTATCTCGAAAAGAATTGTTGTGGCGTGTACGTCTTAACATGTAGCATCTAAAGAGAACCAAAAGGAGAATTTTCTTTCGTCAAAATTTTTCAGAAAATCACGTTTTAAGGAAATCCCGCATCGTGCGAAATTATCTTGTTTTTCCTAAACAACACGTTGTAAGTCGAAAAGCTTTCATGTTGCGTGTATGTCTACGTGTGTAGCCTCAAAGGAGAAGGCACAGGACAGTTTTCTCTCGAAAGGATATGTAAGAATACCACTTCATAAGGAAATACAGTTTTGCAGAGTAAAGACATATACATACGCATTGGAAACTCTTTACGAGAAGAAATAACGCATAGTACAAAATTAGCTTGTATCTCCAAAACTACACGTTGTATCTCGAAAAGAATTGTTGTGGCGTGTACGTCTTAACATGTAGCATCTAAAGAGAACCAAAAGGAGAATTTACTTTCGTCAAAATTATTCAGAAAATCACGTTTTAAGGAAATCCCGCATCGTGCGAAATTATCTTGTTTTTCCTAAACAACACGTTGTAAGTCGAAAAGCTTTCATGTTGCGTGTATGTCTAAGTGTGTAGCCTCAAAAGAGAAGGCACAGGACAGTTTTCTCTCGAAAGGATATGTAAGAATACCACTTCATAAGGAAATACAGTTTTGCAGAGTAAAGACATATACGTACGCATTGGAAACTCTTTACGAGAAGAAATAACGCATCGTACAAAATTAGCTTGTATCTCCAAAACTACACGTTGTATCTCGAAAAGAATTGTTGTGGCGTGTACGTCTTAACATGTAGCATCTAAAGAGAACCAAAAGGAGAATTTTCTTTCGTCAAAATTTTTCAGAAAATCACGTTTTAAGGAAATCCCGCATCGTGCGAAATTATCTTGTTTTTCCTAAACAACACGTTGTAAGTCGAAAAGCTTTCATGTTGCGTGTATGTCTAAGTGTGTAGCCTCAAAGGAGAAGGCACAGGACAGTTTTCTCTCGAAAGGATATGTAAGAATACCACTTCATAAGGAAATACAGTTTTGCAGAGTAAAGACATATACGTACGCATTGGAAACTCTTTACGAGAAGAAATAACGCATCGTACAAAATTAGCTTGTATCTCCAAAACTACACGTAGTATCTCGAAAAGAATTGTTGTGGCGTGTACGTCTTAACATGTAGCATCTAAAGAGAACTAAAAGGAGAATTTTCTTTCGTCAAAATTTTTCAGAAAATCACGTTTTAAGGAAATCCCGCATCGTGCGAAATTATCTTGTTTTTCCTAAACAACACGTTGTAAGTCGAAAAGCTTTCATGTTGCGTGTATGTCTAAGTGTGTAGCCTCAAAAGAGAAGGCACAGGACAATTTTCTCTCGAAAGGATATGTAAGAATACCACTTCATAAGGAAATACACTTTTGCAGAGTAAAGACATATACGTACGCATTGGAAACTCTTTACGAGAAGAAATAACGCATCGTACAAAATTAGCTTGTATCTCCAAAACTACACGTTGTATCTCGAAAAGAATTGTTGTGGCGTGTACGTCTTAACATGTAGCATCTAAAGAGAACCAAAAGGAGAATTTTCTTTCGTCAAAATTTTTCAGAAAATCACGTTTTAAGGAAATCCCGCATCGTGCGAAATTATCTTGTTTTTCCTAAACAACACGTTGTAAGTCGAAAAGCTTTCATGTTGCGTGTATGTCTAAGTGTGTAGCCTCAAAAGAGAAGGCACAGGACAGTTTTCTCTCGAAAGGATATGTAAGAATACCACTTCATAAGGAAATACAGTTTTGCAGAGTAAAGACATATACGTACGCATTGGAAACTCTTTACTAGAAGAAATAACGCATCGTACAAAATTAGCTTGTATCTCCAAAACTACACGTTGTATCTCGAAAAGAATTGTTGTGGCGTGTACGTCTTAACATGTAGCATCTAAAGAGAACCAAAAGGAGAATTTTCTTTCGTCAAAATTTTTCAGAAAATCACGTTTTAAGGAAATCCCGCATCGTGCGAAATTATCTTGTTTTTCCTAAACAACACGTTGTAAGTCGAAAAGCTTTCATGTTGCGTGTATGTCTAAGTGTGTAGCCTCAAAGGAGAAGGCACAGGACAGTTTTCTCTCGAAAGGATATGTAAGAATACCACTTCATAAGGAAATACAGTTTTGCAGAGTAAAGACATATACGTACGCATTGGAAACTCTTTACGAGAAGAAATAACGCATAGTACAAAATTAGCTTGTATCTCCAAAACTACACGTTGTATCTCGAAAAGAATTGTTGTGGCGTGTACGTCTTAACATGTAGCATCTAAAGAGAACCAAAAGGAGAATTTTCTTTCGTCAAAATTTTTCAGAAAATCACGTTTTAAGGAAATCCCGCATCGTGCGAAATTATCTTGTTTTTCCTAAACAACACGTTGTAAGTCGAAAAGCTTTCATGTTGCGTGTATGTCTAAGTGTGTAGCCTCAAAAGAGAAGGCACAGGACAGTTTTCTCTCGAAAGGATATGTAAGAATACCACTTCATAAGGAAATACAGTTTTGCAGAGTAAAGACATATACGTACGCATTGGAAACTCTTACGAGAAGAAATAACGCATAGTACAAAATTAGCTTGTATCTCCAAAACTACACGTTGTATCTCGAAAAGAATTGTTGTGGCGTGTACGTCTTAACATGTAGCATCTAAAGAGAACCAAAAGGAGAATTTTCTTTCGTCAAAATTTTTCAGAAAATCACGTTTTAAGGAAATCCCGCATCGTGCGAAATTATCTTGTTTTTCCTAAACAACACGTTGTAAGTCGAAAAGCTTTCATGTTGCGTGTATGTCTACGTGTGTAGCCTCAAAAGAGAAGGCACAGGACAGTTTTCTCTCGAAAGGATATGTAAGAATACCACTTCATAAGGAAATACAGTTTTGCAGAGTAAAGACATATACGTACGCATTGGAAACTCTTTACGAGAAGAAATAACGCATCGTACAAAATTAGCTTGTATCTCCAAAACTACACGTTGTATCTCGAAAAGAATTGTTGTGGCGTGTACGTCTTAACATGTAGCATCTAAAGAGAACCAAAAGGAGAATTTTCTTTCGTCAAAATTTTTCAGAAAATCACGTTTTAAGGAAATCCCGCATCGTGCGAAATTATCTTGTTTTTCCTAAACAACACGTTGTAAGTCGAAAAGCTTTCATGTTGCGTGTATGTCTAAGTGTGTAGCCTCAAAAGAGAAGGCACAGGACAGTTTTCTCTCGAAAGGATATGTAAGAATACCACTTCATAAGGAAATACAGTTTTGCAGAGTAAAGACATATACGTACGCATTGGAAACTCTTTACGAGAAGAAATAACGCATCGTACAAAATTAGCTTGTATCTCCAAAACTACACGTTGTATCTCGAAAAGAATTGTTGTGGCGTGTATGTCTTAACATGTAGCATCTAAAGAGAACCAAAGGGAGAATTTTCTTTCGTCAAAATTTTTCAGAAAATCACGTTTTAAGGGAATCCCGCATCGTGCGAAATTATCTTGTTTTTCCTAAACAACACGTTGTAAGTCGAAAAGCTTTCATGTTGCGTGTATGTCTAAGTGTGTAGCCTCAAAAGAGAAGGCACAGGACAGTTTTCTCTCGAAAGGATATGTAAGAATACCACTTCATAAGGAAATACAGTTTTGCAGAGTAAAGACATATACGTACGCATTGGAAACTCTTTACGAGAAGAAATAACGCATAGTACAAAATTAGCTTGTATCTCCAAAACTACACGTTGTATCTCGAAAAGAATTGTTGTGGCGTGTACGTCTTAACATGTAGCATCTAAAGAGAACCAAAAGGAGAATTTTCTTTCGTCAAAATTTCAGAAAATCACGTTTTAAGGAAATCCCGCATCGTGCGAAATTATCTTGTTTTTCCTAAACAACACGTTGTAAGTCGAAAAGCTTTCATGTTGCGTGTATGTCTAAGTGTGTAGCCTCAAAAGAGAAGGCACAGGACAGTTTTCTCTCGAAAGGATATGTAAGAATACCACGTCATAAGGAAATACAGTTTTGCAGAGTAAAGACATATACGTACGCATTGGAAACTCTTTACGAGAAGAAATAACGCATCGTACAAAATTAGCTTGTATCTCCAAAACTACACGTTGTATCTCGAAAAGAATTGTTGTGGCGTGTACGTCTTAACATGTAGCATCTAAAGAGAAACAAAAGGAGA
This sequence comes from Apodemus sylvaticus, assembly GCF_947179515.1. Lineage (NCBI taxonomy): Eukaryota > Metazoa > Chordata > Mammalia > Rodentia > Muridae > Apodemus > Apodemus sylvaticus. Next base: position 1,227,463 of record NW_026263416.1, read on the forward strand.
ATTTTCTTTCGTCAAAATTTTTCAGAAAATCACGTTTTAAGGAAATCCCGCATCGTGCGAAATTATCTTGTTTTTCCTAAACAACACGTTTTAAGTCGAAAAGCTTTCATGTTGCGTGTATGTCTAAGTGTGTAGCCTCAAAAGAGAAGGCACAGGACAGTTTTCTCTCGAAAGGATATGTAAGAATACCACTTCATAAGGAAATACAGTTTTGCAGAGTAAAGACATATACGTACGCATTGGAAATTCTTTACGAGAAGAAATAACGCATAGTACAAAATTAGCTTGTATCTCCAAAACTACACGTTGTATCTCGAAAAGAATTGTTGTGGCGTGTACGTCTTAACATGTAGCATCTAAAGAGAACCAAAAGGAGAATTTTCTTTCGTCAAAATTTTTCAGAAAATCACGTTTTAAGGAACTCCCGCATCGTGCGAAATTTTTTTTTTATTATTCGATATAATTTATTTACATTTCAAATGATTTCCCCTTTTCTATCCCCCCCACTCCCCGAAAGTCCCGCAAGCCCCCTTCTCTTCCCCTGTCCTCCCACCCACCCCTTCCCACTTCCCCGTTCTGGTTTTGCTGAATACTGTTTCACTGAGTCTTTCCAGAACCAGGGGCCACTCCTCCTTTCTTCTTGTACCTCATTTGATGTGTGGATTATGTTTTGGGTATTCCAGTTTTCTAGGTTAATATCCACTTATTAGTGAGTGCATACCATGATTCACCTTTTGAGTCTGGGTTACCTCACTTAGTATGATATTCTCTAGCTCCATCCATTTGCCTAAGAATTTCATGAATTCATTGTTTCTAATGGCTGAATAGTACTCCATTGTGTAGATATACCACATTTTTTGCATCCACTCTTCTGTTGAGGGATACCTGGGTTCTTTCCAGCATCTGGCAATTACAAATAGGGCTGCTATGAACATAGTAGAACATGTATCCTTATTACATGGTGGGGAGTCTTCTGGGTATATGCCCAGGAGTGGTATAGCAGGATCTTCTGGAAGTAAGGTGCCCAGTTTTCGGAGGAACCGCCAGACTGATTTCCAGAGTGGTTGTAACAATTTGCAACCCCACCAGCAGTGGAGGAGTGTTCCACTTTCTCCACACCCTCTCCAACACCTGCTGTCTCCTGAATTTTTAATCTTAGCCATTCTGACTGGTGTAAGATGAAATCTTAGGGTTGTTTTGATTTGCATTTCCCTAATGACTAATGAAGTTGAGCATTTTTTAAGATGCTTCTCCGCCATCCGAAGTTCTTCAGGTGAGAATTCTTTGTTTAACTCTGTACCCCATTTTTAATAGGGTTGTTTGGTTTTCTGGAGTCTAACTTCTTGAGTTCTTTATATATATTGGATATTAGCCCTCTATCTGATGTAGGATTGGTGAAGATCTTTTCCCAATTTGTTGGTTGCCGATTTGTCCTCTTGATGGTGTCCTTTGCCTTACAGAAACTTTGTAATTTTATGAGGTCCCATTTGTCAATTCTTGCTCTTAGAGCATACGCTATTGGTGTTCTGTTCAGAAACTTTCTCCCTGTACCGATGTCCTCAAGGGTCTTCCCCAGTTTTTTTTCTATTAGCTTCAGAGTGTCTGGCTTTATGTGGAGGTCCTTGATCCATTTGGATTTGAGCTTAGTACAAGGAGACAAGGATGGATCAATTCGCATTCTTCTGCATGCTGACCTCCAGTTGAACCAGCACCATTTGTTGAAAAGGCTATCTTTTTTCCATTGGATGTTTTCAGCCTCTTTGTCGAGGATCAAGTGGCCATAGGTGTGTGGGTTCATTTCTGGATCTTCAATCCTGTTCCATTGATCCTCCTGTCTGTCACTGTACCAATACCATGCAGTTTTTAACACTATTGCTCTGTAGTATTGCTTGAGGTCAGGGATACTGATTCCCCCAGATTTCCTTTTGTTGCTGAGAATAGTTTTAGCTATCCTGGGTTTTTTGTTGTTCCAGATGAATTTGATAATTGCTCTTTCTAGCTCTGTGAAGAATTGAGTTGGGATTTTGATGGGTATTGCATTGAATCTGTATAGTGCTTTAGGCAAAATGGCCATTTTAACTATATTGATTCTGCCGATCCATGAGCATGGGAGGTTTTCCCATTTTTTGAGGTCTTCTTCCATTTCCTTCTTCAGAGTCTTGAAGTTCTTGTCATACAGATCTTTCACATGTTTGGTAAGAGTCACCCCAAGATACTTTATACTGTTTGTGGCTATTGTGAAGGGGGTCATTTCCCTAATTTCTTTCTCAGCCTGCTTATCCTTTGAGTATAGGAAGGCCACTGATTTGCTTGAGTTGACTTTATAACCTGCCACTTTGCTGAAGTTGTTTATCAGCTGTAGGAGCTCTCTAGTGGAGTTCTTTGGGTCACTTAGGTAGACGATCATGTCGTCTGCAAATAATGATAGTTTGACTTCTTCCTTTCCAATTTGTATCCCTTTGACCTCCTTATGTTGTCGAATTGCCCGAGCTAGTACCTCAAGTACAATATTGAAAAGATAAGGAGAAAGGGGGCAGCCTTGTCTGGTCCCTGATTTCAGTGGGATTGCTTCAAGTTTCTCTCCATTTAGTTTGATGCTGGCTACCGGTTTGCTGTATATTGCTTTTACTATGTTTAGGTATGGGCCTTGAATTCCTGTTCTCTCCAAGACTTTAAGCATGAAGGGATGCTGAATTTTGTCAAATCGTGCGAAATTATCTTGTTTTTCCTAAACAACACGTTGTAAGTCGAAAAGCTTTCATGTTGCGTGTATGTCTAAGTGTGTAGCCTCAAAAGAGAAGGCACAGGACAGTTTTCTCTCGAAAGGATATGTAAGAATACCACTTCATAAGGAAATACAGTTTTGCAGAGTAAAGACATATACGTACGCATTGGAAACTCTTTACGAGAAGAAATAACGCATAGTACAAAATTAGCTTCTATCTCCAAAACTATACGTTGTATCTCGAAAAGAATTGTTGTGGCGTGTACGTCTTAACATGTAGCATCTAAAGAGAACCAAAAGGAGAATTTTCTTTCGTCAAAATTTTTCAGAAAATCACGTTTTAAGGAAATCCCGCATCGTGCGAAATTATCTTGTTTTTCCTAAACAACACGTTGTAAGTCGAAAAGCTTTCATGTTGCGTGTATGTCTAAGTGTGTAGCCTCAAAAGAGAAGGCACAGGACAGTTTTCTCTCGAAAGGATATGTAAGAATACCACTTCATAAGGAAATACAGTTTTGCAGAGTAAAGACATACACGTACGCATTGGAAACTCTTTACGAGAAGAAATAACGCATCGTACAAAATTAGCTTGTATCTCCAAAACTACACGTTGTATCTCGAAAAGAATTGTTGTGGCGTGTACGTCTTAACATGTAGCATCTAAAGAGAACCAAAAGGAGAATTTTCTTTCGTCAAAATTTTTCAGAAAATCACGTTTTAAGGAAATCCCGCATCGTGCGAAATTATCTTGTTTTTCCTAAACAACACGTTGTAAGTCGAAAAGCTTTCATGTTGCGTGTATGTCTAAGTGTGTAGCCTCAAAAGAGAAGGCACAGGACAGTTTTCTCTCGAAAGGATATGTAAGAATACCACTTCATAAGGAAATACAGTTTTGCAGAGTAAAGACATATACGTACGCATTGGAAACTCTTTACGAGAAGAAATAACGCATCGTACAAAATTAGCTTGTATCTCCAAAACTACACGTTGTATCTCGAAAAGAATTGTTGTGGCGTGTACGTCTTAACATGTAGCATCTAAAGAGAACCAAAAGGAGAATTTTCTTTCGTCAAAATTTTTCAGAAAATCACGTTTTAAGGAAATCCCGCATCGTGCGAAATTATCTTGTTTTTCCTAAACAACACGTTGTAAGTCGAAAAGCTTTCCTGTTGCGTGTATGTCTAAGTGTGTAGCCTCAAAAGAGAAGGCACAGGACAGTTTTCTCTCGAAAGGATATGTAAGAATACCACTTCATAAGGAAATACAGTTTTGCAGAGTAAAGACATATACGTACGCATTGGAAACTCTTTACGAGAAGAAATAACGCATAGTACAAAATTAGCTTGTATCTCCAAAACTACACGTTGTATCTCGAAAAGAATTGTTGTGGCGTGTACGTCTTAACATGTAGCATCTAAAGAGAACCCAAAGGAGAATTTTCTTTCGTCAAAATTTTTCAGAAAATCACGTTTTAAGGAAATCCCGCATCGTGCGAAATTATCTTGTTTTTCCTAAACAACACGTTGTAAGTCGAAAAGCTTTCATGTTGCGTGTATGTCTAAGTGTGTAGCCTCAAAAGAGAAGGCACAGGACAGTTTTCTCTCGAAAGGATATGTAAGAATACCACTTCATAAGGAAATACAGTTTTGCAGAGTAAAGACATATACGTACGCATTGGAAACTCTTGACGAGAAGAAATAACGCATAGTACAAAATTAGCTTGTATCTCCAAAACTACACGTTGTATCTCGAAAAGAATTGTTGTGGCGTGTACGTCTTAACATGTAGCATCTAAAGAGAACCAAAAGGAGAATTTTCTTTCGTCAAAATTTTTCAGAAAATCACGTTTTAAGGAAATCCCGCATCGTGCGAAATTATCTTGTTTTTCCTAAACAACACGTTGTAAGTCGAAAAGCTTTCCTGTTGCGTGTATGTCTAAGTGTGTAGCCTCAAAAGAGAAGGCACAGGACAGTTTTCTCTCGAAAGGATATGTAAGAATACCACTTCATAAGGAAATACAGTTTTGCAGAGTAAAGACATATACGTACGCATTGGAAACTCTTTACGAGAAGAAATAACGCATAGTACAAAATTAGCTTGTATCTCCAAAACTACACGTTGTATCTCGAAAAGAATTGTTGTGGCGTGTACGTCTTAACATGTAGCATCTAAAGAGAACCCAAAGGAGAATTTTCTTTCGTCAAAATTTTTCAGATAATCACGTTTTAAGGAAATCCCGCATCGTGCGAAATTATCTTGTTTTTCCTAAACAACACGTTGTAAGTCAAAAAGCTTTCCTGTTGCGTGTATGTCTAAGTGTGTAGCCTCAAAAGAGAAGGCACAGGACAGTTTTCTCTTGAAAGGATATGTAAGAATACCACTTCATAAGGAAATACAGTTTTGCAGAGTAAAGACATATACGTACGCACTGGAAACTCTTTACGAGAAGAAATAACGCATAGTACAAAATTAGCTTGTATCTCCAAAACTACACGTTGTATCTCGAAAAGAATTGTTGTGGCGTGTAAGTCTTAACATGTAGCATCTAAAGAGAACCAAAAGGAGAATTTTCGTTCGTCAAAATTTTTCAGAAAATCACGTTTTAAGGAAATCCCGCATCGTGCGAAATTATCTTGTTTTTCCTAAACAACACGTTGTAAGTCGAAAAGCTTTCATGTTGCGTGTATGTCTAAGTGTGTAGCCTCAAAAGAGAAGGCACAGGACAGTTTTCTCTCGAAAGGATATGTAAGAATACCACTTCATAAGGAAATACAGTTTTGCAGAGTAAAGACATATACGTACGCATTGGAAACTCTTTACGAGAAGAAATAACGCATAGTACAAAATTAGCTTGTATCTCCAAAACTACACGTTGTATCTCGAAAAGAATTGTTGTGGCGTGTACGTCTTAACATGTAGCATCTAAAGAGAACCAAAAGGAGAATTTTCGTTCGTCAAAATTTTTCAGAAAATCACGTTTTAAGGAAATCCCGCATCGTGCGAAATTATCTTGTTTTTCCTAAACAACACGTTGTAAGTCGAAAAGCTTTCATGTTGCGTGTATGTCTAAGTGTGTAGCCTCAAAAGAGAAGGCACAGGACAGTTTTCTCTCGAAAGGATATGTAAGAATACCACTTCATGAGGAAATACAGTTTTGCAGAGTAAAGACATATACATACGCATTGGAAACTCTTTACGAGAAGAAATAACGCATAGTACAAAATTAGCTTGTATCTCCAAAATTACACGTTGTATCTCGAAAAGAATTGTTGTGGCGTGTACGTCTTAACATGTAGCATCTAAAGAGAACCAAAAGGAGAATTTTCTTTCGTCAAAATTTTTCAGAAAATCACGTTTTAAGGAAATCCCGCATCGTGCGAAATTATCTTGTTTTTCCTAAACAGCACGTTGTAAGTCGAAAAGCTTTCATGTTGCGTGTATGTCTAAGTGTGTAGCCTCAAAAGAGACGGCACAGGACAGTTTTCTCTCGAAAGGATATGTAAGAATACCACTTCATAAGGAAATACAGTTTTGCAGAGTAAAGACATATACATACGCATTGGAAACTCTTTACGAGAAGAAATAACGCATAGTACAAAATTAGCTTGTATCTCCAAAACTACACGTTGTATCTCGAAAAGAATTGTTGTGGCGTGTACGTCTTAACATGTAGCATCTAAAGAGAACCAAAAGGAGAATTTTCTTTCGTCAAAATTTTTCAGAAAATCACGTTTTAAGGAAATCCCGCATCGTGCGAAATTATCTTGTTTTTCCTAAACAACACGTTGTAAGTCGAAAAGCTTTCATGTTGCGTGTATGTCTAAGTGTGTAGCCTCAAAAGAGAAGGCACAGGACAGTTTTCTCTCGAAAGGATATGTAAGAATACCACTTCATAAGGAAATACAGTTTTGCAGAGTAAAGACATATATGTACGCATTGGAAACTCTTTACGAGAAGAAATAACGCATAGTACAAAATTAGCTTGTATCTCCAAAACTACACGTTGTATCTCGAAAAGAATTGTTGTGGCGTGTACGTCTTAACATGTAGCATCTAAAGAGAACCAAAAGGAGAATTTTCTTTCGTCAAAATTTTTCAGAAAATCACGTTTTAAGGAAATCCCGCATCGTGCGAAATTATCTTGTTTTTCCTAAACAACACGTTGTAAGTCGAAAAGCTTTCCTGTTGCGTGTATGTCTAAGTGTGTAGCCTCAAAAGAGAAGGCACAGGACAGTTTTCTCTCGAAAGGATATGTAAGAATACCACTTCATAAGGAAATACAGTTTTGCAGAGTAAAGACATATACGTACGCATTGGAAACTCTTTACGAGAAGAAATAACGCATAGTACAAAATTAGCTTGTATCTCCAAAACTACACGTTGTATCTCGAAAAGAATTGTTGTGGCGTGTACGTCTTAACATGTAGCATCTAAAGAGAACCAAAAGGAGAATTTTCTTTCGTCAAAATTTTTCAGAAAATCACGTTTTAAGGAAATCCCGCATCGTGCGAAATTATCTTGTTTTTCCTAAACAACACGTTGTAAGTCGAAAAGCTTTCCTGTTGCGTGTATGTCTAAGTGTGTAGCCTCAAAAGAGAAGGCACAGGACAGTTTTCTCTCGAAAGGATATGTAAGAATACCACTTCATAAGGAAATACAGTTTTGCAGAGTAAAGACATATATGTACGCATTGGAAACTCTTTACGAGAAGAAATAACGCATAGTACAAAATTAGCTTGTATCTCCAAAACTACACGTTGTATCTCGAAAAGAATTGTTGTGGCGTGTACGTCTTAACATGTAGCATCTAAAGAGAACCAAAAGGAGAATTTTCTTTCGTCAAAATTTTTCAGAAAATCACGTTTTAAGGAAATCCCGCATCGTGCGAAATTATCTTGTTTTTCCTAAACAACACGTTGTAAGTCGAAAAGCTTTCCTGTTGCGTGTATGTCTAAGTGTGTAGCCTCAAAAGAGAAGGCACAGGACAGTTTTCTCTCGAAAGGATATGTAAGAATACCACTTCATAAGGAAATACAGTTTTGCAGAGTAAAGACATATACGTACGCATTGGAAACTCTTTACGAGAAGAAATAACGCATAGGACAAAATTAGCTTGTATCTCCAAAACTACACGTTGTATCTCGAAAAGAATTGTTGTGGCGTGTACGTCTTAACATGTAGCATCTAAAGAGAACCAAAAGGAGAATTTTCTTTCGTCAAAATTTTTCAGAAAATCACGTTTTAAGGAAATCCCGCATCGTGCGAAATTATCTTGTTTTTCCTAAACAACACGTTGTAAGTCGAAAAGCTTTCCTGTTGCGTGTATGTCTAAGTGTGTAGCCTCAAAAGAGAAGGCACAGGACAGTTTTCTCTCGAAAGGATATGTAAGAATACCACTTCATAAGGAAATACAGTTTTGCAGAGTAAAGACATATACGTACGCATTGGAAACTCTTTACGAGAAGAAATAACGCATAGTACAAAATTAGCTTGTATCTCCAAAACTACACGTTGTATCTCGAAAAGAATTGTTGTGGCGTGTACGTCTTAACATGTAGCATCTAAAGAGAACCCAAAGGAGAATTTTCTTTCGTCAAAATTTTTCAGAAAATCACGTTTTAAGGAAATCCCGCATCGTGCGAAATTATCTTGTTTTTCCTAAACAACACGTTGTAAGTCGAAAAGCTTTCCTGTTGCGTGTATGTCTAAGTGTGTAGCCTCAAAAGAGAAGGCACAGGACAGTTTTCTCTCGAAAGGATATGTAAGAATACCACTTCATAAGGAAATACAGTTTTGCAGAGTAAAGACATATACGTACGCATTGGAAACTCTTTACGAGAAGAAATAACGCATAGTACAAAATTAGCTTGTATCTCCAAAACTACACGTTGTATCTCGAAAAGAATTGTTGTGGCGTGTACGTCTTAACATGTAGCATCTAAAGAGAACCCAAAGGAGAATTTTCTTTCGTCAAAATTTTTCAGAAAATCACGTTTTAAGGAAATCCCGCATCGTGCGAAATTATCTTGTTTTTCCTAAACAACACGTTGTAAGTCGAAAAGCTTTCCTGTTGCGTGTATGTCTAAGTGTGTAGCCTCAAAAGAGAAGGCACAGGACAGTTTTCTCTCGAAAGGATATGTAAGAATACCACTTCATAAGGAAATACAGTTTTGCAGAGTAAAGACATATACGTACGCATTGGAAACTCTTTACGAGAAGAAATAACGCATAGTACAAAATTAGCTTGTATCTCCAAAACTACACGTTGTATCTCGAAAAGAATTGTTGTGGCGTGTACGTCTTAACATGTAGCATCTAAAGAGAACCAAAAGGAGAATTTTCTTTCGTCAAAATTTTTCAGAAAATCACGTTTTAAGGAAATCCCGCATCGTGCGAAATTATCTTGTTTTTCCTAAACAACACGTTGTAAGTCGAAAAGCTTTCCTGTTGCGTGTATGTCTAAGTGTGTAGCCTCAAAAGAGAAGGCACAGGACAGTTTTCTCTCGAAAGGATATGTAAGAATACCACTTCATAAGGAAATACAGTTTTGCAGAGTAAAGACATATACGTACGCATTGGAAACTCTTTACGAGAAGAAATAACGCATAGTACAAAATTAGCTTGTATCTCCAAAACTACACGTTGTATCTCGAAAAGAATTGTTGTGGCGTGTACGTCTTAACATGTAGCATCTAAAGAGAACCAAAAGGAGAATTTTCTTTCGTCAAAATTTTTCAGAAAATCACGTTTTAAGGAAATCCCGCATCGTGCGAAATTATCTTGTTTTTCCTAAACAACACGTTGTAAGTCGAAAAGCTTTCCTGTTGCGTGTATGTCTAAGTGTGTAGCCTCAAAAGAGAAGGCACAGGACAGTTTTCTCTCGAAAGGATATGTAAGAATACCACTTCATAAGGAAATACAGTTTTCCAAAGTAAAGACATATACGTACGCATTGGAAACTCTTTACGAGAAGAAATAACGCATAGTACAAAATTAGCTTGTATCTCCAAAACTACACGTTGTATCTCGAAAAGAATTGTTGTGGCGTGTACGTCTTAACATGTAGCATCTAAAGAGAACCCAAAGGAGAATTTTCTTTCGTCAAAATTTTTCAGAAAATCACGTTTTAAGGAAATCCCGCATCGTGCGAAATTATCTTGTTTTTCCTAAACAACACGTTGTAAGTCGAAAAGCTTTCATGTTGCGTGTATGTCTAAGTGTGTAGCCTCAAAAGAGAAGGCACAGGAAAGTTTTCTCTCGAAAGGATATGTAAGAATACCACTTCATAAGGAAATACAGTTTTGCAGAGTAAAGACATATACGTACGCATTGGAAACTCTTTACGAGAAGAAATAACGCATAGTACAAAATTAGCTTGTATCTCCAAAACTACACGTTGTATCTCGAAAAGAATTGTTGTGGCATGTACGTCTTAACATGTAGCATCTAAAGAGAACCAAAAGGAGAATTTTCTTTCGTCAAAATTTTTCAGAAAATCACGTTTTAAGGAAATCCCGCATCGTGCGAAATTATCTTGTTTTTCCTAAACAACACGTTGTAAGTCGAAAAGCTTTCCTGTTGCGTGTATGTCTAAGTGTGTAGCCTCAAAAGAGAAGGCACAGGACAGTTTTCTCTCGAAAGGATATGTAAGAATACCACTTCATAAGGAAATACAGTTTTGCAGAGTAAAGACATATACGTACGCATTGGAAACTCTTTACGAGAAGAAATAACGCATAGTACAAAATTAGCTTGTATCTCCAAAACTACACGTTGTATCTCGAAAAGAATTGTTGTGGCGTGTACGTCTTAACATGTAGCATCTAAAGAGAACCCAAAGGAGAATTTTCTTTCGTCAAAATTTTTCAGAAAATCACGTTTTAAGGAAATCCCGCATCGTGCGAAATTATCTTGTTTTTCCTAAACAACACGTTGTAATTCGAAAAGCTTTCCTGTTGCGTGTATGTCTAAGTGTGTAGCCTCAAAAGAGAAGGCACAGGACAGTTTTCTCTCGAAAGGATATGTAAGAATACCACTTCATAAGGAAATACAGTTTTGCAGAGTAAAGACATATACGTACGCATTGGAAACTCTTTACGAGAAGAAATAACGCATAGTACAAAATTAACTTGTATCTCTAAAACTACACGTTGTATCTCGAAAAGAATTGTTGTGGCGTGTACGTCTTAACATGTAGCATCTAAAGAGAACCAAAAGGAGAATTTTCTTTCGTCAAAATTTTTCAGAAAATCACGTTTTAAGGAAATCCCGCATCGTGCGAAATTATCTTGTTTTTCCTAAACAACACGTTGTAAGTCGAAAAGCTTTCCTGTTGCGTGTATGTCTAAGTGTGTAGCCTCAAAAGAGAAGGCACAGGACAGTTTTCTCTCGAAAGGATATGTAAGAATACCACTTCATAAGGAAATACAGTTTTGCAGAGTAAAGACATATACGTACCCATTGGAAACTCTTTACGAGAAGAAATAACGCATAGTACAAAATTAGCTTGTATCTCCAAAACTACACGTTGTATCTCGAAAAGAATTGTTGTGGCGTGTACGTCTTAACATGTAGCATCTAAAGAGAACCAAAAGGAGAATTTTCTTTCGTCAAAATTTTTCAGAAAATCACGTTTTAAGGAAATCCCGCATCGTGCGAAATTATCTTGTTTTTCCTAAACAACACGTTGTAAGTCGAAAAGCTTTCCTGTTGCGTGTATGTCTAAGTGTGTAGCCTCAAAAGAGAAGGCACAGGACAGTTTTCTCTCGAAAGGATATGTAAGAATACCACTTCATAAGGAAATACAGTTTTGCAAAGTAAAGACATATACGTACGCATTGGAAACTCTTTACGAGAAGAAATAACGCATAGTACAAAATTAGCTTGTATCTCCAAAACTACACGTTGTATCTCGAAAAGAATTGTTGTGGCGTGTACGTCTTAACATGTAGCATCTAAAGAGAACCCAAAGGAGAATTTTCTTTCGTCAAAATTTTTCAGAAAATCACGTTTTAAGGAAATCCCGCATCGTGCGAAATTATCTTGTTTTTCCTAAACAACACGTTGTAAGTCGAAAAGCTTTCATGTTGCGTGTATGTCTAAGTGTGTAGCCTCAAAAGAGAAGGCACAGGAAAGTTTTCTCTCGAAAGGATATGTAAGAATACCACTTCATAAGGAAATACAGTTTTGCAGAGTAAAGACATATACGTACGCATTGGAAACTCTTTACGAGAAGAAATAACGCATAGTACAAAATTAGCTTGTATCTCCAAAACTACACGTTGTATCTCGAAAAGAATTGTTGTGGCATGTACGTCTTAACATGTAGCATCTAAAGAGAACCAAAAGGAGAATTTTCTTTCGTCAAAATTTTTCAGAAAATCACGTTTTAAGGAAATCCCGCATCGTGCGAAATTATCTTGTTTTTCCTAAACAACACGTTGTAAGTCGAAAAGCTTTCCTGTTGCGTGTATGTCTAAGTGTGTAGCCTCAAAAGAGAAGGCACAGGACAGTTTTCTCTCGAAAGGATATGTAAGAATACCACTTCATAAGGAAATACAGTTTTGCAGAGTAAAGACATATACGTACGCATTGGAAACTCTTTACGAGAAGAAATAACGCATAGTACAAAATTAGCTTGTATCTCCAAAACTACACGTTGTATCTCGAAAAGAATTGTTGTGGCGTGTACGTCTTAACATGTAGCATCTAAAGAGAACCCAAAGGAGAATTTTCTTTCGTCAAAATTTTTCAGAAAATCACGTTTTAAGGAAATCCCGCATCGTGCGAAATTATCTTGTTTTTCCTAAACAACACGTTGTAATTCGAAAAGCTTTCCTGTTGCGTGTATGTCTAAGTGTGTAGCCTCAAAAGAGAAGGCACAGGACAGTTTTCTCTCGAAAGGATATGTAAGAATACCACTTCATAAGGAAATACAGTTTTGCAGAGTAAAGACATATACGTACGCATTGGAAACTCTTTACGAGAAGAAATAACGCATAGTACAAAATTAGCTTGTATCTCCAAAACTACACGTTGTATCTCGAAAAGAATTGTTGTGGTGTGTACGTCTTAACATGTAGCATCTAAAGAGAACCAAAAGGAGAATTTTCTTTCGTCAAAATTTTTCAGAAAATCACGTTTTAAGGAAATCCCGCATCGTGCGAAATTATCTTGTTTTTCCTAAACAACACGTTGTAAGTCGAAAAGCTTTCCTGTTGCGTGTATGTCTAAGTGTGTAGCCTCAAAAGAGAAGGCACAGGACAGTTTTCTCTCGAAAGGATATGTAAGAATACCACTTCATAAGGAAATACAGTTTTGCAGAGTAAAGACATATACGTACGCATTGGAAACTCTTTACGAGAAGAAATAACGCATAGTACAAAATTAGCTTGTATCTCCAAAACTACACGTTGTATCTCGAAAAGAATTGTTGTGGCGTGTACGTCTTAACATGTAGCATCTAAAGAGAACCAAAAGGAGAATTTTCTTTCGTCAAAATTTTTCAGAAAATCACGTTTTAAGGAAATCCCGCATCGTGCGAAATTATCTTGTTTTTCCTAAACAACACGTTGTAAGTCGAAAAGCTTTCATGTTGCGTGTATGTCTAAGTGTGTAGCCTCAAAAGAGAAGGCACAGGACAGTTTTCTCTCGAAAGGATATGTAAGAATACCACTTCATAAGGAAATACAGTTTTGCAGAGTAAAGACATATACGTACGCATTGGAAACTCTTTACGAGAAGAAATAACGCATAGTACAAAATTAGCTTGTATCTCCAAAACTACAAGTTGTATCTCGAAAAGAATTGTTGTGGCGTGTACGTCTTAACATGTAGCATCTAAAGAGAACCAAAAGGAGAATTTTCTTTCGTCAAAATTTTTCAGAAAATCACGTTTTAAGGAAATCCCGCATCGTGCGAAATTATCTTGTTTTTCCTAAACAACACGTTGTAAGTCGAAAAGCTTTCATGTTGCGTGTATGTCTAAGTGTGTAGCCTCAAAAGAGAAGGCACAGGACAGTTTTCTCTCGAAAGGATATGTAAGAATACCACTTCATAAGGAAATACAGTTTTGCAGAGTAAAGACATATACGTACGCATTGGAAACTCTTTACGAGAAGAAATAACGCATAGTACAAAATTAGCTTGTATCTCCAAAACTACACGTTGTATCTCGAAAAGAATTGTTGTGGCGTGTACGTCTTAACATGTAGCATCTAAAGAGAACCAAAAGGAGAATTTTCTTTCGTCAAAATTTTTCAGAAAATCACGTTTTAAGGAAATCCCGCATCGTGCGAAATTATCTTGTTTTTCCTAAACAACACGTTGTAAGTCGAAAAGCTTTCCTGTTGCGTGTATGTCTAAGTGTGTAGCCTCAAAAGAGAAGGCACAGGACAGTTTTCTCTCGAAAGGATATGTAAGAATACCACTTCATAAGGAAATACAGTTTTGCAGAGTAAAGACATATACGTACGCATTGGAAACTCTTTACGAGAAGAAATAACGCATAGTACAAAATTAGCTTGTATCTCCAAAACTACACGTTGTATCTCGAAAAGAATTGTTGTGGCGTGTACGTCTTAACATGTAGCATCTAAAGAGAACCCAAAGGAGAATTTTCTTTCGTCAAAATTTTTCAGAAAATCACGTTTTAAGGAAATCCCGCATCGTGCGAAATTATCTTGTTTTTCCTAAACAACACGTTGTAAGTCGAAAAGCTTTCCTGTTGCGTGTATGTCTAAGTGTGTAGCCTCAAAAGAGAAGGCACAGGACAGTTTTCTCTCGAAAGGATATGTAAGAATACCACTTCATAAGGAAATACAGTTTTGCAGAGTAAAGACATATACGTACGCATTGGAAACTCTTTATGAGAAGAAATAACGCATAGTACAAAATTAGCTTGTATCTCCAAAACTACACGTTGTATCTCGAAAAGAATTGTTGTGGCGTGTACGTCTTAACATGTAGCATCTAAAGAGAACCAAAAGGAGAATTTTCTTTCGTCAAAATTTTTCAGAAAATCACGTTTTAAGGAAATCCCGCATCGTGCGAAATTATCTTGTTTTTCCTAAACAACACGTTGTAAGTCGAAAAGCTTTCCTGTTGCGTGTATGTCTAAGTGTGTAGCCTCAAAAGAGAAGGCACAGGACAGTTTTCTCTCGAAAGGATATGTAAGAATACCACTTCATAAGGAAATACAGTTTTGCAGAGTAAAGACATATACGTACGCATTGGAAACTCTTTACGAGAAGAAATAACGCATAGTACAAAATTAGCTTGTATCTCCAAAACTACAAGTTGTATCTCGAAAAGAATTGTTGTGGCGTGTACGTCTTAACATGTAGCATCTAAAGAGAACCAAAAGGAGAATTTTCTTTCGTCAAAATTTTTCAGAAAATCACGTTTTAAGGAAATCCCGCATCGTGCGAAATTATCTTGTTTTTCCTAAACAACACGTTGTAAGTCGAAAAGCTTTCATGTTGCGTGTATGTCTAAGTGTGTAGCCTCAAAAGAGAAGGCACAGGACAGTTTTCTCTCGAAAGGATATGTAAGAATACCACTTCATAAGGAAATACAGTTTTGCAGAGTAAAGACATATACGTACGCATTGGAAACTCTTTACGAGAAGAAATAACGCATAGTACAAAATTAGCTTGTATCTCCAAAACTACACGTTGTATCTCGAAAAGAATTGTTGTGGCGTGTACGTCTTAACATGTAGCATCTAAAGAGAACCAAAAGGAGAATTTTCTTTCGTCAAAATTTTTCAGAAAATCACGTTTTAAGGAAATCCCGCATCGTGCGAAATTATCTTGTTTTTCCTAAACAACACGTTGTAAGTCGAAAAGCTTTCCTGTTGCGTGTATGTCTAAGTGTGTAGCCTCAAAAGAGAAGGCACAGGACAGTTTTCTCTCGAAAGGATATGTAAGAATACCACTTCATAAGGAAATACAGTTTTGCAGAGTAAAGACATATACGTACGCATTGGAAACTCTTTACGAGAAGAAATAACGCATAGTACAAAATTAGCTTGTATCTCCAAAACTACACGTTGTATCTCGAAAAGAATTGTTGTGGCGTGTACGTCTTAACATGTAGCATCTAAAGAGAACCCAAAGGAGAATTTTCTTTCGTCAAAATTTTTCAGAAAATCACGTTTTAAGGAAATCCCGCATCGTGCGAAATTATCTTGTTTTTCCTAAACAACACGTTGTAAGTCGAAAAGCTTTCCTGTTGCGTGTATGTCTAAGTGTGTAGCCTCAAAAGAGAAGGCACAGGACAGTTTTCTCTCGAAAGGATATGTAAGAATACCACTTCATAAGGAAATACAGTTTTGCAGAGTAAAGACATATACGTAGGCATTGGAAACTCTTTACGAGAAGAAATAACGCATAGTACAAAATTAGCTTGTATCTCCAAAACTACACGTTGTATCTCGAAAAGAATTGTTGTGGCGTGTACGTCTTAACATGTAGCATCTAAAGAGAACCAAAAGGAGAATTTTCTTTCGTCAAAATTTTTCAGAAAATCACGTTTTAAGGAAATCCCGCATCGTGCGAAATTATCTTGTTTTTCCTAAACAACACGTTGTAATTCGAAAAGCTTTCCGGTTGCGTGTATGTCTAAGTGTGTAGCCTCAAAAGAGAAGGCACAGGACAGTTTTCTCTCGAAAGGATATGTAAGAATACCACTTCATAAGGAAATACAGTTTTGCAGAGTAAAGACATATACGTACGCATTGGAAACTCTTTACGAGAAGAAATAACGCATAGTACAAAATTAGCTTGTATCTCCAAAACTACACGTTGTATCTCGAAAAGAATTGTTGTGGCGTGTACGTCTTAACATGTAGCATCTAAAGAGAACCAAAAGGAGAATTTTCTTTCGTCAAAATTTTTCAGAAAATCACGTTTTAAGGAAATCCCGCATCGTGCGAAATTATCTTGTTTTTCCTAAACAAAACGTTGTAAGTCGAAAAGCTTTCCTGTTGCGTGTATGTCTAAGTGTGTAGCCTCAAAAGAGAAGGCACAGGACAGTTTTCTCTCGAAAGGATATGTAAGAATACCACTTCATAAGGAAATACAGTTTTGCAGAGTAAAGACATATACGTACGCATTGGAAACTCTTTAAGAGAAGAAATAACGCATAGTACAAAATTAGCTTGTATCTCCAAAACTACACGTTGTATCTCGAAAAGAATTGTTGTGGCGTGTACGTCTTAACATGTAGCATCTAAAGAGAACCAAAAGGAGAATTTTCTTTCGTCAAAATTTTTCAGAAAATCACGTTTTAAGGAAATCCCGCATCGTGCGAAATTATCTTGTTTTTCCTAAACAACACGTTGTAAGTCGAAAAGCTTTACTGTTGCGTGTATGTCTAAGTGTGTAGCCTCAAAAGAGAAGGCACAGGACAGTTTTCTCTCGAAAGGATATGTAAGAATACCACTTCATAAGGAAATACAGTTTTGCAGAGTAAAGACATATACGTACGCATTGGAAACTCTTTACGAGAAGAAATAACGCATAGTACAAAATTAGCTTGTATCTCCAAAACTACACGTTGTATCTCGAAAAGAATTGTTGTGGCGTGTACGTCTTAACATGTAGCATCTAAAGAGGACCCAAAGGAGAATTTTCTTTCGTCAAAATTTTTCAGAAAATCACGTTTTAAGGAAATCCCGCATCGTGCGAAATTATCTTGTTTTTCCTAAACAACACGTTGTAAGTCGAAAAGCTTTCCTGTTGCGTGTATGTCTAAGTGTGTAGCCTCAAAAGAGAAGGCACAGGACAGTTTTCTCTCGAAAGGATATGTAAGAATACCACTTCATAAGGAAATACAGTTTTGCAGAGTAAAGACATATACGTAGGCATTGGAAACTCTTTACGAGAAGAAATAACGCATAGTACAAAATTAGCTTGTATCTCCAAAACTACACGTTGTATCTCGAAAAGAATTGTTGTGGCGTGTACGTCTTAACATGTAGCATCTAAAGAGAACCAAAAGGAGAATTTTCTTTCGTCAAAATTTTTCAGAAAATCACGTTTTAAGGAAATCCCGCATCGTGCGAAATTATCTTGTTTTTCCTAAACAACACGTTGTAAGTCGAAAAGCTTTCATGTTGCGTGTATGTCTAAGTGTGTAGCCTCAAAAGAGAAGGCACAGGACAGTTTTCTCTCGAAAGGATATGTAAGAATACCACTTCATAAGGAAATACAGTTTTGCAGAGTAAAGACATATACGTACGCATTGGAAACTCTTTACGAGAAGAAATAACGCATAGTACAAAATTAGCTTGTATCTCCAAAACTACACGTTGTATCTCGAAAAGAATTGTTGTGGCGTGTACGTCTTAACATGTAGCATCTAAAGAGAACCAAAAGGAGAATTTTCTTTCGTCAAAATTTTTCAGAAAATCACGTTTTAAGGAAATCCCGCATCGTGCGAAATTATCTTGTTTTTCCTAAACAACACGTTGTAAGTCGAAAAGCTTTCCTGTTGCGTGTATGTCTAAGTGTGTAGCCTCAAAAGAGAAGGCACAGGACAGTTTTCTCTCGAAAGGATATGTAAGAATACCACTTCATAAGGAAATACAGTTTTGCAGAGTAAAGACATATACGTACGCATTGGAAACTCTTTACGAGAAGAAATAACGCATAGTACAAAATTAGCTTGTATCTCCAAAACTACACGTTGTATCTCGAAAAGAATTGTTGTGGCGTGTACGTCTTAACATGTAGCATCTAAAGAGAACCCAAAGGAGAATTTTCTTTCGTCAAAATTTTTCAGAAAATCACGTTTTAAGGAAATCCCGCATCGTGCGAAATTATCTTGTTTTTCCTAAACAACACGTTGTAAGTCGAAAAGCTTTCCTGTTGCGTGTATGTCTAAGTGTGTAGCCTCAAAAGAGAAGGCACAGGACAGTTTTCTCTCGAAAGGATATGTAAGAATACCACTTCATAAGGAAATACAGTTTTGCAGAGTAAAGACATATACGTAGGCATTGGAAACTCTTTACGAGAAGAAATAACGCATAGTACAAAATTAGCTTGTATCTCCAAAACTACACGTTGTATCTCGAAAAGAATTGTTGTGGCGTGTACGTCTTAACATGTAGCATCTAAAGAGAACCAAAAGGAGAATTTTCTTTCGTCAAAATTTTTCAGAAAATCACGTTTTAAGGAAATCCCGCATCGTGCGAAATTATCTTGTTTTTCCTAAACAACACGTTGTAATTCGAAAAGCTTTCCGGTTGCGTGTATGTCTAAGTGTGTAGCCTCAAAAGAGAAGGCACAGGACAGTTTTCTCTCGAAAGGATATGTAAGAATACCACTTCATAAGGAAATACAGTTTTGCAGAGTAAAGACATATACGTACGCATTGGAAACTCTTTACGAGAAGAAATAACGCATAGTACAAAATTAGCTTGTATCTCCAAAACTACACGTTGTATCTCGAAAAGAATTGTTGTGGCGTGTACGTCTTAACATGTAGCATCTAAAGAGAACCAAAAGGAGAATTTTCTTTCGTCAAAATTTTTCAGAAAATCACGTTTTAAGGAAATCCCGCATCGTGCGAAATTATCTTGTTTTTCCTAAACAAAACGTTGTAAGTCGAAAAGCTTTCCTGTTGCGTGTATGTCTAAGTGTGTAGCCTCAAAAGAGAAGGCACAGGACAGTTTTCTCTCGAAAGGATATGTAAGAATACCACTTCATAAGGAAATACAGTTTTGCAGAGTAAAGACATATACGTACGCATTGGAAACTCTTTACGAGAAGAAATAACGCATAGTACAAAATTAGCTTGTATCTCCAAAACTACACGTTGTATCTCGAAAAGAATTGTTGTGGCGTGTACGTCTTAACATGTAGCATCTAAAGAGAACCAAAAGGAGAATTTTCTTTCGTCAAAATTTTTCAGAAAATCACGTTTTAAGGAAATCCCGCATCGTGCGAAATTATCTTGTTTTTCCTAAACAACACGTTGTAAGTCGAAAAGCTTTCCTGTTGCGTGTATGTCTAAGTGTGTAGCCTCAAAAGAGAAGGCACAGGACAGTTTTCTCTCGAAAGGATATGTAAGAATACCACTTCATAAGGAAATACAGTTTTGCAGAGTAAAGACATATACGTACGCATTGGAAACTCTTTACGAGAAGAAATAACGCATAGTACAAAATTAGCTTGTATCTCCAAAACTACACGTTGTATCTCGAAAAGAATTGTTGTGGCGTGTACGTCTTAACATGTAGCATCTAAAGAGGACCCAAAGGAGAATTTTCTTTCGTCAAAATTTTTCAGAAAATCACGTTTTAAGGAAATCCCGCATCGTGCGAAATTATCTTGTTTTTCCTAAACAACACGTTGTAAGTCGAAAAGCTTTCCTGTTGCGTGTATGTCTAAGTGTGTAGCCTCAAAAGAGAAGGCACAGGACAGTTTTCTCTCGAAAGGATATGTAAGAATACCACTTCATAAGGAAATACAGTTTTGCAGAGTAAAGACATATACGTAGGCATTGGAAACTCTTTACGAGAAGAAATAACGCATAGTACAAAATTAGCTTGTATCTCCAAAACTACACGTTGTATCTCGAAAAGAATTGTTGTGGCGTGTACGTCTTAACATGTAGCATCTAAAGAGAACCAAAAGGAGAATTTTCTTTCGTCAAAATTTTTCAGAAAATCACGTTTTAAGGAAATCCCGCATCGTGCGAAATTATCTTGTTTTTCCTAAACAACACGTTGTAATTCGAAAAGCTTTCCGGTTGCGTGTATGTCTAAGTGTGTAGCCTCAAAAGAGAAGGCACAGGACAGTTTTCTCTCGAAAGGATATGTAAGAATACCACTTCATAAGGAAATACAGTTTTGCAGAGTAAAGACATATACGTACGCATTGGAAACTCTTTACGAGAAGAAATAACGCATAGTACAAAATTAGCTTGTATCTCCAAAACTACACGTTGTATCTCGAAAAGAATTGTTGTGGCGTGTACGTCTTAACATGTAGCATCTAAAGAGAACCAAAAGGAGAATTTTCTTTCGTCAAAATTTTTCAGAAAATCACGTTTTAAGGAAATCCCGCATCGTGCGAAATTATCTTGTTTTTCCTAAACAACACGTTGTAAGTCGAAAAGCTTTCATGTTGCGTGTATGTCTAAGTGTGTAGCCTCAAAAGAGAAGGCACAGGACAGTTTTCTCTCGAAAGGATATGTAAGAATACCACTTCATAAGGAAATACAGTTTTGCAGAGTAAAGACATATACGTACGCATTGGAAACTCTTTACGAGAAGAAATAACGCATAGTACAAAATTAGCTTGTATCTCCAAAACTACACGTTGTATCTCGAAAAGAATTGTTGTGGCGTGTACGTCTTAACATGTAGCATCTAAAGAGAACCAAAAGGAGAATTTTCTTTCGTCAAAATTTTTCAGAAAATCACGTTTTAAGGAAATCCCGCATCGTGCGAAATTATCTTGTTTTTCCTAAACAACACGTTGTAAGTCGAAAAGCTTTCCTGTTGCGTGTATGTCTAAGTGTGTAGCCTCAAAAGAGAAGGCACAGGACAGTTTTCTCTCGAAAGGATATGTAAGAATACCACTTCATAAGGAAATACAGTTTTGCAGAGTAAAGACATATACGTACGCATTGGAAACTCTTTACGAGAAGAAATAACGCATAGTACAAAATTAGCTTGTATCTCCAAAACTACACGTTGTATCTCGAAAAGAATTGTTGTGGCGTGTACGTCTTAACATGTAGCATCTAAAGAGAACCAAAAGGAGAATTTTCTTTCGTCAAAATTTTTCAGAAAATCACGTTTTAAGGAAATCCCGCATCGTGCGAAATTATCTTGTTTTTCCTAAACAACACGTTGTAAGTCGAAAAGCTTTCCTGTTGCGTGTATGTCTAAGTGTGTAGCCTCAAAAGAGAAGGCACAGGACAGTTTTCTCTCGAAAGGATATGTAAGAATACCACTTCATAAGGAAATACAGTTTTGCAGAGTAAAGACATATACGTACGCATTGGAAACTCTTTACGAGAAGAAATAACGCATAGTACAAAATTAGCTTGTATCTCCAAAACTACAAGTTGTATCTCGAAAAGAATTGTTGTGGCGTGTACGTCTTAACATGTAGCATCTAAAGAGAACCAAAAGGAGAATTTTCTTTCGTCAAAATTTTTCAGAAAATCACGTTTTAAGGAAATCCCGCATCGTGCGAAATTATCTTGTTTTTCCTAAACAACACGTTGTAAGTCGAAAAGCTTTCATGTTGCGTGTATGTCTAAGTGTGTAGCCTCAAAAGAGAAGGCACAGGACAGTTTTCTCTCGAAAGGATATGTAAGAATACCACTTCATAAGGAAATACAGTTTTGCAGAGTAAAGACATATACGTACGCATTGGAAACTCTTTACGAGAAGAAATAACGCATAGTACAAAATTAGCTTGTATCTCCAAAACTACACGTTGTATCTCGAAAAGAATTGTTGTGGCGTGTACGTCTTAACATGTAGCATCTAAAGAGAACCAAAAGGAGAATTTTCTTTCGTCAAAATTTTTCAGAAAATCACGTTTTAAGGAAATCCCGCATCGTGCGAAATTATCTTGTTTTTCCTAAACAACACGTTGTAAGTCGAAAAGCTTTCCTGTTGCGTGTATGTCTAAGTGTGTAGCCTCAAAAGAGAAGGCACAGGACAGTTTTCTCTCGAAAGGATATGTAAGAATACCACTTCATAAGGAAACACAGTTTTGCCGAGTAAAGACATATACGTACGCATTGGAAACTCTTTACGAGAAGAAATAACGCATAGTACAAAATTAGCTTGTATCTCCAAAACTACACGTTGTATCTCGAAAAGAATTGTTGTGGCGTGTACGTCTTAACATGTAGCATCTAAAGAGAACCAAAAGGAGAATTTTCTTTCGTCAAAATTTTTCAGAAAATCACGTTTTAAGGAAATCCCGCATCGTGCGAAATTATCTTGTTTTTCCTAAACAACACGTTGTAAGTCGAAAAGCTTTCATGTTGCGTGTATGTCTAAGTGTGTAGCCTCAAAAGAGAAGGCACAGGACAGTTTTCTCTCGAAAGGATATGTAAGAATACCACTTCATAAGGAAATACAGTTTTGCAGAGTAAAGACATATACGTACGCATTGGAAACTCTTTACGAGAAGAAATAACGCATAGTACAAAATTAGCTTGTATCTCCAAAACTACAAGTTGTATCTCGAAAAGAATTGTTGTGGCGTGTACGTCTTAACATGTAGCATCTAAAGAGAACCAAAAGGAGAATTTTCTTTCGTCAAAATTTTTCAGAAAATCACGTTTTAAGGAAATCCCGCATCGTGCGAAATTATCTTGTTTTTCCTAAACAACACGTTGTAAGTCGAAAAGCTTTCATGTTGCGTGTATGTCTAAGTGTGTAGCCTCAAAAGAGAAGGCACAGGACAGTTTTCTCTCGAAAGGATATGTAAGAATACCACTTCATAAGGAAATACAGTTTTGCAGAGTAAAGACATATACGTACGCATTGGAAACTCTTTACGAGAAGAAATAACGCATAGTACAAAATTAGCTTGTATCTCCAAAACTACACGTTGTATCTCGAAAAGAATTGTTGTGGCGTGTACGTCTTAACATGTAGCATCTAAAGAGAACCCAAAGGAGAATTTTCTTTCGTCAAAATTTTTCAGAAAATCACGTTTTAAGGAAATCCCGCATCATGCGAAATTATCTTGTTTTTCCTAAACAACACGTTGTAAGTCGAAAAGCTTTCATGTTGCGTGTATGTCTAAGTGTGTAGCCTCAAAAGAGAAGGCACAGGACAGTTTTCTCTCGAAAGGATATGTAAGAATACCACTTCATAAGGAAATACAGTTTTGCAGAGTAAAGACATATACGTACGCATTGGAAACTCTTTACGAGAAGAAATAACGCATAGTACAAAATTAGCTTGTATCTCCAAAACTACACGTTGTATCTCGAAAAGAATTGTTGTGGCGTGTACGTCTTAACATGTAGCATCTAAAGAGAACCCAAAGGAGAATTTTCTTTCGTCAAAATTTTTCAGAAAATCACGTTTTAAGGAAATCCCGCATCGTGCGAAATTATCTTGTTTTTCCTAAACAACACGTTGTAAGTCGAAAAGCTTTCATGTTGCGTGTATGTCTAAGTGTGTAGCCTCAAAAGAGAAGGCACAGGACAGTTTTCTCTCGAAAGGATATGTAAGAATACCACTTCATAAGGAAATACAGTTTTGCAGAGTAAAGACATATACGTACGCATTGGAAACTCTTTACGAGAAGAAATAACGCATAGTACAAAATTAGCTTGTATCTCCAAAACTACACGTTGTATCTCGAAAAGAATTGTTGTGGCGTGTACGTCTTAACATGTAGCATCTAAAGAGAACCCAAAGGAGAATTTTCTTTCGTCAAAATTTTTCAGAAAATCACGTTTTAAGGAAATCCCGCATCATGCGAAATTATCTTGTTTTTCCTAAACAACACGTTGTAAGTCGAAAAGCTTTCATGTTGCGTGTATGTCTAAGTGTGTAGCCTCAAAAGAGAAGGCACAGGACAGTTTTCTCTCGAAAGGATATGTAAGAATACCACTTCATAAGGAAATACAGTTTTGCAGAGTAAAGACATATACGTACGCATTGGAAACTCTTTACGAGAAGAAATAACGCATAGTACAAAATTAGCTTGTATCTCCAAAACTACACGTTGTATCTCGAAAAGAATTGTTGTGGCGTGTACGTCTTAACATGTAGCATCTAAAGAGAACCCAAAGGAGAATTTTCTTTCGTCAAAATTTTTCAGAAAATCACGTTTTAAGGAAATCCCGCATCGTGCGAAATTATCTTGTTTTTCCTAAACAACACGTTGTAAGTCGAAAAGCTTTCATGTTGCGTGTATGTCTAAGTGTGTAGCCTCAAAAGAGAAGGCACAGGACAGTTTTCTCTCGAAAGGATATGTAAGAATACCACTTCATAAGGAAATACAGTTTTGCAGAGTAAAGACATATACGTACGCATTGGAAACTCTTTACGAGAAGAAATAACGCATAGTACAAAATTAGCTTGTATCTCCAAAACTACAAGTTGTATCTCGATAAGAATTGTTGTGGCGTGTACGTCTTAACATGTAGCATCTAAAGAGAACCAAAAGGAGAATTTTCTTTCGTCAAAATTTTTCAGAAAATCACGTTTTAAGGAAATCCCGCATCGTGCGAAATTATCTTGTTTTTCCTAAACAACACGTTGTAAGTCGAAAAGCTTTCATGTTGCGTGTATGTCTAAGTGTGTAGCCTCAAAAGAGAAGGCACAGGACAGTTTTCTCTCGAAAGGATATGTAAGAATACCACTTCATAAGGAAATACAGTTTTGCAGAGTAAAGACATATACGTACGCATTGGAAACTCTTTACGAGAAGAAATAACGCATAGTACAAAATTAGCTTGTATCTCCAAAACTACACGTTGTATCTCGAAAAGAATTGTTGTGGCGTGTACGTCTTAACATGTAGCATCTAAAGAGAACCCAAAGGAGAATTTTCTTTCGTCAAAATTTTTCAGAAAATCACGTTTTAAGGAAATCCCGCATCATGCGAAATTATCTTGTTTTTCCTAAACAACACGTTGTAAGTCGAAAAGCTTTCATGTTGCGTGTATGTCTAAGTGTGTAGCCTCAAAAGAGAAGGCACAGGACAGTTTTCTCTCGAAAGGATATGTAAGAATACCACTTCATAAGGAAATACAGTTTTGCAGAGTAAAGACATATACGTACGCATTGGAAACTCTTTACGAGAAGAAATAACGCATAGTACAAAATTAGCTTGTATCTCCAAAACTACACGTTGTATCTCGAAAAGAATTGTTGTGGCGTGTACGTCTTAACATGTAGCATCTAAAGAGAACCCAAAGGAGAATTTTCTTTCGTCAAAATTTTTCAGAAAATCACGTTTTAAGGAAATCCCGCATCGTGCGAAATTATCTTGTTTTTCCTAAACAACACGTTGTAAGTCGAAAAGCTTTCATGTTGCGTGTATGTCTAAGTGTGTAGCCTCAAAAGAGAAGGCACAGGACAGTTTTCTCTCGAAAGGATATGTAAGAATACCACTTCATAAGGAAATACAGTTTTGCAGAGTAAAGACATATACGTACGCATTGGAAACTCTTTACGAGAAGAAATAACGCATAGTACAAAATTAGCTTGTATCTCCAAAACTACACGTTGTATCTCGAAAAGAATTGTTGTGGCGTGTACGTCTTAACATGTAGCATCTAAAGAGAACCAAAAGGAGAATTTTCTTTCGTCAAAATTTTTCAGAAAATCACGTTTTAAGGAAATCCCGCATCGTGCGAAATTATCTTGTTTTTCCTAAACAACACGTTGTAAGTCGAAAAGCTTTCATGTTGCGTGTATGTCTAAGTGTGTAGCCTCAAAAGAGAAGGCACAGGACAGTTTTCTCTCGAAAGGATATGTAAGAATACCACTTCATAAGGAAATACAGTTTTGCAGAGTAAAGACATATACGTACGCATTGGAAACTCTTTACGAGAAGAAATAACGCATAGTACAAAATTAGCTTGTATCTCCAAAACTACACGTTGTATCTCGAAAAGAATTGTTGTGGCGTGTACGTCTTAACATGTAGCATCTAAAGAGAACCAAAAGGAGAATTTTCTTTCGTCAAAATTTTTCAGAAAATCACGTTTTAAGGAAATCCCGCATCGTGCGAAATTATCTTGTTTTTCCTAAACAACACGTTGTAAGTCGAAAAGCTTTCCTGTTGCGTGTATGTCTAAGTGTGTAGCCTCAAAAGAGAAGGCACAGGACAGTTTTCTCTCGAAAGGATATGTAAGAATACCACTTCATAAGGAAATACAGTTTTGCAGAGTAAAGACATATACGTACGCATTGGAAACTCTTTACGAGAAGAAATAACGCATAGTACAAAATTAGCTTGTATCTCCAAAACTGCACGTTGTATCTCGAAAAGAATTGTTGTGGCGTGTACGTCTTAACATGTAGCATCTAAAGAGAACCAAAAGGAGAATTTTCTTTCGTCAAAATTTTTCAGAAAATCACGTTTTAAGGAAATCCCGCATCGTGCGAAATTATCTTGTTTTTCCTAAACAACACGTTGTAAGTCGAAAAGCTTTCATGTTGCGTGTATGTCTAAGTGTGTAGCCTCAAAAGAGAAGGCACAGGACAGTTTTCTCTCGAAAGGATATGTAAGAATACCACTTCATAAGGAAATACAGTTTTGCAGAGTAAAGACATATACGTACGCATTGGAAACTCTTTACGAGAAGAAATAACGCATAGTACAAAATTAGCTTGTATCTCCAAAACTACAAGTTGTATCTCGATAAGAATTGTTGTGGCGTGTACGTCTTAACATGTAGCATCTAAAGAGAACCAAAAGGAGAATTTTCTTTCGTCAAAATTTTTCAGAAAATCACGTTTTAAGGAAATCCCGCATCGTGCGAAATTATCTTGTTTTTCCTAAACAACACGTTGTAAGTCGAAAAGCTTTCATGTTGCGTGTATGTCTAAGTGTGTAGCCTCAAAAGAGAAGGCACAGGACAGTTTTCTCTCGAAAGGATATGTAAGAATACCACTTCATAAGGAAATACAGTTTTGCAGAGTAAAGACATATACGTACGCATTGGAAACTCTTTACGAGAAGAAATAACGCATAGTACAAAATTAGCTTGTATCTCCAAAACTACACGTTGTATCTCGAAAAGAATTGTTGTGGCGTGTACGTCTTAACATGTAGCATCTAAAGAGAACCCAAAGGAGAATTTTCTTTCGTCAAAATTTTTCAGAAAATCACGTTTTAAGGAAATCCCGCATCATGCGAAATTATCTTGTTTTTCCTAAACAACACGTTGTAAGTCGAAAAGCTTTCATGTTGCGTGTATGTCTAAGTGTGTAGCCTCAAAAGACAAGGCACAGGACAGTTTTCTCTCGAAAGGATATGTAAGAATACCACTTCATAAGGAAATACAGTTTTGCAGAGTAAAGACATATACGTACGCATTGGAAACTCTTTACGAGAAGAAATAACGCATAGTACAAAATTAGCTTGTATCTCCAAAACTACACGTTGTATCTCGAAAAGAATTGTTGTGGCGTGTACGTCTTAACATGTAGCATCTAAAGAGAACCCAAAGGAGAATTTTCTTTCGTCAAAATTTTTCAGAAAATCACGTTTTAAGGAAATCCCGCATCGTGCGAAATTATCTTGTTTTTCCTAAACAACACGTTGTAAGTCGAAAAGCTTTCATGTTGCGTGTATGTCTAAGTGTGTAGCCTCAAAAGAGAAGGCACAGGACAGTTTTCTCTCGAAAGGATATGTAAGAATACCACTTCATAAGGAAATACAGTTTTGCAGAGTAAAGACATATACGTACGCATTGGAAACTCTTTACGAGAAGAAATAACGCATAGTACAAAATTAGCTTGTATCTCCAAAACTACACGTTGTATCTCGAAAAGAATTGTTGTGGCGTGTACGTCTTAACATGTAGCATCTAAAGAGAACCAAAAGGAGAATTTTCTTTCGTCAAAATTTTTCAGAAAATCACGTTTTAAGGAAATCCCGCATCGTGCGAAATTATCTTGTTTTTCCTAAACAACACGTTGTAAGTCGAAAAGCTTTCATGTTGCGTGTATGTCTAAGTGTGTAGCCTCAAAAGAGAAGGCACAGGACAGTTTTCTCTCGAAAGGATATGTAAGAATACCACTTCATAAGGAAATACAGTTTTGCAGAGTAAAGACATATACGTACGCATTGGAAACTCTTTACGAGAAGAAATAACGCATAGTACAAAATTAGCTTGTATCTCCAAAACTACACGTTGTATCTCGAAAAGAATTGTTGTGGCGTGTACGTCTTAACATGTAGCATCTAAAGAGAACCAAAAGGAGAATTTTCTTTCGTCAAAATTTTTCAGAAAATCACGTTTTAAGGAAATCCCGCATCGTGCGAAATTATCTTGTTTTTCCTAAACAACACGTTGTAAGTCGAAAAGCTTTCCTGTTGCGTGTATGTCTAAGTGTGTAGCCTCAAAAGAGAAGGCACAGGACAGTTTTCTCTCGAAAGGATATGTAAGAATACCACTTCATAAGGAAATACAGTTTTGCAGAGTAAAGACATATACGTACGCATTGGAAACTCTTTACGAGAAGAAATAACGCATAGTACAAAATTAGCTTGTATCTCCAAAACTGCACGTTGTATCTCGAAAAGAATTGTTGTGGCGTGTACGTCTTAACATGTAGCATCTAAAGAGAACCAAAAGGAGAATTTTCTTTCGTCAAAATTTTTCAGAAAATCACGTTTTAAGGAAATCCCGCATCGTGCGAAATTATCTTGTTTTTCCTAAACAACACGTTGTAAGTCGAAAAGCTTTCATGTTGCGTGTATGTCTAAGTGTGTAGCCTCAAAAGAGAAGGCACAGGACAGTTTTCTCTCGAAAGGATATGTAAGAATACCACTTCATAAGGAAATACAGTTTTGCAGAGTAAAGACATATACGTACGCATTGGAAACTCTTTACGAGAAGAAATAACGCATAGTACAAAATTAGCTTGTATCTCCAAAACTACACGTTGTATCTCGAAAAGAATTGTTGTGGCGTGTACGTCTTAACATGTAGCATCTAAAGAGAACCAAAAGGAGAATTTTCTTTCGTCAAAATTTTTCAGAAAATCACGTTTTAAGGAAATCCCGCATCGTGCGAAATTATCTTGTTTTTCCTAAACAACACGTTGTAAGTCGAAAAGCTTTCCTGTTGCGTGTATGTCTAAGTGTGTAGCCTCAAAAGAGAAGGCACAGGACAGTTTTCTCTCGAAAGGATATGTAAGAATACCACTTCATAAGGAAATACAGTTTTGCAGAGTAAAGACATATACGTACGCATTGGAAACTCTTTAGGAGAAGAAATAACGCATAGTACAAAATTAGCTTGTATCTCCAAAACTACACGTTGTATCTCGAAAAGAATTGTTGTGGCGTGTACGTCTTAACATGTAGCATCTAAAGAGAAGCCAAAGGAGAATTTTCTTTCGTCAAAATTTTTCAGAAAATCACGTTTTAAGGAAATCCCGCATCGTGCGAAATTATCTTGTTTTTCCTAAACAACACGTTGTAAGTCGAAAAGCTTTCCTGTTGCGTGTATGTCTAAGTGTGTAGCCTCAAAAGAGAAGGCACAGGACAGTTTTCTCTCGAAAGGATATGTAAGAATACCACTTCATAAGGAAATACAGTTTTGCAGAGTAAAGACATATACGTACGCATTGGAAACTCTTTACGAGAAGAAATAACGCATAGTACAAAATTAGCTTGTATCTCCAAAACTGCACGTTGTATCTCGAAAAGAATTGTTGTGGCGTGTACGTCTTAACATGTAGCATCTAAAGAGAACCAAAAGGAGAATTTTCTTTCGTCAAAATTTTTCAGAAAATCACGTTTTAAGGAAATCCCGCATCGTGCGAAATTATCTTGTTTTTCCTAAACAACACGTTGTAAGTCGAAAAGCTTTCATGTTGCGTGTATGTCTAAGTGTGTAGCCTCAAAAGAGAATGCACAGGACAGTTTTCTCTCGAAAGGATATGTAAGAATACCACTTCATAAGGAAATACAGTTTTGCAGAGTAAAGACATATACGTACTCATTGGAAACTCTTTACGAGAAGAAATAACGCATAGTACAAAATTAGCTTGTATCTCCAAAACTACACGTTGTATCTCGAAAAGAATTGTTGTGGCGTGTACGTCTTAACATGTAGCATCTAAAGAGAACCAAAAGGAGAATTTTCTTTCGTCAAAATTTTTCAGAAAATCACGTTTTAAGGAAATCCCGCATCGTGCGAAATTATCTTGTTTTTCCTAAACAACACGTTGTAAGTCGAAAAGCTTTCATGTTGCGTGTATGTCTAAGTGTGTAGCCTCAAAAGAGAAGGCACAGGACAGTTTTCTCTCGAAAGGATATGTAAGAATACCACTTCATAAGGAAATACAGTTTTGCAGAGTAAAGACATATACGTACGCATTGGAAACTCTTTACGAGAAGAAATAACGCATAGTACAAAATTAGCTTGTATCTCCAAAACTACACGTTGTATCTCGAAAAGAATTGTTGTGGCGTGTACGTCTTAACATGTAGCATCTAAAGAGAACCAAAAGGAGAATTTTCTTTCGTCAAAATTTTTCAGAAAATCACGTTTTAAGGAAATCCCGCATCGTGCGAAATTATCTTGTTTTTCCTAAACAACACGTTGTAAGTCGAAAAGCTTTCATGTTGCGTGTATGTCTAAGTGTGTAGCCTGAAAGAGAAGGCACAGGACAGTTTTCTCTCGAAAGGATATGTAAGAATACCACTTCATAAGGAAATACAGTTTTGCAGAGTAAAGACATATACGTACGCATTGGAAACTCTTTACGAGAAGAAATAACGCATAGTACAAAATTAGCTTGTATCTCCAAAACTACACGTTGTATCTCGAAAAGAATTGTTGTGGCGTGTACGTCTTAACATGTAGCATCTAAAGAGAACCAAAAGGAGAATTTTCTTTCGTCAAAATTTTTCAGAAAATCACGTTTTAAGGAAATCCCGCATCGTGCGAAATTATCTTGTTTTTCCTAAACAACACGTTGTAAGTCGAAAAGCTTTCATGTTGCGTGTATGTCTAAGTGTGTAGCCTCAAAAGAGAA
Organism: Apodemus sylvaticus; assembly: GCF_947179515.1. NCBI lineage: Eukaryota > Metazoa > Chordata > Mammalia > Rodentia > Muridae > Apodemus > Apodemus sylvaticus. The sequence continues at coordinate 1,258,914 of NW_026263416.1, forward strand.
GGCACAGGACAGTTTTCTCTCGAAAGGATATGTAAGAATACCACTTCATAAGGAAATACAGTTTTGCAGAGTAAAGACATATACGTACGCATTGGAAACTCTTTACGAGAAGAAATAACGCATAGTACAAAATTAGCTTGTATCTCCAAAACTACACGTTGTATCTCGAAAAGAATTGTTGTGGCGTGTACGTCTTAACATGTAGCATCTAAAGAGAAGCCAAAGGAGAATTTTCTTTCGTCAAAATTTTTCAGAAAATCACGTTTTAAGGAAATCCCGCATCGTGCGAAATTATCTTGTTTTTCCTAAACAACACGTTGTAAGTCGAAAAGCTTTCATGTTGCGTGTATGTCTAAGTGTGTAGCCTCAAAAGAGAAGGCACAGGACAGTTTTCTCTCGAAAGGATATGTAAGAATACCACTTCATAAGGAAATACAGTTTTGCAGAGTAAAGACATATACGTACGCATTGGAAACTCTTTACGAGAAGAAATAACGCATAGTACAAAATTAGCTTGTATCTCCAAAACTACACGTTGTATCTCGAAAAGAATTGTTGTGGCGTGTACGTCTTAACATGTAGCATCTAAAGAGAACCAAAAGGAGAATTTTCTTTCGTCAAAATTTTTCAGAAAATCACGTTTTAAGGAAATCACGCATCGTGCGAAATTATCTTGTTTTTCCTAAACAACACGTTGTAAGTCGAAAAGCTTTCCTGTTGCGTGTATGTCTAAGTGTGTAGCCTCAAAAGAGAAGGCACAGGACAGTTTTCTCTCGAAAGGATATGTAAGAATACCACTTCATAAGGAAATACAGTTTTGCAGAGTAAAGACATATACGTACGCATTGGAAACTCTTTACGAGAAGAAATAACGCATAGTACAAAATTAGCTTGTATCTCCAAAACTACACGTTGTATCTCGAAAAGAATTGTTGTGGCGTGTACGTCTTAACATGTAGCATCTAAAGAGAACCAAAAGGAGAATTTTCTTTCGTCAAAATTTTTCAGAAAATCACGTTTTAAGGAAATCCCGCATCGTGCGAAATTATCTTGTTTTTCCTAAACAACACGTTGTAAGTCGAAAAGCTTTCATGTTGCGTGTATGTCTAAGTGTGTAGCCTGAAAGAGAAGGCACAGGACAGTTTTCTCTCGAAAGGATATGTAAGAATACCACTTCATAAGGAAATACAGTTTTGCAGAGTAAAGACATATACGTACGCATTGGAAACTCTTTACGAGAAGAAATAACGCATAGTACAAAATTAGCTTGTATCTCCAAAACTACACGTTGTATCTCGAAAAGAATTGTTGTGGCGTGTACGTCTTAACATGTAGCATCTAAAGAGAACCAAAAGGAGAATTTTCTTTCGTCAAAATTTTTCAGAAAATCACGTTTTAAGGAAATCCCGCATCGTGCGAAATTATCTTGTTTTTCCTAAACAACACGTTGTAAGTCGAAAAGCTTTCCTGTTGCGTGTATGTCTAAGTGTGTAGCCTCAAAAGAGAAGGCACAGGACAGTTTTCTCTCGAAAGGATATGTAAGAATACCACTTCATAAGGAAATACAGTTTTGCAGAGTAAAGACATATATGTACGCATTGGAAACTCTTTACGAGAAGAAATAACGCATAGTACAAAATTAGCTTGTATCTCCAAAACTACACGTTGTATCTCGAAAAGAATTGTTGTGGCGTGTACGTCTTAACATGTAGCATCTAAAGAGAACCAAAAGGAGAATTTTCTTTCGTCAAAATTTTTCAGAAAATCACGTTTTAAGGAAATCCCGCATCGTGCGAAATTATCTTGTTTTTCCTAAACAACACGTTGTAAGTCGAAAAGCTTTCCTGTTGCGTGTATGTCTAAGTGTGTAGCCTCAAAAGAGAAGGCACAGGACAGTTTTCTCTCGAAAGGATATGTAAGAATACCACTTCATAAGGAAATACAGTTTTGCAGAGTAAAGACATATACGTACGCATTCTAAACTCTTTACGAGAAGAAATAACGCATAGTACAAAATTAGCTTGTATCTCCAAAACTGCACGTTGTATCTCGAAAAGAATTGTTGTGGCGTGTACGTCTTAACATGTAGCATCTAAAGAGAACCAAAAGGAGAATTTTCTTTCGTCAAAATTTTTCAGAAAATCACGTTTTAAGGAAATCCCGCATCGTGCGAAATTATCTTGTTTTTCCTAAACAACACGTTGTTAGTCGAAAAGCTTTCATGTTGCGTGTATGTCTAAGTGTGTAGCCTCAAAAGAGAAGGCACAGGACAGTTTTCTCTCGAAAGGATATGTAAGAATACCACTTCATAAGGAAATACAGTTTTGCAGAGTAAAGACATATACGTACGCATTGGAAACTCTTTACGAGAAGAAATAACGCATAGTACAAAATTAGCTTGTATCTCCAAAACTACACGTTGTATCTCGAAAAGAATTGTTGTGGCGTGTACGTCTTAACATGTAGCATCTAAAGAGAACCAAAAGGAGAATTTTCTTTCGTAAAAATTTTTCAGAAAATCACGTTTTAAGGAAATCCCGCATCGTGCGAAATTATCTTGTTTTTCCTAAACAACACGTTGTAAGTCGAAAAGCTTTCCTGTTGCGTGTATGTCTAAGTGTGTAGCCTCAAAAGAGAAGGCACAGGACAGTTTTCTCTCGAAAGGATATGTAAGAATACCACTTCATAAGGAAATACAGTTTTGCAGAGTAAAGACATATACGTACGCATTGGAAACTCTTTACGAGAAGAAATAACGCATAGTACAAAATTAGCTTGTATCTCCAAAACTACACGTTGTATCTCGAAAAGAATTGTTGTGGCGTGTACGTCTTAACATGTAGCATCTAAAGAGAACCAAAAGGAGAATTTTCTTTCGTCAAAATTTTTCAGAAAATCACGTTTTAAGGAAATCCCGCATCGTGCGAAATTATCTTGTTTTTCCTAAACAACACGTTGTAAGTCAAAAAGCTTTCATGTTGCGTGTATGTCTAAGTGTGTAGCCTGAAAGAGAAGGCACAGGACAGTTTGCTCTCGAAAGGATATGTAAGAATACCACTTCATAAGGAAATACAGTTTTGCAGAGTAAAGACATATACGTACGCATTGGAAACTCTTTACGAGAAGAAATAACGCATAGTACAAAATTAGCTTGTATCTCCAAAACTACACGTTGTATCTCGAAAAGAATTGTTGTGGCGTGTACGTCTTAACATGTAGCATCTAAAGAGAACCAAAAGGAGAATTTTCTTTCGTCAAAATTTTTCAGAAAATCACGTTTTAAGGAAATCTTGCATCGTGCGAAATTATCTTGTTTTTCCTAAACAACACGTTGTAAGTCGAAAAGCTTTCATGTTGCGTGTATGTCTAAGTGTGTAGCCTCAAAAGAGAAGGCACAGGACAGTTTTCTCTCGAAAGGATATGTAAGAATACCACTTCATAAGGAAATACAGTTTTGCAGAGTAAAGACATATACGTACGCATTGGAAACTCTTTACGAGAAGAAATAACGCATAGTACAAAATTAGCTTGTATCTCCAAAACTACACGTTGTATCTCGAAAAGAATTGTTGTGGCGTGTACGTCTTAACATGTAGCATCTAAAGAGAACCAAAAGGAGAATTTTCTTTCGTCAAAATTTTTCAGAAAATCACGTTTTAAGGAAATCCCGCATCGTGCGAAATTATCTTGTTTTTCCTAAACAACACGTTGTAAGTCGAAAAGCTTTCATGTTGCGTGTATGTCTAAGTGTGTAGCCTCAAAAGAGAAGGCACAGGACAGTTTTCTCTCGAAAGGATATGTAAGAATACCACTTCATAAGGAAATACAGTTTTGCAGAGTAAAGACATATACGTACGCATTGGAAACTCTTTACGAGAAGAAATAACGCATAGTACAAAATTAGCTTGTATCTCCAAAACTACACGTTGTATCTCGAAAAGAATTGTTGTGGCGTGTACGTCTTAACATGTAGCATCTAAAGAGAACCCAAAGGAGAATTTTCTTTCGTCAAAATTTTTCAGAAAATCACGTTTTAAGGAAATCCCGCATCGTGCGAAATTATCTTGTTTTTCCTAAACAACACGTTGTAAGTCGAAAAGCTTTCATGTTGCGTGTATGTCTAAGTGTGTAGCCTCAAAAGAGAAGGCACAGGACAGTTTTCTCTCGAAAGGATATGTAAGAATACCACTTCATAAGGAAATACAGTTTTGCAGAGTAAAGACATATACGTACGCATTGGAAACTCTTTACGAGAAGAAATAACGCTTAGTACAAAATTAGCTTGTATCTCCAAAACTACACGTTGTATCTCGAAAAGAATTGTTGTGGCGTGTACGTCTTAACATGTAGCATCTAAAGAGAACCAAAAGGAGAATTTTCTTTCGTCAAAATTTTTCAGAAAATCACGTTTTAAGGAAATCACGCATCGTGCGAAATTATCTTGTTTTTCCTAAACAACACGTTGTAAGTCGAAAAGCTTTCATGTTGCGTGTATGTCTAAGTGTGTAGCCTCAAAAGAGAAGGCACAGGACAGTTTTCTCTCGAAAGGATATGTAAGAATACCACTTCATAAGGAAATACAGTTTTGCAGAGTAAAGACATATACGTACGCATTGGAAACTCTTTACGAGAAGAAATAACGCATAGTACAAAATTAGCTTGTATCTCCAAAACTGCACGTTGTATCTCGAAAAGAATTGTTGTGGCGTGTACGTCTTAACATGTAGCATCTAAAGAGAACCAAAAGGAGAATTTTCTTTCGTCAAAATTTTTCAGAAAATCACGTTTTAAGGAAATCCCGCATCGTGCGAAATTATCTTGTTTTTCCTAAACAACACGTTGTAAGTCGAAAAGCTTTCCTGTTGCGTGTATGTCTAAGTGTGTAGCCTCAAAAGAGAAGGCACAGGACAGTTTTCTCTCGAAAGGATATGTAAGAATACCACTTCATAAGGAAATACACTTTTGCAGAGTAAAGACATATACGTACGCATTGGAAACTCTTTACGAGAAGAATTAACGCATAGTACAAAATTAGCTTGTATCTCCAAAACTACAAGTTGTATCTCGAAAAGAATTGTTGTGGCGTGTACGTCTTAACATGTAGCATCTAAAGAGAACCAAAAGGAGAATTTTCTTTCGTCAAAATTTTTCAGAAAATCACGTTTTAAGGAAATCCCGCATCGTGCGAAATTATCTTGTTTTTCCTAAACAACACGTTGTAAGTCGAAAAGCTTTCATGTTGCGTGTATGTCTAAGTGTGTAGCCTCAAAAGAGAAGGCACAGGACAGTTTTCTCTCGAAAGGATATGTAAGAATACCACTTCATAAGGAAATACAGTTTTGCAGAGTAAAGACATATACGTACGCATTGGAAACTCTTTACGAGAAGAAATAACGCATAGTAAAAAATTAGCTTGTATCTCCAAAACTGCACGTTGTATCTCGAAAAGAATTGTTGTGGCGTGTACGTCTTAACATGTAGCATCTAAAGAGAACCAAAAGGAGAATTTTCTTTCGTCAAAATTTTTCAGAAAATCACGTTTTAAGGAAATCCCGCATCGTGCGAAATTATCTTGTTTTTCCTAAACAACACGTTGTAAGTCGAAGAGCTTTCATGTTGCGTGTATGTCTAAGTGTGTAGCCTCAAAAGAGAAGGCACAGGACAGTTTTCTCTCGAAAGGATATGTAAGAATACCACTTCATAAGGAAATACAGTTTTGCAGAGTAAAGACATATACGTACGCATTGGAAACTCTTTACGAGAAGAAATAACGCATAGTACAAAATTAGCTTGTATCTCCAAAACTACACGTTGTATCTCGAAAAGAATTGTTGTGGCGTGTACGTCTTAACATGTAGCATCTAAAGAGAACCAAAAGGAGAATTTTCTTTCGTCAAAATTTTTCAGAAAATCACGTTTTAAGGAAATCCCGCATCGTGCGAAATTATCTTGTTTTTCCTAAACAACACGTTGTAAGTCGAAAAGCTTTCATGTTGCGTGTATGTCTAAGTGTGTAGCCTCAAAAGAGAAGGCACAGGACAGTTTTCTCTCGAAAGGATATGTAAGAATACCACTTCATAAGGAAATACAGTTTTGCAGAGTAAAGACATATACGTACTCATTGGAAACTCTTTACGAGAAGAAATAACGCATAGTACAAAATTAGCTTGTATCTCCAAAACTACACGTTGTATCTCGAAAAGAATTGTTGTGGCGTGTACGTCTTAACATGTAGCATCTAAAGAGAACCAAAAGGAGAATTTTCTTTCGTCAAAATTTTTCAGAAAATCACGTTTTAAGGAAATCCCGCATCGTGTGAAATTATCTTGTTTTTCCTAAACAGCACGTTGTAAGTCGAAAAGCTTTCATGTTGCGTGTATGTCTAAGTGTGTAGCCTCAAAAGAGACGGCACAGGACAGTTTTCTCTCGAAAGGATATGTAAGAATACCACTTCATAAGGAAATACAGTTTTGCAGAGTAAAGACATATACGTACGCATTGGAAACTCTTTACGAGAAGAAATAACGCATCGTACAAAATTAGCTTGTATCTCCAAAACTACACGTTGTATCTCGAAAAGAATTGTTGTGGCGTGTACGTCTTAACATGTAGCATCTAAAGAGAACCAAAAGGAGAATTTTCTTTCGTCAAAATTTTTCAGAAAATCACGTTTTAAGGAAATCCCACATCGTGCGAAATTATCTTGTTTTTCCTAAACAACACGTTGTAAGTCGAAAAGCTTTCATGTTGCGTGTATGTCTAAGTGTGTAGCCTCAAAAGAGAAGGCACAGGACAGTTTTCTCTCGAAAGGATATGTAAGAATACCACTTCATAAGGAAATACAGTTTTGCAGAGTAAAGACATATACGTACGCATTGGAAACTCTTTACGAGAAGAAATAACGCATAGTACAAAATTAGCTTGTATCTCCAAAACTGCACGTTGTATCTCGAAAAGAATTGTTGTGGCGTGTACGTCTTAACATGTAGCATCTAAAGAGAACCAAAAGGAGAATTTTCTTTCGTCAAAATTTTTCAGAAAATCACGTTTTAAGGAAATCCCGCATCGTGCGAAATTATCTTGTTTTTCCTAAACAACACGTTGTAAGTCGAAAAGCTTTCCTGTTGCGTGTATGTCTAAGTGTGTAGCCTCAAAAGAGAAGGCACAGGACAGTTTTCTCTCGAAAGGATATGTAAGAATACCACTTCATAAGGAAATACAGTTTTGCAGAGTAAAGACATATACGTACGCATTGGAAACTCTTTACGAGAAGAAATAACGCATAGTACAAAATTAGCTTGTATCTCCAAAACTACAAGTTGTATCTCGAAAAGAATTGTTGTGGCGTGTACGTCTTAACATGTAGCATCTAAAGAGAACCAAAAGGAGAATTTTCTTTCGTCAAAATTTTTCAGAAAATCACGTTTTAAGGAAATCCCGCATCGTGCGAAGTTATCTTGTTTTTCCTAAACAACACGTTGTAAGTCGAAAAGCTTTCATGTTGCGTGTATGTCTAAGTGTGTAGCCTCAAAAGAGAAGGCACAGGACAGTTTTCTCTCGAAAGGATATGTAAGAATACCACTTCATAAGGAAATACAGTTTTGCAGAGTAAAGACATATACGTACGCATTGGAAACTCTTTACGAGAAGAAATAACGCATAGTACAATATTAGCTTGTATCTCCAAAACTGCACGTTGTATCTCGAAAAGAATTGTTGTGGCGTGTACGTCTTAACATGTAGCATCTAAAGAGAACCAAAAGGAGAATTTTCTTTCGTCAAAATTTTTCAGAAAATCACGTTTTAAGGAAATCCCGCATCGTGCGAAATTATCTTGTTTTTCCTAAACAACACGTTGTAAGTCGAAAAGCTTTCATGTTGCGTGTATGTCTAAGTGTGTAGCCTGAAAGAGAAGGCACAGGACAGTTTTCTCTCGAAAGGATATGTAAGAATACCACTTCATAAGGAAATACAGTTTTGCAGAGTAAAGACATATACGTACGCATTGGAAACTCTTTACGAGAAGAAATAACGCATAGTACAAAATTAGCTTGTATCTCCAAAACTACACGTTGTATCTCGAAAAGAATTGTTGTGGCGTGTACGTCTTAACATGTAGCATCTAAAGAGAACCAAAAGGAGAAATTTCTTTCGTCAAAATTTTTCAGAAAATCACGTTTTAAGGAAATCCCGCATCGTGCGAAATTATCTTGTTTTTCCTAAACAACACGTTGTAAGTCGAAAAGCTTTCATGTTGCGTGTATGTCTAAGTGTGTAGCCTCAAAAGAGAAGGCACAGGACAGTTTTCTCTCGAAAGGATATGTAAGAATACCACTTCATAAGGAAATACAGTTTTGCAGAGTAAAGACATATACGTACGCATTGGAAACTCTTTACGAGAAGAAATAACGCATAGTACAAAATTAGCTTGTATCTCCAAAACTACACGTTGTATCTCGAAAAGAATTGTTGTGGCGTGTACGTCTTAACATGTAGCATCTAAAGAGAACCAAAAGGAGAATTTTCTTTCGTCAAAATTTTTCAGAAAATCACGTTTTAAGGAAATCCCGCATCGTGCGAAATTATCTTGTTTTTCCTAAACAGCACGTTGTAAGTCGAAAAGCTTTCATGTTGCGTGTATGTCTAAGTGTGTAGCCTCAAAAGAGACGGCACAGGACAGTTTTCTCTCGAAAGGATATGTAAGAATACCACTTCATAAGGAAATACAGTTTTGCAGAGTAAAGACATATACGTACGCATTGGAAACTCTTTACGAGAAGAAATAACGCATAGTACAAAATTAGCTTGTATCTCCAAAACTACACGTTGTATCTCGAAAAGAATTGTTGTGGCGTGTACGTCTTAACATGTAGCATCTAAAGAGAACCAAAAGGAGAATTTTCTTTCGTCAAAATTTTTCAGAAAATCACGTTTTAAGGAAATCCCGCATCGTGCGAAATTATCTTGTTTTTCCTAAACAACACGTTGTAAGTCGAAAAGCTTTCATGTTGCGTGTATGTCTAAGTGTGTAGCCTCAAAAGAGAAGGCACAGGACAGTTTTCTCTCGAAAGGATATGTAAGAATACCACTTCATAAGGAAATACAGTTTTGCAGAGTAAAGACATATACGTACGCATTGGAAACTCTTTACGAGAAGAAATAACGCATAGTACAAAATTAGCTTGTATCTCCAAAACTGCACGTTGTATCTCGAAAAGAATTGTTGTGGCGTGTACGTCTTAACATGTAGCATCTAAAGAGAACCAAAAGGAGAATTTTCTTTCGTCAAAATTTTTCAGAAAATCACGTTTTAAGGAAATCCCGCATCGTGGGAAATTATCTTGTTTTTCCTAAACAACACGTTGTAAGTCGAAAAGCTTTCCTGTTGCGTGTATGTCTAAGTGTGTAGCCTCAAAAGAGAAGGCACAGGACAGTTTTCTCTCGAAAGGATATGTAAGAATACCACTTCATAAGGAAATACAGTTTTGCAGAGTAAAGACATATACGTACGCATTGGAAACTCTTTACGAGAAGAAATAACGCATAGTACAAAATTAGCTTGTATCTCCAAAACTGCACGTTGTATCTCGAAAAGAATTGTTGTGGCGTGTACGTCTTAACATGTAGCATCTAAAGAGAACCAAAAGGAGAATTTTCTTTCGTCAAAATTTTTCAGAAAATCACGTTTTAAGGAAATCCCGCATCGTGCGAAATTATCTTGTTTTTCCTAAACAACACGTTGTAAGTCGAAAAGCTTTCATGTTGCGTGTATGTCTAAGTGTGTAGCCTCAAAAGAGAAGGCACAGGACAGTTTTCTCTCGAAAGGATATGTAAGAATACCACTTCATAAGGAAATACAGTTTTGCAGAGTAAAGACATATACGTACGCATTGGAAACTCTTTACGAGAAGAAATAACGCATAGTACAAAATTAGCTTGTATCTCCAAAACTGCACGTTGTATCTCGAAAAGAATTGTTGTGGCGTGTACGTCTTAACATGTAGCATCTAAAGAGAACCAAAAGGAGAATTTTCTTTCGTCAAAATTTTTCAGAAAATCACGTTTTAAGGAAATCCCGCATCGTGCGAAATTATCTTGTTTTTCCTAAACAACACGTTGTAAGTCGAAAAGCTTTCATGTTGCGTGTATGTCTAAGTGTGTAGCCTCAAAAGAGAAGGCACAGGACAGTTTTCTCTCGAAAGGATATGTAAGAATACCACTTCATAAGGAAATACAGTTTTGCAGAGTAAAGACATATACGTACGCATTGGAAACTCTTTACGAGAAGAAATAACGCATAGTACAAAATTAGCTTGTATCTCCAAAACTACACGTTGTATCTCGAAAAGAATTGTTGTGGCGTGTACGTCTTAACATGTAGCATCTAAAGAGAACCAAAAGGAGAATTTTCTTTCGTCAAAATTTTTCAGAAAATCACGTTTTAAGGAAATCCCGCATCGTGCGAAATTATCTTGTTTTTCCTAAACAACACGTTGTAAGTCGAAAAGCTTTCATGTTGCGTGTATGTCTAAGTGTGTAGCCCCAAAAGAGAAGGCACAGGACAGTTTTCTCTCGAAAGGATATGTAAGAATACCACTTCATAAGGAAATACAGTTTTGCAGAGTAAAGACATATACGTACGCATTGGAAACTCTTTACGAGAAGAAATAACGCATAGTACAAAATTAGCTTGTATCTCCAAAACTACACGTTGTATCTCGAAAAGAATTGTTGTGGCGTGTACGTCTTAACATGTAGCATCTAAAGAGAACCAAAAGGAGAATTTTCTTTCGTCAAAATTTTTCAGAAAATCACGTTTTAAGGAAATCCCACATCGTGCGAAATTATCTTGTTTTTCCTAAACAGCACGTTGTAAGTCGAAAAGCTTTCATGTTGCGTGTATGTCTAAGTGTGTAGCCTCAAAAGAGACGGCACAGGACAGTTTTCTCTCGAAAGGATATGTAAGAATACCACTTCATAAGGAAATACAGTTTTGCAGAGTAAAGACATATACGTACGCATTGGAAACTCTTTACGAGAAGAAATAACGCATCGTACAAAATTAGCTTGTATCTCCAAAACTACACGTTGTATCTCGAAAAGAATTGTTGTGGCGTGTACGTCTTAACATGTAGCATCTAAAGAGAACCAAAAGGAGAATTTTCTTTCGTCAAAATTTTTCAGAAAATCACGTTTTAAGGAAATCCCGCATCGTGCGAAATTATCTTGTTTTTCCTAAACAGCACGTTGTAAGTCGAAAAGCTTTCATGTTGCGTGTATGTCTAAGTGTGTAGCCTCAAAAGAGACGGCACAGGACAGTTTTCTCTCGAAAGGATATGTAAGAATACCACTTCATAAGGAAATACAGTTTTGCAGAGTAAAGACATATACGTACGCATTGGAAACTCTTTACGAGAAGAAATAACGCATCGTACAAAATTAGCTTGTATCTCCAAAACTACACGTTGTATCTCGAAAAGAATTGTTGTGGCGTGTACGTCTTAACATGTAGCATCTAAAGAGAACCAAAAGGAGAATTTTCTTTCGTCAAAATTTTTCAGAAAATCACGTTTTATGGAAATCCCGCATCGTGCGAAATTATCTTGTTTTTCCTAAACAACACGTTGTAAGTCGAAAAGCTTTCATGTTGCGTGTATGTCTAAGTGTGTAGCCTCAAAAGAGAAGGCACAGGACAGTTTTCTCTCGAAAGGATATGTAAGAATACCACTTCATAAGGAAATACAGTTTTGCAGAGTAAAGACATATACGTACGCATTGGAAACTCTTTACGAGAAGAAATAACGCATAGTACAAAATTAGCTTGTATCTCCAAAACTACACGTTGTATCTCGAAAAGAATTGTTGTGGCGTGTACGTCTTAACATGTAGCATCTAAAGAGAACCAAAAGGAGAATTTTCTTTCGTCAAAATTTTTCAGAAAATCACGTTTTAAGGAAATCCCGCATCGTGCGAAATTATCTTGTTTTTCCTAAACAACACGTTGTAAGTCGAAAAGCTTTCCTGTTGCGTGTATGTCTAAGTGTGTAGCCTCAAAAGAGAAGGCACAGGACAGTTTTCTCTCGAAAGGATATGTAAGAATACCACTTCATAAGGAAATACAGTTTTGCAGAGTAAAGACATATACGTACGCATTGGAAACTCTTTACGAGAAGAAATAACGCATAGTAAAAAATTAGCTTGTATCTCCAAAACTACACGTTTTATCTCGAAAAGAATTGTTGTGGCGTGTACGTCTTAACATGTAGCATCTAAAGAGAACCAAAAGGAGAATTTTCTTTCGTCAAAATTTTTCAGAAAATCACGTTTTAAGGAAATCCCGCATCGTGCGAAATTATCTTGTTTTTCCTAAACAACACGTTGTAAGTCGAAAAGCTTTCATGTTGCGTGTATGTCTAAGTGTGTAGCCTCAAAAGAGAAGGCACAGGACAGTTTTCTCTCGAAAGGATATGTAAGAATACCACTTCATAAGGAAATACAGTTTTGCAGAGTAAAGACATATACGTACGCATTGGAAACTCTTTACGAGAAGAAATAACGCATAGTACAAAATTAGCTTGTATCTCCAAAACTACACGTTGTATCTCGAAAAGAATTGTTGTGGCGTGTACGTCTTAACATGTAGCATCTAATGAGAACCAAAAGGAGAATTTTCTTTCGTCAAAATTTTTCAGAAAATCACGTTTTAAGGAAATCCCGCATCGTGCGAAATTATCTTGTTTTTCCTAAACAACACGTTGTAAGTCGAAAAGCTTTCATGTTGCGTGTATGTCTAAGTGTGTAGCCTCAAAAGAGAAGGCACAGGACAGTTTTCTCTCGAAAGGATATGTAAGAATACCACTTCATAAGGAAATACAGTTTTGCAGAGTAAAGACATATACGTACGCATTGGAAACTCTTTACGAGAAGAAATAACGCATAGTACAAAATTAGCTTGTATCTCCAAAACTACACGTTGTATCTCGAAAAGAATTGTTGTGGCGTGTACGTCTTAACATGTAGCATCTAAAGAGAACCAAAAGGAGAATTTTCTTTCGTCAAAATTTTTCAGAAAATCACGTTTTAAGGAAATCCCGCATCGTGCGAAATTATCTTGTTTTTCCTAAACAACACGTTGTAAGTCGAAAAGCTTTCATGTTGCGTGTATGTCTAAGTGTGTAGCCTCAAAAGAGAAGGCACAGGACAGTTTTCTCTCGAAAGGATATGTAAGAATACCACTTCATAAGGAAATACAGTTTTGCAGAGTAAAGACATATACGTACGCATTGGAAACTCTTTACGAGAAGAAATAACGCATAGTACAAAATTAGCTTGTATCTCCAAAACTACACGTTGTATCTCGAAAAGAATTGTTGTGGCGTGTACGTCTTAACATGTAGCATCTAAAGAGAACCAAAAGGAGAATTTTCTTTCGTCAAAATTTTTCAGAAAATCACGTTTTAAGGAAATCCCGCATCGTGCGAAATTATCTTGTTTTTCCTAAACAGCACGTTGTAAGACGAAAAGCTTTCATGTTGCGTGTATGTCTAAGTGTGTAGCCTCAAAAGAGAAGGCACAGGACAGTTTTCTCTCGAAAGGATATGTAAGAATACCACTTCATAAGGAAATACAGTTTTGCAGAGTAAAGACATATACGTACGCATTGGAAACTCTTTATGAGAAGAAATAACGCATAGTAAAAAATTAGCTTGTATCTCCAAAACTACACGTTGTATCTCGAAAAGAATTGTTGTGGCGTGTACGTCTTAACATGTAGCATCTAAAGAGAACCAAAAGGAGAATTTTCTTTCGTCAAAATTTTTCAGAAAATCACGTTTTAAGGAAATCCCGCATCGTGCGAAATTATCTTGTTTTTCCTAAACAACACGTTGTAAGTCGAAAAGCTTTCATGTTGCGTGTATGTCTAAGTGTGTAGCCTCAAAAGAGAAGGCACAGGACAGTTTTCTCTCGAAAGGATATGTAAGAATACCACTTCATAAGGAAATACAGTTTTGCAGAGTAAAGACATATACGTACGCATTGGAAACTCTTTACGAGAAGAAATAACGCATAGTACAAAATTAGCTTGTATCTCCAAAACTACACGTTGTATCTCGAAAAGAATTGTTGTGGCGTGTACGTCTTAACATGTAGCATCTAAAGAGAACCAAAAGGAGAATTTTCTTTCGTCAAAATTTTTCAGAAAATCACGTTTTAAGGAAATCCCGCATCGTGCGAAATTATCTTGTTTTTCCTAAACAACACGTTGTAAGTCGAAAAGCTTTCATGTTGCGTGTATGTCTAAGTGTGTAGCCTCAAAAGAGAAGGCACAGGACAGTTTTCTCTCGAAAGGATATGTAAGAATACCACTTCATAAGGAAATACAGTTTTGCAGAGTAAAGACATATACGTACGCATTGGAAACTCTTTACGAGAAGAAATAACGCATAGTACAAAATTAGCTTGTATCTCCAAAACTACACGTTGTATCTCGAAAAGAATTGTTGTGGCGTGTACGTCTTAACATGTAGCATCTAAAGAGAACCAAAAGGAGAATTTTCTTTCGTCAAAATTTTTCAGAAAATCACGTTTTAAGGAAATCCCGCATCGTGCGAAATTATCTTGTTTTTCCTAAACAACACGTTGTAAGTCGAAAAGCTTTCATGTTGCGTGTATGTCTAAGTGTGTAGCCTCAAAAGAGAAGGCACAGGACAGTTTTCTCTCGAAAGGATATGTAAGAATACCACTTCATAAGGAAATACAGTTTTGCAGAGTAAAGACATATACGTACGCATTGGAAACTCTTTACGAGAAGAAATAACGCATAGTACAAAATTAGCTTGTATCTCCAAAACTACACGTTGTATCTCGAAAAGAATTGTTGTGGCGTGTACGTCTTAACATGTAGCATCTAAAGAGAACCAAAAGGAGAATTTTCTTTCGTCAAAATTTTTCAGAAAATCACGTTTTAAGGAAATCCCGCATCGTGCGAAATTATCTTGTTTTTCCTAAACAACACGTTGTAAGTCGAAAAGCTTTCCTGTTGCGTGTATGTCTAAGTGTGTAGCCTCAAAAGAGAAGGCACAGGACAGTTTTCTCTCGAAAGGATATGTAAGAATACCACTTCATAAGGAAATACAGTTTTGCAGAGTAAAGACATATACGTACGCATTGGAAACTCTTTACGAGAAGAAATAAAGCATAGTACAAAATTAGCTTGTATCTCCAAAACTACACGTTGTATCTCGAAAAGAATTGTTGTGGCGTGTACGTCTTAACATGTAGCATCTAAAGAGAACCAAAAGGAGAATTTTCTTTCGTCAAAATTTTTCAGAAAATCACGTTTTAAGGAAATCCCGCATCGTGCGAAATTATCTTGTTTTTCCTAAACAGCACGTTGTAAGTCGAAAAGCTTTCATGTTGCGTGTATGTCTAAGTGTGTAGCCTCAAAAGAGAAGGCACAGGACAGTTTTCTCTCGAAAGGATATGTAAGAATACCACTTCATAAGGAAATACAGTTTTGCAGAGTAAAGACATATACGTACGCATTGGAAACTCTTTACGAGAAGAAATAACGCATAGTACAAAATTAGCTTGTATCTCCAAAACTACACGTTGTATCTCGAAAAGAATTGTTGTGGCGTGTACGTCTTAACATGTAGCATCTAAAGAGAACCAAAAGGAGAATTTACTTTCGTCAAAATTTTTCAGAAAATCACGTTTTAAGGAAATCCCGCATCGTGCGAAATTATCTTGTTTTTCCTAAACAACACGTTGTAAGTCGAAAAGCTTTCCTGTTGCGTGTATGTCTAAGTGTGTAGCCTCAAAAGAGAAGGCACAGGACAGTTTTCTCTCGAAAGGATATGTAAGAATGCCACTTCATAAGGAAATACAGTTTTGCAGAGTAAAGACATATACGTACGCATTGGAAACTCTTTACGAGAAGAAATAACGCATAGTAAAAAATTAGCTTGTATCTCCAAAACTACACGTTGTATCTCGAAAAGAATTGTTGTGGCGTGTACGTCTTAACATGTAGCATCTAAAGAGAACCAAAAGGAGAATTTTCTTTCGTCAAAATTTTTCAGAAAATCACGTTTTAAGGAAATCCCGCATCGTGCGAAATTATCTTGTTTTTCCTAAACAACACGTTGTAAGTCGAAAAGCTTTCATGTTGCGTGTATGTCTAAGTGTGTAGCCTCAAAAGAGAAGGCACAGGACAGTTTTCTCTCGAAAGGATATGTAAGAATACCACTTCATAAGGAAATACAGTTTTGCAGAGTAAAGACATATACGTACGCATTGGAAACTCTTTACGAGAAGAAATAACGCATAGTACAAAATTAGCTTGTATCTCCAAAACTACACGTTGTATCTCGAAAAGAATTGTTGTGGCGTGTACGTCTTAACATGTAGCATCTAAAGAGAACCAAAAGGAGAATTTTCTTTCGTCAAAATTTTTCAGAAAATCACGTTTTAAGGAAATCCCGCATCGTGCGAAATTATCTTGTTTTTCCTAAACAGCACGTTGTAAGTCGAAAAGCTTTCATGTTGCGTGTATGTCTAAGTGTGTAGCCTCAAAAGAGACGGCACAGGACAGTTTTCTCTCGAAAGGATATGTAAGAATACCACTTCATAAGGAAATACAGTTTTGCAGAGTAAAGACATATACGTACGCATTGGAAACTCTTTACGAGAAGAAATAACGCATCGTACAAAATTAGCTTGTATCTCCAAAACTACACGTTGTATCTCGAAAAGAATTGTTGTGGCGTGTACGTCTTAACATGTAGCATCTAAAGAGAACCAAAAGGAGAATTTTCTTTCGTCAAAATTTTTCAGAAAATCACGTTTTAAGGAAATCCCGCATCGTGCGAAATTATCTTGTTTTTCCTAAACAACACGTTGTAAGTCGAAAAGCTTTCATGTTGCGTGTATGTCTAAGTGTGTAGCCTCAAAAGAGAAGGCACAGGACAGTTTTCTCTCGAAAGGATATGTAAGAATACCACTTCATAAGGAAATACAGTTTTGCAGAGTAAAGACATATACGTACGCATTGGAAACTCTTTACGAGAAGAAATAACGCATAGTACAAAATTAGCTTGTATCTCCAAAACTACACGTTGTATCTCGAAAAGAATTGTTGTGGCGTGTACGTCTTAACATGTAGCATCTAAAGAGAACCAAAAGGAGAATTTTCTTTCTTCAAAATTTTTCAGAAAATCACGTTTTAAGGAAATCCCGCATCGTGCGAAATTATCTTGTTTTTCCTAAACAGCACGTTGTAAGTCGAAAAGCTTTCCTGTTGCGTGTATGTCTAAGTGTGTAGCCTCAAAAGAGAAGGCACAGGACAGTTTTCTCTCGAAAGGATATGTAAGAATACCACTTCATAAGGAAATACAGTTTTGCAGAGTAAAGACATATACGTACGCATTGGAAACTCTTTACGAGAAGAAATAACGCATAGTACAAAATTAGCTTGTATCTCCAAAACTACACGTTGTATCTCGAAAAGAATTGTTGTGGCGTGTACGTCTTAACATGTAGCATCTAAAGAGAACCAAAAGGAGAATTTTCTTTCGTCAAAATTTTTCAGAAAATCACGTTTTAAGGAAATCCCGCATCGTGCGAAATTATCTTGTTTTTCCTAAACAGCACGTTGTAAGTCGAAAAGCTTTCATGTTGCGTGTATGTCTAAGTGTGTAGCCTCAAAAGAGACGGCACAGGACAGTTTTCTCTCGAAAGGATATGTAAGAATACCACTTCATAAGGAAATACAGTTTTGCAGAGTAAAGACATATACGTACGCATTGGAAACTCTTTACGAGAAGAAATAACGCATCGTACAAAATTAGCTTGTATCTCCAAAACTACACGTTGTATCTCGAAAAGAATTGTTGTGGCGTGTACGTCTTAACATGTAGCATCTAAAGAGAACCAAAAGGAGAATTTTCTTTCGTCAAAATTTTTCAGAAAATCACGTTTTAAGGAAATCCCGCATCGTGCGAAATTATCTTGTTTTTCCTAAACAACACGTTGTAAGTCGAAAAGCTTTCATGTTGCGTGTATGTCTAAGTGTGTAGCCTCAAAAGAGAAGGCACAGGACAGTTTTCTCTCGAAAGGATATGTAAGAATACCACTTCATAAGGAAATACAGTTTTGCAGAGTAAAGACATATACGTACGCATTGGAAACTCTTTACGAGAAGAAATAACGCATAGTACAAAATTAGCTTGTATCTCCAAAACTACACGTTGTATCTCGAAAAGAATTGTTGTGGCGTGTACGTCTTAACATGTAGCATCTAAAGAGAACCAAAAGGAGAATTTTCTTTCTTCAAAATTTTTCAGAAAATCACGTTTTAAGGAAATCCCGCATCGTGCGAAATTATCTTGTTTTTCCTAAACAGCACGTTGTAAGTCGAAAAGCTTTCCTGTTGCGTGTATGTCTAAGTGTGTAGCCTCAAAAGAGAAGGCACAGGACAGTTTTCTCTCGAAAGGATATGTAAGAATACCACTTCATAAGGAAATACAGTTTTGCAGAGTAAAGACATATACGTACGCATTGGAAACTCTTTACGAGAAGAAATAACGCATAGTACAAAATTAGCTTGTATCTCCAAAACTACACGTTGTATCTCGAAAAGAATTGTTGTGGCGTGTACGTCTTAACATGTAGCATCTAAAGAGAACCAAAAGGAGAATTTTCTTTCGTCAAAATTTTTCAGAAAATCACGTTTTAAGGAAATCCCGCATCGTGCGAAATTATCTTGTTTTTCCTAAACAACACGTTGTAAGTCGAAAAGCTTTCATGTTGCGTGTATGTCTAAGTGTGTAGCCTCAAAAGAGAAGGCACAGGACAGTTTTCTCTCGAAAGGATATGTAAGAATACCACTTCATAAGGAAATACAGTTTTGCAGAGTAAAGACATATACGTACGCATTGGAAACTCTTTACGAGAAGAAATAACGCATAGTACAAAATTAGCTTGTATCTCCAAAACTACACGTTGTATCTCGAAAAGAATTGTTGTGGCGTGTACGTCTTAACATGTAGCATCTAAAGAGAACCAAAAGGAGAATTTTCTTTCGTCAAAATTTTTCAGAAAATCACGTTTTAAGGAAATCCCGCATCGTGCGAAATTATCTTGTTTTTCCTAAACAACACGTTGTAAGTCGAAAAGCTTTCATGTTGCGTGTATGTCAAAGTGTGTAGCCTCAAAAGAGAAGGCACAGGACAGTTTTCTCTCGAAAGGATATGTAAGAATACCACTTCATAAGGAAATACAGTTTTGCAGAGTAAAGACATATACGTACGCATTGGAAACTCTTTACGAGAAGAAATAACGCATAGTACAAAATTAGCTTGTATCTCCAAAACTACACGTTGTATCTCGAAAAGAATTGTTGTGGCGTGTACGTCTTAACATGTAGCATCTAAAGAGAACCAAAAGGAGAATTTTCTTTCGTCAAAATTTTTCAGAAAATCACGTTTTAAGGAAATCCCGCATCGTGCGAAATTATCTTGTTTTTCCTAAACAACACGTTGTAAGTCGAAAAGCTTTCCTGTTGCATGTATGTCTAAGTGTGTAGCCTCAAAAGAGAAGGCACAGGACAGTTTTCTCTCGAAAGGATATGTAAGAATACCACTTCATAAGGAAATACAGTTTTGCAGAGTAAAGACATATACGTACGCATTGGAAACTCTTTACGAGAAGAAATAACGCATAGTACAAAATTAGCTTGTATCTCCAAAACTACACGTTGTATCTCGAAAAGAATTGTTGT